>NC_088208.1:35371083-36573758 GCF_037126465.1 Ornithodoros turicata | reverse complement strand
GTGTCTGGAAGATGTGCCCACTTGTCCCCGGTGCCGTTCCAGGACCGGAGGACTCTTGCAAGTACCAGCACGCAGCTTGCCTTGCCGACTAAGGGCCAGACGTTCTGGTAGGGCAGATTAAGCACCAGGAGGACTGCAATCGCCGTCGTCGTAAAAAAATACCAGGTCAGGTGCTCCTCTTCGAAAACTGGAGGACGCCAGGCTCAGAGCATGGCTTACGGTGACAAACAACACGATCCCGTGGAGCGTAGGGCTACCCGTACTTGGGCCGAGGAGGGGCCAGTGTAGGAAGGCACAGAGAGGAACCGCCAGTGCGGTGAGAGGGATCAGCACTACGAGAAAGGCACTGTCTTTACAGCTCTGAGCTGAAGGGTACAGAAGACAAAGCAACCAGTGCTGGGACATTGACGCAACGATGCCAAAGATTAAATTGCGGTCGTCACCTCTGGAATCTGGAGCCTTTTCTGGCTAGAAGCTAACATAGCCAGCAATAAGGTCAACGAGCTGAGGCAGCTCAGAGATATCCCGCTGAGGACGAGGCTCATGTCAAATGCAGTGCTTCGAAGCAAGAGGCATCCCTCATCCGGGTCATGATGTCGTAAAATTCGTGCTCGAGGTGACGACTACCTTTGAGGGTTTTTTCAAAATAGTGCAGCATCGAGCGGTTGAGGTAGTGACAGAGGGAGACCTTAGCTTGGGACGAGAGGTCATCTTTCGCTCCGTATTCGTTTTGGTAAGTGAGCAGCACCTGTTGTAGGTTATATTGCATCATGAAAAGGCGCTCAGCATCTGAGTAATTTGCTGCCATCAAGGCTTCCGCGATCGCTACACCGTAACTACACTTAGGAATGGGAAGACCCGTTAGTATGGACAAAGTAGCTGCGACGTCGAGCTGAGAAACCGTACCGACTGCGTGCTTCGAAACCCACGTCCACCGCTCTGTCGGTAATAACACCAACGGTGTCATGATCTCGTTTCCGAAACACCGCCGTGGTTACCGGTGCTGCTCATTCCGTGGTCACCCGTTATCACAATCAAAAACCTTTCCGCCATTCTCTTCTTCAGGCCTTCGTAAATTAGCCTGATTACGTCGTCCATCTCACCGAGCTTTCTGCCAACCAGCGGCGAGCTAGGGCCGTGGGAGTGTCCTATGTGGTCTAACCCTAGGTAGTGCAAAATAAGAAAGTCCCAGTCCGAGGCTTCTAGTTCCAGAGGCACGTGCCGAGTGACGTTCGCGTCTACTTCCGTATAATCGGACACAAAGAACGACGAAGTGCCCTCGTGACGATGGAAGTGGTGCGGTAGAATTTTCAGCCACGTGTTATCACCGTAAAACACCACCTTCTTTCCCGAGGCTTGTGCTTGATGGATGAGGTTGTCATCCTGGAGTGTTTGTGCGTTGAAGTTAATTAGCAAATCGGCAAAACCGGGCACGTGCCACTGATGAGTGTCTTAATTCTAGGCAACGTCACAGTTGGAGAGTATGCTCTGCTACGGTAGAGTAAGGCGCTTCCTGTTGCAAGAAGGGAGTTGAGAAATTGTAGTTGTGGGAACGTCACAAAGTCGTATCTTAAGGCATCTACGAGTATGAACACGATTTTGAGCGGGGGCGATCTTCTCTTGGATCTGGAAGACTAGTGGGTGGAATACCGCAGAGATCGAAGGGGTACTTGACCGCGCGGGGATCCGAGAAGCCAGTCAGTGTGTTGGAGCTGCCAAAGAATCCTTTCCAGAAGCGCCAAGCCAACTACGTACAATGCGCATGCGATCAAAAGCACGAACCACTGTTTGATGCACCACGATGTGATGGAATACATAATCACACGAGGTTGATGTGATGAGATCACATGCTACGCTGAAGGGGTGTTCAGCTCAGAGTTCACACAGTATGCGGCGTCATAAACGTGCATGGTGGATGTTCACACCACGATTCACACTTTCTAAAACATAAACCCCACCACATCTTGCTTCGCTGAGTGAAATCAAAGCCGACAACAGTCAAAAGGTGATGAAACTCAGCTTGCTAGTGCTTCTTCTAGTGCACGCAATGCTGATCGATACGCCGATTCTCCATCTCTCCATTTATCTCTTGCCTGCGGCATGATGAACGCGAAACTGCGTAGCAGAGCATTGCATTCGGTAACATCCCTCTTCTGTTGTTTTACCCGTGTTCGTCTATTTTATTCGACTAATGTGTCTCACTAAAACCAAACCAAAACCCTACTCACACCTGCAACTCGAACGCGGCCGCACGCCGCGCCGCACATGCGCAGTCGTGATGTCGTAGATGGCGTGCGAGGCGTTTCTCCTTCATACTCTTTCACCCAGGAGTCGAAGATGGCGGATTGGAGTGATCGGATTACTACTGTTTGTGGTTATGTTGACCTTTAATTTTCGTGACTGTTCAGCAAACAGACGTGCTTCCCCCACGTACACCAACTCAGCGATGAAGACCCTGTGGAAGTTAATGTTAACCTACGATGATCATATCACGACGTGTGAAAGAGGTAAGTCCTACATAAAAAAAAACGCTAAAAGTGGTGACGCTTTTTTTGTTTGTTTTTCTTCTTCTACAATCGAGAAATCAATAGAAACCAGCGAATGTCCAGCTCGCACATGAAAGCTAGGAAAGATCATGTTCATAAATCCCATTGACGCCGTTCGTCGTTGATCGTTATCAGAGAAGTGGTGCTTATGGCATCGGAGATCAACCCATGCTGTTCGCTCCCCAAACTGCTGATCGAATATTCGCACAATTGAACTTCAGTGCGCAGTGTTTAGAACCGTAGATCGCATCTCTTGAGCCACAGTTGAGATACATCTGTCAGTTAAGCACGTGTATGACCACAGGTATCGTACACCTATAGCCAGCTGCGGGCAGGGCAATTGCCGTGTGTCTTGAGTTTGGAAAGAACAGTGTTTTTTTTTACACCTGGTCCGCGACAAATAACCTGATAATCGCCCGCGTTGCGATGTTGTCGCTATTCCTGTACAATGTCATTGCTCGAGTGTCCTGCTCCATTTGAGAGAACGGACAGTGAGGGCGAATTTCGAAACTAGATCAATAATTGTTTTGCTGTACGGGCAACCGGTGGAAAAAGACTTCACGGACAGCCAGTTTGCGCCGCTAACGATCAGTCTCGTATTTCAAATAAACGGACTAAAGAAAAAGCGCGATGTTGAAAAGGGAGTGGGAGCCCTGTATTGCACGGAAGCGAGTTTATTTTTTTCTCCGCGCGTGTGTGCTTATGTCAATTAACTCGGAGCCGTAATTGGAGACACCGGCGCACACCGGTGCGGTTTTGCTTTCTTTCTCGCGTCAGTGGGGCGGGATTCTAGGAGCTGTGTTTGTTTGCGTTCTGATGCTTCTGACACCCACTGCAGGTTGTTCGAAATCGTCGTATGTACACGCGGTTCGAATTCATCGCTGTTTATTTTGGCAAGCGCCCCGAACTACGAGAAAGCGAACAAAAAGACAAAAAAAAAAAAAAAAAAACGGAAACCTGCGTGTTAACTTTTATCTCGCGCGGCTTGTAGTAACACTGTTGCGAAACGTGCTTGCAGGCAGACAGTAAACGTACCGTTAAAAGATGTAACAACTCAAGCTATTTATGCCGTGAACGCTATTTAAAGCCGCCGTTCTGAGCTCACGTTTCAAACTGTTTCACCTTGGGACGGAACAGCACCCCCTCCCGCTGCTTCAGATGTCTTACTTTTTTGCATTATTAAATGCATGCAACGGTGCATGTAATATCTCCAAGGGGTCATGCCCTTATGCCCAACCACCCGAAGTCTAGGAAGGAAGTTTTTACCATGGCACTTATCCTGCTGCTCCGCATGGCAATGTATCACTCTGTGGAGCAACATGTTTCTCATTTGCAATGCTAAAAATGATGCAAAGGGCAGCATGTCAAAATTCTGCATAACACTTGATGCACTTCCTGATCATGTGCGCGGTATTCCTAGGAAATTTAATCTCGTCTAACCTCCCACGCAAAGAAGCTGCACATAAGTCTGCGGCTTGCCTTTGCCGCAGTGCAGTGACAGTAAGCATTGATTCAGGTGTGCTTAGAACTGCAAAGGCCTTGTGCTGCTTCAACCTTTACGCCTTTCCACTGAAAATAAGTGAAAGAGAAGGCAAAGAAAGCCTTCAAATTCGACTGAAATACTTTAAGAACCATTAAGCGCGGAGTCGAAGAAAGTGTCTTTCACAGCTGCTTGTTTGTCGCGCGCTGTCGCCGTGTTGCAATATGGCCTTGATTTGCTTTGAGTCAGCCCGGGTGGGAGACAATGGATGCTGAGCTTTGGCCATTGTGCCGTATGGGTATTAGTAGGTCACGAAAAAGGAGCATATCAGCAGCTACTACAGCCTCATTGCTAACTGCTTTCGAATGCTTCCACACTCCTTGTTCGAAAGGACGGACGGAACTTGCTTTTTCGCTCTTTATTTGTTGCGGAATCTGGTACGAGCACGTAAACACTGCGTTGTTTTTGTATGGGAGTTCTCGCTGATTTTGTCCACTTTCGTGTGCTTAAGATGCATGACTGCATTGAAAATGGTTCTCTAAATGACTGCAAATTTAAGTCGTGTTTAACATGTATGTGTGCAGCTGCAGCGTGGAGGACTGTCAGTTCATTGTGCAGGCTAGGTACTTTCATTGTGAACTAAATAATTGAGTGAATGACCTTTGAGTAATTCTCAAAACGAGTGGTGTATAGCAAAAATACAAAAAAATGTATTTTTGCTGCTATGCAGAGAAGCATATGTTAGCATTAAAGATATGATAGCCTTTGCTGGAGTAGCTTCTCTGTATAGCAGTAAAAATATAAAAGAAATGTATTTTTACTGCTATACAGAGAAGCTACTCCAGCAAATGTATGCTGATGTAGTGCAGATGTATGCAAGTATTGTACCGAAACTGTATAAAATAAAATACATGCAAAATATATTGATGTCATAGATTTTGTGAGTACCTTATCCGGAACGATGACCTCATTAGTATGAAATTTCACGTTAATCTCATTGTTGTGAAATATAGCGGTATTGTCAGTGAAATATCTCTGTGATGTAATAACTTCACAAAAAGCATGTATTTAAAGTGAATACCTGAACCCGAACCAAAGCTAAGAAAACGCTATCATGTGATTTTTTTTTTTTATTATGGTCACTGTGCCAGACATTTCAATTAACAAGAGAGAAATAATGTTCTGAGGCTGGAACAACATAGAAGGGACAAACACATACAAAGCCCCTAATTGCCTAAGAAATGAACCATCATTCATCATTTCAATTAAGTTTGCAGCTATCCATAAGTGAATTTCACAACCAGCGTTTGCTGACGCACCGTCACTGTCGGTAACTTGCAGTGTTTTTGTTCCGCCGATTAATACAGCCACCGATTCGAGAAAAGCTTGCTAATTAACGTTTTGTGACATTTAAAAACAGCTTAATGACATTTATCTGCATAACAGCCTCAAAAGAGCAGCAGGTCAGACGTATGCCATAGTAACACTATAGCCGGATGCAAACCAGCTGTTCGCTTTGCTTAATTATCTCAAAAACTACAATGCTCCGCTGGATGAAGGATGATTGCACGTGATGTCTAGACCTAACTTAAAAATCTCAGAATCGGTCAACAGCTACAAATCCTCGTATCACGTAAATCCTATCAAAACCTCTGCCTGGCACAGTTCCATAACGTACAGGGTCTGTCCTGCCTTCATAGACACTTGACAGCAAAGCATTTCAGTACAGGTATTGCCCAACTATTGTCTTCAAGTAGGAGTTGTGTGACAGCAAATATATCAGTGTCTGCGCTCCTTGTCTTGCTGTGCGTGACAGTGCCTTTCGCATTCACAATGAATCCTAATAGGCCTGCGTACGCCTTCTGTACGTCAACGTTTGTGGTTCCCACATGAATCATAATGGGAAAGAAACTTTAAAGACGACGAAAAAATGACGAAAACAGCACAACTGTTGACAGTGTACAAACCAAAGTTCAAGAAGCACAGGAGCAATATCTAGCTTAAAAATTTTTTATTGAGATTGCCATGCAGTGAACAAGCATCAGGGAAAAGTGACGCTGATATTTTCTCGAGCTATGCAAATATTCAGATTTTTCCACTACTGAAGTGAGTAACTGTTATTTCAATTTGAACTCGAAATTGAATATGGAATTTTGTGTTCGAATTTTGAATCAGAACAATGTCTCTTCCAAAATAGAGTATATTCATACAGTATGCACATAACACATATGTATGCCATATGTCCGTATATGTGTTCAGTTTGGTTATATATCTATTAACTGTATATAACTATTCACTTCATATTTGGTTCAGTTATATATAACTGTTTACTTCATATTCACTTTGAGTATGCGTAACTATTCCAACTATTCGCTTCCTATTTGCTTTGGCTTTAAAATTACTATTCCCACAGCCCTAACATTTTCGTACGTGTGAATGTGCTGTTTTATACACTGGAAAACAATTTGTGTTGGGGCACCTCTGCTGCTGAGCCAACTCAAGCACGTCAACGCTCGAGATAACACTCGTAACTCTATTGATATCAGAGTCCTAAGGTTCCGTCTGATGTTTGTCTGACCATATTTTCTACACTGTGCAGTCTAGTTTAGCTGCGCAACTGAGTTTTATGGATACGTCACACTTTCATATTTCTACAGTAGGTGGTTGCAGCAGTTGTTTTTAACCGTGTGTTCACACGAGTCACATTTCCCGCAGACGCGGAAGACGTCATAGCCTTCCGAGCGCTCACGTCCAGTGTTCACGTACGCTGCTAACCGTGGGGAATATCCTGCGACACAGTCACGAGATATTCAGTAGCAGACGACAGGAAAGACGCTGACACTGTCGTCTGCCAAGTGCACAGTACAGCACTCCAGATAATCCGCACCGTGTGAATGCTCACATGCCACGGAACGGAACCTCGTCTCCGTCAGCAGTGTTTTCGCCTTTTCTTCCACTAATACACAGTAATCGGAATTATGTTCTTTTTCCTTCTTGTCAAAGGGAGGGATATGCCGTGATAGGCTGTCACGTGCAGCTGCAGATCATGGTGTCAAAGGAAGGCGATATCGA
Source organism: Ornithodoros turicata (assembly GCF_037126465.1). NCBI lineage: Eukaryota > Metazoa > Arthropoda > Arachnida > Ixodida > Argasidae > Ornithodoros > Ornithodoros turicata. The sequence continues at coordinate 36,566,660 of NC_088208.1, read as the reverse complement.
CCGAACAAGAGACAAGGTGCCTCTCTCTCCCTTTTTCCACCCTCTCCCGTGTTGCAAAAGCGTCTGGGATTAGTCCCGCACCATTCCATTGCCCAACGGGATTTCGATTCTGTGCGTCATTTGCACGTAGGAAACGAATGGAGATAAAGACAGTAAGACGCTGCACGGCTTGCGGACGGTCACTTTCGAGAAGACTGCGGATGGATTTGGTTTCACGCTACGCCACTTCGTCGTCTACCCGCCGGACACGGTGAAGGTGTGTACGCAATCGAATACTTTGTCTCAAAATGTCTTGCATTCTGTTGCCGTGCATTGTAAGCTCAAATAACTACAAAAGAAAAACGAAAATAGACCTGACACCGCTCCTTGAAACTCTTTGGGTGAAAAACTCATAGAGTATTTCTCTCAAACTGTTTTGTGCAAAGCGGGCCCTGGTTTAGGTTCATGTTTCACTTCATTAAGTCGTGAAACACGAAACACTTCGATTTACGTCACTCGTACACATTTTCTATGAATCGAATAAGGTGTGACTCACATTATCCATATGTCGCCTTTTGTCATTTTTAGCTTTATTTAAGCTTGGAACACGAAACACTCTGATTTACGTCACTGACACACTTTTTCCATGAATCGAATAAGGTGTGACTCACATTATCCGTATGTCGACGGCTGACATTTTGCCTTACCACCTGCTTAACATTGTCTCATGCTCTTCTGTTGTATTTTCTCTTGCGCAGGCTGCGAACCTAGCAGGAAAGCATCCAACATACGTTGGTAAGCAGACTACCATTACTGTTGCAACTTCTCGTAGCTTTTCAGACGATCCTCAGCATAGTTGGAACGTCGCAACGAAAGTTTGAGCCTGTAACTCAAGCACGTTGTTGACATGCTTCAGATCCAACATGGGACCAGAACAAGACGGAAGCGATGGATACCATATTCGTTCGGGAAGTCAAGCCTGGCAGCCCAGCCGAAAAGGCGGGGCTTGTCACCGGTGATCGAATAGTGTCCATTAATAGTCAGCCTGTAACCGGAAAGTCCTACCAACAGGTCATTGATCTCATACACAAAAGGTGGGCAAAGCTCGTTTTTTACAAATTTTATTTAGATGCGCTTTTAGGAGGTAATTCAGAGGCTGGATGGGACCATGTTTTATTTTTAGCTCATCATGTAGAATGTTGCGGATAGGGGGACGCATAGACTTTTTGAAAAGTTTTTCACTTGCAGTGGCCCGTCTTTGGAGCTGCTGGTTGTTCCAAAAGAGGATGACATCTTACAGTTGGTGAGTCATTCTCAATTTTCCTTATTATGGCACACAACGATGACGGATGTCAAACCTTAACTCGTGTAGGTCTCAGTACAGCTGCAACTGTAGTGTTCCCCACCCAGAAATTGCAGAGACACAGTCCTGTAGGTCCATTCCCTTTTCCAGAACGTTCCCGAGAGTCATTTAATTTCCCTTCTCTTCTCTTCCCCAACACGTTCCTTCTGTTCCTGTACGATGATAAAGTGACAATTGCGCATTTTGCAGTATTTTGCAAGTTCCGCATATCAGCCCGTGCGACGTGTTCCGCCTCCGTTTCCTCCGTGGTTGAGCAGTACCGGCACTGTGGTCCCGCCAGAGGTTAGGGATGTCCGAGCCCGTCTCCCCCGTACGGGGTCCCATCCACTATCGACCCGTGGATCCGGCCCGGCGGATTCTTTGGCCTGGACCCCAATCCACAATCGCAGCCCACCTCCCCTTATTACCACTCTGTCATGGGTTCATCCGGAGCAACCCCGAGGATGCCCCCAAGCACCAGTGTCCCCGCCCACATGAGTGGGTCCTTTGTCGAGTGCGGGCCTTGGCCAGTGAACCGCCCAAGGTATGCAAGTGTTTTCTGTTTAAGGTTGTGATGGTATTTACTTTTTGGTAAACATCAATGTATGGGGCATGCATTGTACAGGCAACGGGTTATTCAATTTCTAAGGTAATCTCTTATGTCTTCTCAGCACGCGGTCTTGTTACATATAAATCAGGTGGACTGTTTAGAAGAACAGCCAGAGGATGCTATGTATTACTGAGCCAGTCTGTTTCTTTTCTTTCTTTTTCGTTTGTTTGTCTTTGTTTGCAGCAGAATCTTCTGACAAACATAAACGTCCTGTACAAGGACCGGCGTCTACTTCGTTTCACCTCATGTGGAAAAATTGCCCCCCCCACCCCACCCTCGCGTGTTCTCGCTGTCCAAACTCTTTTTTTGCACACCTTTTGGTGGCTCAGGGTGGGGATGGGAGAGGGGGCAACACCCTACCCCCTGTATATGCCGGCCCTGAGGGTCTACCACATAGTTTGTATCCTTTGCCTCGACGTAGAATTATCGTTGCACTTGACAACCAGGATCACGAGGTGAAGAGCATAAATGCTATAAAACCCAGTACTTTGGAACAGTAAAGATACAAGCACGACTTTCTTCTCTTCTTTTCGCAGTGCAGTGTTAGGGCCTGACTTTGTAGGGTTAAACCCGTATCCGGCCCGATATTTACCCCCGAACGAAATCTGTAAAATTTGGGTTTAACCCGAATCTACCCGAAAACATCCGGGTCGCGTGGCACACTCATAAGCGGCAATTAAAATAAAGTTGATAACATTGCTAAACATTAGTTCCATGTTAAGACAAATTTTTATTAAACAAAAAAAAAATCACCCAAATACACCCGAATTCCTGACGACAGAATATGCCGTAACGGATTAACCTGAATGCACCCGAATTTTCGAACGAAAAATATCACACGATATTTGCCCCCCGAATTTGGCCGAAAATAAAACCCGAAAAAGTCGGGCCTATGCATTGGTTGTGCGTTGTATTTTTAAAGTGCGGTGCAAGGTGTAAAATTTGAACATGCCTCGAAGCGCAGTTACTCAGAACCAAACTTAAAGGAGTGCCCGACCACTTTATACGTAGTCCAACAAATCCCCACGAGGTTTCGCGAATGCCATTTTTAACGACCCAGACTGCAGCAGGGTCTTTCTGGAGAGGAAGTACCGTGGCAATCCCACAGCCAAGCAGACAGCGGCATCGGCAGCGTGGAGGAAAAAAAAAAACAGAAGGCAAAGGCCAGGGGGGGCGCCACTTCAAGGGCACGGGGCAGCAGCAGGAACCCTCCTCACTTAACCTGGTGGCCCAAAGGCTGCACCTCTTTGAGTCTGGAGGCCTCCTCGCCCGCTCCCTGGAGCGCATGAAGCTTTACCGCAGCGAACTGTCCCGCATGTCTTCGGGCTGTCCCGTCCCCATCGTCTCAGTCAGGGCGGCAAGTTCCAGAGCTGGACCACGGAAATCCGTCACCGAAGCCCACTCAGGAGGAGAGCTCGCCGTGCGGCACTGCCGAACCCAAGGTCACTCAAAGATATTTTTTTCACTTTTACTTTTCGCTCACTTCGAAAGAGTTCTTGATGTGATTGTAGAAAAAGAAGCCATTTTTGTAGTTTTTTGTTTTTGTATTTGTTTTTAAATTGTGTGTGTTGCGTTATTACTGTTCAGTTCAGTTTCAGAATTTCAGTTCTTGACCTCCTCGTGTGCCTTATTAACTACAAATGTCTTCAGTTCTGTGGCATTTTTGCTTCATTTCTATATCTAAACGCATTTTCTTGTGATTTATCGGAGAATTCCAAGGTCACTCAAAGATATTTTTTGCACTTTTACTTTTCGCTCACTTTCGAAAGAGCACTTGATGTAATGTAGAAAAAGAAGCAATTTTTGTAGTTTTTGTTTGTTTTGTTTTGTTTTTGTTTTTAAATTGTCTGTGTTGCGTTATTACTGTTCAGTTCAGTTTCAGAATTTCAGTTCTTGACCTCCTCGTGTGCCTTTTATTAACTACAAATGTCTCAGTTCTGTGGCATTTTTTTGCTTCATTTCTATATCTAAACGCATTTCTTGTGATTATCGGAGAATTCCAAGGTCACTCAAAGATATTTTTTGCACTTTTACTTTTGCGCTCACTTCGAAAGAGTACTTGATGTGATGTAGAAAAGAAGCATTTTTTGCAGTTTTGTTGTTTTTGTTTTTAAATTGTGTGTGTTGCGTTATTACTGTTCAGTTCAGTTTCAGAATTTCAGTTCTTGACCTTCTCGTGTGCCTTATTAACTACAAATGTCTCAATTCTGTGGCATTTCTTGCTTCATTTCTATATTCGAAACGCCATTTTCTTGTGATTATCGGAGGATTACTTCCGCACTGCGTTTGAACTGTTGTGTGCTTAGAAATTAAACTTCATGCAGTATGACGTATCTCCTGAGCATCAGTATTTATTGCCAGTGAAATTGCAAAAAGGTTACGAATTCATTACTTTTTCCAATCGCAGCATGTTTTGTTTTTTCTTTATCTGAACAATGACAATGTAGACTGTTCGATTCCTAACGAGGCATTTGAATTCTCATTTCTGCGATGATTGTAATTGGCATGAATACAAAAAAAAAAAAAAAACAAATTACATAGCCCACGCATCAAATGAAGGTTGATGTTATTAACCCCTACCCTAAAGGTTACACGTTTAGTTGTGCTATGGTGTTGACTTTGTGTTCAATTTCTATCCCTTCTGTTCCACATAGACTGAGGGCAGTTCCACACTGTCAGCAAGCCTTGGGTGGGTCCCCTCGACCGACTGTTACCCCTCTCGTCCCCGACGTCCCGTGTGCCTTCATTTGACCGATCTCCAGATAGCCCATCTCACGAGGAAGATCCGACGTATTCCCTCGTTGCCGGACCAGTCCATCCTGGCCAGCTTTAGTGGTGGCAGTGCAGATGCCACCGATAGCGGAGCCCAGAGTAAGTGGCATTATGGAGTAGTCTGGCAACAGACAGGCGATACTTAACTCCCTCATAAAATATTGTGCTTTTGTTCATCCACAGAAGAAGACTACATGTCACGATCTTCCGATGAGCTGTGATCTACAGGAAGAGGAATGATTGCAAAGGTAACGGTTAATAATAGAACCCAGGATTGATGCCTTTCATTATTGTCGTTATTAATATGTGTTGCTCTCTCAAGTCCGTTTCTCTGCATCACGATGCACAAAGAGTCTTGAGTGAAACTTTTTGTTCTGTTCCAGAGGATAAAAAGTATCACTTAGGACGACGAAATATCGTACCTCAGAGCTACTGCAACGAACGTGTTCAGCTAGAATCAGACCAGAGTGAAGATGAGCAACACTCAGTATACAGGTAGCTGTCATGATATTAACGCTACTAATGCATCACACATTGTTTAATAATGGGGAGCTTCTCTTGATCCGCTTAATTCTGTCACAGCGCTTCATCAAACACAAGTGGCTCGCATCGGATCCAGAGACTAAAAGCGTTTTTCGGCGAGAAGGTACTACTGGGCATGCAATCTTTACTGCCGCAGATATTTCAATGTGTGTCACTGGACTACAGTCAAATACGTCCTTTAAAAACTTCAGTCGTCCAACAATGCGCAGCAACCGTACGAATTGAAGAACGGAAGTGGAAGTGATCCTGAAATTCACGGTGACGTACAGGGCTGGTTGGCGTGCAAAATCGTGATGGTTGACGAAAAGTAAGTTGTACAACTGGCTCAACGTGTTCCGTTGTTCCTATGGTAAGATGTGGAAGCACGTTGATGCCGAGCTAGCATGCCCCGCATTATAGACATTGTCCACTGTTATGCGATGTGAAATTTAAAAATAATAATACTAGCTGGTGAATCTGTGAAAATGTTGGGTTACGAGTGCGTAAGAATTGTCTTTTCAAGCTGAATTTGACTGTAAAAGGATTAAAAGCTGTAGGATGTTGGTTACAGACTGATATCAATTTACCAGTGCTGAATGTTGGTACATTGGTAGTGCGAATGTGCAAATGTGCTGTTTTACGTGTCATATTGCCTGGAGTGTGAAGTGAGTTTTACCCATTAATTATCACTATGTGAATGCAAGAAATCACGGTAATAGGGCCCTTTGTTTTAGGGTAACACCCGTTCTTCCCCCCCCCCCCCCACACACAATTTGCATCATGATCATCATCATCATCATCACTTAGGTAAAGCCCGAAAACACACGGAAATGAACTTGGGGGGAAAAGTGTCAATTCAGCCACCAATACGAGCACCTGGAGAATGCTGAGCATTGGACACACAGCACAGCTGTGCGGCATCTTGTGTCCATCTAAATGCGAGAAGCTTACCTTACTTACTTACCAGAAAATCTACTTTTCCACCCGACATCACCTGATTTTACCCTGTTTCACGGCTCCCGAAATAAAACCCGATTTTTACCGGCAGGTTTTCAAAAAACATAAAACCCGAAAACACGGGCCCTATCACTATATATGCACTTGGTATATCATTTATCAGATACTATTGCCATCCTTGGGAGCCTTGCATCTTACAACCACAATCTATTGTGTATTATCAGAAGTCAAGTGATAGGTCATGGAGACCTGTCTGGGTAGTGCTGAGAGGAGAGAAGGTGTACATTCTCAAAGACCGCAAGGTACGACGGCAGCAGGAAGCCTTTACTCTGTACATTGTGCAGCGCATCATGTTGCAGGCCATTCACGTGCTTGCGCATCACATTCATCGGCATTTCATTTTTCATTTCAGACAATCGACTTTGGTGAGGGGTCACAGTTGTCCCTGAAGACGTCAATGAGCGACGTGGCACGTGACTACACCAAGCGGAAGCACGTGTTTCGATTACGAATGGAGTCCGAACGGAATACCTCTTTCAAGCGGACAATCACTCCAACATGATGCACTGGGTGGACGCTCTCCGTCAGATCACCAATGAGGACTCTGAGGTTTACTGACTTCTTCCCTCCCGTATACGTGTCCCCGTATGTGATACGGGTCCCCGTATGTGATAAAATATAGTGGAATCCCCGTCAATTCGAACTCGAAGTGGACGGAAGGTTTGTTCGAATGAAAGCGGAGTTCTAAAAGAGAACTAAGGGGAGACACTGTGAATGAGGTCTTGATGCAATCAATGAGAGTGCATACTAGCTGTGTCTGAGATACGTCATGGCTTGCTAGGCCTTGCTGCATGTCCACGGTCAGAAAGTAACCTTATACGCGCTCGGTACGTTTGCGGTACTGTGGTTACTGCGGTCACGTTTGCGCACACCATTAACGATCGATGATTCATCTGCCCGCTTTCTCGTCTGGCAGAAGTGTCACTTTTATGAGAAGTGGAATAAGTAAACTTAACATTTAATGAGTAAAGGTGTCCCTTGCATGCCCAGCAGGCGACGCACGGCTGTCGTATGCAAACTGATGCGGTAGTTTGGGAGTCAGATGCAGCCAGGCAACCTCGTTTCAATAAACCGTTCACATGTTCGAATTACCGGGCATCTCCCCCCCCCCCCCCCCCAATTGAAATACACGTGAATTAACTGGATTGCATTGCATGTTTTTTAAACCGTGATACGATTCAATCATGCCCCTTCAGGTGGAAGACATATTGGGACGCGGACAAGAGTGTTCTTGAGAAGGCAGCCGTATTCGAGCAGGGCACATCCTCCTCCGGTGGCAGACTGTCCCCCATGCCCGTGGCCCGCCCGGTGAAAAAGCTGGCCTTTCGACACGTTCTCCCACCAGTGGTTCACCCAAGGTCAAGTCTCGGAGAGCTTCACTCGGAGGTGATGCCCCGTTGTGTTGCACAAAGCGCATCTTGAGGTGGCTGCGCCGTGTCGTAGCACCTTTTAGTACCTGCTCACATTGCACGAGATGTGTTTATTGTTGAAGCCTGCCAGGTATTGCTACTCGGAAATTATTTTGTGTCATGTTTGATATTATTTATTCCTCAATATGTTGAAACATTTTTTTAAGTCTGTCTCTTCCCAGTTATTTTCACTCGAATTATTTAAAATGTTTAACTACAGTCAATTTTTTTGTAACGGCTGGCTTAAAATGCTAACATGCTGCATAAATGCAAAGAACAATAATTGAGAAAATCTATACAAGTATACATGCTGAAGAGATTACATTTTTAAATTTAATATAACTTGATTTAGCATTAACCATATTTTCTCTCAGATTCCCTTGAATCTCATCCAATGGGGGCAAAAGAAACACAGAAAAAGTGCCAATATTCTGCACACTGTGCAGTCAGTGGAGCAGGCAATAGCAGTATTAGTCACAGTGATAAGTGCAGCAACGAATAAGCCATGTGCCAAACACCCCAGTATATCACGATGATGAAATATGAGTGTTGTTTTAAATTTGTTATAAGCAAGCTTGACTGTAATTGTACACCTCTAAAAATGCACCGCATTTATGTGCACATGCAAGCAAGAATCACTGCATTTGTTATATTATGCACGTTTAGTAAAAGCACAGGCCTGTTTAGACACTGTAGTGGCATGAAGGTTGTATGTTGAGTAAAGTTCCGACATGCCAGGCCATGGAGGTTGTCGGGTCATCCTTTCAGATGAGCCATCGCTTAAGGCAGCAACCATGTGGCGCGGAAAGGTTGTACATAGCTGGAAGAAGTTCCATGGGTCATTGGCATCTTTGCCACCTAAGGGCCACAGCATGGGTGTGCCCCTTAGTGACTGTCCACCTTCCCTCGACAACCAGGTGAGACCCTTCACGAAGGTGGCGATTCAGTGAATGCAACACTTGTTGAGGGCATAGAATGCGATGTATCGTATATCTTACGATTATGACAGGTAGAGTACATGTGCACCTTCGGGCGAAAACCGGCTACATTTTTAGGCAAAAAAAAAAAAAAAATCTACACAAACTGTACCTTGCTCGGGTGTTCCCTAGGTGTGGTGCAACTCTCCAATTAATACTTCGGCCTTCAAACCCAAATTTTAAAATTTAGCCAATTAATCTGTCTAATGAAGCGATTAGACAAAATGAAATAAATACTGGCAACTACGATGCAAAACTGCCAACAACATACGATTGGTTTCATTCCGTTGAGCGCTCAGTCTTTTTTAAAAATCTTTATGCGCGTTATAGGCCTCCCTGCTGATTTCCTAACTCTTTTATTGATGGCCTGCGTAAAGAGAAAGGGTCAGTCTCCCACACTAAAAAAAAAACATTCCAATTGGATCTCTCACCAAGAAGCTGAAGCATATTGTGAGGTATTACACCTACTACTTAAGGGGGGACATGGCTTTCGAGACCAACTTCTTTATTTGTGGGAGGATTTTGATGAAAATTGGTGGAGATGCACAAGGCACATCCTGGAGAACTATATTAGAGTTTCATAGTGATATCTCTTGTTGTTGTTGTTTTTTTACGAATTTTTTTAGCTTTTATATTTGTCACATCTCGTGGAGCACCTGGTGAATCTAAAAATTACGATAGAAGAGTGTTTCAACTGCCAGTGTGTGAACCCACATGTGTCCTGCAGGTCGTGACATTCTTAGATTTTTTTTATTTCCAAATTTGCTATTCTTGGCTCTCGTTTTTCGTTATCTCTGCATAACGTGCACAAAATTTACATGTACGTGACTTACAAAATCCCAAATTCCACGCTTGCAAACCTTGAAAAACAGAAATGTCATGACCTGCAGTTCTTTTTTTGGGACTCTACTAAAGCAAACGGAACAAAAATCGGTGCAGTGGTCGCTGTGGTATCAGCTCCACGAGTGGAGCAAGTAGGCAAAAAAGAGTTGGCAAAAAAGGCTAAGAAGTTGAAACATATTGTGGGGCATTACATCTACTACTTAATTGAGTCAGTTAATTTTGCTGAGCTTCAAATTGAATCTTGTGAAAAATGCTATCTCCAAATGTACCAACATACACCAGGAGAAGAACCTCTCGCTTCTTTAGCATCGCTAACGTATCATCCCCTTTTTCCAGTATGTCCCATGGCTGGTGTCGCTGTGCACCCGTGTGGTTGAGGCGAAGGGCTTAGAAACAGTAGGGGTGTATCGCATTCCGGGCAACAGTGCGGCGGTGGCAGCATTGTCCCAGGCAGTAGCTAGCCAGGGCTTGGAGGCGCTCGACCTCGGTGATCCCCGCTGGGGAGATGTCCATGTTGTGTCCAGTCTGCTCAAGGCCTTCCTACGCCAACTTCCAGACCCACTAGTCGCCAGTCTGTACCCACGTTTTGTTGCTGCAGCCAAGCTTCCGAACGCTACTTCTAGGCTTGCTGCACTTCAGGCACTCGTAAGTTGCACGCTACGGTGTCCGTTGGCTAGATAACGGCCTTTAGAAAAAATCTATACGGTCTAACTCCTTTATAACGAACACCTTTCTAATGAAAATACCACTACAGAAAATTTTTTTGCGGTCCCGCAGGAGCCCTATAGGTCCAATAATGGACATCTTTTTTTAACGAAAATACCTTTACTGCAAATTTTTTTTGCTGTCCCCCTGAGTTTCGTTGTAAAGGAGTTTGACTGTACTGATAAGGGCCCCGCGAGTGGGCACATAAAAACCCGGCACAACCCGGCTTATTGTGTCGTGTTTTCTGTGCACGACTATTGAATGAGTGAACCTTTTGTTCACCATGGACAATCACGATGTGGAGAAAATCACAGTGCAAAAAGCTGTGAGGAACAGCTTGACAAGACGCTGGGCTCCTATAATGATAAAGTCAGATGACAGGCAGGCAGTTAGCGAAGCTTTTAGATCAATTCACACAAAACGATTTCACAGAGAAGAAAATATTGTACATTTTTTTATAATATACGCGAAAATTACATTACATACACTACATAATATGTATGAAAAACAGAAGTCTCTCGAGGAGGTGCGATTTGATTTTAGACTTATTCACTCACTGGTCAGAGCATTGATTGGCAAGTTGGTACACTGGTATGGAGCTTCTGTACATGTACGACGTTTTATCAACCCTTAGTACCCTCAACCTTAGTACCTCGTGAGAAAAATTGCACTATTTTTCAACTTGTCTTCCAGGTACACGAGCTTCCCATTCACAACTTCGAAACGCTCAAGTTCCTAATGCAACATCTCAAAAAGGTTGTTGCCCACAGCACTACAAACAAAGTAAGTGTGTGCACCGACACTTGAATTGAGTGGCACAACCTTTGTTGCGGCTGCAAGTGAAAACTTCTTATCTGCCAGATGGAGGCCCGCAACCTAGCCATTGTCTTTGGGCCTACCTTGGTGCGCACAGCTGATAACAGTATGGTGACAATGATCACTGATATGTCTCACCAGTGCCACATCACAGAGACTCTCATCAACTACGTGAGTACCATCTCCGCTGTGCGAGTGGATCGTGCGTATAATTAATAAATTGCTGATGATGTTCCGCAGTCTGATTACATATTCAGCGAGCCAGAGGCCAACGGCTGCTCCAGCCTGCCCGAGATTCCGCTGGACATGCACACGGCTCCGCTGTCGGATACGGATTCTTCCGTTCTGCTCGACAATCTTCATAAAGTTGGAGGCAGTAATCAAGGTATTGATTGCTATCAAATCTCTGTCAAATCATGTTCAAATGAACCGTTGCACGTGTTCGTAAGTTCGGATTACGGGACATTCTGCTTCATTCAAATACACATGGCTAGAGCCTGAAGTTTTAGGGTTTAACCCCGATTCTTTCCCGAATTTCCACCCTGAATTGAAAGTTGCCTCTTTAGGGTGAAATGCAATTTTTACCCAGCAAATTGCCCTCACTGAGATGTCTGTAGAAATGCAAACTAAGTTGTTTGGCAGCAAACGCAGTTACATCACCTTTTGTACCAGACCAGTATACAGTTAGTTTGAGTAACTGAGCCCAATTTCTCCCCAAATTTAGCATACTGGAAGCCTTTTCACCCTAATTTACGCAAATTTAGAGCACATGTTTATTTACCCAATTTTTACCGCCTAATTTAGAAAAAATATCTCCCGAAAACCTCAGGCTCTACATATGACATTGTTGGGGACGGCACTGTATTAGGGGGCCGTATACGAACAAACTGGGCAGTGCCTCTGCTGCTTCTTTAGTTTTATATATGGGTAAGTAAGTAGGCCCGATTTTATGATTCCGTCAGGGTTCAAATTAAGTGCAGTTACGGTACTTGATTATACAGGGTGTTCAAAATTAAGCTTTCACTAGCACTTTCTAAATAGTCAAACAAAAGAAAACTGGTGCTACTTTTTCTGTTGCTTGAGTAAGAAACAGGTGCTACATAATTAGCAGCACCTGTTTCTTACACAAGTAGCGCAAAGTTATCATCCGGTTTCCTGTCATCGCTGCTTTTGCGTAGCGCTCGTGAAAGCTTAATTTTGAACACCCTGTAGATATCTCCTCAAATATCAACAGAGATTGGCACTGGTACACAAAACACGTTGACCGCAGTACTGTCTCGTAGCCAAAACTCATGCTAGAGTTTCTGTGTCGCAAACAGGTTCAACGCGGAAGTATGCACCAAGGATTTGGTTTCCTCCTTAATGAGTGCTGCGAACCGGAAACTGAGGCAGCGCAAGTTTTCTCTTGCGACGGAGCAAGCCACAATGGGAGCAGCACTCAAGCAGGGCTCTCGAGTTAAGGATAAAATTATGGCCTTCGAGTGCAAATCGGTGGACGACAGCCCCAAGAAGAGCACGATTGTGGAATGCGACGTTGCAAGTAACAGCTACCCACCGTCCCCTACAAAACCGGTTACTTCCTCGCCTGAGAGGCTAGCTGTGACAACATCGGCGTAAGTGGGTGTTTATACCTAAACTGAAGAGTAGCAAGCTGGGTTTCCTTAGGCTGACTGCTCCTAACCCATAACAGACAAAGGTGCAGAAATGGGGTTATGCTCGCATGCGTAAATTAATGTAATTTTATGGGAAAATAATTATGAAATGTTTTAGGATGGTGTATCGATGCAGATACCGTAATTGTCAAGCGCATATTTGCTAGTATTTTTATCGGCTAAATCATAATTGTTATATACTTCATTCAACCACAGTATGGCTACTTTGCAATAAGAAGGCGATCTTTTCGAGTAAAAATGCTGCTGTATTTCGCTACCAGTTTTGCATTCATAGCAAGTATAAAGGATTCAGTGTGACGCACTATCCATACATAAATGTATAACTGTAATCAAATCTGCTTGTTCCTTTCTAACAAGAGCTCCGAATGTTTCGAGTAATTGGAAAGTAACTAATACACATTCGTAACCAAGTGGTTGCTGTAATAGAGTGCTAACTTCTCTGGAAACTCTTTCTCTGACGGCAGCACAGGCCTAACGCTGCGAATTTGTCAACGTTTTCTCTCCTCAGGGAAGTCGTGTCAAGCACCGAACGTTCGGAACTGGGCACGGAAGTACGGCCTTGCACTTACGGCCAGCTCAGCGCAATGGCTCAGCAGAAGGTGCGGCGGCTGGAAGAAGAGATGCGAGCCCAGTTGAGGGCATCCCATCAACGTCGCTTCCCTTCGTCCTCCTGGAGGCACTGGAGCCCAACGGGGGAAGGAGCCTCCGCTACGGAAGGGGAATCTGGAGGTGAAGTGTCCACCTCCGTGTCAGTGAGCGGAGCAACGAGGGAGCAGATCGAGAGGGAATGGCAACGTGCCAAACAGGAGCTCGAGCAGGACGACCTGCTAGATTTTATGGCGGACGACCCCTCAGCATTCCTGCTCGCGCGGAGGCCTGTGGTGCAGACCTTCGGTGAGCTGCTCACTACATCCTCATGGGTCACTGACACTGAATGATATGCCTCTCTCTGTGACGTGGGAGCCTAAAAAGGTTCATTCTGCATGACAGTTATACAACATTGCAGAACCAACGTAACTTCAGCAACGGTTGCACAGTCAGCAGCCGGCTGCATGAGACTAGACAGTCGCTTGACATGTGCGCCTGTAAAGCATAACGCACTTACGGGTACAGGCTTTACGGGCCCGTAAAGCCCGTAAAGCATAAAGCACTTACGGGTACGGTAAAGCATGTCGATGGTTTGCTTCAACATTGTGTGTTGTATGTGACAACATTATAACTGTAATACGATGAGCCTGGACATGTTGCTGTGTCATTCAATACACAACACCAATACGCTCATCTGCTTTCTGCACTTCCTTTCATGCAGTAAAACAGCACTAATACAACTGAAAAACTAGGTCTTAGAAACAGTGCGTTGAATGACACAGCACATGTCACAGGCTAAGATTTCTTTTGACTGCTTTCTGCCGCTGAACACAACCATAGTTAAAGGGAAAATATCTCGTATTCTAGGCAGAGTACAAGATCAGCAGCCTTCCTCCACGATCGAAGTGCGGGACTCATCGCGCGAGACGTCTTCTAGGTTCTCCGATCCCCTCCACCTGAGGAGGGACACCTTGGAAAAGCTCACCGAAGAATGTGGTTCTTCTTCCGAAACATTCCGACAGCAAGATGGTTCTTCCTCGCAACACGAGAAGGAAAACATCCCCGAGTCTTCTAGTCACCCAAAACTAGCCTCCGAGACTTCCAGCGTCACTTACCGTTGCAAGAAGCAGTACATGAGTGGAATATCCCGCTATGCCATATACCGCGTTGCAGACGACGAGAATGGTAGCGTCAGACTCGCGTGTCCTCAGGCAGACAGGCAACAGCGACGGTCGGAAAACGGCATCGTGGCGTCTCTAGCTGCTGGGATCGTACGTATTATTTACTGCAACGTGTTTCCTCCGCGGAAAATCTTCTGCTCGGGAGCTAGTCTGTTACCCTGTATTCACACGAGCGACATTCCCCAGCGTACTCCAGCGGAAGATGCGAAATACGTCATAGATTTCTGTTGTCACGTGGAGGCGAGCGCTCAGCGTCGTGTCTTCACGTGCACTGCTAACCGTGGGGAATATCGTGCGACACAGCCACGTGGTATTCCGTAGCAGACGACGGGAAAAGACGCTGACTGTGTCGTCTGCTAAGCGTCGTCTGCTAAGTGTGCAATGCGCCCCTTTCGGCATTCTGGCACCGTGCGAATGCTCAACATAACATGGGGCGGAACTTCGGCTCCGTGAACAGTTTTTTGCTTTTTCATCGACTAGAATATTCCGTGGGAATGTTGCTCGTGCGAATACAGGGTTTTTCACATATTTCGACGGCGCACGAAATTGGCCGCAAAGATGCAATGAGAGGAGGACATGTCCCTGCCCTGAACCAATGGGAATCCATGTAGCCTCAGATTATTATCGCAATGTCTCTTCCTTTCCTTTTCTCTTGCTTTTTGCAGTGTTCTGTCTATCATCCGGGCAGGGGCGTGTCCTCCTCTCATGGCATCTTTGCGGCCGATTCCGTGCGCCGTCGAAATACGCGTCTCAGAAAAAGCCCGATTTTCAAATTTTTTTTTTGCACTCGCTGTAGCATTAGAGATTTCGGCTTCCAGTGTATTCGACCAAGTTCGCCACGGGCTTCCTGATTCTGTAAAAAAAAACGTTATGTTGACTAGGCGAATTTCAGAGTTCAGTTCAGAAATTTCAATTTATTGCAATTGAAATTCGACAAGAGTATTTTTTGAAGATGACAAACTTAATTGCCGCACAGGAGCCGTTGACCGCATGTTTTTCCGTTCTTCCATTTTCTTATAAACCCCAGATGACATGGTTCGTGCCAAATTTTAATTCCCGAAGATTTTTAATTCCCGAAAGGTTTCTGAAGATACTGCTGTAGCATTCGTAATGGATCGCACTGCTCTCTTTTGCAGTGCATAAATTCTAGTGTCATTGGCCGAGCTAGTTAATCCTCGTACCAATAAACAGTAACAGTAATGGGGGCAACAGACGTTTAATTCTATGAATTTACCCACGCATTTACATACTAGCTCCGGTTGCTTTAAATGCCGCGCTTCAGATTTTGTCCAAAAGGCAATGTCTCGAGGCTGTTTTCTTTTTCCAGCATACCCCTGAACCCGAGTTCTGGAATACGAGGCAAAATGTGCTTCCTTTCTCCCGCCACCGTGCGAGACTCTTGTCATGCCAGGGTTCTTTAAAGTGAGACATAAAGGGTTTCTTGATGTGTGCTCTAATTCTAGAAAGTGTGGACATGACTAACAGGCTCACAGCATCCTAGCTTTCGTGTCCGTTACAGTACTACAGGCTTTCCCGGCGATTTTAATCCAAGTGCCAGCTAAATTAATCCATGCCCCATAAAGTTTGCATGGCACTTGGATTAAAATCGCCGGGAAAACCTGTAGTGCTACTTCACTCACCACTGTGCAGTAAAACTCCTCGTCAGCATTATTGGGCTCTTGTTTAGTGCTGTGGAATGCTCGACAAAAGAAAAGATCTGTCTGGACATGTCTGCAAACGTGCCCATTCCTAAGCATTCGTCTCAAACACCTGACAAACACTGAACCCTTTCAAACCCTAAAAATTTTTCTTGACACACCCTGAATGTTGAGATATTTAGAACTTCCGTAAAAGTGTATGGCAGGTAGTACCAGCTTGAAGTAGTTATTCCTCCTCCAGGTCAACTGTCTGGCATGTGCATCAGACAGCCGGCATACAGGGTATGTAGTTGTACTAAAACCCGCTACATGTGTGTATCCTTTGTTCGTTGGATGATGCTCCATTTTTCTTTAAAAGTGCCGAGATCATGGACAAGATACTGAACACACAATTTGGGGGAAAACTTTTTTCAAAGCTCGCGTTGAGGGCCCTGTAGGCCATAAAAGTCGTAAATGGAAAGGCAGGACACTTCGACAAGCATTTTGTGCTAGCCTCTCTTCCATAGCACTTTGCCCGCGTCACCCTTGTGTGTTATGCTTAGAGCCTGAAGTTTTAGGGTTTTACCCGATTCTTCCCCGAATTTGCACCCCGGATTGAAGGTTGCCTCTTTAGGATGAAACCCGATTTTTACCCGGCAAATTGCCCTTACTCGGATGTCTGTAGGAATGCACTGACTTACTTGTTTGGCAGCAAACGCAGTTACATCACAGTTTGCACCAAACCAGTACAGTTAGTTTGAGTAACTGAGCCCGATTTCTCCCCGAATTTAGCGTTCTGGAAGTTTTTTCACCCGAATTCACACGAATTTAGTGCACATGTTTATTTACCCATTTTTACCCTCCGAATTTTTGAAAAAATTTTTCCCGAAAACTTCAGGCTCTAGCTATGCTCGTGTAATGTCCTGGTGTGATATTCTGCAGAGGTGATTTTTTTTTTTCGGTTTAGTTTAATGCCAGTTCACCTTAACGTAGATAACCCCATGTTGTAAGTCATGTTGTCCTCCGTCCCAAAATGGCCCACAAGCTGCTCTTAACGATACTTAGAGCCAGAAGTTTTCGGGAAATATTTTATTTTTTAAATTCGGGGGGTAAAAATCGGGTAAATAAACATGTGCTAAATTTGTCTTTTTTGTCTAAATTTGTGTGAATTCGGGTGAAAAAACTTCCAGAACGCTAAATTCGGGGAAAAATCGGGCTCAGTTACTCAAACTAACTGTACTGGTTTGGTGCAAACTGTGATGTAACTGCGTTTGCTGCCAAACAAGTAAGTCAGTGCATTCCTACAGACATCCCAGTAAGGGCAATTTACCGGGTAAAAATCGGGTTTCACCCTAAAGAGGCAACCTTCAATTCGGGTTGCAAATTCAGGGAAGAATCGGGTAAAACCCTAAAACTTCAGGCTCTAACGTGGGAGTTCATTGTGTTAAACTAGTACACTGACATTTATGTGCCCTGCCACCGTTCACATTTTTGCTGAACGTTGCAGGGTTAACCCGTGCGCCTGCATTATTTTGTGTGCAGTTGGCAGAGAACGGGGAGCCCGAAACGCAGAGGCCAAGTACGGGGAGCACAGCGGTGGTGACGCAGCTGGTTACAAGGCGTCCCTTCTCCTTAGTTGGACTTCAACGAAGACACACGATCGGTAGTTCGCGGGACGTCAAGTTCCACCCTTTTCCTACTGTACGACGACTACCAAGCGGACAGCGCATCGACAGCGTAGGACATTTCTATCACGTAGGCAATGGTGGCCGTGTGGCTTCCCCCGTTTGAGCCTCTGCCCCTCGTAACATCGAGTAATTTTTTCTGTGATGCGATGTGGCAGTAACTGAAGCTGCTGCTGCTTCATCAGCAGCAGCAACCTGTTTTGTAAGGGCCGTTGCACGGGTATTAACGTTGCACGGATTTTCAGCGCAACTCGTTACTCGAGAGCCCCTTTTAGCGTAGGTGTGGCTAGGATTTCAGGGGGTGCTGGGTGATCTAAAAATAAAAATAGGCATAAATAAATATACAGTCAAACTCATTGACAACGAAACTCGGGGGACAGCAAAACAAAATTTGCGGTAAAGGTATTTTCGTTAAAAAGGATTACCATTATTGGACCCGTAGGGCTCCAGCGGGACCGCAAAAAAATTTGCTGTGGTGGTATTTTCGTTAAAAAGGTGTTCGCTATAAAGGAGTTTGACTGTATAAATAAAAAATATATAAATATAAAAAATAAGCATAAGCATAAAAAATCTATAAATAGGCAGATTGCCGAACGAATTTTTTTTTTTTTTCTTTCTCATATTGTGGGCTTGGAATCAACTGAGCAGACGTATATCCGTAGCAGCTGAAAGAAAAATGTGTCCTTTAACCTTCCTGGTAGACGTAAGAAACTTTCATGTGAAAGCCTACCCCGAGGTTTTGGTGGAACGTAGCTACTATTTGTAACTGTCATTTTCAGCATTGTAAGGAAGAATGCAATCGAAGACCTTATAAATACTAGCCCAATTGGGAATTCCGTGAAGGTTGATACCCGTGAAACAGGCCTAATTCTCTTTCGTGCTAGTTAAGGACCTTTCAGTAATTTATCCATATGGAAGAAAATCGTGTACAGGTGAAAGTTATAGATCTCATCGAGCGGCGACCGGGACATGCGACGTGTCCTTACGACATCCTTACGACGTCTTTGCAACGACTTTTCATGTGTGCCAGTGTTTCACGTGAGAGTAGCACACAGGCCGTCGTTTTGGATGGCAGAGGCTTATTGCACACACAGACAAAATTGCTACATTTTTTGGTAATTCATGAGCCCAGAGTAGGTGTTTTTGTTATGTTTCTGGGGACCAGCGGAGGAAGAGGGGAGCATCAACGCGGAGTTGTTTGGTTTGTCTCCTTCGCTCATCAAAGTATTCTTGGTATAGTATCAAGCTAAAGGACTGCTAAGTCTCAGACTATCTTTATTTTTGTCGTGGAACCATCAGACCAAATGACTTAACGCACTTTTATGCATTTATAAGCATAGCTCATTTTTAGGGCTCAACTTTTAGATTTTTTTGCACAAATTATATTGCTCAAAATGAAATAGCTCCTCTTTTTAAAGAAGAAAAAAAATGTGAATCTCAGTTGCATTCAAATATGATTGCATTTGCTTTCACTGTGTTTTTTGAGCGCTTTTTTTTTAAAGACTTTCTCTCTTTGGTATCCATACGTTGCTTGCCTACGTAACTAACACTGCTCAGACTACTACAGACACGGCGCTTTCCCCCTTCTTGATTGGCTCACCTAGGCCCACTGTGGTCTCTTCTGTTTTGTGTACATACAAAGGAAATGTCGACTGTACAGACGCTCTATAACGCAAAGTATCCCAACGAAAGGTGACAAAATATCCAGACCTTGTGTCGTGTGGCCGGGTTAAGTCCTAACCATTCTCGTGTCAAGACATTTGAGCACGTACTGACACGCATTGACAAAGCAGTGTGTCACTCATGAAGACTGCATTAGTTTAAGTTCATCACTGCTCTCAACGGAATCACATGGTCTTACTCAAAGGTTTCTAGCAGAGTAGCGTGTAGTTTGTACGTAGTTGGTTCTCAGTTGGCATCTGGTACCCGTTGCTCCCATTGCAAGGGTGGTAGTACAGGAGATGCAAGGGAAGGCACAACCAACACCACACAAAGCATGTATTACACGGGGTATGTGCCTGTCGGCATTCTATTTTTATGATGCGTAGCATGCAAGCAAAGTATTTTTTTCTCGGTAGTTAATTTATTGGTGCGCAAATCACGTTTGTCTACTCATCGAATGTTGCAACCCAAGTAAAATACGACACGTGGCCTTTGCATTCCCAGATGCCCCATGGGTTTCTCACGTAGATCCCTCGTCCGCGCCCACGTAAAGGTATGCGACGATTGGAGGTTTTGATGGCGCGCGAGGAACTGAGGCCATGGTTGTAAAGGTACAAAAAGCAAGGTCTCGATAATGCAAAAGAGAGAATGTCTCCCCTTTACCGTACAAGGCTGTATCTCGCCATCTTTGCTCGGAACATTTTCCATAGACTACACCAGAAAAAAAAAAAAGGGAGCCCCGTGCTGCATACGGAACGGCTCTAATTCAAAGTTTGGGAATCTTTTACGAACGGTTCGGCGTTGGACCTGCGGCAGTTCTCTGTTGCACGTCGAGAGTAGTCTGGGCATTCGAGTACAAATAATCGTATCAGTTGCATCCGTATAATTCAATTGCACGGTGAATTGCCTTCAGAAGCAAACCTGTGACATGCTAGATCTCTCTCAGAGAGTGTGTTTTAGTTGGTTTTATTGCACTTATTTTCCTCGTACGGTTTATCGAATCGTACAAGCTCTTTGTTATAGCAGGCCCAAAATCCGCAAGTTTTTTCTTACCATATTCTAGCAAGGACACGACTTACGTTCCAGGAAGCCTGGATATATTTTTTATGTATGTATGTCTCTCACGTTATTACATTGGTCCTGTAGGTAACACACACGTGCAGTTGAATTATGCAAACAGCAACTGTTAACGGTTCTGGTTCCACCGGACTGCCATCATGCAGGTGGTGGGTGACCAGCATACAGCGACCTTGGCACGTGGTGTCAAACTGTACAGCGTATTGTAGTCATCCATGACATCCTTCTTGCTTTGTTTGACACTGCTGAGACACGGTTGATGCTGCTTTGTCGGTGCCGATAACTCTTGTCTTTTAGCTTCACCTATAGTCCTAGCAAAGCCTTTGTTACGTGAAACATTCCATTGTGGGCAAGTTGTGAGTGCTGTGGGTTCATTTCTGCCTCCTTTTGTCTTGTACAAGCAGAACTGCCGATTTTCAGTCTTCACCTACCATTATGTCATAATGCGCAAATTTGTGGTCCACTAACAGTGCCACAGATAGTTAAGTTTTTAAAGTTTAATATGCACTGTCTGCATTTTATGTGCGATGTATTTATTTCGGCAGCAAATATCGTTTTAGTGAGAGCGTAAGGTTCCTGCGTGTGTTATAGTGTTAATATGCCACATGCTTCATTTTTGTTGTGTCGTGTTGTGTTCCTAGTGACGATTTGCTTGCTTTACACAGAAGTTGTATATTTATACTGCTTTCTTAGAGAGAGAGAGAGAGAGTGAGAGATGTACATTGGGTTATGAGAACACTTGCAGAAATCTTTACAAGTCTAGGAGGTGATCATTGTGATATGCTTTTTGTTGCTCACACGTGCAAACCTTATAACATAGAGGGGGATCGAAATATGCACGGAGGAGGGGGGGGGGGGGGGCTTGATGCGTGTGTCGACTGATCCATGAAGGTGCAGTCTGGCAACATACTTGATAAGGCCGTGTAAAAGGTACAAGCAAGAGGAAGGCTGGCATTTCGATTGCGAGTCTCGCAAGCTTACAGGCGACGGCACAATTTTTAAAACATTACATATCCTGCAGGTCAAGACTGTGTGAAAGTTGAAGTCAAACCTTCTACTATACCTGCTTAAAATTGTTTGATTTCAGAGGTGCCACATTGCTCCCACCTGTTCAACCGATGCCTAACACACACTACAGTATTTAGTACCAGACAAACCATCTATCCCGCATACATTTCTTGTATGCGTGCTTTATTGCCAGCACTTATACAGAGGGACAGTGGGTGTGCTATTCATCATGCAGCGATTCTACATGCTTTTGCGGCTCTAATATCTCGACACATCGCTCATTTTATTTGAGTTTGACATCACATAGAGGTTTATGTATTTTATGTACAGATGTGTAAAGTGGAGAAAGAAAATAAATTATTGAAAGATGTCCACACTGTGTAACCTGTTTTCTGCATGTACATTAACGCACTTGCAGGGGTGAGTAGCAACTCTGCGATTAAAAATAAACTAATATAATAGCTAACAAGTTTCACTATATTAGTAGCCTGCATTGATAATGTGTACTACGAAAAGGCGTAAGTGCAGGGGCGTCGCTAGGCAATTTTTCAGGAAGGGGCAAGGTCTCGGACCCGAGCGCCACTGCACAGTCAAAGTACTGCCAGTCGGAGATTTGCTCAGCACCCCCCTAATGCTCCCCCAGTGATTTATCCGGACCCCCCTAGCATCCCCCTAAATGTTCAGTGACACCCCCCTAACTTTTTCACCTGTGTACCTCCTACAGGGGGGTGCCCTTGTGATTTGAGCTTTGGACATATGTCGGTAATGATCTGTTAAGCTATAATGACGTAACTATAATAATGCCCCCCCCCCCAATTCTTTCCAACACCCCTCCATGCTTGGGATTCTGGATAAGCCACTGCATTCCCCTCGCAAAGATCTTGCAACACGGTCCAAAATACCCTCCACTGTAACTATTTGTTGGCAACATTTCCCGAACTCTCGGTTGATCTACGGTTCACTTGCGAACTCTTGTCTGGCAGAAGGAAGTGAAAGAAGATCGAAAGAAATTGAACTGTTGGAAACATCAATACCTGATGTTTTAATCTCCTCCCAATCCGTTGTGAAGATTCAGTTCTTCCCTCCAGATCTGAGAGTAAGATGCTGCGGGTATTGCCGATATCGTTATATGCGGATTCACAACATAACGAATTAATGCGATACTGAAGAAATGTCTCGCGTACCTCTTCAGAGCTAAGTTTTTCCAATAAGTTTTGTCCATTCGTTTAACAACGACCTACAGCTGTATATACTCTCTCTTCAGTTTTGTAGGTCACGCATTCACCATTCAACATATTCAAAATTTAAAATCGTTTCTCTCCGCGTTTTCTGCAGCGCGTGGACCCGCGAACCCGCGATGCGGCGATGCTAGCGACACCAAATCAACATCCGTTTTGTCGTCAGTTCACTTCCTGGTGGGCTTACTGTCAGGTGGTGTTTTTCTGAGTGGGGTGTATATTTCACGTGGAATGCTCTTTGCAAGTGAGGCGACGAAGTTTTAATGTGGATCACAAGCCATATCGCAATGTAGTGCGTTGAGCGCTAAAGGTCTGTTGCGTGTCATGGAGCTAACAAAAAAGCTCAAGTCTCTCGTCGGCAGACAGGTGAGACACGGTTGATCCACACCGTGCTCTTGCATGCTGCTTCACGCTGTGCAGATCTCCATAATGCGCGATAAATTGCCTGAAAACACACAATAATTAACAAAAAAAAAAAACAAGAAAAGGCTGTGGTTTAGTAACGATGCCACTCTGAGAAACGAAAGTGTTCTCTTCTTAACGATATGTAGACGTTCATCTCCACTGAAATTTCAGGGTTCACTTTCAAATACAAGCTCTGCCGAAAATTGTAGCGTCTCTCCATCAAGTCCGCAAGCATCGGTAGATCGAGTAAAGGTGAGCTGGAGAAGCGGTGCTTCAGATGGATTCGTTTCATTTTCTCTTTGCTATTACCAGCCATGTGAACAGAGGCCTTCACTGGCCGACCCTCAATTAGAAGAGGAAACATTAAACTCGATCGAGCCTGTCTACTACTCAGATGACACATTTGACGCCAGCGAATATGTGTTAAAAGTAAGTTCAAATATGATTGGAATGCAATAAGTGTGCCCATCTTTCTTGTCCTGACTGCCTGCATGCTGACTTTTCTTTGCAATGAAGAAACTCCCGGAAGATTTTGACAAAGCGGTGATACAAGCAGAACGACAAACGCTGCGGAACCAGCTGTACGTGGTGAGTGAGTGTGCCTTAATCTAGTGTAAATTGCCTAGTAGACGACCCCCCCTATTATTTTGGCAACATAGAAATGTTGGTTCAGAGTCCAGTTTACATTTTGGTGTCCATGACAGAGAGCAAACATGCAAAAAAGAAAATGATATGGAAGATCTGCAATCTCTTTCAGGTGTCCAAGAGGGTCTCTGACCTCATACTTCAGAACCAATCATGCTACATGTCAGAACTGCAGACGGTCATGGAGTTGCAGCGGAACTTGGAGGAAGCCGGCGAAATTTGTAGCACGGGAAGGAGGTTAGTTTTGTAGTACAGAGGTTACGCTACTTAGTATGTTGCTTTGTGGTGTAGGAATTTAGCCAAGACCCGTGAAGACTTCACGGAAGCCAGTCTCGGTATTCTGGCCAACTGTCGTAAGCGGGAAACATTGAGGTCTCTCCTTAAGTCTCTGCATCTGATTAAGACACTGGTAAGTACTGGCCCACTCTTTGCATTTAGAGTGAGGATGTACGACCATGATATCTCACATTTCTCTCCTGGTCTGCCGTTGGGAATTATTTAAGCATTAAAAGAATCCAAAATCTACCGCAATTTTTTTCACAAAATTTACCAAAACTTTGAGCGCCTTATAGAAAAAAGTTTGTAGAAAACACTGGCTTGCGAATGTAAAAAGTTGGTAACATTTCGCTATAACGCTATTGCTTCTATTTTGTTCAAACTAAGTTGCCCTTCCATTCACCTTTTTTCTGGTGCATCGTAGCCATAGATGTTTTTGCACCATTAAACACCTACCCACTATCATCATTTCATTAATTCGTTAATGTATTTTCGTCTTCCCCTTTCCAGCAAGAAACAGATGCGAGCCTCAGGGAGCTTCTTGAAGTGAGTTACACCAATACTAATACTTACACTCGATTTTTTATTATCTGATATGCTCGTAGATTACACCCAAATGATCGTACTTTCTGCAGGAAGAAAATTATGCTGGGGCCATTCAGCTGTGTTTGGCATGCCAGAATGCTGCCAGCACACTAAAACACTACCGGTGCATCAGGTCCGGCGCCGATTCTTTTTTTTTTTTTTCGCCCACAGTTTGTCAGAAATAACATTATGTGCATGTTAGTTAACTTGAAATGTTTTATCATTCCAGTGAACTCAGTTCCAAACTGCAGGACACACTTGAGATGACAGACGAGCAGCTCGACGTGGCGCTCTCCAAAATATGCACAAAGTTTGACAAATGCAAATATGAGAAGCTACAAGCTGCTTACGAACTTTTAGGAAAAACGCAGGTTTGCATAAACATTTCATAAACATTGGATTGTCTGCGTAAACATGAGTTTTTGTGGTGCAAACGGCCTTACATATTTTAATTTCAGATTGCAGCTGACCAGCTGCTCATGCACTTTGCCAGTGCCATTCATAACAGAGCCAGTGCCATAGTCTTGGGATATGTGGAACTGTGCTCGGGCCAAAAGGACGCCAACTTTCAGAAGATGCTATATCCCGCACTTTGTGCTGTAAGTACCCCTCCTTGCACATTGTGCAAAATTTAATAGACACATGGTTGCTTAACTGCTGTTCTTTGTCTTCCACTTTTGTCCTTTTTCTGGGACTAGTTATTCTTTTGAATCGTATAACTTCTTGTCCAATTAAAAATGAGGCCAACACTGGTACAAATTGTACGATTTTGTTTATTGACATTCGAGTACATTTGCATGCAATATGCCGTGTGCAACATTGCAGAACATTCATGTCGACTGCTTCACATCTTGCCTCATGGATCTGAGCAAAGCATTATGGGAGGTAATGTGCAGCTACAAAGCGATTCTCGAGTGGCACGGCTCCAGAGAGGTGCCGCCCCCGACACCGTCTGAGGAAGGTAACTTGACGCAGAACTGCGGCGGCAGCGAACATGTGGTCGATGAAAACAAAGTTGCCGCCGCAGGTGATGCACCAGATGTGGCTTACCTGTACGTACAGCAGAAGTTGCAGCACGGGCTGCTACGCATCTGGCAAGACGTGCAAAACAAGGTGCAGCTGTACGTCCTGGCCTGCGACATATCAAGCTTCAAGTTTGACGAGTTCATACAGGTGTTGGACATTGTGCGGAGGTACGATTTTCTCCGAGATCAGAATCGTCTCCTGTAATTATATTATATTATATTTATTCATACTACTGGCTTACAAGTAAGCCTAAGTAGGGTGGGATACATACACTTAAGGTAAACACACAAGGTCAACAAAAAGAGATAACAGAAGACATTACTTCAGAACTGTCGCTATCAGTTTACAGAAATTCTCAACCGTAGGACTATTCATTATCGCCTGTGGTAGCTCGTTCCATTCCAGGACAGTCCGCGGGAAGAAAGAAAATTTAAAACAATCACTTTTCGCGCTGAAAGGTTTAAAACGTAAACTGCGTGACTGCCTAGTTTCTCGGCCAGAGAAAGGCTGCAGGTAAAGTGTGCTGTCGATTTTAAACTTGTTGTGAATCATTTGGTAAAGGAACCTGAGCCGCTGCATTTTCCTGCGGGAACTAAGCAACTCAAGCCCTGCCCTATCGTAAAGCCTAGAGACTGAATCCAGCTTTCTGTATTTGTTAAAAACGAAGCGCAAGGCTTTCCTTTGCACTCCTTCTAATTTATCAATATTGGATGCGGTAAAAGGGTCCCAAATAATGCTCGCATAATCCAGCGCAGATAGTACATATGTCTTGTATGCCTTCAATTTTGTGGCGGTGGACGCTTGATGAAGATGACGACGCAAATAGTATAATTTACCCATTGCCTTTCTCACGATAGTATCAATATGCTTATTCCACCTCAAATCATTGCACAACGTCACTCCGAGATATCTACAGGAATCAACACATGATAGAACACATCCATCTATACAATACTGAAAGGACAATGGTATTCTTTTCCTCGTGACATGCATGTATGTGCATTTTTGAAAATTGAGAGTCATTTGCCATGTTAAGCACCAATCATTAATCCTACGAAGACATTCATTAAGCTGAATCTGATCTAATACAGAATTTACCTCGGTGAAAATTATGCAATCGTCAGCAAAAAGACGTATTTTTACGGGAATATTCTCAGTGATATCGTTTAGATAAATTAAAAACAACAGAGGCCCTAGAACCGAGCCCTGAGGCACGCCGGATTCCACATAAGCCAAGTTAGAGCTGCTCTCACCGATCTGTACCAACTGCTGTCTGTCAGCAAGGTAGTCCTGAAGCCACGCGGTCAGATTTGAGTTACCCATTATAGCTTGTAGTTTTAACAATAGCTTATCATGAGGCACCTTGTCGAACGCCTTCGACAAATCCAAGAAAATTATGTCAGACTGCCCCCGTGAATTAATTGTTGCCGCAAGATTGTGAACTGTTTGTAATAACTGGGTTGTAGTAGAAACACCTTGGCGGAAACCATGTTGTGCTGGTGTGAAAAAATTGTTTTCTTCAAGAGATGTCACCAGGTGTTTATGGATACAGTGTTCTAAAATTTTACCACACGTAGGTAGCAGTGACACCGGACGATAATTAGATGCTTTGAGCATATCTCCAGACTTTGGGACAGGCACAATTTTTGCTTGCTTCCACTGTCTCGGAACCTTCGCTGTCTCAATTGACTTCCTAAAAATTATGTCAAGATAGAAACTACACCACTCTGCGTAGCGCAAGAGAAATTGATTTGGGATGCCATCTAGTCCACACGCCTTTTTGCCATTTATGCTAAGCAAGGAGTTGAAAATCCCTTCTCGTGATAAAACAATGTCAGGAACGTAACAAAGGTCATGTGCCGGAAAGGTTGGCCGACTACCGTCGTCACGTGTGAATACGGAGCAAAAATACTCATTCATATGGTTGCACATTTTGACTTTATCAGTGACAATACAATCATCTATCAACAACTTACTGATGGTGTTGTGCGTAGGAGAGAGGAACCTCCAAAATTTTTTTGGGTCAGACTCAAGGAATTGGTCAAGAGTCACACTAAAATATGTAAACCTCGCTTGTCGAATCTTTTCCCTCATTGTCTTCCGAACCTGCTGTAACAGTTGACCATTAACACCCCGTCTACGCATCCTTTCAGCTTTTCGTTTCAAATGTATAATTTCCCTAGTGATCCACGGACTAAATTTACGTTCCCTTTTCCTTCGCACTGGTACAAAAGTTTGTATAGCATGGTTCACAGTGTTTACAAAAAAAGACCATAAATCATCAACATTTGCCTCTTCACACTCATTTAGAGCCATCAATCCAAATAGCTTCAATAATCCCATTGCTAACGTGAGAATTGAATGAAAGTGCAACTTGGTGCCATGACGTCTGCTACGGATAAGATCTATGGTAGAGCACTGCATGGGCTCCAGCTTACCCGAGGGAGGCGAGGGAGGAGCAAATCAGAGGGAGGCTGGGCCTGGGCCTAAAAATACAGCCCGTGCAGTGCTCTAATCTATGACTTTTCGAGGCTTTTCCTTTGCATTGATATACATGTACGCACATTTAGGCTGATGAATATCGGAGATGAATTTTGCCAAAGCAAGTCCGAAGACCTTCAAGAATCGTTAAGGAAACTGAGTGGCAATTACTTCAAGAACTATCACAGGTGTGGCAAGGCTTCCACTTAACGTATCACTTTGATTGGATTATTGGATTGGAACAACATTGTAGGGTGACGTAGTCCGCCTTCTAACACGTTCTTTTTATTCCAGATGTTGTCTCGATGAGCTGAGAATGTTCTTAGAGAATGAAAGCTGGGCACTTGTACCGGTTAGGGAAAATTTTTCCATATTACACTTACAGGTGAGTGCAGGTTTGGATGTTTCTGTGGAAGCAGTGCCCTGTATGTTGAGATTTGAATAGTACATATTTTTTCTGTTTCTAAATAGACAAACGTGTAAAAGATTGGAAGAAATGTAACGTGCGTAAACGTGCAAGAAACGTAGAAAGGAGGTACAAACTCTTGTACGTCTTATTGCTCATGCTAGCTCGCCGTGCTCTTTGTTTGAGAGCTATTAACAACACCGGCGCACACTAAGGGAAGCTTTGGCGGGTTTTGTATATATTTTTTTAAAACTAGTCTGTTCTTTTGAATGATGAAGGAGCACGTGAAAGACATTATAGTCGCTAGCTTTCCACAAAGTTTCGCGGAATTGGCCATGTCTCGCGGAACAATCTGTTTCTCTCAGAATTGTCTGTTTTTTCGCGGAATGTTTGACATCTTACAGAATTATTTAAGGATTTCAACCAATCTATGACATTTTTGCGGGTTAAACCTGATCATTCGCGACTGCAATGCCTGACAACAGTGACACTTACATGGCTGAATGTACCGCGACAAAAGGAAATGTAACGCAAGTAAATAACATAAGAAAATCTAACGTAAGTAAGTAATGTAAAGTAACATAAGTAAATGTAACGCAAGTAAATGTAACAAAAGTAACGTAAGAGAGATTTACAGAGTTGATTCCAGTTTTCTTTGGACACTGAAAAGTGAAAAAAGGCTGGAAAAGGTTGTGTATGAGTCAGTATGTGATCTCGGGAGAATACTGCACATTTTGTTGCTTGTTTCCTCCTATCCAAGAAATCCCGCAGATCTGTAAATCCCACTTAGTGGAAAAAGTAAATTTTCCACAAAAGAAAGCTGGGGGGCTTTAAATGGTCATGGTCGACCTAAGGACAGCATGTATAAGCCCGCCGACATCGGAACCATAGGCAGATGGCGATATCCAGAGGGCGCAGCAGCATAATTTCTCCGTGGATTGTCTCTCTTAGAGCTGACGTACTGCATTCCGTGCTGCTCTTACATTGAACACGGGCGTAGTACTATAGCAACGTGTGTAAGGAGTGCCTTTTATATCTCCTATATATCCGCAAACATCGTGTACGAGAAAGAAAAGCTGTCGATACGCGACAGAGTTATTTCCAACTTTTACGTTTTTCATCAGGAATTCAGGTTCCTGAGAAATTATTTGCAAGCTCGCCCAGTGCTGTCGCCCGACAGGGTTGAGAAGGCGGAAGAGATTTCTCCGATGCGGCGCTCTGGCACGAGGACCTTCGACATAAATTCCAACCCCTTTGTGATTCAGGCGGATGATGAGGAGGAGGACGTTTTTGACAGCGCATCCGTAAGTATGCCGCCACTGGCTGGTCAAATGAGCACTCTTAGAAATGAACTTCACCGCATAGCACGCTCCTAGCCAACCATTACCTCGAATGATATCGTTATCTGCCCTGATTTGTTGAAAACTCGAGGCGTACGCCTTTTTTGTGACAATTATGAACAGCATAAGTGTCACAAAAAGGCGTACACCTCCCGTTTTCAACAAATCAGGGCAGATAACGATATCATTCGAGATAATGGTTGGCTAGGAGCGTGCTATGTGGTGAAGTTCATTTTTAAGAGTGAGTAGCTGACTGATAAGCTGGGCTTATCTCTTACAAACGCAGAATGACCATAACAAGGGCGCCGGCTCCGACTCTGACGATTCTGACGTTCCTGAAGAACTGAAACAGGACTATGTAGATGAAATGGCTGGGGAGACGCCACAGAGGAGGTGCTAATTTTTTTCTACGTATTTGTGCAGGTTTGATTTGTTTTTGTTTCTTGTATGTGCCATCGTGCAGGAAGAATCACACCAATTGAATTTGTTTGGTTAAAAATTTGTATTGCACGTAGAAAAAAAAAAAACATTTTTGTGGGTATGAAATGGTTGCAACGACCGCCATCACAATGCTGCGCTTGCCATGAGCAAACTTCTTGCATTGTGTGTTGTGGTATTGTTGCATGAACACGGTCGACTATTAATTTCCGTTGATTAACTGTGGAACTCTTTAACAGAACCAGCAAGCCTTCAAAGAGGTACATGTCACGGCCAGAAAATGTTCCCTTTGTGACAAATACAACGCTGAATGTTCTCAGACTACTCGGTGAGTTTTCAATGTCATCAAGGATGTTGTCGCGCTTGTGTGAAATCGAAATTAAACCTGCTGCTGCTTGCACGTTTAGAACAACGTTCTGCATGACCCCCAGAACATTTTATGAACTGTGAACCGAATATGCAACAGTTATGTGCAATTGCTCTGCTGTATTTTGTCTGAATAATTTCTTTTTCAACTAGGGAAGTACATGAAGATGATGGATGTCCTGCATATTATAGCCTTTGATGTCTTCCTATGCATGTCCCAGTTGTTTGACTACTACATGTACACAGTAAGACATTTGCTAACTAAGAGTATATAGTATTGTGTCGCTCTATTTATGTCTCCAGCACACACACTTTTTTTTTTTCCTTTTTAGGTTTACCTCTTCTTTGCTAAGGAAATGGTAAGTATATGTGTTCAATACCTTGTGTATCCAGGTTACAATCACCATTTGTGCTCCTTTAAGCGGAGCAATTAAATGACATTTAGCTTCGCTTAAAACCCTGCTTCAGTTCAACAAACATTTCATCAGGAGCTGCCATGCTAAATATTTTTGCTGAACAATGTCTCGTCACTGCACAATTTAACTGTAACAACACTGCTTCTGTACGGCGTTTTATGTGCTTTTATGTGCGGTGCACTTTTGCGATAGTTTGAAGCCATTTTTCACCGAAACCTCACTTGTTCCCCGCATGCACGTTCTAGAGTGACTTTTCCGAAAACTCGCTGAGCAACAAGCTGCGTACTTCGCTCAGGCGAATTAGCGACGTCCTCATTCTCGTAAGCAAGGACTTGGAATCTGGCGACCCGAGTCAGACAAAGGTACGTTCCCCCCTGGCCGCATGCTTTCTGCTTGGAGCCAAAGCACGTGCGTTCTGCATACAGCTAACCAACCACCTCGACTCTGTAGGACAAGGTTCCTCCGCCGTCATTGTCTCCCGTTGTCAGCTTGATAGATCCTGCAGATCTTCACGGACTCGCGGAAAGGGTGGTTGCCGCTGAGTCGTTGTAAGTATAGTTTTGATAAGTCGCATAAGGGGAAACTAATGCGCTTGATATTGTTGGTACCTGCTTGCATATTTGTACGCATACTTTTAGGGCATTCCTATCTCAGCAGTTCGAGTCACTAGCTCCTCATCTTGATGCGCTGATACCGCAGGCCAAGCAGCCATATCTAAAGACTTACACGCAGGTATGTCTTTGTTTGTCTGTCTCTTACCCATTTACCCAGTACGTACCCATTTCTCTCCTCCGGAACAGAATGTAGCACTCTCGGTGGATTTGAGGCGGCCCATCTACATGACTGTGGCAGCCAAGTCTATTAATTATGACCAGGTGTTGGGATTTATGGAGAGGGTTCATTGGGATATTCACGACATTCCTTCCCAGCATAGTAGCTACGTCGACCTTCTCGTAAGAGTGAGTGTCTCTGCCTCATCATATCGCTTGCCTGTTGTCGTCTGCATAATCACTTACCGGAGTCGTGATGCAGTCCCCTTAGGGAGCTGCCATCGCCTAGTACTACTTAATGACACTCCTTTCTTTGTTTATTTCTAATGAGGATTCTATGCACTCAGTTGGAGTGTACCGTAATTTCATGTGTATTAGCCGCGGATTATGCAGAATTTGTACTATTTTTTTTGCAGGAGCTCTGTGGCTTATCTGATTACTATTTTCCCTAGATATTTTCCCCATACCCCAGTTTCGCCCCACTACAGCAGTGCCCTGCCAATGCACAAACAATATGCATAACAGGGGTACATCCACATTTGAGTAGACTGGCCTTCCTGGTACCTTCCCCCCATGCAGCTTTAACGAAAGGGGTGACACTGATTCATGTCTTCTGGAAGACCACTGACCTGTCGATCCACGAAAATCGGGCGAATCCGGGCCCTCTTTTTCTGGGGGCGGGGATCTCTTTGTCAGAGTGCGTTATGGGAGAGAGGGAAATCTCCCCCCCCCCCCCGTTTCATTGTGTTTTCTTCTAAATGGTAGCGCTGTGTGAACTAATTTTGTTTGCATTATACTAATTGAAACACAGATTTTCATTTGAGAGCGAGTTGTTTCTGCATATTAGTGCCCCTTTAAAAATGTCTTTTACTTGCACGCTACTAAATGCATTTTCAAAATCACTATTTTTGTGCCGTTCATTCTCTTTCCACCTTTACACGGCCCCTACCCAACCCATCATCTTGTATGCTTCTTCTGTTACGCAGGAGCTTCAGAACTTCATAATGAGACTCTCCGACGTCTCCAAGCGTACGCCAATTCCCAAGGTCGCGTCGTCGCTTTTGTGGGAACACTGCATTCGCATGTCCAATAGGACCTTCATTGAAGGGTGAGTGACCACAAACTCGATTGCTTTCATTTCAACTATGTAATTCAACTCAAATTTCTCGCTTTCATTCCAGCTTTTCGCAAGCTAAGAAGTGCACAAATGAGGGGCGCGCACTTATGCAGTTAGATTATCAGCAGTTTGTGAGCAAGGTTGAGAAACTGATGGACCTAAGGCCTCTGCCAGATAGAGAACTTGTAGAAGGCTACATAAAAGCGTATTACATGTTAGATAAAGCCTTGGAATCATGGATTCTGTCACACAAGGTAAGCAATTAATGTTCACTACATTGTGTGCAACGTGTCTTAGGGGGCTAGGAAGCATGTTCCATTGCGTCCTTGGGGAAACTTGGCACAAGAGGTTCATAAGGAAAGCATACATTTGGGCACATTCAAGGTAACCCTCCTTGCCCTCTAAAACAAGAACTACGCGATAATACAAATGTCTCAGGTGTTTTCCTTCAGGTATATCTGCCTATTCGTTAATCGAATCGAATCCAATCCAATGTTGAAGCAGCTTCGAAAGAATGAACAACAAACTTCAGATACAAATAGGACACTCTTTGTGTAAAGTTTGCGATAAGATAAGATTGCACATCAACCACACGTCATATTCGTTCTTCTGCCGGAAACATTCTGCCCTACAAGTGAGAGCTTATCACTAGAGCATGAAGTTTTAGGGTTTGTTTGTACCACCATTTGTACCACCATTTGTACCAAACCACTACAGTTAGTTGAGTAACTGAGCCCGATTTCACCCCGAATTTAGCATACTGGAAGTTTTTTTCACCCGAATTCGCATGAATTTAGTGCACATGTTTATTTACCCGATTTTTACCCCTCGAATTTAGAAAAAAATATTTCCCGAAAACTTCAGGCTCTACTTATCACCTTATCTGTTTCGTTGCAGGAGTACACTCCAAAACAGTTGATTGGACTGGTAAATTGTGTGACCCAGCTGAATAAGAAAAGCCGACAAAACCTCATCAACCTCATCGACGAGAATGACAGGACAAAGCGCTAGTGTGGACTGCTGTGTATTTTGCCTAGGAATGCTGTTGTTACAGACTATATGGCCTTCACAGAACCACTGTGACTACTACCTGTCTTATAATGTGAACGAAGCCTCGTTACATAGGTGTAATGTTCATCCTCGCGTGATGTGGCAGCCAAGGAACATGTCAGTGTACTCCATAGTGTTGGACAGTGCTCTATCGAAAGTTGCAAGGACACGGAAGTGGTGTGGAGGAGCAGGACATAGGATCCTTGCTCATATCTTGCATGATGCAATGGTACAACATATAGTAGGGGATTGCAGCTGGGTCCTTCCTACGAAAAATGCAATATGAGGCGTGTTTGTGTTGCATAAGGATACAGATGGTCACAGTTATACGTGCAGGGCAAAATGCTGGTACTTTACGAGGGTATCAAAACAATAAAGGTAATCAAATCGTCCTACAATGCCGTCTGCTCAGAAAGTTTTTCCCAATGGCTGCCTCCCTAATGCTCGTATTTCAGTTTTTGGTTCAAATACGGTGCTGACATTCACTAGGATATTCCATTTGTACATGAACTGTATGTATAGGCATTATGCATGAAGACGTTTGGTGTAGTCTGATTATAAGTTATTATACCATTACATTCCATCATGAGATTTTACCACAGGAGCTAAAAAGAAATTTATGATTGCGTTGGAATGTAAAAAATGAATGTCACGGTTGTATATGTGCACGTCTGAGTGACAATAAAAACAATATGCCGTCTTCGTCGGCCTTGATCTTCGTCAACATATCGCCCGTTTTATCAGAACTGTTGTACCATTTTATCTCCTTATGTAGTATTCCCCTTCTTCTTCCTCCTCCCCCCTGTGGCCCTTATCTACCAAGGGGGATTCTTCTTCTTCCTCTCAAAATATTTCTTATAGAGAGAAAAAAATAATCATGTTGAATAGTCTTCTTTTTCTCCTAGTTTCCTCGTTCGAAGAAGGCGCCACACCCCCTGGCCTTGTCGTCTTCTCAACATTCGACACTTATCTATGTTATCTAACACGTCTAATTTTACTTTTTGCTCCTCCAGCTCAAATTGTAACATGACTCTGATCTAACCCACCGCGTAGTTTCCTAAATTCACCGAAGTTTAGCAAAAGAGGAACAGGTCTGAGCAAAGCGGTAACGGCATGAGCGATACTTTGCGAGATTTGGAATTCCCTAGCAGGCTTAGGATTTGTGCATGGTTTCCTGTGACCGGCGTCTCTAATGTTAAGCAAAAAGTGGAAATAACGCCACAAAAACACTTCGGATTTGCAAACCGGAGCCAGATTTCGAAGTGGTAAGTCAAGACGAGCGAATAATCGGTGTTGTGGCTGCGTTGAAAATTTACAGCGCTTACGTCACAGTGAAGCTACTCGCTTGCGCTAGGTGACAAGTCCAGCAGCTGACGAAGGTGGGGTGGAAAACATTTCACGTACTGATATTTTTCGTTGATATCTTCACTCATCTTGTCTGTCATAATATTGTGCATTGAGGAAAGCACTGTATGAGGCCCCTGTTTTAGACTTGTGGATATTGGCAGTGACTCGAACACGAAAGTTTTATTCGCACTTATTTACTACAACAAACAAACCAGGTCGTCACATCCAATTTGTTTGATCTGTCGGCGCTTTTGAGAAACATCCAAAACATTACAAAAGAAAGACTCTATTTCCCTCGTATGGCTTTGCATCGTTAGTGAACACAGACCGCTTATTTCGAAGCTAGAAATGTTAGGCTTAATTTAGTGTAGGCCTAAATCTTGCCTAATTATTACGAATATTTGGATTGCTGTCCCTGTAATAAACCGATTTTACGCTGCAGGGGCACGATAAATTGTAATCTCTGCCTGCTCATCTTTCTCGATTTTCTTTCGCGATATCGCGTGTGTCTTGTATGCCGTGCAAGCAATGCAAGTGTGTCTGCTTCGGTCGATTGTTCTCTTTCTGCTCTTAAATGCATCTGCTGTAGAGAACATTCAAAGAAGCCTAGCAAATGTGCGGTTCCTACTTGTTGATGATCAGAAAAGAGACTTTAATTAAGCGGTACTGTATAGCCCTTCACCCTATACTCGTGGTATGCAGCTCGAGTTGTGGTAAGTTGAAGTTCGCGAGGTATATTTTGGAAATAATACCGGCTGTTCGTACTTACAAAGCAGTGAAGTTATACAGTGATCCGTGCCAAGCATTCTCTAGCATTCTTCTCAGCTGTCACACAAGAGCGCAGTTTTGCAACAGCCATTATAGATAGGGTGCAGCATGGTACTTCAGTTTGTTGGCAAGCCT
Organism: Ornithodoros turicata; assembly: GCF_037126465.1. Taxonomy (NCBI): domain Eukaryota; kingdom Metazoa; phylum Arthropoda; class Arachnida; order Ixodida; family Argasidae; genus Ornithodoros; species Ornithodoros turicata. The sequence continues at coordinate 36,530,348 of NC_088208.1, read as the reverse complement.
TTGATGTTCTGTACCCATTTGAGGAGTTCCTTCGTGAAACAGGAATCGCAGATGGTAGATTCCAAGGGCTAGATCCATGCAAAATTTGCATGATAGCAGCCGATCACTATCAGCTGTAGTTTGCTAGTTCTGCATTTCGGTGCGTTGATTGGAACATCCGGATGAGAGATGGAACACATGAAACATGTTACATCAGGAGGTACATCTTAACAACAGAAGCAACTCTACACTGTACAAAACAAGGTCACAGAAAGAGTGTTTTTCCATAGGAATTTATGGTTGTCTGATTCATCCACTATTGCTCGACGTAGCGAATTCCATGACGGAAAAGATGACGTCTAGTAGATACTAGTAGACACAGGCAAGCTGGTGGACCATACCCACGAAGAGCGGACTCTGACCATGGGCAACGATAGTCTGTGTGTCGTGTTTGTTTGTTGCCCAAGCTCAGGCTCCACTCTCCATGGTAGTGAATTCAAATCACGAATGCAACGTAATAGCCGCAAAAACATATTGATTTCTGAATATCAGCTCATTCTTACGACAGTGATAATGAGGTGATATCAGGGTTGGGTTTTTACGACACAGTTCTCTTTGTCTGGGCTTGTGAATGTACAACGAATGAACGAAAGAAGCATGTTGAAAGGCTTGGTAAGGAAAGAAGAGATTTAATTTGAGTCACATTTATATCTCTGCCCTATCTCTGCCTGCTGCCCTATTTTGTACACACTCTAAACTGTGGATAAGGTGTGACTGGAATATTCAAGCTTGCTACGTACGAGTGTCTCATATGCAAGAAAGTTCCTGGTTTAGTTTTCGCTTTATGGAACCCCAGGATCGATATGATTTGGATATGATATCGCCAATGTGACAATTCTATGACATATTCTCAGTAAATGTAGCTCCTAAATAACGCTATTGAACAACTCTTTTGAGAACAAAAGATTCAATTACATATTGGTAACATATTTTGATCTACCAAGAGAATAAGCCATTGTTTTAATTTTGTTTCTTTCGATGATTATTTGCAATGTGTGACACGATTGTGACAGACCTTGGGTCATTTTGTAGCAATCTACAATTGCTTGGTGAAGCTACCTGCCTATAAATTACGCAGTCATCCACATGCACTCTTACAACAGAAGTTCAAGTGTTGGACAAATCATAAATGTTGATCAGAAACAAAAGCGGCCTGAGGACTGAACTCCCGACCTAACCAGGGTGTCCACAGATCGAACCCCACTTCCATGATGTCTACTTTTGAGGAAGGCTTCTACCCAATTGGTAATACAGAAGTGCTCCCCTCACATTCCAGAAGCACCGTCTACACAAGGCTTACGTAACAATAACCAGAAAAACAACTTATTCATAGAATTTGCGTAAGTGCTCTTCATACATAGCTTCGCACACGTAAGGGGTAGTTTTTTTTCATAAATTTTTCGAATTTTGAAATTTACAGAAAGATTATAAAATGAAAAAGGAGCAAAATAGCAAGAAGTTAAGCAGGAAAACCCTATTGTCAATTCCGAATTCTACGATGAAGATTATCTCCGTTTTATTGCCCAACCTTATCATGCCCGAGGGACCCGCCGTCGCGGAACCACCTCCGCGGAAGGTGCCCAAGGCGGCTGGCCCCCCTCGCCCCTTTTTCAGAAGGGCCCTGTGTACTTGGCTGCACCAAGGCTAGCACTATTGCAGGAACCCTGCTCATGCATGACTTGCACCACCTTACAAGCGCAGTGTTTTTCCTGCAGGCTTGATGCAGAAGCATCGTTGTGAGCAGTCGTATGTAGTGTTACCAGCATCAGCTCAAGTAGCAGGAGCAGGGAGGTTTTGGGCACAGATACCCCTGGAGCTGCCCCTATGACCATAGTGATCCGTGGCAACCAGCTCGGGGGAGGGGATCCTCCACAAGATGGGCCCCCTGGCAGCCCCCCTTCGGGACCTTCGGGTCCCACTACTGGAGGACATGTGGTGCGTGCTCAACATTTTAACGCGATTGTTTTGTACGGGTTGGTAAAATGCACAGCATCTTGGAGAGCAGGTCAAGCGGCGTAGCTATACTTTCTGGGTAGCTACTTCTAGTGTTTGAAACCATGCACAACACTATCAGGTACTGGAGGAAGCGGAGGCAGCAGAGGCTGCCGCGGAGGCGGGGGAAAAGATGGAGGCTGAGCAGGACTTTCCGCTCGCGGAGCTGGCACGACTCGACGAGATGATCAACAGACCACGTTGGGTGGTGCCCGTGCTTCCCAAGGGGGAGCTTGAGGTCCTACTGGAAGCTGCCATTAGCCTCTGCAAGAAAGGTACGTGTAATATTAACTAGTGATATGACTGATTATGAGTGATTATGATTGATATGAGTGAATATTACTAGTGATATTTTCGAACAGCGCTCTTGCTGTTGCATCAGTTGCATCAGTGCTAGTTGTTTCGCTGGAGTGTTCTTCAAAAACTACCTGCAAATTTAAACACGTATGTGTTACGTTGAAGACAGACTGTTACGGAGGAAGTCTGTGTTGTCTCTCGGAAACGACACTCACTCCATGGACGCTGATCAATCAATTTCATATGTATGCTGACGTGGCCATCCATCAGAGTTGCCTTGTTTCATTTTCCTTTTGTCGAGGGAAAGTCGTTCGATAATAAGCAGAGGCGTGCCCTGTTTTTCTGTGTCGTATTGGGTGCGGCAGAAAATTGATTGGATTTGCGAAATTTTCTTTTTTCTCTCACCAAGGCCTGGACACAAAGAGTGAGGCATGTCAGCGGTTCTTCAAAGAAGGGCTCACCATTTCTTTCACAAAAATTCTAACTGACGAAGCAGTGAGCGGGTGGAAGTTTGAGATCCACGTAAGTCTTTTTTTGTTTTGTACTTGTAATGAACTACCATGTGGCAACTTGTGCAGGGACTTCCTAATACATACGCATAATTATGTTCCAGCGATGTATCATGAAAAATTGCGAGCGGTTAGTGGAGCTGTGCGTCACAAAGCTCCAATACGACTGGTTCCCTCTGTTAGACCTTCTAGCCATGGTCCTCAACCCTCATAATAAGTAAGAACGACGACATCGTAAAACACACACACTTGGCTGACGTCAACTTCCACTGTTGTTAGGTTTCATTCTTATAATGGCACGAGGCCCTCAGACACTGTGCCCCAAGGCTCACAGTTGTCAGACGACGAGGTCTATGCACGACCAACAGACGCGAGAACGCCCAAGGTATGCAGACGTTGGACACCGTTGCTTTGTGCTGTCACCTTACGCATTGTGTTCGTCACGCAGGGCTGGGTTGTTGACTTGATCAACCGATTTGGCAGCCTGGGAGGCTTCGCTCTGCTCCACGACCGCTTTTGCAGTGGCCCTGCACTGTCCGTTCCTGTTATTGCTGCTCTCATTAGGTAAATGGTCGACTGAATAAAACAGTGCATTAGCAGATATCACACGGAAAGCAGTTTACTGTTTCCTTGCAGACGTAAACTCTGCATTAAGCGAAAACCCCATATGACACATGTCCCGTATGCATAAAGCCTGTATGCCCCGTGAAACGCACCCCGTAAACTCCGCATTGCGGCGACCATTCTCCACAGTGCATTAGCAGATATCACACGGAAAGTAATTCACTGTTTCCTTGCAGACGTAAACTCTGCATTAAGCAAAAATCCTGTATGACACACGTCCCGAATGCATATATTCTGTATGTCCCGTATAACGCACCCCCGTAAACTCCGCATTGCGGCGACCATTCTCCACAGTGCATTAGCAGATATCACACGGAAAGCAATTTACTGTTTCCTTGCAGACGTAAACTCTGCATTGAGTGAAAATCCCGTATGACACATGTCCCGTATGCATAAATCCCATATTCCCTGTAAAACGCACCCCCGTAAACTCCGCATTGCGGCGACCACTCTCTCTGCAGGCCTTTTGGATTGTGCCACAGCCTGCTCACAGTGCCGACGGTGGAGCGTTACCTGATGCCGATCGTCCGAAGGGTGCCTTCGTTCCTGGAGCGTTTGACAGACGAGGAACTCAAGAGAGAGGCCAAGAATGAGGCAAAAAACGACGCACTCTCTGGCATCGTGAAGGCCCTGCGCTCCATCGCCTCCCAAGTGCCCAACCAGGAGGAGATGGTCAAGTCTCTAGAAATGTTTCGTCTCAAGATGATCCTCAGGTGCGAAGTACTACTTGCGATACTGCTGTGTGTAGACAAAGCGAAAGTATATAAGACAAAGACAAATTGTATGCAAAAGCTGGTCGTGTGAGAAATCGCAACCGTGGATATATAAAGGTTCGCCCCGCAATAAAGAAGATCGCCCCACCCTCCCCCCGATTCTCAAAAACACACAAAACCTGAAAACTCAGGGCCCTAAGAACAGTCGTCTTGTTCACAGGTTGCTGCAGATTTCTTCATTCAATGGGAAGATGAATGCCCTCAACGAGGTGAACAAAGTAATAGCCAACGTGACTTACTACTCCCATCGGCACACGGGCATGGAAGAGGAAGAGTGGCTCACGGCGGAAAGAATGGCAGTGAGTGTCTCGTTGCCACCGTCAGTTTTTTTGTCAGACGTGTTCTTGTGACCGTGTCCAAATTGTTTTTGCATCTCAGGAGTGGATCAAGGAGAACAAAGTACTTCAGATTGTGCTCAGGGACAGCCTCCATCAACCTCAGTATGTGGAAAAGCTGGAGAAGATAATTCGTTTTGTGATAAAGGAAAAAGCGTTGACGGTGGAGGACCTGGATGACCTGTGGGCGGCGCAGAGTGGTAAACACGAAGCCATCGTGAAGAACGTGCATGACCTGCTGGCGAAGCTGGCGTGGGACTTTGCTCCGGAGCAGTTGGACCACCTCTTTGAGTGCTTTCAGGTGTGTTGACCTTGCCCCCCCCCTTCTAAAATATGCTCGAGGGGGTGGGGGGTGAGTGGGGGGGCTCCGAAACGTACGTGGTGGTCAGCTGCAAGAGTGCTGCTCTCTTATTTCGATAAGTACGTGCGCAAATGTTGACTTTGAAGTTGAACTGTGGTCATAAAGCCTTCTACAATGTTTAAAGAGGCACTAAAATGCAAACGCGAGTTCACTTCAAATTATGAAACGCGCTATGGTAATTTCGCGCTTGTTGTCATAATTTCGAAACTTTGATTCCATTACGAAGCTACGATCTCGGAATTGTTGTCAGTGGAACATTCGTGATAACTGTTGTGGGCTGCAATTCAGTAAATTGGTATCGAAAAATGCAGCAATGTACATCGTGCCGCTCATGTATTTGGAAACACAGTTTCATTTGAGAATAAGTTGTTTAAACACAGTTTCATTTGAGAATAAGTTGTTTTTGCATTTTAGTGTCCCTTTAAGCTACAGCAATGGCTAGGTACCTTACTGTATAGTAGTTATGCCATTGTAGTAGTCGTACTTGCGTAATGTTTTGGCAATACGTTTGCTTTAAGAGATGTAGTATTTCAGTAATGTTAGCTCGTTGAGTACTGGGACGGTTTCGAAACACTGAGTCAGCTCATTCTATTCAATACGAAACTCACCAGTTCGAAGTACGTACTGCAAAGCATCGACAGTCATAGCGCTAACCCAAATTAGATTTCCATCCTAAACATCTTTCAGCAACTCGAAAGAGCTGCAGTGGACGCGATTAGGACTGGGGCTAGAGCTACATTGTGTTCCTCTAGCTCCTTCGAATGCAGGAATCACAGTGTCTGCATTTTTCTTTTTCTATATCAGTCAAGTTGGACAAATGCAACGAAAAAGCAGAGAGAAAAACTCCTAGAGCTGATCAGAAGGCTAGCCGAAGACGATAAGGATGGCGTTATGGCCCACAAGGTATATGTTTGTGCAGTTTATTTTCTGCTCCCCACTTCTGTGACCATTTGCTCCGCAATCAGGTGCTGCAACTGTTGTGGAGCCTAGCCCACAGCCCGGACGTCCCGACCGACATGATGGAGCTGGCACTGAGTGCCCACGTGAAGATCCTGGACTACAGCTGCTCCCAGGACCGGGATGCCCAGAAGACTATGTGGCTGGACCGCTGCGTGAAGGAACTGCAGGGGGGCGCGGGGCCCTGGGTGCTCCCGGCCCTGCGTCACATAAAGGAAGTGGCAGTGCTGTACGCGGAAGCCCCTCCAGCCCAGAGGTCGCCTCATGCCCTCTACAGGCACGAGGTGATAAACCGGCTGCAGCAGCAGCACACGCTGGTGGTGCTGGTCGCGGATGGGCTCTCTGCATACATGGCGCAGGCGAGACGTCTGGCGCAGGGTAACTATTTGTAACTATCTACCGCAGTCGAATTTTGTGTAAGTTGGATAGGGTTTAGTGGGATGGCGGGTTTAGATAATGCCACCTAGGCGCAAGAACACCCGCTTAATACCACCTCTCGTTTCTTTACGTGGACGCATACAGTCGGGATGTCGTCTGCTTGGGATGTCGTCTGCTTCAGCTAATTGCCGGAGGCAATTTCAAGCACAGTCTTTCCGTGGCTTGGCGGCTCCGTGGCTACGGCCGCCAAAAGCACGGTTGCGACTTTAAGCTCTTAATGATTATGTCACGTTGTTTTAGTGATCAGGCTTTTTTTTTTATCTGGGTGACGTTGCATACACTGCTATGATGAAGCTTGCAGCATGCCAAATGTGCCTTTTTTTTCTCTCTCTCTGTTCTTCAGAGCATCCAGAACTGGATCCAAACGCCGTGGCTCCGGACAGCCGCTACAGTCACACACAGCAAGTTCAAGAGAGATTGAACTTTTTGAGGTGAATTTTTCAACTTTATCCAAAGTCCTGTACAAGATGCTAGAATCTCTGATGGCAAATTTTATCACTTACTTAAATTCAATTAAATTTAAACCCGATCAGGTTCCTTCTCAAGGATGGGCAACTGTGGCTTTGTGCAGCTCAAGCGAAACAAGTGAGTAGAGGAAATAGTTTTGAATTAGTTAAACATTCATTCTGTGACACGCTGCATTTCCCCTTGCAGATTTGGAACTGTTTAGCAGAAAATGCTGTGTATAGTACAGATCGTGAAGCTTGTTTCAAATGGTTTTCCAAGGTGAGTTCAATGGCGCGCGTTTGCACGTGGATTAGGGGTGTGCGAATAACAACGGATTTCTAGCAGACACTCTCAAAAGCATACTGTGGATGAAAATGCCTGTGGAATGTTAATTTGAAATTTTTCTAGAGTTAAGATAGCAAGGGCACACGTCGTAGTAATCTTGTCCCCTTTGACGTACAGGTTTTTACATCTTTCAGCTCGATACCCGACAATTGGTAAGCGTTCCCGTGCTGCTGTCCAGGACAGCGAGCCGTGGTCTGCGGGCTTTGATGTTGTAGAGGTGTTGCAGTGACGCCCCCTCGTTAGCTCCGCGAATGATTTTGTGGTGTTCTGCCATAGAATGCATTGCATCCTGTTTTGAGGCGTGCAGGGGTATCAGGGATATCAGTATCGTAATCTTGGCACTGTGAGAAAATAGTTCTGCCAGTTTACAAGAAGGTCATATTCGCCCACCCCTAAGTGTTCTCTCCTTCAAGAAATACGGTCTAATTCTAAAGCGATTGAAGTAAGTGCTAGAAAGTTTCTGCGTTGCATTCGAAAAACGAGGAAAGTTCCACTTTCTTCGGAAGTAAAGTTTGTAGTCCTCTCACTGTCCGCGCTTTCAACAGTGTTCCGATGTAACGAACCAGCGGTCGTGTTTTCACTGTTCACGGGTCGCCTTGCACCGTACCGTTAACCACTCTGCGTTCTTTCCAGTTAATGGGTGAAGAGCCCGACCTCGACCCCGAAATCAATAGAGATTTTTTCGAGAACAACATTCTGCAATTGGACCCCACCCTGCTTACAGAGAATGGAATAAAGTAAGTCAAAGTCCTCCCGTCGGTTCCAGTTCCCCCTCTAGTTCCCCTCGACTGAACGGAATTGTTCCCCTTCAGGTGTTTTGACAGATTCTTCAAGGCTGTAAATTCCAAGGAGCTGAAACTGCTGCTGAAGCGAAGGTCTTACCTCCTGGATGACCTGGAACTTATTGGTTCCGACTACCTGTGGAAAGTCGTGCTGAACAGTTCTGAGGAAGTGGCCGACAGGGCCATTGAGCTGCTCCGGGAGACTTATACAAACCTGGGACCACGGCTGCAAGGGGCACAGGTGAGGGAGCGGTGTTGTTGAGCCTCGTTGCACAAGACGGGCTAGCCTATAACCTATATCATCCGCAAAATTTCACGGCCATGTCTCACGGGAAACCGGCTGTTTCCCTGAGAATCATCCGTTTTCTTTTTTTTGCGGAATATTCGATAGCGTACAGAAGTACGTAAGGATTTCAGGCGATCTGCGACGTTTTCGCGGGTTAAAACCAGATCAGTCGCTATGGCAACGCATCACACCACTGATAATGTGCTTCAACGGCTGAATATGCCACGATGAAAGAAAATTTAATGAGAGCAATGGTTGGGGACAGGTTGACAGAGTTGAGTCTCTCTCTCTCTCTAGAGTTGGTAAGCGATCTTGGGAGAATGCTGCAACGTTTTTGTGCTTCTCATCTCCTGCCTGCGGAATCCCGCGGAGTGATATCACTCCGCGGAAATCTTAAATTTTACGCCCCAGAAGGAGAAGGGCTTTAATTATGTGTCATAGCTAGGGCTGTGCGGACATTGAACGTTCTGTGTATAAGAATCTCTTCTGTATTGATTTTGTTGCGCAATTGGATATTCGAGACTTTTCGAATATGTATGAGGTTCCGCATGGTATGAGACCATCACCTATCATTAGAGCCTGAAGTTTTCGGGAAAATATTTTTTTCTATATTTGGGGTGTAAAAATCGGGTAAATAAACATGTGCTCTAAATTCGGGAAGAAAATCGGGTTCAGTTACCCAAACTAACTGAATTGGTTCGGTACAATTGGTGATGTAACTGCGTTTGCTCCCGAACAAGTTAGTGTGCTTTCCTACAGATGTCTCAGTGAGGCAATTTGCTGGATAAAAATAGGGTGTCACCCTAAAGAGGCAACCTTCAATTCGGGGTGAAAATTCGTGGCACAATCCAGTTAAACCCTAAAACTTCAGGCTCTACTTATCACGTGCTTTTACGAAGCGTTCTCACGTTCGGTTGTAGTGGAAGGGACTTGCATTGGCAACTTTTGAAGTCTCTCTTGTTATTTCAAATAAGGGCTTTTCAAATATAGTGCAATTTTTTTTGCCTTCAACTAAAATTAGGGGCTGTTAAAATTTAGGGGAGTGTTGCAAAAAAGGGGGCTATTACAGTTATGGCATAAGAGCTGAACATACCATTACTGGCGTGTCATTACACCTGAAGTAGCAAAGCCTCCTCTAGGGTGTGCACAGGTAAGAAAATTAGGAGGGTGTCGCAGTACATTTGGGGGGTGAGGTTTTGGGGGGGGGGGGGGGGACATCTGGATAAATCGCTGCTATGTGACCATATTACAAGGAAGACAATCATTGTATGCAGGCCGAGATTCACGAAGACTTCATCCAGTCCTGCATGGACAGGCTGAAGGCAGCGTACGACACACTCTCTGTACTTGAGAGGGATCCTGAGCATCGTGGAACAGGTCAGGAAACGACGCGGATGGTACGCGTACTTCGTGTACTATTTGAGTACATTAACCAGTGCGACGGGGACTACGGGGAAGAGAGGGCCATCCTGCCCATGGCTAGGTAAGGTACCGATAATCGATAATTGTGTTCTAGTCAATTTGGAGCGCTTCGCAGTTTCATTGGTTCCATCTCGCTTTCTACGTCGCAACATTTTTCTCTTAATTCGGTTACGAAGTGGGCTCGTGTATCTCTCTCTCGTGTTCGTAATCAATATGATGCACAAAAGGTACTTCAGAAGGCATTTTTCTGTAAGTTGTATGTGTTTTGAGGAAGCAGGGAAAACATTTTTTGTTATGGGTTAGTTGTTTTTTTTTTTTGTTTTTTTTTTTTGTGCCCCACTTTGAGTTTGTACTGTCGTGGAACATGTTTTTGTCCAAAAACCACATTTAGTCGTCAAATACAATCGAACTCCTTTATAGCGAACACCTTTTTAACGAAAATACCACTACAGCAAATTTTTTTACGGTTCCGCTGGAGCCCTATAGGTCCAATGATGGACATCCTTTTTAACCAAAATACCTTTACTGCAAATTTTTTTTTTTGCTGTCCCCTGAGTTTCGTTGTAAAGGAGTTTGACTGTATAGAGTTTAAAAATTGAATTATTTTGTTGTATCGTTTTAGCAGCGTAAATGTGAGCAAATGATAGATATAATAGTTTTGACAGGCCAGGAAAGTGAGATTGTGCTTTTTTATGGAAAACCTACAAACGAGCGCATGGATGCTGCATTATGAGTTATTCAAATATACTGTATTATATTCATTCAACTTACATCGCTCGTATAACATTATGGAGTACCGTATTTGTTCATGTGGTGTATCTCGATGCTTTGTAATAGGTTTTATGATCTCCCGCAATTTATTGTGCAAATGGGATTTCAGGGCTCACCGGGGGAAGCACATGGTGTTAACAATTCGTTTCCCGAGTCCTGGTCGACCAGTGGAGGATCTGGAAATGTGGGTGCACACAAATGATACCCTGGGCTCTATACGGAGGCAGATCCTTTCCAAGTGAGTGCCTTGCACAGTTAAATTAAACGGACAATGACAAATCGCTTTTTAATTTTTTTATTCATTTGTATATGCTTTACGTTGTTTCGGTTTTGGCTCATTTGCATAGGAAAATTTTAGAATTTATATTTCGAGGTACGTGGTCATTTCGGGACATTTAAAGAGGAGGGTGGATTTAAATAATGACGGGATCCAATTCTGCCATCTCGCATTTCCCTGGGGAACATCTAACTAATAAGTTAGTCAACGAGTGTTAGGTAATTAATCGTCGAATAGTTACGGCACGATGATGTTATAGTTACGAATATTTATAGTCAAATAGTTACGGCACGTTTCCGACACTAAGTCCACGTCGCTGCGTAACCCACCCGCAAAAACCGCATCAAGGTAGTTCTCATAATTTTACGATAAAAATTCCGTAAAGGATTTTTAAAAAATGCCCAGTATTTATGTACGATGCACGAGTGTTTTCTTGCATTCTTCCGCCTCAGCGTTACCAGTGATCGAATGTCAAGGGTGACCGTTGAATCGTTCGCGCAAGGAGTGGTGACAAAAGTTGTTTCCAACAGGGTGAAGGTGAACAATCTCAACATGAAGATCGACCTCTTCATTAACGCCGACGTGCTCGACCCTGCCGACGACAAAAAGCTCATATCTCAACTGCCACTGAAGGACAAGATGGTGAGGCGCATCAATTTCTCGAGCCTGTACGAGGAAAGAACAAACAAACAATCAATCGTTGCTATGCAGGTGCTGTCAGCCAAATTATGCCAAGTGGGTTCCAACATGCCGTCATCGCCCGATTCGAGCTCCGACAGCTCGGCAGGGTCCCCGCAGCACCACTACGAAGGTCCAAATCCTGATGCTGAAGGCTGTCTCCCCGGAGTGGTAAGCCACTTTTACTTTGATCCTTGATGCCATATCAAACAAAACCAAATCTCTGGAAAAAAAGAAAGCTTACGCTGTCGGGGGAAACGCGTGATAAGAAAATGTGACGGAGGAAAACTGTGAGGTAATGGCGAGAAAATGTTGTTGTTTTTTTTACAGTTAATGTCCCGACAGCCCCACTACACCCAGTTCTTGTTCAAGCTGGCAGACCTCGGTAATTCGCTGAATGTTCCGGCACTCAGGGATAGCGCCATGGCACTGCTTAAAATTATACCACCGGGTAAGAGGTGTTTTTATTTTTTATTTTTATTCTTTTTTTTTTTTTTTTTTTTTTTCGTTTTTAATATCCTCGGCAGTCTGATTTTACTTGCCCGTTCACGTTTCTAGATGCACGGACTGTGGATAGGCTTTCCAAGTTTTGTTACCACCAGGCTCAGAGGTTGGAGCAAAATTACTTCCCGTCGTTAGAAGCTGTCTTCTTTATGTCGTCTCCTACGCAAGTGTTGTACCACTTGGAGGTGAGTACAGTCGTCGACTGCAAACCCCTAATGTGCCGCAGTGTTCCTTGAAGCAGACGTCGTCTGCTTTCTCATCTGTGCTTCGAAATGTGCATGAAAAACAGTGGTCATATAGCTGGAGCCTTGTGTTTGAGGTTAGACCCACTAAAACAGAAGAACCAACGTTGCCAGTGTGCAGTCCCAGCCACTTGTACAGGCGTGGGTGTGCACTAAATACTTTGCACTGGGCACTGCCACTTACCCTCTCGTTTTCTTTTTTTTTTTTTTTTTTTTTTTTTGCAAAATTCATTGTTTTTTTTTGCAAAATCCATTTTTTTTTGCAAAAGAGAATTACCAATTGGGATAACCTGCCCTCTGTCACCATGTCAGTAGAGAACAAACTAACATTTCTTACGCATAATTTTACGTCGTGTGTCCGTCGCCACTTTGTGCATTCTTCTTCGCTGGTTTAATTAATATAATTAATAGCTTGCAACAGTAATTGTTGATCTATAAAGCTAACGCACGCCTATCTGTCTCGTTCAGGTACTGTACGCCCTGCTCATGCCCGCGCACAACCCCTGCTCCGAAGAGGCGCAAGAATTTCAGTACAGCTTCGTTCAAAGCGGAGGGGTACCAGTGGTACTCGGAATGCTCACGAGAGCCGATTTCCTTCCTACCCTCGACCCGGTTATAAAGAGGTACCCTTGCACACGCATTTTCCCGTCTCTAGTGTTGGGGCCGAGGTCTACACTGGTGTAGTACAGGGTGTTACCCTATAAAAGTCTAATGCCAATTACTCAATGCAGGCGGTACAATGTGTTGCCTACGTATAAAACTCGTAAGGACATTCCATCATGGTAAATATCGATGTGATTGAGCACCGTAATGCAAAGTTATAGAGCAAAACGCGAGGTTCCCGCAGTCAAAACAGCCAAGATGGCGCCTCTCAGTTAACAGACGACATCCCTTTTGGGTGTCGTCTGCCGAGTATGCGTCGGCATTTTTCGTTCCTCACGTCGCTTACTTCCGAGCAAGATACGACAGTTACACGAAAGCGAAATGAAAACTGCAGTTCCATCTGGCATGTCGTGTGGGAAGCAGCGTGTCAAGTGCTCTTCTCAACGCTGCCATCTTGTTTGTTTTTGACTACGGGAATTGCACGTTTTGAGTTATAACTTTGTGCTGCGGCGCTCAATCACTTCGAAATTTACCAAGATTAAATGTCCTTATCAGCTTTATATATAAAGATTGCACAATGTGCCACCTGCATTGAGTAATTGGCGAATACGGCATGGCGGCACGGGTAGACTTGTAGAGGGCAACACCCTGTACACGCCTGGGCATTGCCGAGCTCTGAATCTAAACTTGCTGTTCAAGGAGCGCGTACATGTTGGTCCTGAAGCTGTGCAAACTACTGCTGACAACCGTCGGCTACTGCGTGGTGTTCTCCGCGAGCTCCTTGGAGGCGGCAGACAGCACGACGGTCACGAGGGAATCGACGGAGCCATCCGCACGAGTGGTGCAGCTGCAGATGGCGCTGCAGCACGTGCCCAACCCCGGTCCGGACTGCATGGTCCGCAACGTAGCGCAGCGGCTCGCCAACCTCCTTCGGGAAGAGGTACATTGAATGATGAACGGTAGAATGTCGTAATGAAATCTGAACGATTTGTACAGTAAAAAATCTTTGCGAACAGAAAAAAAAAGTAAAGTGACACATTTGAGTGACACGTATTTGAGTGCAGAATGACTCTAAATACTATGCTAAAATGGCTTCATTTTATGACATTCAGTTAATTAGGCAATGGTCTTTTTTTTTCTATGTGATCATTGGATGAAAATATGTTTACGTTTGAATTGTGTTTAGTGTGTGTGTGTGATGGTACCAGTTAAAATACTGATGCAGAGTAAGAAATTTTCTTTACACACAAATAATCAAAATTAAACAAATTTTCAATACAAATATCAAATTCAATTCAAACAAATAATCAAAATTAATTCGAACTACCACGCGAAACCTGTAGATGCCCTGTCCAAGCATGAAAATGGGTGTAAGACCCCCTGCAGCATGAGCTCGAAGGGGGCGGTGGGGGCGGTCACCCCCCCTTTGCCTCTACGTTCCAGTGCCCCTAGCTGTAGTAAAGTTACGCTCAACCTGTCTTAACTCCCAATACTTCGATTATGCTGAGATCCTTTTATCTGAGAGAGCGTCGCTTTTCAGGGCACGGGGCACTTACCAGACATCTCGACAGTGCGGGCACTGGTTCGACGGGCCTGGGCATCCTCCTGCGGCTCCACGCACCTCGCAAACTCTGCGGAAGATTTGCATGCCATTGTGGAGAACGTAAGCTTTGCCTGTAGAAGATGCCAATGCGCGGGAATCCAATGTCGCGAATTCGCAGGCTTCTGAGACATCCGAGGAAGAGCTGGAGCTGTGCCAGGAAGCGCTAGAGGTGCTGGCAATAACGGTGGCCCTTTGCCCTGAAGTGCTGCACCCGTTGCAAGAGGAAGACACGTGGAAGCGGTTCATCATTGATTTGTTGCTTATTTGTCCAAATAGGTACAGTGTTTCCTCATACATACCTCAGTGTTTCCTCAAATAGTTACAGGTACAGTGTTTGGCCTTAGTACGCATCAAATATTTGTCTGTTCAGTGGAAGGTCGCATGCTTAATACGGAACAGTCAGTGGTCTGTCCAGAACTGCGAGAATGAAGTTGCAAAAAAAAAAAAGTTGCACGATGTTGCAAAAAGGTGCCTGTGGGGTTGGGTGTAAATTGTAATAGTTACATGATAGCAGCTTTGTGCACCGCTGCCAACATGTGTAAAAAGCTGAAATAGCAAAGACCCCTGCTGGAGGTGCACAGGAAAGGAAGGGAGAGAGTGTTTCCAAGCTTTTGGGGTGAAGTAAGGTGTGAGGGCTCTGGATAAATTACTTGGTAGAGTCCTGTGTGGAGCAGTGTTCTTTTTTTTTCTTTTTCTTTTTTCTTTACAAGTATAATCACATTAGTACTGCATTGGACAAACTTTGGTTCCGCACACGATCAACCAACACCTTTACATCTTCGGGTAAAACCAAATATGAATGAAATTTACTGTACGATAGACACGGAGTGTGGTCTAGCCCTGTAGTTCAACCTCCAGAGTCAGCATTGTTTAGTCTAGCTCGGTCCCGAACATTATCAAAACTAAAAAGCACAGGCTGCACCATTAGGTCCAAAACTATAGTGTCTACACTGCACTTGACTTTTGTATTGCATGACGCAAGATTTACTTTCAGGTGTGTGAGGGCAACAGCTGCTGAGCAGTTTTGTCTCATAGCAACCAAATGCTCACTTGGCCAGCAGTGTCTTCTGTTCTTCATCAACCTCCTTTTTGCCCAGTTAAATGTGAGTAAGCAAGCACGTATTACGGTAAACAGTGGCTAATTATCAATAGAGCCTGAAGTTTTAGGGTTTTACCCGATTCTTCCCCGAATTTGCACCCCGAATTGAAGGTTGACACTTTGGGTTTTTGATTTTTACCCGGCAAATTGCCTTCACTGGGACGTCTGTAGGAATGCACTAACTTACTTGTTTGGCAGCAAACGCAGTTACATCACCGTTTGTACCTGCAAAGCAGTACAGTTTGTTTGTAATAGAGCCCAATTTCTGCCCAAATTTAGTGTACTGGAAGTTTTTTTCACCCGAATTTGCATGAATTTAGTGCGCACGTTTATTTACCCGATTTTTACCCCCCGAATTTAGAAATAAATATTTCCCGAAAACTTCAGGCTCTAATTATCAAAGATGTGCACTATGTGGACGTACCCGAGATGTCTTCTCTCGTTTTCTGCAGAAGCTGAAGGAACACGCGGGCAGCTCACAGGAGCTGTTTCAGCTGCTGTGTCGTCTGCTGAACTGTGCCTGCTCGACACAGTGCGCCCTGCCTTCTGCGTCGCAGTTACTAAACGATGAGATTGAATGGCTGAAAGCGGTTCGGGTGAGTCTTGTCTATCCGATTGTTTCGCGTATGCTAATCAACATCCTGACACCTTTCGTGCATGTAGAAACAAGTGCTGGAAACACGAGTGCTTCAGGTTGACGAGGCACTTCTCAACGGGCATTTGGGGATAACGCGAGAGCTGGTCTCTTTCCTCAGTGCTGAGCAGAAGTACTCCATAGGATCTGATGCGTCTAACAGAAAAGGAAACCTGGTCAAGGTAACGCGCCAAACAAGATGTCACGTGCTAGCTAGAGCTGTGCGAGTAGCAAAATTTTTTTATTGCGAATACTTTACGAATGTTTAACTTGCACTGTAAATCGAATCAGAAAAGGCCCGATTCGAATAATTTCGAATATACCTTGTGGTGAAATATTTTGTGGCGCTGTGCTCATTCGATGATGAAGGGCAGTCAAGACAGTCGTTGAAGAACGCAAAAAAATACAATACAATACAAATAAATACAATACAAAATAAGAAAATAGGAAAAAGAATACATAAAGAGAAAAAAGTGAAGATCTAAGATTTATTATGTTACAAGCTTTCGGACGGAGTGTATTGCTTATTGCTCTTCAGAGTTTTTTTTTTCTCCCGCATGTGTAAAGTAGGCTTCACCTAACATTCGGGTGTAATGAGGAGAAGCCCACTTGCAGAACGGGGATAGCGACACGTTGCAACAGTACTGCTATTTGAAAAATATTCGAAAATTTCGAACACTGAAAATAGGGTTGCGAATAGCATTCGAAGAGCACGAGATATTCGTTTCATATTTGAAATTTCGAGCATTTGCAATACTCTAATGCTAACTCTTCCGCTAGCCCTTACCTCGCATCATATTGCAGGAGCTAGTCGAAGACTTTGCCTTTCCGGCTTCACGGGTGGTGGCCCAAATGAGAAAAAGTGCCGCACTGGCCGGCGGCGCGGGTGACGTTGGGGGACGCCCAGCTGTCCCAGTGTGTCCGGGTCCCCCGGCCCTGGTTGGAGCGCTGGAACTGCTCGTGGCTCTGTGCACGGGTTGTGTTCAGAATCTGCGGCTGACGGCCCAAATGCTGACGGAGATGTTTTACGCCGACGGCGAGCGGCCCCTCACGGAGTGGGAGTACCTGCCCCCCGTGGGACCGAGGCCCCAGGGGGGCTTCGTCGGGCTCAAGAACGCGGGTGCTACGTGTTACATGAACTCTGTCTTGCAGCAGGTACAACTTTTTCCTGAGTGGTGCATTGCGAATCTTTTATCACGGTTGCTAAGGGAAGTGATAATTGCAGCTGTACATGATCGACAGCATACGTGAAGGAATATTGGCTGTCGAAGGTGCTGCTGTCGACCTAAACGAGGACTTTTCCGGTGAAGAAAGGTTAGAACACGAGGTAAGAGATTGTCGAGTGACAGTACACAACATGCTCCCCAAGCAGCACAACATCTTGGCCCAATATTGGCCCAAGATTGGACCAATATTGGGCCAGTATTGCAAAGATTGGTCCAATATTGGACCAACATGCCGTGCTGTTGGGTCAGCTTTCTGTGCATGATGTGTAGAGCCTGAAGCTCCCCAAGCAGCATAACATCTTGGACCAAGATTGGACTAATATTGGGCCAGTATTGCCAAGATTGGTCCAATATTGGACCAACATGCTGTGCTGTTGGGTCAGCTTTCTGTGCACGATGTGTAGAGCCTGAAGCTCCCCAAGCAGCATAACATCTTGGACCAAGGTTGGACCAGTATTGGGCCAGTATTGCCAAGATTGATCCAATATTGGGCCAACATGCCGTGCTGTTGGGTCAGCTTTCTGTGCATGATGTGTAGAGCCTGAAGTTGTTTTAGGGTTTAACCCGATTCTTCCACGAATCGAAGGTTGCCTCTTTAGGGTGAAACCCGTTTTTTTACCCGGCAAATTGCCGTCACCGAGACGTCCGTAGGAATGCGCACTAACCTGTTTGGCAGCAAATACAGTCACATCATCGTTTGTACCAAACCAGCACAGATTTCTCCCTGGATTTAGCATAAGTTTTCCACCTGAATTCGCATGAATTTAGAGCACAAATTTATTTGCCCGATTTTTACTCCCTGAATTTAGAAGAAAAAAAAATTTCCCGAAAACTTCAGGCTCTAATGATGAACGAAATAGAACAAATAAACGAATGTCGCACATATTTTAGGGAGGCGGTGTAAATACTGAATGTGGTGAAGACGACAGTGCCTGCAGAGAAGAACTACGTCGAGACTACAACTTAGGTGTATTAAAACAAGTTCAAGCTATTTTTGGGCATCTAGCCTGCAGCAGGCTGCAGTACTACGTTCCTCGGGGGTTTTGGAGGCATTTTAAGTGAGTCTCTGCAGTTTTTTTTTTTTATTGCCTTTCGAGAACACGTCACCATGCCGTGTGTTGCCGCAGGTTATGGGGTGAGCCTGTAAATCTTCGAGAACAACACGACGCGCTAGAGTTTTTTAATAGCCTCGTAGACAGTCTGGACGAGGCCCTCAAGGCCCTTGGACAGCCCACAGTGCTGTCGAGGGTCCTAGGCGGAACATTCGCCGACCAGAAAATATGCAAGGGGTGCCCTCACAGGTGCGTGTCCTCTTGTAGTGGTCTGGCAACAAACTACAGGTTTTCCCGGCGATTTTAATCCATGTGCCAGCTAAATTAATCCACGTGCCATGCAAACTTTATGGGGCACGGGTTAATTTAGCTGGCACTTGGATTAAAATCGCCGGGAAAACCTGTAGTGTGTTGACAGTGTGGACGACGTGGTACATCGGTACCTTTCGTAGGTACTCGAGGGAGGAGTCTTTCACGACACTCAACATAGACATTAGGAACCACAGCAATCTACTAGACTCGTTGGAACAGTATGTCAAGGGTGACCTGCTTGAAGGGGCGAATGCGTACCACTGCGAAAAGTGCAACAAAAAGGTAACCCTCGTGATCCCCTTGTTCATTCCAGTCTTTGTGTGTCTGTGTTATGTGTGCTTTCATTCCTGCGCTTTTCAAGGTCGACACTGTGAAGCGTTTGTGCATCAAGAAGCTCCCGCCGATCCTTGCAATCCAGTTGAAACGCTTCGACTACGACTGGGAACGGGAATGTGCCATCAAGTTCAACGATTATTTTGAGTTCCCGCGGGAGCTTGACATGGAACCCTACACTGTGCGGGGTCTCGCAAAGATAGAGGGTAAGGCCCCCTACCTGTGGAGGCAGATTCCTCCAGGTCTTGCACTGATGATGGAGCTTGCGATTTTATGTCTGTGGCATCTGTTCTGCAGGAGAAGTGATAGAAGACGATCTTGAGACTGAAGAGTCCAGTGCAACGAAGTACAAGCTGACCGGAATCGTCGTTCACAGCGGACAGGCTAGCGGAGGACACTACTACTCCTATATTTTGTACAGGTAAGCAAGCCGTCACAATGTTCGAGCCAGATGTCGCCTCTGTTGGTAGGGTTGCCGTTTTTCACCACGACCAGCGGCATGGCCGAGCGGCGTTTGTGCTGAAGATTGAGATGTGGTGGGTTGGAATACTACCACCAGCTGTGCTGTCTGAGGTTTTCCCTGCGTTTTCCGAAGACATTCCGGTCGAATGTCGACCCAGTTCCCGCTAAAGTCTGCCCAGGATGCATACTAACCGCCCTGTCCCCCCACACCTTCCTGCTGTCCTCTGTCCTCTCTCCACCTGTCCACATCTGTATGCCGCCCATAGCCACAGTTGCTCCACGGCGCTAACACGGAATGAAGAAAAACTTTTCACCGTGAAAGATATCAGCCGAGTGAGGGAGACCAAAATGTAGGGAGGGGAGGAGTATATCCTTGGGTGAGGGAAATAGGATAGAGAATAGGTGAGGGTGAAAGAGAAGTGTGTCGGGAGAGAAAGTGCTCGTTCAGTAGGGTGCACAAAAGTACACTACGTGTTCAGTGTGGAGTGTGTGCGTTCCAATGTATACGTGGAAAACAACGCTCGGAAGCAACAGTGCCCGTTCCAAATTCCTTTGAGAGGCTTAATGGCTTTGCTGGAAGTTTTCTATGAAACGGTTTCTGTGGCAAACCAATAAGTCTTGCATCCTAGCAACTCTGCACGTTCCTCTCCGTCGTAGGCAAAAGGAAGACGGCTTCAAGTGGTACAAGTTTGACGACGGGGAGGTTGCGGAGTGTCGAATGGAGGACGAGGAGGAGATGAAGAACCAGTGCTTTGGCGGGGAGTACATGGGGGAGGTGTTCGACCACATGTTGAAGCGCATGTCCATACGACGCCAGAAGCGCTGGTGGAACGCGTACATCCTCTTCTACGAGCGGCTGGAGTCCTCATCGACGTCCTCCAAGATGGCGTCCCTCACGCACGCTCTGCAGGAAGCCTCCCTGTGTAAGTGTTCAAAAGTGTCCGTGAGTCAAAAGTTCCGTGAGGTCGTTCTGATTCTGGAAAATCTCGCTTGCAGCGGACGCTAAGCGGCAGGAAGGTGCGCGAATGCCCCTAGCCATAGAGCGAAGCGTCTGGAGGCAGAACATCAAGTTTGTGCACAATCGGAACCAGTTTAGTGTGGAGTACTTCCAGTTCATGAAGAAGCTCATCAATTGCAATGCGCCGTACGTGACGGCTCACCCTGGTCAGGAGAAACTGGTTGGTTTTTGTTACGTCACATTTCTAATCTAAGCGAGAGAATCAGTACTACCCAAGCAGCACAACATCTTGGTCCAATATCGGACCGATGTTGGGAATACGGGTCCAATGTTGGACCGATATTGGGAATACTGGTCCCATATTGGACCGATATTGGGAATACTGATCCCATATTGGACCGATATTGGGAATGTGTTGGGAATGAATTGGGAATGTATCCAAGATGTTGTGCTGCTTGGGTAGGTATTTGTCCTGGTTATTATTGACCTTTTCGTGTTATATGTACTCTCAGCCTACTGACGCGGAAGATCTGGCCATGATGAGCACGCAACTTGCATCGCGGTTCCTGTTCCTCACTGCATTCCACACAAAGAAGACGCTCAGGTAGAGCATCATCCTGTCATCTGTGTCAACTACACTTGGCAAAAAGTGATTCACAAAGTGAACACTGCACTTGAAGATTGAAATGTGGTCACAAATAAGGGGGGGCAAGTTCGGAAGCATCTGTCCGTAAATATTGTGCACGTTATATCGTGACATTATAAAATGTCCCGCAGAAACTTTGCAGCTGACTTTTGGCCGTACTATCACTGCCAGTATATTTTTTGAAATATTTCTTCAACATCAACTTTGCTTTCAACTGAAGGGGTCCAGCCATCGACTGGTACGAAGCACTCTGTTCCCATCTTCAGCACAGTCGCTACGTTCGGCTGTGGTTCGCCAACAATGTGCTCTTCGCCCACCCGCATCGGATCTGCGAGTATTCCTTGGAGTGCCCAACAGCGGAGGTACTCCTTGTTCCACCCGCTTGGTCGTCTGCTTCGCTTCCAGTACATTTTCCGCGCTTTTTCCCCCTCTGCAGGTGCGGAACGCCTTTGTAAAGATCCTCGTTTTCTTGGCCCACATGTCCTTGAAGGATGGCCCCTGCACAGTGTTCAGTTCAAGTGAGTTCTTACAAATATAAAAATTTCTAGGACATTTAAACGAAAG
Organism: Ornithodoros turicata; assembly: GCF_037126465.1. NCBI lineage: Eukaryota > Metazoa > Arthropoda > Arachnida > Ixodida > Argasidae > Ornithodoros > Ornithodoros turicata. The sequence goes on along the minus strand of NC_088208.1, from coordinate 36,508,777 downwards.
CGAACGTCACATCTACGCAGACTACCTGTCTGACCCCAGCGCCACCCTCTCGGATCACCTGCTGGTGGCCGTGCTCTCTCTCCTGAACAAGGAAGTCTCTGAGCACGGTCGACACCTTACCCAGTACTTCAGCCTCTTCCAGACGTACGCCTGCTTTGGAGTGGCTGAGGTACGCTACATGGGTGCCGTGGGTTCGTGTCTGCCTCACTGAGCCTTGGTGCTTTTTTCGCTTCTGCAGAGGCTCCAGTTGCTGAAGCTGAACGTGCCAGCAACATTCATGGCAGTGGCACTAGATGAAGGCCCGGGCCCCCCGATAAAATACCAGTACGCTGAACTGGGCAAGCTGTACCAGGTGGTCAGTCTCCTGGTGAGATGCTGCGACGTCTCGTCCAAGACCCACTCCTGCCAACCGGTGGGTGCTTAATTGTTGTCCTTGCAAGGTTCTGGATGCAGTGCCTCTTCCGTTTCCAGAACACCCCTCCACTGCCGAATATCCTCATGGGAGACCAAATATGCCAAGAATACTTAATGCCAATACAGCCGCAGGTTGCTGCCATTTTATACAACAAGTCAAGGTATGCGGAGTGAACTGTGCTGTAGCATTGGTAGCATGGGAAAGGGTATGCCAAGTGACCTCTCCTCAGCTTCCAAAGGGAGGCTCTCCTCTCATAATCTACCCTAACTGCTCTGCTCCGGCAGAGCATTCGCTACATGCAGAATGGAGCTGCGTTGAATTTAATACTGCTATAGAACATACACGCGATAAAATTAACTTTGTCTGTATGTGTAGAAAGGTAGAAGATCCAGCAAACTGGTAAGGAAATCAGGATGAAGGGTGCTTTTGAACAAAGGCTGTTCTTCTGGGCCTGAAGAACAGCGTATGTTCGAAATATTGATGGCTCTCGTCTCGTGGGGGGGGGGGGGGGGTTACATTTGTGGATGTGGGTTTGCAATGTGGTCCGCTCACTATTAGAGTCTCCCCTGCAGCTATGTGCAGGGGAGACTGCAGCATCTTCTGTGTTTTCCTACTTCACGTATGGCATAGGAAGTAGTGCTTGTTACTGGAAACAGCAACATTGAATACCCAAATCCTGCGGGAAACAAAAATATTTTTGTTACCTTTGGTCACTTTTGGTAACTTTGCTGGAAACCAAAACTGGAACGAAAATCCGCTGACGAAACAGAAACCGCTACCAAAAAACCATGTGGAAACTGTAACTGAAACGGAAGATTGAATTTCTGGGGTGCCGGAAACATTATGTTCGGTAATCAACCCTGATGGAAAGACTGTTCTGAAGATCAAACACACAGACGGACGCAACACAATCCTCAAGGTGTCTAAGAACACGAACAATTGAAAACAGTCAAAGCATTGTCGTACCACTGTGTCATAAGCTCTTGAGCGACTTAATTAATAAATGTAAATGTAAGTATGTAAATGTAAATAAAATAAATAACTTATTTGTTATTAACCGGCTCAAGTAGTGAGAACTTCCTGCACAGCACTAGTTCACAAAGTGCAGCAGAATCGAAGCCAAGTATTGTTCACAGGTATTCTAATACAGTCGACGCCCCCTTGCAGTGGTGCCCTCTAGCAGTGTGTACAACTGCAAGCCCCCTTTTCGTACCATTCTCTGGTAAATTCTACATGTCTTATCCCCCTTGCAGCTATGTGAAGAAGATAATCGAGGATGCAAACACATTGGAGGACACCGTGAAGCTTTTGAAATTCTGTTCGTGGGAGAATCCACAGTTTTCATCTATGGTGTTGAGCGAACTGCTCTGGCAGATAGCTTACACGTACACGTACGAGCTGCGCCCTTTCATGGACCTGCTCTTGCACATCCTTCTGCTTGAGGACTCCTGGCAGAACCATCGCATTCACAACGCCCTCAAAGGTACGCCCGATCGTGCGGGGAAGTCCGAATGCTCGTTACACTGGCCGGTGCTTCTCACCGCAGGTATTCCGGACGATCGGGACGGTCTCTTTGACACGATACACCGGAGCAAGAACCATTACCAGAAACGGGCTTACCAGTGCATCAAGTGTATGGTCTCCCTGTTCAGCTCCTGCACTGCAGCCATTCAGATGCTTCACACAAACGGAGAGTTAAAACGAAAGTGGACAGCGGCAGTCGAGTGGCTGAATGATGAGCTGGAGAGGGTAAGTTCGCTGGCTGGGATTTTTGTCGTTCGGTCGTTTTTATTTTTGTGGTCTTTTCATTGTTCTTTTTGTATTGTGTTCGCGTTGCCTAAGCATTGTTCTGATGTATATCTTTTTGTAGTGTGAAAAGGAAGTAAGTATGACAACAATTTTTTTTTTTTTTTTTTTCTTGTAAGTGTAGCATTTCTGTATTCTGTATCCACTTTCACATTTCTAGCATTGCTGGCTCTCTTTTTTTCTCAGCGAGATACACGAATAACATTGCGGTACTCTGAGTCTAGGCGTTTTGAATAGCGTTGGTCTTCGACAGAACCCTTACAACCTTACCTATCTCTTTCAACCTCCTTGCATACTTAGTCAGTGTTATCGTAATATAATGTTGTGTGATGTAGGCTTTCCTATATTGCCAATATTTTTTATCATAGCACATTCCAAAACAAAAAAAATTTAGTTGTCCCGTGTGAGCACTATCTAGTGTCTGCTATCCATAGTCAGTTGTCCTCCTATTTACGACCGGTTGCGCCGGCCTATTGTTTCTCTGCACAGAGACCCTACGGTAGCAACAGCCAGTACAGCTACAACAACTGGTCTCCACCGGCACAGTCCAACGAGACCTCAAACGGCTATTTCCTCGAGAGGTCGCACAGTGCCCGGCTGACCCTCAATCGTGCTATACAGCTCTGCCCTGAAGAGGTAAAGCATCTCTCTCTCTCTCTCTCTCCCTCCCTCCTCGAATTGTATCAGTAAGGTTCTCACGTGTACATAAATTACTTCAGGAACCTGAGGAGCAAGACATGTCTGAAGAAGGTGACAGTCCACCCGGTCAGCAGCAACCTCCTCAGCAGCAACAGCTTGATTCAAACAAGTTACCATCTTGGCAGCAGCAACAACAGCAGCAGCAGCAACAGCAGCAACAACAACAACCACCGTGTTGTCAACCAACTCAGCCCCATTCAGCAGCTACCCACAGCGTGCCCTTCAGCCCTGCCGCCCCTGCGCCCGTACACCAAGCACCCTCACGAACTGAACCGTCAAAAGACTCGCTCCGCGGAGTTCAGCCGCAACCAACGCCTCCGTCGGAACCAGTGGACGACAAGCCTGCATGATGATGATGATGATGATGGTGCTTGGTGACGCTAGAAAATGCTTTGTTTGTAAGTATCTGTGTGGCTTACCGCCTTGGGAGTGCTGTGCATCGGCTTCGGCTTGTGGATTGGCTAGAGGAGCTCCCGGGCTCGCTCGTGCAGGAACTCTCGGAAGCCACCCAGAGCGAAGTCCACCTTGACTCTTTTTTTCCCATTCTCCGTGTGTTTTTGCGAGGGACTGTAGTGCATAGGTGAGAATGGACTGGGAAACACGGACGTGGTTTTGTTCACTCGGTGTTGTTTAGCGGGAAAAAGATGTGAAATAGAAGTGCTGGCTTTCTTACGTGCTTTTGCGACAGGAAAAAAAAAAAGGTTTTTGAACTGAAACGAGGCTTAGAAGTAGGACGTAGCGCAAAATTTAAAAGGAAATGCACAGTGCTTTCATTATGGATTTGCGTAAATTTTAATTTTTGCAAACTGTGCACCGAGACCGTAGCACCCACCGTGTCGTCTGCACCGTGACGTCTGGTTCTGACCCACCTTTAATTTATTGCCGACACAACTCTCGACCAGGAGACGCGATGCTGATGAGACCAGGGGTTTTTTACCACCTTTTGCAATGTTTTTTTCTCGCCTTGCTTTTTCTTCTGTACATAAAATACGAAAATGTAAGTCGGCTGGAATGCATTCAGCACCAGGGACCTGGATTCCCCTGGAGAAAGACGGCTCTTATACGCTACATATATATATATATATATATATTATATATAATATGAAAATATAGGTTCCTTTTTCTCCTTCACTACTGAAGAATGCCGTACTGTAGTGCCGTATAAGAGAGTTGTAAACACCTCGGCTGCTCACAGGATGCTTTTATGCAAACAGACAAGACAAGTCAAGACTGGTCTTCTTGTTATGGTGATACATAACCTGCAGTGATTTTTTTCTTACGCGAGGGAATGTTTGTGCAGCACCACAGCTTGTACAGAGAGAAACAAATTGAAAACATGCACTTACGTGCATATTTGATGTTCAGCATGAATAAAATTTTCGAAATCTGTAGATTGATCCCGGGGTGCTAGCTGTCGGGCAAAGTGCAAAATCGAGGCACTGGATCTTTGCTGGCAGTGGTTGATGATGAATTTGGTGAAGGTCAATGCACCTACAATGCAAAATATTTTCTCCAAACATTGTTTTATCATTTTACAATTCAATTTATGAAAATGCACCGGAAAATCTGTGCGGAGCAGCACTGCCTTATCTACTGCTACGACAAAGGGGCAGTGCATCCGCACCTAGTGAGGTACCAGAAGGTAGCTTGAGATCCTGCCTTTGATCTTTCCGTTGTCTTCTGCATTCACAACTGCATACTTGTGTTAATGGTGTTTCTGGTCTGAGCAGCAGTAGCCTACCACATTTGACTGTACCTGTCGCATGAGGGAACCTCACTGTGTTCAAGTGGAAGGAGGATTCAGTCACGTAAAATGCAGTACGGTAAGCATCGGTATCTGTCTCATCTCTTCGGAGCGATCATTCAATGATGCAGCATGCTGCTCCACAGGTGCAAAAAATTATTCTTGGTACATATATAAATACTGTGCTTGGTAAGCATTGCTCAGTTTCTTTTTGACTAGGTAGCACAGCCTAGTTGATATGGGCTTCTCCGAGCCGAGTTTCTCTAGAGCAAGTACGTGTAAGTTTTTAATTTTTTTGTCTGAGATGTGGCCTGAAAAACTTTCCACTGACAATGGGAAGCAGCGAATGTCGCAAGCTCGTGAGTTCAGACAGCAACATTTCAATTGATTTCATCAGTTATTACTTCTCTCTCTCATATTGAGGGAACATTGGGTACACTGTTTCTGTCTGCGGTGGGGCAGGGACGGGGGTGCCAATTGCCCACGCGCCTGCCACAAGAGGCGCCAGAATAGGCATCTTTTGGACAGGAAGAAACTGCTTTAGGATGACAGAAGGGGGGGGGAATAAAATGCGGGGAGGGGCATGGAGGATAGAGTAGACGCTGGTTCCAAGTATACTTCTGTGTGCATACTTTGTATCCACGCCTCAGTTACTTCTATCCTCTTTTTGAGAATTTCTTTGATACAGGTGGCCCAGTGGAATGGCTGTGTGGAGTTTGTATGAGATGTAATTCAATCTGCACAGACCGCCTTCTGAGAGGCAACCGGGGCTTGAATACTCGCACTTGGCTGTGCTGCCTCTCCAGGTTTTCCTCAGACTTCGTTGTTTCAGACTTCAGTTCCTGTCCTATTTCCTTTCATTTGTTTACCTTAGTGTTTTGTTTGTGCATCTAGTCATTCTTTGGTGGATAAAAATAGACAAGATGCGAGCAGAAAATTGCGAAATACAAATTAGAGCGAAAAAGAAAATTCTTTTTATGAACCTTTAGATGTGGGGAGGGAAGTAACTGCAGATGTACCGAACTGCCTTTTCCACGTCTCTCAAATGAAATCTGTCATTGGCACGTGTAGCTCCTGTATCGAACTGCACGTTATCGCAGTGGATGCACGACGGAGCTCTTCTTGGCTGGGTAAACATTATAAGAGAGGTGCATCCGGCTCGATTTGAAGCAGGAAAGGAGACCAAGCACCAAGGCCACCCTAATCCCATTGATCTAGCAACTCTGGGGCAGACTTGGCTTGGCTTGACTTGGGGTCGACCCCTGGCTGGCAGAATCCGAATCTTCAGATTCGGCGGTATTATTGTGTGATACGTTTTGCTTTCGCGTTTCTCTTCGAGTTCCTCCAGTTCCCCTGTTCTCTAGGTTTCGCATGGTCGGCAAATTACGTAGTTCAAACCTCGAGCGCGTCACACACCATGGAAAAGAGTTCCTGTGACACCACAAGCGGCGAGTACAATGTCCAAATGTTCGAGGCAACCCCGCAGGCCATAGCTGATTCACGTAAGCTTTCTGTTGCTCGCTCACAAGATAAATTGACAATGCTTAGCTTCGTTGCAGTCTACAACATCTACATCGATCGGCTAGAAGAGCATTTGCATTTACTGAAGGAAGTCGCACGAAAAATAGTAGGTACACCCACGATAGGTAGCGTGAACTAAACTTTTGGTTCAGACTCCATGATGTGAAAAGCATGACTGTGGGCACGACAAACGCACGAGTGTCTGTTTGTACTCTCCCTCTCGTTGTCCCACCAGCTGTCCCGCATTTATGCCATATCCTCTGTTCAAACCATGTTTGTAGCTCAAGAATGACGCAGAGGAGAAGCTTGAGGAGAAGTTCGCCACAATAATTGAGAACAACGTTAATGATACTAACAAGCAGTTTGACCGTCTTGAGGTGATATTTTTCGCTTTACGTTTTTATAAATCATCCTGAATGCCTAACTCCATGTTACAGGTATACCTGTCATTGAATGCCCTCAGTATTCCTTCTCATGTGTTGCTACCCGAGGACTGTGTACATAGGTCACCAAAAGAGTATTCTACGCTCAAAGCTGAAATTGATCAACTGAAAGAGGGTATCATGCAGGTAAAAGACATGCAGGCTACTCCACACGTCCACTACTCCATTTAACGATGCTATTTTTGGCACACTATGACCCAGTTTCAGGAACGCTGGCTAACTTTGAACCAAGATCAAGGGTTGCTTTACAAATGTTAGTTGGTGTTGCGATAAATGTTTCGATGACAATAACCCCTTTAGTGAAGCCGAGCTTCAAATGTTCACCAGCGTTGGTGAATCCGGGCCTATGTATGTGCGTATATCTGTATTCCTGTCTGCTTCTTACGAAACTGTATCCGCAGAAGTTTGCTAAGAGTCCGATGCAGTTTTAAGTGCCCCGATTAGTTTGGCGCACCATTTTCACGTTTTAAAATTTTCTTTCGTAGTGACCTGATTTTGTGCACTGTTTTGGCACTATCGTTGCGTTGCAGTAACCACTGTTACGGAGCATAAATAATACCAATAAAACTGGATTTGATTATTGTCATTTCTTTGTAGGAGAAATGTAGACGAGAAGCGCTTCTGCAAGAACTCGAACAACAGAAGGCAATAGAACCGGAGCTTCTTGCGACTGCAGAGTACGTGCAGCAGCTCTGCGGTGTCCTGGAACCTTAGGAGGTAGATGTTGATTCCTTTCTGGCTCGCACATGTAGTATGAGTGGATGGAATTTGAACCTTCTGGAGAGCTGAAAAAGTTGGGCAAAGCAGATTTCATGCGAGATAAATGATGATGATGATGAAAAACATGAGAGTGGAGGCTGGTCACGGTCATTGGGAGTTCGAGTAGAGCTACGGAGGTGGTTAAAATCGTTTTGACTCACTTCGTAGTGAGTGCAGTGACACCTTGCCTCGGCTCTGGTAGGACGCATTACTTAGTTTTTTTATCATACTTTTGTGTCATATATGGATGGGTGTACGGGGAGGAGGGGGGCAAGAGGAGCTCACCCCCCCCCCCCCCCCCCCCCCAATTGGAAAAAAATCTGGGGAGAACCCATGCAAAAATGGCAATGCTGTCACGAGGTTCGTCCTAGCCTTTTGTTAGAGCAACCGCCTGCTCAATTACTCTTCAGCTTGTTTCTGCCTTGAAACTGAAAAATTGCCGCTTACTTTTCATGTTGTAGACTGGATGCCAAGCTGGACACGATGAAAGATTGTGATGATCACCTGCTGCCTTAATATATCCTTCCTATTCTGATGTATGGAAAATACCAGTACAATATCCGGGTGCATAATCATAAGGACACCTTACTAACTTAACGTAATAACTTTACTCAATAATAATAACTTAGGATGCAGAAAACCAATCCACAATGAGGCTTCTTCCTACCGGTTGTCATTTAAGGCGTCCCGCTCGTTGGTGGTAGCCAAAGTCATTGTTACTGTTCCTTAGTGAATTCTGTGAGAGTACCGTCGTACATGGGAACAGAACATCAAATGTGCTGTCGGTTCAGGTTGCACATGTCTAGGAAGGATACTAGAATGAAGAAAGAAAGATTTGCTATTCGTTTTCGAGAGTTCTCCTAGTTCACGGAAGGAGATTGTCGGGCAATGTATGCTCCACCACAACGTCGAAGAACTTTGTTCACTTTGTTCCGTTAACCATACCGCCTAATTCTTTGCTTCTTGCTGCAGAAACTGGTCTCCGGGCCAACAACGCCAAACTCTTTCAGCACCACCACTAACTATTCCCTACGTGCTGAAGACACAGGTGCGAATGAAGAATCTTGGAGCCTTTTTTTTTTTTGTACTGTTTCCTTTGTCATCCCTTCTTGCGAAATAAACATGTTCCTATAAGAACTGTTCCCATTTTTCTCTAGCCTCTTTTTTCAGCAGGAACTGCACTCAAGGAAATTGCGCATAGATACTCAGCAGGAACTGTGCTCCTGGTACTGACCCCAAAAAATCCCCAAGAGCTACCTTACCCCAGGCTTACCTTTTTTTCCATTTTTGGCCAAAAAATAAAAGTGCTCAAATCGAGCTAAAATTGCGCATAGATACTCAGCAGGAACTGCGCTTTAATTTTAGTCCAAAATTTGTCCAGAAAGAGGACCTTCGATTTTTGACCCAAAAAAACCCCAAGAGGTTAGGCTTACCTTTTTTTCCATTTTTGGCCAAAAAATAAAAGTGCTCAAATCGAGCTAAAATTGCGTATAGATACTCAGCAGGAACTGCGCTTTAATTTTAGTCCAAAATTTGTCCAGAAAGAGGACCTTCGATTTTTGACCCAAAAAAACCCCAAGAGGTTAGGCTTACCTTTTTTTCCATTTTTGGCCAAAAAATAAAAGTGCTCAAATCGAGCTAAAATTGCGCATAGATACTCAGCAGGAACTGCGCTTTAATTTTAGTCCAAAATTTGTCCAGAAAGAGGACCTTCGATTTTTGACCCAAAAAAACCCCAAGAGGTTAGGCTTACCTTTTTTTCCATTTTTGGCCAAAAAATAAAAGTGCTCAAATCGAGCTAAAATTGCGCATAGATACTCAGCAGGAACTGCGCGTTAATTTTAGTCCAAAATTTGTCCAGAAAGAGGACCTTCGATTTTTGACCCAAAAAAACCCCAAGAGGTTAGGCTTACCTTTTTTTCCATTTTTGGCCAAAAAATAAAAGTGCTCAAATCGAGCTAAAATTGCGCATAGATACTCAGCAGGAACTGCGCGTTAATTTTAGTCCAAAATTTGTCCAGAAAGAGGACCTTCGATTTTTGGCCCAAAAAAACCCCAAGAGGTTAGGCTTACCTTTTTTTCCATTTTTGGCCAAAAAATAAAAGTGCTCAAATCGAGCTAAAATTGCGCATAGATACTCAGCAGGAACTGCGCTTTAATTTTAGTCCAAAATTTGTCCAGAAAGAGGACCTTCGATTTTTCACCTTAAAAAATCCCAAGAGGGGGCGGCGCCCCGCTCGGACGAGGGACATCGTATAATCCCCAGGGCAAAAAAAAAAAAAAAAAGCCGCCGTGCAGCAGCAGCCGGCCAGGGTCCAAGACCCTTAGGCTTACCTTTTTTTCCATTTTTGGCAAAAAAATAAAAGTGCTCAAATCGAGCTAAAATTGCGCATAGATACTCAGCAGGAACTGCGCGTTAATTTTAGTCCAAAATTTGTCCAGAAAGAGGACCTTCGATTTTTGGCCCAAAAAAACCCCAAGAGGTTAGGCTTACCTTTTTTTCCATTTTTGGCCAAAAAATAAAAGTGCTCAAATCGAGCTAAAATTGCGCATAGATACTCAGCAGGAACTGCGCTTTAATTTTAGTCCAAAATTTGTCCAGAAAGAGGACCTTCGATTTTTCACCTTAAAAAATCCCAAGAGGGGGCGGCGCCCCGCTCGGACGAGGGACATCGTATAATCCCCAGGGCAAAAAAAAAAAAAAAAAGCCGCCGTGCAGCAGCAGCCGGCCAGGGTCCAAGACCCTTAGGCTTACCTTTTTTTCCATTTTTGGCAAAAAAATAAAAGTGCTCAAATCGAGCTACAATTGCGCATAGATACTCAGCAGGAACTGCGCTTTAATTTTAGTCCAGAATTTGTCCAGAAACAGGACCTTCGATTTTTCACCTTAAAAAATCCCAAGAGGGGGCGGCGCCCCGCTCGGACGAGGGACATCGTATAATCCCCAGGGCCAAAAAAAAAAAAAAAAGCCGCCGTGCAGCAGCAGCCGGCCAGGGTCCAAGACCCTTAGGCTGACCTTTTTTTCCATTTTTTGCCAAAAAATAAAAGTGCTCAAATCGAGCTACAATTGCGCATAGATACTCAGCAGGAACTGCGCTTTAATTTTAGTCCAAAATTTGTCCAGAAAGAGGACCTTCGATTTTTGACCCAAAAAAACCCCAAGAGGTTAGGCTTACCTTTTTTTCCATTTTTGGCCAAAAAATAAAAGTGCTCAAATCGAGCTAAAATTGCGTATAGATACTCAGCAGGAACTGCGCTTTAATTTTAGTCCAAAATTTGTCCAGAAAGAGGACCTTCGATTTTTGACCCAAAAAAACCCCAAGAGGTTAGGCTTACCTTTTTTTCCATTTTTGGCCAAAAAATAAAAGTGCTCAAATCGAGCTAAAATTGCGCATAGATACTCAGCAGGAACTGCGCGTTAATTTTAGTCCAAAATTTGTCCAGAAAGAGGACCTTCGATTTTTGGCCCAAAAAAACCCCAAGAGGTTAGGCTTACCTTTTTTTCCATTTTTGGCCAAAAAATAAAAGTGCTCAAATCGAGCTAAAATTGCGCATAGATACTCAGCAGGAACTGCGCGTTAATTTTAGTCCAAAATTTGTCCAGAAAGAGGACCTTCGATTTTTGACCCAAAAAAACCCCAAGAGGTTAGGCTTACCTTTTTTTCCATTTTTGGCCAAAAAATAAAAGTGCTCAAATCGAGCTAAAATTGCGCATAGATACTCAGCAGGAACTGCGCTTTAATTTTAGTCCAAAATTTGTCCAGAAAGAGGACCTTCGATTTTTGACCCAAAAAAACCCCAAGAGGTTAGGCTTACCTTTTCTTCCATTTTTGGCCAAAAAATAAAAGTGCTCAAATCGAGCTAAAATTGCGCATAGATACTCAGCAGGAACTGCGCTTTAATTTTAGTCCAAAATTTGTCCAGAAAGAGGACCTTCGATTTTTGACCCAAAAAAACCCCAAGAGGTTAGGCTTACCTTTTTTTCCATTTTTGGCCAAAAAATAAAAGTGCTCAAATCGAGCTAAAATTGCGCATAGATACTCAGCAGGAACTGCGCTTTAATTTTAGTCCAAAATTTGTCCAGAAAGAGGACCTTCGATTTTTCACCTTAAAAAATCCCAAGAGGGGGCGGCGCCCCGCTCGGACGAGGGACATCGTATAATCCCCAGGGCAAAAAAAAAAAAAAAAGCCGCCGTGCAGCAGCAGCCGGCCAGGGTCCAAGACCCTTAGGCTTACCTTTTTTTCCATTTTTGGCAAAAAAATAAAAGTGCTCAAATCGAGCTACAATTGCGCATAGATACTCAGCAGGAACTGCGCTTTAATTTTAGTCCAGAATTTGTCCAGAAACAGGACCTTCGATTTTTCACCTTAAAAAATCCCAAGAGGGGGCGGCGCCCCGCTCGGACGAGGGACATCGTATAATCCCCAGGGCCAAAAAAAAAAAAAAAAAAAGCCGCCGTGCAGCAGCAGCCGGCCAGGGTCCAAGACCCTTAGGCTGACCTTTTTTTCCATTTTTTGCCAAAAAATAAAAGTGCTCAAATCGAGCTACAATTGCGCATAGATACTCAGCAGGAACTGCGCTTTAATTTTAGTCCAAAATTTGTCCAGAAAGAGGACCTTCGATTTTTCACCTTAAAAAATCCCAAGAGGGGGCGGCGCCCCGCTCGGACGAGGGACATCGTATAATCCCCAGGGCCAAAAAAAAAAGCCGCCGTGCAGCAGCAGCCGGCCAGGGTCCAAGACCCTTAGGCTTACCTTTTTTTCCATTTTTGGCCAAAAAATAAAAGTGCTCAAATCGAGCTACAATTGCGCATAGATACTCAGCAGGAACTGCGCTTTAATTTTAGTCCAGAATTTGTCCAGAAACAGGACCTTCGATTTTTCACCTTAAAAAATCCCAAGAGGGGGCGGCGCCCCGCTCGGACGAGGGACATCGTATAATCCCCAGGGCCAAAAAAAAAAAAAAAAAAGCCGCCGTGCAGCAGCAGCCGGCCAGGGTCCAAGACCCTTAGGCTGACCTTTTTTTCCATTTTTTGCCAAAAAATAAAAGTGCTCAAATCGAGCTACAATTGCGCATAGATACTCAGCAGGAACTGCGCTTTAATTTTAGTCAAAAATTTGTCCAGAAACAGGACCTTCGATTTTTCACCTTAAAAAATCCCAAGAGGGGGCGGCGCCCTGCTCGGACGAGGGACATCGTATAATCCCCTGGGCCAAAAAAAAAAAGCCGCCGTGCAGCAGCAGCCGGCCAGGGTCCAAGACCCTTAGGCTTACGTTTTTTTCCATTTTTGGCCAAAAAATAAAAGTGCTCAAATCGAGCTACAATTGCGCATAGATACTCAGCAGGAACTGCGCTTTAATTTTAGTCAAAAATTTGTCCAGAAACAGGACCTTCGATTTTTCACCTTAAAAAATCCCAAGAGGGGGCGGCGCCCTGCTCGGACGAGGGACATCGTATAATCCCCTGGGCCAAAAAAAAAAAAAAAAAGCCGCCGTGCAGCAGCAGCCGGCCAGGGTCCAAGACCCTTAGGCTTACCTTTTTTTCCATTTTTGGCCAAAAAATAAAAGTGCTCAAATCGAGCTACAATTGCGCATAGATACTCAGCAGGAACTGCGCTTTAATTTTAGTCAAAAATTTGTCCAGAAACAGGACCTTCGATTTTTCACCTTAAAAAATCCCAAGAGGGGGCGGCGCCCTGCTCGGACGAGGGACATCGTATAATCCCCTGGGCCAAAAAAAAAAAAAGCCGCCGTGCAGCAGCAGCCGGCCAGGGTCCAAGACCCTTAGGCTTACCTTTTTTTCCATTTTTGGCCAAAAAATAAAAGTGCTCAAATCGAGCTAAAATTGCGCATAGATACTCAGCAGGAACTGCGCTTTAATTTTAGTCCAAAATTTGTCCAGAAAGAGGACCTTCGATTTTTCACCTTAAAAAATCCCAAGAGGGGGCGGCGCCCCGCTCGGACGAGGGACATCGTATAATCCCCAGGGCAAAAAAAAAAAAAAAAAAGCCGCCGTGCAGCAGCAGCCGGCCAGGGTCCAAGACCCTTAGGCTTACCTTTTTTTCCATTTTTGGCAAAAAAATAAAAGTGCTCAAATCGAGCTACAATTGCGCATAGATACTCAGCAGGAACTGCGCTTTAATTTTAGTCCAGAATTTGTCCAGAAACAGGACCTTCGATTTTTCACCTTAAAAAATCCCAAGAGGGGGCGGCGCCCCGCTCGGACGAGGGACATCGTATAATCCCCAGGGCCAAAAAAAAAAAAAAAAAGCCGCCGTGCAGCAGCAGCCGGCCAGGGTCCAAGACCCTTAGGCTGACCTTTTTTTCCATTTTTTGCCAAAAAATAAAAGTGCTCAAATCGAGCTACAATTGCGCATAGATACTCAGCAGGAACTGCGCTTTAATTTTAGTCCAAAATTTGTCCAGAAAGAGGACCTTCGATTTTTGACCCAAAAAAACCCCAAGAGGTTAGGCTTACCTTTTTTTCCATTTTTGGCCAAAAAATAAAAGTGCTCAAATCGAGCTAAAATTGCGTATAGATACTCAGCAGGAACTGCGCTTTAATTTTAGTCCAAAATTTGTCCAGAAAGAGGACCTTCGATTTTTGACCCAAAAAAACCCCAAGAGGTTAGGCTTACCTTTTTTTCCATTTTTGGCCAAAAAATAAAAGTGCTCAAATCGAGCTAAAATTGCGCATAGATACTCAGCAGGAACTGCGCTTTAATTTTAGTCCAAAATTTGTCCAGAAAGAGGACCTTCGATTTTTGACCCAAAAAAACCCCAAGAGGTTAGGCTTACCTTTTTTTCCATTTTTGGCCAAAAAATAAAAGTGCTCAAATCGAGCTAAAATTGCGCATAGATACTCAGCAGGAACTGCGCTTTAATTTTAGTCCAAAATTTGTCCAGAAAGAGGACCTTCGATTTTTGACCCAAAAAAACCCCAAGAGGTTAGGCTTACCTTTTTTTCCATTTTTGGCCAAAAAATAAAAGTGCTCAAATCGAGCTAAAATTGCGCATAGATACTCAGCAGGAACTGCGCTTTAATTTTAGTCCAAAATTTGTCCAGAAAGAGGACCTTCGATTTTTGACCCAAAAAAACCCCAAGAGGTTAGGCTTACCTTTTTTTCCATTTTTGGCCAAAAAATAAAAGTGCTCAAATCGAGCTAAAATTGCGCATAGATACTCAGCAGGAACTGCGCTTTAATTTTAGTCCAAAATTTGTCCAGAAAGAGGACCTTCGATTTTTGACCCAAAAAAACCCCAAGAGGTTAGGCTTACCTTTTTTTCCATTTTTGGCCAAAAAATAAAAGTGCTCAAATCGAGCTAAAATTGCGCATAGATACTCAGCAGGAACTGCGCTTTAATTTTAGTCCAAAATTTGTCCAGAAAGAGGACCTTCGATTTTTGACCCAAAAAAACCCCAAGAGGTTAGGCTTACCTTTTTTTCCATTTTTGGCCAAAAAATAAAAGTGCTCAAATCGAGCTAAAATTGCGCATAGATACTCAGCAGGAACTGCGCTTTAATTTTAGTCCAAAATTTGTCCAGAAAGAGGACCTTCGATTTTTGACCCAAAAAAACCCCAAGAGGTTAGGCTTACCTTTTTTTCCATTTTTGGCCAAAAAATAAAAGTGCTCAAATCGAGCTAAAATTGCGCATAGATACTCAGCAGGAACTGCGCTTTAATTTTAGTCCAAAATTTGTCCAGAAAGAGGACCTTCGATTTTTGACCCAAAAAAACCCCAAGAGGTTAGGCTTACCTTTTTTTCCATTTTTGGCCAAAAAATAAAAGTGCTCAAATCGAGCTAAAATTGCGCATAGATACTCAGCAGGAACTGCGCGTTAATTTTAGTCCAAAATTTGTCCAGAAAGAGGACCTTCGATTTTTGACCCAAAAAAACCCCAAGAGGTTAGGCTTACCTTTTTTTCCATTTTTGGCCAAAAAATAAAAGTGCTCAAATCGAGCTAAAATTGCGCATAGATACTCATCAGGAACTGCGCGTTAATTTTAGTCCAAAATTTGTCCAGAAAGAGGACCTTCGATTTTTGGCCCAAAAAAACCCCAAGAGGTTAGGCTTACCTTTTTTTCCATTTTTGGCCAAAAAATAAAAGTGCTCAAATCGAGCTAAAATTGCGCATAGATACTCAGCAGGAACTGCGCGTTAATTTTAGTCCAAAATTTGTCCAGAAAGAGGACCTTCGATTTTTGACCCAAAAAAACCCCAAGAGGTTAGGCTTACCTTTTTTTCCATTTTTGGCCAAAAAATAAAAGTGCTCAAATCGAGCTAAAATTGCGCATAGATACTCAGCAGGAACTGCGCTTTAATTTTAGTCCAAAATTTGTCCAGAAAGAGGACCTTCGATTTTTGACCCAAAAAAACCCCAAGAGGTTAGGCTTACCTTTTTTTCCATTTTTGGCCAAAAAATAAAAGTGCTCAAATCGAGCTAAAATTGCGCATAGATACTCAGCAGGAACTGCGCTTTAATTTTAGTCCAAAATTTGTCCAGAAAGAGGACCTTCGATTTTTGACCCAAAAAAACCCCAAGAGGTTAGGCTTACCTTTTTTTCCATTTTTGGCCAAAAAATAAAAGTGCTCAAATCGAGCTAAAATTGCGCATAGATACTCAGCAGGAACTGCGCTTTAATTTTAGTCCAAAATTTGTCCAGAAAGAGGACCTTCGATTTTTGACCCAAAAAAACCCCAAGAGGTTAGGCTTACCTTTTTTTCCATTTTTGGCCAAAAAATAAAAGTGCTCAAATCGAGCTAAAATTGCGCATAGATACTCAGCAGGAACTGCGCTTTAATTTTAGTCCAAAATTTGTCCAGAAAGAGGACCTTCGATTTTTCACCTTAAAAAATCCCAAGAGGGGGCGGCGCCCCGCTCGGACGAGGGACATCGTATAATCCCCAGGGCAAAAAAAAAAAAAAAAGCCGCCGTGCAGCAGCAGCCGGCCAGGGTCCAAGACCCTTAGGCTTACCTTTTTTTCCATTTTTGGCAAAAAAATAAAAGTGCTCAAATCGAGCTACAATTGCGCATAGATACTCAGCAGGAACTGCGCTTTAATTTTAGTCCAGAATTTGTCCAGAAACAGGACCTTCGATTTTTCACCTTAAAAAATCCCAAGAGGGGGCGGCGCCCCGCTCGGACGAGGGACATCGTATAATCCCCAGGGCCAAAAAAAAAAAAAAAAAAGCCGCCGTGCAGCAGCAGCCGGCCAGGGTCCAAGACCCTTAGGCTGACCTTTTTTTTCCATTTTTTGCCAAAAAATAAAAGTGCTCAAATCGAGCTACAATTGCGCATAGATACTCAGCAGGAACTGCGCTTTAATTTTAGTCCAAAATTTGTCCAGAAAGAGGACCTTCGATTTTTCACCTTAAAAAATCCCAAGAGGGGGCGGCGCCCCGCTCGGACGAGGGACATCGTATAATCCCCAGGGCCAAAAAAAAAAGCCGCCGTGCAGCAGCAGCCGGCCAGGGTCCAAGACCCTTAGGCTTACCTTTTTTTCCATTTTTGGCCAAAAAATAAAAGTGCTCAAATCGAGCTACAATTGCGCATAGATACTCAGCAGGAACTGCGCTTTAATTTTAGTCCAGAATTTGTCCAGAAACAGGACCTTCGATTTTTCACCTTAAAAAATCCCAAGAGGGGGCGGCGCCCCGCTCGGACGAGGGACATCGTATAATCCCCAGGGCCAAAAAAAAAAAAAAAAAGCCGCCGTGCAGCAGCAGCCGGCCAGGGTCCAAGACCCTTAGGCTGACCTTTTTTTCCATTTTTTGCCAAAAAATAAAAGTGCTCAAATCGAGCTACAATTGCGCATAGATACTCAGCAGGAACTGCGCTTTAATTTTAGTCAAAAATTTGTCCAGAAACAGGACCTTCGATTTTTCACCTTAAAAAATCCCAAGAGGGGGCGGCGCCCTGCTCGGACGAGGGACATCGTATAATCCCCTGGGCCAAAAAAAAAAAAAGCCGCCGTGCAGCAGCAGCCGGCCAGGGTCCAAGACCCTTAGGCTTACGTTTTTTTCCATTTTTGGCCAAAAAATAAAAGTGCTCAAATCGAGCTACAATTGCGCATAGATACTCAGCAGGAACTGCGCTTTAATTTTAGTCAAAAATTTGTCCAGAAACAGGACCTTCGATTTTTCACCTTAAAAAATCCCAAGAGGGGGCGGCGCCCTGCTCGCACGAGGGACATCGTATAATCCCCTGGGCCAAAAAAAAAAAAAAAAGCCGCCGTGCAGCAGCAGCCGGCCAGGGTCCAAGACCCTTAGGCTTACCTTTTTTTCCATTTTTGGCCAAAAAAATAAAAGTGCTCAAATCGAGCTACAATTGCGCATAGATACTCAGCAGGAACTGCGCTTTAATTTTAGTCAAAAATTTGTCCAGAAACAGGACCTTCGATTTTTCACCTTAAAAAATCCCAAGAGGGGGCGGCGCCCTGCTCGGACGAGGGACATCGTATAATCCCCTGGGCCAAAAAAAAAAAAGCCGCCGTGCAGCAGCAGCCGGCCAGGGTCCAAGACCCTTAGGCTTACCTTTTTTTCCATTTTTGGCCAAAAAATAAAAGTGCTCAAATCGAGCTACAATTGCGCATAGATACTCAGCAGGAACTGCGCTTTAATTTTAGTCCAAAATTTGTCCAGAAACAGGACCTTCGATTTTTCACCTTAAAAAATCCCAAGAGGGGGCGGCGCCCCGCTCGGACGAGGGACATCGTATAATCCCCAGGGCAAAAAAAAAAAAAAAAAGCCGCCGTGCAGCAGCAGCCGGCCAGGGTCCAAGACCCTTAGGCTTACCTTTTTTGCCATTTTTGGCCAAAAAATAAAAGTGCTCAAATCGAGCTACAATTGCGCATAGATACTCAGCAGGAACTGCGCTTTAATTTTAGTCCAAAATTTGTCCAGAAACAGGACCTTCGATTTTTCACCTTAAAAAATCCCAAGAGGGGGCGGCGCCCCGCTCGGACGAGGGACATCGTATAATCCCCAGGGCAAAAAAAAAAAAAAAAAAAAGCCGCCGTGCAGCAGCAGCCGGCCAGGGTCCAAGACCCTTAGGCTTACCTTTTTTTCCATTTTTGGCCAAAAAATAAAAGTGCTCAAATCGAGCTACAATTGCGCATAGATACTCAGCAGGAACTGCGCTTTAATTTTAGTCCAGAATTTGTCCAGAAACAGGACCTTCGATTTTTCACCTTAAAAAATAGCAAGAGGTTAGGCTTACCATTTTTCTATTTTTGGCCAAGAAATAAAAGTGCTCAAATCGAGCTAAAATTGCGCATAGATATTCAGCAGGAACTGCGCTTTAATTTCAGCCCAAAATTTGTCCAGAAAAACGACCCAAAAAGCTCCAAGAGGCTTACCTTTTACTTACTGATTTCTTCTTCCTCTCTTTCTTTTTTTGCCGAACAACCTTTAGCGATTGCGAGCAATCCAAGCCGTGGTTCTAGTGCTGACAAAGTCCCGTTGCCGTGTGTTTGGACGATTGATACTAACATACAAGATTCAGTGAACTGTGCAGGTACACCGTTTTTTTCCTTCTTTTATTTCCTAACGCGATATTTCACTAAAATGGCAGCCAAGACAGTCTGTCACATCAGACATGACTCTGTGTCACATATGTAAGGAGTGTCACGCGTACGTTGTCTCTCGTAGGGAATTTCCAAAGATCAACAACATCTCCCCTTACACACACACACACACACACACACACAAAAGAGGAAGACCTCTCCCTGTGGTCCTCTTAAGAAATGACGTCATAGCTAGGGGCGAACAAGGACGCGACCGAAAGCCACAGTCTTGAGGGGATTACGATGGTCTCTGAAAGGGACGCGACCTTCGGTCCTACTTTTCTTCCAACCAGAGGCAGCGAACAAGTGCCCATTCGTGGAACCCAGGGGCCCGGTATTCAACTTGCCGTTATTCCATAACGAGCTCTTGCGCGAGCCTACCATAGCGGCTCTGTGACAGTTGAAGATCCAGGCCCAGCCAGCCCAGCTCTTACTTTCCGAACTGTTTCGGTTTCGTTCTGTCTACTAACGTCATGATGACGTGTTTCGGGGTCGCTCGGCAATTTTATCATTTTTGCTGGAAGTCCCGGCAATTTGTATACATCATAGAACTCATAAGGAGAGATTATGATTTCTATGGTATATATATTGACGGCAAACACGAAAAGTCATCTTATACAGGTGTTGAAAGAATCACGTGGGGTACGCTGATGGCCGGCAGAAAGACCTTCTCGCTGACTGAACCATAGTAACGCCACCAACGCCGCCGCCAAAAGTGATGTCGAAACGGGCTAGCGAAGCGAGTTATCGCTGACGTTACTTGCCGGTCATGATAAGCTTGACGCTGTATTCATGACGTTGTGCTACATTTATAGACGAACAACATATCGTGGCTCTGTGATAAGATATCGTGGCTTGTGTGGAGCGAATATAACAAAAGTAAGTTTGCATGCGAGTTACAGCCACGAGCCGGTGAACAAATCTTTCTGACGCATGCCCTTCGTGTATGCACATGATTGCATTTTAATGCTTCCGTGACGCATAAGAGAGAAACGTGAATGAAATATGCGAAAGGCTAGAAGGTTCTACCGTGTGCGCTACAGACTACAGAGCGCTACAACGCTTTCACTGACAGACTAGTTTATACCAATAAAGAGCACACCTGACTATACCTTTTAAAACGGGCAATAAAATTCTCCGAAGCATCTGTCGAGTCATCCTCCTTATGCAAGAGCTACGTAGCATGATGTGCGTACGAGACGCAGTATATGTTACACTTCGTGGCATTCTTTATTCCAGTGCCTCTTCAAACACAGTGGAGAAGAGTGAGTAGGGAAGGTGGTGACACTCACCAGATAAGCCGAGCAACTATACAACGTTACTGACAAAGGTGCTGTCAAAAATGAGGTAATCAATCACTTCAGTAACTTACGCTGACACATGCTAGAACTTCCCTTCTGCGATATGGGACGCACATGTAAAAAAAAGAAAAAGATCTGTATCTTGATGCCCCCATCGTATGAAGCACTGAAAATTCTTTGCCTTTTAGCACTGATATGAAGTAACAGTGCACCAATATTTCCAAGGACCTGGAAAGCTGGTTGTTTCGTAGCAGTTGTCAAAATGCTATGCGCATATCTCACTTCCTTTTTAGGTACAAGCCATTCTTCTTGGGCATTATATTGACCTCACTGACATGGGCAGTTGTGCTGTACCTGTACTTTGAGTCTTATCAAGTTGGCTGGCCCACTGTAGACCCTGGAGTCCACCGTTGGAAGTTACGACCTAGACGCAACGGCGTCAGGAGTCAGCCTTTTCTTGGTCACGATGTCCGTGTCTTCGAAGGTAATCTCACATCGGGCAAAGGCGGCGGTCGTCTGCTACCGAAGCACATCGACGTGAGCCTCAATGAGATCAAGGGCATCTCGGACGTCGCGCAGCTTGGTGTGATACGCTCTCCAGAAGATCAGGAGGTGAAGGTTACAGGTTACCACAATCACGCCTTCAATGTCCTTATCAGCAACAGGATAGGGTTCCACAGGAAGATACCAGATACAAGAAATGAGTTGTGAGTTGTGTTGTCGCATTACTGCGTTTGTGTTTCTCGTTAAATCACGGGGACCAAAAAAATAGGGATCCTGCACTTCGTGTCCGGTTTTAGCATATATGGCCCTTTGTTTTCTCACTGTAGATGTAGAAAACAGAGCTACCCTTCGGAACTGCCGCAAGCGAGCGTCATCATCTGCTTCTTTAATGAGGCTTGGTCCGCACTGCTTCGTACTGTCCACAGTGTGCTCGATCGAACGCCACCCAACTTGTTAAAGGAGATCATATTAGTGGACGACAACAGCACTTTCGGTATGAACAGGCTTTCTTCTTTGTTGGTTTGGCTTGAGAGTTGTCTGTGGACTGCAAAGAATAAAAGGGCACGTTTGGAGCAATTTGCCGAGAGCAAAATGTTAACGAGAAGGAAGGACGTTAAGGTGAAGGATCTGATTGAGTGCAGGCTCAGCAAGAATGTCTTGTTAACGTCTTGTTTGTAATCAATTACTCCTGTCTTTTATTCTTTCATGACAAGGGAAGGCTCATCCAACTTTTTCACTTCAACTTTTATAACTGCTCTTTTCAGCCATCAAAACTTTGTTATTCCAAACTCATTCTTCTTTTACTGTCTTTGGACACGATTAAATTTCTTATCAATCACTGTCATTTCATGCGTGTGTAATCTGCTGATTATTGGTCTTCTGAATTCCAAATGCGGTGGCTCAAATGCTAGCTTCTTTGTCTAAGTGCTCTCTACCAATTATCTGAGTTGTCAGAAATCTTGCTACAAATTTGAAAATCTGCGCAAGATTACGCTACTCTATGTATCTCGCGTACTCGAGATTATTTATGTATATACTGGAGAGTTAGGCTCAATATATGCAAACTTTATCGCGCTTTCAGACGACCTCGGAGAAAAGCTACCCTTGTACGTTCAACAGAACCTGCCCGAGAAGGTCGTCGTCGTCAGGACTCGTGACAGAGAAGGCCTAATCAGGGCGAGGATGTTCGGAGCCAAGCATGCAACTGCAGAGGTAAGCCCTGGGTCGCCTCACATGGCCGTAATTTAAAAGGGATTATCGCATCCGGAAACGTGTCTACGAGACCTATACAGAAATGTTTGGCATTGCTTCGCATAAAGTTTCGTTAAAAAATTCATATAAAATTTCGTTAAAAAATAATAAAATTTCGTTAAAAATTCATATAAAATTTCGTTAAAAAATGCATATAAAATTTTCGTTAAAAAATTCGTATAAAATTTTAGCACATAATACGTCTTTCAGTGTATAGCTGAGCTTCCACACGGATGTCTTATTCATTTTATGCAAAAAAAACGGCAGTATCGGTGCTGCTTTTGTAGATTATTCAGAAATGTATAGAGCACCCTCCTCTCGGACAACGATAACGATAGCAAGTTTCCTTCCCCATTTAGGTACTGGTGTTCCTGGACAGTCACTGTGAAGTGAACGAGGTCTGGTTGGAACCCCTGCTGCACCGCATCATGCTCAACCGGACCACCGTGACCTGCCCGATCATCGACATCATTAACGCGGACACCTTTCAGTACTCCCCCTCCCCCATCGTGCGCGGAGGGTTCAACTGGGGCCTCCACTTTAGATGGGATGCCTTGCCGGCCTCCCTCCAGCACAACGGGCCAAACGTGATCAACCCCATACCGTGAGTGTACACCTTCGGTATTGGTCCGCAGCAACAAATACACCCCATTGAGTCAATACTCGTGAAGAATACCGGCTCGGTGAGTGAGATCAAAAAGGAGAGGAGTTGGATGAGGGAAATGGGAGAGAGAAAGAGAGAATAGGAGAAGTATATCAGCAGAGGAAGTGCTTACTTAGCAAAAATGTGCCGTTGCTTTAATTTTGACTGCCTTTCCCTTTTCACTACCCTCATTCTCTAATTAATTGAGGCCAGGTTGGAACTGTTCTAAATTCTTTCAAAGGGAATTTGCTCTTCTTAAATGTGAACTATTCCATGAAGCTCCTTCTGTGTCAATATACCGGTAAAACGCTGCTGGTACTGCCTCTCAACTGATACAAGGAACTGGCCATAGCCACGGTGCCTAAATGCTGGCCTGATGGCAGAAAAAGTCTAAACGCAAATCAATGGGGCGTTCCTTCCTTTTTTTTAACCTTCTGTCTGTTCCAATGGGACAGGTCTCCCACGATGGCCGGCGGATTGTTTGCCATGAACCGAAAGTTTTTTCACAAGCTGGGCGATTACGACGACGGTATGGACATCTGGGGCGGCGAAAACCTCGAGATGTCGTTCAGAGTAAGCCCCGTTACTTCTGCGGAGTTTTCTGCCACATTTTTTCCGGTCTTCAAAAAAGGGTTTTCCACATTCCAACGCAGATCTGGATGTGCGGAGGTCAGCTGGAGATAATTCCGTGTTCCCGGGTCGGACACATTTTCAGGAGGCGCCGCCCGTACGGTTCACCCACGGGCGAAGACACTCTTACCAAGAACTCGCTGCGTGTTGCCCACGTATGGATGGATGAGTATAAGGTAGTACGCACCTTTGCAGTACGTAACGCGTTTATGTATAAATATTCACAAAAAATATTTTGCTGGTTAGGCTCGTTTCTATATTGTCCCGGAAAAGACACATGCAACAACGATGACGACAACCCTGTAGGATAATGTAAATAGTACACTAATGACTGTTTACTGTTTATGTAATTTGAAAATTGCCATAAAGATAATATTTATCCACATATACATTTACCAATTGCAACTCTAAGCAAAACCGTAAAAGGTTTTTATTGTGTCACAAATAGAACTTGTAGAAGCAAATTTCATTTATGCTCGGGACAATAGCAATATACAATACAATACCATACTATACAATACCAATATACAATATGGCTATAATATATGGCTATATAATAGCCATATATATATATATATAATATATATATATATACAATGGCTATAATATACAATACTATACAATACCAATATAACAACCAATATAATGTACGGTACCAATACCACACCCGTACAACAGGTACGACCCTGTGGCTTGCTAGACATTTCTGATGCATGAAGCGATACTATTTTCAGGCTTACTACTTCCAAACACGTTCCGAAGTCATCAACAGGCCTTATGGAGACATAACGACGAGACTAGCCCTGCGCAAGAAACTGAGGTGCAAATCGTTTGACTGGTACATGAAGAACGTGTATCCCGAACTCCAGCCTCCGAGCAAGCCCAATAAAAAGCACAAAAGTAGAGGCCCAAACTTCCAAAGCCTTGCCAGTTTCAAGAGGAAAATGCCGGCAACTGTGGGAAAATTCCAAGTACGTACTGGCGAACGCAGGGACAACTGCAAACAGTCTGCCGTGCCAGCATCTGAAAACACCCCTCTTTTTCTCTCCTAAACTGGGTATCTTAACTGTTTTAGATACAGCTATCTGGAACGGACCTCTGTCTCGAGTCTGAAGATGGTGTGACAACAAAGGGGTCTGTCCTGCTGCTGCAGAAGTGCGTTCTCATTAAGCGTCAGGTATGTGCATCATTGTTGCTGTTACACCTGCACGTATACATCCAGATTGCAAAATGTTTTACCAATTTTCGTGGGTGAAAGTGCCGTGCAATCTCCCATATCGAAAGCACGCTTCACATGTAAAGATCTGTTAAGCTGCCACGTTTCAATGTTTCATGTTCTCAGGAACTTTGTGTTCTGAGTATGTTCCAGTTCTCTATGTGTTGTTATCAGGCAAAGCACGCACACAATGCGGTTCTGTCTCATTGTAGAGATACAGACAAGTTGGCCACAGAGCACATGAAAACTGTCTACACATAGTATCTCCATGTATTTTGCCAGCTGATTGAAAGTAGGGATTTAGGAAAGGGAATGAAAACTTTAGGAGTATACATACCATGTTTCGAGCAGAGAAAGCACATCGCAGGTATCTGCGGTGTCCTTGCTCTACGTGACGATGTACAAGGACAGTATGACACACGTTTTCAGGTCTCAGGTCATTTTCAGGACATTTTCAGGATTACACGAGGCTAAAAGCAACCACTCGCGCACGGAATCATAGTAGAAAAATACTGACGTTTTGCCCGCTTCTTGCAGCTCTGGTACGAGACTGAGAAGCACGACTTGCGTCTCGCGGAACTCCTCTGCCTCGACGGAGGTGACCAGTATCCGCGCTTAGCAAAGTGCCACGAAATGGGTGGATCCCAGGACTGGAGGCACTCCAGCAATGTGAGTAATCCCCCTTCTGCAATCGATAACTTTAGTCACGAATAATCTCGCGGTAATTCGGAGTATTCTAAGACGAAACACGTTTGTTGCGTCGACGCAGAAGAACTCCGCTCTCTACAACCTGGCAGCTGGCCTGTGCCTCGGTGCCAAGGAAAGCAAGGCTGGACAGTACGCTTCCATGGAGATGTGCGACAGCCCCAGAGCACTCCGGTGGGACTTCAAGGTGGTCGCTGTTTAGATTTGACGAGGAAAGCGGTGACCAGTACGAATGACCTCGAAAGCGACAGGAATTGCTGCAAGCGGGCGCGACTCAAGGAGCTGCGGAACTTTGTAGCATTGCCACACGGTGATATGTATAATATATGTAGCGCACTTCGAACAAGGCGAGTTAGTCGATGCACCAGTAGTCCGAGCGTAATATATGTATGATATTCTGCTGAATGCCAGAGAAAGTCAGTGCTGAAATTCACACTCGTCTCGCAAATGGAGCCGAAGGCCACTTCCATGAAAGAGATGAGTGCTTCTACTGTGCCACACGTGATAGGACTTCTGGGTAGGTGTGCGTTAACCACCCATAGTATTGTCGGTACTGCTCACTCAATTGCCCTTGCATCCCAACTGCCTATGAATTAATGAGTATGAAATACGAATATTAATGGATATGAAGGACGGGCACTCTTTAGAGTGGAATACCAATGAGCAATGAAGTAAATCTTGTATTACGGTCACGTAGCAAGTTGCATTGCAGTCATTCAGCAAAATACACCGGAACATTGTAGACATTTGTCATCCGCAAGGTATTATACCTTATTCACTACCTAAGCACTTCTTTCTGAAACCGGTTCAACTGCACTGGTAATGTACGTTGGCTGATATACCTCATGCTGTGTCACGGGGTTTTCACGCAGTTATGAGTGTTGTGAATAGGGAACTTATTGATGTTGAAGTCCAGCATATTGTCCTCTTGGATTGCGTACTCATTTTGGCTGTACATATTTATTTTGCAAGCTTCGCACATTTTGGAGTACATATACAGCACAGTGGAGCAGAAGCATGAGGTCGGCACCGATGATATTTTGAATAGAGATTGTTCGAAGTGTTGGCTGACCTTGGGCTTCTGCTCAGTGGTGTATCCAGAATCTCTAGCATGGGGGCGGCAGTGGGGTTGTAACAGCATTATTTGTCCTATCCGACATGTGTCTAAAGATGATACATTTTGGGTGAATGTAGGGAGGGGGGGGGGGGTGAATAAATCAGTGCTTCTGCATGAATGTACTTTCACTGGATTACTTGATTTTTCACTATTCGATGTAAAGTACAGTGAATTTGTGAGCCTGAATTGCAGTTGGTTTAGGCTGATGTGTCCTGATGATCAATGTCAATGGTGATTTAGCAATGTCTCCTTTACATTTGAAATACCGTGTAGATTATCGTAAAATATTGCAGCGAGTTAGCCGTCAATACACCAGCCGAAACCTGGCCAGCACTGGCTGCCTTATTTTAACATTTCAACGTTTTTGGGTCATCAACAAAGAAGACAGTTGGGCCAGTTCTTTGGTGTTGGGGAGGGGGGGCTTTGTGTTTCTTTGCCAGTGTTCCAATCTCAGCCTGGTTACTTCCCATGCATTTCTTCGTGTGGTTGTGGGGACAATACCGTCATGCCAAATGAACAAGAAGGAACTCTGACAGTTTTCACGTTGCTTATTCCTTCTGTCTACTTTGAGATATTGTAAGTAAAAACCTATGCACCTGTCTGTCTAGGAAAAATCTGAGGAGATGGATGTTTGACTTCCTGCTTCGACACAAACACACACTCCACAGTGGCACCACCACTCCTTGCACATTCCCTTGTGTTTCCCAGTCATGTCTCTTGTACCCCTCTGTTCTTGCTCACTACAAGCCGTCGCACATGCGGTGAGAATGTGAATTGAATGGTTCTCTGCAATAATTGTGTTAAACTAATTGATATCGTTTTCAACAGACGTATTTCAATCGGTAAATACATAGCATGCCTTACATGCAAAAAAGCTTGTGGGCTGCTGCATTGAAAAAAATTGTGCAGGAAACTCCAGTTTGACGAAATGCATAGTAGCTGCTGACACTCATGACAGAGATCACAATGGCAAATGATATGGATAATTCTATCACTTATGGTTATACATAATCAATCACAAACACGCTCAAGCAAAGTCTCTGCTTCAAGTACCACTACTGCACTATGTACTAATGATGTATGCGGACTCCTGGAAGTACGGCATTTGTGCCATTCCTCAAAATACTCTCCTCAGCAGTGTGCCATCGTTACTCAGGGAGGGTGTTACCCACTTGTTAAACAAAATTGGGTATATTTTTTTATAAATTTTTATGACTAAAAAATATTTCTTTTCCCTATACGTTACCTCCGAAGCGGATTTTCACTTACATCATTATTGCAGAGAGCCGTTCAACAGACAGTGGAAACCAGGAGAAACATGGGGTCATAAAACCTTGAGGCTGTAAGCCCTCGCAAACAATGGCATCCCCGTGCATAGTATACAACCAACAACAACAACAACAACAATTGTAACATGGCACAACCATAATAATGAGGTCATTAAAAGTGTGGCGTTGTTGATGTCCACCTTTTTTGCTCTTTCTCTTGGATGCTCCAATACTAGGCACACTTCAATACATATCTGTTCAGTGCAGGTCACAGAAGAACTACAGAAGTGTATCCCGTTACTAAAAATGCGCATTACTAAGTAACCGTGTTATGCAATATAACTTAAGGTAGCTTGATATGATGTGACACAGAAAATATGTATGCATGATGCAGGATATAGTCGACGTGTTCCCACAATGCAGTTCTGCCCGTATGTGTTGCTGAAGCATGCCGTGGTGGCAGTGTGAAATGTTACACGTCTCAGTATTAAGGATGACGAAAAGTGTTCTTAAAGCATTTCAAAGAGGGTGCACATACCTCTACACACTCAACTTGGCAGAAGGAGAATTCTCCTGTACGCAGCACGCAATGTCTTCCATGTGTACATGCTGTTGTCGATCTTCGTCATAAATAAAAAGATATGGTTCTGTGAGCATGCACTCCTTCGCAGTCTTATCTAGCAACCATGACGAAAAACCCGAGACTGGGAAAAAGGACGAAAACAGACGACACAACACAAAGTCTGAGACTTGAGACTGAGTTTTGAGACTTTGTGTTGTGTCGTCTGTTTTCGTCCTTTGTCCCAGTCTCGGGTTTTTCGTCATGGATCTTAGCCACCAGCTCGCTTGCTTTTGAACCATTTTATCTTATCTAGCAAATATTGCAACGCTACAATGCACTACCTTTTCTGAATACTATTTTTTAGTCTACGTATTATTACGTGGAACTAGGAGAGGTACTGGATGTTAATTGCATATTCTCCTCTTCAACACTAACCTTTGGTCGACAGCGCCTTGGAACCTGAGGATTGTGGCAGAAGTTACGTAGCCTCTTAACCAGCTGGTTCTGGGTATTGTACAGACACTCCTCTGTAAAACACGTAGGTAATTTTGTTACTAAAGAATGGCAGGCTATAAAAACAACTGCTGTTCCTTAATCGTAATATGCAACCTGGAATTATCATAGGTCTCAGCTATTACTATACAAATTGATGTTTTGGACTTTCGGTAGACATCTATCATTTGTGGATAAAGCTTTATGTACCAGGGAATATTTCCGGATAAACAAGCCGCTTGGGGCAGAGGGGGTAGCATCCGTACAGCGTCGCCTCTAACCTGGAATCAAAATGCCGGTGTAATCGGAAAAGTGCTCTTAACGTTGTTTTTACTGGAACTTGATAGCATACTAGTGTAGCTTACATAGCAACGCCGAAGAATTCGTGATGGGCTGTTGACACTGCAACATCAGCCGTAGACAAGATCTTGTAGTAGTCAGCCTTGTTCTCTTGATGACCCCACGCAAATATGTGGCCCTCCAGCTTTGCCCTTGCAGTCGTAAATACTCCTGACAAGTTCGGATCATACGCTGTATTTTTATACACATTCCAGTGCGTGGCGTGCAAAATGTTACTGCAGAGGGCGAACATGGTCTTTTTTTTTTAGATCTGAAATTCTTTAATGAACCATCATTATCATCAGGGGCCCAGTTATCACATTCTCCTGAGGCTGACAACTCACCCTCTAAGGTCTCAACAGCAAAATGTAGCTTGCTCATGAAGGATTTTTTTTTTGTTGCAAATGTAATTAATTATACATTATGTAGTTATTGAAGTAAAGGCATAGAAAAACAAAGAAATCAGTTACTCAACAGATAGAACAGCATACACGCAGGCCAGCTGACAGCCCAGACTTATGAGGAGGAAAGCATGAACCAGAGCTGTCTTCTGTGTCATACCTTGTGTGTGTTGCGCAAGCTCAGACTTAATCAGTTACTTAAAATTAGAGCTTGATTTGTGGTACTCCTCTTCTTTGGAATAAAAATGCTTCTAAAAATTGTGACAATTTTTTCTTGCCATTTTAAGAGTCGTATCCCCTTAAGGACCACGTCTTTACAGTGTCACACACACACACACAAAATTCCATACCTGGGATTTCAGAGAACTCCTGTCCCAATACAGAAACCTTGAATTGGAGGCCTTCAGAATGCAATTGTACCAGTGCAGCAAAGAAATCCTCAGGTCCCTTGTCATGCTCCCTTGTCAAATTATAGTTGACGTTTTGCGTTGTTCAATCGATGGTTTATCAGCTATGGCAACAGCTTACCATCGATGAGGCCATACGATGTGGAGAACGTCACTAGTTGACATCTGATCGAGACACGTTGCCTCATTGCCCACAACACCAGCAACATCTGGTGGCAAATCCAATGGGAAGTACAACACCGACGACTTGTTTCGAATCTTTTCTTCTAATCCCTTCGGTCGATAGTCTGGCATCAACTTGAGGAAATGGGTGATTTCTCCAAGGAAGGAGTGCATATTGTATTTCGAATTGAAAAGAACCTTGTCCGCAACCAAGCTGCAACACAAGATGTTCTGTTCACAACGAATGACAAGTTATGCGGCGTTTCTGTTACGAAGTGGCGTGTAATGTTAGGCACTTCCGAGCAACGTCCACATTAACTGACACATTCGTGACCTGCCTACTCTCCCTGATTACACATGATTGACGGAGACTGTCAGTCATTTTACAAATGCCCAAATATTTGCCAGGCCATGTCTTGTAGCGAAAAATCACATATTTGACAAGAGACATTACTGATGTCTTGTGCAGCAAGTCTCTCTACAGCAGTGGATTAGGCTAAAGTAGATAATTTTTTGCAGAACTTTAAAGCACAAAGAATAGTACGACCTTACTGTCGAGGAAGAGACGTTGTCAAAGATTGTTTTTTGACTATACTAGTCAGGAGTACTGCGGAGTACGTTCTAACACTCTATGACATGAAAATAGTTGAAATGCGAAAATAAGGTTCTAGACGCTAATGTCTATTCCGTATGAAAGAGTTATATGAGAGGACAACGTCCACGGACAAGCTACTGGGCTCACTTGGTTTACATTGAGTTTTCTGCGCTCAGAATTCGTTCGTGCGTGAGCACTCGCGCGGTCAAGCCAGGACAAGAGTTGAAACTCACCAAGAAATAATTTGGTTGTATCCGTACTGGAAGTCTCTATCTTGCTGCTTACGTACTGGGTACACAAGTTGATTTTCATGAAAATAGAGCACCTTGTGCAATCTTGCAATGTCAGGGCGGAGACTCACGAGTTCAGCGAGGTTTAGGACTGAGCTCGCTAATAGTACTCTGCAAGGGAGAAAAGATAACAATGGAAACCAGTGCAAGAAGACACGACGTTGAAAATATACTCGTCTGCTCCGTTCTCTCGTATTCAGAACGACAGCATGTCACGCAGAAGGCACCCCTTTTACTCACTTGTAAGTTTCGTTTTCGGGGATTGCCTCTGCCAGCCAGACAGCTGATGTTCTCGCCCTCCAATGCCATTTCACGCCGGACATAGTTATTAACTTCGCCTCATCGCCTAACTCACTCGCTAATAAATCCACTAGCTGCTTGTGGGATCCGCTGTAGAACGGCTCAATGAGTAATACTGACATTTTGAGGCCAAAAGCAGAGCGAGCTACGAAGATTCAAACAAGCACGCCATTTTTTAAACGCACGTTGGCTTGTCATGGCTCGTGGCTTGGTCTTGCTCAGCGGGAGAGCCGCGAAGTGGCAGTACCGGCAGTACGCTCTGAAATCTGAATAGGTGTCTCAGTACTAGCGCCCTCTGTAACTTTGACTTTCGAACGAAAAGCCATGGATCGACAGGAGAGCGGAGAGCTTCCGCCTGGGGCACTATTGTGTGAAGCCCCCCGCCCCCTCCAATAGACGCTCTGTACACAAAAAAGAAAAAGTTCATTGGCTCAAAACAGTCTCGACTCCCGTTTTATTGAACTGGGGCTCTCGCGCCCCCCCCCCCCCCCCCCCAATCAGAACTGCTCCGGAATAAAATGCCACCTTTTCTTTTGGCTTAACAATAAAGAACTCCTGCTTTTCCTTTCATAGCGCGGTGACTTTTAAACGTAACAAAATTCCACAGGAGCTGCATTACTTCAGCTTTGTTCCCACTGAGTGGATATCAACAACCATTGGCTCCATGTTTTTATCGATAACCTAGACATGGTATCAGTATTGCTAGAATAAACTCAAATGGCTTTTCTAGGTTGCAAGCACAATGCACCACCACCAGTTTATTCCACACCTGATAATCAGTCTGTTCCTACAAGATCTGTGCAATGCTAAACACGCTTAGTACCCCCACCACCACCATTACTGCTACGTGCCTCTGCTAGGGCATGCAATGACGTGTACAGCAAAGTAGAGAATTCTCAGGAAAGGTATACCGGTTCCAATCCTTGCCAACCGCATTTTCCCACCTGATTTTAAGAACCTACTCTGTACCGAACACTTACGTACTATCAGTTCACCAAACTGGACCTGCAACAATAGGGCAAGAGCCCTATTGGGGTGAATATGTAGTGTGTGTACATGAAACCACGCAATGCATTAACAAAATTTTATTCCTCACAATAAAAAAATTTTCAAATTAAAAACAGCATAAACCCTGGGTGTTAAAAACACTATTCTGTCCTTTGCCTTCGCTCCATCCTTGCATGAGGAGCAGAACAGTTCCTACAGTACAGCCTGATGATCATCTTTGTCATAATCTACAGCTCACAAAAAAAAAAAAAAGAAAGAAAGCGTCAGGACAAAGTGAAAGAAAAAAAAGTCCCGTCAACTTCCATCTCATGTCCAACCCAGGTAAAAAAAAAAAAAAATCTGAAAAAAAAAAAAAAGTTGAAAAGAAACACTTCCCTGCTAGAGGGATAAAACTGAACACTGACAAGCCACACACACAAACGGATCAAAGGAAGAGTGCTCGAACTCCTCCAACGAGATAAAAAAATTAAAAAAAACTTGAAAAATCACGTCATGAAACAAAAAAACAAGTCGCGTGTCAATGCCTCGTGTGCTTCAGTTCAAGGGTTCACAGTTCGCGCACACACACACATTGCCAAAGAACAAATCCAGATCCCTGATGTGCACAGTTCACAGCGTTTGTTGTCACATCCAGGCAGCAGTTTCCTTTTTTTTTCTCGTCACTCCTCTCACGCACAACAGAGAGAAAAATGCACTGCAGAGAGAACGTCGCAAAAAATGTCTGTCGATGTCAGATGTAGTCGATGCTAGTGCAGGGCGACACTGAAGGGGTACCTCTATACCGCTATCGTTACCAGGAACGCATTAAAAAAAAATAAAAAATGCACTTCCGTCTGCAGGGCTATTCTCCGCTGTCGTTTTTTTCCACGAGGACGTGCCTTCTCTCTCGTGCGTAGGACTTTGTAAAACGGCGTACGCCCCGTGCCGTAGCTTTGCGGGGCAATGCAAATGTTGCACTGGGGGAGGGGGGGGGGTGAATTTATAATTTCCTCGCCTTTGGGAAAAAAGAGAGGCTGGCCCCGCAAGGCGGAGGCCTCTCGAAAGAAAATTTGTAGGCTTTTTTCTATCTAATTCGATATGTGTTCCGTTTGCTATATCGTAGAAAATATTTCGGGGAAGGAAGACAAAAACATTGCCGCATTCCAAAGCACCCGGCACTGGGTCTTAAAGAGTCACACTCGTGTAGGTTTGGAATGTCAAACATTTGCATAAGTTTTCTGCAGTCCTTCAACGAAGGTACAACAAATGTCCTCAAAAGTCCCTTCGACCGCCAAGGGCAAACAAACATGCATCAAGTCACGTGTGTAGTCAGAACCGACCAGAAACCTGCTGTAATTTGAGTGACCATTTCTTTTTTTTCTTCTTCTTCTTCTAATCTTTGGGAATGTAATGTGCGCAACAAAGTTGCCGAGTGGCTGCACCTTCCAAAATGGTTCCAAAAGTTTCATCCGAAAAAGTCTCAACACCTGCCTAACTTTTCTCCTCGAAACTACCTCAATATGAAACTAAGGAAATGAGTTCTCGTCGTCTAAGTAGATCAGCAACTAACTTCGAAGGCACTGCAACAACATTTTAACTCCAATCTTTTTTTTTTCTTCTTCTTCTTCTCGCCGCACGACAACAACTACTGGTCCATTTCAAAACAGAAGAAAGAGAATCCGAACGAAACCGGAGGCCCCTCCCCCGTCCTACCAAAAAAATTGCGACGGGAACGAGAGGGGGGGCCCGGTTTCCCGCTAAGTTGCCGGGGGTTTTCTACATCTAAATTCCTTCTAAATGTTCCGTCCAAACTGGTGGACCAACAAGGACAACTGGCCTGCGGCGCAGGGGAGGGAAGGTCTGAGAGGTTCTCAGTTAGCACCCATTGCGCCCACTTCGACGTCCCCCTTTTCGGGAAAAATCTTGAAAACAAAAACAAAAAACAAAAACAAAGTGTTACAGCTCCCCCGTAGGATGCTTGCTTTGAGTTACACGAGGGTGACAGACTTCTAGTCTGCGTTTTTTTTTTTTTTTGCGGCCGCTGCCTGCATCGGGAAACCCTGAGAGTAGAGAGAGAGAGAGAGAAAGGGGGGGGGGGGCTCCCTCCCTAAAGTAGGAGGGGTCAGCCACGTCGTAATCTGACGGAAGACAGGTATACTCTGTTCAGCAATGTTCGGCAACAAGATTTAAACCGCATTTTTGTTTTCTCCGCCAGCCTCGTTTGCGAGAGAAAGAAAGAACGAAAAGTTGCATGTTCAGCAGAAGAAGCACAGTCAACATGTAAAAAAAAAAAAAAAAAAAAGGAAACACTGCTAAGTGTGATGCTAAGGCTACTCCTGCTGCAGGCGAAGAAAGAAAAAAAAAAAACAAAAAAAAAGAAACGGAGAGACGTACAAGACCCAAGGCTGCTCTACTCAAAGCACAGGTCGTCTCAGGGCCTGGGAAGAATGCACTCCCATTTTCTCAAGCGTTTCCTTGTAGTCTCCGGAGATATGGAAGGAACATAAGGGGGAACAACCCTGCCCTCTGGTTATCTTTGCTAAAAACCATCGCAATTCGAATACACGTGTAACAAACCTAGCCCGTTCTTCAGCTCCCTCCTTGCAGAAAGCATTACGTACCGACCAACCAACGCACACGTATGCACGCACACAAATGAGCTACACAAACACAACCCCCGAAGGACTTCTGCTGCCCCGAAAACGGGCGCTTCCTTTCGCGTTCGATAGGGGGGGAAAGCACCTTTTCTCTCTTTATTTACTTTTTGAAAAATTTTAATTCACCGATTCTAGTTTGGTCCTGTGGTCAAGTTAGAAAGATAGAACATGTCCAACAGGCACTTCGTCGTACTGTGACGTCGCAACGGGCGTGAGGAGGGGGTTGGGACTCGGATTTTCCCGACACCGTGTCGTTCGAGAGCGCGTAGCACCTTCTGAGAGAGCGACCGTCACAGCACGTGGACACGGAACGACGTGCACAAAAAAACATTTGGCACAGCGGTAAGGCAGAAATTCGTAACATTTTGGTCGTTTCCAACTGCGTGAGCTGAAGTGTCCCTCTTTCTTTTTTTTTTTTGTCCCATAATACTGCGGTACTTGTAATATCGTTCTAGGCTATCGGAGGATTACACCGAGAAAACTTGAGTGTCGCCGTTGAAAAGCAAGGTGGAATGTTGTATAAAGTGAGTGGTAAAAAAATAGTCCCGACGCTTCTTTGCTACCGTATCCCGCGGCACGGCGGATAGAGGGCGCCGAGGGGGGATAACGTGTGCTGCCCGATATATCCGCCAAATATGTTCCTTACTAGGAGGACCGCTTCTTTATTAATTATCTAAAGAATTGCTACTCTATTATAGTAGTAAAATAAACGGGCAGAGAAGAACCTTCGAAACTCCCCCTCCCCAACCCAAAGAACCCATCTTTGCATGTCCACATGCACAAAGGACAGAAAAGGATCTGTGATCAGGATGTTAGATACTGGCAGAGGAAATCAGACTGAAAGCAAAGCACCAGACTTGACCATGACAGCACGTGGGCTACCTTTCACACTCTGAAGGAATATGTGCAAGGGGGAAGCTGAAGAAGTGGCAGGAAGGGCAATGACCTCATGTAAAATGTTATAAAAAATAGCCACATTTTTCCTCGTTTCTTTGGTAGGTGCAATGGACACCTTCGTTTTTTTTCTAAAAAAGCATGGGGGGTGGAGGGGGGAGGACAACTGTGTGCAGCTATAAAGACAGAAGTGTTGACAAAGGAGCTCCAACACAACTACGTATTTAAAAAAAAAAAGAAAAGAAAGAAAAGAAGAAGAAAGGAACCCTAATGTCGTACGAAGAGCAGGGGGCCAAAAAGAGAAGCACAGGGAAAAGCACCAACAAGTCAAGCGGAGCACGCGTCTCCTCCGCGGCCGCGCTTCTTGCTCGTTTCTTTGTAACAAAAAAACACGTTTGTAAGTCTTTCATTTCACATCAACACTGGAGAGTTGGCACAAACCTGCCCACACCACACTCTCGAGAGAAGTGTACTATTTACAAGACCGCGGATCGACTGGCATCACCTCAAACGGGGTGAGGTAAAAAAGAAAAGAAAAAGAACAGTCGTCACGAACGGTGGGTCGTGCGGAGCAAAATTCGACGCCACCGTAGAAAGTACCAGTTCACAGTCACACACATGTTCCCCCGCTTCAAAAAGGAGAAGTGGAGCCGTGTTTCCTCTTGAGATTTTCCAGAGTTGGAGGTATCCTACTACTCTACTATTTACAAGGTGATGCTCCTCATCAACCTGTCGTGCATCAACAGCTGCAAAGTGGTGGGCAGGCGGCCTTTTTTTTTTCGTCAAGTGCTGTCGCCTCATTTAGTCATCGAAACTCTAAACCCTAGTGATCTACCTCTATGTCACTATAAACTACTTAACACGTAAAAGCGTTTCATCGACGTGGGACAAGACAGGACAGTTTTTTTTTTGCAACATTTTTTTTTCTCCTTGGCCTTTTTTATCTTCTCGCCCTCTCAGTGTCGGAAACCGAGAGAGTAAAACTGAGCACACGGTGTGCCGAACAGACAGTCCGAACACGAAAGTCCTCGGAAACAAAATACTCAAACACTTACACCCCCCCACGTGGCAGACACAAGTCCGGGTTGACCGAGAGAGATCGGGTCGCGAATCTTTTTGTGTGCTCAATGTTGCCAAACTGGGGGGAAAGAAAGAAAAAAAAAGAAAAGAAAACGGGCACCTCGCACTGCCGCGCCTGCGCCCTTCACAAAACTCTCACGTTTTCTCAAAAACAAGCACAAAAAAAAGAGAAAGTTTTTTTGTTCCTCCCTTGTAGGGAGCACAGGAACTGTACAACACTCACTCTCTCTCTCAAGTGCACAGCACACAAGAACAAACAGGGAGCGACACAACACGTCAGCTCGGCCTGTCACCTTAAACGAGACTAAAACTTACGGTTTTCATAACAGCGTTTTCTTGGGAACCGCACGAGTGCCGGTCCCCCCGAACGTAAAGCAATAAAACAATAAAATCATCTCGTAAAACTGGAAGCCACCTTCAGAAAAAAAAATGAAGACACATAAGAAAACGTCGTCACAACAGGAAAAAGGAAGTATCGCCGTACTCCTACAACGAGACGTCGGAGACAATGTCGATTTCCCAAAGACCCATAGGGTTTAAGGTAGCGGGGGGCTGGGAGGGGGGCACTTATATTAAAAGTATTCTCTGAAACGGGGTCAAAACTAACAAAAAAGCTAAGTCGAGTGTTTTTTTTTTTTACACAGCAGCCCGACTCGCCCAATCGAGCGACTCGACACACATCACAAAATGCCTCTTGCAAGAGGCACACCCGCTTCTACCTGATTGGTCGAGGCATCTCTCTCTCTCGAGAGAGAGATGTGCCCGTAGAGACCAAATAATTGATAGCACAACGAAGGTCGTTGTTGCTACGTGTCAAAGTGAATGTGCTTGTGTGTCGTTTTCTTGCAGGGCTGCTTTTCCCAAGTTTCCAAAGTAATCAGATCTGCAAAGGAGAGAATGCAAGAAGAGAATGTAAGCACAAAAAAGTTCTTTTTTTTTTAAATAATCAATCAATCAATCACATACATTGGTCTATCATGGGGAAACACCATTCAAACACCACAGTCATCCTCACAGAGAGACCGGACCTGACAAAAAACACCTGGACGCTAAAACCGCTGCGGACTCCTCCTTAAACAGAACTCGAAGAGAGCGGGGAAATACTGTTCCGTTTGTTGGAAGTTTCGTTTAAGCAAAGTACGGAGATTTCGTGAGATATGGCTTTATTTTTAGAGGTGGGACGAATCCGTAATTTGCCGAGTCTGAATCCGAATCTAAGGAGAAGAAGAAGAAGGAGAAGATGAACAAGAAGATGTGGGTTCGAGTCCTACAGCTGGCTAACCTTTTCAGTGACTTTCATCTTTCAATTATATATTTGTTTAATGAAAAACAAATTAAATAACAGTTCACTTTCAGGACAAAATATACCATATATATACTTCTGGTTAAGCGTAATTTATTTAAAATGTTGTTCACCATTTACTATAGGAAGTGCGTAATTCTCGAGTCTGAATTGTTTCCACTAAACTAAGAAAACAATGAAAAGCAAAACCATGTTACTCTTGGGTTATCTTTCTGCTCTGCCAGGCAAACCTCGCAGCTTGGTCTCAGAGATTACCTGCGTCATTGTATCGTATGGCATATCAAACTTCGTGGTACCCATTTTTTATTTGCTCCCGCGCTCATGTCCCTAAATTATCTGCAACATTATCGCGAGCGAAAGCGCTTTATGTGTGGCTGTTTCTTGGCAGACTTGGTGAAGACACTTGCAGACGCGAGCCAAGTCTAACGCGGTACGAGTGACTGGTGGATTGGATTGCACCGGCTGTGACTTTCGCCCGGGGTCGCGAGACGTGAATGGTGCTTTGCCATCGGCGTCTCGGTACTTCCACTTTGTCCCGTTTACCCAAAGTGCATCGAAACGGGGTGTTTCAATTATCCGAAGACTTTTATCGTTGCGTATATAGGAGATCACACCAAAGGCGACCATATTGTTCCGTTTATCCG
This sequence comes from Ornithodoros turicata, assembly GCF_037126465.1. Classification (NCBI taxonomy): domain Eukaryota; kingdom Metazoa; phylum Arthropoda; class Arachnida; order Ixodida; family Argasidae; genus Ornithodoros; species Ornithodoros turicata. Next base: position 36,470,075 of record NC_088208.1, on the reverse strand, counting down.
TAATTTCTGTTTAACCGAGTTTCGTTTATTGGGAGTCCACTAAGCCAGTTTTGGCTTGAAACGCCTGGAGTGCAACATAGTACTCCACTTTCCCTCTTTCAAAAGGTGTGCCCCCATGTGTCAGGTGTCAGGGCTATTAAACCGTTCTCTCACCATTTCTTTTATTTTAATCTTCGATGAATTCGACCAAATTGCCCGAGCTCGTAATGGTTCAATTGTCAAGAGCCTACCGTAACCTCCCGAAAGTACTCCTTACCTGATAATTCGTACTTCATCACTTAGCCTGTGGGTAAGATTGATACTGATGTTGTTGCTCATCTCCATTAGGTCCACCACTGCTCACAGTCATGCCTCCATTAGAAGGATCCTTGGGAGTAAGACCAAATAAGTTACCGAAACTATAACGAAACTGCCGAGAAGACTACCCCTTTCAGGGGAGGTAACGGTGGCAAGCAGGTACACGCTTACCTCACTTAGAGGAATAGGCTGGACAAGTTGAGGTGGTTGCTGATAGATAGCTGCTGCAGCTGCAGGGTTCCCATACGGATGGCCACCGGGCATGTACTGCGGGGAGGAAAAAAAATGGTCTCCTCGATAAATTATTCGGACAAGAAGTTGACACACCGCTGGTGTGACAGGTTTATGTGCAGTAGGAGCTTGTGAACTGAGCCTGAAGACTTCTAATCCAAAGCAGTAGCTCGAAAATATGCAGAGACACGAATACAAAGCCCCATTCCGAGTTACACACATTTGTGATTTGACTCAGAGCTGGTTTAAACTGTCACTTTCAGCTACTGAACCAGACTGTCGAGTGCCTCATCCCGCAGGACAACATGCAATTTCCAGAAAATGACCCATGCTGCAGTCATAAGCACACATGGGCCCATTTGCATGAACGTTGAGAACATTCCTCACTGCCGACCTCAGTAGCTTTGCCAGTGCACTACAGCTTTACAGCGCATGCTCAAAGCACTACCAAAGCTACTGAGTACACCACTGAGGAGTCCCCTCATCACTTGTTCAAGTGGGCCATGCCGTTGTTTCGGGCACTCATCTGGTTTGCTATGTCCCATAATAACACTACTGAAGTAAAAATGCAATATTCAATCAATACCTCAGAGATACATAAATTGGGCCATGTGTTTTCGGGTTTTATGTTTTTTGAAAATTGGGGGTAAATATCGGGTTTTATTTCAGGAGCTGTAAAGCAGAATTAAATCGGGAGATATCGGGTGGAAAAGTACATTTTTGGGTGGAAAATTAAAAAAAAGAGTGGTTTTTGCACTTTTGATGCATACAAGATACGGAACAGCCGTGTTGAATCTGCAGTGCATAGCAGTCTGCAGTTCCTGTATTGCTTGCTTAATTGGCACTTTGCCAAGTTCGTTTTTTTTTTTTTTTTCAGGTTTTGCCCCAGGTGACAATAATGCAAATTGGGGAATAAAAACAGGTTTTTATCAGGTTAAACCCTAAAACACAGGGCTCTATGCATTTCACCATGTATTGCTGTGCGCTGATCTGGATGTTGAATACACGTGGGTCCTTCACACAAAGCATCTCTCAATCATTTTGTGGAGTGCTCACTCACCGAAGCACTTGACAACTGGAGCTGAGACATCTGAGCCTGTATTTGTGGCAACACGTGGCTGTAGGCATGTGTGATGGGCTCCAGTGGTGACTGGATCATCTGGAACAGCAAAAGAAATTAGTCGAGAGCTTCAGATATCTAATCCAACCGAAGAAGCCTTTTTTTTTTTTCATTCTGAGAACTCGCTCAGGAGCCCGATCAGTCTTATCTGCTATCAGCAGGTCTACTTGCATTACCTCTAATGAGAAAAGTGAGAAGAGCATGTGGAACTTGCTGGAGCAACATCAGTAATGCGTGTTAGGTAGGGTTTCTACGACGTTTTCCAGCAGGAAACTCACCTGAGTTGCGGTCATGTGTGGTGTCTGCATGATGTACTGGGTCGGGTGGACCCATGTGGTGCCGCCGTGCAGTGCATACGTCGACACTGGTGCAGTTGAGTACGTCCTCTGGTAGCTGCCCAGGGCAGGAAGGAGCTGCTGTGTAACACTGTAGAGCACAAAAAACGAGGCACCGCCCTTGAGTTGGGCGAGCTACTAAACAAGGCATGGTCGCTAGGGGTCGCACCCAGTTTTGCGGATGTGGCAGTTACAACAGTTTAAAAACGAGTAAAAAAACTGCCGTTTCGGGACCTATACAGGTTCCATCCTTCTGCTCAGAGGATGGAACCCGTGTGGGTTCCAAAATGTCGGTTTTTCACTTGTTTTTTGAACTATTGTAACTGCCAGTGAAATATTTTATTGTGAATAAACATTCTAGATGTTTATTCACACACACTCATAAACGGACCATAGGAGACTAAGCAGTGGTTAATGCATATTACTCACCCGTTCTGCGATATCGCACTTTGGTCATAAGTTAAAGGAATTCCCTGGAATAATAAAAAGAAATTGGCTCCAATACATAAACAGAGAAGAGTGCAAGGCTTCAAGAACGACGGAAGCCTCCACACAGGTTACAAAGCAACGGACTAATAAAGCCATTAAAATTACATTTCCGTCACTTTTAGGAACAAGTCCAATAGGAGGCCAAGTGGGCATTGCGCATACCTCTCCATCTCGCCACATTCTGTGTTCATGGTTCTTGTACAACGTCCTCTTTTTGTTTCCACCATCTGCAAACTTCACCAGGAGTGGCTCCTTGGAGCCTGCGTTAAAAAAGCAAAGTTTAAAAACGTGTGCCACAATACGATGCAGGAGTTTTAGGCCACCGTGCAGAAAAAGAACAGAAAAAAAAAGAACCGCCATCGTTATTTGGTGACCAACCGCAGCTTGTGGAAAGTAATCCAGTTGAGAGGTATTTTCACGAAATAGGGCCCCGTGTACTGTTTTCGCCCGAAAGAAGTGACTAGGACTCACCGTGAAGAGTTTTGCCATTAAACGCAGCAATGATGTGTTCGCATTTCTCTTTAGACTCCATGCTATAAAATAGAAGGAAAATACCGCATAAAAATTATTGCAGTTCAGTGTACTGCCCCACTTGCAACCACAAGCACAACAAACACCGTAAATTGTAAACTGTAAACTGCAATTTGTGGAAGAGAGTTGAAGTGGCAACTGTGGAACCCACCAGCAGTTTATCCAGAATCGCGGACACGGGACGTTGTAGCAAAAAAAAATTGGGGGTGTCGCAAAAGTACAACTAAATGTACAATTTGTACATTAGTGTAGATGCGTTTGTGGATGCTCCCCGTTACAACCACGTAATTTCACTTTCCCGTATTTCGTTTCCCTCATTTCGTTGCCAGTTCACTCTTATCATTAGAGCATGAAGTTTTCGGGAAATTTTCTTTTTCTAAATTCGGGGTGTAAAAATCGTTGAAATAAACATGCGCTCTAAATTCGTGCGAATTCGGGGGAAAAAACTTCCAGCGTGCTAAATTCGGGGAGAAATCGGGCTCGGCTGCTCAAACTAACTGTACTGGCTTGGTACAAACGGTGATGTAACTGCATTCCTACGGACGTCTCAGTGAAGGGTAATTCGCCGGGTAAAAATCGGGTGACCTTCAATTCGGGGAAGAATCGGTTAAACCTAAAAAATTCAGGCTCTACTTATCACTAGAGCATGAAGTTTTGTGGAATTTTTTTTTGTAAAAATCTATTAAATAAGCATGCACTCTAAATTCACGCAAATTTAGAGCGCAAATGGGTGCAAATTCGGGGGAGATTCGGGTTAAATCTAAAAAATTCAGTCTCTACTTATCACTAGAGCATGAAGTTTTCTGGAATTCTTTTTGTAGAAATCTGGTAAATAAGCGCGCACTCTAAATTCACGCGAATTTAGAGCGCAAATGGGTGCAAATTCAGGGGAGAATCGGGTTAAATCTAAAAAAATTCAGGCTCTACTTATCGTACACGAAGTTTGCGCACGGTACTTAACCGCGCGAACGAAAGACCAGCACGTACCGAGCAAAACCGACCCCTCTCGACTGCGAGGTGTTGTCCCGTAAGATCCTAGTGGATATAACGTTTCCGTGGGTGGACAGCATTTGCTCCAGATCTTGCTCCACCATGTACAAGGGTAGGTTGGCAATGTACAGGTTCGTTGGGTCCTGTTCTTGTTGCTGCAGGGACATGGCCTTAATTTAGGGATGCAGAAGAGTCACACACAATGACGCACACACAACCAACAGGAAAAGTTAAACAGAACAGAAGATTAGGGATAACCAACATCCGAGGAATGCAATTGCCGCATCGCAGCGTTCTCCCTCAACAGATGAGGGACACACGCTGATATTCAACGTTGAAATCAATATAAACAAATCACTATAGATTGCATGCGTTGTAAAGAAAGGTACCAAAGACTATGCATTTATCTCTGAAGGTAGCACAATGTGGCCCACACATCTGCTTACATTACTGCTCGAACTAGTCGAAGTTAGTTGCAGTCCCGTTAGTTGTTGGATGGTAAACCGAAACCGTGTAAAATGTTTGCAAGTACTATAACAACGTAAAGTAGATTTACCATGTAAGATGAGTCAGCCTGTGGACTCTTATTACACAGAATTCCCAGGGGAATGAAAATATTGTTCCATTTATCGGAAGTTTCATTTAAGCAAAACAAGGTTGTTTCAATTACCCAAAGACTTTTATCATTGCATATAATATACAAACCAACCCAAAGGTGACCCTACTGTACAATTTATTCGCAATTCCTGTTTAACCGAGCTTCATTTAGTGGGAGTCCACTGTATATGAGGGGAGGCATGCCACAGGGTAGAACTGCGGACAATTTCGACCCCCCTTGCAATCTTTCTTACGCCATTCTGACCACATTGAACAATACATAATTGTAGCATCAAGGGGTATTCTTGTTGAAATATTGCACTAAAACACACACCATATGTTTCTCATGCAGGCAGCAAGCTAGAACATTAAACTGGCTCCATTCAACTTTGCCATGTGTATGATGGGGGATGCTGGGCCAAAAAAACTGATCAAATAAAAGCTGAACGACCGCAGGCATACCTTTGCCATCTGTGCCTGCACGCCTTGACTCTGCAGCGCCTTCACTGCTGCCTCTGCAGCAAGTGGTGATTCAAAGTCTACAAATCCATAGCCTAGAATAAGAAAAAGAAAGTTTCTTTAGAAATTTGTTACATCACTACAATGCTCAGTGTTGGAAGAAGAAGAAGAAGAAATCTTCACAAAGATGGGCATGAACAACAACAACAACTGTGGAATTCCCCCGTGTGATTTCATACAGTTCAGCCAAAATTAGCGGAACAGAATGCCAAGCAGACGCTTAAAGTAAAGCTACTGCTATGGTATTGCACTAGGAGATACAAAAAAGCCCATAGACTGCCACACAGACCAAAGGTACTGAGAAGACTATCCACAAAAGATAACATGCGAAGCACGATCATACCTTTGCACCTGTTCGTGTCCTTGTCCAATATTGCTTTCGTAGAGATAATATTCCCATACCTACGGGAGAAGAAAGGGAAAATACGTAAAATCAGCATAGGGCCATCCAGTGAAAACAGGTTATTTGTCCCTACAAGCAAGCACACTGATACGCGTAAGATCATACTTGGCGCATCATGTGCAGTTATTCTCGTACGTAGTGGTACGTACTTAATAAGCACACTATGGGTGATATACCAGCAAATGCTGACAAAAGCACCGCATATGACTGTTTCTTATCCCCACAGGGAAAATTAACTTACATATTAGTAGGGCCCGGATCTTTAGACATTTGCCTATAAATGCCTAAATGCCTTTAGCCGAGCGGCTAAAATATCAGCGTAAAAGTGGTGGGTGCCATGCTGGGATTGGCCCCATGCATAGAAGTAGAGTATTCTCATATGAGGACTTGAAGCTTGCATAGTATTTTGATATTATTTAAACCAGCGCAAGCACCAGCATCACATATCGTGAAAAGCTTTACAAAAAAGTCAATGTATAGCTTGAAGAGAATGTGCCCATTTTCTCTCTTTACTCCCTATTTCGAGCCTTTTTAGTGCCCAAAAATCATGGCCCTACCTATTAGGAACCATTCTGCACGCAACATTTAGAAATGACAACAACAACAACAACAACAACATGACTTTAAAGCAGAGACTGTACAATCAAGACTTACGGGGCGCAGAGGTTGAGAAGGTCCTTGTCCGTGGTGTTGTGAGTGAGGCCCTTGATGTACAGGTTAGTCTTGCTGAGCTGTTCCCCACCCGATGAGCTGCCTGCAGATCCACCGGAGTTGATGCTGGACGCAGGCGGAGAATTGGCTGGCACTCGGTTGGCCGCTTGCTGCTGCTGCTGATACGCTTGCTGCAAACAGAGAAAGTTATGATTTTTAGCTTATGCAGCAAGCCAAGCAGTGAACACAGCTCATCTGCCACGTTCAATTTGTTAATTTACGAAGCATGCATCGCTGACCCAGCAGATCTTCAGCTGATCTTCAGTAGATATCATATTTGGCTATTTTGTCGCTGCATACAAACAAGCCGATTCCACAATCGAAGAACAGTTTATGTCTTATCCGCAGCAAGTTGGAATTTGCGTCTTACTTTGGTCGAATTACTTTGGTTTTAATTTGGTCGACTTACATTCACCCTGCTCGCCGTGTTGTGTTGATCATGCTTTTAAGCCGCAGGCAATTTTTGGCACGACTAATTACTTTTATAACTCCCCAATGCAGGTAGCGACACGGAATTGGAACTCTTTACCAGAGAATGTTGTATCCTGAAACAATCTCGCTCATTTCACATGCATGGGGGAGGAACCTCGCCTGAGAGGGCGCCGAGCGGGTTGGTTGGACAGTATAAAGCGGTAATGAAGAGAATTTGAATTTACGATCTCGGCAGTGAAATTAAGCATTTTATTTTCTTTGTTTACGGAGCTTCTGACAGCAATGTGGGAGTGGGGAGGCTTCACAATTTACCCTGCCCTGGGCGCAAATTTCTCCTCGCGACGGCTCTGTGTCTGAGGTCTAAGTTGTGCAAAGATTGCGTTAAGGCACCGAGCACTATAATCTGAAATTCAAAGAGGATACTTGCTAGAAATTGGGAATGTCAAATTATAAGGGTAATTAATTTTATTTTTAGAATTTAAACAGCAAATCTGACGAGACAATTAAACTGCGCGTGCCACGTCCAGTTGGCGTTGTGACATAACTACATTTCTTGGGGATTCTGGGAATTCCCCAACAACACCGAACGTCCTCTGGATGTACGAAGAATATCCTAACGGATTCGTACGTCCTATGGATATCTGAGGGACATCCGTCGGACGTACGAACTCGTTAGGTCATCATTCGTACATCCAGAGGATATCCGGTGTTGTTGGGGTTGTACACCCCTTGGTGCCGCAAGTTCAACGTAAAACAACCGTAGACAAGATGTGATCATCGATAATCGAATCAATAAAAACTGTATCCACATTTCAAGAAAATCTTTGGCATTAAGAAAGACGCCCAGGAATGCAGCACCCTTTTCTTTATCAAGCGCTAAGCATCACAAAATTGCTCTTCCCAACGACCCCTCAAGCGCGGTATGGCGCAACCGCGCGCTTTCAGATGCTTGTTTGTAGAGGACGACCTCGCATAAAAAACAAAAAAACAAAAATACTTCTACGACAGCATCATTCAAAAGTTGTGTCAGTCGGCTGAAGACGACGCGAGAATTCCAGTTCGCGCCCACCCTGGCGCGCATATTTACACACACACACACACACACACACAGAGCGCGTTACCCCGATGAAGTCCGTGCACAGTGTGTGTGTGCCAGCAAGCAAGCAAGCAGCTGCCTCGGGGGCTCAGAAAAAGAAAACGGCCCGACATGCACCAAGAGACACGCGTCCGGCCTTGAACCTCAAAATCCGCCGCGGGCGTCTCCTCTTGCCAGACGGCGTCGCACGAGACCGATTACGAACTCCAGCATGTCCGTTCTTTGTCACATCTCCAAGTGGCGGAGGCACAGTGAACGTGCACTCCACTCCACGACTTGATTGGTGACGATTGGTGTACTTGGACCGTCTACCTTGTATGCGAAACACCCGATCCGTAGTGCAGAAGGGTTAAAAGGGTTGAGAAACCACGTTTCACGCACTGTTTGTGTTGTTGTAAGTCCATGTGGTTCGATACACAAAGGCCATACTTGCCTCCGAACCACACTGTTTTTGTAATAACGTTTACAACATATGCGCTTACAGAAACTCGATAAACAGAGTCAACAAGTGATTCACGGAAAGGCCGGTGAGCGCCCGACTACCGGTCGCGACCCCAACTGGGGAATCTTCCTGTGGAGGAGCTGACAGTTACCATGGGAACGGAGATGCCTCGCATCAGTGTATAGGGCCTCGTTTGACATCTTCAACATGATTCTTCCAAAAGTCAGAGAATCGTTTCACAAGCCAGTTAAAGCTCGAAGGGTGAGTACGTGAAGACAACGGAATGACATTTTGTGGAGTCAGCATGCCTCGATCGCACCCCTGCTCTCTCAGAGCAATCGAGGGGCCGTGCCTTGACTAACTTGGCGGCCTTGTTGAGCTCTCAAAGTGTGCGCCAAGTTGAAGAATACGTCAGTCCGCAGCTGTGAGCATACTGTAGCCTCGACACTGTCTATGCAGTGTCGTCTGGAAGAAGAAACCAACCGTGTCGATGCCCACAGCGCTCCCAGAAGCATACTAGAGTGGACGTGGCGCGGAAACTCTGTCTTCTCTGCCAAAGGGGCGAGCATCCGGTTCCACTGCTGAGTGACAGAGATCGGGTGACACGAAACCCAGCAGATCTTCAGCTGACCTTCAGTAGATGTCATATTTGGCTATTTTGTCGCTGCATACAAACAAGCCGATTCCACAATCGAAGAAAAGTTTGTCTTATCCGCAGCAAGTTGGAATTTGCGTCTTACTTTGGTCGAATTACTTTGGTTTTAATTTGGTCAACTTACATTCACCCTGCTCGCCGTGTTGTGTTGATCATGCTTTTAAGCCGCAGGCAATTTTTGGCACGACTAATTACTTTTATAACTCCCCAATGCAGGTAGCGACACGGAATTGGAACTCTTTACCAGAGAATGTTGTATGCTGAAACAATCTCGCTGATTTCACAAAAGCATGCGAACAATTATATATCATGTGATGTCTCGTTTGTGTATTTGAGCACCCCCCCCCCCTTATGTAATGCCTTCTTGGCATTTAAGATATGCGAATAAAAACAAAACAAAAAAAATAAAAATATCCCGACGTGGGGCTCCTGCTTCAGTCCACCTTCACTCGGATCGTTGGGCTTTCCCACGAGTCCACTGTAAAAAAAAAAAAAAAAAAATATTGTCTCGCAGGACAACAAACAGAGGGAATCCTCAGCACCCTTCTCACAGTCCTAGTTGCTTTGTCCAACAGCTGCCGAGCTGATGACTGAACAGCGGTTGGACAAGCTGTTCAGGTACGGGTAACCACCCCAGTAGCATTTTTGCCAACGAACTACTCTACTCGACGGCTGAAGTGATGATGATGTGCAACTGCAAATCTGTTCAACACAGAGTAACATAAGCCTTTCACCGTGGTTCTCAGTTGCAAACGCCTCAGAAGGTAAAGCGCGAACACAGATGGGTTCTGAGATAAGGGGGCCTTCCCTTTTATCTGCTTATTACCGTACCAGGAGTAAAACCTAGCACTTTCTTATCTCGCACGCACAGCCTCCATTTCGACGGCACTTTAAAAAGATTACTTTTTTTTTTCTCCCTCCGTTTCGTAAGTTCCGCAAGTAATATTGCGGTGCAGCCACGCTGTTTTTCGACGCAGCTTGTATTCTGTTTGGCTAGAACAAGGCAGTAATGGCAGTAAAAGGTAGTAAGGGCAGTATCTTGGATGCACGTTACGACGATCGGTATCTCGTAGGTGCTCGCACCTCCCTTTGTCTCCCTGATAATACTCCTCACCCACCCCCATGGCACGTTTATTCCCTTAAAAGAGGGTAAAGTAATTAAGCTTTTTTTTCTGAAGCAAAATTAAACGAACAAAATAAGCAGTAAGATGAAACCGACCTGCAACAGTTCCGCTTCGGTATCTGGTTTAGCAGTCTAATCAGAGAGAAACTTCTAACGCATTGCACATGAACACGAACTTGCATGCGTTGTGAACACCAGGACAATAGACGAGTTCAGAAAATCCCAGAGTGCTTAGCGTCGCTTTGAACTGTGGGAGTTTACTAATACCAAAGAAACTGTTGGCCTCCAAACTGTTCCGATTTCTTCCCTATCGGTCCATTGTCCACGACGTGTAAAGGTCAGCGAAAGCAAAATGTGAAGGATTACCCCCGCTCAGCAAACGCCCAGGATGCAACGCGTGCGCAAAGAGCACTGGGATTTTCTGAACTCGTTTATTCAGCACACGGTATTTAACTTCCCTCCCAGGGTAAGACGTGTCAAGAAAACGTGTACCATGGCACAAAGTCGCTGGCGTCATCGGCAGGGTTCGAACCTGCAACCATGGACTCAGTAGGAGGACACGCTGCCAAGTGATCCATCGACCATGATCGAAGCGCTAGTGTCATTCCACAGCGCAGCAGGGATCACCGACGGAAGGCGTGGGTAACGAAAGCTGTCCTTCGGTTCCCTGGAGGATCTAGCTGTCCCCTAAATAGATTATCTGCTTCCTTATCCGGCTAATTTCGGAGAAGAGGGAATGGCTACAGTAGCGGAAGGAGGGACTTCGCCACCGCCGTCGGTAATGGGGTTCTAATTCTCGCTCCAAAGAAAAGGCGCCTTCAATATACCCTGACTCACCGGCCTGTCGACAGTCGACGTATGCAAAGGAACCTTTTGCGTGAAACCCCCGGTTCTACTCGGTACCTGTCCTCCGAATCTAGTGTCTTTAAAGCAGATCTTTTTCGACGACATTTCACGACCCGCTAGGGGGCGCCACTCATCGGCCCGCGAGATCTCCATCATGATTGGACGATGAAAATTTGAATTTTGAACGCGCAGAAGCGGAAGTACGACTACCGTAGCAGACGACAGCAACAGCTCCTATGAAAACGCGTAGAATGATGATGATAATCAACTTTAGAGTGAAACATCTTCCGTGGGATATCCACCGCTTGTACAAAAAATACTAAGGTAAGCTGAAGTACAAAGTATTGCAGAAGTTGAGGAAGCAATAACCAGGCCAGAGCCGCGGCCGAACCAGGCCGATGACTAGCGCCGCCGCTAGCTTCCAAATGCGGCGCTGGGAAGGAGTGTCTATGACGTGATCGTTATGATCTAGTAGGTCGTGGTTCCGAGATTTGCTTTGCAGCTTCCGAGGGATTCGAACCAGGGTCACCTCCGCCATTTGCAACATACGTGACGTTCGAAATAAGTACAACGCATAACAGCTAGCATAAGCTACCCAAGCAGCACAATGCACTGAAAGTCGAGTGCAATAGGGGTGGACGGTATGTGTCTTATCAATGTTCTTTAGTCTCACGAGCCTGTTCAAGGCCTTCCACCTACCCGTCCACCCCCATTGCACTCGACTTTCGGTACATTGTGCTGCTTGGGTAGGGACCAGAATATGTACACGACCCGCACCGGTGCCCATGTCTACCACCCAAATTCGTGAGAGACACTCAGCCCGATAAAGTCGAACGAAAACGCTGCAGAGACATAATGCAATCGTCTGACTCGCGTGCGAAAGACACGACGCGTAATAGGTGTTATTTTCCAGGCAGGTTTTTCGCGGCCGGCGCCCCTTCATTGTCCCAGGAATCCCTGCACGGTGTCCGCGCAGTTAATACTTTCACAAACAGACGTGCACCGCCGCGCGTCACTAAATAATGCAGGTGTGCAGAGTTCGTTCGCAAGGCTGGACTCCTCGCGTTCCACGCAGTCTTACATCTAACTATACGTTGGAGCGTGGAGGATTATTGAACCGAAAATCAACGCCGGGAGGTTTGCGATATACGAAGGCGACGAAAGGAGATACGACGGCTGTGGCCATGAAGAAGCGGACGAAGAAGAAAAGCTAACGTCCTTGCTTCGCATAATTAAAAAAAAAAAGAAAAAACGCGATTATTTCGTTTAAAATTCGAGCTCATTCGCCGCCACGCATTATCGTCTCCGTGTGCCATCGAAACAAAGCGCAAACGCGCGTCCGAAACTTAAGAAGAAAACAAAGAAAAGGGTTTCTAACAATACAGGGTCTGCCGTGCGATGTAGCTACTTAAACAAGAAGAAGTGTTTTTTTTTTAAAAAAGATAGTAGGTTCGATATTCTCCCCATTCAGCTGCTCAGATCGATCTTCGACCGGGAGGCGTAATTGCAAACTGGAGACCTCCGCGAAAAAAAAAAGTTATTTATGTTCCTCATCTTTAACCGTGTTCTCGCCATTCTCTGCACCTCCGATATATTTTTCTAAAATTTTATTTTATCACGAGCTCGGCATCTAATATTAACCGAGAGATGAAAGCGTGGCATTAGAAAAAGAGGCAGAAGATGAATCAGTACGAAGGCGAGGATTTGGTTTTCGATTGCCTAACTTTTCTCCGTGAGCAAAAATTCCCTGTCGCGACTGAAATCGAACGAGGTTTCTTTCGCGTTCCTCGCCTCATTTTTTTTTCTCTCTCTCTTTCTCTCTCTTAATCTCATCTGTCAATGCGAACGGCGAAAAAATTGGGCGTCCACGCGAAGGCACGCTCGAAAACATGCATCTCATTTGTATCTCTCCGTGCCGCCACAGGGTTACCGGTCACGTTCAAAGTATACGCACGTGGAGAATCTTCCTCGCGACCTTTTCTTTTCTGTGCCTGACACAGTGTACACGAGTGACGTCCCCGAGGAATATTCTAGTGGAAGAAAAAAAAAAAAAGAAAGAAAGAAAAACCGCTTAACGGCGCGGAAGTCATACCGCGTCATTCGCACGACGTCGGAATATCGAGAATGCCGCAGTGTTGCTTCTTTGGCTTGGATTTGAAGACAGCGGCCTATACCGTGCACCATCCAGGAATTAACGGCACGGTTAAATTCAAATGAAAGTCAAATAACGCAGGGGAAAAAAAGGTCCTAACGGCAGGATTCAAACCTGGATCCTCCTGATTTCAGGTCAAGGATGCTATACCAATTACACCAGATCGATTTGGCTCCCCGTTGAGTTATGGCAACGTCACTTAGGGTCTTGGATACAGAAGCTCTGCTTAGTACCTCCTCTCACTCCTTCAAACACAGGCTTTCTATGGCTGCAAGTGGCTGCACACGGGGCTTGTGGCGGCTAGTCTCCATAGCTTGGGCCGTCGAAACACGGTTGTGATTGGCGGGCCGTTAATGACGTCGTTTAACAGACCAGCCTTTGTTTCTGTAGGTGTCGCTGGCTAGAGCGCCTCAAGTACAAGGGGGACGTATACATGCCCTTTCCATTCTCTCCCACATCTTTCTCACTGATTCATCCATTCATCCAAACAGAGTTATTTCGACTTTAACGTTTCTCTATGTCATCGGTATCGTGAATTGGTAGCATACAGTAAAAACAAACAAACAAACAAACAAACAAACAAACAAAGAATAAGAACAACAAGGCAATGGAATGAGAGACACGACTGTAAACGCTATTCATGAGCGAAACCTCTTATGCAATTGTCAAACGTGAAATTCGAAATGGAAAACGGAATCAGATATACCGAAACGTCGAACCATGACGTCAGGAGCGAAAGGCCAACAAACTACCGTTTCCAACTAGAAAAGTGCCGTCGATTTCCCAGAGAATATGAAAATCTCGAGAGAGAGAGTGGTCGGACGCTCGCTCTCTATACAAATCGCTTCCCTTCCGTTTCTCATCCGTTTGTCGTGCGTACATTTTAACGGGTCACAAACGCGGAACACCTCTGCAAATTCGAAACTTAGTATAGCGTATAAAATGTAATCCAATCAAGGGAAGGAGTTCGGCCGCCTTCATTGTAGTACCATATCGCGTTAATAAGCAGCGCACGTGCTTTGGGCGAGATTGAATTAAGGCCCTTTACCCCCTCCACATCAATAGAGACTCAGATTTGAAAAAATAAATAAATAAAAAAGGAGCCAGACGCTCCAGGCGAACAGATTCGAACGGCTAGAGGAGGGAAAGGGGGAAAGAACGGCGCGGATAATTACATTAGGTGCGCGAAATGGGAAACCCTGCTGAGAGAACACTCAAAATCGAACACCCATAGTACCGTGCAGGAATAGCCCACTTTACAGGAAACACGGGAGAAAGGGGCGACGGCGGCAGCAGCAGCAGCTACAATCGGAAACGTATTTCGTCGCTTCTCGATGCGACGTGGCCAGATCTGGATCAGCTGGACGTTAAAGGAGCACTGAGGCGACCTCCAAAATTGTTTTCGTTTTTCGGTGCAGAGTGTTCTCCAACAAATAAAACGAGTTCCTGCGAAAGACCTACAGAGCGAGCGCTCTGATCCGCACACCTTCGAAAAATCCTCCTCCTCGCGAAAAGAGCGCATCGCAGAACGAGAGGACGTCGTGACGTATGCTACTCCCCTCACGTGACCAGTGACGTAGAGCGGCACAGCTCAAGCACGTATAAGCGGCGCGTGAGCTGCGAAGAAAAAAAGAAAGAAAGAAAGCACGGAGCCTTCACCACGTCACGACAGCATCGTGTCGGCCGTCCGCGGCCGCTTTCTCCGTCTGATTTTTGTAAATTCGATTGCGCAGCTGTAACGCACCGCACAGCGAAACTATTTTGCGTGGTGACACCTGGTGGACAGCTTGACAGATGAGGCGGGATTTCGAGCGACGTTAAATGTCACCTCATTGCTCCTTTAAGGGATATGTGAATCGTGTCAAGCACGTGCGTCGGACACGGTCAGATTTAAGATGACGCGATCTGCTGAATGTAGAAGTTGGGCACATGAACAGCGTGAAGTGCGGTTGGCAACTCCTTACGCCGCACGCTTGTAGTTCAACTTAAACCCAAGGGGATAAACATGTCTGCGTACTTTCGAAGGAAAATAAAATAAGTAAATTTGGGAGTAATTACAGCTCCTAGTCCTCTAGAATGCAATTCCTCCATATTTTAGTCTCCTGGACATGACATTTACTTCCCCGCACTGTTGCTGTTGCACCCAAAGCCTCGCATAAGCTTTCTTGCGTTTAGCCTAGATCGAAAGGGGTCAATGGCTGTGGCAATGCACGCATCTAATCCCCGAAGACGAAGATCAGAAAATTAATATTTTCCAATCAAATTACATATTTAGGTATCTGACCGGAAACACTTCCGCATATTCCAGATGCAAAATTCAATCAACAAATCGATCGAACAATAACGTTACAAGCACAAAATTTTGACGAAATGCATCTACGAATGGAAGTCAAATTAAAGCTAAGTTCGTTGGCGCGTCCGGCCAATCAGCGTGCGCTACCTATGGACCTATCCCCCAAGAAAACTATACTATAACTATATAAAACTATACGGGGTGTGCACTCGTCGGGTGAACCCCCGCAAATTGTATCGATCTCTCCCAAACCCACGAACTACACTCCGCTGTACGATGAAGTCCGAAAAATGAAATTAACCGCGTACTAACCGCGGGTTGTCTCGCTCTACACACACAATGTTGGTCACAGCCGTTCGTGGAAGGCGTCAAAACCGGGGCGAGAGTGTGGAAAGGTCGTCCATAGTGTGCTTTGGCCTCTGACAAACAACCACTTTCTTTCCTTCGAGCTCCCTCCAATTAGGCCGTGAAGCAGAGACTCAAAGGGTTGCTCCTGCAAACGACAATCGGTTGGGATGAACAACACGCGCGAAAGTTATCGATTCCGTTCGCCCCCGAGAAGCCACGCTACACGGGATAGCAGGATTGCACGCTCCATCTCTCGGAGGTACACACGTAACACCCTTCCCTTTGTTCCTCGTAGAATTGCCGCATTAACTGCGTAACGAACGTACGTTAATGTGAACTGAGTAGCAGGAGAACGTTATAGCAGCGTCAGAAAGACCTCAAAGCGTGTGCATCGACTATAGAAACTAGAACTATAAGACTATAAGAACTATAAGAAACAGTATAGAATCGTCAACTTGCTTCTATTAAAAGTGCGACATGTTTTGCAAGGTGAAATGCAGTAGTGCAAAAGCGGCAGAAATTGATCCAGAAAAACGTCGACAAGAATAGAAGAGTGTACTGATTATAGAGATGATGATGATGATGATGATTAATATTTGCAGAACGCGGGAGGGGAAAGGGCACAGAAACGGACTAGGTCAAATGAGCGTTGTCTCCCTGTAGTCCATACCAGTGCCTAAAAAGCAGACAAGCATGTGTGCGAAAGTTGTGTCTTTTTACTTCATGTGCAAGGGTGATGCCGTTACCTGATATTACATGGCATAGCACGAAGAACTGAGAAACGGATGCACATGCTGTTGGGATCGGAATGTTCAAGACAGATGTCGCCTTGCAAACATGTACAAAATTTCGTTAGCAACTTTTAGTATTTCAATAGTATGCTTCGTAACTTGAGTGCACATTTTTTTTGCACTTCCGTGATGCCCCCTAGAAATATAAAAAAAACGTCAAATCTTATAATCTGGCACGTACGTTCAATGCGAATCTCAAAAAGCTGTCGAACGAGATAAGTATCAAGAAAATCGGTCCGTTATTTGCCGAAAGGGAAGGCAAAGTTTGTCCCATTGAACATATATGGGGGTCGCGGCTCTCGGAAAATGAGGTCCCTTCTCCTCCGCTAAATTGCCGGTCCGGACCGCAACTACCTGATACGAGAAAATTTCGAGGCAGAGGCCACGCTCTTTCTACATCCACCGCATCTTATGCATCAGCAAACACTTCACCCACCATCGCAGATTTGCTTGCAGCCGTTTGTGCACACGATCTCCTCGCACCTTTGAGTTACATTTCTCCACTGAGGCGTGCCTAAAAGAACGCTAATTAATTTTCTTATTAACCACCTTCTCCGATTTTCATTCACCCTTTCATACATTCACCCCCCGATATATCCAATTTGTACGGTGGAAAGGTCGCTTGACAAACGAGCATGCGGTGTGATTGAGAAAAGGAAGTCGTGGAAGGAAGGAAGATCCAGGGCAGAAGCAATCGGGGAGGACACGTCGTCTGGAGTTGCGCTTTGAGAAAGCAAAAGAAAAGGGAGGAAGGAGATTGGGCGGCCTCTCATTTCACGCTGGCTGCCCTGCAAGGAACGGCCACCCGACGGAGAACGACGCCTGATAACTGCCTTTCACCGTACTCATTTTCTTCACGGGGTCGGAAGAGTGAAACGTCTCAGTCGCCGAGGACGTTCACAGACGACCGCTCCTATTACACGGTGCAATTTTTCTTTTTTTTTCTTTTTTTTTGGGTGGGGGGAGGGAGGATTTTTCAAGGGACCACGTAAAGCACGATAGTTCTCACGAGTGAGATAAGGTACACTTTCTTTCGGTGCCTTCTTAACAAGGTCCACGAACGAAGCAAGATCGTGTAAAGTCCCCCCCCCCACAAAAAAATAAAATAAAAGAAAATAAAGAAAAGAAAAAGAAGGGGATAAACAGGGGTGTAATTACAACAATTTAACGTAGAAGGGCAAATACAATTGGTAGAGTCTCTGACCGACGATCAGAGGGTGTGGGTTCGAATACCACTACGGGTGCCCTTTCTTCAACTGCCATTATTCAACGAGAGTAATTTTGGCCCGCTGCCCCTGAATTTTACTCCCCTGCAATTACAAACAGTCCTCAAATATCGTAAAAACCTCCGTCCCTGTAGTAGTTCCGAAAGAGACTACTGGTTGTGGCATGGCATCGTTGTCCTCAAAATCACAAAAAGAATCCTTTTTTTTCCCCCTGAGAGTGTAAGTATTTAATTTCTACGAAAAAAATAAAAATAAAAAATAAATAAACAAAACAGGGCACGTACAGTCGTGACCCCAAAATAACATGATTTGATCCAAGCGCCTCCCTTGCCCATTCTATAACTCCTCTCTTAAAATAAAAAAAAAACAAAAATACCTCCAACGCCGAAAGCAGTTCCAGAGAGGAAATCCCAGCTCCCGAGTAACTTCGCGAAACAGCTCACACGTGAAAACACGGCCCCAGTGGGTTGCGAGAACGTACAGAAGTAAAGATCTGGCCCGCCTCGGCTAATTCTCGCTGTTCATATTGGAAATATACACCTGACTGGCATTCAATTACTTCCGGAATCATCTGCCACCCAGAGTCGAAACACTGTCACCCGTTAACCCCAAGACGTCGTCGTTGGAGCAGAAATGGGAATCACGAAAAAGGAAGAACAATGGACATAGACATATAGACTCCGTGAGGAAGGTCAACGTTGTCAATACAGCTTCGCGCGAACGAAAGACTGTGTCCTTCGGGCTGGTTTCTCGGAAGACACGCTGCAGTGATCCAAGCACTGCGGTAGATTTCCTTGATCGGGTATAGATACATTATGAAAGAGATCTCCAGCGCGCATTTCCATTTCTTTGCCTTTGCCCCCCCCCCCCCCCTCTCTGCTGGAGCACCTCTTAGTTATTACTAGGGCCCGGAAATTTGGGCACTAAAACGATGGAAATAGGCAGGCGTTTAGGCCCTCAAAAACACCAAAAATTGGCAATAAAATGCCAAAGTAGGCACGTCAATCCGGTGCGTTCTTTGGTGCGGTGTCCGAATGCTCCATCCAGGAAAACTTGGTCGTTTAAGCGCTACGTACGGTCAGGGGCGAATTTAAGGGGGGGGGGGGGGGGGGGGTCGCACCATGACGAGCGCAAACACGGCGAAACACGTGTCCTCTGGTGCTGTCGCATCGTCCCATGAGTATCTATATATAAGTATAATACAGATATATCCGTGGTAGAGGAACCGAGAGACACGGAACAAGGAGGACGGACGACAAATTCTCAGACTCAGCAAAAGGTTTATTACACTAGTTCTTATATTGCGCAGGAATGTCGCAGTATGTAGAGCTTCCTAACTGCAACGAGAGCTCTACATACTGCGACATTCCTGCGCAATATAAGAACTAGTGTAATAAACCTTTTGCTGAGTCTGAGAATAT
Source organism: Ornithodoros turicata (assembly GCF_037126465.1). Taxonomy (NCBI): domain Eukaryota; kingdom Metazoa; phylum Arthropoda; class Arachnida; order Ixodida; family Argasidae; genus Ornithodoros; species Ornithodoros turicata. Next base: position 36,451,027 of record NC_088208.1, on the reverse strand, counting down.
ATATATATATATATATTTAAAGTATCAGAGTAACTAAATTCATCCACGGCTTACGACGTCATTCACTTCGTGAAGTGAAACCGCGAATTCTTATTAGTTTCCTGCTCATTATTGCTAAAAGGAGGATTATTGTTGAGAGGAAAACTTTTTTTTTTTTTCAGCACCTTACCATTCTAAAACATGGGCCCCGAAGAGAAACGAGCCCAAAGTTCTTACAAAGATGCCCACGAAAACGTAACACAGACACGTAATACCCTTCAATTTCGGTTCTGCAAAGCAGACAATTGGCCCGAGCAAGACAAGAAGCGACTGAATATCAGAGCCGAAGATACGAAGCGTAATTACGGGTTGTTACTGGAAGCATATCTATGTACCGTTTCACCTGTCAGCGAAACGCGTTCCACACATCCTCTCCCTTTTCTGAGACGATTCGAGGAGGAAGAAAATCGATGTTGAAGACGAATCAATGAGAGCTCTTAATTCGGCTTCCATCCGCGCGCGCGTCGTGTTATTCTTTCCGGGGTTATCTTCGGGGTAATCAACGAGCTATGTTTTGAACTGTAAAATGCGTATATGTATTCCGAACTGTAAAATGCGTATATTTCGAACTGTAAAATGCGTGTATTCCGAACCGTAAAATGCGCATGTTTTGAACTGTAAAATGCGTATATTTCGAACTGTAAAATGTGTATATTCCGAACCGTAAAATGCGTATGTTTCGAACTGTAAAATGCATATATTTCGAACTGTAAAATGTGTATATTCCGAACCGTAAAATGCGTATGTTTGGAACTGTAAAATGCGTATATTTCGAACTGTAAAATGCGTATATTCCGAACCGTAAAATGCGTATATTCCGAACCGTAAAATGCGTATGTTTCGAACTGTAAAATGCGTATATTTCGAACTGTAAAATGCGTATACTTCGAACTGTAAATCATATGGAACCATGTTGTGTAAGCTTTATGACAACAAATGTAGCAAGCAATAAAGACAGTTCTCTCAAAACGAGTTTTGTTGGAACGTAACGCGCTAACACCTACCCTAAAACGCGACTCTCTAAAACGAACGGCTCCGGATTTAGATGCCGAGCAACACCGCATGTCAAGATAAGCGTTTAATTGCTTTTAGCGGCAATCCAAGATCAGGAATGCATAGAGTCAGTGGGGGTATCCAGAAAAATATTTCGGGAAAGGTTCTATGGGTACCTTACACGAGGGAGGAGGATTTCACCGCGTTTCGCTCTCCCAAATGTACTACCAAAGGTACGCTTTTTGGGAAGGAGTGGGTGTTGTACCCCCGAAACCGCTGGCGGCGTCACTGCCAAGACTTCATCCATATTTAATTAAACCATACCCGCAGCTTCCGAAGTTCATCGGAAATATGCCCTGGAAGAAGCACGACTTTTCATGTGTTGTAATGCATGCGGTGTCCTCGTAGGGGAAAGGCTACCCCTCTCCCCCTGTCCCCCTTTCCTGGGAAACAGGAAACAGTCTTCAGGAAAACGACTCAACAGACAGGAGAGGAGGAGGTTCAGGAGCAACATGAACGCGATCCCTCCCTCTGAGGCATGTGCAGCTGCTCCTCGGGTCCTTCTTCCTTTTCTCTCAATTCAATTCAATGGTCATTCACGCAAATGAAAGTCGTGAAAGAGGCAATGGAGATCAATTCACTTATCTGAAAAGAACCAACGACGCACGCGCATTTCGGCCTCACCCAGCGGCGATGCATATATACGTCATCTCTGTGTGTACGTCGCTTTGGGACTGCACAGTAATGGCACGAGAACCGTGATTTCATTAGGCCCCTTGCGAAAGACTAATTTCCCTGCTTTCACAATACGCGTCGGATGCCGTCGTCGCTAATTCACTTCGTGAGCTAAAGGTCGGCTCCAATCGAAGAGGGCTTTCCAAGGGCTTCTTCCTCACCGTGCCCTAATTTATGGAGGAACTGGGGGGCGGGGGGGAGAGTCGAATGCGAAATTGTCATAATCTTTCGTGACGTCATTTCCGCTACTAAAGAAGAGGAGCTGGCGAGCCCGAATTACAGCGCGTGCTGTGCTATACCAGACGTTTAGATACATATATACATGCATACATAAAGTATACGATAACGTACGGAGGTCGCAATGCAGATAAAATTATAATAGAAACTGTGTTTGGGAGCTAAACTACATGTTGGAGGACGTATTATGCGGTAAAATTTTATATAAAATGTGCCAGAAGGCTCAGTTCTTTGCGAATAAAACGTGAAAATATGTATGCACATACATAAAAACGCTGCTCTTTTAACATTTTCAATAGCCTATATACTGCCTGCTAAGCTTCCTATGTATGCAAGCTTGCGCAGTTTCGTAGACGTATAGAAACTTTATTTTGTCGCGTTTTTTTTATTAATATTAAAGTTGTCGAAGCCATAGCATCCACTGCTGTTCTTACCCTTCTAGTACATATGCTTCGTATAAAAGCGCCACTGACGCACCGATAGCTGAAGAAAATGGCGGAATATAGGCCATCGATAACGTGTCGGCTAATCGGCTTACATTCTTCTCCAATTTACAAATTATTGACACGGTTTTGATGCACCCTATACACGTCGTTGACGAAAGCTTTGGCATCTGCCGTCCCCGCCTTTTCCTTTTCTTTTTTCTACGAAGCACAAGAAATACCGTACTCCATCGTGAGTAACCCCTTACATGCATGACTGAAGGAAAAGCCTATAGGGTCGGAAGGCAACAACATTTCGAACAGAGACTTCTTCTACTGGGACTACACACATATATATATATATATATATATATATATATATATATATATACATACAAGAACACAAACAAGAAAGAAGAAAGCCACATGGTGTGAATCAATACCATAATAAAGATGCAGTGTGGCAACCCTGGGTGCCCGATGACATTGTGCCGCGGAGCAGCTATGCGGAGGGGAAACAACGTCTGCACAGCAACTCCCTATAGGAGGACAATCGACAGCTATGGGGCAATTTAATCACGCTCTGAGAAAAGGAAACAAGTTCTCCCGTCGTTATATTCCTTCGGAGAACGCAACTGAAGCGTGAGGCGCCGGAAGCTGACGGGAGAGTAGACGGTGAACATTCTAATTAAAACGGAAACGCGTGTATACGAAGAGTCGGGTCGCGCGTTTATTGTCTTCTTTCGGAACAGACTGTTTTCTGGGTGCCGGTATTACAGACTCCCGCCAGATGGAAGTGCGAAAAGTATAATTATGCCATCTTCCCATGTAGAGAACTCGTTACATACGAACGATTCGGAATGATTTCAGGTTGTTCGATTTTTGTTAGAAAGCGACGCTCGACGTCAACGTGCTGGGAAAGAGAATACAATAATTCTCCCCATTTTTCCGTCTCCTTATATACACGTGAACGCAGTTTGGCACTGTTCTAGAAATTCATTCAACGTCACGTCATGGTGGACATTTGCTCTCTCGACCCATCACATCACACAGACTTCATAACCAATCATTCGACATCAACCAGACAACCTTCCAGACTCTAAACCCATCATATCATAGGCCATCTTTGAACACTACCATCATATATACAGGGTGTTCAAAATTAAGCTTTCACGAGCGCTACGCAAACACAGCGATGACAGGAAACCGGATGATAACTTTACGCTATACTTGTGTAAGAAACAGGTGCTGCTAATTATGTAGCACCTGTTTCTTAATCAAGGAACAGAAAAAGTAGCACCAGTTTTCTTTTGTTCGCCTATTTATAAAGTGCTAGTGAAAGCTTAATTTTGAACACCCTGTATATCGCAGCCCATGCCACTCGCGTGTAGTGGTTAGCGTGCTGGCCATGTCTCGTCGAGACTGTGAGGTACCCTTGTTCGAATCCAGGTGCCTGGCTGGGGAATTTCCTGGGTTTTCGTCCTCAGACGCTGTCAGCCATATGTCGGCACAGTTCCCTTAGAAGTCGGCCCAGGACGCACATTTCCCCCCACGGCGTTAGTAGCGACGTTGCCTCACCTCGTTGAGGCCGACAACGGCGAACACTTTCACCACCGCAACCACTCAACACCGCACCATTATCCATGATGTGATGGCGAATGATGTCCGTAATGGCCATCACGAGGAAACTTCGCAGCCCTTATGCACTTAAATATAACGACCAGCGACTAGGCACACTGTTTGGCTTCATCATAAGTCTTAAAAAAAAAGAAGAAGAAAAGAAAAGGAAAAAGCTGAGGCTTTCGCGCAGATGACGCCGCCGCTTGAGTTCGTCGGCGCGATCTTAATATTTAACTCAGCGTCGCTTCGCTTCTAACCTGGCGCAAATATTCCTTCCCTGGCAGGTTTGCGCGACACCTCGTCGATGTTGTACGAGCGCAGAGGGAATTTTTCATGACACCCCTCATATAGAAATGAGAACGGTATAGCACAACTCCAGTGGCCCGTAACGGCGTGAACGAGGAGGGCAATTAACGTCTTTCGCAGGCGTCTCTCTCTTACATAGTACTTCTCTTATATTCGCTACGGGAGGATATGGTTCGAAAATGCTAAATAGGCTTCTGCTGCTGCTGCTGCCCTAATGGTTCGCGGCCGGCCGGCCGGCAATGCATAGGCTATATCGGCCACGAGAAACATTCTATTTGAAACTGTTAAATGGGGCTCGCGAATAACTCGTACGTTTGAAAAAAAAAAAGAAAGAAAGAAAGAAAGAAAAGAACGGTTAATGCATGCGGATAGCTTAGTAATAAACGGCGGGCAATTAGGTTACGGCAATTAAACTCGAACTAAGAAAGAAAAAAAGTAGGCTGTCGTCTGCGCATAATTAGGCGAATGGAGAGAAGAATACGAAAGGAGAATAATGGACGAAATACGGGTAGAAAATGAAGCGATGCGAGATAACCTTGCGGAAATTTATTACGAAGTGTTCATCTCAAGACGATTATTAACGCAGAAATATATACACTATTAGCCTTCCCAGCAGCAAATGTGGGTGGAAGTTCAGGTAGTAAGGTGCTCGCCCCAACTACGCCAGAGCACGTAACTTTCAACGCATTTTGCCGAGACTAAAGCAGTATAAACTGCTGGATGAATATGGAGGTAAGTAATTCGCAATCCAAAGTCATAAACTGCATAAACGACCAGCTCGTGCCAAAATGGCTACGGATCCAAGCTGTTCATTTTCCTTGATTCAAGGAGAGAAAGCGTGATGTTCATTTTTATCTCTTGTACCGATTAGTTACAACACGGTCCAGTAAAAGATGCGTCACTAAAACCACATTTCATTAGGCTTTCCCGGAATATTATACGAACGTAATTTTTAAATAGTAACGATAATATTTATTTCCGCATAATACACGTGAGGAGGCCTGAAAAAAAAAAAAAAAAAAAAATCACCGGAGTGACTTGAGTTCCCAACACCCCTTTTTTTTTTCGCAACCCCCGATTTTCCAACGTAATTCCTTCCAGATAAGCGGATAAGAAGGCCAGCGAGTTGTCCCTCCTCCCCACGCGCTCGCTCAACACATCGCATCCTTTATTAATGACGACAACACGAGGGGTGAATTCTCAGAGAGGGAGAGACTGCTTCATCTTCATCCTGGCAGATTGCTTTCACCGGCTTCAAAGATGCACGGACGACGCGTATTACGCTACAGGGAATCGCTGTAGTTGGCGTCATACGAGCCGTAACCATGGCAACAGCGGCAACAGTGTGAACAGCGCTGCGCGGGTGACGTCTAGGGGGCCCCAATGGAGATTAATTCGGCGGCGGCGGAGGGAACAACCGTAACGACCATCACCTCCGTGCTTGGAAGCCCCAAACACTGCGCGCGGAAGAAGAAAAATGAGCGCTGATTATATTGTGGGAGAGGGATATTGAGAAGAATGCCCCTGGAATCATCGATTTCGGTTCCACTTCAGAATGGCAAGCGGTCAGACAGAGACGTACGGCAGAGACACACGCCGCTACATAAGGATATCAATTTTAACGGGTTCCGCCCGCGCGAGTTTTGTGCGTGTCTTCTGCTTTATCTCGAGACTTTTACGAATGAAAATTTCTTTTGCGGCAGTCCTGCGCGCTCTCTGACAGGCCGACGTAACTTTAAAGGGTAACTCCAGTCAAAGGTCAAGAACTGCGTTCTCCGGACCCTTGTTTTTATTTCAGTTTTTTTAAATAAATAAAAAATAAATAAACTGTAATAACTGTCTTTCCGTCAAAAACTTTTTCTATATGTGCCACAGGACACGCGACAAAGTTGGCGGAGAGTCTCACAAACCAACGCAAGTGAAGCAGCTCTGGTATTGTGACGTCTTATCGACCTCCCCAAAATGGCGAGGGGGAAGGACAAAACTTTAAAAAAGCGCGAGCCGCAGTTTCGGATTTTTCAGAGTTTTTTTTTTTCTTTTAAAGATTGTTTCGCTTCCCCTTCGCAAATAATAACGGCGAGGAATCAACAAAGCGAAACGTGTGAAGAATCGAGCACCTAACCTGAACGAGTCATACTTTCACCACAGACGAAACGTGAGAGAACGAAAGAAAAGAGAGAGACAGCGTTCGAAAGCAACTTGTTTAGCTCCTCCCGGCTGAACTTTAATGAAGACGGAGCCATATCCTCCCGGATATCGAAAAAAAAAAAAACTGCATCCATTTGGACCCTGTTTCGACGACCAAAACGAGATTGAAAAGAAAAGAAAGTTCGCTTTCAGGAACGTTTCATTTCGTGCTTCCTACGGAGCATAATGCACAGAGGAGAACTCTCGCAACGGATGCCAGGCACGCGCAGGGACACGTGTCCCCTCCCGCTAACATCGCCGAGCCAGCTAAAGGCGCAATTTCGCTGCTGGCGAACGTGAGCTTCTCCCCGCGATGAGCAGCGCCCGTGTGGGAGACCGTACAAAAGGGCGTTGGAGCCGATGAAAAGGCCCTTCACTCCCTGCGAAGACGGGAGGGTTGACGCCAGTACCTTTTCAACGGCTCGTGCTTTCAAGAACGTTACTTGCTGACGCGGGGGACGTTTAGAGACGACGATGATGACGAACACGAGACGTTGCCATGTTATGATTCCCAACAACGCCGAATATTCTCTGAATGTACGAATAACGTCCTAACGGATTCGTACGTCCGATAAATATCTGAGGGATATCCGTCGGATGTACGAATAACGTCCTAACGGATTTGCACGTCCAATAAATATCTGAGGGATATCCGTCGGATGTACGAACAACGTCCTAAGGGATTTATACGTCCGATAAATATCCATCGGACGTACGAATTCTTTAGGACATTATTGGTACATCCAGAGGATATTTGGTGTTGTTGGGGACTTCACGTTACCTCAATTTATGCGTTGGCGTGTCTTTAAAAGGATAACACCGGATAACAATGCCCATCGTACGACAGTGGCCTACGTCCCTTTCATGCCACGAAGTCCGTAAGAAATATTCCTGCCCTTCAACGGGGCATTCAGCGTTGCATTTGAAGAGCGTGGCCTTAAATTACATAATGACCCTGGATGGCGACGCCCATGACCTTCAACGAAACGGCGCTCACATGGCACAGAACGTGTTGGCACACACAGTGCTGTAGGGCAGGACGGTGTGGCCAGCCTCGTTTTTGTAGCGGGTGACGAATCGCATCCGGCGGTCACGTGGGTCGGTCTATTTAGCTGCCCAGCAAACTACATCTGGGACATCTTGCGCGTTTCGTATGGAAGGAGTAAAATGTTCTCGCAAAAACGAAGTGTGTGGCGAAGTCGGTTAAGAATCCGGTAGAAAATATGTATTGTGACGATTTCGTTATAAATGAAGGCTTAGTTCGTTATAACGAGATCGTTTTATTGAAAATCTCACAGTGTCCCGACTGAAACGCGTGCGTTTCAAAACCGATAATCCGAAGGGCGGAAGCCGAACCCTGCTTTTGCTTTTTTTTTACCTTATCAAATTAAAAGACTGCGGATAATAATAATAGAGCCAAACTCCTTTATGGCGAACACCTTTTTAACGAAAATACCACTACAGCAAATTTTTTTGCGGTCCCGCTGAAGCCCTATAGGTCAAATAATGGACATCCTTTTTAACGAAAATACCTTTACTGCAAATTTTTTTTGCTGTCCCCTGAGTTTCGTTGTAAAGGGGTTTGACTGTAATAACAACAATAATAATAATAATAATAGGGAGTAGACTGACACGTAAGGTGAGTCCGTCCACGTATTTGTGAAAAAGACTGCGAAGATGCTCACCACCAAAGTTCGTTTGCTTGCTTGAATAGCTCTTATGGCTCCTGCAGTGCTTTCATGGTACTACCGCTGCGTTTGCGGCACTTCCGCTTTTATCGAACATTTTCCTGGTCCCGTTGGCTTCGTTATAACCGAGATTGCACGCGTCGGGTATTATAAAGCAAAAAATATGTCTGCGACTTACACAAATTACTTAGCGCTAACGAAGTTAAGACGACATACTTTTACGAAGAAAATTAGACGCATAAAATCAAATCGTTGCAAGTTTGTCTGCTTGTACAAGTCTGTTGTGTACCGTTACGAAGACCACTCCACGTGAAACGAAGCCACCAGTCAGCAATAAGGTTCGGTGAAGAGGCATCATTTTTTATGAGATGCGCAATTAGCCTGGAGAAATTGAGCTAAGTATGTCCTTGCAACAGCACGCGACTTTATATGAAACGCAGTCACAGTGCCGACTCGGGTTGGGGGGGGGGGGGGGGCACTGTGCCTACGTAGCACGAAAAGTGACCACCAGTGGGAGGAGCTTACGAGCATGACACGTCACTGCCACGTCACAATATATGACGTAGGTCAAAACTCCCTATACTGTGTACCAGTCGCGTAATGCTTGCGCGCAGGGTTAATGTTTCTTTAACTCCCTTTTTAGTGCCCGCACAGCGTTCTGCCATGTGCCGACGCAGTCAACAAATGCGGCTGCAACTATTCGTAGCTAACAGCGTCGCAATAAAGTATCTATTGATAGTTGACACAGACTGCTCCAATAACGGGGGTTAGACGGAGCAGTACTATAATCGCTGTCTGTGTACTCAGCAGCTAACCCAGCGGCGGCAAACTGGGCGTAAAGCTAAGGTAAACACAGCGGTCCTCTCGATGGCGTGCGGGATGGATCACTCCCGCAATGGAGAACCGCTTCGACCGACCGATCCACAGCTCCTATTAAGTACTAAAAGCTGCGTGGCGCCTTACTTGAGCGAGAAGGAGATGTTGCCAGGATTCATAGGGGCTTACCTGCAAAGGAAAATCGGAGACTATTAGATAATGGTGGCAACGAGTCGGGTCGCAGTATCAACGAGATTATTTTATTGCAAGATGACGCAGTCCGAATCGACGGTTTATACTTTATATAGGGATGGGACAACCGAATCCGTGAATCCTCGAAAGTGATTCGAGGTTCGAGGATCCTAATCCCAGTGGCCAAAACGGCGAATCGAATCTTTTCGAATCCACCAATCACGTTTGTTTGTTTCTTTTTAAAATTGGCACCTCCGAAGTCCGCCTAAAAAGCCTGAATCTTTCAGCTGTGTTTTCTTGTTTGTATGTTTGTTTACATTGCTCTGGACTGAGAGAGTTCAGGGCAGGAATTCTAACGTTGCAAGTTTAAAAGTAACATGGTTTAGCTTTTGATTGTTTCTTAGTTTTGTGGCAATTAAGAATTCAGACTCGAGAATTTACGTTATTTCCTTTAGTCGATGAACATTTCTCTTGAAAGTGAGCTATTATTTAATTTGTTTTTTCATTAAACAAAGATACCAAATTCTGCTTCGAAACACTTTTCAGTAGAAGTGTTTTTTTTTCTTTTTTTCCTGTTGTATCCTCTTTTTCTTTTTTTTTAAAGAAAGGATTCGAGATTCGTAGATTCGCAGAACCTTCCTTTGAGTCGGATTCGGAAAATTCTGGATGCGTCGCATCTCTTACTTATTTGTATTGTATTTTTCATCTATTTCGCTTGCGAGGGAAATGATGCATGGTTAGGTGCAAAAGTTAAGTACCGAGTACCTCTCGTACCAAATGTGTTTAAATGCGGTAGCTTTATAGGACCACTGTTGGCGATTAATGTTTGGTCACGTGGTCCTAAGGTACGGACGGACGTACTGCGGTGGTTGGCCCTGCCACCGCTTTAGTAACCTACTTGGAGAGGTGGTTTAACCTGACCCCCTTGTGCACGAAGATCGCGAGAATAATAATTATACCTACAATGGAAAGCGAGGACAGGGAACAGGAAAAAGCTTCTTCAAGACAAGACCTTGATAGAAACTACGTATGCTGCGCCAGTTTATCACAAACACTACAGAGAAAGGAAGCATATTGCCAAGTTAAACGGAACACAATTGGGTTCGGAAGAAATGTTACGCAAGGATTCGCTATAAAAACTGTCATCGAATGTCTGAGACACAGCTGCGTGCCATGTCGGGCGTTATTGATATGAACAAAAGGAAGCACAACAGACTGCGAGGAGAACGCGAAGATGCCACGCTTCGTAGAATGAATTGGAAGCTGTTCCTTTGGAGTTAAGAGAAAGCTAATGCGCCCAACGATGTTGCAGGGAATGCAGCTGACCGCGAACTCAATTCGAAGCCCCAGAACAGAGACAACAACAGCGAACGGCAAAAAAACGCATCCAACATTTCGAGTATTCGAATTAAATTTCGAACACCACATTATAACGAAATCGTTCGAACACTAGCTGCCCGTGAGCACGTTTAGTAAACAAAAAGCGTCGTGCGCCGACAGATTTAGATCAATCGTTGTGTACAGCTCACGCAACCTATATCTACGTGTCTTCCACCGATATTTCGAACCACAGACTTTCGATATTTCGAACTTCCCCTCTGCGCAAATCAAAGGACACTTCCTTCTATGGCGAGATATTTCTGCGCAAAGGGGGTTGATATTTACGGATCGAAGTAATTACGGGGAAGTGCACGCGTGCAGTGTCACTCGCAGGCGTGGAATAGGACCACGCTAATCGAGAGGACTCATTTGGGTTTGTGGTACAGCATATCCAACTGCGACCGCGATTTAACGAACCGATGCCCGGGAGAAACCGAACTTGGGGATCGAACGGGCGGAAGACGAATCGGCTTGACACGTCCAGTCGCCGACACTGATTAACGCAGTGACGGACGACAAAGTGAACAGTTTCTCCTCTCCCCACTCCGTTACGATGCCCAAGGTTGCTTTCCTAAGTGAAGAGCACATCCGCTGCTATCAGATGTGACAGAAATGAGGTGTATATACGTATATAGCGTATTACTTTTCGGGGGCCGCGTGGTTTTTCTCAAACCGGGGCGGGTAATTTCTAGTTGCGGAGACGTAATTCGGCGTGTAGCTCGGCCTGATTTACGCGTGATTATCGAATTAAAGGGAATATATTTTTTGTTGGTGTTCTTAGAGTAGATTACTAACGGGACCTATATAGAAACATGATCAACAACTAGTACTCACTGAGAGCCACATTATTCAAAGTTACTGAAAAAAAAAAAAAAGATACGAAGCTTCTCAAAACATTTTTAATGAATGACCTTTTCGTGCAGGGTCTGTACTTCGTCAGCGCACGAAAGCCTGAGAGCATCGAAGACGTTTTTGTGTTTTTCTTTAAATATATCTCACTGCTGGGTTGTGCTACGTCTTTTCGTCCACACTTGGATATTCGAAGATGTTGTGTGTGTAAAAAAAAAAGAAAGTTACATAATAATAAATAAAAATGTTTCGCTGGAAATGCCGGTCAATTTTACGCGCGACAGGAGTATTACATGATGTGGCTTTTCGATGAGCACGTATCGGCACTCTTGACATCCTCACATGTCAACGCAAGTTCTATATAGGGGATGCTGATATATGCTATGGTGCTCCTCCTATACACCGATAAGGGCGCTACCAATAGCGCTGGCGTGAGCCGAGGATATCGAAAAATCCATCGGGGAGCCCTTCTCATAGCGAGTCCGTGTCGCAAGCCGACGCGCAGTGGAAACTGCGGTACTCCGTGCCCTATAAATAGAGCAACTCTGTATACTATATTTCTCGGGAATGGAATCCGGACGATTCATCGGAACGTGATTCATTCGGTCGGATGTGCATCATGCAGGAGAGCCAGCCGCTTTCTCGAAGTAAGGCTTACACATCCTGTGCCTGGGTAGACCCTGCCGGCTCTCACTGATAATCAAGATTTTGCAACCTCCCCCCCCCTCTCCCCGTTTACAAAGCACAATATTGTCGCCGTTGTTGTTATATATTTCGAGACAAATTATTGCGTTCACGGAACTGTAATGAGCAAAAATGACGCCTCTCCAACTTCCTGTAGAGGCGCTCGCGTCGTCCTCAAGGTGGCGGAAAAAAAGCATGATTGCCGATGAATAAATCGCCCTGCCTCGTTATTTTCGTTCACGCCGCTCCTGTGTTAGTATCTTTTTCCTCCTCCCCTTCTTGACGTTGAATATTCTCCGCAGTAGTTTCGTACTGCGGAATTGAGAAGTGCTGTAGCCTAACAACATCAATTTGCATTTTAACGAAATATATGAAAAACGATTCCAAGCGCCCTACAGAAGAGAGACGAAACTTTGAATTTGACAAAAAAAAAAAAAGAAGCGATTCTCCATCGGACCATATCAGTATGTGCTCTCTTCGTAGCCACCCTCCCAACCACAGCTTGAACAAACGTCTGTCCCTCGAAAATCTATTCAGTGGCGCTGCAGTTGCTCTTCATCATAATGCACAATCACACTCGCTTCCTCCATAGCTCTGTGATCTTGAACGTAGACTTGGAAAGCTTCACGACAATGGGGAGGAGAGAGAGAGACAGCCCATATTCGGAACCCCATAAATCACAGGCCCCGTTCAATTCCTCCGCCTCCTAGCTTGGCCGCAAAGCAGTGCGCCATGCGTCAGTATAATGCTCCTGTTTCCGCCCGTGAGATGACCGTGAATGTCCTTATACATGTACTCGGTCGTTAGTGCGTCAGTGTCTAACAACAGAGTATATGTATAAGGACATAAGGATGTATAAAGGGACGCTGTACCTGCGAAAGTCTCGTTATCATTGATAGATACATGTCTGTCGTATTATTATAAATCCTGACCACGTACGTTTCAGCTGCTGACGGAGCATTTTATATATATATATATATATATATATATATATATATATATATATATATAGAAAAAAAATGGCTATGGGGGCGAGGACGGTGGTTCACGATTTCACTGAAATGCCTAAAAATTTATCAAAAAAGGTTATTCGTTCAACAAACCGTTCCTCCGCACAGTGCAAGTTCAATATTTTCTGAGACGATGACGATGATTATTTGGCTTTTATTGGCGTTTGGTAAAAGTTGCTCGGGCTGCAGGTTTTGAAACACAGGGAGCTCGTAGTTATTCGAGAGTTTCTGGAACATAATTAGCACTATTAATGCGTTCTTTTGTGCGTGTGTGTGTGTTCTTTTGTATCTAAAATACGTACCAACTACCCCGCATGAACACGCTAGCGAAGTATAACTAACACTGTCGCTCCGACTCGTTGAACCGGAGACTATACGAAAACGCAGCAATAAACCGTACCTGTTATGTGTACCGCGTGTGGACGAGAGAAGAGTAAACAATGAGGACACAGGTGGCTCTTTAAAGCTCAGTTCCCGTAACCCCTTTGACACGGAAGTCCAATCGCAGATGTACGCGTCCACCGCTACCTTCTCTCCTTGCACGCGGAAGCCTCCGTCCCTACTGCTGTTGGTAGGCAAACAGATAGGCACGTACAACGCCAACGTTGTACAAACTCCGGCTAACGGGAACCCGACCTGGATACGGATCACCTGTCCAAACACGTCGGGGTACCCTCGCGGGCGAAGGAAATGAAAGCGTAGAAAGCAAGAGTCGCGGAATGGAGATTTGCGATAATTCCATTCCTTTCAATTCCTCGGAATGAAAAGGTATGCTCAGTTCCCACTCCTGGAATGGGCTTGGCAACCCAATTCCATTCCTTTAATTCCCTGAATAAAGGAAAAGGACCGGTAACCAATACTGGCAAGTCCAGCAGTGCTAGAGGAGATTGACATTACCAAGCGATGAAAAAGCACAAAGACAAGGTTATTTCGCTCCTGACAGTGTGCAGGTGCGGTGCAAAGGGTACGAGGGCAGAAACCAGCATACGTTGAAACCAAAACCGCCACCTGGGGCACCCAGACCGTTCCATTCCCATTCCTATAGGACAGTTTTCGCCATTCCATTCCAGTTCCATTCCGGGCTCTGCTAAATCTGGAATGATTCCGGAATCATTCCAACTCAGGAGTGGCAACTCCGCAACCGTGGCAGAAACTGCACACGTACTGCGAAAGAGAGAGCGCAGTTCTGTAAAGGTGGCTTCCCAGAGCGCATGCGTGTTGTGCGGAGAAGCGTGCTTCGCGGAAAGGTTCTAAGGCTTCTTGGTAATCACGTGTCTGACCAACCCGCGCCATTTTCAAATTTTCTAAATTTCATTTTGAAATAAAAGTACGAGAAAAAAAAGTAATGCATAACTAACAAACATCGCAAAAACCAGCCATCGCAATCGCGAACACAAAGCACCACCCACAGAAACCACGCACCGCAAAGCGTCGCGATGCCACGTTCTTCCCTAGATAGAGCATCGTCCTCCTCTCCCTGCACATATTACACGGTCGAGCGCTGACCAGCACATGCATTGTATGCGGTACACAATCTCTCACTTACTATCTCGTTATACGGCCGTCCGAAACGACACGGCGAAAAACATTCATTACCCGACACGGCAAACAAGTGGAACGAGAAAGAAAGAAAAAAGGGAAAAGAAAAACAGAAGCAAAAAAAAAAAAAAAAAAAGGGACAGGCGGCCGTGGGGCGATATGGAGCTCGTAAATAATGCCTTCCGTGCATATAAATCGCTCCCTGTTTGGAAAATGTCGGTGAGAGAAGGACCGTTGTTCGGAGTGGCGCGACGTATACGAGAGTGTGGTTTGTGCTCGGAGCCCAACGAGGTTTGCCACAGTACATGCAACAGCTGGTGCATTACTGAACGGAATTTGTGCCCGCGCCGGGTCGTTCTATTTGTTTTGTCTATTTCGTTTACCGGAAATGGGGTGAAGGCTTTCTGTCATCATGTTGAACATGAATTTGCACGAGCGTTTCGGCTGATCGTTTCAATGTCCTACGAAGCCGGCCGTCCGGATGACAACTCAAAACTCTATACCGTTTTACGATGTAACATTGCACTTGAAGACTCTTTCCTGGCGTCATTGCCCGCAGATAGGTTTCTCCAAGTCACCGAATCCTAGCCGTAGGTTGGAGACAGAAGTTCCCGAAACAGTCATCATTTCCTTTCACTTCGGTCGTACATCACCGTCAAGTCAACAACGGTGTGCCTACTGATGCTTACGTCACAGCAAAACCGAACACGAGGGCTGGAAATTAGTTCCAAAGCGACAGCTTTATGGCTCGCCAACGTCGACAGCCGCGCAGGTCCGTTCGTTGCAGTTGTGGAGAGAGAGAGAGAGAGAGGGGGGGGGGGGGAGAGGAGGCAGTCCGTGGCTTGCCGAACGAAAATTGTCCATATCCCATCTGCGTACACTTTACAACAGAGCGAGTGTTTGGGCTGATTGGTACAGGTATCAAATAAAAACAACTAAAAAACAAAAGAAAAATTGATTAAAGGAAATTAAAACGAAGGGGGGGGGGGCAGAGGTTGAAGAACATGTTTTGGTGTAACGTGCTCTCGTTGGTTGTTCCCTTGGGGGTGAGAGGGGTGTCTGCGTGGGCTTGCTCGAAAAAAAAAAAAAATTCACTCGGTTGCAGTCCAGTGCCGGTCCTTTTCGTTTTTATTCTCCGTCCTCGTCCTACCCAGCGCACTGGTTTTTTTTTAAATTGAAACACTTTACAATCCGGATTGGACCAACAGCAAATCTTCTGGCTTTCGAATGAGCATTGAGCATGAGCCGAGTTCAAGGCGCATGAGCAGCGGTATCGGGATGTCACTCGTCCGAGCAAAAAAAAAAAAAAAAAGCGGACAGCTCAGACGACCGGATGCAGACATGATTTGACGCATCCGGCGGAAGTTACGGGAACGATATGGGGAGCCTCGCATAAAGGACGGCTATGAATCGCGTTTCACTCCCCCCTTCCACGTGTAATAGTACGTTGCGGCGCGCGAAAACAGGTTTGCGTGATCGTCAGCGGGGTCGCCGATGCGATGCCTAATATCTCAAACGGCGATGATCGAGGCGTTGTTTGCGAAGGAAAAACAATCAGGAAAATACGGCCCCGCACGCGGAGGGGGAGAAAAGAACAACAGTGGAGAGGAAAACGGGAAGGGATTTGGGAGGAAAAGCTTTACGTTTATGGTCGAAGTACTCCTAAATGCGTTTTTCGTTCTTCTTTTCATATATTCGTGAGCGACAAGTTGGTTGGTTTCGTTCAAAACGATACTTCCTTTGATTCGACGTTTTCACCACGAGGGAACTCCGGCTATGAGCACCGTGCACACTCTAGAAAAAAAAGAGAAAGAAGGAGTAAAACGGGGAGTAATTGCAGCTGTCCCCTAGACTGCGGTTACTCCCTATTTTAGTCCCTTAACCTCGCCATTTACTCCCCAGGACTGCAAATTGTCACTGAACTTGGCAAATGGTCTTCCGAATGCAACAGTCTACGTCAATATGCGCTCTTGGTCAATTTGATGGGATTAGACGGTATAACTCAGCCAACTTAGCAATTTTCCACCCACACAGAGTACGAAATAGTTAGCGCTTCTTTCTTCGCAAATTGTGCCCTATGTATGTCGCAAGATTATATATATCACTCAATATATCGCGTTTGACTGTTTGATTCGAAGTATTTTCATGTATGCACAGGAATTATGTACCTGGGACTCTTAGAGCAGAGCGTGAAATGCAGTCTCCACTCTGTGACATTCATTTACTCCCGAAAGGGAACTATTTTTTGTGGCAATATATTTAGTCCCCAAAAGGAGTAAAATTGCTCTTTTTTTTTCTTCGAGTGCAGACGTAGACATATCGCGAAACAATGCCGATTTTTGCGCGATGAGGTAACATTTTCCGTACTTCATGAAAACGCGAAACACCCCGCGGGCATAACGGATATCCTACGACGCTAATAGACAACTTTACACCCTTCTTGGGGGGCCCCATATATGACCTCCCGATTACAATACCACCCTTTTAACATCGGTGCCACTCCCTCACCGTGTACAGTGGCCCTCGACTGGCCGATTGACTACAATCGCGCGCAATGCGTTTTGAGTGACGTCACAGTCTTCACGGGACGTTTCGATCATACAAACGGTCTAGTGAATCTTGCCATTTCTCATCTACAGGATCGTGAAAAGTCGCAAACTCTACAATGCTTGCAACGCGGTTGTGTCTATTGCGCATACGCAGCTGGAATTCGTCTGGAAGCTCAGAAGTAAACGCCGATTTCGAATTTAAATACGCTGCCGAAATTTTACGCAGTCATGCGAATAATGTGATTTCAAGTGAAAAAATTGGGTTCGACTTCCACTCCACCCATATTAGGGACTGTTCACATACCGGAAGTGCACGTTTTACTGAATGCATTACGGATTGCTACGTCCTCCTTTTCAATAAACTGCGGACGGACGAATGCCAAAGGTCCGCTCTGATGACGGAACCCGTTGCAAATGCAACAGAAGTAGTAACCGCATCGTAAGAACGTGATAAGCGCATTCATATACCACAGCACGAAGACAGCATTGTATGACTGTTCAACCCTCTCTCAGCTAGTCTTAACAGAACCCGTTTGGGCCACGAAAGGTTAAGTACTTTTAATCGTTGTAGACTCGAATGCGAACGTATTTGACACAGGTGTGTTTGGTTGGGAGGGTAATTGACAGACAGATAAAACCAACCAAAAAACCACCATTGTTCCACCCCTGAAGAAGGGGCAAGGTTGGCTCCGAAACGTCGGGAAACCCGTTTCGCGGTTTGGTGTTATCTGTCTTTTAATCGTTGTGCATCCTGTGCATAGTTCTTAGCATCTCCAATAAAATTAGAGATATATATTACAGAATAGATATACAGACAAACTCCTTTATAGCGAACACCTTTTTAACGAAAATACCACTACAGCAAATTTTTTTGCGGTCCCGCTGGAGCCCTATAGGTCCAATAATCCTTTTTAACGAAAATACCTTTACTACAATTTTTTTTGCTGTCCCCTGAGTTTCGTTGTAAAGGCGTTTGACTGTATATATGTTCTAAAATTAGAGATACTAATGACTGTACTCAAGTAAGCCCCGATTAAGTGATCAGCTCGTAATCAAACGGACCATAACGATAAATACGTACGCCATCGCAGAGATAATAATCCGGCTCTTCAGCGGGCCACGTCGCCATTCCGCGCCCTGGTCGCCGAGCAGATTTTTAAGTCCTAAAACCTCGAGCGAATACGTGCTAGAGAACAAAACCTCGCTGTTGTTCCGCACAATTCAAATCTGACACGAATTAACGACCCCAGCTGTCGCACGAACGGTACATGCACGGACAGCACAGAACCCATCCGTGCTCAAGGCAACACAATCGGTCCCGCACAGATGCAGATTAAACTGCTCGCTTAATCCCTCCCCGCTAAACTGCAGTAATACTACATGACGAAGCGCTGCCTCCTAACCCGTTACGAGGTTGCAGTAAATAGCTAGCGGTAAGCCGTAACCTGATACCAGTTCTAGGCCCGACAAACGGTTGTCGGGTCGCCGAGAAAGACGCTGTAGCTTTCCAGAAAGATACTGGACGTTGTTATTTTCCGTGCGCTGTGTCGTGCAAGGCTCGTGTGCTGTACTACTACGTAATGCGACGTTTCCGTGTCTCGGCATTCAGCAATGGGGAAAAGGAGTAAGGTTTTACCGCTGACTCGCACGCACAGACTTTCCTGGGGGGGTTTTCTTTTAACGGGCCGGCACGACGCCAGGAAAGAAGACATGTAATGCGCGTCACCAATGCAGTAACTAAATCAGTACTTTCCTTATTGCGCCCTAGTCAATATCATCCAAGCAGTAAACTCGTGCTCTCTATGTGTTCATGCGCCCCCAAGCAGTACGCAGTACTGTTACTACTGCGAGTAATTCAAGGTTGGTTCGTCGCGTTTCGGCTACACTACGTGAACTGGCAGTCCTCCACAGGCATTCAAACAGAACTTTTCTACTGCTTTCTGACGATTGGCTCCAAACGGACGGCACCGAAGAGCTTCCCGTGGCTCTAAGGCAAACGTCGGCAGGGTTCTCTATGAAGTCGGCCCAAGACACACGATCCCTCCTATACTTCGAGCAGCATGCTGCCACATCAGACGGGCAAAGAGCTCAGTACGTCACTACCATTGAACAACAGTGAGAAGGCATAGAGTAGGCCATGGTCAGTTACAGTGGTGGTCAACCAAAGAACCGTCCTACGCTCGTTCCTATTGGCTGCAATGTCTATAGCCGCATCACTCCACGTCACGAAAAGTAGTGCGCTGAAGCCGAAAGTACAGAACTTCACAGGCGGTTCCTTGTATTACTGCAATTTCATTTCTCCGGCGGAGTAACACTGGTATAGAGCGGACGGACTACATTTCGTGCCATTCTTAGGTTGAAACACGGGCATAAGATTGCGCCGCTCGTGTTTCCACCGACGTTCTCGAAGAGTTGATTTCTCTGCCGTTTCCTCTTGACAAAGACCTGGCCAATGGCCAGCATAACGGACATAGAAGGGAAGCAGAGAATCCGTCCCTTCCGGACCCACTGGCGCATTCATCGGTCCACGACCAAATGTCAGAGGTGCAGCCCAGCTCTGCGGATGATGACGGATTGACGTAACCGGAGGAGCTTCCCATTCGGGGCTCCGAAAGCCCAGCCGAGTGGAACGGTCGGCAGCAACAAACGTCCCCCTTTTGAGAGGGTGCGCTCCGATGGTTCCCGGCGAAAATCTCGGTAAACACTTGCCGCGCGGACGCTGACAAAGTGCGCGCCGCGCACAATTTACTACTTTAAACTGGCTAATACGTCACACGATAACTGCGCATATCGGGAGGTACAAAGAAAGATGAAAAGAGAGTTACGTGAGCGATGACCGTTCGTCGGAGTATATGGTCGTGGAACGTGTACACACCACGGCTGGAGAAGTTAGGCGTATTTTTTTACTTTGTTTTTTTCCGCGCTGGTACTGCGAAACAACTGTAGCTATATATATGAGCTTTGTACAGGTGCTGACAGGTAGAGAGAAGACAGAATGAAAGGGATTCCATCCCACCATCTTATACAGTCTGTAGCATAGATCATTACTGACCAGCACTCGTCTAAAGAAGTTTAATGAACATCACATCACGGTGAGCCTTACTCTCAGCCCATCACAACGCATAACATATTAGACAGCAGATCAGACATTAGATTAGATTAGACTATATACATCAACGGATAGATTATAGACATCAACATCATATCATAACCTATCATTCGACATCAACTTCAAAATCACTATCACATCATATCACCGCCACTCATTCAGCATCACATCATTCTATATGATATGGTGGTGAATGATGTGAAGACCATTATGAGTGAATTTACCGATCTATATGCTGACCAGAGCAGCGAGAGTGTGCTCTATATGCAATCGGCCACCTTGCGGCGTTGCCTTGCACACATTAGATTTTCGCGAATACGTAGCGGGAAAACACACACAGGAAAAAAATAAAATAAAAATAAAAACCGCAAAACTTATTCTTTAATCTGACCATCGAACCCACCCACGCCCCCGAGTTTGTACTGCCCGTCGGGAGAGAGAAATTTATCCGGCTCTTCTCACATTACGCTCGCTCGTATATCAAGGAAGCCTTTTTCTCCAGAAAAAGATCGCTATCGGCGGAAGACGTCTTCGTGGAGCCACTTCCATGGAAAGGACTCCCTCCGCGCTTCTACATAAACACGGACGACACGGAATGGAATAACAATATTGGCACATACATAACCTTATATGTCGTCGTTCAGTAAACATATGCGGATAGAAGTCTTTCTAAGGGACCTATACCTGATCTACATTTCAAAATCTCCGCCGGCGGCGGTGATGTAGTATGCGGAAGACATATCCTTACCGTGTATTCACACGAGCGACATCCTCAGGGAATATTCTAGTAGAAGAAAAAGCGAAAACACTGCTCACAGAGCCCAAGTTCCGACCCGTGTTATGTTGAGCATTATTCACACGGTGCGGAATAGCGTGAGTGGCGAACTGCGCATTTAGCAGACGACACTTTAGCAGACGACACCGTCAGCGTGTTTTCCTGTCGTCTGCTACGGAATATCTTGTGGCTGTGTAGCGCTCGCGCTCACGTAACAGCAGAAAGCTATGACGCTTTTCGCATCTTCCGCTTCTGAGGGAATGTCGCTCGTGCGAATACGTACACGGTTAGTGTCAGACACACAACTGAGAGCCATACTCTTTCCGATACGCACTTTCGCAGTATAGACTGCCTGCAGACGACGGGACACGCTAATCCGAGGACAGGGGTGTAAAATCCTGGACTACAACACTGTGTCTCGCGGCCACTGATACAATGTGACGACATCCTCTGTATTTGGAGACATGTTGGGACGGTGTTCGCTCACCTAACGCAAGTTTTATTTATTTATATTGAATAGCGTGTTAGCACCGCGAAGCAACTATTGCTATGAGCAGCGTACAAACGTGGCCAGTTGTGGAGAGATGACACCGGGAAGGACTGGAGGACAGGGGTGTTAGTATGCGTCCTGGGCCGACTTCAGGGAGAACTGTGCCAACATTCGTCTGGAAAGCCTGCCGGACAACAGCGGGTGGTGGTAGGATTCGAACCCACCACCTCTCAGTCTTCAGCACGACCCATAGGCTACCACCAAAGAGCGGCCGTTTAGCTTATTCAGTGACACCTGACGGCTAAACGTGAAAACACTACATTCACATGGGGGGGGGGGGGTATGTTTATTAAGAATAAAAAAAGAAAGGAAAGGTCAGTCAGCCAGACGGAGGTCGGCTTGCTATTCCAAAAAAAGGAAAGAAAAGGAAGAGAAGAAACAGGGAACAGGGGAACAGGTTTCAGGAAGTACCGCGTCACAAGGTCCACGTAAACGCACGGGCCCGACATATACGACCACACACACGCGTGACGCAGGTCGGAGGATAAAAAAGGTGATGACTCTATATGATTGACAGCGCTTTTTATGACGCACAAACAACGAAAGAGCACACGTGTTCCAGCATGTGATTCTGACGACAGCTCACGTGGTTCCGCGGAAAGGTCGCGCGCCAGGAGACGCAGCGGTGCCCACCGGACAATCGTCGAGGAGGCGCTTTTCGCGAAAGGCCAAGAAGGAAAATGAGAGAAAGGATACTGCTATCCCGCACGTCCTTTTCGTCTACGACGCGCGATTAAAGAACATTTTACTTTTCAACACGCGGACCACCATTTGCTAATTGCTACTCTTTCTTGTCACGCTAGATTTTTAATCAAACTATGCTGCGGTAGAATTCGCTTTTTTTTTTCTCTTCTTCTTGTCGGTACTTCTCCTTGCAAGAACGCTTAGATGTGCTCTTAATTCGTAAGCTGGTCTCACTACTTGACCTATTCAGACAGTAGCATCGTGCATCACACTGCTGCTGGCTGCCGAAAACCGCTGTCAGTTTTTCTTAAACTGCTGAAGTTGTCATCATCCCTTGCGGAATATTCCGACAGAGTCCGTACCGTCACCACTCTCTGACAGCGTTTCGTCTTTCTTTTTCACCTGTTCTCACATTCCTTCTCAACAACCCCAGCCTGCTTTAAATGAGTTCAGTATCACTGACAACTAAACAGCTTCCCATGCTTCCTGTGCGCACCTTGCTGCCCTTTTGAGCGTCTTTATGGCCTTAGTTGTCGATGCGCCAATAAAACGAATCATCATCATCATCATCTTTTGTACCTTGTCTGTCTGCTCTTCGCCTACTCGTGCCCGTCGTCTGTCCTTCTACCTTTCCAACGAACATCGCACTCAAACGAACGACTAACTCGTATGTTATGCGACAGGAACACGGCAAGAGGCTAGAGCTTGAACGACATTATCGGAGGAAGTACTCCTCCAGGGAAAAAAAATCCGATGCATAACACGCGTGTTACGCGCTGGAAGATACGGCATACAGTAACTACAATCGACGGGTCTACAACAGAGGCTTCCGTCCGTCTATTTTAGGCTAAAGCTTTACAAGCATAGACTAGCCCAGAAAAAATAAAGACTGCAGAAACGCATCTTTACTTCCCGTCTCGACAACACATGACGTCACAGCTCCTATTTTTACCGCGTATGCGCCTTTAATCCACCCGCCTACACGGCGGCTTCCTCTTCATCCTCACTATCCCGAAGAAGAAGAAGGAGAAGAAAACGGGGGGGGGGGGCATGGCTAAAACAGCAACGGCGATGGAAGAAGCAAACAAAAAGTCAGCTTCCCTCTCTCGCTATATATATATATATATATATAAACACGCGTATATGTATGTATATAATGCGTAAAAAAGGGGGCGCCTTTTCGCAGTCTCGACGTTATATGCCGAAACATATTCATTCATTCGCTAAACGTAATCCAATCAATGAATGGCAAGAGAGAGAGAGAAAGGCGCGACCGCGAAATTGCGAGCGGTGCCGCCAGGGGCGCTGATGGAGAAGGAGCAGCAGCAGCGGGAAAACTTTCCGTATAGCGCTGGGGGTTTCGGGCGTTATGCATAATATCCATACGTTTCAGCGAGCGGAAAAGACTTCAAAGGAGCTGCATCAGGAGGAAATTCCTCGGCGGAGGGATTGCGTAGGTTTGAAAGAAAATTGTGTATATTTGGAGAAGGGGCCAAAAGGAAAGAGCGGTAAATCTACTGGTAGGCAAATCACCTCTTTCAACGGCGATGATCGAGTGGTAGTGGTCGTCCTGACTGACACGAAAAACTGTAGCTTTTTTTTTTTTCGACAATATTTTCCGTCCTTGCGCATCTTCCTGGAGTATTAGTACAAGGGTAGAAAATTCAGCAAACCTAAGAGCGGTCGATATTTCGAACAGAGAGTGAACAGAACGCAGAGTATTGGGAGGGCAGAAAAGCAAACTTTACGAAACAAAAAGTAAATAACATATTTACCCACGTTTGTATAAGTTTTCTGACAAACTGGTGGCTTGAAGGGCGTCTCATCAACATACGTCTATTAAAATGATGCCATTATTATTATTATTATTATTATTATTCGTGGCTTCACGATGCAACAGCTATGATCATGGCCGACACCAGACCTTCGGGGTCCGTGGATTGATTCACTTTGCCCACCAGAAAATCCTGTAATTTTTACGTCCCTCGCGGATGCCGACGTACCTATAAGCAATTTGTATCACGTTATTTGACGTGGACATATGGAGAGAGGACAGCAGGAAAGAGTGGGGACGGGGGCAGAGAGGGGATTACTAGTTATGCGTTCTGGTCAGGCTTCAGAGGGCACTGTGGCGACATCTGTCCGGAAAGTCTGCCAGGAAAGCTCCCTGAGAAAGCCTCAGAGAGCACAGCCCGTGGCGCGATTCGAACCCACCACCTGCCAGTCATCGGCACGACCTTGGAGTAATCATGCGAAGAGGATGCCACTGGTACGTTACTCCGTTGACCCAACAAAGTAGTGGTTGTTTTTATTTTGTCTAGTGAAGAAAGGTCGTCGACCTCTTCAGCGTTAGAAGAGCTTCAACGAGCTGACATCAGTGCACGCTCCTTTTGATTTCTAGCTCCGTGATGCCCTTCGACGAAGCAACCCTTCGCTTTTTCGCGGCTGCCTATAATAACATCTTTCACTGCTCGCAACGCAACTCTTCTGTGGGAGGAGAAACCGGACCGTAACCACTGCGATCTATTTGACAGCTAGCCAGCCAGCAAGTGCATCCATCACCGAGCGGCGAAGCGTGGTATATCCGATCCACGCCGCAGCATTTCCGTCAACGTCCATTAATAAATCCAATTATCATCGCTGACCCTAACCTAAACGGGGGCGCAGACAGCGTCCAGCGCCACCGTGCACGTGCAATACGCAGATAAAAGCTTCCAGGTCCCGAGCGTAGACCCTCAACGTTACACAACGTTACCCTGGCTGTGTGTATACAAGTGGGAAGGCCGGATTGCGGAGAAATTTTGTCGACAATGCCCAAAGCAACAGACTCAAACTGAGCATACTCAAAGCGTACTCAAACTGAAGCCTCAACTGTGCATGAGTATACCAAGGATATGGATGTACGGGTGTAACCATAGACCGAGAAGTTACCCGTCAAAAAGAACTCGGTACGAGTGAAGTTACCGTGTGAAAGATGTAACTAAGTTAATAACGAAGTTCTTCAGTCTCAAATGTAACTCGCAGTTATGGAGTTGCTTTAAAAAAAGAACGAGTTATTTCACAGCTACTTCGGACACAAAATAGCACTACACAGGAAGTACAGCGCGCTTGAGCAGTTGAGTTAGACCTTGAGTTGCCTGTGAAGGAGTGCAACACGCTTAGATCGTTTTCGTTTATGTCCAACAATTCGAACGTTTTGCATCTTAATCCCTGTGGGCGCGCAATGGTTCAGATTCATTTCAATGGCAGCGGTTCTTACTTCCTGAATAGAATACTGTCATCGGTTGAATATCACGTTTTATGGCATAAAATGCCATGAAAGAACCGGGGAGAATGCAAGAAAATATGTGGACCCGAGTGAATAGCCAATTAAAAGTAACTTGGATCTTAGATTAAGTGTCTTTTGCAAGGTTACAAAAAAAAAAAAAAAAAGAGAAACTTAGTTACAGTAACGAGTTACCTCGAACTCTGCGAGTAACAAGAACAACTTGAATGGGGAGTTTCATCGCCAGGGGCAACAAAGGGGTAACAAACCTTCCTATAGAGTTGCATAAACCTCTTTACACTCAAATTCCTGCCTTATACGAAAGCTTGATCCCACTTTGAAGCTTTCCTGTGTGTCCCTCGAGAGACACCCACTAACGCATAAATCTTCACAGTTAGCTTGGAAAACTTCGCGCATAGACTAACTCCACCCGACTTTGAAAACTTCTGCCCGACGTAATTATCTCCGGCACCTCCCCTGCAGGAAGTGAAAGAAACGCCTCATCTCTACACCGGGAAGACAAAAGAGAAAGACGACCACGTGACAGCGAACTGACGTCACTGTGACGTCAATTAGGGGGCACTTTTTCTTTCCCGTGGCAGCGCACCCAGCCAGAAGGCCATAATCAATTAACGCTGCTATATGGTGCAAAGAGAAATGGAATGTAAGTAATTTTACGTGCCATACCGAAAAACAACAACAACAACAACAACAACAAGGAAGAACTTTCGATTTTGAGGGGTGATGTATAGGTTGGGACAGCGACGAGATTTTGTTGTGCCTGCTCTGCGTGCAAGCTGTTGCTTGCTTGCATGAAAAATGGCAGCAGATACGCGGACGCGTGACGTAAGTAGACAGGAAAAGGGCTAGAGGAGGGTAAAACAATGCGCTTGCCCATTCTTTTCTTAACTCTATACTCAATGCTTTGAGCGTATGTGAGAGGATATTGGTCCTGTATAGAAATCAACCAAAGACTATATTGGGCTGCAAGGGATGAAGTTGATAACAGTGTCCGATTAAAGTGATAGCGCATAAAAGGAGGGAGAGCAACTCCTTTTCGGCGTCACTGTGATTTCTTTTTCCTCTCTCCACGCGTGTTACGGACGGACCAACGGGGCTGTCGACGTGGGTGTGGTGCCCTACGCAGCTACCGCTTCAAAAAGAAAATGTCGCTGGTGATTCTTCCGGTTTGTTTTGCGCTGCTTTTCTGTTCTTTCCCGGTAGACGTGCTGCTTTTCCTCAGGATAATACGACACTCTCTTACGCTCTATAGCTTCAATGTGTAACAACAGAAGCGTGGTAACCAGATGGTGAAGGATGTGACCCTCGCCGCAGAGACCGTGCACATCACCATGTCCTGGTTACACGCTACTATTGGTCGTACGATTGGTGACGCCACTGTTAGACATACGATTCCGATTCGTCGGCGTACAAACAGAAACTGCGACTACGGTCCTCTAAGCCGGCGTTCACACGGGGCAACTTTTCCCAGCAACTCGAAGCAACTCAAACCAAAGTCTTTCGAGCAATTTCGAGTCCACGTTCACACGCAGCAACTCGGTAGCTCCACCCACAAGCAACCTTATGGCGACCGGACAATGTGGGTTCGAATCGAACTGGTGGAATCTTTTCTTTAGCTGCTGTTTATCAAATTTCAGTCAGTTTTATTGCCCCAATAGATCATTATTGCCTTCCAGAAGTGGCAACTGATATGTTTCCGTGAAGTTCGTAAGAAAAGAAAAAGTTATCTCTCAGCTGCACCTGCAGGATTTGAACCCATGAACCCACAACGAAATACACAACGCCATCGGGAGTCACGTGGCAATGCTCCCCTTTCTGATTGGCCAGTGCACGAGCAACTTCTCAAGTTTTCGGTCGGGGAGCGATTCGCAGCAACTCTGAGCAACTCGAGTTGCTGGAGGTTGCCGGCTGACAGCAACTCCAAAGTTGCTCATAGTTGCTGGGAAAAGTTGCCCCGTGTGAACGCTGCCTAAGGAGTTACGTTGCAAACGACAACGGCTCCATGACTGGCTTCCGCTCCGCAAACAAAAGACCGTCACCGCAGCACCTGAAGACTACTATATTCGCGAAGGTGTATAGCCACAGCAAGAACAACGTGCAACAGAGAAACTGGCCGCAGAGAGAGAATAATCGCCAAGGAAATCAAGGATGGCACTGGTGGCATGCCCATCTTTCTTTATGGGCGGCAGAGACAGAGCTGCCGTCCGTTGACCATCACGAGCGCCATGGACATGAGGTCTATGATTAGGG
The DNA here is from genome assembly GCF_037126465.1 of Ornithodoros turicata. Taxonomy (NCBI): domain Eukaryota; kingdom Metazoa; phylum Arthropoda; class Arachnida; order Ixodida; family Argasidae; genus Ornithodoros; species Ornithodoros turicata. The sequence continues at coordinate 36,423,127 of NC_088208.1, read as the reverse complement.
GGGGGCTGCCCGAGGCCTCAAAGCCAAGGACACACACGCACGCACATCATTTGCGGAGAATTCGCCCAGCAGAGGGCACAGCCAGCGAGACCGGGCACCGCGTTTCGACAATGCCGCGCTCGCTTCAAATCTCCTAAGATTCGACACAATGTAGCCGTCGTTCAGATGTAGCTGGGAAACGGGACAGGCGACTTTCTTCGTCGCTCAGAAAAAAAAAAAAGAAAAAAAAAGAAAACTTGAAGAAAAAGGAAAGATAACGTGAACGTCCTTACACGAGAGACCGGTCTAGCTGCACTCAGAAATTGTATGAAATTTCTATTTGTATCGGGGTACGTTTCTGGTGGTAGAATTAGAAAAGAAGAAGAAGATGATGATGACGAAGAAGAAGGAGAAGAAAAGAGGTAAGTGTGTGTACCGGTGTGAACTTCCATTCACGCTTCTACAGCCGAGGAAGTAACAGACGCATGCAAAATCGATCCTCAAACACCAAAACTAATAGGACACACCACGTGACACTACGACAGGCGCCTCAACCAGTGAGGCGGCCGCGCGGGGCAGCTCACGTGCTTACGAGGGCCAATAGGAATGATCGAAGCTCCGGCGCTCGACACCGTAGTTTGTTCCCTCGTTTGTAACTCGTAACCTCCTACACTTCGAAAGGAAACTTAGTTTTCCGATCAGACTCTGACGTGCAGTATAAAACGCGTCCATGATGTAATGGACAATCCCTTTGATATGAGCTAATTAGAGACATCTTAGTATCCCCTCCTTTCCTTCACCTCGTCCGTTGCTATGTTGTAATATCACTTTCTCCCGCATGGTCTGGCAACCATATCCTTTCCTCACGAAAAAAAATGATGAAAGAATAAGAAGGCGAATCGCCGAACGAATGGGTATATCGACAAGACTGTAGAGAGAGCGGCATCCCGAGTTGCCGAGCTTCTAAATCGGAAACTGCAATCCGATCTTCGGGCGGGCATAATATAGACGATGGCTTGTTGGCCCACAGTGGGTCATTAAAGGGGTTCCCCCCCCCCATCTCAGTTGACTAATGACCGCGCAGTTATCAGAGATCTGCAATTTGCAAGGAAACCGTCGGCGAACGTCTCGGCTTCTCCGAAGGTCGTCGCTCAATAAGTCATATCCCTGTACACGAAAGAGTTGGGCTCTCACAGACCCTGCCCACTAACAGGCAAAAATGGGAGAAGTCTAGCGCTCGCAAGTGAATAAAATAAGTATTTAAAGAGATTGAAACATTTATTGTTTCAATCTCTTTAAATACTTATTTTAGACCCTGACGCGTATACATGGTGTCCCAGAAAACGTGTCATTAAATTATAATAAAAAAAACTTAACGGCATTTGCTCTTACTAGGTTTTTGTCACCTCCTGACGTGAATGTCGTGTAACGTTAAGTTTAATTATGGAAATTTTTGCGAACTGAAGTCGGAAATTTGCCAAGTAAAGGTCACTTTTTTTACCCCACCAACGTGAAGAGCGTGCCGAATTTACTCAACTTAATGATAAGTGACAGAAATATTGAGGAGCTATCGTATCGGAAAAAATAGCCGAAAATCATGCTCTATGGAGCTCGCGCGCGAAAAATTTTTTTAGCGCGATCCTTGTCAGTCCGACGAAAGGAGGTTGGAAACCCAGCCTACACCTGCAACGCAGAAAGAGATAATAGGGAGTTTTAGTAATACGTGCGCTGTCTCCTTTGCGTACGTACGGGATAGCGTGGTGGTTCTGCGCAATGCGCAAAGCCCTGCTTGTGTCTTGCGCGTGCGCAGAACCACCAACGCTACCCCTTACGTACGCAAAGGCGGTAGCGTACTGTATGCTAAAACTCACTAATACAGGTATGGCTTATCGCGTCGGATTTTCGCTGGGATTGCGCTTTCCCTCTCCCAATTTCAGGAACTGTCACTTTTTCTACTATCACTCTGTGGGCTGGGTTTGGAACCTCCTTTCGTCGTACTGAGAGCGATTGCGCTCAAAAAGTCGTCGCGCGTTATGGTCCGGTGCTACGAAAAGCATGTTCGGCTATTTTTTCCGATGGGATAGCTCGTGAATATCACTGCAATTATCCTGAACTTGAGTGAATTCGGCACGCTCTTCATATTGGTGGGGTAAAAAAGTGACCTGTACTTGGTAAAATTTCCGAGTTCAGTTCGCAAATATTTACATAATTAAACTTACGATACAAGACATTCACATCAGGAGTTGGCAAAAACCTAGTAAGAACAAATGCCGTTGACCGCATGAATCTAGGTGGCGTAGTTTTTTTTTTTTTATTATAGTTCAATGACACGTTTTCTGGGACGTTAGCTGTAGAGGATGAACAGCCGTACATCGTACTATAGTATATTACGGCGAGCACAAACTTTCAGCTTACAGAGAAAACTTTCGCACGAATGCCCATTAATCCTCGTTCTTTGCCGTGAAAGAAGTTTGCGAACGAGCGACACTCTGGTGGCACGTGCTGGAATTAATTGTCATCGGGTAAAAGGCCCTTTCACTTTAACAGGAAAGTGTTTGCGGTTAAACGTGTCATCGCCGAAACGTTGCGCAAGGATACAAATACAGGAAGCCTTCACATATCGGCGGCTCTAACCGGCGCTTGCCTATATAGAAACTACACCTTTCGATCGCCGCCGATCACTCGACACACAATGACACAATGTTGGCACACGTGACTCCGCACGGCGGACTCCCTCGGGGACATAGAAGCAGATGGCTTTTTAATCCCCTCTCGCACAATCCAATTAATCAATGACATTAAGGCCCGTCTGATGCGAACGAGCATCGTGGGTAAACGCGGGAATGACTGCGGGATACACGTACTTCCAAAAGAGGACGGAAGATGGCAGCACCCGCAACTCACATGTAAAAAAAATAAAGATTAAAATAATTGGCCGCATTTTTGCGCCGTATGCAGCTTTATAAGGTTACGGATGGCCGTAAATTATCGGTCACGTGCATGGTTCAAGAAAACTACGGACGAACTTACTCCGCGGTTGGCTCCATAAGGCTATAGATTTAAAAAGAGGTTATAATGCAGATAGCGTATAGTTACAAAATTAAGTAATGGAGACACGAAAAGACGTAATACATTCAATCTATACCACCGCCACTGATATTCCTGTTCATGGTCGGCAAACCAAAGTGTCGCCGTTGTGTACGCTATTTATAGATTCGTATTAGTGAGCAGGACTGTGGCTTCACGCCCAGTGAGCGTTATACGTCATTACACGGCGCTATTACGTCATTGCAAAAAAGAAAAAGAAAAAAAAAAACAGGAAAGAAAGCACGTCGCCAAAGAAACGGCGTGAAGGAAAACAAATGTCTGCTGACGTAGCGGGAAGTCTGAGAAGTTCGCTCTTACGATCAGAATCAAAAGCTGGCTGTTTCCCCACAGGAGCACCCCGTCCTCCTAGCCAGGGTGATACATACCGCCCTCCGTGACAGAGCTCTGTGTCCCGTGTACGTACACGTTTTGTTTTTTCTGTTTCTCAAAAGTGATGCGTCACAGCCAGGCACTCCTGCGACGGCGCAAGATATCCATCCCAGATGTTTGCCAATCTACTTCAGAGTCGTCGCAGTCAGGAACATCGCGACATAACGGAAAAACAAGCAGTGGCTAACATCAGGAACTAAAAAAACGAGTAGCCGCTAAGAAATCGAAAGTTCCAAGAGAGGCCGACCCGACAGTATACCTGCTGAAGGATAGCACTATCGAGAACAACACTTATCGAGGTGACAGACCTCTAGTGCCCCCGTGCGACAGTGAGATGCTGTTCCTGGATGAGGGTTGTTTACTCTTTTTGCCTAGTGCATATCAGGTGATTCCAACTTACGTTATACCGTCTGCCACGTTGCACTACATAGACCGCGAGTCAACTTACCTGGAAAGAAGAAAGGAAAACACTGTCACATACACGAAACTTAAAGGTGCTGTAAAGCAGCACCGATCAAATGTCATTTAGTGTGGCTATTCGATAGTCCAAGCCACCAGGACAAAAACTGCGCAAGTTTCATTCCAATCGACGGTGCAATTAATTAGGAAATTCCAATTAAAGATTACGGGTAACACTGTACTAGGTATTCGAAATGAATCCGTACTTCTGCCACATACGGCGGCAACTACATTGCATGCGTATAACACTGGGCCCGACATAACAATCCACCACAATCCACCATAAATTTCGCCCCTGCAATCCACACAACGATCCACATCTGAGGATAAACGGATAAGCGAACTGAAATGAAATGCTGAGCCGTTGAAAAAAAATTGTCAGACGTTCAACAAGCAAGACAGCGTCGGGACTTCTTTGTTTACAGAGGTTCACAGAGAGAGTTTGTTCGTTCGAAAGAGGCCGCGAACAGGAGGAGCGCGCAGGCGCAGCAGAGAAGTAGGGAGAGCCTACATCGAACAGCGGCCAGCGCTAGGTTACTTCGCAAAAAACACTGTTAAGTGTTAACAGGGGTTTCAGAATGCATAGGCAAACAGGGAAACTAATAATATGTACCGCGACATAGCAGACGACACCATAGGGCCTGTCATCTACTTCGGAATATCTTGCAGCTGAACTGCAGGATTGTATTCCCCATGCGCTAACGTTGCAGTAGAAAGCCGTGACATTTTGCGCGTCTTCCGCTGGAGTATCCTCGGGTATGTCTCTCCTGTGAATACACGGCAAAAAAAAAAAAAAAAAAAAAAAAAAACGAGAAAAAAAACACACACGAAACATTGGTGAAGAATTAAAAAACGGTGAAAGAACGGTATCGCTTTCGGAGTATAGCATTAACGCCACCCCTTACCAAACTGTGAAACACCCGACTGAAGGGGATAAACACCGTAATTGAATGTAACCGTATCCCTCAACAGTTCAGCACGCGTCCCTCCATGATACACTGTCGCTGCGAAATCTGATCGAAGCGCCAACCAGCGGGGAGGAGAGAAGTGTGCTAAAAATATAAAGCGAAGGATTGTGGAATCGAGAGGACGCCTAAGAGCGCCCCATTAATGAGGAAAGGCCGCAATTAATTAAGGGCCCCTATGTTGCTATCGACGGTCAAAAGGGATGAGAAAGTTGCTGAAACCAGCGGGAGAGCCTCGTTAAGTGCTCGTTAGGAGGCGCATCCGTCGAAGGTAATATAACGGCCAATCGAGGCTCCGTCGTCGTCAAATTCCGCTTTCGCTTTGCAGTTTTCAATTGAAATACCCCGTTGTTGATTGTCTCCAGGGGCAGCATGACCATACCGGGATTATGAATAGCAGGATGATGATGATTGATTGACATAAAAAAGTAGTGCAGCAACTTACGTTGAGCAACTATTGAAAACGCACGTGCTCTACGCTATGCTTTCCCACATGAAGCACGAAAGTTGAGAAGACTCATCTCAGTAGCTTCGCTACTTTCTTCGATGCTGCTCGCGCGTAGAGCACTGGTAAATGTACTGAGGACGGCGCTGAGGAACCTTCCTTAACGTTCGTGCAAGCGGACTCTGTAGATACCCAGCTTTCCTTATCTTACTAACCAGGACTTTGGCTGCAAGAAATTTTGCATAGGTGAGGCAAGCGTGGAAGTAGCGGTGTGTCATGCTCCAGAAGTGGTTGACAAGCCTTCAAATACATTACTTCGGTCTTGTTAAGCCGCCAGGGTCCCCTTTTTCCCAGATCACGGGTCAGCTCACATCCATAATAGACCTCTCCCCGTTTGTAAACAAATGATAGCGCCACCAATTTGGTAGAGTTGAACTACGCTGGAAGCTAGGGGGGGGGGGGGGCGAACAAGGTCGCGTCCGAAAGCAACGGTTTTGAGGGGATTACGATGGTCTCTGAAAAGCACGCGACCTTCGGTCCTACTCTGCTTTCAATAGGAGGCAGTGACCAAGTACCCATTCGTGGAACCCAGCCCTCCCATTTCGATTTGTTTCGGTTTCAGTCCGTCTACCAACGTCACGGTGACGTTTCTTGGGTAGAGGTCTATTCGTTTTTGGCTGCGGCGTATTGCGCAACAAATAACAGGTGCTCTTGCGCTGGAACTACGATCCAACTTGACGTGTAGGTGTAGCGGACGCGCCGCGCGAGGTCTTTGATGACTGCACATCCTCTCCTCCTCCTTCAGAAAGACCGAGCGGTGTCGACGTCACGCTGTGACGTACAAAGTACACCGGAAACTGCGCCGCACCATATCCGTAGCAGGCGGCTGCTCCCTATGCTGATGCCACGTCACACGGACCTGACTACTTGCTACTTGGTAGGGGATACGGGTGGTCAGCCATGTACTGTTACGTCACCCCTGGAGATCGTGCCGGGCCTCCAACGTCGCGACGGACCAATCATCACTGTCTTTTCAGCATGTTCTCGTCAACTTTACTGCACACTGACGAGGCATCGTTCGGCGAAAATACCGTGCATGACAGCCTCTGATAGAGTACACGATGAATGAAGCAATGCTGCGTTATTTCCTTGTTCCTTCCGACGGGCGATGGGAACTGCCACTTTTCCTACTACTGGACGCAGAAGACGACTGAACGTTTTCCGCTATTGAACGTCCCACGTCAAACGTACTTTTCGAACATTCACTACGTTATAACGACGCATATTTAGCGACTTGTCCGCGGGGAGCGACATCTTGCGAGCGAGGGCGCAAGAAAGTGAAGCCTTTCTTTCGGTCATCATCGATCACCCCTCGTCTTCCCCATTTGTATATAGAGGAGGAAAGCTTCCTTGACACGTCATTCTGCCAGGACAACAGGAGAGCACTTATTCCCCCCGCACAGCTTTTTCGCCTCCTCTTGGGAAGTGATGGAGGTACTCCGGGCAAGTGTCGACGAGGAAAATTCCTCCGGGAAATGATCCTCGCGTTCCCCCTTATTCAGGGATCATGCTCTAGAGATGAAAAAAAAAAAACAAAAAAACAACAACAACATAATAAAAAAAGTTGTTTCAACCGGTCGGAGTGCAGGAAAACTTCATTTCGTGTCGGGTGAAAAATTATTGAGGAAAGTGTCATAAAAAAACGCCTGAGATATGTAGCCATAGCGCACATATCGGAGCACATAAAAAATCGTTTGCTGTTACACAATCCGACGTGATTTTATGACATTATTATGACATTCGGATGAGCTAATTTAATTCCTTTGTGAGCCCTCAGTCACCAGTCGATGCAAACGTTTCTTTTTTTTTGTGTGTGTGTGAAGAAAGATGTCGTTACATATTCACGGGCTCCATGGCCCGGGTCTCGAGACCTCGTTTGGTTTTTCTATTCGCGCCATCTTGCATCATTAAACGGTTAGATCGTTGCCCTGCCCTAATGTCCTCTCTTCCTGTCATAATAGTTTTCATTACTACAAATATGAGAATACAGTATATTTGTTGTTGGTTATTAAAAGTTCAGGGGACCTTGGGTAGCTTAGGTTTTTTTCCCCCGATCATCATCATTCTATTTAAAAGACCCACGTCACACTGCTGAAAAAAGAAAGAGAAAGAAAGAAGAGAAAGAAAGAAAAGAAAGAAGGAAAAAAGAGAGTAAGGAGAACCTGACGGGTTAAGCCCTTTCTCTCCAGGAGACCTGCAGAAAGCTGGATGTATATCGCTGCCCTGACACATAACACGAATGCTCGTCAGCATGATTATTTTTATTTAAAAAGAAAAGCTCTCATTTATCAGACTTTACGGAGGCAACTATTAAGGTTGAACACTGGGGTGTTCTATTTTCACGTATATGTACAGACGAATGGGTCACGTGCAACGCTGCTGAAAAAACACCGGCTTGCCAGGTGGTATCCTACTTCAAAAGCGGAGAAACACACAATATGAGTTCATACCCGCTTCAGCAGACAATGGCTTTCTAGGGCGCGCGCGCGGCAAGGCCGCACGCAACCTGCTGCAGCAGAGAAAACCTCGCAAATCATCGCCGGCCATGAGAGTGACGACAGCAATGAAAGTCAACGCGAATAAATTCCAGTCCACATACCTTGAGGTGAGAGCGAGACATTATTGATGGTCGTCACCTCAGCACGGCTAGTCATGGGGGTACCACTAGGGTCATAAGCGGCCAGAAGCCAGCTTCCTGGTTATTACTCTCTTTTTTTTTTTCGATGACCTCGAGATAGAAACTGCTCCCTATAGCATCAAAATGCATGGGAATTTCGTGTGCACAAGGGAGACCAGGTAGCATCTTCAGTCTTTTATTGCTAGTGTTCCTTATCCAATGGGTTGATCTAACGATCAGTGAAAGAGAGAGAGAGAGAGAGAGAGAGAGAGATGGGCCACATACAGGGTGTCCCAGAAAACGTGTCATTGAATTTTAATTTAAAAAAAAATCTACGCCACATAGAATCATGTGGTCAACGGCATTTGTTCTTACTAGGTTTTTGCCGCCTCCTGATGTGCATGTCATGTAACCTAAGTTTAATTATGTAAATCTTTGCGAAGTGAACTCGGTTTGCCACGTAAAGGTTACTTTTTTACCCCACCAATGTGAAGAGCGTGCCGAATTTACTCAAACTAATGATAACTGACAGGAATATTGAGGAGCTATCGTATCGGAAAAAATAGCCGAAAATCATGCTCTACTGAGCTCGCGGAGGGCAGCGCGCGACGAATTTTTCAGCGAAATAATTGTCAGACCGACGAGAGGAGGTTGGAAACCCAGCCCAATTTACGCCCAACACAAAAATTTACATAATTAAACTTGGGTTACATGACTTGCGCATCAGGAGGTCTCAAAAACCAAGCAAGAAAAAATGCCCTTGACCGCATGATTCTAGGTCGCGTAGTTTTTTTTTTTATTAGAATCCAATGACACGTTTTCTGGAACACCCTGTATACAACACTGCTCATCGAAGAATGCAATCGCCAGACAGAAACACGTCACTGCAATGATAATGACGATAAAAGATGCACCAGTAATCGAGCCTGCCCTCATCAAGGCTAGTCTGCGAAGAGAAAGCTCCAGCACCCGGGAGCGAAGTAAGACTCAACCAAGACAGGGTTCTGTTTGGTCAGCGGCTACTGTGCAAGGTAAACACCAACGCAGAAGACCAGGTAAACACGGACGCCTGGGGCTATACGGCCACAATGAGAGCAGCAAAGGTGGACCTCGATGAACAGAATGAGAGAAGAACAAACGATGCTGGCTGGTGTAACCGTGATTATGGGGAGCCTGCATCGTAGGTACTGAGGACTGGGAGGACAGGGCACGCTGATGTGATTAGAGGTATTGTTTACCTTACCTAAGGCAAGATCACTCGTGTCAAGGCAATCGATTTCCCCTGGTACATATAACGGAACGGCGCTGTGCACCTTATTCAGCCCTGTATAGATATATCAGAACAAAATATCTACATCTTAAAGGGAGACCTCGCAAGGATTCGAAAAAAAAATTAGATGAGAAGCATGCCGAACACGGGCCACTCCCTTGATACCGAATACAGCATTCGCATTCATTTTGTGCGAGTAATTAATTCGTAAATGATGGCAATACCAACCGAAACCAAAACGCCAAGCGCGCATCGGTTCGCCCGGAGGGAGGTACTGTGACGTCACCCAGCATTGTCGTCTGCTACGAAGCTTGCATTCTTCCATGCCCGACGACGTCGGCAGTGTTGCTTTCAGCGCCCTCTTGCTTCACAGAGGCGAAGCGTTCACTTCGTAGTAATTGGTTCGAATAAAATCAGCGCACTTTGGGTACGCGATATTTCGTATGTACGTATCTGATACCACAAGGGTTACTACTATGTCACAATCTTTGTGGTGATTTTGTTGCGGAGTCCTACTTTTAAGTCCAACACCAGTGGCGTGACCTCGCAGACCCGGCACCGTATGTGCTGTTTCGAGTTTTCTCTGTGTTTGCTTGCGCACTTTCGAAACCGATATACCGGGATAAGACTTCATACTGACCCATCCATTCCCTACTCCTATCCAGCTATCCTTTCCATACCCGTGCGGCGCTTATAACTAGGGCTACACCGTGGCGTCAACACGAGTACCCAGCCGGCTCGATGCCGAAACCACTAACCCAGGTTACGACGTCGTTCCTCAAGCACCGAATCCTGAACACACGTTCCAGATTTAGACTGTCCTCTATACGAAGCCCGCACTAACGGATAATAAAAATTTTTCCCGACCGCAACAGGATGACTCCCAGTCTCCCCCCTGGTGGCGCCACCGTTCATCAAGGCATCATTAAAAGCCGAAAGCGGAGGAAAAAGAAGGGAATGCCGCACATCTACCCACTGATCCGAACCGTACATCACAGCCCCACGCAGGAGAACGGACGAGAGAGAGAGAGAAAAATAAAAGCCTGGCGGTCGGCCCGAGGATTACGGAGAAGGAAGCCCAACCAAGATGAGGTCAGCTTTCTCTCCATCTACTGAGACCCCCCCACTGTGCGGATGCTATTGCGGTATATGTTAACGGTGGATATACGCCGCCACATATAAGCCTCGCGATATCTGCACAGCAGTGGAGGATGCGCACAGCAGCTGTCTTTGTCAAGAAGAAGTGTTACTGTGGCAAGGGGTAAGATGTTACACTGCGAATTCCTCTTGTTCCACGCGAATTAGTCACTGTGTTTGAAGCACGCAAAAAAAGACGAAAAAGAATTAAAATCCGTGCGGGTTGGTGATCCATTCTAAAAACCACAAAGACCCCCAGGTGCAAAGGGACAACGAAATGGCAAAAAAAAAAAAAAAAACAGAAAAAAAAACGAGACAAACACAGCATTGGCTGCCAACCAAAGACTTTTATTTGCGAAGCATCCCCGCTTATAACACAAAGAAACCCAGACGGGGTATTTTATTATGGGTAGGGTTCCGTGTTTTCAGTTTTAACCGAAAAACATACGCCGTGTAAATTTTCCCTCATTCGGTTTCAAATTAAAACGAAAACTAATACAGAGTGGAACATTCCAGGACATGACAGAGATAAATTGCTGCATATGCCCAGCAAGTTGTTGATGCAGATCAGAAAACCGTACAGAAATACGATGGTTGTGAAAAAAAAATGTCCGTTTCCTTTTTCGTTAGCCGTAAAACGCCACCGCAGCGAACAACGCCATGCTGAAGGAGCGCCGTGCTGCGGAAATTACATTGCGATTTCCATGCGCCGATAAAAAACAGACACACGACAGGAAAAACACTTTGATTTCGACGAACGCCTTCGTGAAAATCAATAAACATCGAAAAACATACGCCGAATTCGCGCAAGAATAAAAACTGAAAAGGCGGAACCCTAATTATGGGGTAAAAGTTTGAGCTGTTTCGCAGAAACCTGAACACGTTAGAAGTTTCGATTGCTGCTATTTTATTAATGTGCACGTGAGGGGCTTTGACCCAAGATTCGGATATATGTCTTGGAAATCGTGGAAGAAAATCTACCCCAGATGTGCCCGGCAGTCGACATAAGTACACATAAAAACTTTATGTTCCTGCAGTGTAATTCGTATCCACCGTATTCGTAATCGTAATTAAGTGTAGTATCGTATTCGTAATCCACCAGTCTTCTACGTTAAACGATTCTGCCCCAGCGATCCAATTACCCGATGCCAAATGCTTCTGAACTCGCTTCCCCCCCACATGTGATATTTTCCACGTCTCCAGCGCATCCCTTAAACGCGACGTTATTTCTTTCCTTCATCAGTGAATTTTCGATCGTGATTCTTTCCTTCGTTTTGTACCGTATATAGCCTCATTCCATCTTATAACTTATGTGCTGCGCGTAATCTATGCACTGTAGTTTTGTTGCTGATGTTTCATCGCGTGTACTGCGTGGTATATTTGTCTGTAAATATGTAAGTACGTATGCGTGTTATGTTTGTAATGTACCTCTGTTAGTATCCCACTGTATATGTATTATATATATGTCTGTACATAATTATTTGTGCGTTTATGTCTGTATTGTATCCACTGTGAGTTATGTGTATTGTGTGCGCCAACACCATGGCCGGCCGTTCTTGGGCACTAATAAAAATTATTATTATTATTATTATTATCCGAGTCACTTTTTCTTGTCCCACGTACCTTTCGAACAAACGTAAGGACAAACGGACAACACTCTGTCCTGTCTTGTCCCGTGTTGTACGTTTTCTGGTTCATCCCCTCCGTCTTACCGCCCAAGCTGGTGGATAAGCTGCCTACGTCGCTCTTTCCTCACGTTGTTGATTGATTGATTTGTAAAGAAAAAATGTTGTTGATTGATGCGATAAACATACTTTTCCTTCTAATTCTCTACACCGAATACGATTAATTCTGCTTTCACTATCCCACACACACAAAAAGAAGAAAGAAAGATACGTAAATCGTTATATTAACACTTTGCTCGAAGTATACCGCAGTTCCGTACATCGGCGCGTGAGAGCGTTTATTATTCAACGAGACCAAGAAAAAGTTTCACGGAGTTCTTAAAACCGCACTGTTTTGAAGACTTTAAACGTAATCTTAAAATAAATTTCCTCTCCATTGACTTTCCCTTGTCGGGGTCCCCCAAGTGATCGACCACACGGATTCCCCTTCATTTGACGCGCAATCTTAATTAACTTTCGCCTCCGATCCTGGGATTCATTAGACTCAGAAACGGCGTCGTGCCCTTTATTAAGAAGCGATATGGGATGATCGGTTTTTCACCCAACTGTTAGCTTATTGTTTTATCCGCGAAAAGAGCGATGTGGGAACCGGTTCGATTGAGCGGGACGCTCTGCCGAGTACATATCTCTACGGGACGGAACGATAGAGCAAGCGCGCCTACATGGATAATCAATTGGCTTAATTAAGTTAGGTTCCATTTGGGAGATAAGGTGTTGCGCGCCAGAGAGAGATTGCGTTTCCTGCATATTTTCTTATATATATATATATATATATATATATATCGATAACTTTGTACGGCCCACCAACGTCGACAACCCTGCAAGGCTGTCAGCAACAGTTGCAGAGATAGCAGAAAGCAAGAGGAAGAAATTACAATGGCACCGACACGAGCGCATGGGTACCCCAAAATCAGGATCAGAAAAATGACCGTGAGGGTACCGCCTTTGGCAGAATGCCATTTTTTTTTATATAAATATTTTCTGATACCAATCGTCGAAGCAATATTTTTATCGATCCTCGCCTAATGTCTCAGCTTTATTCTTAACAGCATGACAACACGTGATAAATTAGACTTAGAGACAGATGATTAGAATGTTGTTCTTTTCGGTGTTTTTCATTAATTCTTTAACGCGACGGAGTTGCGTTTATGTACTCGAATATCTCAACCTTTTAACCATATACAAATTAATCGAACTCTCGCTTAGACTAACGCACGTGCAATCACACCCAAACCATCGTTAAATCGTTTGTAAGGATACACCGTTTATTTTGTCACTGCGCTCTGATTAAGAGCGCCGCGATGGAATAAACACGCCACCTCAGCGATTATTACTAAAGCCACGTTCCTTCCCTGTATGGTCCCTATATAGAAGCTCGCCAGTGCCCCGGACTCAGCTGAACCGTGCAAGAGATTGGTATACATAAGCCAGTGCGGAAACACCCCCGATGTGTTGAAGGGAAAAAAGCGAAAGCCCATACGTCTCCATTTGCGTCACCAATATACGACGTCGTCTGGCCAGAAAAGTGTTTTCCATATATACTCTTTATATTACAGTCCGCCGGAACAAGCCGGAAGCCAGAAGAGAAAGAAGAACATATTCCTCCGGCGTAATCGGCTATTAACGATCACCAGTCCGACAAGCGATACGGACGTTTTTTTTTTTTTTTTTTTTTGTAATGTTTTTGAGCTCGGAATTCCCGGTTCGCAAGCTTCTTTCGGCAGCAACTCCAACGAAAAGACCACGCCGACGGCTGATTGGATATCCGTTCGTGTGTTTGCTAACCCATTAGTTACAATATTCGTATATACAATATTAATTGTGACTTTTGTGCGGGTAGTTTTTTGATACGTGATGAGTCGAGGCCATGTTATTTAAACGCTCCTTTTCAAACTTTTGTCGACATGGCTTCGCTGTACGCGAGTTCGTTATACACGAGTTCGCTGTACACGCAATAAAATCCGGAAGAAATCATGCTGCGTAGCAATTCGAGTCATTCAAAGCAAAACAAGGCTCATCATTCGCTGGCGCAGAGGGGAAGAAACGAAACTGGAATACCGGGATACCTTCATGGTATATACGTCCCCCTTCAATCGTTGGTCGTGTTTAATACGGTGGGCTTGTGGGTTACGGTGAGTTATATACGGTGAGTGGGATACGGTAGGTTCTGCAATCTGTCAGCGTCTCACCTCGTTTTAAATATGCCCTCTGACTATCCTGACTACAATCAGCGTTTCCACAGTGAATCAGCAATAGCTGGAGAGCCCTGAGCAGACAAAGTTACGCTTGATACAAACTACCACCGTATGAGACTAGGTGCACAAATGCACCCATATGACATTGGTGCCGAGAAATTTGGGAGTTGCCCCCTGGTGTTCACTGAACGAATCGTGTCGTGGGGATATTCCCGTGCAGTATTCGTACATCGTATCGCGTATCAAGGCATTGCACGTGTACGAGACTATGTCCAGCGTTGATCTTTCCTGATAATGAATGACGAAAACGACATGTGTGTCCCAAGTAAGTCGCATTTTCATTAAAATGTGGCAGTTTTTACCGTAAGCAACAGAAACGAAACCGAAACGAAGATCCCCACCAAGAGTGCGGCACAGTGGCTCCCTGCTTGTAAACAAATGACGTCATAGTGTTCGACAGCGCCACCAATTTGGTAGAGTTGAACTACGCTCGAACCTAGGGGACGAACAAGGTCGCGCCCGAAAGCCACCATCTTGAAGGGATTACGATGGCCCCTGAAAGGGACGCGACCTTCACCGAAAAAGTGCCCCTTCGTGGAACCCAGCCCCCCCCCCCTTTCCGATCTGTTTCGGTTTCATTCTGTCTACCGACGTCACGATGACGTTTCTCGGGTAGAGGTCTACTATTAGTTTATGGGACTTCAGTCAGTTCACTGCCACCGATATTGGCGCTCCAACAGATGCGACATTTTCTCGGGACGTTTGTCTAAAAATAACATCTATGGGTGACAAATCATGCCGCCGACGTATCGCCAGTCAGGAACAATTTCCGAGTGGCGCCAGGGGCAGCGCCCCATGCTTCCGCAGCGTGGGCTTCCGGGACATGGTACAGGTACATATACCCCGGTATATATAATGGCTGTACAATAATGGAGCTGATAAGGTTTCCATACGGCCAGGAAATTGCTCTTTGGCTAATTTCATTTTCGCCGCCGCCGCCGCCCTCTCCGGCTCCACGATGCTTCCGCGAACTGACGACGATGATAGCAAAGAAGATGAAGCAAACTTACGGGTTCAAGGAAAGTGTAGCGTAGTATGTATAATCGTTAGGGAAGCCTATATATCGCCGATATAACGCCGATATATCGACGTGAAAGTTTGTAGATGGCTTAATACTATACGGTGACCATTGGTTAATGTGACCTCCGATAATCTGACATACGCGTTTTACGACCGTACTCCTGGGGAACAATACAGTGAAACCTCTGCAACCCCCCCCCCCCCCCGTTAGTATGACAATTCCGCATTATGACCAAAATTTTCGGGACCGACCATGGTCATAATAACGGGGGTTCACTGTACTTAGCTAATTACCTGTGACCTTTCACGGTTTGCGATAAGATGTTCTTGATTAGAAGTTCGCGTCTTCTTCGATTTTTGCACAAAAAAAAAAACGTCACCAAACGTGGCTAGATGGTAGCCAAGGTCATGCACAGGTGGTGGGTTCGAATCCTATCACTGGCCGTGCTGTCCGAGGTTTTCCCTGGGTTTTCCGAAGACTTTCCAGGCGAATGTCGGCACAGTTGCCCCTGAAGTCGT
The DNA here is from genome assembly GCF_037126465.1 of Ornithodoros turicata. NCBI lineage: Eukaryota > Metazoa > Arthropoda > Arachnida > Ixodida > Argasidae > Ornithodoros > Ornithodoros turicata. Next base: position 36,407,239 of record NC_088208.1, on the reverse strand, counting down.
CCCAGGACGCATACTAACCCCCCCAACCCCGTCCCCCACTCCTTCCTGCTGTCCTCTCTCCATCTGTCTACGCCTGTATTGCCACAGTTGCTTCGCGGCGCTAATTCACACACACACACACAATGCTGCGAAAATATTTCGCCGCAGCCAGAATGCAACTTTATGTACCGACGTAAATCTTCGCGCACATCTCGTTCGAACTGAGGCCTGGCTTCATCGAAGTCTCTCTTTTTCCTATATACACACGTGAGGTATGCAGCTTTATCGACGACGCACGATGACCTTTAAACATCCGCGGGACATTTCCGGAAATAGCATCGAAGCCGAGAGATTTGTTCGCGGACAAAATAAAATCTCCTCTTCGAAAGGAATCCCTGTCAGCCCCGAGCAAACGACGACGACGCCGTCTCCTCCCGCTAGATATCCGCGGATACAAAATCGTCCCCTCATACATCGACGAATTCTTGACGGTGCTAGGACGCAGAGCCGTTACAAGGCGACTATTCGTGAAAAAAAAAAAAAAAAAAGAAGAAGAAGAAGAGAAACGCGCTAATATTTTAGGGTCCAGCGGACGACTCGTACGGGTAGGGAGAGAAAGGATAGAATTTTCCAGAAAACGTCAACGCCCACAGAGATCTCATTCTGCCTACTTTTTTTTTTTTTTTTCGTTCCTTTCGAAATCGTGCTTTCGGAATTCCCGGCCTGCCTCCAAAGCACGTTCCCCCTTTTATATACGCAAAGTTTCTTTTTCCCTCATTTCTTTTTCTTCTTTTTTTTCGGAGTTCCACCAATGGCAATAAAGCTCAGTTTTTCCTTTCTTTCCAATGCAGCTGCGCGAGTGCGCGAAAGACAAATAAGAAAAAAAAAAAAAAAGAAAGAAAAAAAGAAGAAACAAGACCGGAGTCCGTTTGCTCTCCGCTCACTGTTTGCCTTTTTAGACGGCGCCAGTTTACGAGAGGACGGGAGGGGATGAAATCGACAACGGAGGAAGAAATAAATTAGAGTATTTCAGAGGCACCTCGATACCGCGTGGAATGCACGCGCGCCTCGCTTTGGGAAGTGGTGGTTATATTCGGCGTGTTATCAAGGAAGGTGGTTGGTACAAAAAAGTTATTCCAAAAAGCAGCCGGATCCGCCAACGACAAGAGCACAAAAGACGAACGAAAACTGCCCCCGCTTGCTTGCTCGCATGCATGCGTGCTGCACGCGACGAGATGGAAATTCCTTCGCTTAGAGAGCGACGGCGACCCGGGTTTTAGAAAGAAAGAGTAAGGAAGGCGCTTGTGGAAGAAAGGTCCAACGAGAAAGAAGATCCACCGAGGTCACGTGACTGAGGGGAAAAAAGATTCGACGGGGACAAAGATCTAAACGGGAGAAAGAGATCGACGCGACAAATAAAAATCCATTCCAGAAGTGGACGTTCTTTCTCGATGGATCTTCATTCTCTTTGGACCTCAAGATACCGCTCGATTTCCTTAAACCCATCTTAGAAACCATACTACGGTCTGCTGGCTGAAATCCTGCATTTTGCGTCTACACCCAACTTACAGTCACTCTATTCAAGAAACCAGTCGGCAGCTCCAAATCGCTCATTGACCAAGTACCAAAGCGCGCCGCGTACAATTTGCACGAACCAGCCAACACGTCCCCTTGCCCAAGTCCCCCATGATTCAAATCTCCCAAAAATCTCACCTAGCTCCCATTTGTTTCCCGAATATTTCCCCTTCTACGCCTACAACCAACAGTCTACCCTCCTTTCCCGGCGGCACAAGTGGCGCCACCGCAGAGTATTTCCAACAGACATTCCTTTCGCTTTCCTGAGCACATTTCCCGCGTCGTTTTAATCACTTTACCCGTGCGAGAAGCCAGCAGTTGCGTCTCTCGCCCGCTAACGGCCCGATCTTCCTCGAACATCTACACGTTAGAAACACAGGCCGCAGCTGGAGAACATCGCGAGAAACAAGCACCGCCGAAGAGTTTCAATTAGAACCCGAACGAAGAAAGAACAGATCCGAACAAAAGAAGAAGAAGAAGATGGGGGGGGGGGGGGATGAAAGGAACGAGCGACGGCAGGAAAAACACATCGCCGTCGTCGAAAATCGATAACTGACTCGTCCTCGCGCGTCAGATCCGACGGAGAATACAGCTGGGAGGCATTTTTTAAATACATCTTAGAGAAAGGGGTGCAAGTTGATTATCATCTCCTTTCCTCGATATATTCACCGGAGCCGATGGTTACAGCTGCGTTCAGCGTGGAAGCTATACGGACGTCGCCTTTCTGATGTTTGTCGGGTCATCGCACCTTGGGAAACAGACTTTTAGCCCGCTGTTCGTTCGTTTCTTCTGTGCCCTTGTCTTCTTTCTACGCGAGCTAGAGGACGTGCTGCCCGGTTGTGAAGTGAAGTTCGAGTCTATGCTACATCAAGAAACATAACAAATATCTACGTTAGCAAAAGCAAATAAACGGCTGCATCCTGCTGCATCCCGTCAGACGTCTCTCTCTCTCTCGCTTACTCTCTCACCACAACCGTTACGGACGGACAGACACACGGCTGTCGACGTTCGCGTTCCCTATAGAGTAGAAAGTGTAGATTGTGTAGAAAGTACGCAAACAATTCTTAAAGAGCGCGCATCCAACACGGATTGCGATTGACGGCAACCAGACGCGGCACAAATTTAATCGCTATCCAACGCCCCTCCGCGGCCCTAATTGGAAGCACGCCGTTTCGTCGCGTCCAGAGATGCTCATACTAACAGACACAACAAATTATGGCACACATTTTTACATTGCCGAGTGAAAAAAAAAAAAAAAAGAACAGCACCCGACTCTCTAGAGCAAAGAAAGTGACGGAAATGCCGCTTTTATCTCTCTCTCTGGAGACACCTTTTTTTTTCTGAATCACGCGTGAGCACAATTAAATCTTAGCTTCTCACGTTAAATAGTCTGTTTTATTTGCGTCTGAATCACGCGTGAGCACAATTAAATCTTAGCTTCTCACGTTAAATAGTCTGTTTTATTTGCGTCAAAAGTAGAACTAGTTAAAGAAGAAAGCAAAAGAGTCGGTTTCTAAAACTGAACGCGAAAAAAGGGCAACGTTTCACTTACCGCGCGTTCACTGCTTCATTGTCGTTTAAATACAGAAGAGAGAAAGAAAAAAAAAACTGAATACACTCAAAATTCAAATTATTTTCTTCGTTCCAAGGAAACAATTATGTTGAATGAGCATGTATACAGTAGACAGTAATAAGCGTGCAGCCCAGTAGAACAGAAAGGACGCACTCGTTTTCTCCTCAGCGAGTTCTCCGCATGTGAAGCATATTTATTTTTTTCCGCGTCCCCCGAAGGCATAATCCATCAGCTGCGATGGCTATACATCTATGACGTCCGATGGATTCGTTGCCGAACAAGAAGCGAAAATTGTTAGGAAGAGAACGTCAGTGCCTAGTATGGCTTATATTTGATATAAGCCATACTCTGCACTGACGTTTAATTCCCAAACTATATTCGGGGAAGGTCACATGACCAAAAATAAATAAATAAAATACAGTGCGAAACGATATAATTTCTATATTTCGCACTGTACCCGGCGCTTGCTTTATGACATGTGTCCTTCCCCTTACAATCATCATTACACGTACATTGTCAAGGTCACAAGTATGAAATAACGAAAGAAATCAAGCGTATGAAGGGGTAATAATAACAATAATAACAACAACAACAACATGAAGAAGAAGAAGCTGCTAAATGAATGACCCTGCCAGTGCACCAGCCCCCATTGCTGAAAGATGAAAGTCACTGAAAAGGTTAGCCAGCTGTAGGGATTATCTGTCCGTTCTATGTTGTTCCAGCCTCAGAACATCAGTTTCTCTCTTGTCCCCCATTGCTGATCGCCTTCCATGCTTAGACTGTGAGGTCTACCGGGTTCGAATTCCGGCACCTGCTGTGCTTTGGTCTTTCCCCTGATATTTTTTTCCCCGTGCGCATTAAGGAAAATGTCGGCGCCAGTGAAGTCGGCCCAGGACGCCGGCACAGGCGAATCGCACGGCAACAACACGCCACGAACGAACGAACGACAAATGCTGGTTAATTGAACTGAGGAGCGCGAAATGGGATACGAAATTATGACGCAGCTGTGACGTATTTGCAACGTATAAACTCCGCAATTTCTGTATCCGTTGTCCATCAGCGCAGGGTGAACAACTGAATCAGTAGCAGTTGCGAAATGCTATAGGAAAACGAGGAACGCGTTGGGCAGCGGCAGCAACACAAACAAGGTGGCAGGTGAAAGTGGAGCGTTTACACAGAGGGGGTGTTGTCCGGTAGCCGCCTCTGCGGGATACTCTCGGCATGCACGATGACCGCCATTATGCGTGATGCATGGCCTTTCAGGTTGAGAGATCGCTCTGCACATACGCGCCATTAGGAGGGGATAGCGTTCTCTGCGTCAGCCACATATATAGTCATCAGCTATAAGCATGGGTGAAAGCGTCTACGTAAAAAGGACTTTAATGGCCTATCTTAAAAATCCCTCGTACATTCTCCTGCACGAGGTGGCCGGCTGAACACCGGCCATTTTGGGCTAAAGCTGGACTTGTAGCGCGGGATAGACCCCCATCACCTGCCCCGTGAAATTAGCAAGAGACACACGTTGGTCCTGGAGACTTTCCGATCAGATGCCGTCACAGTCAACCGCCGAAGTCGACCCAGGACGTACACAAATCCCCTTTGCTTCCCACTTGCTCCCAGCGTTCAACTGCCGTGAAACAAAGCATTTTCTAAAAGCGTATAATTTAAGGCGGACTCACTGATTAAGAAAATCTATGGGGGATTTTTGTTCGAAGGGTTCTCGTAAACCTGGCTAAATTTCTACACGGAACAGGAACAGGCGTGTTCCCCTCTAGTTTATCTAGGGAATAACATATTTTTGAAGGCCTGACGCGATCCGGTGATTTTCAGTAAATTAAAGTTCGTCAAATTTTCAATACACGGGTGTCTATGGCAGATGCAACAAAATCGCTTCTCTCGGCTCGCCCGCCCGCCCGCCCGCGATACTTGGGCCAAAATGATTTCATTCCCTGCACTAACAGTCCAGGAGTTGATTGCAATCGACAAATTCCACAAGCTTACTGTCGTTTTCCAGATCCCTGCGAATGAAAATAATGGCTTTGTCGTCTGCTAGCATGTTCTGCACGCTCCCGCCGATCGCACTACTTTTTAAAAGGGCGCGAGGAAAGCAAAGCGAAGAAAACAATTTTGCGGCAGTGCAGCCATCTCGCTCCGGAAGCGAATGTTTACTATAGATCGCACCAGTACGCCTTATAAACGAGGCATATTTGCGAGCTCACACTTTATCGAAAGAGATTCGATTGTATCGAAGAGAGACACCAGCCCGAATTCTTGCACTTACCACCGTTAAGATGGCGTATTTGCTAAACCAACACTGACCTCGCTCAGTTATATAGAACCGGCGCTGATGCTTAGTGGCAACGGTTTTCCCCGAGGCATTGCCAAATTCGTTTCGACATCCATACGGAACACATTTCGAAATGAAACGTCTTTTGAAAACGCAGCACTTTTCACATTTTTATATCATCCTCCGATTTTCTTTTTTCTTTTTTTTTCCTCTCTGCCCTTCGACATTTCTCGGCCTTTACTCGCAATGCCCTCGAGGTTCGAAGAGTCGTATATTCCGTTTGCTTTTTGAATTACGCTTTCTCCGGGCTTTCTTGGGGGACACAATGAAAGAGCTCAAAAATGGCTGGATGGCGAAATATTTCCTCAAAAACGATCGCTCCAACGCGGAGACCGTTCTTTCGTATAGCACACCCGCGAGACTCCTCGTTGACGAAAACTCTTACGGGTCTTTGAGGAGGAGTCGGTTGCCAAGTGCTCGAGCAGCACCGCAATAAAAGTGCTGATTCAAAACACACAAAACTACGCGAAAGCCCTGCGCAACATTTTGAACCATGAGGTACATGTAGTGCAGTCTGCACGGCTTTATAAACGTAAATAGGGTCAACGGCCATACTTCTTGATTGGAATCAAGATTGTTTTCTTTTCATTTTTTTTTTGTGCCCCAAAATGCCGAGATATTTTACGTTTTGCAGCCAACAACCGGACCGTGATTTGAATGTCAATCGAATATTTTTTCTTAAAAAAAAAGATAAGAAGCATTGCCTTTTCGCGAAAGGCACAACGCAACATGCACGTAATCTGTAAGAGGTCCGAAAGGATGATAGCATCGGAGGCACGAGTACCGGCAACGTAACATGTTAGAGGAGTGTATGTAATAGATGTGAAAGTGTCGGATATGTTACAGTTCGTATAAATCAGGCACAGGCATATCGAGTTCGCTTAAAGAGTATCCGAACTCACTTGCAACCGAAAAAGATTTCCACGTAAACAATACAAGATAGATATATAGAGATAGAGACGGGAAGAGAGAGTCGGGAAAATTCAAAAATCTCAGCGCCATTTCTTCGTTTGCGCTCAGAGCCCATGGTATCTACCGCTTCGCTACTCAACTCCAACCGGCAATGCCCCGACATATCCAACTTCTCCTCCTATCATTTTACAAAAACTGTGTATGTTCCGTAAGAGAACGCTCACAGAGAATCGTTACCAGCTACCTCTTTCCGGGAGCCGCGGAAATGCCGTGCGCAGTTTGCGAGCAGAAAACTGCTTTTCGCCTTTTTTTCCCACCACACATCCGTTGTTCCGTCTTTGTGCAAGGCCCGCCAAGGCGATACGTGCTATATGTACACGCGTTCCGCAAGGAAGAGCCGTTCAACCAGACACGAGGAAGTCGCGATAGTGATAGGCGGTGCGCGCTGGAAATAAAGGCTTTTAAACGCGCTCGCGCTCAATTGTTTTAATGGGCAAAGTTAACGCGGTGTTGGGCGCCTTCGGCACCAACAAGAACGCCATTCGTTGTGAGGCTCAACCTGATCCTCTTCCGGGGGATCCTGGACTGCGCGAGCAGTATTCAGATCGCGTCGTGGGTGGGACGCGCTTCTCGAGCGGGCTGCGTGCGTCAAACGAATGGTAGCTGCAACATCACGATTAGGACAGTGGGAGTTGGCGGGGCCGCATCTCGCAGCACAGGCCGTTCTGCGAGAGAATTTTTAACCCGGATTTTGCCGACGGATCTTTCCGGTACAGACGTCGTTCCCCGTCAAGTTGGCCCTGTATGCGCACTAATCCTATCTCTTCATCCCGAGCTCAATTCTTTCCAGCTCTATCCTCTCCCCATCTGTAGTCGTGCAACAACAATAAAAATTTCGTACACGCCAAGAAGGAGACAAGCACTAGCGATTGAAGAAAATACATAACGGTTTCTAGACCACTAGATTGTAGTAATTATTTCTCATTTTAGTGCGCTTTGAGGGAAAAAGATTAAATCGAGGAGCAATTACAGCTTCTACTCCGCTAGACTACAATTATACTCCCCCCCCCCCCCCCAAGACATCGTATAAAGTTCCGTGCATTTCGAAGGGGATTTAATTATAGTTGCTGCGGTAATAAACCTAGTCCCAAAAAGGACTTACATCTCCCTTTCTCCCGCTTACTTCCTCCTCTCCCCCCCCCCCGCCGCCTCTCTCTCTTTCTCCTACCACAGAACAACAACAACAACTTTATTTTGGCTTCGGAGAGTGGGGAGGTTCACCGCCACAGGCGATACTCTACCCCATTGCTGGTGGGAATGTGGGGAATAAAATAACGAGCCTCGTCACAATAACGATCGAAGTCCGATGGTGTCCAGAAATGTCAGAAGAGCTTTTGAGCGCAGAGCGTTGCTGGGCTGGATTAGGCCAGGGACCAAGCAATTCCGATAGGGAGACTGAGGGTCGAGAGTCTAGCTGACGAAGAGAAGTGTCCTACCACAGAGGTGTTAGTTCAGATATGCAAAAACTCCCAAGAGAAACGGACTTGGAACTCTGTTATAAACCTGCAGCGAAATGCACGTGCAACGTCAAATGCGAGGTTGGAGATAGGGGAATTGAAACGAAGACATGGTCAGTTTCGGAATGTAGGCAATCGACAACAGAAAACAGCGACCGTGCAGCCCTCTATCGCAGGGCTAGGCTCCACCTTTTTTCGCGCGATTCTTTCCCTTCCATCTTCAGGACGTGGCCACTACGAGATTATTACTTCAAATGATTGATGAGGAGCGCGACGGGCACTCAGAAAATTCTTTTCTTGCATATAATTACGCCATCTAATGGCCGTTTTCAGAGCAAATCTTCGGGCACTAATAAGGATCTACGGGTCGTTCAATTATCAACGCATTCATATCTCTCTATCAAGTCGGGAAAAGCAAATAAGAAGAAAAAAAAGGTAACCAATAAAAGTATTATACGAGGACCCAGATATAATGAAAGCTCGCTTACAGCGATCCATCGTAATCAGCGGATGGAGAGATCAAAACACGAAAATACTTTAGTCAGAAGACATTACACTGCCAAACACTCCTATAGCGGGAGTAATACGCATCAATAGTAATTACAAAGTCATAATTGTAACTTACGTACAATTACGGCAAGTAAGTACAGCATTTTCATATACAATTTTTGATCTCTAATGGTGTCCTTGTTCTCTTAAAAACGCGATGCAAATATGGACGTGCTTATTCAAAGGACAAATGAAATAACTAGCGGAGTACGAAATCTAGGAAAGACTAGAAACCTACGCTTTACAAAAACGTAATAACATACCTAAACTGAGGTAACAAAATCACCGCAGTAATCTGGCGAAAGCCGTAAGAATTTTACTGAAAGACGGCGAAAAAGGACCTTCTCGCATGCAAAACATGAGGAATAGCTCCGTGTGCACTATAAATTAAAGACAGCTAGAAAACTTTTTGTTATGCGCAGGCTCCTCTATAACGAAACCGTTTCATTCGAATTATCGCTTTGTTCGAAACTTTTAGTTAGGCTTACGTAACACCGAAAGTAATTAATTCCGAAATGTATTTAATGACAGCGACTGGGTTACGCGTAATTAATTGCTTTAGAAGGCCCTCTCTCAACTAAAGCGTATCGTAAATTGTACACGTACCTCAATTTCCAAACACGCAGCGCTGCCGTGCGCGCTACGCCGAAAGGCATTACCGGGCGAAACAAAACGATGAACAGCGACACCACCTCGGAATCCACTTTGCTCCTTTTGTTCTTTTGCCTTTTCATCTGGCCGAATTACAGAATGGCTGCAGAGGAATCATTGAATTTTTACTGTCTTTAGAGAGAGAGGGAACCCCGATGATTGAGGAATGCGGCAGAGGTATTCGCAGACGGCGACTGCGAAAGCACGACATCCGAGGGTATTTATTTTTCCCATCCAATCCAATTCGAAGGATCGTTTTTCCGCACCGCAACGGTGAAATCGAACACGCTATATCTATATATTTTTTTTTCCACGCCGAGACTGGGAGGTGACACGGGTTCGAATCCTGTCGCCGGCTGCGCTGTCTGAGGTTTTCCCTGGGTTTTCCGGAGACTTTTCAGACGAATGTCGGCACAGTTCCCCTGAAGTCGGCCCAGGACGCATACTAACCCCACTGCCCCCCACCCACTCCATCCTGCTGTCCTCTCTCCATCTGTCCGCGTCTATACGCTGCTCATAGCCACAGTTGCTTCGCGGCGCTAACACGGATTTAAAAAAAAAATCTATATCTTTCTCGCCTGCCCCTCCTTGTTCCACATTTTTCGCCCCACCCCTTCTTTCTCAAATTTTTATCGAAGTCCTTTTTCTCAATAGTGCTATACAGACTGTACAAAAGTGCTGCTAAAAGCGACTCGAGATCAACGTTCCTTCAATGTTGTCCGATCGGCTAGAGGCTTTTCTACCGTTTCTTCCTTTCTTTTCGACAGCAGACGACTTTTCTTCGTTTTTTTTTCTTCTTCTTTTTGTCGTACACATATCTAATGATTCGCCAGGGCGCAGATGGTATCTGGAGGTCATGCGCTGTCGGAAGCAGGATCACCGTTTTAGAAAGGGGGAGAGAGAGAGAGAGAGAAAGCTCCTAAATTACCAAAAAGAAACGGACGTATGGGGTCTCACGGGTATACTTGCGTGAGCACCACGTGATACCTGCACGAGAGTGGCTTAACAACCCACAGATTCCAAATGGTACTGATAGCGTGCTTTTTTCTTTTTTGTTTTCTTAAAAAAAGAGAGAAAGAAAGACAGAGTAGAAAAAAAAAAGTAACCCAGGAAGTGTACGGAATAAAAAGACTGCGGCAAAAAAAAGATGCGATACAGGTGCATCGGCCTTCAATCAATTCCTGTACAGCAACCCTTCCTATTTACCAGTCACTTGTAGTTCCTCAATCCTGATCATTGCTGCTATATCCTGTGTAGGTGCAGAAGTAGTCCGTTTTCAGGTAAACTACCGCGATGGACTGATTGCGGAAGAGCTCCAACCGCAGTCTCGACGATGCTTTCGCGGTGCTTCTAGAGTTCACTTCGCGGACAAAAGACATCGACAAGAGATAAAGGTCATCGCATAAAGTCTCCCCTTTCAACTTAACACGATGCTTTTACCTCTTCTTCACACTTCGCATCTACGCTCATCCCTGAAGAACCGACAACATTTCAGCTCACTCTGTCAATAGACCCCGCTCTGTTTGTAAACAAATGACGTCATAGTGTTCGACAGCGCCACCAATTTGGTAGAGTTGAACTACGCTCCAAGCTAGGGGCGAACACGGTCGCGCCCGAAGGCCACGGTCTTGAGGGGATTACGATGGCCCTTGAGAGGGACGCGACACTCGGTCCTATACTTTTACTTCAACAGCAGGCAGCGAACAAGTGCCCATTCATGGAACCCAGCCCTCCCCTTCAGATTTGTTTCGTTTTCAGTCTGTCTACCAACGTCATGATGACGTTTCTCGGGTAGAGGGCTACATGCGCTTACTAGTTTCGCGTGCAATTTTAAAGCATGTCAAGATAACGGGGAAAAAAATCCTCACTTTAAAAGCGAAACAGCGTCGCATACTCGTCGTCGTGAATCTGTTTTATTTTCCCACAATCGTACGCTTCCCGTACGCGTTGAACGCGTGTGACAGGAAAGTCATCGAACACCGCACGAGACAGCGACTATTTCGCCCTTCTGCCTGACGTAGCATATGAAGCGTGCCAATCGAGGAGGATGGACTTCTCCGGCATACAAGCAGGAGCCCACTTTGTCCACCCATCGCGGTTATTAATATTTGGCGTGCCGCCGGCGATCAGAGCGATTGCCCGTCTTGAACCGCGCGTTCCGATCACGGAGCCGCGCGTCGCCGACCGGCATGCCAACGTGATCGGGACCGCTAGCTTCGATCCGGCGGAACCTAGGCCTGGCTGCCCTCACGCGGGCCGTCTATATATAACCAGGAGGTGGGGGGACTCTACAATCAATGATCGCTGTCAGCTTTGCTGTACCGAACATAACGAGTAAGAATTCACGGGGGACTGGTTTTAATGCACGGTAAAAGCCTCTATAACGAAGCCGTTTTATTGGAATGATCGCTTTACTCGAAATTTTCCAGCGTGCGCCTTGATACGCGCTTTGAACCGGATTAACTCTAATTGGACACTGCAATCCGACTCCGCTTACAGCGAAGAGTGACTCGCCGATCTCGCATGCTAAACTCGGCTCACATCTTTTTCCATTTTGGCGCCCAAATTGCTGCCAGGATGCTAATCACCCACATATTTTTTCTTACTTGAACACTTTTTTAAGACTCTCGGGGTGTATTCGTGCGCTTCAGAGGTTAATGACATTGTTCTTGTGGTACTTCGGCTTATGTCGAATTTTCTCCCGGTCTCGTTGACTTCGTTATAACAGGGTCTGACTGTATCCTGTTTGGAGTTCCATCATGTGATGAACATATTCACCCTGATTGTTACGAAAGTTGATCGCTGCTAATAACAAGTTAGTGTGGAGTTGTTCACTTATTTTAGGAGGATGGTTTAAGACTTACGTGTCATACACCAAATGGTAGAACGACCATTATCGCGATAACAATGAGACGATGAAGAGACGTCATTGCAAGATGATAAAGTTCGTGTGTGACAATTGGGAGTTTTAGAAAATCGCAATCGCCCTCGGATTCAGATTCGGTATCGCTGTCAGTCAACGAGATATCAGTAACGTGACATCAGCCACTCCAAAGGAATCAGGATACTGGCTTATCGTGTTTTCGGAAACGTTATCGTGAAACCGCGTTCTCCTAAAACTCGCTAATGCCCCGTGCTGTCACAGATCCAAAAACGCGTCAGACAGAAGTCTGGCGCGTTTTTGGATCTGCCCTACCACTGCCCTATAGGACGACCAAACACGTTCGTAAATGTTAAGAATGATTTATGATGAAAAAATGATGAAAAGATTTATCGGCAAAGAAGTTGACCAATATTTAGTAACTTTTGTTGTAGAATACTTCCTCCGACGTACAGCATAGCTTCCACGCTCTATTTCCTTTTTCTTTCTTGCTTGTTAGTTCCATTACAAATCCTGTACTTTATTACTGGAAAGCCATGTACATTTCCAGATGAAAAGGACAATTATATGACACAGAAACTGAATGTAATGCTAAGCAAGTAAGCTAGTAATTGTTGATAATATTTCCCCGAGTCTGAGGAGATATGCAGATGGACAGACAGTCTGCTTTTTTTATTTCTTTCTTTCTTTAGTCTCGTCTTATCCCAAGCAGCACAATGTACTGAAAGTCGAGTGCAATAGGGGTGGACGGGTAGGTGGAAGGCCTTGAACAGACTCCTGAAACTAAGGAACATTGATAAAACACATACCGTCCACCCGTACTGCACTCGACTTTCAGTCCATTGTGCTGCTTGGGATGTGTTAGTGTCTGACCGAGTGCCTACTCTCGGCAGGCCCGGGGTGGATGTTACTAACAACTGACATTATCATCACTTCGTGTACACATCAGAAAGTATAGTTTCTGTTTGGAGAAACTCTTGTGGACACACGCGGAAGACAAACACCGAGCAATCGTGGGCGACTTCCATCGAAGCGTTATGAGCTAGGGGAGGGGGAGAAACGGTGCATGTCGCCGTGTGTGAAAGGAAGGTTGCCTGCGGCCGGGGGAACCGTCAAGCGGAGGCCTCCGTGAGCTGCAAGGCGATTGCGCTCCCCTAATGAACGGTCCTGTCGATCAATAGGCTCGGTCCCCTGCCCGGCCGGAATTATCGGCACTGGCCGATAGACAGCATCGACTCCATGGAGGGAAAAACACTCTGCAGGCACGTGGTCACCTTATCTATAGGAAGGTTGCTGCCGTTTCGCCTCTACACTGCTCAACAAACTATCGCACAGCGATGTATAGTAGCAAGTTCTTTCTAGCAGATGGGAAGATGGGATACAGGAACGGTATGAATAAGGACGCTATCAAAATCCAAGCTCAGCTAATGTGATTTTTTTTTTAAATTGAAGACTTACGCCATTTTGCGACACTTATGCAGTTGCCAAAAAAGGGTGTACGCTCAGCGCTTTCCATAAATGATAAAAGTGATAAAGTAAGAGTAATAAAAAGTGAGTGATAAAGGTATCCTTCTGTGCAATGGTTCGCCTGCTGCGTTGAAAATGATAGCGAGTTATAGTATGTCGGAAGAACTCCACGAAAACGATAAGATAAAGGAAGGGCATTGTGACATCACAAGTCCTGACACTCGGGTCGACGCTAGAGGTCCTTATATCGCATTGATAAGCTTGGATTGGATTGGATACCCAAGCAGCAAAATGTACTGAAAGTCGAGTGCAATAGGGGTGGACGGGTAGGTGGAAGGCCTTGAAGAGACTAGTTAAACTAAAGAACATGGATAAGACACATACCGTCCACCCCTATTGCATTCGACTTTCAGTACATTGTGCTGCTTGGGTAGATCAAGTTCGAGCTTATAGCAATGTGATATCACCCACTTCAAAGAAACTGGGCCATTGGCTTATCATGTTTTCGGAACCGTTATCGTGAACACCTTCCGATCTACTGAAACTCGCTAATGTAGTGAAAGTTCCGGTCCAACGATGTGCATATCGAACGATATCTTATCCGCAGATCAGAGTATCGGATGAGCACCGATACAGCTTTCAGGTCTCAGTCTATGATCGAAGATCTGTACCTCATTTTCTTTTTAATTTTTTTTTTTTTTTGCGCTGCAGTTGATCTTGGACTTGTTGCCAGAGCTAAGATGCTTCTGGCAAGCAAGGAATGGCGAGGGCAAGTGAAGACACGTGTGAAAAAGGAAGAAGGCTCTTCCCTCTTACCCACACCTTGCGCGGCGACCCCAGGAGACGCACTGATAACGATAACTACGGTGACAATCAACCCAACTTCATTTCAACAGTTTTCTCGTAGATTATGTACCTCGTTTGAACACATTAGCGCTATACTCACAAATGAACAACGACACAGGTAGCTTCTTACCTAGACGCCACATTGAGTTCCAACCCAAGATAAAATAATAGTGAAGCACCGATCAAGCAGGAACCATACAATCGCCGCGAACCAACTTGAAATCTACCGATCTATAACAAACTGTCCAGGCCCATATTATTTTGGATCGCCGCAAAGAACCCTTCATTTCTACTCCTTGGCCCATCATCACACAACTTAGTGCAGGCGATTCAGGCAGAGAGAGAGAGAGAGAGAGAGAGAGAGGGAGGGAGAGAGAGAGCAGGTTCATGCGACGTAGTGGACCACCTACCGTGCTTCTACTATAAGAAACGTTCGGCTAGAGTTTGGCACGGCGACACTGATGCCGGATTTCTCCCCTGGTGGCGGGCGGAGGAAAAGTTTTCCAGTATATTCTACAAGCGTAGTTGAGGATGTTGGTGACTTCACACGTCATCGCGGGAATTCTGTCTTGTGTTCAACCTATACTTCAGTGAATGTGTACAATGCCTGGCGAAATCGCTGCACGAAACTCCGAAATGACTGCTGGAAATAACCAGTCCTTGCCACCACAGGTGGCGCTGATTGCAGTGAGCGAGGGCGCCCCCTGGGCAGGTTGAGCCGTATCAGCACTTTGCCGCCGCCGCTCCCAGTTGCGTGCTCTCTAAACCAAAATCAGATAACAATAACGCACATGAAATTAGAAGAAAAAAAAAAACACGTCACCCGTTTTCTACATTTTCAGTTTGAAAAAAAAGGAGGGGAAGGAAAGGAGTCTGTTGATCCAGGGTACGCTCTGCCCGCTTCAACAGGAAAGGTTTTTGGGTGAACATACACAGCTGCACGGTTCAATGGTCTGTGGATACGGCCCAACATGCACACTAAGGAGGGGGGGGGGGGTGTAATCCTTCTCTGCATTGCCACAACCCTTCGTCCCTTTCAAGACTGGATGCCCGAAAGTTTATGCGAAGCGACTAGATGTTGTAATTGCACCCCATTATTCCTATTCTTAGGTGTAGGACTGATATTTAATGTCGTCCGCTGTAGCTGATGCTACTGAACTGTAACGGGGCGAATTCTTCCGAGTGCACGTGCAAAAAGGTTGACGAGATCTCAGCCAGAAAATGTGACAGCTCCCCCGTGCGGACACCGACGGCGATAATGAGAACACACTCCAGATGGGTCGACACGCAAAGCACCTTTCGGATGGGATGATTCGAAGCATTTCGCGGTGACCGGAGGAAGCAGTTGCAACGCTTCCCCGCCGTACCCAAAAACTGCGTCGGAAAAGAAGAGGCAAACTTCAGCCAGCGCCGCGGCGGTATGGAGCAAAGTAAGCCCTCATTATAACGAAATCGCTTTTTTTTTTCTTCTTCGAATTATCGCTTTATTCAGTAACTTACGCTGCCTCGACCGAAATACATGCAACGTAATGCATGCGTTTCGTACCCGATTATTCGAAGTATCCCGCTAGCAGACTCCGCTTATTGCGAAGTGTAAACTGGCGGAAGCTCGTATGCCTAACAATGCTTGCGCGTTTTCTCTCTCTCTCTTTTGCTTTTTTTTTTCATATAATTTGAAATGTTCCTAAGGTGCTCACCACAAAAATTTGCTTGAATACTTTTTCTAACGCTCCCGTCGTGTTCACGAGGCAAGTCACTGTATTTGCAGCACTTCCGCTTATACCGAATTCCCGCTCATATCAAACTCCGTTGACTTCGTTATAACGAGGGTCTATCGCATGTTTTCTTTTTTTTTTCCTCTGCCGCAGAAGAGTCTCTCGCTTCACTTTCCTTTACGGATAACCCTGTCAGGGTCCAGCAAGCGACACGCTCGCAACCCGGATGATCGACCGCGGATGATTCTAATCTCTCGCACCCCACGTGCAGCGCGACGTTTCCAGGGTGTCAGCGTGAACGACATCCGGCCAGGGGTCATTCGTGTAGGAGGCTACACGTTTCCCCGAGACGCGCAAAAGGCTGCTTCGTCCAGCAGGTAAGTAATACGGCTGTGTCCCTTCATGCATGGCCGGTCCCTTCCGCTCGAGACGCCGACAAAGAGACTGCCGACGCACGAAGGATGGATGGATGGATGGATCGGCTGGAAATTTCTCCGCTTGCCCCACATACTTCGTAAGCCCATTATACCTGCTGGGACCGGTTAGGAAGAACTCACACGGAAAAGCGTTCTGATTGACAGACTCATGCAGAGCATGAATGCTGTCAACCGGAATTATTGCAACGAAGGACCCGAGACAGGCGCCCTGGATGGAGGTATTGCTTTAGCGTGCCGCAAATCGTGCATCGAGGTATTGGACGACCGAGAAAAAATGAAATAAAGGCATCGCGCTATTTGTTCGACTTTTTACCACGAACGCAGTCTACACGTGATCCTCCAAGCATGCGGACTACCCTTGAGTGACCAAGGAATGATCTGAAATCCGGTTCGCGAAAAAGTCAGCGAGTTCCCTCGAGTGATACGAAAAGTGCACGGAGGTAGATTCCAAAACTAAATTCCGGTTCTTTTACCCCGGTCTTGCTAGCACCGGGAAGCACCTTTGGTCGTATAGGCCCCGATCACCCTAGTCTTTAGATTCTACAACCCCTAGAACAGTAGACACCCTAATGCCTATACTAAAACCACGACCTACTAGATTATAACGACCATGTCACAATTCGCAAACCCTATGAGGAGCCTGTCCGCACGATCCGCCAGGGGCACTACTGACGCGCCTTGGCGGACTGGCGCCACGATTGGACGATGGAAATTTGAATTCTGAACTCGCAGAAGCGTATGTACGACTACCGTAGCAGACGACAGCGATAGCTCCTATGAAAACGCGTAGAATGATGATGATAATCAACCTCAGAATGAAACATCTGTGGAAGTCCACCGCTTGTACAGAAATACTAAGGTAAGCTGAAGTACAAAGTATTGTAGAAATTGAGGAAGCAATAACTGGGACGATCAGAAGCGCCATCGCTGCCTTCCAAAAATGCGGCGCATGGAAGGGGCGCGCCTGACATGGTCGTTATAATCTAGTAGGTCGTGACTAAAACACGACGCTCTCGAACACATTAGACGCAACGGCACACGACGAAACATCTTGCAAGCCTATTACGACCAGCAATTGAACCCAACTCTTTCCTCTTCTTACTTTAGGACATTACGTACAAACTCGTCTTTTCCACTCCCTGGTCCAACAGTACTCCTCTTCCTCATTTCATCTATCCCCCCACCCCACCCCGTCCTTCCTCCCACGCTTCATCGTCTGCCCGTCAGATGACCACATCTCGTCCCCCCCTAGAAGTCGTGGGGGCAGCTGTTGCCCCTTGTCATCTTGACGCCTCGTCGTCCCCATCTCGATCGGTGCTGTCTTTTCCTTCCCAAAATGTGCGCGACCTACAGCCTTGCCGGTACAGATTTCCTCTCCAATCAATACCCGAACGGTAAGGGAGCCCCCCTTGTACCAATCCGTGCAACAAAACATTTTCTTTCCTTTCCTTTCTTTTCCTCCTACGTATCGATTTCCTGCCGCCATGCTCTGGAAATAACCTTTTTGGCCGTGTGTTCCAGCGTGTATAGTGTGGGACCCCCCCTCGTTTTCCCAACAGCGGCGCTAGCGATGCAAATTGAAAGAGACAGTACACACACACAAACGACCGCACGCCAAACCGTCGTTCGGGTCAACGGAGTCCCTCCCCCTCCTCCCCTTCATTTCAACCCCGTAGAAAATTTCCTTCTCTCAGTCACTTTCTCCGGAATCAGAAATGGAACTGGATAGATTCCCGCACGAAAGACTGCCTATGTCTGTTTTCTTTTTTTTAAAGTGATATTTATTTATTTATTTATTTACATACGTTGAGGACCCCCAAGGGGGTATTACACAACGGAGGGGCAAGGAAAAAGACAAGGAAACAAAGCATGTAAAAAACAACAACAACAAAAACAAACAGACAAATAGCAAAAATATTGCAACAGATGTACAACCAATATAAAACAATAGATTCGCAGTGCTCACTAGAAATGACATTGGATGAATGCAAAAGGAAAAGACGGTCGAGGTGAGAAAATAAAAGAAAAGAGGTGGCGGAAAGTGACGCTGGAGCGATCATGAGATGTAGGCTATGTTTTGTAGTGTTGGGTGATGGCAGCCTTAAAGTGGGCGGGGTCTTGCATAAAAACGATCGACTCTGGCAGGAATATCTTAGGTATTATTAATTAATAAGATAATAATAATAATAATAATAATAATAAGATAATAATAATAATAATAATAATAATAATAATAATAATAATAATAATAATAATAATAATAAGATAATTAATAGGTATTATTAATTATCTTAGGTATATTAGGTAGTATATGGTAGGAATATCTTCGTAGAAAATGGTGTAGAAATATTATCTCCTGTAATATATTTTCAAATGTGTAGCCATCGGCACCGACATCACGTAAGGAAGATCGTGATCACGCACGAGCCTTAATGGTTCTTTCGTTTCTTTTTTGTTCAGATTAAAAGTGTGTCCGTTTACCTCGCCTGGGTCAAAGTTTCTGCACTTCCATTACAAAAATTCCGTATAGTCGTCTCATTTGGAAGCCCCACGCAGGATTCACGAATTTTGTTGCTAAAGCTGTCAAAAGCTCTGTTGTTGGCCCTTGCAACATCAAGTACCTGTGTTGCAAACACTCAAAATCAACTTGCGAGGTTTCTAGAGGGTGACTTCCCCGTCTGACAGTGTGTAGCTGTCGGGCAACGTCGCGCAAAACAAACACGCAGTGCTTAGTGTAACATAAATTCAACGAATGCATTTGCGACAAAAAATCATTTTTTTGTTTTGGCTTTTATATAAAATGAATTTCGTACATAAAACGAACACTGTGGCTACCGCTTAACGGCGCTGCAAGCGGTAGGTGCTCGCTTTTTGAGCTGCCTTCGTTCGCGTCTGCCGTACGCCCCACTGCCGTGCGCCCCCTATGCTAAAACAGTGCGTTAACGCGTGTTGCATATTGTGTAACGCTTCTGCGCAGCCGCATACGGACATTCCCAACCGCCATTATCAAACGGTCATGAGCAAGAAGGGTCCGAAAATTGCGAACCGCCTTTGGCTACCGGCGGCATAGCTATACTCGCGCACGGCAAGTATTTCAGCCTCTCTCTCTCTCCCTCTTTCTTGTACGGCACATATTCTTTCAGTGTCTGATGCTCCAGGGGCCGTAAAAACCTCGCCGTAAAGGCGGTCAAACGGCCAATAAAAGTCGGCTGCCGGCCGGCGGAATTCGCGTAGCGAGTCTTTCGTACCATAATAGTAATACGCACTCCATCCCTAAATTAACTCTGATCCGGCCGTGTAATTGCCGGGATTAGGCTCATCCCGGCGCTTATCAGCCTCGACGAAGTCGGGGTCCGGCGGGGCGGGATCCACAGCGAACCGGTTAAATTTGTAATAGCGCTTTAGAGTAGAGTGGATGTAGCGTTCCGGAACGCGACGCGTTTTATGGCACTGAAAAGGGTCGCTTTCAGGTTCGTTGTTCCTCTGGGCGAATTTGTATAACAGTGTTTCTGCAACTGATTGCAGATAGCTTTGTTGCTACACAGACTAGAATGTTTTAAAACAGCGGAACCAACCCAAAAGCAGTACAAAGGACTATAAAAAAAAGAAAAAATATTCAGATTAAGACGTCTGATGTGTGTCATTTTACCTAATAGCGCGAAAGGTCTTGAGATCTGCAATTTGTTAAAAAAAAAAAGACTCACATAAACAAGGCTCAGCGCGTTCACCACACACCACACCCCGCCCCACTACGTCTAGTATAACGAGGAGGAGGAGGAGGAGGAGGTACGATGGCACGTCACCGATGACGTTACAGGGGCAACTCGTTCTGCTTCACTGGTCAGTGGGTAGGGTTGCCACCAGGCCGGTATTATACCGGCAGGGCCGGTTATTTGCTCGGTCTGCCGGTTGCCGGTAGGAAGGTGATACCGGCAGCCTTTTGCCGGTATTTGTGGCTCAACACCTTTCATAGGGGTTTTTACGGGGTTTTCCTTTCAACATTCCACTACAGCTTGAATAAATCTGGAGCACAGACCCAACTCCGTAGTCACCAGTCGTTTTCTTAGTTATTCATTATTATTATCATTCTTGTCTTTCTTTCTCTCTCTCTCTGTATACTCTTCACACTTCACCCACTTTCCCTTTCCCGCGAACATTTCCTCCTTTCCCTCTACTCCACCTCCTCTCCCTCTGCCGGTATTTCGCACTCCGAAACGTGGCAACCCTATCAGTGGGGGTCAGCCCGGCCTGTGCCTTTGCCGCCGTAAACCAGTTTTGCCAGCTCCCCCCGGAGAACTGGGGATAGAAGGAACGGCCGAATCATGACCGAGCCAGGAGCGATGCTTTTTCGGAACCCCGAGCAGCAGACGACAGCGGAGTAGCAGACGACATTTCTCTGGACCAATCAGCGAGCGTGGGCCCTGTAGCGTCAGCGCGAGGTCCCAGGCAGACCACAGTCTGGTACTGCTTCTCCACCGCCGTTGCGCACGGTCGCTTTTTTTTGCGGCGCACTTTAAATTCAATTTCTGCGATAATTATGACTCTGTGGTGCAAATTACTTCTCATTGTGCATCTTACTGGCCTACTTAACAGTTTTATAGGCAGAAAGTAGGGTGTTAAAAATGACTTCTGTGCTACTTTAAGCGTACCCAATAAACGGCGTGTATGTCCGACACAAACGGAGGGAACGCGACAGGTGTTTAGAAACAGGTTTCCCCTCCGCAACCCAAAACGGAAGTACCTTTCAACTGAAGCGCCATCAAGCGGTAACCACAGCATTCTTTCATAGTGCTAAGTTAATTTTATTCGAAAAAAATGCAACTGTGGGTCCTAACTATCTTTGTTCGACTTCCCAAGCGCTCTGTGCGAGAGAGACAAAAGGTCATTGTGGGGCGAGTTTTGGGTACCCACGCTATTTTCGGAACATAGCGTGCGCACCCAAAACACGACATGGGTTCTGGGCATGTATATAGTGTCGACTCCCTTATTTCCTCAGGAACATAGATCGGTTGGGTACCCTACTCTATAAGTGCCTATTAACTCACACTCATACCCAGCTGCAGTGATCCCCTCCCCCTATAGGAACGTGGTTCCCCAGCGTGTCCCACGCAGCTCTGTGACGTCACAGTACTTCGTCCTTTCTGGATCTCAAGAGGACGTATCACGTGCGAAATATATAAGTGACTGACACAGCGGTGGTCAGGGCTGTTGTTTTTGAAACGCATGGGTGTGGCTCTCAACTGGCTCGCCGTTACTCAGGCGTCCAGTAGGCACGGAGCGGCACCCGTTTGTAGGGATCTCGGTTCCAAATATTGCAACAAAATTAATCAATTAATCCTGCGGATAAGAAAAATAAAAAGAGTTGGAAGTGAAAATTGAAATGAGGGTACCACAGCCACATTGGAAGGCTTTCCGACGTGCAAGGCTTCCGACAAGGGTAGCAGTTTTAGGTCGCTTACAGGAACGTTGAGGTGGTTCCTCAGTAGATTCGGTAGTGTTTTCGGCACACGCTATAATGTGGTCAACGTTGCTTCTTCGTAGGGCGCTGGAAAAGCTACTGAAAACGGCACCGAGGAATTTCTTGAACGTTTGTGCAATCGGGCCCTGCTATAGCCGATTTGCTGCAGGCATAACCCAACGACATTCACTCGTGCTACACGCAATCATAACTACCAACGTACACGTGCACAACAAATCCTTTACCCTCGAGCGTGTAAGTACGCAAAAAAAGAAGTAAAAAAAAAAAAAAGTCGAGAGCAACCCTTAGCGGCAAAGCAGGCGTTAACGCCCAGTTCCTGGCGGCCAAGAAAACGTGGTACACATTGTACCGACACGTTTTTACGAGCAGTGGAAGAACAGTTTCGCCGGTGGAAAAGGTGGAACGGAACGCATTAAGCCACATTGCACCACAAGTGTTTACCAACCGTGGCATTTATCAGCGCCGCGGAACAAAGGGCCCTCTTGCGGAAGGGGAAAGAAATACAAACAGAAGGCATCCACAGTGCAGGAAGAGAGAGAGAGAAAAAAGCACACACAAAGGAAAAAAAAAAAAAAAAAACACCGAGGGCGTCAATTCCGTCTCTGCCAGGGGGAAAGGAGGAGATGGAGCGCACTTTGGGCCTCGGTCTCCACGGCAACCGTGCTGGCCAAATGTCCCTCCTGTGCTGTTCTCGATTATATATATATATGTATATATATATATACACCTTGCTACCGGACAGTCGAGAATCCTGTGCAAGGTTATATCCGGACAATGCGTCCAACGCAACTATATGCTTCACTAAGGCCAGCACCTTAAATAATTGAGATAATTATCTTCTCGAGTAATGTTTTATATAAAGTTTTAGCCTCAAGCAGTTTCTCAGAAAGCGGTGGTGCAGAAAAACTGCGCGGTCTGTATACCCAACGATGAGAAGAAAAAAATAATAGTAGTAAGAACCGGCAGCGTACAACAACGGAACTAAATTTAGGCAAAATGCTGAAAGCACAATTTGTTCTTGTATTCAGAAGCGTCGTCTTGCGCATAAGCACCCAATTTCAATTTCAATTCAATTCATTTCAACAAACAAGAAATACGTGTGGGGCAGGGGTCAGTTGCACGGTGCTAGTAGACACTCCCAAAGTAAAAATTAAAAAATTCCAACAAGAGTATTCGTAAATACGCATACTATTGCAAGCAATGTGGCAACGAGACGTTAATAGTAAAGCAATAAAAAGTAAAACAGCAAGCACTGTTATTGTACTGAAGGATGCGTGCATTTTAAGCTACTAACATAGGCGCATCGCACTCGATTCAAGGTAGGACTTGAAGAGCACGTTATAGTTACACAGCGATATGGGTGTCCGCCCATTTTATCGAACGTCGTTTTATCGAACGCCGTTTTATCGAACGTCGTTTTATCGAACGCCGTTTCATCGACGTCTGACCAAGGTTAGGCCAGGAGAGCCTTTTACGTATTTCACACGTTGCCGAAAGAAAAAGCGGCGGCCACCGATTCGATGAAACGTCCGTTTTCGACTAAATGGCGTTCGATGAAACGGCGCTCGATGAAGTGTCACGGGACCAGAGATATGTTTAAGACCGCGATGAAGTCAAAGGATGGACCGCAGTTCGTCCTTGCCCAAGTCCAAAAAAACCAGCTGGCAACATTGTGCTGTGACGCTAAACCCGACCACTTTCACGGACGAAAGGTAAACATTTTCTCCGGAAACTTCAACTGAAATCACATTTCGTCATTGCAACGAGACGGCGATCTGCAATTTGATTGTCGCTTCCCCGCCATCGACGACGAACGGGAGACAGAACAACGGGGGTCTGTATGGAAGGGAGGAAGCGTTCATTCCGAGGGCGTCCTTGAAAGCAACACTTCCGCAAACTCGGGCGACAAGGTCGACAAGATACAGGAGGAACTTGGCAGGTTCCCGTCGCAACAGTGCATGCACGCTACACTGCGCACAGCGGGGAAACACTTTTTCCTGCACTGCACTCGAAACGAAAGCCTTCCTGCCCCGCGGTGGCAGCCGTCCAGGCTGTCGGTGGAACGAAGGAAGGAAGGAAGGAAGGCTGAAATAAAACTGGCGTCGAAGAACTCTCCGGATTTGATAAATCAGGATTTAAACGTGATTACATAAACACGTAAAAACTGTAAATCCGCATTCAGAATGGCTCGATTTGCCAACACCAGCTGAAATCCGGTCTGACTTTGACTGGATGGGCGTATACCTCGAAATAAAGTCATAGAAATTTTTCGTTACAAAATAAACTACTTTAAATAAATGTTGTCCGACTATAAAATGCACGGTCGCGCGAGGGAAACTGTAAACGGCGAACTTATACTAACACGGACGTAGGAACGCAAACACCGAACTTGAAAAAATGGCTAGGAAGCAAGCGAGCTGGTGAAGATGATGCATAATGTAAAACCCCCGAGACTATAGAGAACACGAAGGGACAGAACACGAAGTCTCCGAGACTCTCTGAGACTTCGTGTTGTCTCTGTCCCTTCGTGTTCCCTAGTTTCCGGGTTTTACATTATGCACCGAACTTGGACTAACCCCCATAATAAACTAACCACCATGCTGCTCCTCTATGTCTTCTTGGACAGACATAGAAAACCCCTCGAATTGGAGCGGTTAAATAGTGATGTCGTGTTTTGAAACGCGGCATGTCATCTTACGAAGCAATCGCGCGTTCTTTGATTCGCCTCGATTTTCCTTGTTTCGAGAAGGCTTCGAGATCAGGGATTTCCCAAATGGGAATATCGAGGTCCTCCCGACGGGATTTAACGCCACTGATAAAATGGGGATCGGATGCGAATTCGATCTGTATCGTCAAATCCGCATCACTGTGCTAGGGTCGGAGCGACAATCATTCCTGAGAAGAACAACGTTATACACGTGTTCTCTCTCTTTGTACCATTAAATGTGCATCGAGGTTGCGCAACAGATTAGCTGCAATGCTTGTTGCGTTACATAAACCTCTCTCGTGTTTCATTAATACAAAAGAAGCCGAGTTAGAATCTCGCTTCGGGATATACGCCCGCAATTATCGTAATGGGAAGTAGCTCTCTCTTTCGCACGACTGGAAGCGAGCCAGGGTGCGGTCCGCCAATTTTTGCTGCTATTACCGAGAAATTTATGGAGATTCCAACAGAGAAGCGAAAGTGATAAAGCGGACCTGTCGATCCCCATCAACAACGCGAGCCATACACGGTACACCGAATGCATTCATCTATAGAAACATGATCCCGCGTTGATTGAATCATCGAGTGCGAAAGCCCAACGAGGTTGGAAAGCAATATATATTGACGCCAGAGATCGGTGGTATACACGGTGGAGGAGGAGTTTTGAAGGAGACAGGGTGAAATAAAAATGAACTTTGGCGAAAATACTGCGTCTGTTGGCCGGAAATTAGGAGGGCCCAGATTCGAACCCTGACACTGGCTCATATTAGCTCTTTTTTCTTCAATTATTCGACCTTCACTGAACCTTAGCGTACGAAACACAGACACAATCAGTGACTGACAAATAAATTCCTCCGCTTCAGTACGTATATGGGTAATATAGGTTATATAGGAATAGGAATGGGTAACATAGAGCAAAAAAAAAAGAAAAATCAAGAGATGCCAATCGCGTTCGGGTAGACGGAGCATCGGAAAACGCACGACCGAGTTCACCGGTCTCGATCTTGTTCAACAATCCGTAAAAAGTACGTCGTCGAACTCGTATCACCACTCATCGCCAACCATTTGATCGTAGAGCGTGCGTCTGAAACGCATTTGCAGGCCCCTTCGCAGTAGTTCTGGACCGAGAACGAGCCATACACGTCAGTATCGCGTGCGCGCAACTGCAGTCACGACGTCACTTGCGTGCGCAAACTACGCACGACATGGCCACCAGGGGCGAATTCAAATGACCCTGAGACGAGAGAACATCCACTCACGCCTTTCGCGTCGCTGCTGACACCAGGAAGAAACATCCGTCAGACTTACCTGGAGGAAGGAAAAAGACATGACAAATGTTAGACTCAGGCGGGGCACGGAAGAAAAAGAGAATGCATAATGCGTCTGCTTGCACAAACAATCGGTAGACACTCAACAGGGCTGCTAAAAATGATCTGTTACGCAGGCACGCTCAAGTGAATGAGGCGAAACAACGGAATGAATTTTACTCGTTCGATTTGTCGTGTCGCATTGTTTCTTTTCGCCTATATGCTATGCGTACACGTCAGGAGTAGGACATGTTGTAGAAATGCACGCGCAGGGCCGGGCGCCAAGAGACGAACATTTGCAGACGACAACATCGAAGCAGAAAGCCAGACGTGACTGTCGTCTGCTTTCGAAACTACCGCTTGCGTCACTCGCGCAAGTTCAAGGAAGTGCATCAAGACGACGCTGTGTCGCTGATCGTATTTGAGGGGTATAGTCAATTTAAAAAAAGAAAAAAAAACGCTTTTACTCAGAAGATCAGATACAGCTTCGCCCCTTTACGAGAGATATAAAATCGCTCGGGGTCGCTAACACACGTACGAAAGCAGATTACTTGTTTCTCTGTTGGGTAACCTCCAGACACAATCGACAGAGTCCTTTCAAATTCGAGAAAATGTCACCGATCTATATCCCTGCTTGAGAAACATGTACTATATGTTTATTCCATCGCCAAACAGAGCTTTCGCAATACTGCTCCACAGACTCCACAAGTAAACCCACGAGTGAAACCCGGATTTTCGTGAACTCCGCGCAATCCCCGAAGTACAGAATCCAGGAAGCGGAGGAAAAAAAAAGAAGAGCCGGATGTTGACACAGACGAAAAAATAACAGGGCAGAGATTTCGCACTGCCGTGACTATTTATTTTCTGCAATGTTTGCTTTGCCGTCTCTCGAAGTGAACAACAATTGCGCAAAAGTATCATATTATATCATCACGGACTTGCACGTCAAGGCACGAATGCGCATAAAGTTGCAACCAAAGCGATCATATGGGTGGAATGTATTCTTTTCCTCATTTTTCTTCTTCTCACGACGGTAATATCTTCTCACTTATAATCATAATTCGTGCTTTTATGGCGCGAGACAACTTCTTGTCACTTATGCTGAGCGTCCGCGAGTCTTGTCTCCCTTATCTATAGTGTTCTGGTATCCGGACTATACGTCCTGACGCGTCATCCTGACTACATTACCGGGAGCGAACCTGATTTTGTCTCGGTTATCCGGAATTCGTTATCCGTATCCGGACAGCAAGTACGGAGACCAATCTTACAGCAGGACCTATACAGGTCGCTCTGATTCGCCTATCCAGAAAAGTATCAACGTCCTATGTCCCTGACATGTGCTCTGTTCGCATTGTTCCGGAAAAGGTACACATCTCACTGGAGCATTCTGTACTGTTTGACTCCCATTTCTTTAGGGGTCACTCCCTTTTTGGTGTTTGCGGGCACACGGTAGAGGTGGTAGACGATAAGCTGAAGAGGTGCCCCGTATATACACCGGGCGCAAGAAATCCACATGTGAACGTCAATGTCCGTCCGTCCGTCCGTAAGCATCGCCTGCTTTTTGGCCTATGCCAAAGACATTTGCAAAAAGATAAAAACATATGCGCGGGAACAAACATTCTGAGAAATCACCCTTCTTTGAACAGCACGGTGACGCAGGGTGTGCCGTGGCTGTGACCAAAAATTCTGTCACAGGCGTGCCTACTAGTTTCGTTTCCTTTCCTGGAGCTATAAGGAGGTCTCCCAAATTTTTCGGGTTTTCCCGGAAGTTTGCTTAGTACAGTTATTCGGAAGGACGAGTCCCGAGGTGTCCGGATTATCGAGACACGACCGTATACAGGTCCCCGTTCCTTCTGTTTCACCTTTTTCTCTGTTCCACTTCCAGCACGTGAAGTAAAGCTGTTTATGGGCTGCACCACATTTCCTTCATGTCAGCAGTACATAATCCTGTGGCTCGTCACCGCGATCCTTTCGAGAGCACTGCACGTCCATGTTCACGCTGCAAAAATGCCAGCTAAAAGGAACGCACCAGACTATCTATAACTATAACACTAATGCCAAAATTCAGTACTCTGTCGGGGGATAGTACGTGGAAACAGAGAATCTTTCTAGCACTTGTCAAACACAGGCCGGAGATTTCGACGTTGCTGTCCTCTTGTGCGGCGATATACCATAAGCCTTTCCAGCAGAAAGCTAACATGTGTGTGCGTGTGTATGTTTGCGTGCGGCTTTGAACCGCAACGGTTCTGCGTCGCTCCAGCTTCAACTTGTGCTGAGTTACTGCTTCGGCATCCGCTTTGCCCGGAATGGAGGGTACACATTTGGCTCGCGTTTTTCTGACTGCATTTCTTCTCGAACACTTTCTCGTGTTCTACAGCGTCAATTCGAAGATCCGTTGAAGAATATTTTCTGTCACTAAGTTATTCAATGTGTCCACGAACTTTGCTCGATTCTGTCAACGAATCACGGGGCTTTGTTTCCTTTTCAAGTCGATGCACTTCGGCTTAAAATTTGACATTCGCCGAGAACGTCCCAAAAATAGCCCAAAAACGAACACTGGAAGGCCAAATAACCGGCTAAGT
This sequence comes from Ornithodoros turicata, assembly GCF_037126465.1. Lineage (NCBI taxonomy): Eukaryota > Metazoa > Arthropoda > Arachnida > Ixodida > Argasidae > Ornithodoros > Ornithodoros turicata. The sequence goes on along the minus strand of NC_088208.1, from coordinate 36,378,718 downwards.
TTAGCGGATGCACCGCCGAGTTTGGCAACACCGACAGAAAGCTACAAAACAGAAGAAATCCTCCATTGTTGCAAAGAGGATCTTTCATTAGCTCCCTTTCAGCACCTCGCCCAGTGTGTGTGAGCGCGTAGTGGGCCTATGTTTAGCCACGCTGAATTATATTCTTCTCCGCCTTATCGTACAACGCCACGCGTTCTTCTTGCCCCGAAAGCCCGTCACAAAAGCAGAGAGACGCCCGCGCGGTAAAAGGAAAAGAAATACTACGCGAGCGGCCAAAAAAGGGGGACGAAACAAGTGGACGTCTTTCCTCGCGCTCCGTGACTGTAACGGTAATTAGGTCATTCTTTTCAGTCAGCCAGAATAGTACACTAGCAACGGGAACAATTAAAAGCAAAAACACGGCCGTAATGGAAGAGGGGCGTTAATGGAAAAGAGAAGGATAACGGGCGTTAATAGCGGCGCGGTAGATCATATACAGATTTCATTTTCCAGCTCTGGTCGCAACACCGGGGCGGTATACGCAGTTGTTTTGTGCTCGCTAGTCGAAAAACCTGGAAGGAGCTAAAACACAAGAAGATGAATCGAAAGTGTCGCTCCACTTCACCCTGATTCTACGGCGAATAGTAGGGAACATCTCCATCTATTGACAAATATTAGGACCGTGCGAATATTCGGATCTTTCGAATATGTATGGATACGAATAATTGCATATTCGATTCGATTCAGATACGAATATTAAATCCTATGGTAGAATGGTTCCGAATCAGTCTGCATTCGTAGGCGCAAAAGTTCCGGAAGAGGATATACATGACATAGGTGCTGTTCCATGCGAAGATCCGTAGGCATTTATCATATACATATATATGCTCCGTGTGTGTGCCCGCGCTGCATGTGTGTTCGGATCGTTTACCTAACTAAATGTGGCTACATAGCTATTTGCTTATGGATATATAACTCTGCTTTTGGGGTTTCGAGGTGAATACTCGCACAGTCCTAACAGCAAACTGTGACCAGTGCGCCCTTTCAAATCGAGTGAAGGAAAACCTGAAATCTACATCAAATATCCGGCTGCCGCCACGTTCCAGATACAAAGCTGCGCAAAGCTAAAGTGAGCACCCCGTGAATTAAGCCCCCCGCATGCAAACTACGCGAGGCTTTGAATATTCAACAACTCCGATACTAATCACGTAAAAAGGGACTCGGCCTTCAGTAGTGCTCCCCCCCCCCCCCCTCAGTTCATCGTCCAGTGCGATCGACACCTGGAGCTCCCTGTAATCAGGTATGCGGGATGGAAGCAACACAGCGTAGATGCCGCGTGCGGCTGAATTCCTGGCATCGCACCTGGGGAAGGCGTTCGCATGCGGCCTGGAGAAGGGGCGGGCCCAACTAAAAGGCAACGAGGTACGTCACCATGCTAACAACTGTGGTTGAAGACACTGCAAGGTTTGATTGCATTTATTTAGCATTTGTGAGAAGAGAGGCAAAAGTCCTCAAGTATTGCAAATCCATCTTGTAAATCTATCTTGTAAATCTACTCAGTATATAGGCCAGTTACACTACTCAATTCGGATTACTCCGAATTGAGTTACTCCCCATTTTAGTCCCCTAACCCGACATTTACTCCCCAGGACTGCAAATTGTCACTAAACTTCTCGAATGGTCTCCTGAATGCAACAGTCTAGGTAAATACGTGCCCTCGGTCAATTTGAACGACATCAGGCTGTATAGCTCAGACAACGTAGCAATTTTCCAGCCACACAGAGCAAGGAACAGTTAGCGCATCTTTCTTCGCAAATTGTGCCCTAGTATGGCGCAAGATTTTATATCACTCGATATATCACGGTTGACGGTTTGCTTCAAAGTATTTTCATGCATGCACACCAATTATGTACCGGGGACTCTTACAACAGCGCGTGAAATGCAGTCTCCACCCTGTGACATTCATTTACTCCCGCGCACTTACTCCCGAAAGGGACTATTTTTTGTGGCTATGCATTTAGTCCCCAAAAGGAGTACAAGTACTCATTTTTTTCTCTTTGAGTGTACCAGGGCGGCTACAAAATTGCAACCTTCAAATTCCCTCATTTTGCCAGGTTTTCTACTGACAATTGATTCCAGGGGAATTCCCTGACCAAAACGAAAGGGAACTTGGTACCTACGTTTTGATACAGATCCCTCCATAATAAACGGATCATTTATTGAGTATTATTGAGGCTGCCCTACTTTTCCGCCTCTGAGCTACTGTCGCATTAGCGAACTGCTTACTCGCGTCAACATTGCTGTGGCGTGGCCGCTCAACCACCGATCGGCACTCGCAACCCGCCGCGCGTCGCCACGGCACTTGTCCGCGATTTTCCCCAAGAGTAAAAACCGGGACGAGTGTGTACACAAAAGGGGGAAAAAAGTGGGAGGACGATACTTAGGATGTCTGACGTTTCCAAGCGGACGTTCTTCATCACAAAAAAAGGGGAAACAGAAAGCTATAGTGTCTGAGGTCTTTAACACACGCCGTGGGTGGCGTGAAAAGTATAAGAGAGATAATTGTGCGAATCAGTCTCTTTACAATAGATAGTAGTTTGTAGCGTGGAGGATGTAGCTGATATAGTAAGGTCAAGTATAAGGTGAAGTAAGCTGATGTAGTAAGGACTTCTGAGAAATTTCGTGCGTGAATCTCAAAGCATGAATGGAAGTTGTTTGTATCGTTCCGCGATTTTCCCTGACTTCAGCTGCTTTTTGGAAAATTCCCTGACCTTTCCAGTCGCATCAAAATTATCCGAAAAGTCCCGTTTTATCAGGTTGGTAGACACCCTGCAGTACAGACAAAACAGTTTTTATATATAAACCTTGTCTACAACGAGACTAGGAGGCCCTCAACATCACAAATTCCGACTCAAAATGGTCATTTCGACTCACTTACGCGGCAGTGCCTTTCCATATATACTCGCTCGTCGATTTTTCAAACCCGTAAAAAACGCGAGACTATACGTATAAGTTCGTCTCTGTTTCAAGAGTGCTCGACGTTTTCAGGCAAAGGCACGTTTCCACTCGTTTCTACTCAAGCCGCTTCCCTGCAAACCTACGAGGTACTTTAGGGAGTCCACGAGGAACAAGAAAGAAAGAAAAATCGATGTTTACCCGCAGGGTACGACGTCGTCGTCGTCTCCTTTACGCTGTACAACACACCATGTACGGGTAGCGCGGAATTCATTCCGTCCCAATTTGTTTCCTTTTGACGCTGGCAACCTTGACATCATTGTCCGCGAACGTTTCCACCGTCAGAAAGGGACGTATATTCCCGAGCCCCACACCCAGCGACACAAGTTTTTTTTCTTCTTCTTTCTCACTTAACGCACGTATGAAATTCGATAAATATTGGATAATATTATTGGATTGGATTGGATTCGATAAATATATCGAAATTTCACGTAGGAAATTCGAGGTTGAACAGTCATAGTCTACACCGCAACAACTGTTACATTTGGTGTGTGTTCGTTAAGTTCGTTATAACCGAGTTTTAGTAGGTCGGAAGAACTCTACGAAAACGATACGATAAATGGAGTTACCAAATCAATGTGCTGCCACCCGCTTCAACGAATACATGCCATGACTTGTCATATTGCTATCTTACTACAACTCGCCACTCTACACTACAACTCTACAACAGCGATAGTTCAAACTGTGCGCGTAGGCCATAGCGCGTGACCAATGAGAAGAGGAAGTGACTCTGAATGTGGTCCTCTGTTTGACCAGCGGCCGACGAGGTTCACCCAAACGTATTAAGAGGGGAACAAAAAAACGAAGCACACTTCTGCTAGCGAGCCCAAATATCCGCTCTTCTGTTTGTCACGTTTGCACCATCGTTTTGATGCTCCATCTCAAGCAGCACAACATCTTGGCCCAATATTGGCAATACCGGCCCAGTATTGGTCCAAACTTCGACCAATAGTGGGCAAGCATTGTCCCAATGTCCTAATATTGGCAATACCGGCCCAACATTGGTCCAATCTTCGACCAATATTGGCCAAGTATCGTCCCAATGTCTTAAATACCGGCCCAACATTGGTCCAATCATCGACCAATATTGAGCAAGCATTGTCCCAATGTCTTAATATTGGCAATACCGGCGCAACATTGGTCCAATGTTCGACCAATATTGGGCCAGTATTGCCAACATTGAGACAACATGTTGTGCTGCTTGGGACGTTCCCCGTATATTGCGCGAGCTGGCCTCGTCACCTTAGAAAGAGGTGTGCAGGTTCGAACCTTGGCACACACACGCACACGGACTATATTTCGCTCCATATTCTCTTTCGAAGGCCAAGGTTTCACCCTTGCCAGCTGACATAAGGCCACTCTGCTTCCCTCTCTCACCGCAGCCGTGTAGAAGGTAGGCTCCGATTAGGAGAGCTGTTGCTAAGCCTTCCACACCCGTAATCACTATGCTCGAACACGTAATCGTTATAACGATGCAAATCGACTGAGATACGACACAAGAGAGGAAGCGGAGAAAAATATCAGTCATGTAATGACACACGTTGTACATCGGAGGATTGCTAGACTGTGATGTGAGGAGGATTGGATAGGAGATATAACACAAACAAAAATCGTTTTAGGAAAGAAAGAAAAACAAACAAACTTTCTTTGCAGTTTGGGCATAGTGCTTTATATAGATACAACCACCACGTGACGTTAGAGATGTCAGCCTAACAAGCGAGGCTCGCTACTTTAACGACGGAACTAACCGCTGGCAGGCATGTCCGGAAAAACGCGCGCGCGGCTGCCCTTGCATTCTGCTTCGCTGCCACCTCGATGGCTGGCTGCTCGCTCACCCATCGCTCGTACAAAGGAGCTTACCTTCTCGGAGGAGTTCTTCACGACGAAGACGTCCACGTAAATTATTAGCTAACTCTACACGGTGGCGGGCGTTCTTTATACGAGCCCTAATTGCGCATCGCGAGATACGCATCACTTATTTAACGGCCCCCGGCGTCGCGAGAGAATGGCAAAAGGAAAATAGCGTAGGATGCGGCCCTGATACGACCGTGACTTCGAACATCTCAATTCAATTCAATTTTCAATTCAATTCATCTTTATTTCAATACAAGTCAGAGTTACATAGTGGTGGCCAAAAAACAGCATCATGCTGTTTGACGAGGGCGCATCCCCCTGATTTAGTGCAGCAACAGCAAGCGGAATATACTAATTGTGAACATCAATATTAGTCGTGAAAAATACTATAGTGTAACAAGGAAACGGAATAAATACATATATACGTCATAGAAAATTAGACATCATAATAGAAAAAAAGCAAAATAAGATACATCATTAACTAGAACAATAAACATAACACTAGAGCATAAACATGGCCCGTAGTGCAACAGCCGACATGGAGTTAAGATCAATCTCGTGACGAAGATCCTATGAAACTGTGACCACAGCGGATTACAACTTAATTGTGTAGACGTTGCGAAGAATTGCGAAGAAGAACGAAAGGAGAAAAAGAGAAGAAAAAAAAATGGCGAATCGAGACGATGAGGCGAAAGCTTGCGTGGATTGAAGTACCGATCTAAAATTTTGTCACTTTTTTTCACCTCGTGAAGTTTTAGAAAACAGAGGATGGCATGTTGGCCAAATGGCTTTTTATGGTTCTTCTACAGGTTAGACGTGTGCGAAGCGGTTCTTCTGCGATGGCGTTTTAGGCTGTTGAAATAGCAGCTTTGCGCGTCCAAGACTTGGGAGGGCGCCAACTTACAAAATAACGATAGGGTCCGAGACACGAGGTTATTTTCGATCGGCGTCGCTGTTAAATGCAGCTACAGGTAATTTATGTCATGGCCTGATGAAATCGTATGGCGCTCGAATTTATGTGGCGCTCGGATTCGCTGATGATGATAATGATGGGCCACACCTTGAACCGTTCCATACCAGGTTAGGTTAATCCATGAAGAAGACCGAGAGACACGGACACAGAAGACGACACACGTAGGTTCTCAGTGTGTCTCTGTGTCCGTGTCTCTCGGTCTTCTTCATGGATCTATACCAGCTAGCCTGCACCCTTTCCCTTGTTTCTTCAGGTTAGGTTAGGTTGGGTTGGGTTAGGTTAGGTTGGGATTTCAAATGAACACAGCGATTCGTTTCCGCGCCGGACTGCGCGGCGACTCCACGAAGAAAGCGTTTGCTAAAGAATAACGCCAAGTTGAAAGTGGCCCAGGTTCGAACCCCTGTCCCGGGTGCTCTGCCTTTGTGTTTTCCTCGCGTTTTTTTTTTTTTTTTTTTTTTGCAGTTCCCCGAAAAGTCGGCCCAAGACGCATGATGTCATACAAAAGCTCATAAACAGCTGTCCTATACAGGGACGATAATAATATGGCGGCGCGCTAGGCGAAAAAGAAAGCGTCGAACAGGTGTGTCGGTTGCAACCTCAACCTGTATGTTGTCACCGTCAGTACACTAACGCCTCGAGAATGCTCCGTCAATATTTGATTTCGCCTACTTTCAGTGAAAAGCCCTGAGAGTCAGTGAAAAGTCCTGACTCTAAACGGAGCCTGTATTCTATCGATGACGATACAATCGCCATACCCCAATGAGAACAGAATTGGCAAAAAAAAAAAAAAAAAAAGACCAATTCGTACTCCAGACCTAAACAGAACAGCTGTTCAAACGCATCCAATGTTTCGGACCTCCACCTCTAGCTTAGAAAGAACGGACGTTTCTGTTCTCAGCTATACAACGTCACGAAAATCGCCCTATACGAGACGCGCCCCACTTCAAAGTCGCAACGATACCCAATTACTGAATTGAACAGACAACACTTTATTATGTGGCTCCCTAATACAACGTTTTCCTCGACACTTTCTCCCCTCTCGGGTTATCGACCGCGGCCCGCAGATCCCTCATTAGCATCGACGATAGCTTGGAGCGTCTCATACCAATTCCGACCGAACGCCATCCATTGGCGCACACCGTCGTAATTTCCTTTACATCTAATGGACCACAGCCACCCTTCCCTTCTTCATATACATATCAAGAAGTTTCTTTCCTACATAAGCTTCGCAGAGTGATGAGATTCTCCGCTGGCTTCTTTTTGTAATGAACTAGCATTAAAACGTCGTTAGCCAGCGTGTCCCTGCTCTTCGAGGTGCGCCCCCTGTTCCATGAAAATGTGTCGAGTCGAGAAAAGTTCTCTATCTGCTCGCCGACACTATCGGTGTCAATATCGGAACGCAATTTCGAACTCTCGGAATGAAGAAAGATCGATAACGCGGTGTCCATGACTCGCTGACAGATTCCGTCTCCATTTTATTTAAATTTCGCGTTAGCGCCGCGAAGCAACTGTGGCTATATGAGCGACGTACAGACGTGGAGAGATGGAGAGAGGACGGCAGCAAGGAGTGCGTGACAGGGGGGAGGGGGGGTTAGTAGGCGTCCTGGGACGACTTCCAAGGGGAACTGTGTCGATATTCGTCCGGAAAGTCGTACGTAAAACCCAGGAAAAACATCACACAACACAGTCGATGTCGGGGTTCGAACCCGCGACATCTCCCATGAGGACGTCTCTGGGACATCTCTCTCGACGTGGAAGGCGATCATTCCTAACCGTAACGCCACGCGATGAAGCAGCGCAACATATTGGCACGGCATCGGGAATACTGGTTCAATGCTGGACCAATATTGCCGGTATCCAGCGAATACTGTGCCAATACATTGCGCTGCTTGGGTCGGTGCTCGTCAAGTTAAAAACCTTTTAGGCGTGGGGCGACAGAGATCTCAGCATCATAGAAACACACGCTAGCACATTAGCTCAGCACTACACGTTTAAACCCGCCCTCCGCTCGATCCTATTGGCTGCAGTAGCTAGCGGAATAACTCCACGTCTCGACAAGTAGCGCGCCGACAGTGGAACTATTTGCACTGGCGGAATAACTCTATTGGGTGACGGACTGCACTCGGTGCCGTTCATAGGTTGACAATGACTATAGAGGTGTTCGCGTAATATTTTCGGCATATAGATTTTTTTTCTATGAATGCAAAGTTCGCGGATGTGCAGATATACTCATTATCCGCGCGAGGGCGGGTATACTACCTATACTTCAAGAAGTACGGACAGGGCTGTGTATCTTACACGCGCGGGAAGGAATGTCGGGATGCGGATATTGTCAATGTTATCCGCGCTGACTTCTCAGACCATCGCGTCCTCCCATAACGTGTCAGAAACATCGGTTTCACTAGATACTCTTTCGACTGTATTGTATTCAATTGTTTATTTTGTTTTTTGCACCGCGAAGCAAACGTTGCTGTATGAGCAATGTTGGACGGGGGCAGATGTGGAGAGACTGCTACGAACGCGAGAGAGTGTTAATAATGTATTTAAAAAAAAAGAAAAAACATTATGTATCCAACATCCAACTAAGACAAAGGACACAAAGCAGCACACGGGCTCGAACATACACTGTCCAATGAACACGGAGAGACCAAAGCTCGAAAGCTGATTCGCTCAGAGAATGGAAACAGAAGGACGAAAACGACTCACGCGACGAACAACAATTACAGTTGGAAGAAACCCAACGGCGAACTTATTGTCGTTACGAGTTCGACGCGAGATCTGTCTTCCAAAGTCGTTTCGCGCGACCGAGTTTCAAAATAAACCCTCGCAGGAAATAATCAAGTTATGCCACAATGGAAAGGAAGAGCAATTAAAGCCGATCCCCCCCATCCCCAACGAAAGAAGGAGAGGAAGAGAAAAAGGTTACAATCGATACACGCGGAGGGAAGTCATAAAGCGAACGCAGCATCGCTTTGCAATGAACGATACCGCGCTCAAACACAAAAGCCGTAATCTTTTTCGTTTTTTTTTTTAGCCAGAAATCAATTGGACGAATCACCCAGTGTTACTTGCACTAATGTCCTAATGATGCCTAATGAGCGTACAGACGAACGCAGGGAGAGGGGAAAAAGAGAGGAAGAAAGAGACGAGGATCTGTACAGAGTTATTTCCTGCCCAATTTCTTGAACAGCCAGAATATTTTTTTTTGTTTTTACTTCGTGATTTTCTTCGAAGTGACAGCTGTTGCATAAATTTGTTCCAAGGAAGAGTAGGGAACGTTGTAGGAAACACCAGCGATGAATTCTGTTCAGCGTGTGCCTCCTACGTGTACGCAAGCAACCACTAACGCCGCGTGTCGGAGACTTCTGGCGCACGCTAAACAAATCCCAGGTGACCGACGTGTCCCCAGAAAGAAAGAAAGAAAGAAAAAGAAAGAAAGAGGAAAGAAAAATGCTCACTCACTAACCTTACGTATCAATCTACAGCTAATTCCACATATAACTCCGTCGGGAAATCCGAAAAATAGGAAAGACATCCCATTATTTTCCCATAATCCCTGGGCTGACAACAGGGGATAACATTCGTTTGGAAAGCCTACGGAAAACCCAGTGAAATCCTCAGAGAGCACAGCCTGTGGTAGGATTCGAACCCACTACCTCCCAGTCTTCGGTACGACCTTGGCTACCACCATCCCCTTTCAATAACGATTAGGCTATAATGGGACGCGACAGCAGGTCTGGCAAGCAGTCAGTCGCATATACTCATTCATCTAATCTCATTACGCAAAACCTTGCTACAAAATTCACACACACACACACACAAAAAATATTGAGTTACAAGTACGGCTTCCACGCAATGAAAAACCGCCGTACTCCAGCAAATTTCGGTACTTTCAAATTATTAATATGGTTTCTTTCTTTCTTTTATGTTTCCGGACAAAAGCCGCTCGGCCATTCACGGTTCATTTGTTTCTTTCCGTTTCGGAAGAGGGCGCCTCGTGCTCTTCCTTCCCCGTGATGTCTTCACTAATGCGGTTGACTTTGCTCGCTTCCTTTCCTTCCCTATACAGCGCTGGTTAATAACGCTTCTCCTTGAAAATTATGCGGGAGATAAATAGCCTGGAAGTCGGACGGCGCGGCTCTCTGAACACGACGGTCATTTCTCCAGAGTACGCAGTTACCACAGGGGATGTCGCCAGACACGGGTTTAAAAGTGCCATTACGAACTAAAAAATGGTATTCATTTCATTTCTTACGATAAGTCGATGCAATGTATTGCCAACAGGCCCCGTTCGACATTTTAGGAACCATTATTCATACTGCAAGTACAAAGTGGACGAAACGAGCTCCTGCTCCGAAACAAAGTGCTTCGCCGTGTTCTCTTCCGAGCCGGCCCTACAAATCACATTTGGGCACTCACTCCAGATGCCTGTTTTTACGAGAGCGATAGCCCGAGGTGGCGGGAGGCCCATTTGTGGTTGACCGAAACGCCCTCTACAGTGTCCTTCCCCATCCCCGCAGCCATTTACCGACAGGACAGAAGCAGCTTCACTGCGCAGAATCGCAATGGAGATGCGCTCCAACGTGTCCGGCATCCTAAAGAGGGGACTTCAGCACCATCGGCATGGACATCGCGATGCAGACGACACCAAACTAACTTCAAGCAGAAGACGGGGGAAAGCGATCGGGAAGCAGATCGATTACTTAAAAAAAAAAAAGAGTGAGTGTTGACAGTGATCCCCGTATTGAAAATCGCTGAGGTTGAGATTTAAATGATGTATAGTGGTGTTCAACCTATGAATCACACTGGGAAAGTAATGCCACTGATGTCTGAACACCGGTTACACAGTAGCACGCGGAAAGAAGCATGGCAACTGGCGTGTGTTCATGTCATAACTAATAGGTGCCAAACGTTATTATACACGAATGGGTACACGTATACTATCAACAGCGGGTGTAGTTCTTTCTTTTGAGTTCTATTTGAGTGTAGTTATAGATCACATTCAATGCACAAATGGATAAAGAACCGGCAGACCATGCCTGCGGCCCCTGGCGGGTGAAGCAGGGAGAACTTCCAGAACTGCAACAACGTTCTAAACTTCGCGCAGGAAGTAAATCAGCGTTATGAAATGAACGCATTCTAAAATTACCGCCATAAAAATCGCGCTACGGAAGAATGGAAGCAAGAAAACGTTAGCGGAAGAACAATTTACGGAGCGAGTCACGCCCTCTGGCGAGATTTACGACTTTTATCTCCCGCATACCTTTTTCTCATGCGTGGGACGCTGGAAGCTTTTTATGAGCAATTTTCAAAACTTGCACAGCAGCGGCCCTCCACGGGAGCAGTGCAAATCCGCGTACAGGGTTTACGAGGTACTACACTGCCATTAATGGCGGTACATTTACAAGGCCGCTACGGGAACGAGGGCACTTGGTCTTACTGCTCGTTCCGAGTCCGCAATCTCCATTTACCGTGCGCAAAACCAACCGTGGTTTCGAGGCCATAGGTATTTTGGCACTAAGTGTCCGATGGAAATATTGCAATGCACAGAGGTGAAGGATACCACCGTGTATTAAGTAGACATACTACAACATACTACTAGACATACTGTTGTGTCACGTGTGTCGAATGGTGTGGAACGGCACAACTGGTTGTGTTGAAAAGGTGCAATAAGAAAGCAGACAACAGCAGAGACAAGGCTGCCGTATGGGCTTCCAGGGTGTTTCGCAGCTGGAATTCTGACAAACATTTGGTTTATACATTACGTACGGACGAAGAAAACAAAGTGCAATTTTAATCCGTTTGGGAACTAGATCTATGCATTGCAGCGAGATTTCGGGAATAAATCCACGGACGTTTACGCGAAGTTTTATGGACATTTTGCGGCGCTGAAGAGTGAATTTCGTGTGCCGAGAGGTCGAGAATGGAGAGTAATCGCAATCTAGGCGACTCGAAGCTGCGATTACTGCCGAATTTATTTTTCTTTTTAATAAAGCGCATACCCCGACGTGTAAGTTTAGGCGGCGTCTTACGACGCTGTCGTCGTTAAAATCAAGAGGAGGAGAGCGATCAAAATGACGTCAGAAGGAGGAAAGGCACGAGATTTCAACGTGCAAAACCGGAGATTGAACAAAACGCCTGGACAACCTGCTTCACCTCCACTAGCGACGCGACAGGCTGTTCTCGAACAGTCCCCTCTAGTTTGTTAGGAGGGCTACGAGATGATCCTCCACAAAGTCGCGTTCGACGACAACAGTGAAGGATGACTCTATCTTCATTGAGAGAAGCATGTATTCGAGGCAGGACACAATGAAGCAAAGTGGAAGCCTGTCTAACCCAGTATCGATCTCTGGAGCTCCGAGATGCCAAACAAAAGGCGCCGGAGGGGGTGGGGGGGTGGGGTGAAGAGGGGGGCAGCACCAGCGGTGCACAAGAACCGGAAGCACGGAAACTTCCGGTTCGCAACTACTTCCGGCGCGCATAATCAAGTGCCTCTGCTTGGCAATGAGCCGATGAATGCGAGCACTGGAGTTTAATACTCTCGACAAACTTCACTTGCACCCTTTCCCTTTCTGCTCGAGCAAAGAAAGAGATTCCCCCCGGAGCTAACTTGCATATTAAAGAGAGCCAGGTGCACTGCCGTTAGCAAACAAAACCTCCGAGACTAAAAGCTGCTCTCGAAAACAAAAACAGAGAAAAAGGGGGGCCATTTAGTGATTTCGCTGGAGTAACGTTAAATTTTTACGGGTGCCCTTTTAATTGCGTTGGACGGGCGGAGATTCTATTCAGTGATGTGGTGCGAAGCCCTTCCGGTGCAATTCATGATAACGCGATTGATGAGAACCTTTGCGCTCTTCCACCACGGTCACCCCTTTCTGTCTTCTCATATGAGAACCGAGCATTTTTAAAGGGCCAGTCACATCTTGAGATCAGAGTTTTATTGAACTGTAAGTTACGCGCAAAAATGAAAAAACAAAACAATAATTTAGCAAAGCGCGGTAGCTTTCGAGATAAACGGGAAAAGCGAATGGCATATACTGATCCGGTTTCGGTTTCGTTGTGACATATGGAGCCGCGATGTAGATCTGCTTCAGCCAATCACAGCAGGCGATTTGCAACACTGGCTGTCTGTGACTGCCAAGTGGCTGCCCATGTAGCTGATGGTGGCTCGTTCCCATCGCTTCTCACGCCGAAAGCACGGCCGTGATGGGCAGACTCTTAATGACAACTTCACGTTGCTTGTGGCGTTGCCCAGTAAGTGGACTGTCGCCTGCAATGGAACGCGAATGCCATATCGCTTCGTCGCAACAACTGTCGTCTGCTACCGACTCGGGCGTCTAAGCGATCAGGTTTTCTTTAAAAGCTGGCGTTGCCCAAACGCACATATGACGTCACGAACTGGATTCCTTGCGAGAGAGTCCGTTATCGAGCCCCTCGACTAATAGTCCTCCCTTCAAAGGAGAAACATTCCGTCGGCTCATCACGGCCAGCGTCGTAAGTGACCCGCGACGCGCTGTCCCCGTCGAGAATGCAATACGCAGGACGGCAGTCATTACGTGCGCTAGGTATATCCATCATCACCGAGACATTATTACAGCGAATGCTCTGCCTCTCTCGCACCGTGCGTGTTTGCCCATTCGCCGGGCTTCGTCTCAGAAAATACACGCGCTAACGAAATCGCATAGCATGCACAAGGTTGCTTTCCAGAAGCAGGGACCCTCGTCTCCGTATTTGGAAAGCGTCTGCTATCTCCATGCAAGGATCAAAGGCACACCAAGAACGAAGAGAGTTGTTTTGTTACCGTCTCGTCTATAGACAGCAGCAAAGCTGGTCTTTGGCGCCTTTGTACACAGACTTTTCTTTCCTTCTAGAGCCCTCCAGGCAGAACAAAGAAAAACGCAAACATCGAGAGCTGTTCCACTATCATTAGCATTTTCTTGACATCTCAACGAAAGATATTCTTTTCCTTTTTTTCCCCCCTTCAAACTGCCAACTCCAACCCTCTGCAACGTCAAGACGACTATGGACATTATTGCACGAATATGGGCACAAGCTTCGAGTCAGAAGATGTAGTAATTTTTTCACATATTTTTTTTTTCATTCTTTTTAAGCGGAACAGGTGGTACAAGGAAATAGAGGTTGAAAAAAAAAAAAAAAACAGAAAAATACGGAATCGGAGCAGTGACGAGTTACATACGGTATCAACCGTGATATACGTTGTCATTAAAAAGGGTTAATTCGGCGCAGTGTGTCGTCTAGACCTCTTCTTTCCACGGCACTGGGGTTTTATCGTTTTTAATCATGTTCTTATCGCTTATTACTTATTATTTCAGCGTCGTAAGACTAGAATTGGGAGTAAGTGCACTCTTGCGGACTAGAAGCTCCCGAATTTACTCTCGTTTTAGGGTTGACGTCAGCAAGGTACGCGACAAAACAAAGAGTGGAGTGGATTTCTTTCAGCGCGTGGTAACGCAGCGCCGTTAACTCGTACATCCGCGACGCAATGCGCAAAGCCTCATTACGGAGCCGTTCCTTTAAGAGAGGACGTATAGCTACATAAAGTATGAAATCCGTTCAAGAAATCCCTCGCGGTAGCACCAATGAAAAGCTCGTTTCGGGGCTTCTATCAGTATGCAAAGTACCCGAGTGTCTTTGTAATAATCAAAACTGAACCAGCTTCCATTTGGAACGAAAGCAGACTAAACAACTGAGACGAAAATAGATTCACGAGGACGTACGCAGGGTTCGCTATGACCGTGGTTTGCTGTTTTTTCTTGGTACTTCTGTTCCCGAAAATTCGGATGGAATTTATATGAGTTCATTATTTTCCGCATTCGGAGTTTATCGTGGATTACTTTTTGCAAGATGTAAAACCCCGAGACTAGGGAACACGAAGGGACAGACACAATCACGAAGTCTCAATTCGTGTTTGTGTCTGTCCCTTCGTGTTCACTAGTCTCGGGGTTTTACATCATGCATCATCTTCACCAGCTCGGTTGCTTCCTACCTTTTTTTCACTTTTTGAAACTGTGTTATTATCCGAAATTCGGAGAAAGAAAAAAAAAAAAACAATGGCCGTGAAACGACGAACTCACAACAGGGATGGAAAGCTGCCTTGCAAAAACGTTTACCGTCACGCGATCGAACTTGAAGATAACGAAATCTACTTCCATCACGACCAAAGCAGCACAATGTACTGAAAGGCCAGTGCAATAGGGGTGGCCGCGGTATGTGTTTTATCAATGTTCTTTAGTTTCACAAGTCTGTTCAAGGCCTTCCACCTACCCGTCCACCCCTATGGCACTCGACTTTCAGTACATTGTGCTCCTTGGGGAGCACCCTGGCGTCACGAACATATCAAAATCCGGATAATCCGTGACACAATCTCAAGGGGGCTCTCACATGGAAGTGCCTTTGGGCAAGCGTGGAGTTCATCCACAGGGTCAACAGAGTCACCATGGGGGCTGGTAACCCGAGGCAATCCCAACACGAAAGAAAACGAACGAACCCCGTAAAACTACAACACCAAGGCAATGGCTTTTCTTGCTGAGCTCTCGCTTACCGAAAGCCCCGCAGCAGCGGGGTGTTTTTGGATAAATCCGAATTGCTTTAAATTTTAGCGGCGCCTATGTTTCTCGGATTTGTTTCGGACAAATCCGAATCGCGGCCAACTTCACCGGCGGTTAATTGTCCGAAACTGCAGATGACGACTCTTACGCCACGTCAGGGAAGATTTCGTCAGATGATCTTCACGTGCCAGGGAAAGATGTCCGATAGAGCCTCTCTTGTGACACGCTATCTGACACGTGAACGCCGACTGTCCCTCCAGCATCCGTTTACATCGGAGTCTGCTTTGAACGTCGTACAGACATTCGTTCGTACAAAATTCGATATGCGGTAGTACGTTATACACGATATAATCAATTCTGGTAATCGTTATACACAGAGTGGCAGAGAGGCGATTTTTATTGCGTTTTCACCGCGAAGCAAATGCGGCCACAAGCGGTGTGGACAAGGACGGGAATGGATTGAGAGGCCGGAGGTTTAGTATGATTCCTGGGCAGACTTCATGGGGGAATGTCAGGAAGTGACGTCTTCAGTTTGAACCACTCAAGGGCTTCCGCAAAGTCGTAAGGGTTCTTTGCGCGGAGGGGACCGGATCCGTACGGTGCTTTCGTCATAACGGAAAGCTCCGGGCAGTCGTACACATTTTTAAAGCGAATTCCGGCGCTGTGGGTAAAGCGCATCTATACGGCACGGCGCATTGCATGTGCTCGCGAATGTGAAACAGTGCATTACATGTATGCCGTAGCAACTGTCAGCGCGAACGCGCGTGGCGCTGCAGCCCGTCGATCAGGGCATTGTTTCTGCAAACGTTAGCGTTTGAAAGACTGTACCGCGCAAGACCACTGAGCATACAAAGCACGAACAGAATCCCCGCCGAGCCCTACCTACCAACCAACCAACCAGCCAACCAACGATCTCGATTGTAACACTATGCAGAGCATTCGAAGTCCGATTACGAAAACCGCTCATTTCACAAGCGCAGCTCTCAGCACGTGTTCCGCGCAGTATCGAGCGTACGTCGTTTCACACCGGGAACAACGCGGCCGTGTTCATTTCCTTCGAGTGTCGCAGAACTGTTATTACACGCACTGCGCGTGTCTCAAACGGGAAGGCTCCAAGACAATGGGTATAAGGGCTCGGCAGGACGCTTCGCAATGTGGCCATTAATTACCGGAGGAGAGACTCCTTTCCTCCTCCTCCTCCTCATCTCTGGCACCCAGTGGATTTCGCGTACAACGACTGCGCGTTGTCGCACGAATCTTCCCAGTCATTCCAGGAATGCCTGAAGTTGTGCTCCCAGGAAACTCCGGCCGGCGCCCACCGTCTTTTCCTCGGTGCTTTCACGGTCGCGTACCGCAGTACAGTCCGCGGAATAGGCTCGGCAACTATACTTCAGAAAGGAGTGCATCGATCAAGGGGAAAACACCGCGGATTGTCGAGACGAGCGAATCTTGCGAGCGAAGTCGTAACGCCTGGAAATGGTCCTGTTGAAGAAACAAGCTCGCAAAGAGGTAGCCTACCTCAACATACATTTGATCGGCGAACTCAGACATTTACAAAAGTATGACTTGATTCGCAATCGCTATATACGGATACTCTAACGATAAACAGAAGTGTAGCAGAAGACAGGGGAACTGCAAGCGGTTTATTGGTCAGCGCTTCAGTTAGCAGACGACAGGACGACCGCAGCGCCCTCAGCAGTCATGAGCAGCACTGTGGCGCACCATCCCTGCCACCGTTCCTGAGCCGTCGGTATGTTACCCCGGCGGGTGATTACGAAGATAATACGTTCAACCTTTATGTGGCTTCCTGCTCCATGCGCCAGACGGCCCCGATGCACCATTTTGTACGTCGTAACACGAACGGGTACATGCACATGCTCATAAACATTCACTAAGGGAAGAATGGCTATAATAACGCTTCGCTCTTTTGCACACTCTGAACCACACAAAGGAAAGGGGGGAGGGAGAAGGAAAGCAGGATAATTGTACATTTATTATGGTCGTTAGAAGGAGGGAAAAAAAGTTTTGTAATTTTCCATTTTTCTGTTTTTGTTTTCCTTCGGCCTCTCCCACATACCTAAAATTGTAAGAAGACACAGAAGAAAAGAAGACACCGTGCAGTTACGGAACGTCGTTATTTTTTATTTTTATTAATTTTTTTTTTGTAAATCGGATGAGTATGACACAAAATAACCAGTTACGTTTATGTTGAATTTATTTACGACATTCATATCTATTTATTTATCTCACACTGTATTGTGCCAAAATATTGTTTCTCGACGTGACACGGAAGTATCATAAAATTAATTTCTAACTTCGAGAAACCTGACGTCACGCGGTGCGTAATCTACCAACACGCCTGGCAACATTTCCTCCTCGCAGGTCGATTTCCTTATTGTCGTGTAAGCTGCTGGCAGTCTTCCAACGTGGGGCGGAAAGCGGAGGCGCGTGCTATCAAGGTTTGCGGGTTCTTCCGAAAGTTCGAAAGGATAGTCCAAACGTTCACTGACGGCAACTTATGTTTTGGACATTGAGGCTTTCAGCGTAGTTGATTTATAATAGGAAAGGAATAACATTTTTTTAAGTTTTTAATGGCACAAGTAAAGAGAAAACGGTTGAGAGCATGAAACTGTCTCATCTGCGAAAAACGAGACTTTCGCGCAGTAGACTGGACTTCTTCAGGTGAAGAAGTGCAGTCTACTGCACGAAAGTTTCGTTTTTCGCAAATTAAACTGTCTCATGCTCTCAACCGTTTTCTCTTTACTTGTGAATCGTTAACGCCGGAAACTTACACATTGTTCTTTCACACAGTTCATGTTGATAGGGCATATACACCCATCCATGTTTTCCCTATTCATTTCAACGCTTTCTATTCCTCAGAACACCGGAACGCGGCCCCAATAACCCTTTCAAAGAATCTTATATCGCAGAAATCTCACTGAAAAATCCGTCCGAGAAATTGTCCCTTTCCATCTTCTGTAATATTCGGCGTACTCAAAAGCGCACAACGGCGCCGTCGTCACGTGGCCTGACCCCGCCCAATTATGTTTACCTGAAGCCAGACCAAAAGCGAGTCCCAGCGCACATTATTACTCCGTAAATGAAAAACTTTCGCTCTCTATCGACAGAAGGAAGCTTCACTGCTTGGCATGCAACAGCTGCAGCTAAGCGGCAGGCGAAAAATCTATACAGCCTTTTCCAGCCCAAGAAACCGACGGGAGCGCCAGATGCTCTTCGACTTTGCCGTGTCGCTTTTCTCGGGGTAAAAGTGGAGTTCAATCCTCACCTTTCTAGAACTCCGAAGAGGATTGGATGAAAAGCTGGCTCCTCTCAAAGCAACAGCTTCGGTTTTGATTTCGTCGAAGCGAGACGCGCCCTGCGGTAATTTCCCGATAGATCCGCGACGGCCCTTCTTTTCGCGAGTCGTTTCGAGAGATTACTTGGAGTTGCCCATTTGACGCCGATAATGGTTTTTTGCGAAATGAAATGGGCGAGAGGTAATGTGAGATAAAGCAGATTCGAATGGAGATTTTTTTAATTATTCACAGCTGCGAGGGTAATACGATGTTTCAGCACCCAGCTGTAATGAAATTAAGATGATTTTTCTGTTGTTCGAACGGATCATCATCCCCTATTATCCCCGTGGAGTCATTGACGAGGAAGAACCACTGAGAAAAGAGACAACAGCTGCCCCGTGCCTATCGGTTACGGCTGCGGTTGGGGCAACGATAAGGATAAGACCTGATAATATGACTACATTCTTATCACCGCAAAGGCCATGTAATCTATAGTGGTATGTTTCAGCGGAACAATACAATTTTCCCAGAAACAACAGTATCTGAACAGATAGGGCCGCTGCATACTGTAGCACATTCTTCAACATGTCCGCAGCAAATAACGGGACGACAGGCTTTCAACAGAACTGGTGACTCTCAACTAACGATTTGGTCGATCAAGTACAACCACATGAACAGACAGCCATGCTGTTGCAGTCGCAAACTTGCACCCTTTAGTCAATCGAATTCTAAACAACTTTTTCATCATTGTTGCGTGTATTTAAGAATGTGACATTGAAGTATCAACTACCCTATATGAATGCCTCATTGGACTCTATCCTGTGGCTTGGAGTTTTCTGGCGCAAGGATATCGAAGATCAAGCTGCGCCGTACGATGTCTATCCTGTGGTTAGTGTTATTAGCCATGCTTCTGTACAGTTTTGTTAAAATATACCCATGTTGTAGTTTTCGTGTTAAATTCTCCACTAAATAAACTAGTTCTTGTTAACTCCTCTGTAATCAGTTGTCTACGTCTTATTATTTTAGTTATATATATATATATATATATATATATATATATATATATATATATATATATATATATATGTTGTACACCATAAAACACAGAAGACTAACGAATATACAGTAATAATAGACAACGTGAGAGTGAAAGATTGCAGTGATTTAACTTTCACGCGGAACGCAAACTTCAAATGTGCACGGCATTCTGTGCCGACAACGCAAAGTCATAATCACTTACCACTTAGTCATAACTAATGCCACGACTTGTAATGCCCCAAACCAAATCGCTGACATCAACACAACGGCCGATCGAGCAATCTACCGTTGCATAAATAGATATTGCCTACTCCGATGTGGCCCCCCAACGCGTCGAATTAAATTGAAATTAAAATAAATAAACTACAAAATCCGCCTCAAACGGGATTAGCTTCACGACACGCGCGGGGCGTTGTCGTAAAGTTGACGGCAAAGCGCCGTCGGCAGCTGACAACGTGCTCGTGACGAACAAACGATGGCGCATTCTCGACTACGCCCCCATCCGGTCCTCGTTGCTTACTCGCGACGCGGTAAGAACAGCCACCATGAAGGAAACACAAAACAGGATTCTTTTCCGAAAGACGGTCGGCTATGGCCCATGTCATGCAGGCATGCTCATCACCGAAAGAGACCACGGGGAGGCGTTCCCCTTGTATCGATACATAGTCTACAGATGGGACGAATCCAGAATTTTACGAATCCGAATCCGGATCCGAATCCAAGGAAGGTTCTGCGAATCCACGAATCTTACGAATCCGAATCCGAATCCACGAATCTTACGAATCCGAATCCACGAATCTTACGAATCCGGATCCGAATCCAAGGAAGGTTCTGCGAATCCACGAATCCGAATCCAAGGAAGGTTCTGCGAATCCACGAATCTTACGAATCCGAATCCGAATCTTACGAATCCGAATCTTACGAATCCGAATCCGAATCCGAATCCAAGGAAGGTTCTGCGAATCCACGAATCTTACGAATCCGAATCCACGAATCTTACGAATCCGAACCCAAGGAAGGTTCTGCGAATCCACGAATCTGGAATCTGTCGAATCCTTTCCTAAAAAAAAAAAAAAAAAAGTTTAAAAAGCTAGGAAAAAAAAAACTTATACTAAAAAGTATTTTGAAGCAGAATGATACATTTGTTTGATGAAAAACTAAATAAATAATACCGTCATAATAATATAATATACATAAATTGTACAGTCCGAATTATTTCCGTACAGCTAAAGCAACAATCGAAAGCAAAACCATATAGTATTACTTTTTAAACTCGTAATGTAACAGTTCCTGCCTGAGTTCCAACTCTTTCAGTCCCAGAGCAATGTAAACGGGAGAAACAAGAAAACTCCCGTCGGCCAATGAGGCTTTCGACGGACTCCGGAGGCGCCATTTTGAAAAAGAAACGAACAAACGTGGTCGGTAGATTCGAAAGATTCGATCCGTCTGCCTAGGGTTCGTGGATTCGTGGTTGGCACAACCCTAATACGTACACTATATACTTGTAGCAGCAGTAATAAAGAAAACTAAGAACGGAGGAATCGCTGCTATAGAATACTATCAATGGTTCTCCTCTTCCAACCCCTCTTCGGCTTCCATAGTCCGCTACTGTTTTTGCCTCAAAGAACTATGGGCAGGTCCCGGACGCAAGCGCCCCAGCCGATCGATTTGGGAGCGACGCCCGCGCACCGTTACCTTTATATTCCGGTAAATAATATACGTCACGAGCGACAGGGAAAATCTGTCCCGTATTTTTCTTTGCACCTTTCACCCAGAAAGAAAGGCTACAGACAAAGTGGGGACAGTACCCCTGCGGTGAACCCCCTCAGCCCATTCGTAGCGTCATGGATGTAAACTTTAAAAGCGCTCATGTCCGCCTATAAGCTTTCAGTTTTCAGTTTTCAGTATCAGTTCAGTTTCAGTATTCGGCATCAGTTTGTCAGCACTGGAGAATCTGCAGCCACCGCAGCGACGCCAATATCTCCGGCATCTGCGAACTGCAGTTTTTCAATTATTAGTTTGATAAGACGGTTATTATTAGACGGATCCGTGGCTTTTATTTTTTTTCTGACTACTCAAAGCAAAATTTTCAAGTCTCTGTGTGCTATTGTTGCAAACAAACAAAGCTTTAAAATGTTCTTATAGGAGTCCTCCCTGCATTAGCTGAGGCGCAAAAGAACAAGTGGTTTAACAATACCGCAAAAATAACAGTAAACCGAATTCAGAACACGCGAATCCGCTTACAACGATGCGCTTTCCTACGGTCTATATAACGTTTAACAGTTTTATGCAGGGAGCTGTAACTGGCGAATCAAAGACGTTCGGCTGCCCAACGTTGCTGCACCCCCTTCGCCCCTCAAGGCGCAAAAGAAAGTGATTTCGAAATACCACAAAAACAGTACACCGAATTCGTAAAATGCGAATCCACTTAATACGCGTTCCTACGGTTTATATAACGTTTCACAGTTCTATGCAGAAAGCTGCAACGAATGCATCAAAGACTATCCTGTACACATCGTGAGCAACACCAACTGTGCTCGACAGAGTCAACGGAGGCTAAGCAACAAAACACCGACATGGAACGCGACGTATATACACCTGCTCGCTCGCATTTCACTTATATGTTCAACGATTCTTTCGTTATTGCGAAGAGCGCGTAATCCGACCTTGAGGCATCGCATACCGACAACGCCTGCCCCGGGCGTGTAACACAACGCTGGCGCATAACCCCATCGCAGCGACGCTTAATGAGGTTTACCCCGCTGCATTTCTCGGAAGAAGCTTCTACAACGTAGAAAAGACGTCAGGACGAGCATCGCGGGTTCAACAATAGCGCTAATTCCGCTCCAGTCAGATTCAATTTGCAACTCCGACGGCGCACGTCAGAGGGAGCTGCGCACAAAGCGAGAGTATCTTTTAGAGCACTATACGTTCTTCGGCCTGTCACCGGCGTACGACTTTGAACATTTTCAGGAGCGGAAAAAAAAAGAAAAGAAAAGAAGATGTGTTCTATTTTCAGCCACTGGGTTGCGGAATATTTTTTTTTGTAAAATCGGCGACTGAAATCGTCGAGGCATATGTAATCTTCAACGCGATCGGCGACTGTGAGGGATGTGCCTTATTGTAGCCCTCATCTCGCGCTCGATTTGCAACAACGGGGATCTGCCAACGGTGAGAGAGAGAGAGTGAGGGAGAGAGAGTGAGGGAGGGAGAGAGAGTGGGTAAGGGACAGAGGGAGGGAGAGGGAGGGAGAGAGAGAGAGACTGACGCTGAGCGGAAACGCACCGGCTGCAGTAAACGCGAATGGAGAGAAGGAGAAGGCAGAGGTGTTATGGACGGACGGACGGACGCAACGCGACGCGACGGGGCTGGGCTCATTCTACGGAATCCTACGTTCCTGCTATTGGTGACTATTACACACAGAGACTTGAAGAAATTAATATTAAGCAATATGCAAGCAAGGTGTTCGGTGCTAAAGCGTGACCCTGTGACACTCTCGAAGCTTAAATATTTCCACTGTAATGCACGTGTCAGGTTTGTTCCGTGACGTTTTTACCTCTATATATGTATGTCGCATCAACGAGCATACACACGTCCAACTCTTGGCCCTTAATAAGCGGTATAGGTAAATGTAAGCAGGTTTCTACGGAATGACATAAGATAGGTAACATCGACTTACGTGCATATACTTTGATGAGATTCCATTGAAAGATCGTGTGAACTTACCTAGGAGAAGAAAAAAACATGAACATGATTAGAACTTCGAAAAAAAAAAGAACACGTGGCTCGAGGTTAATTCGCCGTGACACATATACGCTGTTACTTCGTTATATTTTTACTTCACAGTCAAATCTATCAATTAATCGTCACACGGGTTCATTTGTACAGGGCACCAGATCGAGGGGGACACTCAAACAATGAAAAAGAAAAAAAAAAAACTGGCCTGGAAGTAGTACGCAATTTTTATGCCTTTGATAACAATACAAACATTTCAAAATAAACATCGCGACAGTCACGACGACTATTTCACTGCCAAAATTACTGACTGCTGTCATTGCGAACTGTTGCACAAAATTGCGGTACCTTTTAAAACCACTCAGATCAACGATTTCAATTTTGTTTCAATTTAATTTAATTTCTGCAGGTACAGAAATTTGGTCCATATACAAACGGCGCAGCCTGACAGGGTACATGGACCATGGCACAATCGGTGGAGTCCATGAACCGGATACATAAAAACAGATTGATAACACCTTCACTTGAGTGTGGGGAAAGAAAAGAAACAGAGGCACAACAAGATGACATTATGAGGTGATGAGGAATAACAGTAACAACCTAGGTAACAAATGGGGGCAAATAAGTGAAAATACCGAAAGTAGGCCGTTATCGGTTTTATTATTAAGTGTGATCTAAGCACACGTTTAAATTGCTGGTATGAACATTGGGGATCTATGCTCGTTCCCAGTGATGGAAGTGCAAATTTTCGAGTGTCTCTTGTAGGGTACAACATCGTCCTTTGTGTAGGCCCAAGATGACCTTTAAGCAGTCTATGAATGTGTATTCCTTATGTGTGTATATATGTGTAGTACCTTAAGCCCATCAGTGCTACAAGCTGCAGAGTTATCTAAGTGTGCTTGCTACAGTTTCAATTTCAATTTGACTTTCTTATCCATGGATAAAACTAAAGGCTCCGTATTTAACTGTCTTCATCACCGTAGACAGGACAGATACGTCATGACGTCATTAGCATACAGTAAATACGCGAGAACCCATTAAAGAACAAGAAGCCCAGTAAAGTACACCACGACAATTTTCCCCAACTTCAACGCGTAGAGCGACAATCGTCTCACGTATTCACGGCGCAGTCGTTCGCACAGAGAGGGGGGAGGGGTTTCTCGAAGTGTAATATTCCATAGCTAGGATAAATGTCAGTGGCTTATCGACCCGCCGCCAGCGCTTGCAACGTCCCGCACGCCAAACAGGAACTGGCCCACAGCTCGGGGCGCTGTTAGGGCTTCCAGGTTTCCCACGACGAACCGTCGGCTGAAGAATGCGGCAGGATGAAGCCATTCCTCCTCCCTCATAATAAGCGCGGACAAGATAAAAAAAAAAGTTTGAAAAAAGCAGCGATCCCGTCTAAAAGGTAATCGAAAAGGGGCATGCCAGACAACTCGTTCTCAAGTGTCGTTATATGCAGTCGCGTTATACGGAGCCCAAAAAAATTACCGTATACGCAAATGACGATAAACAGTGTACACCTCTTGAAGAAATTCTTCGCTTTCAGGATTGGGAGCGATTGGAAGATTTTTATTCTGCACCGTAGGACGGTGCACAGTTTAACCAAAGTGGGACATATCAAATGCAAAACGTTTGGATGTTCTAGTCGCTATTATTATTATTTAGCTCCGTGTTAGCGCCGCGAAGCAACAGTGGCTATGAGCGGCGTAGAGATGTGGACAGATGGAGAGAGGATAGCAGGAAGGTGTGGAGGGAACTTAGTATGCGTCCTGGGCAGACTTCAGGGGGAACTGTGCAGACATATTCGTCTGGAAAGTCTTCCGATAACCCTCTATTATTATTAGTTTAGCTGTATTTGATGTAGAGTTTACGTGGCTTGCACTTTAAAAAAGTTCATGGAATGTTTTGGCGTCACAGTTTGGCGTTTAGGGTTCAATTAATTCAATTGGTGTAATTTAGCTATAATGCATTAGTTTTTAATCCAATAACCTCGCGGACCTCCCCACCGGAGAAGGGGGCCCGCAACATTTTTCTGGGTATTTTGCAGCATCGGATTTCTGGAATTACTCCTAAGCGGTTCCGGGTTTCGCGCTGCGATGACACCAGATGCGAGTTCTCGCGTATCAAACGACACACCTACCTCACCCCAGCAACACCTTCAACCGCATTCATTCCGGCTCACGTTTCTTGGCCAACGCGAAAATTCACATGTAAGAGAGCTTTCGCAGATTAATCCCCCACAGCTTATGCAGCTGCACAAATCCCACGTACATTAGATATCACGTAGCACAGGTGGCTCGCTGATGTCCCAATACTTACCCTGCGACATGTTATGAAAAGTTGAGGCAGATATACAAATTTTATCTAGATAGCCCCCGCCTCGAACATTGCCTTCATACGCATTGGACCACTGCCAAAGGAACAGACGACACTTTTGCGAGCTGTTGACAGAGCTGTCCGATATGCCCGCGATGACAATACGATAACAGTCTCGTAGAATGAAGACCATTTTCCCTTATCGGGACACAGTTTCCACTATGCAATTTCCACTATCTAAACTGGGTAGCATGGTATCCGCGACACTGGGAGTCCAAGTACTCACAACGTCCAAATATTTAATTCGTCCGAAAAAAATCGGACGTACTGGACACTTGGACGAAATGAACAGGCGAGGAGAAACTTGCCCAGCGCGTCCAATACCCGTACCGTCCAATAGCTCATTTCGTCCAAATGGGGGAATTCCCAAAGGCTCTGCTCCTTTCGGCAGGCGACTGCCTGGCTGCATTCATGTAAGCACAGGCCACTTTGACACTGGGTGAATGGCAGGTGACTGTATTCATGAAAGCAAACGGATTATCGATCAAACGGGGAATCACAGAAAACACAAACCCGTTCACAGGACCACTGACCTACAGTGACCGTCCAGTTAACGATGTGTTGTTTTCTATAACTCTCTATAACTTTTCTATAACTCTTTAATATGTGTTCTCGCTAAGTACCGCGTTTCCCAATGTGAGTGATCTTTCTTGGAAACATCGAGGGATCTGAAAGGAAACTTGCGGCCCTTTGCCTTTACGTAGACTACTTCGAGCGGCAGTGGCTTACCAACGTTCATCTCTGGAATTATTTTGCGGATGAGGACGATCTCCGCACAAACAATCACGCCGAAGGGTCGCATAATCCGCTGCGCATGAAATTCAAGAGCCAACCCCACATGACGTTTTCGAAGTTCCTCGTCGAATTTGAGTCAACCATACACAATGTAAGCACAACCACGTAAGCAACAAATTCGCATAATCAGGGAACATCATCATGATAATTAATAGAATATAGCATATATACTTCCTCGCTTGCTCTCTTTGTATTCATGCTTCTTACCGCCATTTGCAGGTACGCATTCGGCTGCTGTTGAACTTCGCCAAGCAGGAGACGACGCAATTTCGTGGTTGAACAACGCGACGGTACAAGAGGCTCGCTCTTCCTTCTCATGGGCGTACGGAAAATTATGCTCAGGGGAAATGATGCTGGGAAACGAAGCACCCTTCACAGACGTAACAGAGCAGTTTGCTCATGTCATCAAGTCATACCTGCAGCGCATGTCCCACTTGCTGGGCCATGCTAATTAATACGTTAGTTGTTCAAATGAAAAATAAAAAATAAAAGAAAAATAAATAAACAGAGCAGGCTGAGCATTTGTTTTTCGTTTTACTTGGTGTATGGCATGGCATCTTTCGGTGTGAATGGTTACATCCTACCTTCAATCGTAAACGAAGCAATTGTTCACTCGCATTCGGAGATCCCCCTCCCTTTTCGGACGAAACAGGCGTTTGGACGGTACGGTTATTTGGACGAGTTGGTCAAGTTTTCCCCCCTTTGGTTCAGTTCGTCCAATGCCCACTATGTCCAATTTTTTTCGGACGTTCTGAGTACTTGGACGTTGTGAATACTTGGACGAAATAAACATTTGGACGAATCGGGGTGCTACCAGATTTCCGAGGGAATATCTAATCGAGGTGTACAGGAAACGGTTAAACAATAATTTAGACCTCCTTCTTTTGCTATAGTACACCGATTGGTCTTGATGCCTGTCTATAGTCTGGGACATTTTCTTTGTAGAGTGTAGAAAATGTGTATCAGTACTTTAGCGAAACCTTTCTTTTTCTCCTGCCGTCATAAGCAACCCTCCCAGTAGCAGTGTTCGTGTAAGTTCTCAGTGTATAAGCTTCGTGGGCGTGCCATATCTTTGTCGTTGTCTACTATACGTGCCTCGCGACTGCACGGGGACCGTTGAAAGCTTCTCTACTATCTCGTGCCAGAATGCTGTATTCTTTTTGGGTGGTCTTCCAGAGAGTATTGCAAACTATAGTGATCTGGTTCTGACCAAAACAGCATTTTTTTTTTCTTTTTTGTAAATGGATATTTCGCGACGCTTTCGCCGGTTCCTTCAAATGTATCGTTTATGTTTTTGTGTGTTTATGTATGTTATGTTAAGCGTCTACTAGCGCGGTAAAATTGTATTTATTTATTTATTTGTTGCAATACTTGCCCTATGAAGGGACCGGTACGAGGGCACAAAAGTAATGCAATTGCAAAACAGTTGGGTATAGCTTGGAATATCTAACAAACGTTATCACAACAAAGTATCCTTCGTTTGGTGCAAGGTATAGTAAGAACGCAAACAATGGCGAAACTGGCAAGAATCGGTGATGAAGGAAGATCGTTCGAGACAAGTGCGGTTGTCACAGAAAGAAACTCGGAGTAGTATTTATTTAGTTCGACAGACAAAACGTTTTGATTTGGCGTGTTTTTTTCTTTTTCTTTGCTTTTTTTGTGTGTGTTTTGTTACTGTGTTTTTTTGTTGTTGTTGTGTGTGTGTGATCTAGTCTCGCAGGATACGTACGCGGGGGCTGAACAATACAACGTAGTGAAGGGTTCTGAAAGATCTTGTGAAACAGACGAAAACGAGAAAGCGTATACAGTGAGCTAAAAGTCTTTGAAGACCGACAGCTGGACGCGTTGGAGACGTAAGAGTTGTCGGAAAGAATGAGACGCACACACAGCTCCTGTTTCGGGCATGGGGAATGGCATGCTCGGGTGTGGACAGAGACAATGAACAATGCGATGCTTTCTGGAAAGCGCTTCTCGTGCGGTTGGTGTAGTCCCAAGAAAACCCAAGAGGCCTGATCGGTCGCGAAACCTAAGGGACACCGTGCATTTAAGACAAAATAAACAAAAATGTCCACACGCAAGACAATATATAAAAAAAAGGAAAGAAAAAGTCGCATCAGAATATACGTTTGTGCCATCTCTCTGTATACACAAGAGGCTGACCAGAAAAATTGATGAGGACGCGATCTATAAAATTTATGCGGCAGATATGCGTTAGCATCGCACCGTATACCCGCCACCAAAATCCTAGAGGTACTGTACGGGAGGTTTTAGAGCTATTTCGCCCTAGATTTCAATTACCAATCCAATCCAATCCCATCCATTCCAATCCAATCCGATGTCGAGGCCCCAGACAGAGACTCGTCGACCGTCAAATTTTTTTTCCGCCATATGCGTTGCAATGCAAACGCATTTAAAAAAAGGGGGGGGAGGGGGGACAGACATCCACACCAGGATCAAAATGCTCCGAGGAGCCACTCCTACGCGCCCATCAGCGTACGCAACACTACATAGGACACCACGACTTAGGCAAGGCAGGGAAGCTTCCTTATCGGCTTCGTCTGAACGTTAGAGACAGCTTCGCGTCTGGGTCAGTCGCGTGCTCCGGTCGAAGTCCACGACGCCGCCAGCAGCCCGATATTATGCGACCGTTGCTGGAAGGCGGAAGCAGCCGGCGAGGCACCCGCTGCGAGACGCAAAGAAAGCAAAGTCCACTTTTTTTCCCCCTTCCCTTTCTCTCGAGGGGGGGGGGAGGGAGAGGGGAAGCCGTTTCGCAAGCGCATTCCAACCATTGCTCGCCGTCGGAGAGAACTGCAGGGGAGACGACGTGCAGCTGGGTATACTCATATGGGCCGCTCTATGTCGCCGGTTCAAGCACTAAGAAAGAAGCACTATCGACATCGCTTTGCTTCTCCTCAATATATACATACACGTTTGCGGTTGCTTACTCTACCAGCTTCTGCCGAGTGTTTTACAGGCTGCGACTGACTGAGAGTGGCGTCAGTCCCCTTCACTGCTAGATGAGGGAGGGAAGTGATTCCACTTTCAGATGGTTCGGTTTCCCACCACGAGGTTTCTCTCGCGGCAAATCAGGAAGGAAATATCGAAAACGGTGGAGGGACAAAGCAAAAGGATCGAACGAGTGATGTCCCCTAAGATCTCGTGAACACGGGTGAAGATTCGATATTGATTACCGAAGGTGTGATGGTGGTTGGTGATGGTGTCGCTACCAACGATACCAACGTTAACTATGTTAGTCAAATACGGACAGCACAAGTGATAAAAAGATGAAAATACTGAAACGTCTTTTTTATTGGCGTACTTTCTCATTCTTTTTTTGTACCTGATGAAGTGCAGTCCCACTGCATGACACCAGCTCGCGTGGCAGAGTGGTTAGCGTGCTGGCCACGCCACGTCGGTGCCTTAGAAGTCGGCCCCGGACGCACATTCCCCCAGGGCGTTAGTCGTGACGTTGCCCAGCTTTGTGAGGCCGACAAGGGCGAGCTCTTACGGCAGTACCGCTACCACTGCATGACCAGCTTGTACGCCAATAAACGGAAGTTTCAGTGTTCTTATCTTTTGATCATTAATTACAGTAATAGCCACATATACGCTCGGAAGCGACGACTCGACTGAGTTGTTTGCCTACTTCATATGACGTCACGCTGCTCGAAGGAGAAGGAGGAGGAGGGGAGCTGTGCCGCCATTTGCTTCAAAACTCCGGGAAACAAAAGCTCAAGACACGTTAGCACGACTCGGCAGCCAGTCAGTGACGTCATCTTATCCGCCCAATAGCGAGGCCTTCTTTTTTCTTTCTCTCTTTTCGCAGTTGTATTTGGCGCCGCAGGTCCGGCGCTTGAAACCGAGCGGTCGACCGATCGTCTTGCTCCCTCGCCATAGCTGACGATTTTCAGCAACCACCAATCGAACCGCTCGACGACCTGACGTCACAACACGCCAGAAGGAGCCGGGACAGATCACCGCCGCTGAGCGCGCTCTTGTAAACCTATTTTCTTTTTTTTTTTTTTTCAGTGAATGCATGCTTCCCAAAGAAAATACTGTAAACGTATTTTTATTCGCGATGTATTAATTTTCGCGAATCGCGCATTCAGTCATTTGCGAAGTTGTTCGCGAGTATTTAACTTCGCGATTCCAGGACGGCTTCCTTTCGCGAGAGAAATACGTCAAGCTGCGTACATGAGTACGATTTTTTTTCTATTTTTAGCGGTTGCGAAATTCGCGAAAATTAATACATCGCGAAGAAAAAATACGTTTACAGTATTTCGCCTGAAAGTTCATGGTCGTGCGTTCGTATCACCTTCCATTCGGTGTGCATGACCCAAAGTCGCAGTCATGAACTGCGTCATAAGGCGTCGACACCGAGCCACTTTCTCCGCTGTTTCTTCACGGCAGTCTCGCGGTGACAGACCAGGCGGCTCCATGCCAAACGTCAACAGCAGAAGCACATGATGGTCACGTGATAGCTCGTTCGTCACGCTGCCAGGCAGCAGCGACGCAGTTTTGAGAGCGCAGCAACAGCGCCTTGCACACATCAGGGAAACCCTCTCGGCATTGGAGGAAGATATCGCCTGGGGTTGCCCTCTACCAGATAGACCGTTTCGCCGGGCACGCGGAATATAAGTCCAGTAAAACAAAGTGTAAAGGCAGTGGAAATAATTGCCTAATGGTTGGGACAGCCTTACAACGCACCTGCTAAATCTCAACCCAAAGATTTCTTCCTGAACGTCGCATAAACGAGGAAGATGTACGCAAACTCCACTCCATAACCAATAGAGATCCCCGAGAACTAAGTCACTGTCACGTGGTCTGCCCACTGCTGGGCAAACGGGGACACACGTGGCCATATACGCCACGCCACGAACACGCGAATAGTTCCAAGGGCGGCCGGTACCCACCACTGTGACGCTTCAGTCGCTGCAATGTTTACATAACACGGGGAGCTTTATTAGGAAATTATCGGCCTACGACACACACACGCGAACGCCTTCCATCTCAACCTCGATCCACTTCCTGCCTCAAGTTCTTATCTTCTCTGAAACCGCGTGTCCCTTATTCCTTTCAGATAGCGTAGCTCCGATGGAAGGACTTCTCTTTTTTTCCTGCATTATACTTCACTGGCTTGCACTGTGGCATTGAGGAGTGCTCAGTCACCCTCCCAGGTGTATATCGCTCGCTGAGCGACGCCTGGTTTGCCAATTCCAAACGATGCGCAGCTACCCAGAGCTGACGAGCCGCAAACACGGCGAAACACGTGTCCTCTGGTGCTGTCGCATCGTTCCATGAATATCTATAATATATATATATATTGTTGAAGACAGACCTTCCTGTTGAAGACAGCGCTGCTGTCGAAACGTCGAGTACCCCCTCTTAGTTTTTAATAAAGTCCCCTTTTATTCCTTGTCCTGTAGAAGCACCGTCTCCACTTCTGATCTTTATTGAATACCTATATATATATATATATATATATTCTTTCTTTTTTTTTTTTTCACCGAGATGTACTGACGACTGGAACAGACTCCAACGTCACGTCGTAGGCAGGCCTGCGGTAAACATTTTTGTTAACACTTTTTAAGATCCGATAGATAGAACACATTCAATGTATTTGCACCGAATTCCAATCAGCAGTCAGCAACCAACACGAAGACCTACAGAGTGGAATTATGGATGTTGAGAACCCGAAAGGTCACCGACGAGACGTTGTAGAATCCCGCAGACAAACCCAACAGCGACGATGCGCGAATAATTAACGGTATACCTCGGGTCCCCAATTTGCGTAGGAATGCCGCGACGTATGCATCGCAGAGGTCAGGAGCGGCCACGGCCTTCGGCCTCCGAGCGCGTAATCAACAGGCAAGAGAGCCAGACTCGTTGAACCTGACCCAGAAAAAGCGAGCCGGAGAAAGAGTACGCGCGATAGATTGAGGCACAAATGGACGTCGCACATAAAAAACGGATAACGGCGCAGTGCGGCAAATGGCCTGATTGAAATCGACGGGGTGCTGTCGTCAAGACTCGGGAGATGTCGTCGAGTAGTAGACGGGGAGCAGAGTGACGCCGTCAAAAAACTCGCTAGGGGGCTCGCTCGCCCTACACTCTAAAATACAGAACTTCACCGCATAGCACGCTGTACTCAAATCAATGCCACGAATCGTAGTAGTAGATGGGGCAAGTAAACATAGATGGACAACACAAGCCAAGCAGCGCAGCATGTTGGCACAATACTGGCAATGTCGGCCCAATACCGGGCCGGTATTGCCAATATTGGGTCAACATATTGTGCTGCTTGAGAAGCCTTACAACGCCCAGTTGCATACTTATTCAACTGCCATGAGTGATAGGGTGATCGCTTCTGATTCGAAGAAAGGCATGGAGAGAGAGAGAGAGAGAGAGATAAGGGGGGAGGAGGTTGGAACCCTACCACCGGCTGTGCTGTCTGAGGTTTTCCCTGTGTTTTCCGAAGACTTTCCAGATGAATGTCGGCAAAGTTCCCCCTGAAGTCGGCCCAGGACCCATAATAACCCCCCATGTCCCCCACTCCTTCCTTCCTTTGCTTTTTCCATCTGTCCACATCTGTATACGCCGCTCAAAGCCACCGTTGCTTCGCGGCGCTAACATGAAATAAAAAAAAAGGAGAGGTGGGTGTACGTCCTTTTGTGTCAATTACCAAAATCACAAATGAGTGCTAAGCGGTGAAGTTCTGTGTTTACAGTAAGGATGTGCGCTCCAATGAAGTTCCAACTTAGGAAAGAAATTTTAGACTTTTTCAAATACAGTCAAACTCCTTTACAACGAAACTCAGGGGACAGCAAAAAAAAATTCCAGTAAAGGTATTTTCGTTAAAAAAGATGCCCATTATTGGACCTATAGGGCTCCAGCGGGACCGCAAAAAAATTTGCTGTAGTGGTATTTTCGTTAAAAAGGTGTTCGCTATAAAGGAGTTTGACTGTACTAAGTTTTTCTACTTTTTCTAAGGTTTTCTATTTCACTTTTTGTTACGTTTAGATGCCTACGTTACTAAGTATACCTGCCACTGAGCGACTTCTCTTACACCTTTCGGGTGTAAATTCCTCGTGGTATGGCACGCACGCACCTTCGTGGTCTAAGCTTCACACCACACAGAAGGGTGTTCTTTAAATCACCCATGTAATTGGTGTCCTCAACAAAAACCACCATTTCAAAAGGCATATTCTACAGGAAACACCGTTTCAGTGAAGTCTACTCCATTTAGAGCACCGTCTTTGCGGGTGTTTTCCAGAAACACGGTTTTTCAACGCTGTTATTACACCCCTCATACAGTTTTCAGCACAGCCTACAGAAAGCACCCCCTTTTACCAGCCGGAAGGTATAAAAAGGACTGCACCAGTTTTACCCCATTTGAATTCGCGGCGTGAAACCAGCAAATCTAGAGCTAAAAACAAACTACAATTTTGAGATGATGGATGCAGCAGTTTCATCGCGCTACGAGTCCAGAGCTAAACTAATATAATAACCCATCAGTTTATTTCTTCGTTTTATCCTTATCTAACTCTCATTAGCTAATCTACTGTGGATGGTAGGGCGAGGGTTCCCGTTTTTGTCTTGTTCCCATCGTAACAATATTCGTAAGAATACTAAGGCTGAACTTTTTTTTTTTTTTTTTTGCTCCCTAGCGCCGTGAAGCAACTGCGGCTGCGAGTGTCCTATAGACGAGGGCTTGGGAAGGAGTGGAAGGCTAGTGTGCGTCCAGGGCAGACTTCTGGGAGAACTGCTCCGACATACGTCCAGAAAGTCTGCAGGAAAACCATCAAGATACCTAATTAGACCATAGATTGAGAAGTTACCCGTCAAAAATAACTCGTTACGAGTTAAGTTACCGCGTGAAAAATGTAACTAAGTTAATAACGAAGTTCTTCAGCCTGAAATGTAACTCGCAGTTACGGAGTTACAAAGGAACTTAGTTACAGTAACGAGTTACCTCGAACTCTGCCTTAGACGGCACAGCCGTTGGCGGGATTCGAACCCAGCACCTCATAGTCTTCAGCGTGACCTTGAGGAACCATCAAAGAACGAATGCTGTATCCACAGAGCCGCGTCGCTGGTGCGAAGCTAATCTAAAGCGTGCGTCTGCGCAGATAGGAAGGTTCAATCGTTTCCTTGAATGACACGGCTCCTACATTTTTACTGTTACTTCAAACCTTCGAGCCGTATAAACTTGCTGCTCAATTCTTTTGTCTCGCACCGCCCGCTGCCGTGACAGATAAAACTTCCCACGACACGGCGCGGGAGAAATTGGTTGGTACATCCGCGTTGGGCAGTAAGTGGATTTGCATTGTAATCCCATATCGTACCTGGCTGGCTGGCCCCACGTGCATGTATGCGACGGAACGACGGAAGCGGCCGTACGGACTGAAGACAATTAGATAGTTTTAGTGCGTCGTACGCGAAGGCGATAGCGTACGTAACAGATAGCGTTGATTGTTCTGCGCACTACGCGAAGCTTTCTTTCTGTTACCGTGTGTTCACACGAGCGACATTCCCCGCAGAAGCGGAAGACGCGAAAAACGTCATAGTTTCCTGCGCGCGAGCGCCCAACGTCCAGCGTGCACGTACACTGCTAACCGTGGGGAATATCCTGCAACGCAGTCACTACATATTCTCTAGCAGACGACAAGAAAGGCGCTGACCGCGTCGTCTGCGAAGTGTCTTCTGCTAAGTGCGCAGTACGCCACTCCCGATATTCCGCTCCGTGTGAATGCTCAACTAAACACGGGACGGAACTTCGTCTCTGTAAGCAGTGTTTTTGCTTTTTCTTCCACTTGAATCTTCCGTGAGGATGTCGCCTGTGTGAATACACAGTTATGGGCGTGCGCAGGACCATCAACGCTATCGCTTACGTACGCAAAGGCGATAGCGTAATAACCCTGTCGCACGG
The DNA here is from genome assembly GCF_037126465.1 of Ornithodoros turicata. Lineage (NCBI taxonomy): Eukaryota > Metazoa > Arthropoda > Arachnida > Ixodida > Argasidae > Ornithodoros > Ornithodoros turicata. The sequence continues at coordinate 36,343,156 of NC_088208.1, read as the reverse complement.
GCAGTCTTCAATTACTATTGAAATCAACGACCATTTAAAATGCGCGGAGCGCCACCTTGCGTGTAACGCGTCAACTTCTCAACAAGCGTTGGATCCAATGTTTTCTGAGAGGTTGACGCATCACACGCTGGGTAGTACTACCTGCATTTTCAATGGTCATTGATCTCAATGGTCGTTGAAGACTGCCCGTGTGACAGTGGTATAAGATGCATTAAAACTCTCTAATAGTGAGCTTTAGTATAACCACGCGGTATAACGTACGCTGTCGCCTTTGCGCACGTAAGGGATAGCGCGGTGGTTATGCGCAAAGCACTACGTGTGTTTTGCGCGTGCGCAGCAGATCCATCAACGCTATCTCTTGCGTACGCAAAGGCGACAGCGTACGATATATTAAAACTCACTAATGTGTCCGGCGGCTACTGCGCCAAATCTCCAAAGACGAACACATTGTTGATTTACAGCTGATAAATATACATCGGAAAATGCTTTAACTGACTACAGAAGACACGCCGCAAGTTATGAACGTTTATTCTTTTTTTGACACGCATTTCTTGGCTGTGGTTGCATTCGACTTAATACGCCATCACTCATCGCCGTCGTTATTACGAGTCTAAGCAGGAAATCGACGTCCGAGGAGAGGAGGGCCCAGCAGCGACAGCGCGCTTTGTCAAGGCCATTACAAGACACGAGGTGGCCCCAAAATGTTCGTAGAGTATCCCTCCATAAGACGGAGTACGTACTTTACCAACGTTTCATTTTATTATAGTCTAGCAACCTTTTTGATATACCACTTCAGCTACATAGCGTTGGAGTAGATTTACGCGGAAGGTGTGGCGACATGCTGCACGTGCCGCAGGGTAGAACTGTTGATAATTTCGACCACCAGGGGGTTCTTTAGACGTGCGCCGAAAATTTCTGACACGAGGTGCTGGAAGCAATGTTTACTTCCCCTGCATTGCTAAAGTCCTCGGCCGGGATCGAACCCGCGATCTCGAGCTCAGCAAGCCAACACGTAACCGACTGAGCTACCGAGGCTCCGGGACTTTCCCATCCTGCAGGTGACACTGCAGGTGCATTATACAATGGTGTGAACTGTCACGTTGTGATCCCTGCGACTCCTGAGCGTTATACAGTCCGCGCTCGTTAGAACGGACCCGGTTATAACGAACGTCCGGATATAACGCACCATATCTCTCGTTTTGTTTGCTCTACCTATATTATTACTATGCAGAACTTCTCGTTTACAGGAACGGTTAAAACAGACTTTGGCATACTGAATCTGAACTAAATTTCGTTTTCCTGGAACAGTCGCGACGAGCTTTTGTGGCGCCAAAGTCTAGTGGGTGAGTCCCACTTCACTTTGGAGCAGAAAGAGTCGTGTCTAGCAACGTCCTGTGTGATGAACGGATTGATAGCTAATCCAAGCCGAGACAGTGATGTTTCAAACCGACTGAGAGAGGCCTGTTGGCTCGATCCCTTGCTACTGGCATTCGCTAACATGACAACTGCCGTCGTTCAAACTTTTTTTTTTCGCCTGCAGTAAGCGCTGGTGAGAATGGACTAGACTGCCATTGCAACCACAGGCGAGAAAATAAAACAGATTTGGTTCAGCGAGGAACTAAATATTATCGGCACTCTTTTATTCTTTATCTCAGAGTATAGCGTACTCTGGATTGCAACAGATAGAAGCAAAGGCTTCAGGTCCGAAGCCGCCGATATTTCGAGCAGAGACTATACTTCCTCTACTGGTCCCAGTAGAACAGTCTCTTTTCGAAATATCGGCGGCTCCTTTATATTCCCAGCTATGTTCACTGGATCTCCCACTGTCTGGATAAACACTTCTTTCTTTCTTTTTTTTTCTTTTTTTCTGGTGGATTATGAGGATCGGCTGTATAGAGCTTCGACTGTACTGAACACTTATATTTTTCTCGCGACTGCGGGCCATTAAAAGGTGTTTGCGGAATCGAAGGAAGTGCTTGCTTCAGCCGCCCCATCCACACACGAGGGAAGAAGCGAGAGGTGCTTGCAAATGTGAACCACTGGGGAATAGCGAGGAACGACACAGCAGAGAGGAAGCGACGGCAAAATTTTCGTTTCCGTGCTGCGTCTGCAAGTGAATAAGTGGGAGACGACTAAAAGGCGAAGACGCTGAGCCACGTCAGCCGAATGGTCGGAAAATAAACTTTCGGGAGGAGCCAAATACGACACTGATCGTCTTCAGCTTGCCTTGTCCTCAACGTACTCCGCAACATCAATTAGAGATGATGACTTGTACCTTAGTTACTGCAAAACGTAATTAGTTACAGTTACGAGTTACTTGTAGCCTGTACTTGCTACCCAAGACTTGTTTAAGAGCTGTCAACTAGTGCCCTTGCAACTTACCAGTCAAAGTCATCAACTGATTAACACAATTACCGTCAGGAAGTCACCAAAACAAATTCAATGTCCGATACCTCGAGGGCCTTTTGAACGGAGAGAGCCCTCCTTCCACCATTTTTTTATAGTAAGTTCTCAACTAAAGGCGCCCAGAAAAGCCACGCCTCTCACGTACTGAATGGAGTGCCAAAAATGCTGAGTTTCTGCAGAGGGGAAAAAAAAAGAGACAGAAAACAAGATCACCCCCTGCTTATGTAGAAGAGCAGACGATGGTCGATAGCCGTCGCCGTGGAATTCCGGATGAGCTGCGCTAGGGAGGTGAATGCGACGTTCACCCCAATTAGTCCGCTGCGTCTAGACAACTCCCTAAGGCCTTTTTGTCCGATATTACCAGTTTGCTATCGATATACACCTTGATTGCCCGCTGCTGCCTTTCCTCTCAGATCCTGGAGTGAACGGCGCTTGGGGGTACGGGGGGTACACACCGGGGATCGTCGGTTGAAGTATCGGACGGTATTCGCATTGTGGGTTGAAACTTATATTAGTCCCCGGCTAAGGCAAAAAAGGAAAAAGTCTGAAAGACAACTTGGCAAATTTCCAGTTGAGTTTGAAAGACATTTCTGCGTAATTGAGGTGACCACTGGACCATTTCTGTGGCCACGCGACTCAAACAAACCCTCTGGATTACTGGGGCTAATGGACCTTTTTCACAACGCTTCCGCGCATGCTCTGTGACCCTGACGGCGCCAAATAAGGTTCCCTACATATTCAATAGATGGCGCTAATAGAGAGCCGGTTGTGCTCTGGCGCGCGTGTCGATCGTGTTTCGCTGAACAGCCGCTACGACACGACACGAGTGCGAAAAAGGTCTACTGCGGTTGCTCTGACGTCACGAAGTCCTGTCCAATGGCCCGCAACGACTAGGCGCCTGGTTTGGACCAGGGTGTCGAACCGAAACATTTTTCGTTCCGGTTCTATTACAAACGGTCCGGTACCGGTTCTGCCCCGGAGCAAAAAAATAACGGTTCGTACCGCTTTTAACCGGTTCCGCTTCTGGTGTGCATATTCATTTCCAGAAAAAAAAAATGTTGCAAAATGTAAACCCGTTTATTTCGCATACATGGTATGCAAGGTTAATAGGCAGCTGAGAAATTGGTAGCTCCTGGTTCCTGTAGGTGACTGACTGTTCAAATAGGCTTTCTCCTTTCTTGAAGCGCGTGATACAGACGGACTTGTTTGTCGTCATGTCATACGTAAAGTACTTTGTTGCTGGATTGCTGCGATCGCGTCCCATCCGAATGTCTGTTGCTGCTTCCTAGCCAGCAAGCACCACCGCACGAGTACGACGCAAATCGAGGAACACCTTTACTCACAAAAGCGCTCGACGGCTCCGTGTTCTTTTCTTCGCGTTCTGTCCACAAAGGAGGCGCCACTTCGCACGCTCTTGCCCTCGCGGATACGCAAATGTATTCAACTTCGCTGCTCTCAAACAAGGGACGCGTTGCGCGACATTACCAATAGAGAAGCCGTTACGCAGCCTCCTTGGGTCACTGTTTAGTTGAGTGTGTTTCCTCTTAAGGGTAACGTAACCAGACAGGGGAACGTAAGAGTTTGGGCGGATGAAATTAAAACAAACACTACGGCACATTGGTAGAGAGCCACAACCGGTCACATGTACCAATGCGTCTATGTGCGCGAACGATACAACGTTATAAAGGGAGCCAAAGTGTCATAGTATGCCGACAAACATTCCACCGTAACCGTAACCCTCGTAAAGTATCCATGACATGACTTCAGAACACGCGACGTCAATTTCATTCGCCTATTCGTAGTCCAAACCGGCGAAGTTCTTTCTTGGACCGAAAACTGTTAAATAATTTTTTCGGTTTCCCTCCTGAGCGAAAAAAAGTATACGGTTTCGATTCCGTTCCGGTTCGCACCAAAATTGCGTTTTTTTTTTTTTCGGTTCTGGTTTGCGGTTCGCTCCGACACCCTGGTTTGGACCACTAGCAGGATAGACGAACTCTGGCCCGTTGCTAGGACGCCTACGACATTACGTGCGTCAATATAGACTAATGTAAGAAAGAAAGCCGTATCCCTTGGGTACGTATGTCCGAGAAAGACTGTAGCAGACGACAGTTGTTACAACAACGCCATCTGGCACTCGCGTTTCCGTTGCAGACGACAAGCCGCTTACTCAGCCGACACTGCTGCTGATCACAAGGTCTAGCGCTACTTTCGCGCATTCAAGCGTCCTGCCCTTCGCTTTTTAACCACGCATCTATTCAAGTGTCTACCTATTCTCTATCGGCACGTGCGATGCCATACAAAGCACACCGTTTTTCCACAGCAACCGCAAACTTCAAACCCCACTGACAAAAAAAAAAAAAAAAATCAACGTAACAACGTGTAGGCGGACATCTGTACGGTCTGACTCTGGCATAAACGGCCGTCCGGTGGTCATTTAATTACATCAACAGCTGTCGCATGACGTCCATGCGTTCTCTAAGCACAGCGCGGGCAGGCACAATTTGCAGGCACGCGAGAGAGAACACACACCAGGATTCAAACGTATTCCCAGCAATAGCATATTCAGGAACGACACCCGGCCGCCTCCACACCTATATAACGACAGGCAACACCGTTCGCAAAGTGCAGTCCGTGGTCAACCGCAGGAAATCCAATAAGCCGCGCCTGTGCGCTCGCTACGCAGATGCGCCCACTGATTGCGGAACGCGCAAATTATGCGCGTTATCGGTGGGGAACATCCAATTCTATACGAGGCCAGCTTTCCAACACAGTGAAGCGTTTCCGAATGTGTCAGTGATGGGAGAAGAGAGAGAGAGAGCTCCTTCGGGTTTATCGTTGCGCCCAAAATTTATACGACAAACAAGGCAAATATGAGAGGAAGAAGGAAAAGACAGCTACGGAACGTTTTATTACGGCGCGAAAGCTCTATTCTTTTCTTTTCGAATGCGATGACAACGGCTTTCTTTTTCTCAATGCGCCTATCGAAAAAATCTATAGGACGCGATGGCGCCATTAGGTTGCACAGCCGAGGTATATAGAGCCGAGATGGAGGGATAAAAGGAGTATGTGACGATCCAAGGTACACGACGTGCGTGTGTTTCGTGCCAAACGATGCTTATATCCCCACAAGGAGAGTTATGAGATGTCAGGTAGTTCTATATGTTAACACGAAGATGGCGCTGTATGTGCGAACGATGCGGAGAGGATTATGGAGGCTGAAAGTAAAACTCGAGGTGATTTTCGAACCATACATGTACACTCTAAAGGAGGGGGGGGGGGGAAGTACACCGGGGAGCAATTGCAGCTTCTACACCCGTCGATTGTAGTTACCCCCCCCCTTTTAGTTCCCTAAAGCTAAAAATTAATTCCGAAGCACCGCAAATAGTCTTCAGACTTCGCATAAAACTCCGTTGCGTTTAATCCCCGGAATGGACTACACCAGCAGCGACATGAGGGCCATGGGACTAGAATGGGATGCAACTGCAATCCTTCTCTCTCTCTCTCTTTTTTTTTTCCAATTTTCCGTTGCTTCTTCTCGGCCAGCCCAGTGGAACGAAGGAAGCGGCACCCGCTGGAGAATTAATCCGAGACACATATGGCGCATTAAGGTGGCACATTTATTTTCCTGGACGTCCAAACCGATGAAGATGCCGGTGGAGAAACGGGTGGGTGTCCCTTCCCCTTTTTCTCTCTCAGCACAGCGAATACGCTAAAAGAAGAAAGCCGGGCGTTGCTTCTTTTCCCTTTGGAAATGCAGATCTTAAAGAGAGGGAGAAAGAGAGAGAAAGAAAGCATTGAGTTTTTTCTTCTTCTTTTTTTGCCCCTAGCGGGTCGATAGGTCGTTCACATAATGGCGCAGCCTAACGGGACCATCAGCGGGTCACGGACCAATGGAACGCCGGAATGCATTGGTCTACGCGCGACCTTGATGCGCATCAAAGTAAGCCGTATGAATATGAAAGAAAAGTCGCAGTGCTCGCGCTGCGGTATCGCATCGGCCGGTCTTTTGTGCAAGTCAGTCACGCCGAGCTTTGCAATTTGAGCGTCGTTCCATTCTTGGACGTTCCATTGGCTTCCCGCCAATGGCCAACTGACATTCTCCCACCCATCTATACTGGCAAGAGTTGATCCCACGCTCGCTTTCCCGACGTCACGAAACACCTCTCGTCAAGACGTTGCATTAATCCATCGGATGCGATTCAATGTGGCTTTTACAGCTCAGTGGCGTTACCGCTTGCGACAAGTCGACTCTCCCAGACGCCGTCACTGCGGTGACCTGGAAGATCTGGAGCACATCCTTCTCCACTGTCCGAACTACCAACCTCTCCGAACGACACTTTCCAGTGTCTCTAAATCGAGTGAACTTTTTTCGCCCTCTCACTATATGTCAAAATTTTCTTGGCCCACGAACGCTCTGCCCCCGCAACAACTTCAAAACTTTTTGGACACCGCAACGACTTGAGCTTTGCATCGTAGATATATGGGGTAGTCGGTAACATGGTGGGGTAGGTTATATATCGCAGCAATTTATCGAGGGACACAACACGGAAGGACTCACAACTGGGGGGAATTCTCCCTCACTTTCGCTCTTTCCCCTGTCATAAAACTCCCCGGTTTTGAGTCTGCAGCAAGACCTACTAAATAGTACCATTTACTACTGCTAAATACTATTTAGTAGGTCTTGGTCTGCAGTCATCGTGCCTTGTCTTGTATTCTGGTGTTGTGTCCGTCGTTAAACTGCTGCGATATGCCTACAACCTCACTGTGAGACCAGTCATTATTCCATTTCACCACATTACCGCCAGCGCATTGGGGTAGAGTGTAGCCCCCCCCCCCCATGACGATTATACTCCCCCTTTTATCATCATTCAAATAAAGCTGTTTCTGTTTTTCCAATCTGCATGAGCAGAAGTTCCATCTTGGAGATACACGACGACATAAGATGTCCTTTCGTCGCGTGATGAAAAAAAAAAAAAAAAAAATCGTTCTTTCTTCTTTCTTTTTTTAGTGCGCTTAGTGAGGCAGACAAGCTTGTTCTTGTTGTTAGGAACTAGAAGTAACGTAGATGAACCTTATATAACATTTCAAGACGCAAAGATGATGCATAAATACGTAAATAAACCATTCGTCGTACCTAATAAATCACTCGTCGCATCGCAGAGTCCCAGGAGTGGTTCTCGTGGACTGCTCAAAACTTTGGAAACGTCATCATCATCATCTCTTTTTGCATGGTCTTATCTCCCCATGGATGCGATGTGATGCCCATAAATTCCAGGATACCGGTCGCGGCATCCTGTTATGTTCCTCCTGCGCTCGAGACAGCGGCGGTTTTTCGGTGGATTTAGGACGAACCCCGAATGTCTCTCCTTTCTGTCTCATTTTTAGAATCGACGCTTTGCGCTTTTTCTTTTTAGTAGGGATGGGCCAAGCGAATCTGCGAATCTTAAGACAAGGATTCGAGATTCGAGAATCCGAATCCCAGTGGCCAGAACGGCGAATGGAATCTTCCGAATCCACCAATCACGTTTGTTCGGTTCTTTTTTTTTAATTCGCGCCTCCGGAGTCCGCCGAGAGCCTGATTGGCCTGCGGACTCCGGGGCATCATCACATCAAAATCACGGCGCATAAAGCTCCGGCATTACAAGTTTAAAAGTAACATGGTTTTGCTTCTGATTGTTTTATGGAAAGAATTCAGACTCGAGCGTTTTATGTAATTCCTGTAATCGGATGAACAACATGTTAAATAAATTGCATTTAAGAAGAAGTACATGGGTATGCTTTCTCTTGAAAGTGAACTATTATTTCATTACTTTTTCATTAAACAAAGATATCCAATTCTGCTTCAAAACACTTTTCAGTAGAAGTGTTCTTTCTTCTGTCATCTTGAACTCTTTATTTTTTGTAAGAGAAAGGATACGTAAGATTCGTGGATTCGCAGAACCCTCCTTGAATTCCGATTCGGAGTGAGATTTTGAAAATTCTGCATTCGTCGCATATTTACTTTTTAGCTAACCTGAGGTGAGAACCGCTGAATGCATGGTCTCCGATCGCTAAGGCAAGGACGTCAAAGAGGATGCATTCCTGCTTCGATTATTTGTGACAAATAGAAGATTCGAGTCATTGGACTTTGGGCAACGACACTTTGTTTCCAGGCCATTAATTTCCACCTATATCGCACGATGTGCAGTATTAGGAATTCTGAGCTACATACAATTATACGCGAAGCTTGGAAGAAGTCACATACTATCGTTTATTGTATCAACATGCCAGCGAATATTCGCGAAAATTTAATCGCAGTCACAGAGAGAGAGAGAGAAAAGACAGGCACAAACTACAGCAGTTATACATTATTTGTCGAACATCGAAGATATATTAATAAGATGGTCAAAATATGCGCTAAATTTAGGAAGTACGTGTAGTATTTCGGCCCTTTTATGTAAATCGGGATAGAAATCACAAGAACGACGCAAAATTAAAAAGACTCAATACATCTTGCAATAAGGGTGACATCTAGTGGAGGCAACGAGACCGAGCCTGCGGCCTCATTTTTCAGCTTCGGACGGGATCATTACTGACCAGGAAACGAATATTTGAACTGTTTGCGAGAGACCCTCCAACGCGTCCACAATGCGACGCCGTTGAAATTGACGATCGCGAACACGTCTTACTATCATGCCCTGCACTACATGTACCACCACTACAAAAAAGCCATCACCACCATCCTCGGATTCGACAAAGACACAATCGCAGTAACAAAACGACGCCTACTAGCATTGGAAAAGGCCACACAAGTGCACATCAGGGGCATTAAAAAAGAAGGCAAAAATAACCATGCCTCAGCCACGGCCAGCGATCGAGGGACCGTGCCTCAGCGGACATTTCCCGGAAATTAGAAACCGAAACAGCACGATTCCTGTACACCAAAAGAGCCAGTACAAAATCCTGCGGCCAAGCCAAGTGGTGTCTTTGCGGCAAGAACAGCCAAGCCAGCCAGAGCCAGCAGGACCACAGCGATGCCAGTGACACCTCACGAACGACCTATCGAAAGTGTTATCCTCTTTTATCTATTATTTTTCCCAGCTTTCAAGACAATTTGGCCAGATCTTCTATTGTGGTATCAGTTTTTTTGTTTTTTTTTTCGGATACCTGTCCTGTTTCGGAGGGGGTTAAGCAAACCTGAACCTAACACCCCCGACAACATCGAATATCCCCAGGATGTACGAATAATGTCTCAACGGCTTCGTACGTCGGATGTGGATAACTGAGGGATATCCATCGGACGTACGAATTTGTTAGGACATTATTCGTACGTCCACAGGATATTCGGTGTTGTCGGGGGCCTTTCCCGTCCGATTTCCTGCGCCCACTGAAATGATCAAATGGGTGACGTGATTGGCTCACTCCGCGATCCTTGGCCAATTGAAGACGCTCGAAAGTTGGCACGGGCAAAGAAAGAAAGAGAAAACTCCCATCCCGTAACAAGAAGAAGAAAAAAAGACAGCTCTCGGCGGACGTGTTTCCTCCGGCCTATTCTAAAACGCTCAGCTGCACATCAAGGCCGGCGCTCCCAAAAGCAATAAAACGCAATAATCGTGTAATCATTCGACGGTCGTCATTACTGACTGGGGAATGTCCTCTTCTTACGAAATACTAAAAGGCATAAAAAAACAATGCAGCGAAGATTTATTTCCAGAAATTCCCCCGGTATAGCCTTCGAAACATAAAAAAACACGCAATAAAATCATAATATCTAAAAAAACAAACTTCTGGGAAAGTCCCCTAAACCTTATGTGTAGTTACGGCCACTGCGCAATACACGAAAAGAACACACTATTCCCCCCAATTCCTTCTTCCTTATCAATATTCCAAGATTACTCAACCATCACACATCGCGACGTCGACTGCATAACAGACTTTCATTGTTCACTACACAATTAACCGAAAACCAATTAGCCACTTTCACTGGGGAACTCAAAAACTCTCACAACTTCACCGCTCACTTCGCACAAGGCGCTATAATCATATCCACCACTCACAAGCATCTCCCCAATCCTCCACCGGCTTATCTAGAACTCATCTACTTTGAACTCCGGACAGCACTGGGAGAGTAATACAAGTGACAGCCTCCCCGTTCGGCCTTCGCACAGAGCATCCGTTTCAACCTAGCCGTTCCAACGCCTGTCCGACAGAGAAAGCTCCGAAGCATTCTCTTTTCGGCGTGATCAAAATAAAGAGGAGGATGGCGCTCCAGAGACACCCTCTCTCAACGCAAACAAAATCCGTCAAATCCTCCGAGGGGAAAGACGTGGTACCTGACGCGCCGCCGTACCGATGCGCAAAATTTGGACAGGGTCCGAACACGAACGAGATAATGACCGCCGACTAAGAAACAATGCCAACGACGACGACGACGACCTTTCCGAAACGTCCTGTGTGAAAGCACAAAAGATTCCCGGGCTGGCAACGTTGACTGAAGTCGAGCGGAAGGCGAGGGGGGCACCACTGACGCACACGGGGGCCTCAGAGCAGCGGCTCCTCCCCTCGCAGCAGCCAAATCGGAGAAAAATACCCGCATTGATGGGCACGGCGAAAAACTGGCCCGCGAAGAAAAGACTGTTCACAAAAAATAAAAAAATAAAAAAAAGGTCGTCTCACCTTCCTCTGGTAGTGGTTTCCGGCGTAGCCTCCGGTGCGGCCTTGATTACCAGGATCCCTGTAGTTGCCAGCGTGCTTATGCGGCTGCTGATATGACGACTGCATGGTCACTTTGTCGCGCGGCTCCGATGCACTGACACCTCACAGCGAGCGGCGGTCGACCCACCACACACACCGACGAATATTGCCGCCAAATGCTTAAAACTGCCGCAACAAACCGTACGGCACTGCCGGAGCGGGGCAAGCACGACGAATTCGTCTAAAATCCGCTTCAAGCCGCCGGTATCACAGCCATATTTCCGAAAACATCGCACCACGTCTACACCCGTAGTTTCCTTATCCTGCTTGTGGACGCCGAGTGCGCGGTTAAGCGGGCGCGTCGAGCATAAGGCCACGGAGGGGAGGATAAGGACGTAGCGCGCAGACGAATGGAGCGAGCCGTCGTCTGGTTCTGAGGGTTGCATGTTTTCCGTCTTTTCGCTTTCCCATCATTCGTGCACGGGGCGATTTCACGAGCTTTTTTACGATTGTTGCAAGTTGTCTCAACAAAATTCAAAGGTTGAACCAACATTCTGACGCAGACAAGCATTACGTCGTCCTTCTGTCAATATTTGCGCGCGAATTCAAAGGCATTCGATGTGCCTAGGATAATACATGCTCGCGGCAATTGCTGTGAATGCGTAAAATACAATGTGCTGACATGGGCTCTAAATACTGTTGGGCTGAGTCGATTTTCTCAAAGCAAGTCACAAAAATATTCAAGATCTGACTCTAGACAGACAGTAGATGCGGCAAATATAGGTATAAGGACAAAGTGGGCGGCGGCGAATGGACTCTCGCCACACGGGTGTCGCCATCTAGCGGCGAAATTCTGAAACACAACTCGGGCCATCACTCCGCTCGGCATGGGTATGCCACGAATGCGAAGCAGACAGCTTTCGGCGAGGATAACGGCCGCCCCATTCTCACGGTTTGTTGTTCCAGTCCAGTCTGTTATTTCGCCGCTCTACCCAGAGCGCCAGCACGAAAATAAAGGGCACTTCCTCTGGAATCGACGAGCGACAGTTAAAACATTTCTAGATTCACGACGTCGTGAAACTTGCACACAAAAGCAGCGAACAACTTCACAAATTTGACTTTTGCAGCTTTTTCGGAGTTTTCATTTTTTTTTTTTTTCCTAACATGGTTCTCACTGATAACCATGCCCGCGTCACTGCACTGTTCAATATGTAAGTGCATATGCACTTGGTTATCCGATGAAACAATCGCTGGCGATAAGATAGACTTCTGCATTAGTCACGAGTTCGCCTTACAAGGCCGAACCAGGCGCTATGACGACAAGAACAATCATGGGACAACCGCCGAGATAAACAGCGAGACCTTACAAGATCTGGACCTTCCAAATTTCATCTAGACAACTGTGGGCGTCAACGACCCGCTATCAGTGCTGAGGAATGTGTGGCCCGATGCTTGCGACCTGGATGTTTAGCACGTCTGCAGTATCGTAGAAATGTGCGACCTTGCATTACCATGAATACAAAGAAACAGGTAGCGACAACCTCAACCAAACTCATGTTTCCATAACCTGGCTCGACCGCTGAAGCGCCCGACTGGCGGACGACGAAGGAAACAGTACCGCATGGACTCGCCCAGGGGTGCTCGGAGCCGGCAAGGTACTGCAGTGCACTCGTTTACGTTTGCCGACTAAGGTGGAAAAAGCAATCATCAACGGATATACACCGAAATATAAAGAGGAAAAAGTTGCGACAGCCTATTTTTATCGCTGCACAACTACGACTGCGAGAGTTGCAAGAGGCACTCCTTCTGAACGCAATCCGCTCTGCAATGACAGCCGGAACGGGTCAACGAATAAACGTTATCAGGGTGTCAACGTTTCGTCAGACCTGGGTGAGGTTCTTGGAGTGACTGTCCCGCGAGAGGCGCAACAGCTGTGCTTCGAGCGCGAGGGATCCCCAGTTGAGCTACTTTTATTTCGTGCAACAAATTGCGGGAAACGCTGTTACATCATCTGAATCTACTCTTGCACTGCCGTTCGTTGAAAGAAGAACAGCACAGTGAAATGTTTCTCGTTTCTCTCCTCTTTAAATTGGCAGCGGGGGGCAAATACCATTGGGAATTGCCGTTTTGCTGCTCTGATGTCAGGTTTTGAGTAAACTGGTGAGGTGGGTTAGTACTTGGTAACGCTCGCTCCATCTTGAAGCAGCAACAAAGACACAGACATACGAAGATTTTGACGCGTACGTGTCTTCCAGGGTTTGTAACCCCGCCGTGTACGACAATTGGTTCCTCGATACTGCGGCGTGCAGCGTTCCGTATAAAGTGTGCATGGTAAGTGAGTCAAATAAACATATCGCTTGTCCGAACGCGTCAGTAACCCCCACCCTCTGTCCTCCGTATAGCGAATTTCCGGATAAAGCGAACCAAGTGCGAGGATGTGTGCAGTTTCTTGTCCCAACACTTCTCGTGTTCCCGCAGAACGTCGTAGATCGCGGACACTCTGACATCAAAGTTGAGGCTTTTCTTCGCCCAGGCTAGAAATACTTTCATACGGTTTGGACAGTCGCAGATCGCCTATCGCGTTTTTCGACCCTGTAGAAACCGGACACGTCTTGCATTTCTCGGTGGCCATCAGTATACTCCCTAGAGTCTCCAGTTATTCTTCACCAGAGGTCAATCAGGGGACCAAAAGGGGGGTCTGAGCGTCGAATACTAGGTTTACGCAGGGGGTAAAGTTCTCCGGGCACAATGACAACGCCAGAGATGCCAAGGACAGAAGCCGTCGATGCGTTTACGTATAAGCGAATCAGAATTGACACTGCATCTGGAACATTGTTTCCAATACTTCACGTCCGGATACTGATAAAGAATTCCGGATAACGGGATAAAAAAAACAATGTTTCCGACCACGCAGTGCGGCGAACGAGTTTTCCGGTTAAATGAGGTCCTGATGAACGCTTCATAAAGAAATCTCCAACCCAAAATACAACATACTTGGAGTCACTGGCACCGTCACCGTGTGCAAGAAACGTTGTTCAAACACGGTACAAGCCTCTTGATAACCCTCATCATCAGTAGCTCAGACACGTACAAAACGCGTCCGCGACCCCTTACTAATAAATAATAAATTAACGCCGTGCACAGTGAACCCTTATTACCACCGTCCCGTTGTCGCATTTCCGCTAACGGTCGCATTTTTCACGCATTCAAAGGCTGGAACGAACTCAATCCTTTACTATGGGCGCCCCTTGGTACGTACGTCCCGTTCGGAAAGAGGACCAGACGGCAGGGGCCGCTTTGATGTCGCCGACAGCCCGCCCGACCCTTTTTCAAGAAGAAAGGATCGCCTAAAGACAAACGGCGTAGCACAATGCGTCGGCCTTGGCCTCCATGATGCGCGCCCGCAAGAAACAGTCGGTCACGGAGGGACGCCGATCTTTTCTTGCTTTCGGTCTCTCGACTGTGGGGTAACTCGACGTCCCCTCGATGCTGAGGTCGCGACGCCTCTCTTCGTGCTTCACCCGTCGGAGTTTTCTTTTAATTTTTTTTTAATTCAGTGTTAGCGCCGCGAAGCGACTATGGCCATGAGCGGCGTACAGACGTGGAGAGAGGAGAGCAGGAAGGAGTGGGGGACAGGGAGGGTTAGTATGCGTCCCGGGTCGACTTCAGGGGGAACTGGGCCGACATTCGTCTGGAAAGTCTTCGGAAAACCCAGGGAAAACCTCAGACAGCACAGCCGGTGACAAGGATTCGAACCCGTGTCACCTCCCAGTCTCGGCGTGGAAAGCGATCACCCGTCGGAGTAGACAGCAGGTTTGCCGGCATGGTCTGGATGCTGACCACACCCAACCTCATCGCGTTTCACTGTTCATTCCGTGTTTCTAAGTTCGTATCCCCGTAACTTTCATATTTCTGACGCTAATAGTTTCCCGAATAAACGAAAACCGAGACCAAAGTTCGCCGGACCTGTGTCTTTAGAACCATACGGGCTGATGGCAAACATCCACGGCGAAAAACCCGAGACGACAAGGAAAACGCACACGCGCGTGCGCGTTTTCCTTCTCCTCCGTAGTCTCGGGTTTTTCGTCTAGGATCGACATCACGGTGACAGTACCGCCTTTTAAATTCAATTTATATTTCATCTCAAGGATGCGGAGATGAAATATATACATATATAGTATATGTGTATAGCTTGACAAGATCCCAAGTTTGATGCTAGAGCCTTCTAGATGGGTGACGTCATGGGTGACGTCAATGAATGAACCCCGCGCAGAAGGGCACGGTGCGATGAAGAGATACGTCACAAAACCGCACGTAAAAATCAAAATCAAAAGAGTAGAAAATAACGGGAGAGCATCTCGGTGCACAGTTTTAAAGTGCCCGCTTCAAAGCTTTTAGGCACTCTCATGATCCGAAACTAAACTACTCCAAATACTCCCTTAGCCACAATCAAGCAAAGCACGTTATAAGTGCAGGCTTATCTTTTCTTTATTTTTAAGGTGATACCGTTTTTTTTTTTTTTTTTCGGTATTTCGTGCGGGCGTCCCAAAGTGAACATACCATATGGTCTAAAAGAAACGCTACGTGCCCACACTCCTGTTCGCATTGAAGGCTTCGCACTTAGACTTGTCCACAATATATCCAAAGCCTCCATCCTATTTTCCTCCAACTTTAGCGGAAAAAAAAAAAAAAACCCCTTCATCGCGTCTTCGCTTTCAACAAGCGCAGTAAGCAGGCATAAAATTGAATCAAGGGGGAGCCTTTTGGGGCGATGAAACGCTCAACACATCGAAGCACGGTAACTCACCGTTGGATGCTGAGCGAAGTTGGCAGCCGGTGGCGGGTACTGCGCCTGCGCTGCTGCGGCGGGCCGCGGGATGAACTGAGCCGCGTTGGCGGCGCGATACTGGGCCGCCGCGGCGGCCGCTGCCTGAGGTGACCCGTGGCCCATGTTGCCGTGATGGTGGTGTCCCATCGCGGGGCTCAGCGCGGGGCCCAGGGCCGCGGGGGGTCCCAGGGCTAGTGGCGGAGGAGGGCCCTGTAACACTTTGCCCCCGTTGACGTGCGCGGCGCCCGTCGGGTACACAGCGGCGGCGGGTGTGGGCAGCATTGGTGGCAGGGCGCCGTTGGTGACGGGGGGCGCACCTCTGGGGCAGGCGTTCACCGCGCCCCCGCTGTTTGTCTGGAAAGGAAAAAATAAAATAAAAATCCATCAATATGGCACAAATAAAAAAATAAAAAACTGGCTGCATCTTTCGGCACTGTGCTCGTTTAAATACGGCAGCCATCGTTGTTGGTACTATATTGAGTCCAGCGATCACGTGGTACTGCCACTAGCACACGGTGTCACGTGACTGTAGTACCACGTGACCTATGAGGTTACGGACGGACCTACACGATATGCAAAAAGCTATAGCTTTGATATTGTTCTCGCGAAAATTTGACCGAAGATGAAAAAAAAAAAAAAAGACACACACGCCCGTTCGGCTCCGCCAACCAGAAAACAGGTAATTTACGCAGAACTGGAACGCTCCACCCACAACGTGAATCTCGGTCCCCAGCATATTTTTTCGGCTGCGCACGCGGAAACCATGTAACAGTGGTAGCTCTGTTTTAGACTGCGACACACACATGATCATGAGCCAACGCAGCACACTAATATTTTCCCCACGTTCTCAGCAATGTTGGAAGACGACGAAGAACTGTGCCATCAAGTTGTTGCGCCGTCCTCGGTCGGGTTCCAACCTGCAACCTTTACACCAGCGAGACCGGCCGCGCGAGAGTATAAAGCGCGGACCCCATAACAAGCGACACGCGACGCGCTGCAGAATTTGTCGCTGTCGCGTCTGGTCATGGCGCGACTTCCTGGTCCATTTGAGCAGCGACATTTCGTCACCGAGAAATGATGTTTTTGGAGAAGCAATGCTTATTTTATTCGAGCTAAGTTGTAAATTGCCATAAATATACCAAAAATAGTATTTCATTCGTCAAAACGAGGGGAAATTGTAATGAAGTTGCTATGTAATATTCGCCGTAACGCAGTGGCGCTGCGGTTGAAGTACCCAACGCCCCGCCCACTTCTTCGTCTGCTAGTTTTGTTGGTTGCCCTCTCCACCCTCTCCCTTGCCCACGCGTTCAGTTCCTGTTTCACGCCGCCAAATCTAGCTGGTTTTGTCAAACAACAGGCAACGAACTCAGCGACATGCTACAAATATCTACTGGGAGTAGATGCAGAAATATTGAGCCGCGACAAAGCTTTTTTGACGCTCGTGTGGCGGCAGTGACGTCGATTTTGTCGCTTCTCGCGTGTATCTGCCGCGTGTCGCTTGTTATGGGATTCGGGCTTAAGGAGAAGTAGCGATATGAGCGTTTCTGTATCTTCAAATGAACGGGGATTCTAGCGGACGAAAATGGAGATCAGAGTTCACCCAATCGATCTGCAGTTCACACATATCAGCCTCCTTAGAAGTTCGGCTGTTACGAAACTCATAAAATGCTTTCATATAACTCACGCTTCGTTCAGGGAAAGAGCGCAATGAAGTTCCGAAATCCCCACTTCGACACGAACAAATCTCCCATATACATCACGCTGGCACGCCAGGTCTATATCTCGGATATACTTTTCCACCCTACACCCTTATATACTGAAATTTCCGAATTTCTTTCGCCTCGCCTACTTCATCTTCCTGACGGGAGAGTCCGCAGAAAAAGAAAAAAAAAAAAAAACTAAAGAAAGCGATAATAAGGAGGAAAAGAGTTGCAGTTTTTCCTTCGGGACGTGGCGAGCGTACAATATATCACCTGTCTCGTTTAAATTAAGTTGGACGGGCGTTTAACTGCTGTCGCATTATGCGATACCGTTAAAGAATGTGTAAAGTCTTCGATGACAGGAAGCTACGCAGCCTTTCCCATAAACGGGATAAGCTCGTTACATCACACACGCATTGTAGTGCACGCCAGACAGCAGAAATATACTTTAAAAAAAAAAAAACTCTTTTCTTCTGAGTTGGTTATATTCTAGAAAGCGATGATCGTCACATGGGCCCATGTACCCCCCGGTGAAGATAAAGACGCACTCCGAATCTCTGGACACGGTAAAACATTCAAGTTCTCCCAGGCCATCAAAGCAGCGAAGACAAGATCACCAAGATGTTTGTCTTTCCAGAACCCTTCTGATAACAGCACAGGACCGCGTGCTCTCAACAACAACAGGAATCGGTTGAGATCCACTGAGGAACAATGAACCTCTGAAGTCCAGTATAAGAACAGTCCCAGATCCAAATATCGCCTGAAGATTTTGCTTCAACCCGTACTTGGCAGTTCTCGTCTCTTGCGTAGTGGTCTAGGACATATCCCATCTTATACACAGCAGCCTACTGACTTTCCTTGTTCCTCGGGACACCGAACACAGCTACAGTCTACTCTAAAGCAACTCTGATAATAAATAACTAATGATAAACAACTTTTGAAATGAGATATCCTTTGCAGTTGCGAGGCAATCGTGCGCAGAGGACATGATTGAGAGCCGAGGCTTGGTCTCAAACCCAGTCAGAGGCTTCCTTCCCACACATGCCTAAATTCGTAATTCACAGCGATGCCCCTGCGTTCGGCAACTCATCTGTGACCTCTAGCGAGGACCATGCTCACGTGTACTTTGCTAACTTTAATCGCCTTTCTGTCGATTAAAGGAACAACACCCGTAAAGGATCAGCTTAGCTCTGTTGACACTGCGGAGTTCATACTCCTGGTTAAGCACACAGCTTTCGCGCAATAACCAACTCCGAGGTCTGAAAACGTGACAAACGTTAACTGTCAGCGAAAAATAGCACGGAGACCGAAGACTCCGATACTTAGAGATATATTTTCGCTGCTGTTGCCGCTTTCAGTGAGCACGACGCATTTCTTTTTCTTTGTATACTCGTATATATAGTTCTTGCTACTTCTGCTTGCCAAGCCAGTCCATAAAAGAGGAGGAAGATGTTACAGTGGTACCGAAAGGAGTGCCCCCATCCCATTGGTAGAAGAAGAAGAAGAAGAAGAAGAAGAAGAAGAAGGAGAAGGAGGAGGAGGAGGAGGAGGAGTGCGGAAAATCAGGATCGAGAGAAGGCCCTATAAAGCTACCGTATTTAATTGCGTCTATAGCTGTCGCTATACTACGCCTGCTCCACATCCTTATTTCGGGCATTTCTACCATATCTTTAAAGTACAGGGTGTATGCTATAAAAGGTCAGTCACATTTTCGTGCAAAAAGTGATACCTCCTTGATGCTATACCTCTATCACGAAAAGACTTTCTCTGCCTCAAAGTGAATCATTTATGCTAGAGGAACCTACGAAACGATTGTGGTTACCTAGCATTGTGTAACAAAATAAATATGACCATGCAAACTTTCACCTCCATCCATCGGTATTGCGCATAGGAAACACATGAAGACGAAAGTTTCCGTGGCCGTGTTTACTTTATTACGCAGTGAATGGTAACCACAATTTTTTCGTAGGTTTCTCTGGCATAAGTGATTCACTGTATGGCAGCACAAGTCCGTCTCTCAAATAGATATAGTGTCACGCGCGAAAATGTCACTGACCTTTTATAGCATACACCCTGTATATTAGTAGAGTTCCGCGTTTTCGTTTTTTTTTTATTTTTGGGCGGATTCGGCGCATTTTTTTCGGCGTTTATTGATTTTCACGAAATCGGCGTTTTCCGGTGTTTTTCCTGGCGTGTTCATGGTTTACACGACAGTTATCGGTGAATAGAAATCAATATTACCGCACGACGCTCGTTCAACATGGCGTCGTTCGCTGCGGCGGAGTTTTACGGCTAACGAAAAAGTAAAAGGACATTTAAAATAAATAAAAAAATAAAAAATTGAAATTGAAATTGGGAGTAGATTTACGCATTTACATTTTTTCACAGCCATCGGATTTCTGTATGGTTTTCTGATCTGCATCAACAACTTGCTGGGCACGTGCAGCAATTTATCTCTATCGTGTCCTAAAATGTCCCTCTGTATTCGCTGTTTTTCGATGAAAACCGAATGAGGGAAAAATTTACCCGGCGTATGTTTTTCGGTCATTTTCGATTAAAACTGAAAACGCGGAATCCTACATATAAGTAACATCTTATAGCTGTCCCGAAACACACTACGTCAGATATATTTTGCAGGAACTGTCAAGCGGGTACACTCCAATGTGACCGCGACGTCAACCAATCCGAACGATTCGCCTTGGCGAAACCGCTGCTGCTAACCTCATCCAACTCACTGAAACTCTCGTTATCCTCACGTGATCACGAGACCCCCGTGATATTCCGCGAGACCGGACGTCGAAACGAATATATAATCGTATTCGAGCAGACGGCGCAACCCATAACCACCACCACCACCACAAACCTAACCGTCTTTCACCCTTTCTCTTCCATATCGAACATCGCCTTGCATAAGCAAAGCCAGGCACAACGACCTGCGGGCCACATTCCCATGAATCGCGGCGGGCTGCGTTATGTTAGAAGAGCGGAGGGCCACGGATGTTCCATTACTGCGAGTGACCCAGAAGTCGGCGTCGGGAGGGGAAGAGAGCGCTTGCCACATAAATCTCCCAGGAGCGAATGCTACGAGAACAAGCGACGCGTATTCAAATGAATCTGCTCGCCCGAGCAAGTAAGCCTTCCCTCGCCGGAAGGAAACCCCCCCCCCCCCCTCGGCATCTTCCGAGCGAGCCGCGCGCGAGGGCACCGCCGTCGCTTCATTCGGTGTAACGCGATCTTTAAACACATCGGTCAGCAACCGGAGTAATTACGCTCGGGTGTTTTTCGCGAGTTAAGCGACTGTGTACCCAACACGTTAGTCCTTCTTTCTTATTCGCGCCACGAAGACTTGGAAGAACGAAGTTTCAGCAGCTTCCCGTGCTTCCCACTTTAGCAGCAACTTTATAGGGAGTTTTCATCGACGTCACACTGTGACGTGGCAGTGACGTTGCATGCTCGTAAGCTCCTCCCACTTGTAGTCACTTTACGTGCCAGCGGCATTGAAAGACGACAAACTGTACTATTTTTCGATGCGACAACCATAGTTTTCGTGTTTAAAAAAAAGTGAGAACGACAATGACGAAATATTTTAGGGATAAAAGAAGAGTACGGACGCGACCGGGTTTCAAAACACCATTCAACGATTCGTTTTCAAGGAAACGCTAGATAATCTCGGCAGATGCGCCGAAAAAGTGGCCACCACCATGGCAGCCAAACGCGTTCGTTTGACGTCATGTGAAGAAACCCTATTGTGGTGGTGCTGGTGGTGATGATGACGATGAGGATGATTTGGGTACTTCATCGCCTCAGGCGAAAGTCTACCCCATTGCTGGCGGTTTTGTGTTGAGATATAGCAATGAGTCGACTCACAATGAGGACCGAAGTCCTACTCTGCCCAGAAAGGTTGGTATACCGCTTTTTGGGGAGAACGTTGTTGGACTGTCACAGCGAAGGCGAAGGCGAGTACGGGCAATGGAAAAGTGTTGGTTTCAGATTTCCCGTGCATCTTGTCGGTGTGTTGCACCGTGTTGGTCCATCTTGTCGCAAGAGGCAGACGCCGTTGTAAAGGTAAGGTACGCTGAGAATTTGTTTGTTTGTTTTTCCTAGAATATTTCACGTTCAACGGCCCCAAATTTGACCTACGATAGAGGGAGCGTAGAAAGTCGTGAGAAGGCGGATGTATACCCCTGGTACCTCTTCATAGTATGCGGGCGTCTTTGAATAAACCGTTTTCTCGGGGGACATTTTTTGAAATAAGGCTACAGAAACTCTCACCGCACAAGCGATACTCATTATCGATCTCCGCACGATGTTTAATTTCTAAGCTCATTTTTCCCTCTTTCATTTCTTCTTCCCTTTTTGACCTGCCATATGAGTGTCTTGTACTCCTGGTTATCGCAGCCTCAAGGGCAGCAATTATCTGTGCCGTTATGTAGCGAGAATTACGCAACAGTACCCGTTAAAAACAAACCGCAAATATAATACTAATAAAGAATAAGAATAGAGATATCACGGACTAATATCGTAATGAAAATTATAAGTAAAACAAATAGCTAAAAGCCTTATAGGGCGTCAAGGTTTCAGTTACATTCCGAATATATTATAAAAAATTATTTAAAAAATTATAAAAAATTGACGACTTTAAAAGTACACGTTATACTATAACTATAGGGTTTTATTTTTGGTGGATTCGGCGTATGTTTTTCGGTGTTTATTGATTTTCACGAAATCGGCGTTTTCGGATGTTTATCCTGGCGTGGTACATGGTTCACCCGACAGTTATCGGCGAATACAAATCACATTAATGGCCCGGTTTCACCAACGATTAACATTTGAACCGAGATTAATGGTCCCTTAACTTGAATTTAACGCTTAACTCTGCTCCATTGAAGTTGGTTATTATCACTGAAACATTCATCACGCACGTCACCGACAAATGTTTGTAAAAAAGAATTGAGTGTTAACTTCAAGTTTTCTGATCTGCGTCAGCAAACTTGCTGGGCATATGCAGCAATTTACGTCTGTCATGTCCTCGAATGTCCCCCTGTGTTCGGTGTTTTTCGATTAAAACAGAATGAGAGAAAATTTACCCGACGTATATTTTTCGGTGTTTTTCGGTTAAAACCGGAAACGCGGAACCCTAACCATGACTTACTGCACCTCACGTACCAGAGACGACCAAATGAAAATCCCATGCAGTTGCGGGATTTCAGCGAGTGGCTTTCGATAAAGAAGAAGAAAAACCGCTAACGTTCGAAAGACAATCACAAAATGGCCCCAACTCGCAGGCCAATGCTACTCTCCTTAACTAAGTAGGAGGGTATGAGAACAGGATTAAAACGTCGGATTACAAGGGCGCTAAGCTGCTCTTAATACCTCCATAAAAGAACGAGGAAAATGTACAGCGTGTGAAAGGACGAGAAAAGGAAATACATGGTACATAATTGCGTACTCAGTCAAGCTGCATTATGGAACGGATAATCCCAGTCTCTTTCGCAAATAGGATAAAAATTTTGCTCGAGAACGACGATGCTTTTGAACCAACCAATTACCCTAAGGCACACGCGCAAAAAAAAAAAAAAAAAAAAAAAAAAAAAAAAAAACACGTTACGCAGATCGCAGCGGGATACACACAGGACTACATTCCGTAAGAGATTTTTATAAAACGTATTGCGCAGCATTACGCCAATACTAGCGTGAGAGTCTTAACAAGAATTAACAGACTACATACTTAAAACAGCACAAAGCTTAATTCTCATATTCTTCGCAACACATACACGCAGAAGCACATTGAATCGGACAGCTAAATAGGACACTTATACGAATCACTTGATTGATTGATTGATTTTAAAAGAAAATCACTTCTTCAGAAGTCTATGGGCGATTTTCGTGCGCACAAGACACGTAAGACATCTTAAGATTTGGTACTGGCGTGTTCTCTTAGCTTTTCTCTAATCAAGGACGTATTCTTTAGGGGACAAGGATGAGCCGTTGATTTTTAATAAATTAAAGTTTGGCGCGTCTCGAACATGTGCGCGCCATCTCGATAGAGTGTCGCACACTAAAATGTTTGCGAATTTGGGCTCAATACAAATCAACGGATAGTCCTGGAATTCTAAAAAAAATGTGTCATTGACGAGGGTAAAGCAAGGGGAACACTCCGGTGCTTTTGTTTTTACGACATTTTACGCCGTTTCTGAGCGGTGTGCGAGCAAACTTTCTCTATTGTCATGCGCAGAAGTGATTCCGCCTTAAATAAGTACAGACGTTACTTGAAGATACAGAATCTACCATAGGACTGTGTTCAGGTGTTTCTGCTTGTTCATCTGTAAGCAACGGTTCTTGACGCTCATACTTGTTCCCTAACCTGCTTCCCCACTCGGAAGGAGCACGCGCGTACGACAGAGGGATACCACTATGGGAAAGAGCGTGTGGAAAAACTGTCACCGATGTCGAGCAAAGTAGCTATCATGCAATTACACGCCGCGCAGAAACGGAAGACGATACGCTTGAAAGGAAGCACTCAAGTGCACTCAATGTTCCCTACAACGCCCTTGAACACATTCGAAGAGACAATGAAGGAATGCCGTGTCTATCGCATGGATAAATCGTTATTCTGTCACTGATGCAAGAGCTGATCCCTTGAGGTAGATCCAGTCCACACAGAGGAGGAGGAGGAGGAGGAGGAGGAGGAGGATCATGCGCATGTAACTCATTAGTGAGTTTTAGTGGATCGTACGCTATCGCCTTTGCGTACGTAAGGAATAGCGTTGGTGGTTATGCGCACGCGCAAAACATAAAGAGAGCTTCGCGCACTGCGCAGAACCACTACGCTATCCCTTACGTACGCAAAGGCGATAGCGTACAATACACTAAAACTCTCTAATCTTCGCGAACGTGTCGTGTCGTGTCCGTCCCCCCCTCTGTCCCTTTCTCGGCTTCCGTTTTTCACTACAGTGGACTCTCGTTAATATGACCCCCGATAATCTGACATACGCGCTTTACGACCAT
This sequence comes from Ornithodoros turicata, assembly GCF_037126465.1. Classification (NCBI taxonomy): domain Eukaryota; kingdom Metazoa; phylum Arthropoda; class Arachnida; order Ixodida; family Argasidae; genus Ornithodoros; species Ornithodoros turicata. Next base: position 36,318,541 of record NC_088208.1, on the reverse strand, counting down.
ACTCCTGGGGAACAATGCAGTGAAACCTCCGCAAATCCTCCCCGTTAAATGACAATTCCGCATTATGACCAAAATTTTCGGGAACGACCATGGTCATAATAACGAGGGTTCACTGTATATGTACCAGCTGGCATGCACCCTTGCCCTTTTGTCATTCGTCGCCACACCTGTACAAAGCAACCACTGGAACCATATATGTTTACGCCAAAGTGTGCGATGTGAAACACGGTATTTCTGTCACGAAACATTACCCCAAAGACTGCCCAGCGCAGCCGAATGCTTCCTCTGATGCGAAGCGGATTAGGTCTCATATCCCCGCGACGTCTGCATGCAAAGGAGTACCTGCTAATGCTCGTGTCATCACTAATGCTAAGGTCTGAGCTAATGATCACAGGCATCGTCATGAGGACGGGGACATCTTACTTCCGTTTCGCGCTCGGTACTATACGTCATACCGAGATCGGGCGAGCCAAGAATGAAAGGATCTCCTCATTGGCGCGGGAGCGCATAGAGCGTGATAGGGTTTCGACGGAGATGTTTGGCACCCATATATCTACATTTGAACCGTGAATGATTTTGTGTCATATTCGGGATTCGAATCGCAACCCCTTTAGGTGTTGCCCTGCACTAGGGTTTTTAGTATTTTTAAAGTTAAATCCTCTGCGCAATGTATTAAACCCCCGGTAACCAGCCCTGCGGTGCATAGGAGCTAGGATGAACGCCTTCCACGCCGAGACTGAGAGGCGAAACGGGTCCGAATCCCCCCACCGGCCGTGCTGTGTGGGGTTTTCCTTAGGTTTTCTCGACATGTCTAGAAGAATGTCGGCACAGTTCCACCTGAAACCGACAAGGGACGCATCCTAATCACCCCCATTCCTTCATGCTGTCCTGTCATGTCCGTACGCCGCTAGTTACCTCGCGCCGTTAACGCGAAATAATAATAATGATTAAAAAGAAAAAGAAACCACGGTAGGGCAGAACTAATCCCGAGAGGAACCGTTGTGTCATCACTCGGGATGACAGTTGAATTGTAATGCAGGCCACAAACTAGCGACGTGTGCAGAACACGGACGCAACTTCCTAACCTCAAACCCTTCAACCTTGTGACCAGTGTAAGCCGTTCCAAACGTTCCCTCAAAATGGGTTGAAAAACGACAGCACACAATATGTGACTTTACGCACTTCGACGAAGTCGCAACGCCAAAGCGGGAATTCGCCTGCGGAGCAACAGCCGGTTACCATAGGAACAAGTACGGCCGCTCACACCGTTCCACGAAGAGGCGCACGCGTCGACTACTCCTACGATGTGTTTACGAGTCCCAAATGTTGCCACGCCAGCACTGGACAGCTGTTTCGGCCTTCTTGGGCCTCTCCAGCACTGCGCAGGTGGGCAACGTTTGAGTGGGTGATGGCGTCAGAAGGTCACGTGGTCACGATATGACGTCTTGTCTTTTTGAGGACTAGGGATCGATCCACGTCGCATCCCTCCTTGCGCTAGGTTTTTATCTTTTATGGCACCAGACCGCGGGGTCAAAACCCACATCAAAACGCGTTCTTCGCAGAACAAAAGAAGAAAAAAAAAACGAAAAACAATATCGTTTCGCATCCACGTTATCAACAGCATCACAAAAACGTCACCAATGACGTCACGGGTACTGGCGCATGCGCTACGTGTATGGATCATGCATGCTGCGAGTAACGTCTGGTGGCACATGGCCTTCTCCCGCATGGAGTGTCGGCTTTCCGTTCATCCCCATTACGGGATATGCCCTCACCTTGGCGGCCTGGCCCTTGCGATTGGAGGCACGCTGAGCGACGTTCGAAGTTTCGGCCACACGCACCTGAAACGAGACCCCCAAGGGCTGTGTTCAGCAACAACGGCCTCACTATACGACATGTTACGCTCGAGTGTGTCTGCGTGCAACGCAGAGATTCGCTACAACTTAATCGTCACTGGCAACTCCGACGAGCTTTTCTCTCGGTGATTGCCTGTGACAAGATAATGGGAATGAGCGCCGGCTTCGTCGACGCGACCATTTCCGTCGCGTCGGCGAGGTCACACCAGGCGCTGCTGCCTGCATTCATGGGTTTGGTAACTAACTTAATTAACTCTGAGCGTTCATCGCGTCGCTGTGTGGAAATGAGGTGATGGAAGCATCGCGAAAGCATTGTCTGTGGCCGTGGCGTTTTACTGGCCTTCGATGAAAGATGTTCTTTTAACCGGTCCTACGCGGCTCTCGCGTCTTCAGCTGTATGGCACATAATGCTCACGGGGACCAACTTTCCGGACCGACTATCGCATAGAAATCGCAAAGAAGTCTGTAAAAAAAAAAGCTATGGGAAAGAGATGCGGGAATGTAAAGGACCTGTGAGGAAGCAGGACCCTCCCCTTCCCAAAGTCTAGGTAAGAGGAGCAACGTTTCGGTATTCCTGGTACCCAACCCAGTGGAAGTCGCGAATCCCGTGTTCCAGGCAAGCGCGCCCTGTTAGCTTCTCAGGATTCTGTTGCACGGACGTTGAGGAGGTTCCTCGGCGGTGTCCCCCAGTAGCTCCGGTAGTGCTTCGGGTAAGCGCTGCTCCTCCTCAACGCTGCTCGTGCGTTTCAGCGCTGCCAAAGCTACTGAGGACGGCTCTGAGGAATTTTCCTCAATGTTCCTGCAAGCGGGTCCAGGCGTGCTCGTTTTTTTTTTTTTTTTTGCACCCCGTTAATAAAGGGGTGTCTCTTAGTCATAGCGGGTTAATGTTACAATATCAATCACGGGTGGCTTCTAGTTGCTATGGTGTCCCTTCCCGTTTCCACGGTTTCTATGTTTAACACTCGCGAGACAACCGACTACAGGCGATGTAATCCCTGTGAGGACGAATGCCGGCGATTTTCGAATGCGATCCTTAAGTTGGGATACCGACACGTGCACTTCTCTACCTCTCCGCGTTGGTCTTCCAACAACTCCATGTCCTGCCGGCCTTGGTATGACGCATATAGGAAGAGCTAAACCGAATTCACCGCCGCCACGTGGCGTTATGTTCCGATAGTGGGTAGGACTTCGAGTCGGCGCATCTGCACCCGAATTCGTCAAGACTGCAACTGCGAACTTGAAAAACTCGGAAGCCGGTCCGGAAAGTTGGTCCGTGTCAACGCCGCACACTCGATCGGACAAGGAGCCAGAATAAGAGCATCCTTCTTTCTCGATCTGTAACTTTACGGTGCCTGCATACCCGTCAAGCGCTGATGAGACCCTGCCACGTCATCTCCTGGCACAGACAAGCAAATGACTAAGGGGCACGCATCACCTGCGTGAGAGCTCCTTGTTGCGACAACGCCACCGTTATTTGTTAGGCACTCGAGAGCAGGTGAAAGAAAACGAAAGCGTAGAACGACTTCAATTAGTCCGCCGCTGTTTTTCCTGCGAAGTCATTTTCTAAGAGGATTCACCCCGTGCTTCAGTCGTCGCACGATTTGCCTTCGTTTACCTAATTAAAGGAAGGGGGAAAAAAATCGCGCTGCGTGCATTGCGCAACAACGGAATTACTTTTGAGATTAACGAGTTCATTCGTTCGCGATGTTAACCTGCTTTCTGTACTCTTTTTTTATCTATTTATGCACGTTCATTAGGGCTGTGCGAATACAGTGAACCCTCGTTATTATGACCATGGTCGTCCCCCAAAATTTTGGTCATAATGCGGAATTGTCATATTAACGGGGGGCATTTGCAGAGGTTTCACTAACTTGTTCCCCAGGAGTATGGTCGTAAAGCGCGTATGTCACATTATCGGGGGTCATATTAACGAGGGTTCACTGTAATCGTATCTATCCCACGACCCACTAGATTGTAAAGACCATGTCATAGACATCCCCTTCCCAGCCCCGCATTTAGAAGCTGGCGGCGGCGCTACTCATCGGCTGGCTTACCCCAATTTCTGAAATACTTCATATTTCAGCTAATTTCTGAAATACTTTGTATTTCAGCTGACCTTAGTATTTTTGCGCAAGCGGTGGACGTCCCACGGGAGATGCTTCTTTCTAAAGTTGATTATCGTCATCATTCTACGCGTTTACGTAGGAGTTGTTGCTGTCGTCTGCTACGGTAGTCGTATACGTCCCCTTCTGCGCGTTCAAAATTCAAATGTTCACTGTCCAATCAGGATGTAGATTCCGCGGGCCGATGAGTAGCGCCCCTAGCGGATCGTGCGGACGGGTTCCTCATAGGGTTTGCCGACTATGACATGGTTGTTATAATTAGGGAGTGACTTTTTCGGGTTAAACCCGATTCCGCCCGGTTATTCCCCCCGGAACTGACCTCTGACCAATCCGGGTTAAACCCGATTTCTCCCCGAATTCCAGTCACTATGAAATCATCAAGTGACGTTTCCACTGAAGAAGAACAACGGTCGTCACGCGTAACGCATGTAAGAATGGGTCACTTACTTTCCAAGCAATACACCCCGGTGTGTCAACACTGTCTATGCCTTCGGGGATTACCGCTAGAAGGTCACGATCGCGCAAAAAAGAACAAAAAAGAGAGATTAGGAAAATACTTAATAGACAAGAGGAGAAACAAAAACACCCGAAGGTACAATTATCGCCCGATTTCTCCCCGAATTACAGATAAAAAAAATAGCGCCCGATTTTTACCCCCCCGAATCTGAGAAAGGCATTTAACCCGAAAAGGTCACTCCCTAGTTATAATCCATTAGGTCGTGATCTATCCGCACCGGTCAGTATATCTACCTCTGCATATCGACTACCGAGGCAGGCGCCACATCAACATACCAGAGCAAATAAGAAAAAAAAAAAAAAAAGAGAAAAAGAAAGGGAGTGACGCGGAGTAATGTACAGGTGTAAAGTGCGTCATAGTTGACTCACTGTCTTTCCCTGTTCGGGCTTTGTGGCGTCCAGGTCGCTGTCTCCGTTGATGGGACCGCTTTCCTCCGGCAGGCCGTTCATTTGGGATTCCGGCTTCCCATCCTATAGGCGCAAGCCAACACATGCTTACTATATACCATATCCAATTTCCATAATCCCACGCGAACCCCGTCGGCAATTCGAATATTCGAGCCATGATTAATGTTATGTATGCACCCACCAACACACAGGCAAGATGAAGCGCGAGGATGGCTATAAATCTTAGAGAGACTCTATATTGATTGTTTTCGAAATCAGAGACATTTTAACACTCCCAGTTGCGGAACATCTTAACAACAGGGCGTGTGTTACCTATTGAATAGTAATTGCTCTTTATTTGATCCACAGCCTGTGTCACGATATGATTTCACAATCTACGCAATTGTTGTACTTGTATTGTTCCGTTAATATCAACTGTACTGTATGGAGGGCGGCTCCCGCCACAAACTTCATCAGAATTCATCCATTCGTTCATACAGGAGAGTATATACAGACTGGATTTTGATAGAGTACTGGTTTTTCATTTCTTGGTATTACGTTTATTTTCAAAAAGAAGAACTTTATTTTAACGGGGAGTTTCATCGCCAGGGGCGTTACGCTACCCCAGTGCCGGTGGTGATGTGGGGAATGAAATAATGAGCCCCATTCACAAAAAGGATCGAACTTTCATGGCGCCCAAACATGTGAAAATGGTTACTTTTATTCATGTGGTGTCCAAACACGTAGTAGTTCCCAATGTAGTTCACCTGCTCAAATTCATCATTCATGCGCAAATGTTTTGGGACCTTTCGCTAGCGCTAGCGTGACGACACGACACACTGTTTACACAGACGACTTCCGCCTGGCTGGTCTTGGCTATGACCTCAGCTATTGCAGCCCTCATCTGGAAAGCATTAGTGACACCTGGCGGCAGGTCAAATGAATGATTCGAGCATTTTGCATGGCGTATTCTGACAGCAACGCAGTGGCATTTACCAAGCGGAAGGCTCGATCCAACAACTTGCCTGCACTCTGTGTGGGTGGTAATGCTGCTTCGGAAAATGAACGGGAGGAGGCATTTTCATGTTTATGCATGGCGCCCGTATAATGGCGTATAAAGAAGCTTCGCAGAATGAACGCGAGATGGCACTGACTTTGTGTTGTGTCGTCTGTTTTTCGTCTTTTTCTCAGCCTCGGGTTTTCGTCATGGATGGCGCTTTCCTTTTGCATCGCGGTTGTTACTCGTGGTTTGACTGAACCTACACACATGCAACGTGGCTGTATTCTGCAACTATGTTAGCATAAACTATGTACCCGAAAACAAACAAACCAAATGAATATTAAACAAAACAAAAACGCAAGTAATACGTTGATAACGACACACAATAACGAATACACCCAGGTTCTCGTAACACTTCAACGACACATTCAGCACGACAGCTTCGCAACACAACCGCTGATATTAACCACGCGACCAACGCCAAAAGACGAATCAAACACCACCGGAGAACTTGAAATTCGCACACCCGACTGTCACGCTTGTTTTACCAACTCAGCTGCGTATATATATACTATCTGCGAAGCGCATCAACCCCCCTCTCCCCCAATTTCTCCCCCTGGAAAAAGTAAATTTACTGCAAATAAAATGGAACACACAAACGGAGAGGAAAAGAAGAGGAGGACGGGTCCGACAGTGAAAACAAACAGCGCACAGACGTATCTTCCTATATCCTGTCAAGCTGGGGAAGGATCACAGAGGCAGCGGAGCACACACACACACACGTTGAGACGGGGACGAAGGGAAGGGGGGGCAGTGTCGAACGGGTCGTATTATATATGAAGGCGGCAGAAGTGTCGATTTTCAAACGCCCCGAGGGCGACACTTTCTTCTTCTTCATCTTCTCACGCGGCGGGGATCTCAACGGCGGAGAAGAAAGGGAAAGATCCCCGGGTCGACTGCATTCTTTCGAGCGGATTGCAAAGCTACTGGAAAAGATTAACTTACGAATTTCTCGATTTTTTACGAGTTCTCAGCCAGTTCAAATAAGAAGCGGAACATTTCGTAGTAACGTAGTTATAGCCTTCACTCGAAGAGATCAAAAGGGGTTGTGACAGTTTGATAGATGTGTGTACGCTGCATCATTATAAATTTATAATACGGCACGAGGAGCGTGGCACGTAGCGCGAGAACAAAAACGGCTTACAGAGCGGCGCGTGCTGCCATCATGTAGCCACGTTCGCGCACTACATACAGGACAACAGTCGTTCAATTCCGTTCATTCGGTACATAAGGAACAGGAGCATTCAACGAGGTCACACGGGCCAAGTAACGAAGAAGAGAGTGTCGCAAATTTCCGACGAGTTGTCAGACACTCGTTTAGTTCTTTTCGCTAAGGCTACTGCGGAGAAAGGGCATACTTGTCATAGTATGTCCGACGATCGACTACATTATTATTTTTTTTTTTTCATTTCTTGAAGCATTTAACTTGGTATTTTTTCTCCTTCTCTCTTCTTAATGAACGAATATCAGCTCGCGTACGTGGCGTATGGTTAGGATGATCGCCTTGCTGGGAAGTGACACCGGTTCGAATCCCGGCACCAGCTGTGCTGTCTGATGTTTTCCCTGGGTTTTCCAGCAGTATTTCCAGACCAATATCGGCACAGTTCCCCTGAAGTCGGCCCAGGACGCATACTAACCCCCCCTCCTTCCTGCTGCCGTCTCTCCATCTGTCCACGTCTGCACGGCGCTCACAGTTGCTTCGCGGAACTAACACGGAAGTTTTTAAAAAAATGAACTAATAAATACTCGTGGTTATCATAAAAATGGAGCGGAAGCACGCCGATCACCTCGTGCGTCGCAATTGTAAAACAATAAAATAATTATTACGAGGCAAACACAGCTGGAGGGCAATTAACTACACACTTTTCTCCCAAGTACTATCAACTAACGGAAACGTGTACTCGTACTTTCCCGCAGGCTGTCCGCTACAAAACGCACGGCGGAGACCACTGACCCGCTAAGACCGTCGAGCGCGACTGGAAGGTACCTCCCCACCCCCCGTACCATTGGCCCTTCCCAAGAACCAATGGGAAGCGTGCAAAGACTCATCAATAAGTACTCTGGAAGTCTGCCATCATTATCCACTAATGGGGAAAACAAGGAACTGCGGTTATCGGGCAAGACAGCCAACGCTTATACCGTGTGTTTGCGCCGGCAAAGACGCTAAGTGTCACCGCTTCACCTCCGCCAGTAACGACGCTGCGATACGTGGACCGAAAGAAGCTACGTTCCGTTATAGTTAAGGGAGCGGAAAAAGAGAGAGAGAGAAAGAGCTAACACGTTTGCTTGCGGCATGCATGAGGGAAAAGTGGCAACACGTTTCACTTCTGATTACTTGCTTCACGCCTTTCATTGTTCACTCTAAGAAGAAAAAAAATATATATTAAATTGGGGAGCAATTACAGGTTCTAGTCCCGTAAATTGAAATTACTCCCCATTTTAGTCCCCTCACCCCGCAATTTACTTCTCAGCATTGCAAGTAGTCCCAAGAGAAAGAGCTCGTTGTTGCCGGCCTCACAAAGGTGGGTAACGTCACGACTAACGTTCTGGGGTAATGTGCGTCCTAGGCCGACTTCTATAAGGCAACTGTGCCCACATATGTCCGACAGCGTCTGAGCAAAACCCAAGAAAAATAAAACTCAGTACAGTACAGCCGCGGCACCGGGATTCGAACCCGGTTACCTCCCAGTCTCGACGTGGCATGGCCAGCACACTAACCACGCGAGCTGGTGATTAGTTTCGAAAATAATTAAAATGAGGATTAAGGATGGCAAATTAAGCGAGTTCACAAAGGGATTAAAATCATTCTCTTTTCCTAGAGTGTCCTTAATTTTCATTTCGTTCGCGCGCCACGCAACATATTCATTAGCAAGAACTACAAAAGAATAATAAAGAGCCTTTGATGAAAGCAGAACTATATAAGGCCAGTTCCTTTGTCCCATAGTACAGTCGTTCCACTTCAACATCCCATCGCTTGGTCTTCATGACCTCAGATGGTAAAGCAGCAGACAACGAAGTTACAACAACAAACAACAAACAAGTAATCACGATGCAGAGGGATGTTTCGCCGCGGAAGCGGCGCCCTATCCCACTGCTTGAGGGGGAGCAGATGGTGAATGATGATGAATGTTCAGAGTTCACGCAGGAGCCCTGTTGCTGCTAAGAAGGTGATGAGGGCTTGGGAGAGCTCGTAGCTGATGCGCTGGGTTGGCAGGAGGCGCAAGCAATTACAAAATTGCATAGCGGAGCCAGAGCTATACTTCGTGGCACTAACTAGCTCACACGGACTAACTCCCCACACCACCCGCTCCGTGATAATGCAGTAACTCTATACATATGCCGCGAGTAATATTGCGATACCCGGATATAACGCATACAAATTATAATGCAGAACATGCGTACGCATCAACGTCACTGCAACGTCATGTGACCTCCGCAGGACTTGCGCAGTCGGACGACATCAAATACATATAACCTCCGACAATACGCCGCTGTACAACACCCACGACAACCTTCTTGCTCGCGCTGCTCTCGACCGACGGCAGCGCTGCGGGAGGAAAATGCATTTTTCCGCAACCCAGAATGTCGCAAGCCCATCTAGCCCTCTTTCCCCAAGAGATGCATAATGCATGTATGCATGCGCCTATGGAACAGTGGACACAGCGCTCGTTCACTAGGCTTGGCCCCGCTGCTTCTTAAAAACGTATCTCTGCTACAGAGGCAAAACCTCGTTAATGATTTTAGATAAAAGAATGGCAGTGTCCTAATTAGTTATTGACGCCAGCTACTTTCATCGAGTTAAATCTCGTGCAAATTCGCTTTAAAAAAAAAAAAACACCAGGTGCGTGCCAAATGTAGACGATAACGCCTCGAACAAATATTGCTAGATTGAAGCAAAGGTCAAAGGTCGGGAGGTGGACGAGGTGAGGCTTCTTCACTCACAGGATCGCTGGATTTTCAACTTTTGAAGTTTAGTAGCGCCCGATAAAGTTACCAAATGTTTCCAGCCTGCAACATCCATAGATCACCAATGTCGGCAAAGACCAAGGTTCGAAGGCGCGAAAAGATTTCTTTCATTGATTGCTCTTCTCGCAAGATTGGATTCCAGCTTAATTCCGCAAATGGAAATGGAGATAGAAGCGTGCGAAAAGTAGCTTAATCAAACTGAATGCGTATTAGATAAATACGAACTGAACACGTATTCAATGAACGAACAATAAACGTAACTTTCATTTTGTCATTGTTCCGTCCGGTTTGAATGAAATCGCCTCTAGCGACGTCTATTCGTTCCCGTTCTATTGTAAGTGATTGTTGTGGCATACAGAATAAAGCCGCAATATGCTAAACTGTTGTATGAAAAAAAAGAAAAGAAAGGAAGAGCTCTCCCGATCGAAATTACATATACAGATACGACTGCGCAACTTTTTTCGAATGGTGGAAGATAGAATGCCCCCTCTACATTACAGCGGGAGCGATAATGGACTCCATTTGCCCCCAAGCTAACCTTCCCTCTTAATTACTTTTTTTTTTTTTTCACTTCCTCATTCTTACGTTTCATTTGGAACCACAACAACAACAACTGCGGAGGCCGGAATTCAAACCGAAGCACGGTATAGTAAAAAAAAAAAAAAAAAGTTCTCTATCACGAAAAAGGGAAAAGAGATAATCAAAGTCACCATCAAAATAAAGCGCTGTTGTGAAAAGAGAAAGGGAAAGATGAAAACGAAGTAAGAATTTGGGAGAAAAACAATATATCGAGCAAACAGTCAATTTTACTTTTCATATCGGCTTACTGCAGCCCCGCTTTGTCCCTGTTGTGAATTTTACTTTTATACTGGTATTATTCGTTGTTCTTCATTCGCTTCAACTGGCACATTTACAACTCGATGCGTACAACACTAACGAGCAGATTACTTCGCTTTTCCCAGCTGGAATCAACGACTGACGCAAGATTTGAACATTCGTGTTATTAGCGCCTGATGCGGAGTACCATTACCCCGTACTCGGAACTGGAAAATACTGGTCGGAAACTAGCGGGGGGGAAGGAAGACCTGCAACCCACGAATACGGCTGATCGCGAACAGGGTTGCCACCTTTCGGAGTGAAAAATACCGGCTGAGGGAGAGGAGGTGGAATAGAGGGAAAGAAGGAAATGCTCGTGGGAAAGGGAAAGCGGGTGAGGAACATTCTAGCTGGCTCGACACAACCACCAACAGCTTTGCACAACCACTGCTCTTGTACCCTCCGAACACAAGACGTAATGAATAACAATGATAATAATAACAATTAATAATAATAATAATGAATAACTAAGAAAACGACTGGTGACTACGGAGTTTGGTCTGTGCTCCAGATTTATTCAAGCTGTAGTGGAATGTTGAAGGAAAAACCCCGTAAAAGCCCTTATGAAAGGTCTTGAGCCACAAATACCGGCAAAAGGCTGCCGGTATCACCTTCCTACCGGCAACCGGCAGAGGAAGCAAATAACCGGCCGTGCCGGTATAGTACCGGCCTGGTGGCAACCCTAATCGCGAAACGTACAACGGAAATTGGAATATAAGAAGCAACAAATTATTCTGCCTCCGTTCCATACCACGTCTTATGCATACCTACATCGCAGAAGCTCCCAACAACATCAAGAACGTTCCGGTTCTCCAATTCCAATCTCGCCACCAACCACCTCAACAAACAACTGTGACACCAACCCGGAGACAGTTCCGACCACTGGGAAGAGCCTCGCGGACGAAAGCGAACACACAGGCATTCAGCATCGCGTTAAAATGCATGCGTGGTGCATCCCCCCCCCCCCCCAGGCATACATTCTATAGCCGACACATAATACTCCTTCTCGTCTGCGTATGCGAGCGAGAAGCAGGAAAAATATTTACGTATGAAATCAGTCGGTCTGCCCGATACATAATACACAAAGGGAGATTATTATATAGAGCCAGAGAATATGGTCACTGTGAGCCTTCGGTTGACACCCCGGGAGCATCATATTACGCCTCGAATAACACGGATGGGTCCGTCGCCGACTGCAGAAAGAAAGGCTAGGAAAAGAACTTTTTGTCTCAGCGCTCCATATTACGCACGTATACATGGTGTCCAGAAACAAAACGTAACTCCAGTTTTCGCCAAAGATGAGGGAATGGCGACGTTTCGGCATCGCCACACATGAGATAAACTGATGATGATGATGACCAGTAACTTTCATCTTTCATCGCCACACTTGCTGTGCCCGATGGATGCAATGCAGACGACACTTATTTTCAGCGATGCTCAGCCAGTGAGCCGGTCACCAGAGAGATCACGTGCTTACAATAACCAATCCGAAAGGCCTAAAGCGAATGACCGCGCCTCTGGCTCCTCTGACGTCACAGCTTGACGCGAAAGTTTGTATCTCGCAAACTACGACACATACAAAAATGTTTTTTTTTTTCCTACAAAACTCTAGCGTGCGATACAATACGCGCATCACGTAATGAACCATATATGCCAAAGCGTACGTCGCAAGCCCTTTTATAAACCCTTTGGCTGGTCCATCGAAGGGAGAACAAGGAAATGAAAGAACATGCCCGTTCTCAGCCCCGGCAAACCCAATTGCTTTCGCGATGGCGTTAACGCTACAAATGTGTGTTCCGCTGAATGGCTCCAAGCGCAATGCACAGACATTTGTAGTCTGGGACAAAAGTTTACGGAGCACGGCATTCGCGTAGTTCTTCGTTGGAGCGGCCCCCTGCGAGCTATGTACCAGAAAGAGACAGATTAAAAAACGGGTGACAGGCTATTCTATCCATCTCTATATGAATATGCGTGTCCGCGCTCCTGTTTGCTGCTAAGGTGTCGCTCCAATGAACAAATGCGACACCCCGGTGTTCCGTAAAGTTTTGTCCCAAGCTGTACTACTGTCGTGTTCAACTTAAGAACGACAGTTTATGCCCCGCCCCTCGTCTGTTCCGATCGGCTACAACCAGAGGCGGATCCAGGATTTTTCTTAGGGGGTTCCTGCCTTGGACAGCATGCTGTTACACAACGGAGGTCACTTGAAACTCTACGAAACAACAGAAATTGAGGCGGGGTCAGTACATCCGGGCCCCACTCCCCCAAGATCCGTCCATGGCTAAAACAACAGCAGGCCGCATCACGGTACATCCACATCGCGACAAATAGTGCGCCGAGGCCGGTACTACAGGCGGCACCTGGTGTGCTCCAGCAGAATTTATCCGGCGGCGTAACTCTGCTATAGGGTTAACGAACTATATTTCGTGCTGTTCTTAGGTTCAACACGGATATAATTACGCTAATGCATAAAGTAAAAACCCCGAGACTAGGGAACACGAAGGGACAGACACAACACGAAGTCTCAAAAAGTCATTCGTGTTCCCTAGTCACGGGGTTTTTACATTATGCATCATCTTCACCAGCTCGCTTGCTTCCTAGCCATTTTTTTCATAATTACGTTATTTTGCGCCCAGGAATAGTCATATTAACGGTGGTATATTTCCGCGCACAACTGTCCTTTTTCAAGACGAAAGAATGCCACACTCAGCTTTGGATATCATTCCAGAGAGTCCCTTTTGAGTCATACCCCAATCTTCCATTTCAGCATTCACAGCAGAAACCGCGACAATGACCGATAAGATAGCAGAAAGAGCTGCCGCTTATCGCGAGCTCAGCCAACGTGCGTGCTTTCATTGCAAGGTCGCGCCGATAGAGCTAGCTAGGAGTCACAGTGACACTAGAGCTAGCAAGACATCGATCGAGCTCTGCCTGTTGCAGCCAACAATCACTAATGAGCATTTTAAAGAGTAGCTTACTACGTTTACTTCAATATTGCTCCACCGACCCGGCGGTTTCATCGCCCACGAACGACCCAGCAATCTGAGAATGTTCCCAAGGCACTGATTACGTAACGGATTACGTTCTCAGGCATTAATTCCTTCCACGGTTAATATACACAATTATGCTATTCTAACTGCAGCTTAATTGCTCTCGCACGCAAATTAGAATGCGCTTTGAGTTACTTTTGGAATTACCTTGTCACGCGATCTGGGATTGGGTTTGCGATGGAATCCGAGATGTTTCTACTAAGCAGTGATTTGGAGTCACCGTACTGCACTAGTCATTTCATTTGTCGTTTCGATAAATATTGCCGTCTTTGCGCTACTTTCCTAGGGGAACCTGAATAAAGTTATGCGTGAAAATCGTACATTGAAACGAATGCGACTCCGTTTAATTCAATTACTTTTCAGAGTAACTGTAATCCTAATTAAGTCATAAATACGATTTTGTGACTGTAACTGTAATTTAACTAATTTTACGAGGATGTAGTTGTAAATCAACTACTTCCGAAAAATATCTTTTTTACAGGTTCGCGTGTCACGCAAATGCACGACATGCAGCTCTTCCTATTGGCGCCGAGAAGTTTAGGAGTCGCCCTCTGGTGGTCACTGAACGAACCTTGTCGTTGGGATGTCCCCGGGCAGTATTCTCACATTGCATTGCGTATAAAGGCATTGCACGTGTTAGGGGCTGTCCAGCATTGATATTTCCTGGTGATTCATGAAGAAAACGACATATGTGTTCCAAGTAAATCGCATTTTTATTCCAATATGACAGTTTTTACTGTAAGTAACAGAAACGAAACCGAAACGGGGATCCCCACCAAGAGACGGCACAGTGGCGCCCCTAGTGAGGGTCTCGCCGCGAATACCTTGGAACGTAACAAATACCTCGTTCGCCTCCAGATTCCCGGTCCGAGCTACCCTTCCCACAGTTCTGACCCGTCTTGTTTGCGTCCAACTCCTCAATCCGCTCCGAATATACCAGTTTATCTGTTATCAGCGGAGAGCAGACCGTCATAGTCGAGACCCCCCACACACATACAGACACCCGTTACAACATAGAGTCACGTCGTCAACCTTTCCTCGGGGAAGCCGCCGTCGTCGTCGTCCGCGGAACAGGACATTGCACCGCGCGGATTCGCTCAAACGCAACGGCAAAAACACCGGCACAAGCTATTTCGGAAGGCGCACGTCCGCTTCACGGCAAGACGTGGGATCCTGCCAATGGTCAAACGCTCCCCGTGCAGAGAAAGTTTTTCTCCGCAGCATCCTCCTCCAATTCGAACGGCGGCGGCGTGCTCCAAGCGCGATAAAAGCCGTACTTATTTTTGCGTGGCTGGAGAAAAATGTGAACGTTACAAAAAAAAAAAAAAAAGGGGGGGGGGGGGAATCGATTGCAGGTAGTAGAGCCGCACAATAAGAACCGAACACGGCAGTGACCGTGTGCAGAAAGACGCGCGGGTTGCGTATATATGCAAGCCCACCTAAAATATAGGTATATATGAAACGTGACGTTCGGACGATTACCAGGCAATGACTCCGGTGCGAGTCTTTTTTTTTTTTTAATACCGCGTTAGCGCCGCGATGCGACTGTGACTATAAGCAGCGTACAGGCGGTGCCGGATGCAGAGAGGACAGTAGGAAGCAGTGGGGGGATTGGGGGGGGTTAGTATAAGTCCTGGGCAGACTTCGACGAGACTGTGCCGACATTCGTTGAGAAAGCCTTGCTGGAAAGCCCAGGGAAAACCTCAGCTTCTAAACTACTTTTTTAAACTCTTTTTTAGACTCTTTTTTTAAACTCTAAACTCTTTTCTTCTAAACTACTAAAAAAAACTTACATACACACTTACTTACTTACACTAAACTTACTAAACAACGACTTCGGTCGTACTCTGCGTGAATACTAGTACTTTATTTCGAACAATTTACTTTCTACCTTCTGTAGCCCGATAGTTATGTACGCACCTATCTCACCCTGTCCAACTATAAATTGCTGAAGTGCTCCTCGCCGCACACTTCCCATAAAGCCGTGCTTCCCTTTTCATATATATATTTTTTAAATTCCGCACTGCCACCGCGGAGCAACTCTGGCTATACGAATGACATCGTTTTCTCGTATCCCCTGTAACAAACCCTACTTCTTTTCGTCGAGATAGCCCGCGCAAAAATGCAAACAAAACCAGTGTTTCCGCTTCTTTGGCATAGAGGCGCTCAGAAAACTAACCCGGTCTGCTCTATGTGAATCATAATTTTCCGCGCAGTTCTCATCACAAACGGCAACTTAGCGCATTTTTATAGCGACACAAAATTTGCTCAACCATCTCCCGAGCGGGTATCACCACAGAAACGTCGGCTCTGTACCCAAACTAACCTCGAAAGTACCCCACAGCAGGAACGCTCTCCTCAAAACTAACGGTCCAGGAGCTCTTATACGGTCCCCTCCAATTCTTCAGTACGTCAGCGCGGCGTCGACAAACGACGCGCAATTTATCGCCGCAATTTCATTACAACTTAACGACGACGACGCTGTTCATTCTTCGCCGTCGCGCACCCAACGCGGCGTTAAATAACGCGCTATCAAATCTCAACACCTCTCACTGTGCGCGCGCGCGCGCGTTTATAATACAGTTTCTCCCACCTGCTGACTACCAGAAACGGGAGAAGCAAAACTATTCTATTATCGAGCCTCTTCATCACCATAAACCTTATCCTGGAAAGAAGGGGCAGAAGAAAAAGAAAACGCATCCGTCCACCATCTCGCAGGCAGCAAGAATTTTACTCCCAACGTGCGGGCATCTTTACAACCGCGAGGCACATCCCATTTCCCTTATTCCGCACAATAAACAAGGCGAGAAGGGTAAACATCGCGAGCGGGAGGAGGGAGAGGGATTTCAATTAAAGCGGAATGAGGGCCCATCAGTGTTGCCAAATTATACGAGGAAAGCTAAGGCCGCGCCGAGGGTAATCGCGCTGGCCAGAGCTATTTATAGCGGGAATGTATTTTGTCGCATCCGTTCGTATACGTTCATACTAATGACTGCCGCCTTGCCTGCCGGAATGTCCAGAACTTCTTGGCTCCTCTTTTCCGAAAGCATCCGCACACGGCTTGAGGAAGAAAGTGTCGCCAGTCGGAGAAACATTTTCGTGCGCAAGGGCCTCGCACGAGGAGGGGGGGGTCTTTGAAGAAGGGGGATAAGTGATTAGGGAAGGGGTTGATTATATTCTCTCTCTCTCACACTCTCACCCTATATGTGACGCGCTCTTCGCGGTATACATCCGTCTAAGGCGTCATAGACAATTGCGGCTTTGTAGCGTGATGTAGTAAAGCGACAGCTTTACAGAAAGCAGCTCAAACTGCTGCTCGCCACCTAGCGGACCCCAGTAGAAGCACTCAATAAAGGATAGTAGAGAGTTTTAGCAGACGGTTGATAACGTGGCTTGCGTCGAACCGTATCAACCAGAACCAATCAGTGGATAAGATTCTGAGTCACGCACCATTGCGATTGGTTCCGATAACCTTATCAACGGAATACTAACACCCACTAGTAACAGCAGCCGGCCGACATGTTTGCGGTGACCCGAAACTACTTGCCGCAACTTCACTTCGCGATGGAGTTTCCCGGCTTACAGAACTCAAACAGCAACAAGCACTGCTCAGTTCCGCAGTGCAAATATACCGCTGAGAAGAACATTGATTGCCGAGACAGAGAGAAAAAAAAAAGAAAAACTATCCCAGGAGCGGCGTGAACGAAAACAACGAAGACAGCGCAAAACGACACCGGAGTTGTGTTATTTGTACAATTCTTGAAGTGTGTCTCGTGGAAGAAGGCACGAAGCAGGTTGATTAATTCGTCTATGGCGTAATTCATCGGCAATCCTTCTTTTCTCCGCCATCTTGAAGGCGACGCGAGCGCCTCTACAGGCAGTTTGAGAGGCGAATAGGTCCGTTCCGTGCCTCCATAATGCCTATCCCCACGTGACACCCTATGATCTCCCGACGTGGTCACGTGATATGGCCACTTTGACGCCTCTATAAAAAGTGACCACGTTTAAGAGCGCCTAGAGCACAGTGCCAAAAGATGCAGCAAATGTTTTCGTGAGCTTTTCGTCCCCCTAGATCACAATGGCTCTCCATTTTAGTTCCCTGATCGTGCAAATTGACTCCCTATCACTGTAAATCATCCCTGAACTTCGCGAACTATAAACAACTATAAATAGTTGTATTCATCGTAAAAGCGGGTGGTGCGGGTGAGCCTCATAACATAAGCTTATTACGCTGAACTATGAACATAACTACTGTGAGACATAAACATGAGCAGCAAAAGTGAGAAAACAACATTCCAAGCACAATACTGTACTGTCTTTTATAGTGGTTCAATATAGGGAGAAAAGGATGCGCAGGATGCGCCGACAACGCCATTCTTCGGCTGAACACAGTCCCATGGTTCCCACTGAATTTTGGAACAAAAATTCATCACCGTTAATGACCAGGGCTTCAATATTTTGCGGAAATATTTATAAGCTGCAGGAATCACATGAGAGAATACATGGGATCTGCATAATACACAGTCCACAGATGTGACTGACTGCTAAATTTTAATGATCGGAAAGAAAATCTCATTAAGAGAATAGAGGGTGCCGGTTCATTTCGTGCTGCTGATTTCTATCGCAAAGAGTGCTAACTCCTGTGGTTTCGAAGCGACAGTCCTGACTCTGGAAAACCCTAATTTGCACAAGCAGTTCCATGAGAACAAGAAAACGACGCAAAATCGAGGGTTTTCAAGGAGAGTAAAAATATAAATAAATCAATGTGTTCCAGATCTTGAAAATGGCATTTTCCAATTCCAGGGTCTTCAAGGACCAGTGGGAACTCTGAGTCCGGAAAGCGACTAATGGTTGTAGGCTTGTAGCGAGGCACCTAGCACCTAAAATTGACTAAAATTACTCCCCCCCCCCCTCTCAGAGTGTACTTGCAAACTTTTCGGGCACTCTCATCGATCTTTGCATTCATGACGACATACTCTGACATGAAAGATTGATATACGTGGCGCAGTCAGTCGTCGAAAACGCCGTACAGCGGCAAGAGTCGGGATGTAAAACACCTATTGATTACCGATCGGTCAAGTCAGCGCACTTGACTGGTAATCAAGAGGTGCAGGTTCGATCCCCACCGCTACACTACCTTCTCGACGACTGCCAGATTTCAGTCGTCCATATTCATGGGCATCTAGAGGTTTTCAGCGACTGTTCTAGCCTTTAGAACAGTCACTTTCCATAAGGTTCTAACGTGGCCTCGAACGACGCGATCTGTCTGACCTTCGAGCAACCGCAATGTCAGCTGCAGCATCGCTGGCCCATTTCTGCAATACTATATTCCCGAGCTAACTTGTTCCGCGTTCATCCTTCTCGGCAGGGAAGGCAGACGTCGATCAGACGAGAAGATCTTCCGCAGAGAAGGATGAGAAAGAAACTGCGACGCGGAGTCCCATCGGTGATTTATCCGGAAGCACGTCTTGCCGGAAGCACTAACGCGGGTGCGCTGCTCTGCCGTCGTATCATCCGCGTTTCCAATGTACCGTTCAACAGCGCAGGAAATATTTCGCTTCGTGGTCGTGGACTCGTGAAAATATCAGGACGGGAAAGCTTCCGCTCTATAGGTTGGGAACTCTTTCCGCGTGTTGCAAAAATTTGATTACGGGTATCAGAAATGCCGAATGAGTGCTGCGGTTCATGCAGGGCGCCTAGCATCCGTATACGTCCGTGTAGGTCCGCCCATGGATTTATATAGAGCGAGACAGCGCCCCCTGACGCCCTACGTGACGCGTAAAGGCAAACAACAAAAAGGCATTGGGAAAGGCAGACAACATGTACACTGCGCGCCTCAAAATAGTGCATCAGAAACCGAAGTTTCACCATCGTTTTGTTTCTTTGTTTTTTCAAGTTCCTTTCTTTCCTTTCTCTTTCTTTTTCAAGTCTTCAGTGCTTCTGATTCCGACAGGAAGCTGCCCCGTCTCAAAGGGGATTAAGCACTACCTGAACCTGAACCTGCGTCATGTGGTCTGGCCATTTTCTAAAAATGAAAAGCAGTTTTTAATGTCGTTTTAACGCCACGAAGCAACTGCGGACACGAGCAGTGGACAACACCTGGATGTGTGTGCGTGAGTGAGAGTGAGAGCGCGAGGGGGCGGTGTCAAGGTTTGCGTGCAGGGTCTACTTCACAGAGACCTGTGCGTTAGAGATTTACTAGCTCACAGAGGACCACTTTTTGGTTGCATCTAAAGTCAGTTAAATATGACACAAGCTAGGCAGCAGAACATCTTGGCCCAATATTGGACCAATCTTGGCAATGTCGGCCGAATATTGGACAGAGATTGGACCAATCTTGGCAACGGCGGCCCAATACTGGACCGAGATTTGACGGCCAGTATTGCCAATATTTTGCCAAGATGCTGTGCTGCTTGGGAATGATCACGAAACAACACAGACAGCTTGGCTCAGTTCATACAAGGACTCATAATTCAAGAAGGCCTAACCTACTAAACGTATATAACGAGAGTTAGCCGCGGCAGGCTACAAACATGAACGACACAAACACGTAAGCCTCCAGAAGAGGGTCCAGGTTCGAATGCCGGCGCCAGCACGTTTCTTCCTGAGTTGTTTGATTTCACTGATTTCGTATCTACACCTCCTTTTACATTCATCCACTTATGATATTCTCACTACACCGATATTCCCAGTCTATCTCGACCGATGGAAAAAAAAAAGCTGAAAAAAGACAATTTCGGACCCACATTCCTCTCGTTTCCCAATGAGTCCTCAATCTTGCTCGACAACTGACCCTGTCTCGCGACGCAGTCAACGCGCCAACGCCGCGCGTGAAGCAACCATTAGTACAAGAACGAATTTCGGAGCCTCGGCTCACGCAAGTTTCCCACATGCGTCCAAAAAGAGACTATTATTACGTCTCCCCTCCCACAAAGGAAAGTCGAGGCCTCATGGACACTATCACTCGCTTCACCTAGGAAACGAAATCGCGGTCCAGAAGAAGGGAGGGGGCGTATAGGAACGTCCCCGCCGACGCCGTAACCATGGAAACGGTGGAGAAAATGATGCTCGCGGAGTGAGGAGGAAGAACAACCCGGTTCCGGAAAGTGCTCCCAGCGGACGCCACAGGCCAGGGGGACAAAACAGCCTCGAGGGCCACCCTTGGTGTTGCCCACGCTCGAGACGGCACCACCTGCCCGTTGGGAAGTGGACCGCTATGCGTGAAAGTAGGGTTCAACGCACCCCGATCCCCAAAAGCACCGCTCTCTCTACTCTCTCACCCTCCCCCACAAGTCGGATTATGACTTTCGCCTTCGCTATTCGTCTTTGGAATGCCGATAGTCACGTTTCCCGGAGGTCTCACCCAAAGGAAAAGCTGAGGAACACGATAGCTTGATTGGTTCCTCTCACAAGTCTGTGGTGACGCACACATTATTATGTGAGGAATGTATCCGACTACACAATAAAGGCCCGTTCCGACATACAGCGGTTTGCTCCACAGCGCTGCAAAACAGCGCTGTATTTCCACTGTGGGGATCGCACTTGCAGCGCTTGTCCCAGCGCTGTTCTTAATGATCTCACGTGATAAAAAAAAAAAAAAAAAATAAGGCAGCCCCGTCACGTGAACGCGGCGCCGCGTTCTCATTGGTTCAGGGAGCCTATCGCTGGGAGACAGCGACGGGAAAGTTCACCGAAGCTCAACTTCGCCCAGCGCTGTTTTCCATCGAGACGCAACCGGGAGAGGAGGGAAAAACAGCGCTGTTTCCCAGTGCTCTGGAGCAAAGCGCTGTATGTCGGAACGGGCCTTAAACCTTTCAACTTTTTACAACGGTAATTTATGTTTTGTTGCTGAGAGAGCTAATCAACCGCGCGACAAAAGTCCCTAAAATCACAACCGAGGCGTTATGTACTCGAGAATGCAATGCACTGCAGTTCAGCAGGGACCAAATGTGCCTGAACCTCTTGTTCCAATTACGCGATGGATACGTACCATCACCACCGTAGCGAACTGTTTGAGTGTGCCAGATGCAAGTCGGATTAATTTGTGTCTGTCAGTCTGTAGCTACGAGTATTGGATAGTGTCTCTCAAATTATTCGTACGCACTCTAGTAATGAAGTATCATATTTGGGGTGGAACAGAGTGTGTTGTAAAAACTCTGTCGGCAAAAATTACATTTAACGGTCATCTTGTGGAATGTGGAAGATATCATACCACAATGATACTCACATGAGCCAAGTTAGATCATGGTGAACGCATTCAAATGATGCACTCAAAGGTTAATGTTTCGTGTGCATCTTATGTACACCACTAGCGTTCTAAATTGAACAAAAACAAGTAACGTGACATCACAAATAAGTATAACTTCAGCAAAGCCATCACTTGAGCAAGATGGAAAGTAATTATTCTGAGGATGGAACAAACAAATATACCGCAAGCCTTGCGGTGCCAAGGAAGAGTGTCTGGCCTTTCTGACGACTGCCATCTTTAGATTTTTCAGCTTCCTAAGCACATTGAGGCCTGTGGCTGATCCTTCACTTGAGTAAGCCCTGGTGTAGTTGGTACAAGACTGTTGGAACCTCCATATTTAGTCTCGGGGAAACTGTGAAACGCTTGCTTCAATCAGCCACAAGTGATGCCTTTCCCGATACTCAACTTTGTATGGTTTTGAACGCTGTACTACAGTGTAAACACGCACACCCAAAAGTAAACAAAATATATGCTTACACACCACCTAGTATAAAAATAATGCCAACTGTTGTCTGATACAGAATTTTTGTGTCCATTTACAAGGTTACATTCTGAGCCAACACCTCCATGCATGCATACCATACTTTTCATAACAGAATTTGTAACTCGACTGAAAGAATGCAAAGCAGCACACAAAATGCATGAGTATTCCAGAGCCTAGAGCCCAGAAACAGAAGTAGCGGATGCAGCCCATCACAGTGAATTGTATTACTTATTACAATTAAGTAACCCCGTCAAAAACGATCTATCACGCAAAATCGTCTGTGTTGGCCGCCACTGGTGTAAATTTTAGTGCATGAAAACTTCGCCTAACCAGTACAACAACAACAATGGGTTTACGGAATTACTTAGCGAAATTTGAGGAGCATACGCATCTGTACTTCTAGCACATTTGGAGAAATTTGAACTGCAGATGTTGCACTATGCGCCTTACATGAAGAACATGCCCACGATGTCATGACTTACAACACATCTAGTGTATGGGCCTGGGAGAAATGGCAGAGCTTTGCAGCTCGTATTGTTCCACATGACAGACCACAGAGAAGCCAAATTATTGAGCATGGTTGAAAAATCAATAATAAAGAACGTGCCAAAAATGAAGACTAGGAAAACAGGGTCTCACGAGCGAAGTATGCCTGTGGTCTACATGCAACAATCTCCTTCTGAAGAAGTCTGAGCACGGGCAAACGACACAGCACAGACGAGTCAGAGCAGCACATCAATTAATCTACGCAACACACAGGAATATGTATATCAAGACATAAAAGGAGGAGGAAACAGTTCTGGGGAAACATTAATAAAATGGAACACGAAGAATAAGACCAACCATGGGCAGGCAATCAAAGAAGGACATCTGAGGACAGGGTGAATGGAAACAGAAATGCTGCATCAGACAAGATCATCGGTTACATGCAACAGACTGCAATGTGTTTATTACTCGAAAGAAATAGCCTTGCAACACCTGGAGATTTGAGATAAACCACACAATGTTGATTTTATACAGCTGTGTCCCCTACAGTACATGCAGAGTGATAGAATAGCTAAGAAGCAAGCGAACTTCGATGCGTGTGTCCCCTTTTTTTCGGTGTCCCTCATCTCGGGGTTTCTTCAGTGTGGTACATGCATATTCTTGTAAGCTATGTAAACTAGACATTTCGCTGGATTTTCTAGTCTGTCGTCTGGCCTTTTCAGTATGGAGGGGGGGGGGGGGGGAGATATGTTTATTAAGAAAAAAGGAAGAAAAAGAGAGATGTATGGAGATTCTCCACCAGCTAGCCTGCAACTATGCCACTTGATCACGTGCTGCGATGTTTCTTGACGGCGAGAAAAACTCTGTTTCGAAACACAACCAGAAGCAACCGCCATGAAAAATGATGTGCCAGCACTTTCGGATATCGTTTTGGCAAATGCCGAAGACGCAGATGAATACATTTTGTTCTCAAAAGCACAGTGGAGAGGGCGAATTTATGTCACGAACTGAGAGGCGAAGAATGCATTTCTAGGAGTTCGGGACACGCCTCTCCCAAATTCCCTCGGTGTTGGCAACTTTCACGGCTCTTTAGTATATGGTCCCCCTTCTTCGATGATGCGGTTTCCTAAATTTAACCACACAGAGACAGCGTACAAAATGGCGTAACGACACAAAGCAACACTGGAAATACATATCTAAACATATCCGAGCTGGCAGCATGCAGGAATATTCACGTTTTCGAAATTTCTGCATACTTCCACCCAAAACGCTAGTTAGGGTTAGCGCTTAACAATACACATCAATGTTTACAAACATCGGCTCTCGCGACTCTGCTCACGTTGCTCGCTCATAGTAACTAGATAGCGCATCACAACAAATACGATAGATCCTGTACCATCTAACACGACATAGAGTCCAGCAAGATCATAACCCCTCCACCGGACGCCGCATCGGAGCGAACTGTCACTGCCAGTGACTGACGACCCGATAGAGTACACTTGGAAACACCGATCTCACAACACGGAAAACAATGTTTAAGAACTCCTTACCTTCATTTTCCTTCCAAAGGAGACACTTTCTTCTGATCGACTATCCCAACAGTACGATGGCAAAGGCGCCCAGGGCGGCCACTCTTTTCTGAGCTGATAACTGTCAAAAACTTCGGGGACTGGTCGCTCCCACCAGCACGCCGGCTTTCTCCGTTTTCGCTATTGTCACAAGATTCCAGTGTCAGCACTTAACCGCCCAACGCAGGGATTTCACTTTCGGATCAGTTGAAACATAAAAGGATGACGTAAAATTCACAACAAAATAAAAGTAGCACTACTAGACCTACGATGAGCAAAGCGACGGTCAACTCATGAACTTCTCACGCGCGTGTTAGCGGAAGGATACATGCCTCAACAAGAGGGAAAATACGTCCACCTGATTGGCTGTCGGCTTCATCAATAATGGCGATGATCCAATCAGGGTAAACGGCTTCTGCTTTATTGGCGACAAAGGCTGATAAATGAGATTTTTTAGCCGGATTTATAAGTTTATACGGCCCAATAATGCTGTGTATTACGATGGACTGCACAATAAGATTCGAAAACTCAGACATAGAGAGAACATCAGAACGAAAAAGCGATATATCACAACAAGTATGACGAAAGGACGAAAGCGAAACTTAGCCGAGTGATAGTCACGATATGCGATCACTCAATTTCATGCCTTTATTGAACTAATTTTGTCAGATTAAATCACAAAGAGTATAAAACAAGTATTTCAGAAAAATTGAACAGTGGTTGCTATAAGTTTTTTTGCTTTCATCAAGCAACTCAACCACAAAGCCAATAAACAATCCAACATAATCCAAGTTAATGTTTTCTTTTTTGCTGGTTCTGTTTTCAAACATGTGGATGTGGTTCGTTGTATTACGTATAACTATAGTATAACGCAAATTGAAGCATGAAATTTCCTTGTAATGGATATATGTCGCTTAGGGCGGTGCAGGCAAGCAGTGCATGTGATAAAGTGTTGCTCAAGGAACTACATAGGATTTGGAATGAATGACTACTTACCGGAAAACCCTTTCGCTAAGCATCCAGAAATAGAGGCACAACTTTACGCCGAGATATGTGACGCTAGTGTGAGCATTACTGCCAGAAAAGTCCCTAAGGGACTGTGCCAAAGGTGCAAACGTAATGTGTGACATTTATTTCAGCAATCCAGCGCTGCTGCAAAGGAACAGTTTTGCAAACTGAAGAAATGGCTATGTACGCCTCCACAGTACACCACGATCAGAGTGAACACGTTGAAGACAACGGTTGAAGATGCACGAATATTGCTTCAAGCAAAGTTAAAAGATGTATGAATCGTCACTACCTCTATAGTTCCGACCCCTCGTCATGAAGATGCACTTATAGCCGCTGTTCTTTGTGCAGGCTAATTTCCGCGATCAACCAGACCCAGAAGTCATCATCCACCCCAAAATTCCCGATCTCCTCGTCGTTATGCCAACGCAGTCACGTGTTACAGTGCTTCCAGCAGCCAAGGAGGTTGTTGTTGCACCATTGTGTGGGGAAGCAGTGCTGAGAGGATCACACGTTTTTATACCAGGGGTACTCGGAGCTCCAAAGAGTAAGATTACTCACGAAAATTTATACAGCTGCAAGCGTTCAGTCGAGTATTGACACCGTGCGACAACAGCAGTAGTTGTTTTTGCATTCAAGAAACATTCGTACATATGTTGTGCACGAACTTGGATTCCAAGTATCAGGTATGCAACATGCAACGTATTATCTCCGTTGTTTCTGTGGAGCCCTATCCGGCTTCCATCATACCAACAAAGTGAGAAAAGCTCTCGCTGTATAATCAGTGTCGTAGCCAGACCAGGCAGGGGGGGGGGGGGGGGGGGGGGGGGGCTCGATACAATAAAAAACTCCCCCCCTCCTGTGATCCTGGGTACGCCCACAAACTCATCCTTGTGCACACAGCGAGATGAGAGATGAAAACACAGACTATTTGAACGTTTAATAATGAGTTTACATATGGGGTGTCATGAGCTGTGAGATTTCAAGTAGCTCGAAAAGCTCATAGTTTCAAACGCATTCAACTATGCTACTTAGATAGACGCCGGTTACTTCAATAATTTTGGCGATCGTGAGATTGGAGCCCCCCATATATATTACTTTTTCTCCTCGGACGTGCACGATTTGCATGGGTCGGCCTGTGCCAGGTAGGGGGGGGGGCCCTCTAGCTGTAATACATGTAAGAAATGATAGAAGGGCATTAGACAGATAATTTTTAAAATTTATAGAGCTAGATGAAAATTATGCCGGAGCAACCTCACATTATGTTGTAAATGCTGTGCTAATCATACGTCGTTGGTCACCTGTTTGGAATAACAATATGCACGAAAGAAGGAAACCAAACGCAAAAAAGACAAAAGGCTCAAACATGCAGAAACGAAAAGCAAAATTAAGCACTCAAGCACTATAAAGGTGCACTCACACCTCTAAATAGGCTGTTGGGCATCTAAAAATGTGAAAAATAGACTACAATTCAATGGAGTTCATAAAAAGGCAGGCAACACCAAAAATGTCGCAATTAGGCGTTTGTAGGCAAATGCCTCAAATTCCCTGCCCTAGGTATAACACGTCCCATCACACATCCCAAAAGTTTTCTTTTACAGGATAGTCTGTGTCAAGAGAGATTCACTCAGTCTTGTAACTGCTTTTACCGCAGGTATGAAAGCTGGAGACATAGTGGCTGTATACGCAGACTTAGACGATGCTTGTCTTAAAGGGTACACCAGGTCATACACCGGTCGAAAAGTGTTCGTAGGCAATGGCAAGGCACTCGTGTCCCGCAGCGATTTGTTTGTAGCCAAAGTCTCCAGGTAATGCATCGAGCGCACAATTCCAGAATCCCCTCATTGTTACGTCTCTTTCTCCCGAAGGGGTGTTGCTGTGCAGATGACACAGCCCCTCTTCAGCTGCCCTCCGCTGCACGGACTGGCAACGGATGTCCTCTTCCTCCAGAACTTACCTTCTGCCCTGTGCAGTCATATTCTTGACCCGCAGCCTGGGGAAGAAGTTCTCGACATGTGTGCAGCTCCTGGTGGGAAGACCATACACATAGCGACCTTGATGAGAAATGAAGTACAAATTCCATATGTTGTGACCTGTAGTTTTGCATTAAGAGTGCTTTTGGTTTGCTTTCAGGGATTAGTTGTTGCTCTAGACAGAGCACACAACAGAGTTGGAAGAATTTCTCTGAACTGCAAGACTTGGGGTTCGTCCTGTGTGAAGGTGTACACACACGATGCAACTAACTTGGAAAGCCTTCAGCGTAAGAGTCCCCTCAGTGTCGGAAGTATCGAAATGCTAATGTTCTTTCCATTGTACAGGATCGAACGATAAAATTCCGCAACAGTTCGACAAGATTTTAGTGGATGCGCCGTGCACAGGCCTAGGACAGAGGCCAAGGCTCTTCTACAGGTTATCGGTGAAAGAATTTCAGAGCTACCCACCGCAGCAGAAGCGTCTTCTCGAATCGGTAAAACAAAAGTATTCTTACACGGCGTGTAGGCTAAGCACGTCAAATGTGAAATGAGAACATTCAATCTATATGCGAAATTTTCTCCATTTTGATATTTTGACACAAAGGAGGGTGACCCCTAGAATAAGAGACCCCTAGAAGACTAGAATGACCCCTATTTAGAATTTTTTTTTATTGGTTCCTTTTCCATCTACAAGATAACACACATCTCTGTAGCCTGAACACGCCTGGAGTCCGCAATGTCACGTGACAGTGATAATGTTTCGCAGTCTCACTGTGCAATCTGAGACTTCTGCAATACTTAAAAAGTTCATCACTTTTGAGGCATAGATCCATGGATTCTTGCTGAGAATTTTGCGGTAGACCAGACGAGTGCTTTGAATGCGATCTTGGTAGTGACCAAATCCTGGCAATAGTGTTGTTTCGTTTTTTTTTCTTCATAACTACCCACAAGTGCATGTGTGAAACATGTACATGTCTAACAGATGTGCTTCTGCTTGTTTTGTGAAGGCCATGCAGCTTCTCAAGCCCGGGGGTACTCTCGTGTACAGCACGTGCAGTATCTCAACAGCGGAAAATGAAGATGTCGTAGCGTGGGCACTTCAGAAGTTCCCCGATATTCATCTTGTAAAGCAAGTAAGTTCACCTAAGTAAGTTCTCTGTTAATGCCATGGCATTCAGTGTGGCGTGTTCTTGTTCATTTGCTTAGAGGTTCCACCTGGGCGGATTTGGACGAAAGGGTAGTGGATTGACGGAGGAACAGCGCCAACTGGTGCAAAGGTTTGAAGCATACGATGTGCCAGACGGAGAGGACGATTACGACATGGACACTATAGGATTTTTTATAGCTTGTTTTTATAAAGAAAAATAAGTGTTACATCTGTGCCAACGGTTATTGGGTGGTTATGAGCCAAATTCTCTTGGTAACCAACACCGCACAGTAGACAGAATCGGCGGAACTTTGTGTCTTGGGATTAAACGCAGCAAAAACCCATTTTTACGGCTCAATTCGGGCCATTGTCACCCAGGGTAAAACCCGAAAGAGCCTTAGAATGGAACTTGCCCAGACACAAGGAAGTTGCCAATATTCACATGAATACGAATGCTCATTCAGTGGTGAATCTTTTCAATGAAATTGAATTGAAAACCATGTGCTGGTAGTAGAGTACAAGTGTAGTACAAGCTTCGTGTCAACCTGTAATGTGATTTCCACATTAAGTGATGCAAAGAGGAGAGATAGAAAAGAAAAAGAAGATGAGAAAACTGGAGAATAACGATAGCATTTGCAGTTTACTCTAATCATGATTGGGTTTGGAATGTCTATGAACTGGACAGCTTGTATTTGTGGGGACCATCACTATCACAAGGGCTTGGGACCTTGTCAAGCTTGTTGGCCGTTTGTCCCAATGCCCCCCAGTACAAACTATTATAAACTTTGCGGCACAGGAAAAAACAAGCTTCAATCCTTCACAGAACACACTTTTCTTCTCCCTTCATGACACTGTTGTCAAGGACGCTGCATGCGACTACATCACCCATGACATTTACCACAGTCATGCAACGATCTCTGCAAGGAATAAAAAATGCCGCCTGTTACAGTTGTGACTACTCGTGCGAAGTACATTTGAATTATTAGATCACATTTCTGTATTGACATAGTCATGCACTGGGAGGGTTCGTTCGGGTAAAAGTGTACTGTTGTTAAAAAATGGTTTCATAGGTGATTAGGAAGGCATAGATTTGTGTGTCAAAATATGCTCCATGCAATCGCGAAGAAGGTTAAATTGGACACAACGAAGAAACATTGCAGGCTTAACAACACTGGCTTTCAAAGATGATGTGCAAGTTTCTCACATAATACATGTTTTGCACCTTCTTTCTAGTGTTTCCACAAAGTTTTCCCAGTCACAACTTTTTCTTTCACTTTTTGTTTTACCAAGGTTTCACAGTAGTAGTTGATGCTAAAGAAGTGTGTGCATGTGAGCCATACATCGCAATACTTCTATGTATTTCTAATTGCTTGGGAGAGGGTGTGACCCACAACATATGTCATAATGCTCCTTATCATACATACATTTTATAAATTTTCGCATTTTTCTTGATAAAGTTGACCAATTTGTTGGTATATTTCAGACAGTTAGGTGGGTTAAGTTGAGGAATCTGAGCATTTTGTGGACAATACCTCGTCACAAGCGGTGAGCAGTAAAAAGTGAACTCACAGGAGCCACTCTGTGATGAATACGTCCATTGTGCTTTTTGCTGGGATACCAAGGACTAGGAGGTCACAAATAACTTGATCCTCTAGGCCGCCAGCTTTTCCAACTACTTGGAGACTCCTCAGCACCACGTACATGCTGAAATCAAGGTTCTCAACGTTGGCAGAGATCCGATTAAGAAGTTCGGCTATACCTGATGTAAACATAGTCGATCAGCGAGAGGACCATGTTGGTCTGTTGAGCGTAGTAGAGCAGCGTAACAATTCTGTGAATAATAAGGCCGTCGAAGTTGACGCAAGACCCAATGGACGACACGATCCCCACCATACTGGGGTCCATGCCCATCTTCCGCTCCAAGGTGAACATCGTGATTGGCACTGTAGCATTGCTAAAGCATAACAACAACAACAAGAATTGAGGCATGATGCAAACGTACTGGCGTACGTGTAGTACGTTTGAGAATGTTTACTACTGCTGACGCATCAGTGCATTCACCACACTAACAAACTGCAAGCATGTGGGGTGGGGGGATTCCAAAAAATTGGGGCAGCAGTTACATTGTAACAGTAGTACACAGGAAAAAGTTGGGAGCGTTGCCAAATGCATTATTGCGCTCTGTGTTGTGTGTATATATGCCGTGTCTCGTGTTCGTTTTTGTTTTTTTTCTTTTTTTTGTGCTCCTCCTAGCCCTGTGGAAGAGTGCCTAAGAATTGGCACAATGTAAATACAGTGGTTCATGAAAAAGCCAGTGTCTGCTGGTGCCAGATTTCAAACTTGGACCATTAGGACTTCGATACTAATGGCGAATTCGGGTGGTCATTTCATGGTGACACGGCCTGGCGCTCGGAAATTTCTCGCGCTGGATCACGTGACTGTTGCCACCTGAATATGGAGTGCAAGGAATCTAGCGGTTTTAGCTGCTTGGATCACGCTAGGGGCATCGCGGTCGCTCGTCTTCGGGTTTCGGTTTCGTCGTCTGCTATCCCACGATCCCACGTGAACTTCGACGTGCTAGCCAATGCGGCCCCTCGCCAACCTTGCAGTGCGGATGTGACGACACCGGATATATTTGGGCAACCCGCTGCTCCGTCGTTTCGAGCCCGGCGAAAAAAAAAAATGCTAGCTGGCAAATTCTGGGCGCTCGGAAAGCGCCACGTGAACATACGAGATTCGCTTTGACCAAGCGAACCGGACTGCCCGGGATTAGGCAAAAAAAGTTGGCACAAAATGACCAGCCGAATTCGCCATAACCTTTACATCCTTCCTTACATCCTCGTGGACCTGTTGCATTACACTTGTGCCCTAGAAATGTCCCAACGTACCCAACCAGGGATTTGCTAGCTATGGCAACGCCACCTAGAGTATGCAAAGAAACGAAGTGACGTAGGGATGAAGTGTCCACCAATCACGAAATGCTTTCGGCGGCCACTTGCTTGGAGGAGGAGGGAGGAGTGTCGTCGAGGAACCCGAGAGGTCTGCCTGCCTGAATAGGCGGCATGTTTCTCGGGAAGGGAAAGGTGGTGGAGAGGAGGAGAGGAAAGGGTGAAGTGGAAGACCGAGCGGAATCCGCTCGGGGGGAGGATAGCTTCAGGGGAACTGTGCCGGCATACGCCTATTACACATCTGAGGGAAACCCAGGAAAAACCCCAGACGGCACAGCCGGCCCGCGGATTCGAACCGCGGACCTCCCAGTCTCCAAGCGCACGCGTTACCGCTGCGCCACCGGAGCTGGTGCCACTTGCTTGAAGTGTAATTGTATTGGCATTCAAGGTGTGTATATTTACGGAGCCGCTTCACAGGCATGCCACGCGGCGGTACCTGATGTCCTGGACATACAATAAGCACTTATATGAATGAGTTGAGTTGGGATGGCAGCCTCAGCAAGCCTGTGCTTGAAACAGTCAGCGGCGATTGGCTGAAGCATCCCGACTTTGCATGTCAGCACGTGCGCAGGGCCTGCAACTAGCCGTCCGGGTTGCTTTGACGTCATGACGGTACAGCCTGCTGATTGGTTTAGAGTGGCTGCGATTGGGGGCGTGGTCACCCACCGGTGAAGTTTTTCCTTTTCCTCCTCCTCCTCGTTTCACCATGCAGAATGAGTTGAACAGGAACGCACGTGTCTATGTCCGGGTGCGCTTCTTTTCTTTTTCATACTGTTGCATGCGGATAAGTTCGTGTTAGTTGTCAAGTTAGTTGTTAGTTCTCTAGACTTCTTTAAGCAGGCCAGTACCGTTGTCACAGGGGGGTTTCGGGGTTCGACCCCCCCTCCCTCGAGAGATCATATCTGAAGAGATCTAGTGAGGCAGGCACAGGAGTACGCCTTCTGTGTCTTGGTGGCTATGGAGCGATGCGGCTTTCGTCGCCCAGTATGCAATGGGCAAGGAGGATGGTGTGACACAGATCACGGGACGAAGCTGCGATGGCGGAGCAGACTCGTTTGCCCATTTCTGTGTCCGCTTCGCCATTGTTGCAGTAACTTTACGTCATATATTCTAAGCACGCGTAGACATAAATGCAGATCAGTACGGTACCTGGAACTGGAGCCGAACGCAGTGACAATTATGAAACCGAGGTTAGCGTAGAGACCCGTATAGCGGCGCTTGCCAAAGAAGTACAGCATGAGGGGCAACGTGACCATCAGGTGGAATCCCTGACAGAGAAGCATCGTGAAGATGTAGGACCTCAACGTTATGCTGTCGGGGCTATCATCTAGCCGCCTGAAGAACTCGTTGGAGAGAAGTATCTGAACCGTGATCATAAAGCATATTCCGATTGGGAAGTACCTACATGCACGTCAAGGTTGATAAAATTACAAAGGCACTCACGTAAAGTGCGGCAGTCTCACCATAGAGAGAAGTAGGTGAGTGATTTCATAGCTTCGCTGAGGCAGACGAAGATATCAGTCATCACCCTCTGCTCCAAGGGCACGGTGCTAAGCACTGCCCCGACGATTATGCAGAATACGACGAGCCCCAAGTAGTTGGTCAGTGCGGTGCGTTGTATAGTAGCGAGGTTGTCGAGTTCGGTCCCATCTATACAGGCAAGTAGACGATTCCGTTTGTGACTATCAACTGCACCACTCGCACACAAAACGGGGATATGCACCACTCGCACACACACAAAAAAGAGTGCCTTACTGCTGGAAGTATTGGCTGGGGGGTTAACCACTGTTACCTGAAAATACGTAAGACGTTGCTAACCAGTCCTAAGTGTCAGCGCGGGAGAAAACTTTTCAACTACGTACGGTGAAGAGGCAAGACTCGACAATGTTGATCGGCAAGGCATTTCTGTTGACGAAAGACATATCCTCGTATCAGATGTGAGCATGTCTGCCGAACCACAGAATATATACCGAAGAATTTCGAGAAAAATGTCAACGCAAGCCTCTGTCCTCCTCTTCAAAGTTATAGAATCCTTGGACATCCTAATTAGCGGTTTCCCTGGCATAATGAGCGCCGTGAATGCAATGGCAGAGCCCGCAGCGAGGACCTGAAAAACGTGATGCTAAGTCGCTTGCGGCCGCCACACTCGTACACGTAAAGGGGCAGCAGTCGTGCTCCCCTGTTTATGCCAATTTTTTTCGTATGCAAAGCAAAAGAATATACAGGAAACACAAGTGAAGCGAAACCAGAAATCACCTTAATGCGTGGGCACGCTAACATCTCTAGTCTATGCGTACCTCTACCCTCTTTCGAAGTTCCCTACGTTTCCCTAACGAACAGTCTCTCCTCTTGAAATCACCCGACACATTTCCTATCAAGCGAAATTTTCTCGTCTATTTTTCTTTTTCTTTTCTGTAACATTTCAACATACTGATGCGCGCAATGTAGTCTCGTGAAAGCCGTTATATATGTATTTTTTTTAGAATAGTAATACATACACATACGCAGCTGCGCTCGTTCACTCTCGACTCGCTCCCCGGGGTGTAACGAGGAGGAGAGGGACGACCTATGACGTCATAACGTCTGCGCGATCAGTCGAGGTCAGCACCTGTCTTCCTTTTTGTGCGCGAGGGCTTTTTTTTGTAGCCGGTAAACCTGTCTCCTGGGGGAAGATTAGGGCTTCAAAGGGTGACCGTAGGCACGGAGGACTTCATTGTCCTATACACGACCTACTTAATAACATTAAGTATTATTAAGTAGGTCGTGGTCCTATACGGGAGTTTCCCTGTGGGCAATGCTTCTTCAGATCCATGAACAGCTGACTGGCAGACGGAACTCTGAACCAATCAGCGAGCGCGGACGGTGTGGTGCCAGTGCAAGGTCACAGGCTCCGCCACGGTTGCGCACGGTCGCTTTTTGCGGCGTACTTTAAATTCAATGCCTCCCTTAATTATGACCCTGCGGGGTTGAATTACTTCTCATGGTGCATTTTACTGACCTAGTTGACAGTTTTATAGAAAGAAAACAGGGCAGAAAATACTCTGCGCGGTATGGTGCATAAGTTTCCATCCCGAGTACATACCTTTGTGACGACGAAGTAAAGGGCACAATTACGGCCGAGCTTTCCCAACCAGGACCGCTCGCTCGTGCTGACCGACGCTATCACTGAAGCCATGATTAGCGGCAGTACCAGGAGGCTCGCGAGGCGCAGAAAGAGTTCCGCAGGAAGGCCGACCAACATGATCTGTTTTGTCGTCCACTGACCCTCGGACTGACGGGTCACTTGGCCGAGGCCAAAACCCGCCAGCACGGAGCTCGTGAGCAGCACCAGAAGCAAATTGTTCACAAGCACTGCACTGCCCGATTCTTGTGCAACCTCATCGGCGTAGAGCAAGTCCAGGACGCTCGCCGGCGTTGGTGCAGGCTGCGTTAGAAAGCACAAGTTATATTTTTCGAATATTATAGGCATCTCAGAGGAACGCACCAAAAGCGGTTTCATGCTTGATATGGTTCCTTGGTATGGTTCCCTGAAGCACGTCCTGAATGATACTGCCCAAATGAAGCAGTCGCTCTCGGTCGACGGTGGACACAGCTTAACCAGCTCAACATCAGTCCCCGCCGTAAGTCCAGGTAGTTCTTGTACTCTTCTTCCCCTTGTATTAACGTGAGGCTCGTGATCACACGTGCCTTCATCTTCTTCTTCTGCCCCACGTAGAATGGCCATTAGCTACAAGGGAGATTGGCCAGGGCTATATAATTGACTACCTAGACAGCCTGACAATGACTATGGCAATCTAGGTAGAGGACTGACGTGCTTTCATAATCGGCACTGCGCCATAATCATCGATGTCGTTCTCTTGATGGATGGATGGATTGTAGTGGCGCCCCTGGTGGGCGACTTTGCAACGAGGGTCCAGTCACGAAAGTGCGGATGGATGGACGAATGGATAGTGGTGCCCCCTGGTCGGCCTCTTTGTACCGAGGGTCCAGTACGAGAGTGCGGACATGCCGGATGATCATAACGATGACGACGACGACAATGATGATGATGATGATGATGATAGACTCTTTCGCTTGACGTCGATAGGACCAACCTCTGATAGTGCATGATGCTGATGCTCTGTAGACTCCAGCATTTACCAGGAGGTGACTAGCCAGGTTCGGTCTCTTTGAAAGACTGGCACGTACTGGTGGAGGAACTCCTGTAAGGTCCACACAAGATTCCTGGACAGTTTGGCGCTCCTCAAGTTCATATCTTCTTCCTCTGCTGGTGATCGCTATCGGCATGTCTTGGTGCGTTGGGAGGTATTGTGCGTGGCTCTTAGTCCTCCTGCCCTGCCATGCTGTAGAGATGAAGACGACCCGACGACCCCTCGTGCCCACCACAATTTCCATGAGGTTCCATGAGGTGGATATTCGTTATCGTGAGTATTTCGTTTTGCAACATCTCACAGTTACCAGTTACGCGTTAGTTCTTTTCAGTTGCGAACACGTCGCTACAGGTCATACTAATTGAATCGTCTGCTCATTATAGCTGCATGTATCTGCCTACACATCATGGTGCGGGGTGTCTGTCCAAGCAGATTACGAAAATTCAGCTCCAGGAATGTACGACGACGAAGAAACATTGTTGGATAATATACGCAATCGTT
The DNA here is from genome assembly GCF_037126465.1 of Ornithodoros turicata. Taxonomy (NCBI): domain Eukaryota; kingdom Metazoa; phylum Arthropoda; class Arachnida; order Ixodida; family Argasidae; genus Ornithodoros; species Ornithodoros turicata. Next base: position 36,282,196 of record NC_088208.1, on the reverse strand, counting down.
CGCCCTTGGCCGAGATCAAGTCTTCAAGCACTAAGGAGCCCCCATTGAAGCCACGTCATGGAGAATTCCCAAGGTGAATTGTACTGCTGCTGTAGTGTGGTAACCGATCTGGAACGCGTCATGAGACACTTATTTTTCAGTGTAGCTCCGAAGGTTACGTCGGCGGTGCCTTGTGACTTTTTCAACTTCACGGACAGAACATGTTGGCTATACCAATCCGGTGGGGGCAACATCCTCCTGCGCGTACGCATCGCGGACGAGGATATCCCCAGGGACCGCCTCCAAGTTCATTGGAAAAGAAAATATAAAATAAGAAACCAGAACCTCTACGCTGTGGAAAGTATTCGAGAAAGTGAGAACAGCGAATCTTGTCTCACAAACCTTGTGGTATATGTGAGTTCATCCTTATTTCCCCAGAAGACACGATGGACGACGAGCAACGTGATATCCTTACACTGGAGCTGAGGCCGGCTGGAAATGAAGACATGTATTTCAACAAAATAGAAGCTCTGGTGCTCGTCATGCAGAAGCAGGTCTCTGGACGCACAAGGCCACTGCCTTATGGAGATATAACCTTCATCATTGACATGAATCCAGTTAGTGTATGCTCCAGTACATTAGCAGACAAGTTCATAGCGGCTTTTTACACCAACTTTCAAGAGGCATCTGTAACTAGGCGATTATTTTCTTCTCATGAAAACCACGACTTACTAGATTGTAGCAATATTATATAGTCAAGTAGGCCATAACCAAAACGTGTTTACTACTAACTTAGCTGCTTATGGCTGCTACTGTCGTCTGCTAAGTTAGTGGTACAGCGTTACAGAGCGTCCCAGGGAATGAGACATTTGTGTTATTGTGGAGTACCCCTGCTGCTCCTTCATGCACGAACTTTAAACATAAGGCGGATTTACTTTGTTGCAGATAAAAGTACGACAACGCGATGGCGAAGACAATATCTCGATCAACATCGAGGAGTACGTCCAGTTGCCTAACAAAGACGTTATCATTGACTGGAAGCAGCAGCTGTCAAGGTTACGATACACAGATGTCCAGAAAAATTTTGAAGTTTTGATGAACGGAAAGCTTCTTATAGCCAAGGACTACACAAACAAGATGACCATAGCCTGCATCATTTACTACAAGGACGGAAGATTTTACGCAAAAAGAAGCTTCTTGCTGAGTGGCAGAGGTGAATAGTTTTACAGTCCGTAGCTTTAGTACGTTTTCGCAGTCTATATACGACACTCACGACATATGTCCGTTTCCGTTGCCTGTGTCTTCGTATTTTTCAGGGAACCAGAAGCATGAGCGCACAAGGATCAACCAAGGCGTCACAAGGCGCCATGCAACCAGAGCAACGGCATCAAGAGCCCCTAGCACAACACCAACGCATTCAACAGACACGTCAATAAGAGACGACACAACCACTGTAGATGACCAGAATGACTACGAAGTCAACATGGTCGTACACATAGATAAATCAGGCGACGACGCCAAAGACGACGAAGACGATTACACCCTGGTCCAGACCAACGTCAGCGTCATAGATGCCAAGGGCAAACCCCAAGGAACGGTTGTTGAATCGAAACGCGTCACTGGAAAGACCGTGGTGCTCAAGAATGGACTGTGCTTCCACGTCATCCGGGACTCAGGCGGACGCGCAACCATGGTTCCCTGTGTGCAAACTCCTCCCATTCGACATCGCACGCGTTCCACTTTGAGATCTACCTCTGAGAAACCAAGGGCCAAAGAGCCTGATTATCTTCGATCGGGTACAAATAAGGTGCAGACATGTCGAACGGACTCCGAATGCAGTATTCACGGGTACTGCAATGTAGACTCTGAAAAGGGCACGGAAGGCCGATGCATCTGTCATCCTGGATACCTCGGCAATGGTCTCTTCTGTTGGGAAACATTTTTTTCATGAAGAGGGGCAGCGTATATTACAAAATTGTTATATTGCAAACGCGAAATACGTGTTGAGTTGTCCATCGTCCTCCTTCGCTGACCACTGAGATGTACTGCTGTTCCGTTGAAGACAAAGGCACAGCATTGTCGTTGACAAAGGCGCATTATCAAGTCTGTGTATTACGAAACTTATACAGTAATGACCTCTACCCGAGAAATGTCATCATGACAAATCGGAAGGGGAGGGCTGGGTTCCACAAATGGGCACTTGTTCCCTGCCTCCTATTGAAAGTAAAGTAGGACCGAAGGTCGCGTCCCCTTCAGGGACCATCGTAATCCCATCAAGACCGTGACTTTCAGGCGCGACCTTGTTCGCCCCTTGCTTCCAGCGTAGTTCAACTCTACCAAATTGGTGGCGCTGTCGAACACTCTGACGTCATTTGTTTACAAACAGGGAGAGGTCTATAGACGGCATATTGTGATACCGGGTCGCAGATACCGTATACCGTTCTTCGAGGTTCAAGAGTGCATATCAAGCTGTGTGGAATTTTTTTTTTCGTGTTAGCGCCGCGAAGCAACTGTTGGTATGAGCGGCGTACAGACGCAGACACATGGAGAGAGGACAGCAGGAAGGAGTGGGAGACAGGGAGGGTTAGTATGCGTCCGGGGCCGACTTCAGTGGGAACTGTGCCGACATTCGCCTGAAAAGTCTTCGGAAAACCCATGGAAAACCTGGGACAGCACAGCCAGTGGTGGGATTCGCACCCACCACCTCCCAGTCTTCAGCGCGACCTTGGCTATGCCATGTCGCGTGTCTCTAGAAATAATACCAATAGTTTAGCCATTAGCATAAGATGCCATTCAACCGTGCCTTTTTGAGACACCGGTGGTTATCGGTCTTCTCTATTGCACTGATTAAACACGAACGACATTGTATTTGAAGATGAAAGACGGAAATCACTGAAAAGGTTAGCCAGGCTGTAGGACTCGAACCCGCAGGTGGTGGTGGTGGTGGTGGTGAAAGGACTTGCCGTTGTCCGCCTCACGTATGTGGGCAACGTCACGACTGACGCCCTGGGGAAATGTGCGTCCTGGGCCGACTTCTAGGGGAACTGTGCCGACATATGTCTGAAACCGCATCTTCTGGATTACCGGTCCAGGGCTCTACCAATTGTATTTCTAAGGTTTGGATGAGCTCCTTCTGAGAGGCCTTCTGCATGCTGGAGGTGGCGGAAGGCTTGCAGACGGCAGGAAGAATAATGAGAATAAGCTTATAGCAGCTGGGATAAACTCGTCTACAAAGCGGGACACGATAGGACTAACAAAACTATACAAAGAGAAGCATAACACATATAAGCAAAAGGAGCATACATTTCTCCAATATTTAGTTACAGGAAGAACTCGCAATGTTGGCCCCAGTACAGCCCTGTCTCTCCTTCGTGGCATAGACATTTGCCGCAAACGCATATGCCTCGCCCACTGCAAAGTACCTGCAAAGAACGAAGTTGAAATAAAATGTCCCTGCACATGCATATAGGTTCATTTCTGCACGTGCGGGGGACCTGAAGTGTTCCAATGGCGTACCCCATCCGGAGCGACACACGTGTCGATCGCAGTGCGACAGTTGCAATCAGGTCCAGCGAAAGACGGGAAGCAAACGCACTTTCCGCACTCGCAGAAGCCTCGTTCTGGTCCTGGTACGAACAGAAGCAAGCAATGATCCGAAAAGTACTCGTGAACTGCGTTCGTTCAGTAGCGTTCATCATATATACTGACCTCCACAAAGCATTCCGTTCACTCTGTCGCACGAGTAGTTGTCACATTCGCAGTACCTACCGAAAATGTGTTCTCCTGGGTTCTAAAATGAAAGCAGAAACGTTGAAACGTAACGTTCTTAGGCTGCTCAGAGCACACCGACTATATATATGCATTGTATGGCGCACCGGACGAGCTTCGCAAGCACAGATGCCGCAGATACATAGTCCTCTTCCGGAACACGGCACCGTGTCATTAGGGCTACGGGGAGGGAGGGGGGGGGGGAGATTACGTTATTTGAGTAATCACTTCAGTAAAGCACTATTACACTACTATATCGTTGTCTGATTTCCGTTTTCTTTTATGTTTTCGTATTCATATTTATTCCTCAACATTCTTACACATATTCAGCATGTGTAGCCAAAGCTCTAAAGGCTTGTTAGCCACACCAGTCAGCTACAAGAAAATAGGAACTTGTCTCAATAAACCTGTAAACAAACAAACAAACCTGCCGCAAACTGTTGGATATAATAATGCCTGTATATAGGAAACTTAAGGTGACCCGTACGACAATCGTGTTCTAACCATAGGGTATATTTTCATCCCTTGGGTTTACAGATGGCATATGCCGGAAATGTTACCCGTGAAATACAATGATAAACCCCGCGGTACTCACAAGATGCATGCCCTAACATCTTCAGCTCCGACAGTGTCCGTACCGTCACATCTGGACGTCCGTGGAGGATTGTGCAGAGAGCTTTCAGACCATAAAGCTGAAGATATTGAGTGCGTATGTAGAAAGAAGCAATGGAGTAGCGATGGAACGGGCGTAATCGTAATATGTGCACGATGGAAATTGATGCTCTGAGGCTGGAACAGAGAAGAAAGGACAAACACAGCACACAAGCCTCAAGTGCCTAAGAACAAGGAAAGAAGGAAGTCACTGAAAAGGTTAGCCAGCTGTAGGACTCGAGCCCACACATCTTCTGGATTGCTGGTCCAGGGAGAGCCCTGGGCCGGCAATCCAGAAGATGTGTGGGCTCGAGTCCTACAGCTGGCTAACCTTTTCGGTGACCTCCTTCTCCCTTCGTAATATGTGAAGCATGAACTAAGTAATCACGGGGAGCTTACTGGAATACACTCTCTTTTTACAAGGCAAACGCCGAAAGAAGCATTGTCAGCATGGCAGTCTTTCCGCAGCCCACAAGATGTTGTCTATTTCTCGCCAGTATTGTCTATGGGAAATATCCTTTAGTATTACCTCGTTCTGATGCCTTCACGTGCTGGTGTAAGGAGCACAAGGATGCGCACAGTGCAATATACTGAAAGGCGGTCCAGTGCTTCATTGTGCTGAAATTAAGTAGTGCAAAGTAATGTGCACACGATAGATACAGTCATAAGTAGCTATGGAAGTGAAAGAAGGCAGACAAGCTGGCGCATACTGAGGGCTGGAACCGGAGATTTCTTTTATTCTTCCGTGTCTCCGGTTCTAGACCTCAATGGGTAGCTATCTGGTCTATAATTATACTAATTATGGAATAGACCTCTCTCTGTTTGTAAACAAATGACTCAAGCTCAAGGAGATCACGAAAGCGTCAGGAAGGTAGTGAACAGCAGGAACAAAACAGTACTGTTCTTCCCTGTTAGCCCAGCTAGAGCGCGAATGGAAACCTAACAACTCCTTTAGGGAGGGCCAGCATCTCCTGATCATACACACAGAGCTGTTCTGCTTGTTGCATAGGAAACACATTGAAACAAATGCTGCATTATTCTGTCTCGCTCATCAGGCAATACAGGGCTACACAGAAACGATCTTAAGGACATAGCGGTAGATGCACCGCATGCACGGCTCACGATGAAATACCTGTTTAAAGGGATACTTACGACTGGAGTGAAGTATCGTAGTGTCACTACACGAGGCAACTCTTGGAAGGAAGTTACTGGAAAGGTTATCGTGAAACATGTGCTGCGGATATCCCTCGCATACTACTCGTGTCTACACGTATAGAAGTAAAGGAACGCCAGAGCATACTTGGGTTTTCATAGTGTCTTTAACGACGGAAAGCTTCGATTATGTGTTGTTCAATATGAAAAATCAAAGCTGTTAGAATCAAATAGAAATATTCAAGTGTTGTCTTGAAATAAAGTTGTCGTTCTTATTGTTTTTAGAAACATTTAATGGCTACTTCTTCTACAGCAATCGAGGACTCATAGTGCGAGCGATGGCGCATGTATGGCACAGCGTGTATGCACATGTTATTTCGGCATGCGTTATTTTCGGCAGCCCTTTTTTTGTGTGTATGTGTGTATGAAATGGCGTTATGCTATGTGTATAGGGGCACACAGTGGGAGAAGGCTGCCATAATTCCTTGAATAACAAAAGCTACACAACGATTATATGGCCATTCGATAATAATATTCTAGATTATTATTAATAATAATAATAATAATATTGAACGGAACTCCGGCATGGAAATGAGTGTGCACAGTGTTCATCCTGCGTGAATACTTCGTACGCCAACGCACGGAAGGCCAGGCGTCAGAGTCACTTGCTTCTCTTCACGTATTCCATAATGCTTCCCTACATATTGAACGGGATTGAAATTCACGCAAGCAGTTGGGTAGAGTGTCGCTTCTGGCGATGAATTACCCCAACCATGACCAAAATAAGGTTGCTGTTGTTGTTATTGTACACTGAACGAGGGACAAGAAAATACGTTATGGATCAAAAGGACGATGCCGAAGCACTGATGACATGCTCCAAACGAAAAATCTCAATAGCCCTCTGTGTTCCCTTCCCTAGTATACCATTAGTAAACTCTAGTAATAATAATAATAGCTCTGGCCTATCTCCCTTTGTGGACAACTGCCAGTATCTGTGAGGAGGAAGAAGAAGGATCAACGGTTACTGCATGTGCAAGAAGAAGGAAAAAGAAGAAGAAATAGTCCCGGTGTGAATCGAAGCCGGGAATTTTGAGAGACAGAAGATTTTAACGAGAACCATCCATCGTACAGTCTGCCACAGAGGAAACAATCTTCATCATGGCATCAGACAAGAAAGCTGCAGGTATAAGCACTGCACTGTACTGTAAGCGTATCTTTGGCAGCGCAACGACCGGTATACTGCCGAATCATAAATAATTACACCTCCTTCATTTCAGCGGCCGAGAGGAACAAAGCATCGGCGAAACTTATGGTCACCATGTTTCCGAGGGTAAGGTAGACTTTATATATACTATGCACTTCACTATATATGCACTTCACGGTGCGCAATTTCTTGCAGATCCCCAAAACGGCCGAGACGTTGCTCGAGTTCGTTATCAAGCGAGAGAGCAAGGTTTCCCTCCTTCGCGATCCGCTCACTCACTTCTGTCAGGAAGAAATTGTCTTGCATTCCCAAGAGTGTTTGCTCAAACTCACCAAGCAGGTGATAACTTACCAGGACATCCGTGACATGATCGAGAACCTCATCGCCCTACATAACATGGTACTTTCTGTGAGCTTGATGTATATTCAGAGTGTCTCGTCGTGCAGGGTGGAACTTCGTTGATATCCTCATGACATACAGACGTCGACATTGGTTCTTCCTGCAGCGTTACCTACAATGTTGTTATACCAAAGGGGCAGCTAGCTGGTCCACTGGTCATATATATATGAAGGAACATGAGACAGACTGCTATGTCATCGCATGGTTTATTAACTTATTTTAGGTTACTGTTTTCTGTATCAAAGTGCAACACTGTTCGTTCGAACGCGAAAAGATACATGCATGCCATACAAGGATGCAGCTACAAAACGTCAATATCATCTTGTGTCCTTGCTCAGTGCATCAAGAAGGACCCGGATGTTGCCAGGACGCTGGGTGAGACGCTACGCAAACTGACCATCATTATAGGGGAAGTGGCGAGTACATTGGAGAAAATATCTGAAGTCCCTATTACCGACTGGATGGCTGTCGCCGATGCCATCGGTTCAAAGGTTGACAAGGTACGTGCGCTTGAGCGACTTGCATCGAGAATTCAGTGTCTCACTGGTTTATATTGTTTTTGGCAACGCCATCTAAGCTGAACAAGGCCCGATCGCTACTCAAAAGGGGTTACTTAATAGTTACTCCCCATAAGAACGCTCTCAGAGCCCACAGTCACGACTTTCTCAGCGACGATTGGCTGAAGCAGACGACATCCTTGCTCTGCAAACGGCACGTAGACAAACGCCGTGACGTAGTCGTTAAGAGTACGCCAGTCCCCATCCGTGCTTTGGGCTATCGTAGCTATGAAAACGAGCCACCATCAGCCACGTGGGCAGCCATTGGTAGCCATTGGTAGACTGGCGGACATTGTAGATGTTGGGAGACATTTAAAGTTCGCGCGCTTCAGAGCTGCTGTTGTGGTCTCGCGCAAGAGCTTGTGGGCCAATCACGTGCCGAAGTGGTGCTTTTAGCGCGCGTTGAAGGTCGGGCCCTTCTTTAGCGTGGGAGGCGTTGGCTTTGCTTCTGTTTTTATTCACGAATTACCTCTTTCTAATCGCTGAATGGCAGCTGAATCCACCAAAGCAACTTCCTTTTGCCACGTTTATCCCCAAGATGCGTGACTTCAAGAACTTGAGAATGCTGGGTGCCGGTGGATTCGGGTAAGGTCCTCTTCAGCTCTTGCTAGTAACAAATAACGGAGAGAGAGATGAAGAAAGTAAGCATGTGTACGACATTGCAAAGGGCTGTGTACTTGGCGAACTACAGACCTGCGAACTTCGTTGCCACCATTAAACTCGTGGCCATGGACCGCTTCAGCAGACACAAACAGGCAGCTATGGACAAAGTGGTCGCTTCGGTCATACGAAACCCTTGCCTCGTTAAGTACTACGCGTGCTTCTGCGTCAAGGTACGGACGTGCCGAGTTTCCATTGCCTTATTTTAAGCCACGTGGGAACGCGCAGGAAGCTTACGTCACCATCATGGAATACATTGCTGGGCTTGACCTTCAGAGAGTCGTTAGCGCTGAAGAATTCCTCTCCATTGATGCCGTAAAGATCGTTATGGCCCAGCTGATCATAGCCCTCGAACATATGCACAACCGAGGCTTCCTTCACAGAGACATCAAGGTGTCCAAGTAAGGTCGTCTCACGTTCTCTTGACAGAATACTACGCTTTCTGTTACTAAGATAACGCGTTCTCTGTTCAGTATGCTAATTCTGCCAGGCGGCCGCGTCAAGGTTATCGATTTTGACACAACAAAAGTCTGCAGCGGTCACTGTACGTTATGAATGATCTTTTTCTGTCTTTTCCTTTCGTGTGCTCGTTCCTTCTGGTTACAGGTTGTCTACCGTTGCAGTTGCCAAACGGCTGCTTCGCGGTTACTGCCGTAGGACTGCCTGTGAATTTAACGACGCTGAATGTGCTGGCACGATGCCTTACATGGCGCCCGAAATCTTAAAGAAGAGGCCATACGGTGAGCATGAAAGGAAGGAAGGAAAGTGGCGGCCACGATAAGCAGACGGCAATTGTGTCGCCTGCTTAGGAAGCTCTCGAAGCGAATATATCTCCACACTGTTCTTTCTAGACCTAAATTAAATAAAACAGGCTTCGTTAGATTCCCCCTGGAAAGACGTACGTGCAAAGTATCCACACCAAAGAACATCATTTTAAAAAAAACTGAAGGACGATTAATGTAATTAATGCCACGAAAATGCGTTAGCATTCAGCCGACCCACCCACTACCGCTATCCACCCCTGACCATCACTAACTGTTACTAACTACACAGCCAAAACAGCGGCGCAAGCCTTCTTCCACGCCGACGGCGTATTTTGAAACGCTGCTTTCGCTCTTCCTCCGTCTCGTTCGCCCGCTTTCGGCGCAGAGCAGCGGCATCCCCTTGCCTGACGTTGCTTGCGTTGTTCCTCGGTTTCGGTGTTTCTTCTTTTGGGGCGTCCTTGGCCGGGCACTCGTACTCGGTTCACACTCCATTGTGTACTTGAATTCAGTCCGTACGCGCCTTGCACACCCGCAAATTCAGACTCGCCCGCGTATCTGGCGCGCCGCCAAGACCGCTTCCGCAGACGTGTTCCTCTCCCTGACGTCACCCGCCGCGGCGCTCGTACATTGGCTTCCGCTCCGTACTTTCTCTTACTCTCAACTCTTCACTGCCCTCATCCTCTCTCACGCGGCGTACTTTCCTCTCCAATGTTTTGGCCACGGATCGACACCGACACTTCTAACGCTAACGCATTAATATAATATTGTGCAGCAGGCCTTTACATGTAAGAGACGATGCTTCTTTTTTTGTTTCTACGACAACTACCCACATGTTTCAGGCCGCGCAGCGGACTGGTGGTCCTCAGGCATCGTCATGTACAAGCTCCTCACTGGCAGGGTGCCCTTCCGGGGCAAAACCAAGCAGATCCTCAAAGAACGCATCGTCACGGCGCCGCTCAAGTGGCCGAAATTCGAAGAACACCCGCACTCGGCGACTCCACCAGCGAAGGATATGACGTACCGTATGCTCAAGAAAAACCCTTCGGAAAGACTCGGATCCAAGAACTACGCAGACCTAAGATCGCACGCTTTTTTCGACGACTTCAACTGGAAGCACATTTACGAAAAGACGGAACTCGTCGATATCCAGAGTATCAAGGACATCATGAAAGCCGACTCCGAGAAACGCAAAAAGACTGGTCCAGATCCAGACGACGACCGAAAGCATCAGCAGATCGACGACATGACCGACATCAGTCCGGAGGCACAGAAGCCGCTGCTGTGTTTCGCTTCGCCCTCGTTCAAGAAGCTCATTCTTACGGTAAAATTATTAAAAAAAAAGCAAATCAAGCTTCATCGGGTAAACCTGTACCTGTTTCTTCAGGTGAAACAAAAGCAGCAGATCAAGGCGACGGACTCGTTCATGAACTCTGGTGATGAGTTTTCGTCCGGAATCGATTACCACCACACGAAAACAAAAAGCAGTTCAAAAAGTACAATCGAGAGTAAGTTTTCTTCTCCTTCTTTTTCTCTCTGCGATATCTGTCGGAACTCTTCGTGGAGAACCATACAGGGCTAGCAGAGAGCCTGTTGGTTGGAGCGCAGACATAGAGCATTGGCCGAGCTCGTTCTCCGTTGTTCCGTTCATCCGTGTTTGTTCTTGTGTTCGGTACTATGTTTGCAAAGTGGTATTAAGCTCCTATACGATATGACGAGGCTGGATAATCGAGCGAGGGCTTTTTTTCCCAGCTTTTATAGTTGTTAACCTCTGACCATGTCTGCTTTCTGGCTTGTGCAGGTACAGATACGGCCATACTTGGAGCTGAGAAGATAGACCTGATACTTTTCAGAAAGAAACAGTTTCGAAAGTTCTGGGGCTTCGGATTTTCATTGTCGAGAAGAATAGCGGAAAACAACAAGTACTTGATTTATGTGGATGTAAGTCTGAATCCTGCCATCGTATATAGAGCAGAATCTAGGAGATATGTTCTCTATTGGCGAGATACCTTGACTTAGTATTTAAGAGGCGTTTACTGAAGTCTCAATCAGAGATAAGAAATCAGATATATCATATGAAGCCTGTCTTTATGAATGGCAAAAGGGCAATGGCGCAGGCGAACTGGTACATGACGACAGTTACGTATATCTCTGGACAAGGGAATACCTAAGACATCGAGGCATCTCGTCAGTGTACCTTTCAGTTTCTCCCCTGCCTCTCCTCAAAGCTGTTGGGGGGTACCTTGTTTGCTTTTCATTAAGGGGTTGCTGTGTATGAGATCGTGTCTCGTTTTTTTCTCTGTCTCGGGTTATATGTCTTTCTTGAGCCTTTATGATTTCAGGACACAGACACCTCTTAATGGTATTGTGGCTAATTTTTACAGAGCGTGAAGAAGGACAGCCCTGCGGATCGCTCTCAGGTTCTCCCCCTGGACGTTGTCTTGGCGGTGAACGGTACCCCTATCGGTGACGCTACGGTGGGTAAGGTGAAAAGGATGATTGGGCAGTCTGACGAACAGATGGTGCTGTCCGTCATGGCTGCGAGCCCGTACCGTATGTTGACCACGAGGCGCGATGTGATGGCGGCGATAAGAAACTCCAACAAGGAAACTATCATCGTGCAAAGAGCTGCCCTGTCCTGTGACGGCGGCACGAGACCTTTTGGACTTGGTATCGTGGACGCTGATACCTGGGATGATAAGTCCAAAGAGCTAGTCCGCATGTTTATGATCACGGTGAGGGTTTACTGAATTACAGAAAAGTACCAATGCTGGTCTAAACCTAAACTCACTTAGCCTATCCCTGCTGAAAAAAAACAACAAAAAACTATTAGGTTACCCAAGAGGTCTTGGGGCCGTTTTTGTTCCACTTCAAGGTGTCCTGAAAGACCCTGTGGGGTCACCTCAAGAGCTTCTCCCTCTGAGCGGAAGAGCAAATCGGGGAGTAATTGCAACTTTTAGTCAGATAGGTTCCAAATAGTCACTGAATTTCGCAAATGCCTACGAAAATCTGATGGAATAAGGCTGTATAAGTTAACAATTTCTGCCCACAGAGCATAAGACATAGTTAGGCGGCTTTTCTGGGCAAATTGTGCCCTATATACGCATGTCTCAATATTTTATTACTCGGCATGTCACGGTTCAATTCGAAGTACTTTCATTCATGCATAGATCGATTATATACCTGCAACTGAGGATATAGAGCGTAAAATGCCACTCTGTCATATTCATTTAGCCCTATATGCATTTACTCCCGAAAGCGACAAACTTTTGTGGCGACGCATTGAGACCCCAAAATACCAAGGAACAACCAGCGGACATACTGGTGTAACCCTGAGGACTTGATAAGGTTACCTCAGTCGTTCGTCTTACCCTGGGGTTCTAATGATTTCTTTCTTTCTCTCTCTCTGACTGTCTGAATTATAAAGCATTATACCGTTGAGGTTAAACACAACGTACCCTATACAACGTCCTCTCGTGATTTTCAGCACGCCGGCGCGGCTACGGTGGGCAAGAAACCCTTGTATCCCGGCGATGTTATAACTCACGTGGACGGAACGGCGCTGTCCAAGTTGAGCATGGAATTAATGCTTCAGACGCTGTCGACAGGCAGGCCAGAGGCCACGCTCACTATTGTTCCCTTTGCGCCTTTCCGCGAGAAGAGGATCAAGCTCAGCAAACTTCGAGAGACGGCCATATCGGACTCGAATGTTCCCAGCAACACTACTGCTGCTCAGATAGAAGAATAAATACAAAATATACAGCAATGTACATTCAAGTTTACAAATATATAATTCGTTCGATCGCACAATGTGTAGGCTGAAATTTCATTGCGACTAAGGACAGAAGCAAATGTAGTGTCCAGCGTATACAGATCGTCGTAGATGACCATCCCTGACACCCAACTGAAACAGCACCGCTCTATCCCAGCCGATATTCTTTGCAGGTGGTGCATACGCGGATACCATGCAGAGTATCGTAGTCTCGGGCCAGGGCTACGTTGCTCGTCTAAGCATCCTGTCTCTGGTCTCTGCCTTTGCGTCTGGTCTAAATTTGACGACTTCGTTTGTTTATTGCTACGCCGTCACCAAACATTATTTGATGAATACCTAACAAAACGCTGTCGAGTCTCTTCCCTCAAGTTTTCCCTGTTGGTCGGACGTTTTTCGACAAATGTCGCCGCAGTTTCCTGCAAGATTCCCATTCCTCACCGCTGAGCAGGCTATACTGCCACATTAAAGCCTGTGCCGCCAGCGTCTATGTGTGGCTGACGCATGGGTTTCCAATAGGCCATTTGAAGCAGTTCCATGGAGCACCACGCCCCCTGTCAGGGCGTGCCGGGACATGCTGTGCAAAACGACAGTGATTTGCTATCGTCTCCGATCGTCGTCGTCGTCGTACTGGTGTATGCACCGCCGCTGTTTTGCACAGCATTTCCCGGCATGCCTTCCCGGGGCTCGTGCTGCTCCCTGGAACTTTTGCAAATAGCCTATATTCACGTTTGGGACGATACTTTAGAGGAACGGCATACAGACAGCAGACTGTAGAGGAAGAAGACGTCCTGCGGCACAGAGGCGCGAGACTTGACTGCGGTTCCTTCTTCTACGTTCGGCCTTTGACCAGTAAAGACGTTCTCTCCCCCTTACTGGCTCGTCCCTTCAAGACTATGGCGGGCTAAGCAGACTACGAGAAGTGATGTAAAAGAAGACAGGAGCGCGTGGTGGCACGGTTACCGGGGCAACAACCGGATTTCTTGCGTCGCTCCTTCTAAAAATTGAACCTTGCGAACCCATGCGTCCGTCGCTTTCGAAGGGGCTTGTGTCGGTTCGCGGACGGACGCATTTGAACTGCAATAGTGCGGACCAGGCTTAAAGCCCTCTGTAACAGAAGCGACATTGGCGACATCAACCACAGTCACTAACCCACATATGGTCGACGTGAAGAAGAGGAAGACAGACGAAAGAATATCATCAGCGTTCGAACCACGCCATTTCGTAGATAATTTCAGCCGATGGAACGCACATCCCAAATCAGCGACCGGACCGTGATCCTAACGGTGATTCTCTGGATGACCATCTTCCTCGTGTTTTCCTCAGCTGCCTTGGCATTAGCTGTCACTTCACATAAGATGTTCGCGTTCCTCATCATCGTGGGTCTCGTCACTTCGACGCTGGCGGCTGACTTGTACGTCACCAAGCACCGTAACACCAGCGTCAGCTATAACTCCCTGTGTGAGCAAGAATTATCCATCGCCCAAACTCCGTTCACAAGTCAACACTTGTTCCCCTCTAGCAGCAGCTTCAAGTCTGAACCTTGCCTATGCACTGAACGGGTGGTCCTTCCACCACGTTACTATTCTTCACCTCGGCTGTCTACATCTTCCATGTCAGTACTGGTGGGGGCTGTCGCGCCACAAGATTCACCGAAGCCTCAGAAACCCAATGACCCCGTACAGGATACGGAAAAGGCAATGCAGAAAAAGACAGCGACAGTGGCAGAAGGTAATCGTGTCAGCTTTGGAGAAAAGCACCGATCATCTATGCTGTGTCCCAGCAACTCAAACGAGACGAGCTTTACCTGTTCCCTGGAGATGCCTTCTTTCTGGAAGGACGAGATATCGCTGTCGTCGGTGGACAGCATTGGTGAAACCGAAGGGGCGATGCCTCCCAGCCCCCAGTTCAGCGAAAGCAGCAAGGGTGTTACATCGGTGGGCTCTGATAGTCGTTATTTACATGAAGCATTCCTCGAAGGCCCTTCGGACGGGAGCACAGTTCAAGGCTCGACCAGCCTACTGCAGGCCATGGACGTTCCGGTGGGAATCACCTCTAACGAGATCATGCTGCGGCTGCAAGAACTAGAGGATATATGGAAGACCTGTCTAGAAGGTCGGACGGAGCTCGGGGCGCTTCATGCACGCAAACAACCAACGTCCTCTAAAAGGATGAAGCCCCCTGGGAAGACCGACATTTGTGGTCCCTCGTCAGGTGTAGAGAGAAAGATGCCGGAGATTCCTCCAGATAGACGTGACCCTGAAGAGGGCCACAGTTTTGTAGCCAATAGCCTCTCAACAGGTGCCTCAAGGAATAGTCCCGAAAGGAAGAAATACTGTTCTATTTTCTAATCGTGGATGCTATATAACATAAAAAGCTGATCTGCTCGTGGTCTTCAACGTCGGACGTAACAAAATCAATGCAATTTATTTCCTGATATGTACACCGCTGATGTCTCTGAAAACGCATATTACATTCTTGGTCTCGGCTACTTTCAGATTTCGATGGTAATGTTTTGGAACATATTTATCCATACCGTTCAGTATAAACAGCCAATAAATGTGTACCTTTCTACACATTGAGGAATCTTCATAGAGTAATGACAATTAATACCAGAAATAACAGGAGCTGGAGTATCGGGCAGGGGTGGAGCTCGAGATTCTCTGCAAGGATACGCTGAACTGTACGAATGTGTGAACATCATGGATGCTTCGCAATACTATAACAAACTGGTAAAACGTTATATCGAGTAGATAAACCTTTGACGCCCTTTTGTAACCCCACGGTCCTAAACAGGTTCCCACCACGCTGCGGTTAACGTTGCTGGTCATGTTGACCAATGAAACGGGTGTATGTAGTTCATTATCGGGACCGCTGGGTTTTAAAAATTAGCATTCGAAGGGTAAATATTGCATAAAAGTAAAAGATGGTCTTAAACCGAATCTAAAAATATAAGAATTATAAAATTACGTCGTCTAGAACTTTTTTTTTTTTTTTTTACATTCACCATGCGGAGCATTTCTGCAGCAGGAGTAACAACGGCCTTGCTAAGCCTAACTGATGTTGATGTTCGCCATCTTGTAAAGAAGCGTTGAACCATATTGAACCTGTCTATAGCAAGATTGCTAGAAGGAACCTGTCGAAATATCCTGTGTCTATAAGAAATAAAGGAAAACAAAGGAAATCGACAAGGTATAGCTCGGTCTTGCGGTCATGGATCACGCGGCCTAGACTATATACTGGAACAGTTGTCGTGCGTCGGACGCACTTGGCACGAGCATCGTCGATGCTCCGCGTGCTCGTGTCTCGTACCTTCAATATTTTACGCAGGTTTCGTGGCAACGATACACCAGCCTTTACGCATTTCCTGTATTCGTGTAACCAACGCTCATCTGGTAAGTAGAATTCGGTAGTTCCACTAGATAACACTTTAAAATACAATTACGTGGGGTTCGCTTAATATGCGTATATGACACACGCGGCATTCAGCTTCAAGGTGTAACCGACCGTTGCGCCGCGCCCTTGGAACATGATGGCGAGCGTAGTGCAACAATTTCAAGCGGTGTTGTGGAAGAACGTCTGCATCCAGGGCATAAAGCGCCACTACGTCACCACTGGGCTGGAGTTCGCCATCGTGGCCTTGTGCTTCTGGTTTGACGCATATATTAACGCGAAGAGCAGCCCGCTCACCTACACAAGAACCATCTCCTATCCACCCAAGGGCCCTTTCCTCAGCGTCAAAAGAAGTCGGACCATCGTCTACGGACCACCATCGGACCACACCACATTTCTGGTCGACACAGCCTTCCCGTTCTCTGGTAAGCCCTACAGTCAATATCATGGATCAGGTGGAAGCCATAGAAAAGGCTGACGTCGATGGTGATTTGGTGCTTCTGGTCAAGTAGGGCATCAAGTGTGGCTTTTTCCTCTGATCATGTGGCACTGCTAAGTAATCGCCATAAACTGTACGTCACAGAAACTTCACACTTCGGATCAGCATCAGACATAGAAACCATCTCTGTGGCGTCTTGGGCAGAACTGCTCCGAAAGTGCAAGTCTGACGATGCCATCTGCTTCTTCGTCCATTCCAGCTCCGATGACGTCAACTTTAACTACACCTGCTATTTCGTGATGCGAAATCACCAGGAATTCAATTACAAGAGACAGCTCACATTCTCGGCCAAAGATAGAACAACCCCATTGGAAAGTAAGCTTACAGTCGATGCAAATATGCTGTATCCGGACGATGCTTTCGTTTTGCAGATCAGACATTTATGCTTCAATCGGTCATAGAACATGCTCACTTAGAATGGGTCCGGCGAAGTTTCACGAATCAGAGTGGCAGTAAAAGCGAACAGTACAGGGTAAGCCATTATTTCATTACTGCAAATGATGTAATACAAGCACATCCGACGATAGCAGACAGGACAAACATAGCTCAGACACGCAGCCTGCAGGAAAAACACGACTTGGTTTGGACTATATAGGAAGAATGCAAACCTTGCTTTTTTCCTAACTCCGCCAACATAGCGGAGGAGGCCTAGCCCTACAGCAACGGTGCTCGCATCTATCAAGGCTCCTCCCGAAGCAAGGGCGCTGTGCCCTTAGAAATCCCTTGTTTCCTCAGTTTCTTCTCTCCCAGCTTCTTTTGTATACCTCTCTTCATACGTAGGTATACACGAAGCAATTCCCTCGCCCTTCCGTACCATCCGACGGAGAATATTACCGGATAGAAATGGCCATGTTCCTAGTGGCTGCCTTCGTGGTTCCCTTCTGCGTACACGTCAGCACCATAGTAGCAGAGAATGCGTCAGGACTAAAGGTACTGCAGCACTGCCACTCTACATACGTAAAGCCCAGTAACTGGAAAGCAACCTTCCTTCATGAACTTTTGTCTGGCGCTTCCTGACTTGCAGGAAATGCTTGGCATCATGGGTCTTCACGAATTCATTTATTGGCTTGGTCACTTCTGTACGTTTGCACTGACCAGCATTATATCCTGCGTCGTTGTCCTATATTTCCTGGTAATGTCCAAGTCCTCGGACACAGGGCGCGCCATTCTCAACAATGCAGACCCATCTCTTGTGGCCGTGGCACTCTTCATGTTCAGCCTCATGAGCAGCATGCATACCATCCTGGTAGCGTGTGTCTTCAACAGATGTAAGCAACAAGAGAGCTACGAAACACAGTCCAGAAAACAATCTCCTCTACTGCAGCCAGCATAGCAGTCACATTCAGCCTCATCTACTGGATCCCCTTGACCTACATCGCTCCATGGGTTTGGGCCGAAGAATCGCCGTACAGCATCTCCTCGTACTTATTTACGCCGCGCATCAACAAGCTCTTGTCGAGCGTGACTCCCTGCCTGGGGACCCATTGGATCCTCAAGATAATAAGCCTCGCCTGTGACGCAGAAGGTGATCCACCAAAGTGACGCTTAAGACAGATGCCTGTATGTATGCTTGAACGGCAGGTGGAGCACGCTGGGAGCTTGTGACCAGACGTGTGCTAGGCTGGGACAATGTCACTGTACTGGAGATCTGGTCAGTCATGGCCGCCACGACTTTTCTCGTTATCCCTATGATGATATGGTACCTCACACGAGTCCTGCCTTGGGTGACCGGTATACCGCAGCCCTTTTACTTTCCGTTCATGGTAAGCGGTTTCATTAATACACTATTCCCGAAATGCGCGACTAGTTGTTCTTGCTCCTAGATATCTTATTGGAGACCGCCGTCATCAGCAACATCGTTTCGCGTGCCAACCAACAGGTATTTCGAAAAGCCGCCAAAGAACCTCGAAGCTGCAGTAAATATTAGGGGCCTAAGGAAGGTAGGTTATACTGTAGAACATAATCGGTGTAATCTGTTACGGACAACGGGGAAAATCCTTGCCCAGCACTTCGGAGCCACTGTGGTTCTGGACGGGATCGACTGGAAGTTCTACAACGGCGAAATCACGGTTCTTCTCGGCCATAACGGTGCGGGAAAGACTACGCTGATGAACATTTTGACAGGTAAGGCATTAATCAAACCCATGAACGGGATATTCAGGACGGCAACTTTATAAAAACAGGCCTCACGCCTCCAACCGATGGATCGGTCACCATCTGCGGCTACGATATAGTAAAAAACACGAGGCTTGCTCGGAAGAATATTGGACTGTGTCCGCAATTCGACGTATTTTTCGATGATCTCACTGTCTGGGAACACCTTGTCTTCTTCGGAACGGTATAATACGCCCATAGCACTAGTCGTCTTTTGACATCCTGATGGTCGTTTTGCGTTCAGGTTAGGGGAATATCACGCTGGAAGCTGAAAGGAAGAGCTGCCCACGTGATCAAAATGGCAAATTTAAAGGCCAAGGCCAAGCATCTGGCTAAAACACTGTCGGGTGGCATGAAGAGAAGGCTCAGTGTCGCCATAGCAACGATTTCTAGACCAAAGGCAAGCGATCTATATGGCTACATTCGAGTGTTTTGGCAGAGGCAAGAGCGCTTCGCGTTTCCATTGCAGGTCATTGTCCTTGACGAACCGTCTTCTGGGTTGGATCCAGAAACACGGAGAGAAATGTGGGACCTGTTTCTGGGCATGCGCAACAAATGCAGCCTACTACTGTCAACGCACGACATGGAAGAAGCTGATGTACTCGGAGATCGCATTGCGATTATGTCTCAAGGCAAAATACGTTGTTGGGGTGCACCAGTTTTCCTCAAGAAAACGTTCGGTAGGTGCGGAACAGTGTGGAAATGCATAGACACGTCGCCATGATAGACTGCCCCTGTAGACTCCTTTACTTGCTCTGCATCAGTCCTACTAAAGACAGCTTGAACAATGCTTTCAGGAACGGGCTATCAAATGTCCATTGAAAAGATGCAGACGGGACTAAGAGCGGACGACATCCTAGCCGTGATCCAACGAACCGTCCCCGAAGCAGAAATCACGAGCAGAACCTTAAATGGCATCAAGGTATCACTACGCGTAAATGAGATTACGGGATTCCAAGAGATGTTTGACACCCTTGAGAGGAATAGTAATCAAATGGGCATAAAGAACATTGGTGTGTCAATATCTACGATGGAAGACGTCTATATCAAGTAAGATGGGGCTCTTCATTGTATCATTCCCCTACCTTGCATTATCAGTCCCTGCCATTAAATGATGCAATGTATTACGCAGGGTTAACCTCGAAGAAGGCATTGATGCCATCGGTTCGGCTGAAGAAGTCGCAGGTGAGTAGATTACCTGTGTATGTGGTCGCATACTGTCATGAACTTGGCTTTGGCTTTCCAGAGATAGACCTCAAGCAAGTCTGTGGCGTTAAATGCCGCAAGCCAACAGCGCGACAAAGATTCGGGGCTCTACTTTCAAATCGTTGGCTTCACTACAGACGTGTCTGGCCCACTCCGCTAGTCGGCATTCTCGTGCCGCTGCTTATCTTCTGGTGCGACCTTGCCCTGGAACAGATATTCGCTCATACAGCCGATCGGTCCCTTGGGACCACGGTAGGAGGAGCACTGCACGCTAAATTAGGGGAGCTTTATCCCTCGGCCGGAGCCTTCTTACAATACGATGCATCCAGCGAACACTTCACTGAGGGGACTTACAGACCTCTGGTCGAAAGCGAAGTTTCGTCTGTCAATGTTTTCTATGATGCTGAAGCCCAACTGTTGGACCTTGGAAATAAGAATTTCGAGACCTTCGTGGATACATATATACTTGGGGCGTCCAGTACTGGTCACACGTAAGTTCAACATTTCATCATTCTGCGCTGAATCCCGCCAGCAACTGTTGGTAATATGTTCCGCAGGCTCTACGCTTGGTGGAGCCCTTACTACGAGTTGAGCCGAACCTTATCCCTCAACTTGCTGAACACAGCGCTTCTCCGAACATACAGCGGTGACCCTCTGGCGCACATGTCACTTAGCACCGTGGTGGAAGTAAACGAGGACGCCCCAGAAGCCACTCTTCCACAGGCGCAGCTCTCTGTACTGGGCGTATGGATACGCCTTGGTCTGCGCCTCGTGTTCTTTCCTTTAGGCTCTTCCTTCATCATTGCTGCCGCTGTGTTATTCCCTGTGCTGGAAAAGACCAACCAGTGCAAGAGTCTTCAGCTGATGAGCGGTATATCGAGCACGCTGTTTTGGTCGTCGCACCTTTTCTTCGACACTATTCTGTATGTCCTGACATGGATCGCCGTGATGATTTTATACAGCACGTACACTCCCATATTACCGGAGACAGGAAGTAAGTGCTTCGTGATGTGAAATTTCATGCTCTTTCATGTTTCATGTTCTCTGCTATGTACCCAGTGGCGGCGCTTGCGTGGGCCATCGCTTCAGCATTTCTAACCATCACTCTAACCTACTGCTTCTCTCTTGGAGTTGAAACTCAGTCGCGTGGCTTCACAGCTCTGGTGCTGCTCTATTCAGTCGGAGGTGAGGAATGTAGAAGCTGCAATTCGGTTTAGAAGAAGAAAATGTTCGTTGCAGGTTTGTTTTCATCAATGTTTGTGCTTGCCTGCCGCGCAGTGCGCAAATGGGTCTATGCAAGGACGGCAGTCTCAATGCTTCCGTTCTTCATAGTGCCGTACTCGCTGATAAAACTCTTGGAGATCAACTTCAGCATGCACATATGCATATCTCATTATCACCGTAAAACTGACTCTGGTAACCTCTTGGACACGGTCTGCGAAGATAAAGGGTTCATAAGTGCGTCACCTGGAATGACATACTGCTGCGCACGTAAGTGAACCAATTCCATTGCGTGCAAGTGGCGTCCCAAACAGCTTTACGTGGCTCTGTGCAATCCCATTACGTCCGAACTGTTACTTATGGGAAAGCCTTGTGGCACTCGATTCCACAAACATTCAGAAGAATTAGCTAGGTTTCCAACAAGGCTGTCTGTAGCACTGCGAATGCTAGAAGTATCTGCCAAGGAACTACTCATCGCTACTTTATACTCATCTGACAAGACACGTGTGGTACTATGGGATGGGGGTTCTTGATCGTTGCGGCTCGCAGCTTCATTTTTCAGGCCAGACTTGAGTGCGTGCAAAAAATGTTGAAATTCAGTAATTTCTTTGTGCATCAGTCATTAACCTAGTTCCCTACAGGAGACCAATTACAGCATTCAGACCCTGTCGCAGGAAATTCTTGGCGGCGTCTTGTGTCTTTGCTCCGTACACAGAACAACCAGCAGTGTCGTTGTCCTATTCCAAAGCATTCCCGAGCCCAAAAACCTCCCGTCTCGTTTCTTTTTCTACTAAAGCTCCTTTTTCTGCGGGCAGTGTCTAACTTGTCGCAACAATGTAGTGTTTGCTGATCATCTTTCGTTTTCAGAGAACAAAGCTAGAAAAGGAGCAGACGAGATTCTGCAAAGTCCCTTTACATTGGACGACGAGGGCATCCTATCGGAGCTCATCATTATGCTTCTCGAAGGCCTACTCGCCTACATCTTCATTTGCGTTGCCGATTCTGGAGCCCTGTATACGAGTCATACTTCAACGAGCGAGCCAGCTAAAGACGGAGACGTAGAAAGGGAACGCAAGTTGGTCGACCGTCTCTACAGTCGCAAGAAGTTCTCCGCGTACAGTCTGGTCGTGCGGAACCTTCAGAAGGAGCTCGGCACGCTGCGGGTGATACGGGGTCTGTCGTTCACGATAAACCACGGAGAATGCTTCGGTCTCCTGGGAGTTAACGGAGCGGGGAAGACGACCACATTCCAGTTGTTAACTGGGCTCATGCAACCGACCAGCGGTGAGGCATACATGGACGGGCTTGTCATGAGCAAACATCAAAGACAGGTTGGTCTTTTTTTCTCTGACTCCGTGTTAGCGCCGCGCAGCAACTGTGGCTATGAGCGGCGTACAGATGTGGATAGGTGGAGAGAGGACAGCAGGAAGGAGTGGGGGACAGGGGGATTAGTTTGCGTCCTGGGCCGACTTCAGGGGGAACTGTGCCGACATTCGTCTCGAAAGTCTTCGGAAAACTCAGGGAAAAGCTCAGACAGCACAACCGGTGGTAGGATTCGAACCCACAACCTCCCAGTCTTTACCACCAACTAGCGGGGCGCCTTAACCTGCTCTGCCATGCCGCTGGTGTGGTTTAATGTGATACGATGTATGACGCTACGTAACTGCACTAAATACTACAAATAAGAAGCTACAAATAACAAAACTAGCAAAGTGAAAGCGCTATAGTGCTGTCGTATTGCACCCACTGCTTCGAGGAGATGGACAAGGTACGCCCACTTAAGCTGTCTATTCATTTCCCACAGTGGCAGTCGAACATTGGCTATTGCACACAACAAAGAGGGCTCCATGGGAAACTGAATGCATACGAAAGCCTGTTCCTGTACGCCCGCCTTCGTGGAATTCCCGAAAAGCAACTACCGCCTCTGGTCGAAAGTATGATCAGAGTGGTGGACCTTGTTCCACATGCGCACAATATCGCAGAGTCTTACAGGTAAGCAGGCGAAAGCAGGTATATGCGCGTACAAACAAATAAGAACACTTTAGTGGCGGAAGCAAGCGCAAGCTGTCTATGGCCATTGCAATGATCGGGCTTCCAACGCTTGTATTCCTGGACGAACCAACAGCGGGAGTAGATGTCGTGGCCCGCAGGAAAATATTCGCTGCTGTGCAGGACATCCGGGAAGAGTCGGGCATTTCCATCATCCTTACTTCACACAGGTGAGAGAAGCAAGGCTCGTCACAGAAGTGAATTTGGTACTAGATGCCTTCCCTGCCGTGGGTACCTTCGGTACCTTTCTTGCAGTCTACCACTGCAGTCTGTACGAGGATATGTCATAGCTGGCTCATGTCGAGTTTTAATGCCGTTCGATACCTATACTGAATCGCGATTCGTACGGTTCTCGTCGTATTCCGAAAAGACGAATTCTGTGCGCACGCGCTGCATCCCGCGGGCATCCATGGACTATGGGCCGGGAAGTGAGAAACAGCTAGGAGGTTTTCTTCCCCGTTTGACAACAAAGTTTCCACAATCCAAAGCTGCATGATGCTATGCTCTCCGAGTCATGGTTCAAGGTCTTTCAATTACCTTTTGAAGCTCAGTCATCATTTTGTCTGGGATGTAAAATAGAGTTTATGACGAGGGCTTTTTCACAAATGTAAGTGACGATCCCTGACCGTTAAAGATCATAGAACAGAAAGGATACTGATTTATATAACCGAGGGCGCTGTGAACTTTGTGCAAAGAGTGCTAATGGCTGTGGTATGGGCCGGCGAGAGGGCCGGGGCCCGCGGGACCCAAGGCCTGTCGTAATCATATAGAGAAGAAATACTTGGACATGATCCATGCCCCCGGGGCCCGTAATTTCTCTCGCCTTCCTGGCTGTGGTATCGAAGCTATAGTTTTGAGTCAGGATAAGCATTAGCAGCTCCATGAGAACAAGAAAAGGATGCGAATCAAGGGTTCTCAAGCACAGTGAAAAATTGCAAGGTATTCTATGGTGTCAAGAACCAGTGGAAACCATGCGAGAGTTTCTGAGTCAATTACAGTGCAGGTCCCGATCCTCCTGTCATATCCTGGATGTTCTTGTCGGAAAGCATCTTCAATAACAGTGTTTTACGTTTACAGTAACAGTTTACAATAACGTGTTTTGAACTTTCACCAACACAGCATGGACGAATGCGAAGCCGTCTGCGATCGTATCGCGATCATGGTGGAAGGCCAGTTCCAGTGCCTCGGCACACTGCAGCACCTGAAGCGCAAGTTTGGCCGCGGCTGTCTGCTTACGGTCAAGGTGGCTGACAAGGACGAATCGCTGCGGACTAAGATGGAAACTGAGATAGGCAGCGCTTTTCCCGGGATTCACCTCAAGGAATACCATCAGGTGAGGAGTATTTGCTGGTGTTCGAGCAGTTCCGATCGTTTACGGGATCCGTCGTGCAGGGCGTATTCGAGTACCAGATGGATAAGAGACTGGAATGGAGTCAGCTCTTCCGCCGCATTGAGACTCTGCAGAAGCAGTTCAACTTCGAGCACGTTCTCGTTTCGGACACGAGCCTGGAGCAGATATTCATTTGGTTTGCCAAAAAGAATCAACGTGATGTTAAAGTGGATGGCGGTGCCACGCGGGACACTGGATGCAGAGTAATGTCTCCCGCATAGTGCTGCAATAAACATTGTTATGCTACTGACCTACTTGCATACTTTATTATTTATGTGCATTTGTTACTGTATTATGAACAGGTCCACGCTGATGTGGTCAGTCGTTATGCTTGGGATGCGTTACAAATTACTACCAAGTAAATCTAACTCATCCCACGCAGAACCACTGACCACATCAGCATGGACCTGTTCATAATACAGTAACAAATGCACACGCAACTTTTACGGGAACCAGACAGCTTTAGCAGTGCCCCGCGGGCGAGGCGCACAAGGTACACGCAAGTACACTAACTCTGATGAAGCTGATCACAGCTCCAAATTTATGAAAAGATCAAGGTATTTTTATTTACATGGCTGCTTTTGCGGCAAACATTCAATAGGCCTAACAAAATATATTGCATAATTCTATTTCTGGACAGTTATCAGAGCTCTCATCTGTGACAAAGAGCATTCCTTCTGTACATACTTGGTCACATCAAGCTATAAAGTGAAATTAAAGTAAAAAAGTAAGGCATTTAGAGTGATGTAACCATTTGTTTCCAAATGTAACTATCTGCAAGAACTTAGCTGATGACCTAAAGTCACCGAATCTTGGCCAATGCAGCTGCTCTCCGGTCCGTATTTTGAAATAGGGCACGGACAAGCTTCTTCACTTCCTCCGAAGTAAAGCATACGGCTAAAGGTCCTTTGCCATCGGCCCACCTGTCCACAACTTGTCTAAGGTTGTAACCCAGCAGGCTCTTGAGCTCGCATACTTTCTTCCATTTCTGAACATGGTTCGATGCTGCCACCCTTTCATCCTGCGGGCTGTCGGCAACATCAAAGAGTTCCGTAGCCTGAGTAATCATTCTATCGAGGGTAGCCATCAGATCTTCCGACAACGTGGACGATATGTCTTCCATGTCCACTATGCTTGTTGTGATGTGCTCCACAACAGAATTCAGCAACGTGCCAATTGCTTTCAGATAGACCGGCACAGGGAGAACATCGCTCCAAACTTTCTTCAGCTGCTGAAGATGGTAGAGACAACGCTGAACAGCACGCTCGATGGCACCGCTGTCCTCGTACGAGGACACGTCTCTCAAGAAGTCCAGCAGGTGTTCCCTCTGCTTCTTCATCTGGTCCAGAAAGGGGGTCACTCCGAGCTTTCGCAGTTTTAAAGCCAGGTCCACGATGGTGACTCCCGTCATGCTGGCTGCAAGTTCTAGCAATTCATGAGCCAAGTACATGCAGTTGTTGTGATGGATTGCAGTCTGCTGTGGTATTGTTTCGATAGCGTGTTTGTGTATTACAGGCACAACACCACAGTAAAGTTCACAAATGTTTCGCACCGTGTTCATGTACCATACGCGGTCCGCCTGGCCATCTTTAGCTTCTGAAACCAGGGACTTCATCAAATCGACGACCTCCACACTGTGCTTGCTGACTTGGGACTTTGGAAACATAAATATACTTCCGTCCAGACCGTCTTCTATAGATTTCAGCTTCTGCTTTTCGGCAACGCCGACCACCCCGACGACGGACGTCTCGTGCAGAGGCTGTTTCATCAACTCGCGCGCTTTCATCAGGATGTTCTGGCTGCGTTTATTGATGCACAGAGATTCGAGGTCGGTGGTGAAGCTAGAAAACTGGGATGCGCCGGCGGATAAGAAATGAATGCCGATAAGTTGGTTGTGG
The DNA here is from genome assembly GCF_037126465.1 of Ornithodoros turicata. Lineage (NCBI taxonomy): Eukaryota > Metazoa > Arthropoda > Arachnida > Ixodida > Argasidae > Ornithodoros > Ornithodoros turicata. The sequence continues at coordinate 36,255,486 of NC_088208.1, read as the reverse complement.
AAGTCTAACAGTTCTTCAGTCGGGAAAGCACCTAGCTGACTGCCGTCGCTCGGCACGGCTGGTTCGAGGCAGCACTTGACAACAATGTCCGCGAAGTCGCGTCCGACAGCCTCTCCAATGAGCTGCAACATACTTCTTTCGCCCGCACACAGCCCCATGAGGGAGTTGTTGAGGAATGTAAAAACAGTGGAGAGATTTTGCAGAACGGCAGTGATGCCTGGAACACCGTGCTCTGCAAAGTCGACCTGCATCGTTGAAGAACCAGGTTCCAGTGTGACCTTTGAGCTGTACTTCACCATGGGTTCCACCACATTCGTCAGCAGAGAACGGCCGAACTGCGAAACTTTGTGCTCAAGATCGTTTTGGCTTTCAAGTGCCCGTATCGTGGCATTAGTATCTTCAACGCTCGTCACCTGTACAGTGAGAACAACAATGTGCGGAGCCTTTCCGATCTTCCATACAAAGCGTTTGTTCCATTCTTCCGTTAGATTGTACTGAAGGCGTTCACACTTAATGACGTGCTCAGTATGCAATGCGTCCACCAACTGTATATCTGCCCTTCCGGCTAACGTTCCGATGACATCACCAGCCTCTTCGAGTTGTTTCGAACAGTATTCTAACCTGTGAGCGCTGAATGCCTCTTCAGCCTTCTCGAAACATTCGTGTATTTTCACATATTTCATGACTTCGACGGACTGTTCCTCTACAACGGTTAGTTCTTCGGACAGCTGCTTAAACTCTGTCGTTGCTTGGCGCAACCTCGGTTTCACATGATCCCGAACTTTTTTCTGCACATCATCGACTTCAGATACGGCAGCCTCTAAACACGTGGTAAGATAGCTAGAATGGGCGTGGTACTGCTCAAATATGTCATACTTCGAAACCAACTCTTTCTGCAGATCGCTCTTGAGTTTGTCTATTTGATATGCAAGCTTTGCAACTAGAGCTTTCAAACTTGCCTTGTCTAACGGTGCTTTACTCTGCAAAACTTCGGCTACGAGCGACGCCATCAATGACAACTATCAAATTAAACTGGCACGAGATACAATTGATGCAATTGATTTCCCACGTCCAAATACAACTGTACAACCGCGCAAACGGCGCAAACAGCGAAACTGGTGACTGGTTCATTCGACTGTAAATGAACGCTGGGAGCCGCCACCATCGTCACGTGAACAAACGTAGATTTTTGGATTCGGACAGCTTCTGCGCCTACAAATTCCAGATGGTGGAGGGTACACGATATATGTTTTGAAATAAACTGTTTTAAGGTTCATTTCCTACTCTGAAAAACGTATTCACTGTTCAAAAATCAAACTACGAAACTACCACACCACCAGTTAGGCCGTTAGGCCGAACTAATATGGCCGTTGACTGTCAATGGAAGTCGTAGCTGGTTGTAGCTGAATGCACAGAGCAACAATATGTGTAAGTTTGTCGTTCTGCCAGGTTTGATCTGTAAAAACCAAACGAGACATAACCAAAGTGAAGTTAAACCGTCGTACGACGCACAAACTACCTCTTTGAAATACATAGTTAAGCTGCCCCTTGCGAAACGCATAAAGACCGACATTCGGTTTGTACAAATATTTACAGCGAAATATTTACGATTATAGATGGCAAAGCTCCTCTGCTAGCTGAGAAACTTCGGTCAGTGAGTAGACTGCCGAAATCGTGGCTCTGTATGCCTCCACTATATTTTTCACAACGAAATGTATCGTGTAAGCGTCGCTTTTCGTAACACGACAGTGTCGTGGCAAAGCACACCACATGACATTAGTGTTTCGTTGCTGCGCTCAAACGCAAAACATTTTTACAATCACAGCCTCAATATTGTAGCACGGATTGCCAACTAGACTTGCCCTACTTTGACTTTGACCTCGTGCGTTACATTCGGATGTTGCAGCTAATTCCACTGGTTCAGATGTTGACGCAGGCAGTGACGACGAACAACCAGGAAACGTAGCAAGCCCGGTAAATATACTGAATCATATTTGATAAAACTACTTTGCAAAAACAGTTATGCTAGTAAGCTATAAAACTAATAAATTCATTTATGAGTATTCTCAATCTGTGGTGCTGTGCTGTTTCCACAGTACATATGTTCTTTTCTCGTCTCCAACTACTCCTTTCTAGTCTCCTGCAGCATCTGTAGCTTCAGACGATGAGAGACAAAGTGACGCTGACTCGGACGACGACAAGTCCGCGGATAACCGTAGTGAGGACGAAGAAGGCAGTCAACGAGGAAACGCAGAAGAGGGTAATCAGATAGAGTCCGACGCAGAAGGTGATAATGAAAACTGTGATGCAGAAGAGGAGAAGGAAGATAAGGCCTCAGATATTCAAAGTCCTCGTTCCAAAGCAGGTAATAACCGTGACTGACGCAACAAGCATCCTCTGTCACCTTTCTTTGCTGCTTTCAAATGTCACTGGGGAGTAGGTACCTCGAAAGCATTCAGAGCTGGCTGCGTATCAGCGGCAGCATGGGATGACACCCCAAATGACGGAGTTGAGGAGGGTAGTTTGTTTGTATATTTATTCCTTGCAACAGGATGTGTATGTTACTTGACGTCAAATTTAACCTTACTTTGGATGGAGAAGTGATTGGTGAAAGGAACAGGACAGCTGATCGGATGGTAGTCGTTTTAAAAACTGGACGCCATCCGTCGCGGAAGACGAATAACTGTCAGCCAGTGCAGGGAGCTAGCGCGGAGCCACCTACTCTTAAAGTACCGTTTTTTTGCTTGTCATGGTTTATAGCATCTGTAAGAGTAGGCAGGGACAGTTTGAACTCAATACAGTCCAATTTGAAGTGCTGGATGGAAAATGATTTGCCTTTGCAGATGATGACCAAGATGGTCGTCACACCTCGATGTCAGATCACAGTAAGGGAGATGAAGGTATCGCCGAGGAAGATGAGAAAGAGGTGACGCGAAGCGATGAGGAACACGATAATGAATCGGCCAAGGGAGACAGTGATGATGAAGATGGACCAAGCAGTCCAAAGTACGTTTCTGCTGAGACACGTTGAAAATACGTCTCTCAAGTCACATTTGTTTACAACAGGAGGGATTCTGACGACGGGGACAAGAGTGACAAAGATGACAGCGATAATGAGTATGTGGTTATTGTCCTCCTCTATTATGGTTACTTTTCATGGTTGTTTCAATTGTAGATCAAACGTCGGAGAGCTGATTGCCAATATTTTTGGAGAAAGTGACGAGTCTGACTTTGAGGTATGGTGGTCGAGTGTAATAGAGAATCTATCACCTGCAGTGTTCACTGCTTGTTTTAGGGTTTTGGACCCGAGGATCTTGTGAGCCCCAAGAAGAAAGACAAAGGGAAAAAAGCAAAGAAGACAGGTATGTCTGCAAATCAGGTTGTTGAATATACGAGCTGTTTTCCTTCTGAATGTGTGTGTTTCTCATTTACCTGGTAAATTCACCGTTTCGAGGTCACACCCCCCAGCACTTAGGATATCGAAGAAGTAGACTTCAAGAAATAAGATGCTAATTACATTTCATTTCCGCTTACAACAGTGCAAAGTGACACTGAAACTTGGCATTTGCTCTGGAAGACACTGTCCTGATAGAAAAATCTTGTTGCGTACATTGAGTTTGGCTAACTCAATTTCCACGAGACCTTGTTGTAACCAGTGTTGCCGTTCTAGCGACTTTCAGAGCAGGTCAGCGACCAAATATACGTGTCTAGTGCCTAGCGGCTAATCTAGCAACTTGGGCTGAAACAACACGCGGCATCTGGAAGTTTTTAAAATCGCTGGAAAACTGCCATTTATCGTGAAAATATTTTAAAATACTATATTTTTGCGGACTTTGGCTGTGCGCATCCTATTCTTCCAGGCAGAAACTTCGGAAATGATGTCAAGAAACCGACGTTGACGGATTGTAAGAGAAAAGCTTGCTGTTAAAAATAGGTTCAAGGCAATTTTATGTCTGGAGACTTTTTCTAGCGACACTACAAATTCACCTAGCGACATCTGGCGACTTTTTGAGGCCTCTCTGGCGAGTTTTCTGGTAGCTGCTTCGGCAACACTGGTTGTAACTCTCTGTAACCGTGTTTACAATTCATGCAGCGTAGCACACACCTCTTTTGCAGTGCTCTCTGATAGTGAAGACGAAGACGACATCAAAGAGAAGCCGGTTGATGTAGGTTCAGATCAGGTGGAGAAGAAAGCAGAGGATGATGAGGACATGCGGAGAGAAGGAGAGGGTGAAGAGGAGGAAGAGAAAGAAGCGGCACCTGCTAGTGCTGCCCCTAGCAGCGCAAAACCTGCCCCAGTCTCTAGTTCGGACGATGAAATGGACGACGCACGGAGGTCAAGGTAAGCGGGACGCGCGACAGCGAGAAAGACAGAGCCGAGGCCGGAAGATTTATTCCACCTCGTGTTCCAGGAGCGACTTCATCTCCGATTTTGACCTCATGATGGCAAAGAAGAAGGAAGAGAGTTCACGAAGACGGCGTCGAAGGGATGTCGACATCATCAGCGACACGGATGACATTATTGCCGACATCATTAAGGAAATGAAGATTGCGGCCGATGTGAGTACGCAGAGAGAGTGTCGAGCTTACATGCGCTCTGAAGGCGTCCGATCATACGCAGGAAGACAAAGAGCTGAACAAGAACAAACAGGCAGCCACCAAGAAGCTCAAATTTTTACCCGTGGTGGCGTCCCAGCTGAAGAAGATGGATCTGAAAATTGCATTCCTGGACCAGGGAGTGCTGCACGTGATGGCAGAGTGGCTGTCCCCACTTCCAGACAAAAGTCTGCCGCACCTCACCATTCGAGAGTTCATGCTCAAGCTCCTTGCAGAGGTAAGTAGTTAAGAGTCTGGGGCGTCTCTCTGTATGTAACCGCTCTGATTTCGGTCTCAGATATAACGTATGACCTAACTGTACCATGACAATCTTCACCTCTAGGTTTCAGGCACTGACGTTAGTAGGGCTGTGAGCAATAACGTTAGTGCTCTCCTCAGTGGTTCTATACACAAAGTAGCGCCTGTAGCTTCGCTACTGAGGATACCACTGAGGAATCAACTCAACATTCATGCTTTCCCTGTGGACTCTGTCTGTTATCACATGGCGGTATCTGTTCCATAGATTGCGGATGTGACTGTCCCTTTAAGGACAGGGCTTTGCACTGTGTACACCTTCTAGTGCAGAAGTCAGAATAGCTGGGAGGGGCGTGGTGGGACAACGCCCCACCGTATTCTGTCACGATTTTTGTTTGATTTATTTTAGAGATCTACGGATTGTCAGTGACATGCGTCATACAGTTCCCCCCTTTAGACCAAGGCATTTTGAAATCGAGCGGTATCGGACGGGCGGTCATGTACCTCTACAAGCATCCCAAGGAAACCAAGGAGAACCGCGAGAAGGCAGGGAAGCTGATCAACGAGTGGGCTCGACCCATCTTCAACCTCAACACAAATTACTCGTCCATTTCGAAAGAGGAACGGGAGCAGAAAGATTTTGAGCGAATGCCTCAGAAACGAAAGTTAAGGTGAGCGTGGCAGTTAAATGCTGAACCCGCGCCAAAACCAAACTCTTTTTTTTTTTTTTTCGTAGGTTGGAATCTTCTGATGAACCCCCATCTAAGAAGGACATAGATAAGGCCCTTACGGGAGAAGACAAGTAGGTTTCTCTTGCAGCGAGATGCGTTTTGCACCATTTAATGGGTACATTCCTTTCTTTCCAGGTCGCTAAGGCCAGGAGAAAAGGGGTGGGTCGCCAGGGCTAGGGTTCCAATGCCGTCAACTAAGGATTACGTCGTTCGGCCAAAGTGGAATTGTGATACTGAATTTGTAAAGGTACGTTTAAATCAAGCAGCAATACTGCCATGCTTAAAGGAGCATGGAAGGCACTTGGAACATCTATCTTTTTGCTGCTTCATATGAGCATACTACCTTGAGGAACTGTCACACAAAATTGCTTTGCAAGAGAGCTTGCAGCAGTGTTTCTTGACATCAGGTGGTAGAGCATTTTTCATTGGCTACCGCGAGCTTCCAGTCGAGACGTTGAGCCGCAAAAAGAAAAAAAAAGGCGCTTGCCTAAAAAAGGTGCATACTGGCAGCCGAGGGGAGCAGGTTTTCCGACCTGGGAGATTGAAAGCTCTCTTGCACTCCAGGATTGCATGCTACGCTCTCAGTTTTCGTGCGAATGTGTGATCCTAATTTCTAGTTCTCCCGACATATTTGTTCTAGAGTCTTTTAAAGCTCCGCAGGGAACCCCACAAAAGTATTTTGTTTTTCGAAACGGGTAGTTGTCTTTACACAGAATGGCGTAAATGCAGGCAAGCTGGTGGATAAATTCCATGATAGGTAAGCCTGAGCGATGGGCAAGACACGTAAACAAACACAAATACGTTGGCTTTTGAGCCTTCGTGTTTGTGTACGTGTCTTGCCTATCATGGAATTGTCTTTCCACCTAGTCAGCCTGTACGAGGTCCCATGCTGTGTTTTTTCACATAATCTGCTGCTGACTAGCTGCCTAGCCACATTAAGATAAGACCTTCTTGCCTCTTTATTAAATGGATTCTGTCTGGCTAACCACAGCTTCGTGTGCATGTTGAATCCCGAGTGTCTGTTACAGAACACCAAGAAGACGGTGACGAGGCTTGACAGGCACATGAGGCAGTTTCAGGAGCGCAAGAAGAAAGGGAAGAGCACGAGGGCTGTGACGATCAGCATAGAGGGCAGACACATGGCACTCTGAACTTGTGTATTACCAACCTTGCCGACCATCTGAGAATTACAGTTCTACTTGATACCATTTTTTTTGTCAAGTACTTGGGGCTTCCTCGTCACGGCCTTGTGTACAGACCACCCAGAAATGTAGATAACTGAGTATGTATGTAGTGTGATCCGACAGAACCAAACTTCCTTGTCTTCCTTGTTTTTAATTTTATGCAATGTTTCAATCAATGCGTAGTATATGTTCATATCCAGAGCCTGAAGTTTTCGGGAAATAGTTTTTACAAATTCGGGGGAAATAAACACGTGCTCTAGCTTCCAGTATGCTAAATTCGGGGAGAAATCTGGCTCTATTATTCAAACAAATTGTACAAAAGGTGATGTAATTGTGTTTGCTGCCAAACAAGCTAGTGTGCATTCCTACAGATGTTTCAGGGAGGGAAATTTCGCAGATAAAAATCCGGTTACACCCTAAAACGTCAGGCTCTATTTATATCTACAGCCTGTAGTTTTGGGGAAATTTTTTATTCCAAATTCGGGGGGGAAAACTCCCACTATGCTAAATTCAGGCAGTAATCGGGCTCTATTACTCAAACGAGTTGTACTGGTTTGGTACAAACGGTGATGTCGTTGTGCTTGCTGCCAAACAAGCTAGTGTCTGTTCATACAGATGTTTCAGTTTGCCAGGTAAAAACTGGGTTTCACCCTAAAGTGGCAACCTTCAATTCGGGGTTCATATTCGGGGAAGAATCGGGTTAAACCCTAAAACTTCCGGCTCTATTTATATCCCGTAGGGTAGCTACAAATTTTGTAGCTGAGAGAAATTCGGGTGGTAATTTCTGTGGAAGCCATGATCAACTTATGGAGAGAGAAGGAAAACGTACAGCCAATGGCAACATCTGTATGGCCCTCAAGCGCAGCTTCGTGCACCAATGTGTCCTTACTGTAAGCCCTGAGGGTAATTAAAATAAATAAGACTCTCAGGACCACTAGATTTCTGCAGTCATGCAGTGCTCTGCGCTGTACCTTGGCCATCCATGCCTGTTTGCTCCTTTATGCACTTGTAGAACTTTGACAGGAAGGAAGCTGACCAAAACAGGAGTATGTCAGTACCATCAGATGAGATGTTGACTTGTTTCGTTCTTTCCTGGTGCTCAAATGGGGCACCACAAGCTGAACGTCCTTTACCCAATCTACATGTCTGTGTCTCACAGCTATGACTATTTGAATGTCTACAGTTCCACATTTGTGCAGACCACTCGGTTAATAGGTAGCAACGTTTCCAAAGAAAATAAATGACGCAACTCGAGAGACTTGTCCGAGAGCAATTTCTTCGCCGTTCTCGCGATTCCCGTTTTAAGTCACAGGAATCGGCACATTACAGGACAATTTTCAACAGGGCGGGGCAACAGATAAGGCTTCAGCACTCGGGCTGAGTTCAGTGACTTCGCACATCTGGCACTACAACCTATTTCCTCTCCTTGTCGAGGAAACAGCCATTCTAACACGAGCAACTTCATGCAGTTTTTCTGAGCATTACCGACATGAGGCTCTTTTCACGACTCTCTTGTACTTTGCAAGATGAACAGTGCGTTCACATTTAGAGAATTTCACATTTGAGGAAATATGTATCACAGGGGATATCGTAATAGGCCTGAGGAGTGCAGGTTTTAATTTTTACCTGGAATATATGCTGCACCCCATGCATGTCACACTGAAACATATATTCCACATAATATCGATGTACGACTGTATATATATATAAAAAAAAGTTTCTCTCAATAGAACCATTCCTACAGTTCCTTGTTCACGTTTCCACGTCGACCAATCGTTAAGAAACAGAGCGAGAGAGAGAACATCATATTCTACCTCTCCCAAAATTCGCTGTTATATAGGCTTTGGAAAATAATATTACTAAGATGTTAAAAGCAAAGAATACATTAACTTACAGTCTTTCGAAGACAATGTCCTCAACACAGCAAATTTATACATTTGCTTTGCACATCCCTGATGAGAATTTAATCACTGCGGATGATCGGCTCGGTCGCACACTGCTGTCCCACGTGCGGATCATGTGCTCCGCAGCTGAACAAAGACCGTCTCTTTCGGAAACAATCCAACCTCTTTGAGCGTGGCGGAGGGATCTACTTCGGTTAAGTTGCGTCTTGGAAAGTTTGTGATCAGTTCGTGAGTTTCTTCAGAGAAGCCACTGCAGGCAGCAAACTTTATGAGGGCCTGGAAAGGAGATCTGTGTGAGGTGCAATTTAAATAAATGCTTTAAATACCTTCAGCTGTGATGTGCATGGGAAGGTCATTATCCTTCGAGATCCATCTGGAAATCTGATCATCAGCTCCGATTTTGGGTCTAGAATCAGAAATGTAAGAGAGAGTAAATATACTCAATACTTGTAGACATCGGAGAGGATTAGATAGCAAGTGTGCTTTGCTCTGGTAAATTCAAATATGAGTTAATAGAGCTTTGTGTTTTAGGGTTAAACCCAGTTTACTTTCAATTTGCGTCACTGTCACTTATGGTAAGACCCAATCCACACAATTAAAAAAAATAAATAAATAAAACTCGCGAATACCAGTCCAAATTCAGCACTGGAGAATGCTAAGCACTGTGAAATCAGCACAGCAGCTCAGCATCTTGTGCTCACTGCAAATGCGAGGAGTGTCCTTTTTCCTTTCTTTCCTTTTTCACGAGAAAATCCGCTCTTCCACTCAATATTGCTCGATTTTACTACCTTATTTCACTCCTCCTGAGGTAAAACGCTATTTTATCCCAGATTTTCAGAAACCATAAAAACCCGAAAACACAAGCGCCCAATCATTAATACCATCTTAGCACAGCAGAGAAGCTTCTTGTTACATGCCACAGTATTAGAGGGCAGCACATGCAATCCTATAACTATAAGGTAGAAACGTAGCTGACCGTCATCACTCCCAAGATATGCCTCCCAGCCTTCTGTTTGCTCTTCAGGTTTTGTAGACTGATGCGTATTCGAATGGGATGTAGACCTGGATGCGGCACACATGTCCGACCTACCGCCAGGAGACTGCGGCATTGCACACTCTGCATCCGAGTCAAACGTTTCTAGGTCGCTGTGGTCGTCGTCCGAGACGACCTCAGTTCTCCTCACAGACTCTTGAAGGGATGCTTCGATGGCTGCTTTTAATTGGGTCTCTTCGCTCTCCTCATAAACACCATCCTAAAATTGGAAGTGACATTCAGGGGAAAGTGTTTGTTCATTCACACCTTTCATTCACATTCACACCAATCACATTCACACCATTCACACCACTCACAATGCTTTTCAACAGGAGTTTTACCCTCCAATTCTTAAAAAAAAAAGAAAACCCAGAAGCTTTATAGCTTTAGACCTATTCTGCCAAGAGTTCCACCTACGCATGGAAATGTGGTCTTGTAACCACCACTTGCAACCATCCTGTCCACTTGTACTACTTCCATTCAAGGAAGGGGTTCTACACCGTAAGCACAAGCCCTCGAAGATGCAAGAACGGCATAAAGCACTTAATATCACACGTTACTACTGCTGTACCTATCATGGCAGCTCAGGTGCAGAACTGCTCCTCTTTGCAGACTTATACCCCTGCCAAACGGGCATTTTTGAATGATCATTGAAATGAATGGTCATTGAACACGCGCGTGGCGCCACCAAGCGAGTAATGTGTCAACTTCGCAAAAAGCATTGGATTCAATGCTTCCTGAAAGGTTGACACGTTACTCCCTAGATGGCGCCACGCACGCGTCCAATGCCGATTGGTTTCAATGATCATTGAAGAGTGCACGTGTGGCAGAGGTATTATTTTCCAGGAATTATGTCGAATCTGTGACTGTCGCGCACACACATTTTCCTGACGACAGTGTTCATCCTGGTCGGAGTCAGAAAAACCAGAAGATGAACCAAATGAACATGTAAAATATGCAATGCTCACTCTGTCAGATGTTGGCCTGATTCGTTTCTTTGGTGGACTTATGACTGTTCCGTCAGGAGTTGGATGCTCTGCTAGGAATTCAGTCACTGCAACGAAAGCAAGGTCAATGCACTATAAGTATGCAGGGGCCCGCAGGGCAACCAAAAGGCACTGCATGCTTAGACTTTGCTATGCTCGAAGTATTATTTGACTGTGTGCACTACAGCACACGTTAGCAGACGTTAGAGCACGTCAAAGAGCATGTGAAAGAAGATGATGTGCCATAGTACCTGCATCACAAAACTTGACGGCGTCGACCTGACTCCATGAAAGGACTTTCTCTCCTGCAAAAAAGTGCAGCATGCAACATCAACCTTAGAACATTTTGTGGCTTTACGTCCGTTAGGTTATTAGTCATTATTAATTAGTTATTATAGGTTATTACGATCGTTACTTGCCTGTCCTGGGATCCAGAATGGCAATATACGGGTACTCCACAACTTTGTAGAAGAGAACATACCTCTGGCCCTCCTCACTGTCTTGATAGACCTAATGCAATCACGGGACATCTTTTAGGCTACAATGGTGCTGTTGCAATGGATGACGCTCACCTGCCAGAAAATGAAGTGCTCAGAGACAATGGTCTTGATGATCTGATTGCTCCAGACATCCCTGTTGAGCACCTGACAGGCAAATTCTTGTCCATTTTGTACATTAACCATCAGCCACTTATTCGATGCTTTTCCAACTTCTCTTGCCTAAGCAAAAGCATAAAAGACGTCGCCAGTGAAATTCTTCAACCAGTATCGCTGGAACTACAGTCTAAGGACTACAACGCAATATCTTTTCAAACAAGGAGATGAAAATAGTTCAATGTGTGCAGCATACTTCCTATGGGGTGCTGTTAGATTAACCATCTTCTTGTGGGCAATTTTTAAAACAACTCAGTTACTGAAAACAAGTTTCTAGTTAGTAGTAATAGTTAGCTAGCTGCACAAGGTCAGTGATGCATGTATGGGTAGGATGTATTGTGCCACCTTTTGAGATACGGTAGGTCATGTTCTTACTGCATGGTGCCCTCCAAGGAAGACTTTGCAAGGATTCGATCCTGAGTGCACCCACACACTCATATTTTTGCATATAGTGAGATGGGATGTCATATGGAGTGTCATGAATGGTGAGGCTGAGAGATTTGAAGTAGCCCAAAAATATCATAGTATCAAAAGTATTCATGGACGCTGCTTAGATAGGATACAGTGACGTCACCCAGCATTGTCGTCTGCTTCAAAACCTTGCCATAACGTGATGTCATCAATGTGTTACTTTCAGTGCCCTCTCGTTTCACAGAGGAGAAGCGTTCGCTCCGTAATAAATTCGTCTGAATAAAATCTGCGCAGTTTTGGAATGACATATTTCGTACGCACGTTCCTGACGTCCCAAAGGTTACCGATATGCCACACCATCTCTGTCGTGATTTTGTTACGGAGTCTCACTTTAAAAAAACCAAAAACCTCAAATTTAATCAGGAAACGCGAGACCCCGCTCGTACAACGTTTGAATAGCATTTTTAGGTATTGCACGGAGAGGGTGTTTAATGAATTAGCTTACAGATTTCCTCCTGAGCTTCGAGAATCATGCTTCGTCACTTACAGATTCAAATGAGCCCCTGTGCATGAGGTCCAAGGGCGGGCGAAACAGGTCTTCCAACGTTTTTCTTTTCTTGTACGAGAGATCATCTCCGTGTAACATTTTTTCCTCTTGTATCTCTGTTTGGTGTTCAAAGGCAATAGTGGCTATAACATCACATTCTTACACAGTTACATCATCATTCACAGTTAAATCATACTAAATCTGTTTAACTGCTTGCAAATCAATAATAATCAACATTAGGGTATAACTCGAATAGGAATAAGTCTGTATTTGGAGGCAATGTAGCAGGGGCAGTTCTAGTACTCTTGATCACACACTTACTCATCTCGTTTTGGAAGTCCCTGAAACCATCAAAAACACTGTAAGCTGCCCTTCTAGCCCCATGAAACCCTGAAAGAAAAAAATATATTCATGTACAACACGTTGGGCGCACAGCTACCTCAGGATTACACGAAAACAATAAAATGTAATTGCCGTACCAAATGGATAAGCTCCTTCTACGAGAACTTCCCTTACAGGGGGTATGGGTGGCCTTACATCATCTTCTCTGCAAGGACAAGAACATTTGAATGTCTGGTAAAACCTCACACTGCTGCCAAGGTAGGAATGCAACACTTCTTGACTTTCCATTTTTGGTCTGGCTAATGTTTTGACATTCACAATTTAGCGATACATTTTGTGTGTGTGTTCCTGTGTTTAATTCGTAAGCAATCTAGTCTCGAACACGAGCTCCGAAATCACCGTCCTATTATTTCCAATGCTATTCACGGCAACCACACCAGATACTCTGAAATGAATATTGATGGACGGCCTACAATTATAATTTTTGTGTAATGTGCGGACAAAAGCCGTTTACAGCTACATCACGCACCCAATCACATCACATCATGCATGGCGATCACACTTTCACACGAATCATGTAGCAAAACTGCATGCACATATTCTCCAAAACCATGCAACAGAGCCGCAAATATAAGTATTACGTTGGAGGACTCCAAGATACATGACAACCACCGAGAAATGGAAGCCAACTGAGGATTGAGCAATCTACAAACTTAATCGTTCATTAGGTGTTTACAGGATTGTGTCAACACTAGATGTATTAAAAAGTGTTAAAATGTTTGCTGCTTCATACTTCGAAACGATGACACCATGACCCCAGTGACATGGAGACAAAAGGACTGGACGACATACTGACCGACAAACAGTTTTATTCCACAAGACAGTTGTTTTTATATATCAAGGCCAGACAATGCCCTCTACTGCGATATATATCATCCGAGGCCAGCTCCTGTACCAAGAAGCCATTCAGATTTTTTAAAAATCTGGGGACCGGTGTATCAGTGGGGTTGTCGAAAAAAATAGAGCAGTTCATCAAAAAAAAGAAGGGGTGAATGGGGAAGCAAAAAAAAAGTACACGTTTCGGAGTATCCCTGTAGAGGGGGTTGTATGGCCCTGGCATATAAAAACAACTCTATTATGGAATAGAAATGTTTATCAGTCAGTGCAGTGTGTCGTCCAGTCTTTCTGTCTCCCCGGCAGTGGAGTTTTATAGTTTTTTTCAACTCTAAACGCGTGTCTTGGTCAAAGCGTATTACTGTTGCTGTCCCATAAGAGTAAAATCGAGAAATCCTCTTACGGATTTAGAGATGGTGCTGACTGTGCGTCCCTCGCAGAAGCATGTGCTGGGGGAGCATCCGTGGAATTTGATGGCGCCGTCCATTCCGAGTCAACATGCATGTTGATTGCCATTTCCAAATTGTTGTTGCAAGCTTCCAGCATCCGTTTCGCAACATCTTCATCCGCCCCTTTGAAAACCGTAATGGATAATAACTACAGGGTTCCATCTGTTGTCATAGACAACACCTCGCAGCACGGTCAATCCGCCTAGATTGACAGCCTATTGTCAAGTCAAAGGCAATGAGTTATAAAACCAGCAGCCACCTACGTACACCACGTAAAATTGCTACTTAAGGTAAGGTGGTAAACTATATTGTAAGGAAAGCGATTTCTGTGTGCAGCGTTCCTGTAGAAATTAAGCGGAACAATAAAATATCGAGATACGTCCCATTCTCTGACTTGGAAGTCTGCTAGAATATGCTATTTTTTGGCAGAGAGCGCATAGCTGCAAGCCCGAATTTGTGTCATTGCTTTAATTAATAATTAGATTTCAAACACATTACAGCGTTAGGAACGAGGAAAATAAATACCTGTAACTGCACAGAAATTTTCAATCAGGTTAACTCCTTTTGAACCGGTGGACGTCGACGCCATTTTGCAACGCCATCAATGTTGCTTGCGTTGAGAGCCAAAAACAACTGAAAAGTGGTGCGTGTTCATTCTGTAGCGGTTGCAGCTGTGGTTACGTCAGGAAATGACTGTGGCGGGCTGTTTATATTTGTTTCGCAATAATGCACCATTGTGCGTGCCACATCGTGCTCCTTGTCTTTGCGTACGGCAAAGTGGCGGATCCGGGGGGGGGGGGCGATCCCCCCCTCGAAATCGTCAGTTTATACATTGGATTTCCCTCTCTCCTCTCCCCCACTACGCACTCCAACAAAGAAATCCCCCCAAACCGAGGGTCTGGATCCGCCCCCTGACATGGCCTAACAATATGACAGCATGCGGCACTCAGAGCTATTTGGGCTCCCATGTTCCCCATTCAAACTGATATATGTTTCATTTCATCATGTCTGCGCGTGTGTTGGAGTCTCTAGTCAGGTATCGCAAAGGAACATGCTCCGAGAATTTACGGGCGTAGGAGGTCCGTGAGTCCCTTGGAGCATTGTGTTCAGTATGGGGTGGGCCGGTGGGGGTCTTTCTCTCTCTCTTGCCGGGTGCAAAACATGGAAATACGAAAAATTGCACCTGTACCATGGCAGCTCCTCCTGCATGCAGCCGTGCTTCTACACCAAGCAGTCACGGTCTGTTCAAAACTATTGTGTTCGGGACACTATGCGGTGTCGCAGGAAACCGTGGCCAGCAACTCGCGCTGAGTTCTGCGAGCAGCCTTATTTTATTCTTGTGTGTGACTGGATTATGAAAACATTCAAGCACGACTCCACATATTTATTGTTCCACAATAATCGGGGAACTCAGCCTCACTCGTTGATAAAAAGCACATTCTTTCCGCAATGACCAGCAGAGTTGAATGTCGCACAAACAAAATATAAAAGACCTGCCGATGAGCAGCTGTCAGACAAACAATTCGGATTCAGCTCAGAGTGCGTGACACCAGCAGAAGATTTGCTTGGTGCGTGTCCCTCCATTCCTCACGTCGAAGACTACATGAATAATAAAAACCAGTCCGCATACCAGCACAACAGCCACTATACTGTGCAGAGCTCATACATTGCTAACGTAAATGTCCATAACTATTCCTCGAGGGAGCTTTACACTCTCAGTCACTGTCACCTGTCGGCTTCTGAGTTGAGCTGCAGCCACATGTCGTGCAGGCGATTCACAGTTTGATGCACGCTGGCGATGTTCCTTGTCAGCAGGTCCATACTGAGCGCGTAGTTCGCTGCGTCAATTTCCATTTGTTCCTTGATGGCTGCCGTTAAAGCGGTCAATCCTTGAAGAATTTCTTCCACGTCGTCCTGGCGTTCTGCTGCAGCCGCGAGGACATCTGCTGGATCAGGGAGATTCATCATGTCTGTCGAGTGGTGGCAACCGGTCCCGTCTGGTCGCTCGTGCAAGGTGCCTCGTGTGCAGGACCACCAAGGTTTTACGGTGTCAGTGGTTAACTTCAGCATTCGTCCGCTAGGTGCTTCTGCGTCAGGTAAGATATCTTATCAAGTAAGGAGAGCAAGCCTTCTCGGAAAACTTGTGTCGAAAACGTTCTATCATGTCCTTGACAGAAACTAGAAGAAAGTTGTAATCCCGGGCGTCTTATCTGTTTGCGTGCAGCAGAGCTATACAACAAATTTGACACAAAGCACTTCATCCGTTTTGTGGACATGGATTGGTGTTCGCGTAATCCGACTCCAAAGTGCTTCCAACATACCCGGGAGGTACCCGGGTTCGAATCCTGGTGCCGGCTGTGCTGTCTGGGGTTTTTCCTGGGTTTTCCTCAGACGCTGTCAGACATATGTCTGCACAGTTCCCTTAGAAGTCGGCCCAGGACGCACATTCCCCCAGGGCGTCAGTCGTGACGTTGCCCACATCTGTGAGGCCGACAACGGCGAGCCCTTTCAACATAAATCACCAACTGTGACGTAGCCGTGGGAGAGTTGTGGCTAAGCATCAGCCTGGAATGCTCAATCCTGACAACGATTTTACCGAAAAATTTCTAATTTAACAAATCTACTTCGAACGGATTTTTCTGAAAGGGGGGGGGGATCCTGCCCTGGACAGCATGCTGTTACACTACCAAGGTCAATTGAGACCCTATGGACCGACAGAAATTGAAGGTGGTTAGGACATCTGGACCTCCCGCTAGGTCCGCCCCTGCTTCTAACCATCAAGATACCACCCACACCATGCTCCCTACAACCGCAGCACTGCTGACATCTACTGCACAAGTCAGTCTTCACGCGGACCCCATTTGGCTCCTTTCACTTGTTGTTACCGCCGCTCACATTTCACCCTTTCTTTGTACTTTGTAAGAGGGGTGGGAAATGTTCTTACACAGGTTGCATGGCGTTGAGTGAAACACCTTTTCCCAACTCTGTCATCAGAAGTCAGGTCCTCAAGACAAAGCACACGCACACGACAATAGAGGAATTTCTAGCTTTTTATTTATCTTTGAGCTAGACAAAAGGCACCTGATGTGAATGAGTTGCACCCTGTGTTGGCTGTGCCAACAGTGATGAATTGCCTGTAGGACGAAATATATATCTTATTTCATCACACATGAAGACTTTAGCGTAGAAGAAATGTCGGCTGACCCTGTGGCGTCGCTAGGGTACGCGTCACCCGGTGCGGGAGCTCTTTGCGTCACCCCCCACCCCACCCCATTCCCCCATTAACGGATACCTTTCCGTACCAGGCTATTCGCGATAAATAAACATATTACACCACACTCAGGAAAAAAAAAAAGTGCCTCGCAGAAAGCTCCTTATGTTGTTTTTTGCGTCATCGTGCCACGGAGAACGGGAGGAAACTGCAGTATTGGTGCGGCGCGTCAGCCCTCCCGTCGCTTCACCCGGTGCGGACCGCACCCCCCCAGACACCCCTAGTGACGCCACTGGTGACCCGAGAAAATAATTTACTAACATGACTTGCTGGCACTGAAAGTGCACGTGATGTACAAGCGTAAATGCTAGCGGAACACATGGTTAATGTGCAGTCACGCAGGAGATCGGACCGATGACCGACGGCGTGGAGTACGGCACCTGTTGCTCCGGCAACGAAAGGACAGCAGCTTTCCTGTACTGCATGCGCTCTTTCTGAAGGAAACTGAAGGGGAAAAAATGGCAGGTGTTCCCCCTGTTGCCTCCGCAGCCGCATAGTCATTCGATTTGAAGCTTATTTACTTCTCAGTGCGTGTACGGTGGGGAACCCCGGTACCAGGGGTTTGACAAAGCAGTTATGGCACTGAAAAATGTAATGATATCGTTACTTGATTGCTAAGCCAGACACACAGCACGTATTCCACACTGACAAGGACCACACATTAGGGGAACTCCTGATGAAAGTAGTGTGCTTCGAAAACAAATTCCGCTTGGCACCGCGAGTATTCCTGGTTGACGTATCTTGTTGTTGCAGTAGCTCCTGGTCGCATTCTTGGCTTTACGGGTTGAACAGAAAGATTTCACAATGGTTTCAATACCAACTGGGAAGCCCATACTAGGATGACTTTGCTGCGGAGTCCCCCATTAAGACCCTTCATGAAGTGCCCTGTTCCATGATGACTTGCACAAGGTCTCAAGAGTGCACGTTGCCATTACCCGACACCACAAGCTTCTCATCTGCTTGGACACAGGAAAGCTCCTCAGGTACCGCTGGTGAAGTCTTCTGCTCGGTTACGTCAGCGTAGAACCCTCTCAAGCGTCCACTATAGTACGCCACGAGTATTTCAAAGACGACGGCCAGGAACAAGATGGCGACCGAGGCGCCGTGGTAGTAGTAGCGCAGCTTGTCCGCGTCGTAGATCCAGCACGTGCCAGGACTGCCGCACTTGTCCTGCCACAAGACACAGGACGCATCGAATACGGCGCCGTACAAAATGGGGTACGGTACGTAAGCTGCAAGGATAAAAAGGTCAACCTCGTTTTTCCTTTCTAATAACGCAGTGGCGCACTTACTGAAGATGCTCGATAGACCTTCTTGAACGCCCAAAGCCATGGACTTCTCTTCTTTGTCCACAACCCTTTTAACAGAATGTGTCGTATTTAGCATATCGGTGACTCATAATTTTCTGTGTGCGAAAAGAAAGACTGGTCCACACAAAACGAACATTGTAGCCGAAGGCGTTAGAAAGACTATTTCCGGCGGATATGCTGAGCTCGACAAAGCAGAACACTAAAGCGGTACTCGGTCACTCATAGACGGTTTCGGTTTGTGCCATATACCCACCTCCCTGCTGTTATATAGCGCCATTATCCCACCAGAAATCCCTGATGAGGTTACCATACCGACAAAGCGTGTGCACAGTAGCACAGTATTACCTGAGTCCCAATATCGTATGCGCTACAGTGGTAGTCCTCGTGATAAACCCGACCAGCAACATTAGGGCCACGAAGATGACAATGTTTTCACATGACTCATCGCAGAACCCAAGGTAGGACTGCGGTTCCATTGGTGCTGTAGTGGTGGCAGTGGAACTGTTGGACAAGCACGAACAGTCGCCTAGTCCAGGGGCACCATCCTACAAGCCATATAGCGATATATCCTATGAGACCAGCTTATCCCGTGAAAGGCAACACATAGAAGATGAAAGATGAAGAAGTGTGAATGATGACCATACCGTGAAGTTGACATGGCATCCGGCGTAGCATGGCGAGAAAAAGACTCCATTAACTTCTGGAACACAGACTGGCTGGAAGAGGGCCGTGGTACAGTTGCAGTGCGAATTGCACGGCGCATCTAACGCAAGCCTACGCAAGAAAGAAGAAAAAGGACAGGTATTTATTGTTCATCCCCATCACGATTTCATCATCAAGATCATGGACTTCATCTCGTGCGTGACTTTGCTGTGACATTACTCACTTACTGCCTACAGACGTGGTGCCGATGAGCTTTATCCCTTGACATCCGATGAACATGCAGGCCATGTAGCAGCATAACTTCATGATATCACAGAATGTGGTGTACGAGGCAACGAGACGCGGTTTGGGTCGAAAGATATGCAGTGCCATTCCACCAGCGCCTAAACCTAAGGCGTTGGTCAGCAGGAGCACGGGCCCTGGAATACAGGATCGTACGCATGAATTGCGATGTTGCCTTCAATATCATCTAGTGGGAATCAGAGTTATTCCGTAGTTGTTTAATGAGCATGAAACATTGATTGGTATTCTAGGTATACAAGGCAAGGACAGAACAGCTGTTGCTACATCGGTAGCTCGGACAGACGGTACAGACGGTAGTGGCGTCACTAGGGGAGTGCGAGGGGCGCTGGCCGCACCTGATGACGCGACGGAGGTGGGTGACGCCCCGCACCGCTTCTTCTCTTTCTCTGCGGCGCCATGACGCAAAAACCGCGCGAGGACCGCCCTCAGCGAGCACGTGATTTATTTTTTCGGCGTGTGCTGTGTTATTGTTATTTTTCGTGCATAGCCTGGTATGGAAAGGGACCCACAATTGGGAGGTGACGCAAAAAGCTCCCGCACCAAGTGACGCCACTGAGCTCAGTCGGTAGCGTGCTAGAAGGTCGTCGTTGAAGTTTATTTTCTTTTTGCAAAGCCATAGCTTAAAAGGGCCTGCCAACGCCGACAACAGTGTGAGTCCGTCCGTAACAGCTTCATAAGGTGACGTGACCTGTCATATGAGGTTCACGTGCCGCCAGCACGTGATTGCCGGACTGTGTTCGCAGTACACTCGGATTGCTTAATCGCTCCCATAACAATGAAAAAACATAAAAAGCCGACTTCACAAAACATTAAACGGCTTTCAATAAAAACATAATAGCATGTCAAAAAGAATTTCCATTATGGCCCAATAAAGCAACTGCATTTAAAGGCGTTTGGCAGAATGCCCAAAGACGCCCATTTATATATATACGAGTATTGCTTTTTTTCTTGTATTTCCTTGTTCGCGAATCCCTCAGTCTTTCGTTGGGAAGGAGTTTTGCTCGCACGCTTTTTCTGTACGTGATGCACGTGACATATGTGTGTACGAAGTGTGAGGCACGGTCGCGAGCAAATCAGGATCCAGCGCGCGTCAGCGTCTCTATTTACTTTTGCCTTCTTGTGCTCTCATACCTCTACGCCGAGTCTCAGCGTCATGTGTCACGTCAAAACGAAAAACGACAAACAGGACGCGTCATCCGTTCATTGACCTGCTCAATCCATCTCTCTTAAAAGCATGAAAACTTTTCGAACGGAAATGAAATCCCTGGGAACACGTGGTTTGGGGAATCGCAAGAGAACAAGATGTCAGACGCGCCGGTATTTAGTTAGAACGGGTCACTCGTTGGACAACAATCACTCCCGCAGCAGTGTATGTTCCAAACGAATAATAAAAACAGACTATAGAGCTCATACTGACCACTGAGGAAGCTGGCTTTGGAAGCCGAAGTCTGATACTGAACTTCCATGTACTTGGCACTCATCATGCCATGACCCAACGTGACATTCGAGACTAGCAGCCAGTAGATAAGCCTCATTGTGTATAACCTATTTCGGAATAGACGTTTCAAGCTCACAAAGAAGCCGTCACCTGCAAAATGAGAAGAACGACGCTGTTACCAGGACAGCACTGTCCAGACACAAGATCTGGATGCATGCAAGCCACTATAGTAGCCAGTGAATGGCGTCATCATCCCCTTCTTTGCACTCGGTTACAAGAGTTTAGTCGGCGACAAATAATTATTTTTGCATAGTAGTGTTGGGCCGATAAGGTAACGCACGGAAACTATAAGGAAGGCCACGTTGAAACGCACGGCGACGGGCTCGGGTCCTCTAATTGAGGCCAATTAAGTGAAAATAATTTATCATTTTCGTTTCGTGGAGTGTCAACAAACTCGTGAAAACTCGTCACTTTTCTTCCTTTATTTGTAATATTTTCTGTTCAGCAGCACAAAGAGCTTAGCCTTCCCTCAGCTACTGGGCCCAGAGGGACCTAACGTCACTCAGCACGAACGCCAACGTGGCCTTCTTTCAGAACAAACCGTTTTGAGGTTGCGTGTTATTTCGGAACGTACTGTGCGAACTAAATTACGAAACATTATATATATATATATATATTTTTTTTTTCAGAGGTCCGTAATACGTGATTTATTGCAGAGATCCATAATGTGGTATGGCGTAGTCGTTACGTAATGGTCAGCAGAGCTACGCTGAGTAGACTGGCAATGGTTCGAGCAATACTCTCAGACAAGAAGAACCGAGAACCTTACTTTTCCGCCTATTGTTCGGCGGCACTCCTTCACTATCTTCCACTTTGGCACTGGTTGACGAAGACAGATGCTTCGGAAACAGCAGTATAGGTAGAGCAAGGGTGGAAAGCATGATTGCCAGTAGGACGTATCCCAACCACCAGGCTCCCACCCAGCGGGGATCTGTGGGCTCGATTCCGGGGTCATCTGAAAGTGTGCCATTACGAAGTCATGTTCCTTAATCACGGGGGATCAACTTATGTCATCGGCCCGACTGCCGCGAACTATTAGAATGACAGAACAAGATGATGTTGCTGACGAGTGCAATATACTGGCCAGACGGCCAACAAGAAGGCCGCGTACGTAGCGGAACGCGGAACCCACTCAGATTTGCCGTACGTTGCGCAATAACCAGTGAGACATTCTAATCACGCGCCATTGAGCAAGGACATTGAACAGCTGTTGAACGGATGCCCACGTTCGGAATTTGAACGGGGCTGCGTTTCCTTGGTAATCAAGACCATTTTGACGATTGACATCAAGGCCGACATTGGTTAAAAGACAATTCTCCTTCGTTGCTGGACCATGGTATAGTCAAGTATAATTTAGAGCCTAAAAAGTTTCAGGCCTCGGTGTATAACTCCTGAAATGCCATGTGTGGCAAAGAACACGTAGATAAGTGTACAGTCGACGTACACGAACTCACATCTGGGATCTTCGTAATAGCGAAGGCAGACGGAAGCCAAAGAGTAACCAAGCGTTGGTCCCAAGAGCTTCAGGATCGCCATAAAAGCTAAAAAGATAGTGAAATTCATATAGTGGCACATTAATGACATGTGTGTGTGTGAAAGATATAATAAGCATATTTATCAGCAAAATGCATGCGAAGTGCAGTCATAACAGAGGTTAACGGGAACTGTCAGACCTCGGTAGAGAAGTGGAAACCATGAACAATATTGTCGAGAGTGTGAAAGTTGTAATAAGCTACAGATAAGAAATACATCTAAGCTATTACACACCTTTGGAAACCACTTATCGTATGTTGAAAATATGTGTCAAAATATAAACCAGACCTTTTTATTCGTTATTCCTAAAATTGTCCGGGCGAAATTTTTCAATTCATTTTATTTTCTAGCTTTTGAAACAGGGTAGAATTCAGAAAGGGGTATGCAAAGGCACCGGAATATAGCCAGCCTTTCTGAACCTGATATCAGTGAACATTCCTAAATATCTCATTATCTTACCTGCGTATCACATCGCGGCGTTGATCCGTCAGAATAATGGTTATTTGGAGTATAGCTTATGTGCATACTTGGATCAGTGAGAGAAAGACGGACAAAGAAAACGTGGAAAAATCAGCTTTTGTCCTTTACGTTAATTATCCCCGCTTCTGTCGCTGACCAAGTTCTACGTTGCATGTTTTTGTTGTGAATCAAACCTTACGCCTGAAATATCTTGCAACTATGGCTGAAAGATTTACATCTGCATGGCTCCACTGTCCAGGTGCTGATATTTATGGTTCAATGGCTTATTATGTCCAGCTATAAATACACATCTTGTTATATGGTGCGCATGTTCTCGTTCAATTTAACTGCTTTCCAAACAGTGCTGTCAGCAATCGCGCTGCTTAGACTCAGAGGTTAATTGTAGTATGCAACCTCTGTATGCATAACCCTGAAGCAAATTGACAACCCCTCGCTATCGCTAGGAGTTTCTCGTCTGATAAACGCTGGGAAACTGTCAGGAAGAGCTCTCGTCGGGACTTATCACTTCACTTAGTTACACCTCGCAGGGGCCATGACGATAGTAGTTTTTGTTTTTACTGTGTATACGTGTCCTTTTTGCGATAGCGTATTGCAGCTGACCGTCAAAAGATCACTCAGCTGACTAGAGTGCAGACCAAACAAGCTTCCGCCGCGCTAAAGCAGTGTTCGAATGGGGAAGTTGATTTCAGGAACAACGCATACTCCACCTACCGAAGTGCAACGGGGAATTCTTCTTTTTCACGCTATCATCGACGTATGTGCTTCCAGCGACATAGAGCACACTGTATGCAGCACCGTAGAAGCAATTGGCCACAAATAACGCGGCAGCAGTCACGTGCTGCTCTAAGGAACTGCTGTCACACCCGCTGTCCCGTCCCGCAGGACACACGTCCAGCGCGGGAAACACGGCATCCGATGCGAGAAGACCAACACCAGGTCCGTAGAGCAGGTACGGCACGGCGCTGGTGCAGCAGCTCACCACGAGACAGACGATGCTCCAAAAGAGAAGCACGGGTTTCGACACCCTCCTGGAATAATGGCCTACAGCGAAACTAACAAAGAACGGGCTAACACTGACGGCGAACAGTATCACAGCTATGAACCAACTTGACAGTCCATATCGACGCTGGAGCGTGGACATGATGCCAAAGAAGTAGTAGAACTGGGCATTCTGGAAAATGAGCAGGACGCCGTACAGAAGGGTGAAGCACTTGGCCTTGGCGAATGCTTGCAAACATCGAGGGCGGAAAGACCCCACGCCGCACAGCTGGTCGGCAGGAACCTCGGCTTTCGCCGCGGAAGTCATGGGAAGGTACGCGCGCTCCAAGCAGCGCTGTTGCCGACTGTGTATATGCATGCGGTTGCGCGAAACGGAGCCTTGGCAACGTTCCCTGTCGTGGCGTCACGCATCTCCCTCTCGCAGATAAATAAGCCCTTGGAAACGGCGAGCGAGGTGGCTGCCCCGACGAGAATGGTGGCAGCGCGACGATGTAGCTCCAATTGCTTATCAATGGGTTAGCGGGATCTGGCATGCGGTTTAGTCCTCTCGAGTGTGCTGGTCGGATTTCAGTGCGCTTCCAGGATCTTGAGAGGTTTGATGACGTGGGAACCAGTATCTGTCTCCGATATTGGACGAAAAAAAGAAAATCATTGGAGAAGTGGATGCAAACTTGGCTGGGATGGTTTTTGGCTGGCACGTACGCAGCCGTGGCAGACAGTGTCTGAGGGGTGGTGCAACAACGGATATTTCTCGCTGTGTAATATTATAGCGGGGAGGGGAAAATAATAAAAAGGGCTTCGCTATAACGACATCGCTTCTTCTTCATTTTTGAACTCTCGCTTTATTCGAGGTCTCACGTTGTCCCGATCGAAATACACGCGTTTCGAGTCTGATTATTCGAAGTGTCCCGCCAGTCAACTCCGCTTAGTGCGAAGGGCGAGCCGTCGGAAGCCCGTACAGCGCACCTAGCTTCCGCCTTTTCTGTACTCTCTCTCTCTCTCTTTTCACATATAACTTAAAACGCTTCCTGCAGCATTGATACAAAAGTTTATTGATTGTTTGAGTAGTTTTTGAAAGGTTTTCGTTGTGTTTCCGCGCCCTTCCGATACATTAATTGCTGCCACTGTTTTTGTGGCACACTCGCTTTTATCGAATTGCCACTTATATCGAACCTTTTTCTGATCACGTTGCTTCGTCATAATCGAAGGTCTACTGTCTAGTGTACATAGCGTGTCCTCACGCAATCTGAGCCAAGGAGAATTGGGCGCAGATGGTGGGGTGAATGGCATTTGCTAGACAGTGCCTCGATGTCTTAACATAGCTCCCATAGTCCTATCTTTGCTTTTGTTTTCTTCTTATTCTTGCAGTTCGTGGAGTGAAATGGTTCTGCTGCAGCCCATGGCTGTCGCTACGAAATACTTTCCCCCATATCGCCACCCGTAAGTTCTGGGCCCATGCATGGGGCTCTATGGGATTTCTCTTTTCCGACGTGAAAGTTCTGGGACTATCCCTTCCCACAACGACGACACGCCACAAGTTGCAGCAGCTACAATAAAGGCCGTCAACGTTGATAGTGAAATCTACGTTGCAGAAAGCGACGAGATATGCAAATCGGAGGAAGGAACTACAGTCAAACTCCTTTACAACAAAACTCGGTGAACAGCAAAAAAAAAAAAAAAAAAAAAAATTGCAGTAACGGTACTTTCGTTAAAAAGGATGTCCATTATTGGACCTATAGGGCTCCAGCGGGACCGCAAAAAAATTTGCTGTAGTGGTATTTTCGTTAAAAAGGGGTTCGCTATAAAGGAGTTTGACTGTATTAACAACGAGGAGACGTTGAATTAAGCCACCAATCGCGCGGCTGCCATTGTCTTTGGGACTGCGTGCCACCATCGCCCAGGACTTTCTTATTCATTGTACTGCCACCGACCACACATTTGACTACAACATTAGCTGTTCGTGATGGCTGATTGTGATGTCCTTATTTATCGAGCACACTGACTGCCGATATGGCTTCACGCTGCATCCTGGGGAATTATAGGGAACTGTGCCTTAGAGCCTCTGAAGAAAACCCGAGGGAGCACAACCGGTGCAAGGACATAACATCAGACCCCTTAAATCAAACAACTTTTGTGAGAAAGTGCATGCCGGCGCGCAAGGGACAAACCAAGCTGACACACGCTGTCCATGACATTCCATCACACAAAAAGTTGGCTTGTCATTCCCCACCTTTCGTGCAAATACGAACTTATAGTCTTTGTGGGCGGAGGTGATCCTCATTAGTTTTGCAAACGGAAGACCACGAAGAAGAAGACCAACGAGGTGCGCGAACGCGCTCGAGCTCGCGCACAAAACCTGCACGGACTCAAATATTCGGTGACCGTCAAAAGTTCCATAGCGCGATCGTGAAGAGACGACCGGGCATGGCGGACGAAAATCCCAATGCAGTACCGAACCCTGTACTTCCACCAGCTTCGTCCAGCTGGACAGTAACGCTCTGGAGCCTGGTGATCACGGCCACAGTGCTCCTCCTCTTGTCAGTGGTGGTCACCGCTTTCGTCACGACGACGCTGTTCACGCCGACGCTGATGCCAAACGCCAGTCATCCATTGCTGCCGCAGCTGAGGATTCCCGACCACAAGCCTCCGAAGCAGCTCGTCGTAGATTCTTCGGCCCCGTCAACGGCAACGCTGCCAAGGTACGACTGGCGGAGAAGGCTGTTCTGATCAGCCCTTAGAGAGGCCTATCGTCGGGACAGTTACTTGACGGTCTCGCTGAGAGTGCTTGCTGAGAATGGTGGAGGTCAGAGGTTCAAGGATGAAGGCGTGTGTACGAAAGCACCTCGGAGGGAACGTTTAGATTTGTGCGAAACATAGACTTCGGCACAGCTGCCAGCGGTGGAGCGCGTGACGTCCGCCCTCTGTACGTCATTGGGGGGGGGGGGGGGGATAACTTTACATGTACACCTCACTGGGGCACTGTCAGGTATCCCAGTACCGGATGATTATATCGGGCTTGCGTGTCGTTATGGTAAAGTGATACGGTGTCCCTACAAATCATGTTTCTTCTCATTCCAGGCTGTGCGAAACGACCGCCTGCATCGAACAGGCGAAGCTGCTGTTACGCCAGTTGAATAGCTCACGAGATCCGTGCGAAGACTTCTACAGCTACGTGTGCGACGACTGGGCCGCGAAACGACCTCTCGCTCCTGGAGCGGAGCGTATTTCCCTCGATACCATTCTGAGCGACGGTTACATCGAACTGCTTTCTTCTGGCCTCGCTGCGAACATCACTGAGTATCCCGAGATCCGCTTCTTGTTCGAGCGTTGTCTCAGCCCAGAACCTGACCTCTTCGACAGCCTCCTCACCATGTTTCTTGAAGTCTCTAACAAGTGGATGGTCAGATTTCCCAAGCAGCAACTCACCCCCACCGACGTTTCTAGTAAAATTGGCAGGATATTTCGCGAGTTGGGTGTCGAGACACTCTTCAAGTTCTTCGCCGTAAAGGACCCCATGAACAAGACGAAGAGATACGTCGGACTTGGCGAGCCCTCCACCGTTCTCCTCCGCGGTCGTCTTCAACAGGACGAGTACGAGCTGGTGAGAATCTCTTTTGCACCCGTACTGACGTTCTTCCAGCGGTACGTCGACACAGACCTGTTTCTGTTCGAGGACCATCTCTCCAACCTCTTGGTGAGGCCACGGCGGGACTCTGTGGCCCTAGTCAACTGCACAGTGATCAAGGTGCGGGACTTGCCCATCATGCCGAGCATCGATTGGACCACACTTCTACAGAGCGTGTTTGGCAAAGGCCTGCGCCCAATATCACGCAGGACCTACATCAAGCTCGACTCCCCCGAATACATCGTGAGGTTGACTAGAGGAGATATTGCCAAGTCCACCAAAGATCTTTTGGCCTATCTCCTGTTCAAAGTGATGATGGCTCTTTCGCCCTTGTTGAAGGACGACCGGCTGCGGAACGACCTGGCGTCTGTGGCGTACGCTCGGCATCCTGAGTTCGCCCAGACGCTGCCGCAGAAGCACTATTGCCTGCGGATGTTGAACAGGTTCGAGCCCAACTTGCCGCTCTACGTCTCGCGACACTTTGCAGAGAACATCGTGGGAGGCAAAGAAGTCGTCGAGGAGGTAATATCCGTGCTCAAGCTTGTGCTTGACCGGCACGTGCAGGACAACCTCGGACCACTCAGCTCGGGACTTAGGGAACACCTCCAGGAGAAGCTGCGGAAGTTGTCGTGGGAGCCCTTCCTACCGAAAGCACTCAACGACAAAACTTTTCGGGCCAAGTACCTGGAGGGCATCTATTTGAGTAACTCACCGGTGTCAACGGCGCATTTTTTCTATACGTGGATTCGCAAGTCGCTCGAGAAGAGTCTAGTGGCGCACATGAGCTCCAAGGTGGCGCACCCGGGGTGGCAAGGAGGCTTCCTGTCTTCGTCGAGCAGCCTCCACTTTCCGTACGAGCGCCTGGAGATTCCGTTGCCGGTCTTCGACTTCTTCATGCGCAGCGATCCCGCCCTCAGGCCCCTGCACTTGCCCCGGGTTGGTCCAAAGGTCTACCGGAGCTTGTTCAGGGCCATCTACCACTGGATGTTCAACTTCGACTACAGCCAACTGCGAGGCTCCACGCGCATCTTCGATCAGCTGCGTGACTGCCTCGCTCAACAGTACTCTAGCCTGCTATGGATGGACAAGAACGTCCAGCTGAATAGCTCGCAGACGTCCTGGGAAGATCTCTGGGACTACTTGGCCGTGCCGCCAGCATATAAGGCGTTCCAGCTGTACAGCAGTAGGGTGTCGCCGCACTACCGACTGCGCCTTCTGGAACACTTGAACGTCAACCAGCTGTTCTTCGTGTACTATGCGGTGAGCTTCTGCGAGAACAGCAACCGACGGTTTCTACGCAAGGAAGCTGCGCAGGGCCCGCACAGCCCTGCCTGGTACCGCGTCAATGGCCCGCTACGCAACATGCCAGAATTCGCACGAGCTTTCAGTTGCAGACCCGGCAGCTTCATGAATCCGAATGTGAAGTGTGGCCATGGGTTGTCGACCCGTTTAAAGGATGTGTTATAAACTGTTCGACGTGACTTTGCAGTGGCCATTTGATGTTTCAGTGATTGTTGCACAGCGCACTACCTGTTGCATGTGTAGTACGCACGTCGAACGTCAGACTACCGTTCAGTAACTGTCATAAAAGATGGAGCGTTTTCACTTTGCCTGTGTGCGATTACTCGAAAAGGGGCTCGCGGGGGTGTTGGAAAGTACCACTTAGCAGCTGTGTACGGGTTTAGCTGCACGGTCTGGACAACAGTCTAGAAGCTCGTCACGGGAAACTTGCAGACCAAACACTGCTCTTAATGTTGATATGAGCTGACTTACATTACGTGAACGATTGCACGTATAGTCTGCAGGCCTTACCATAAGTCACCCGTTACGTAAGCCTTAGACCTGCTATAAACTGACAAGCGCACTACACCCTGATCCTCATCCAGAATAGATTGTCATGGCCGAGCCCCCAGAGTGCAAACGCGTTTCGTCGTCGTTGCTACCTCAAGATCGTACCGACACTTCTTGGGTTAAATTGGGCACTACGTTAAGTAGCTGCTCTCTCACTCTTTCTCGGGCGCTCAGAGTTTCGTGCTCCTCAACTCAGCTTTCGTGCTCAGCTATTAACGGGACTTGGACGCTCGAGCACACTCGCTGTGCTGCTGTTATTTCTCTTTTTTCTACTCTGCTCTGCTGCCGCCCCACCGTCCTGCGTTCTCTTTCTTCGCTTTCGTGGAGAGGAGGTAAGAGGTTACGTAACACAGCACGATACCCCTTTTTCGCGCACTCTCCAAAAGCTAGGGCGCGCTCCAGTACGAAACTCGGAGCACGGGCGCAAACGATTGGAGTGCCAAACACTCGCGCTCCGGAGCAGCCACTTAACGCGCCCATTGTGAAGCGTTTTTGCTTGCATCATGGATCGTCAGAATGACTGACGTGGTAAGTCGTGTTTATTTTCGTTGATTCTGTGGTTTCGCTAGTCTTTGACAGCTTGGACAATAAAAAAATAACTTTTGGTCGCAATGAATGAAATCACCTACGGGGTCGCATCAAAAACACCATCGGAGGCCCACCGGCGCCAAACGAAGTCACCGCCACCCCTCCGCGAACTTGATTGGCTGGATGAAAAGCGTTTGCGGATACCCAGCATGGAACGGTTCTCGAAACGGTTCGCGTCTGGGAGGACGCATCGCCGCCTCAAGCTGGGGAGTAGCCAGGGGAGGAAATGATACATTTGGGAAAGGGAAAAAAGGGGGAAATCTTGCTCCTCCATAGAACCCCCTCCCACCTGGGAGGGGGGGGCGATCGACACCCCAAAACATCTCTCCCGTCACCAACTACGCGCTCCGACAAACAAACTCCTGCTACCCCTCCCCCCGAAACCGGCTTGTATCTCGTTAAGTATGACACGCAGAATAATTCGTTTTGTTCAGTATTCTGGCGTGCAGTACAGCTTGGCACAAAACTTTACGAAACACGGCACTGGCATATTTCTTCATCCGAGTGGCCCCCTGCTAGATATCACGAAAACTTTGAATAAGAAACGGGAGACCGGCTATTCGATCTAGGAATATCGCTTCAATCGAGAAACGAGACACACACCCAGGTGTTCCGTAAACCTTTGTCCCAAGCTGTATAAGACGTTCCCGATGTAATGAACCACATCTTATGAAGGCACCGACGTTTCAGATGTTATGCTAGTTCCATCATCAGAACGAGGTTTTGCTTGTTTGCTTGGTACGGGTTAAGAGTGGCCAGCCCAAGCAAAGTTGACATTCTACTCTTTACTTTCAACATTTTGCCTGTTCACTATTGAACGGACAGACAGCAACCCGGAAGCAGGTCTGTGTCTGGGGAATTGTTCATGCTTCCTTTGTTTCTTCTCATATGCCACAATTGCAGGTTCTTCCTAATCCCTGAAGACCTTCATGTGCCACCTACGTACCCATCCAATAAAACCAAACCAGCAAATGTAAAGGCTTATCCTGACGGAACCTGTATGGGCCCAGAAAGGTCGCTGCTCTTACACTGTGCAGCCCATGTGGTTTTCTTAGCGTGTGCAATAAAATGCTCTCTGACTGCATGTAGCAATAGGCACATCATGTACACCGTGTTCAACCAAAATCACACCAGACACCCATGTCAAAACAAGACCTGTATTGCGTCCATACTCTCATACAGATTCGCCTTGAAGTTTTCCTGACTGCACAAAAACATGACCATCCTGTATTTACTTGGGATATGTTAAGTTACTGACAGAACATCAAAGACAGAGAAACTAAGACCAGTTGCGTCAAACGACCTTGCTGTGTGTAAGAGTCTGTCCCCTTAGCGGTTGTCAGCATTGCACCAACAAACAAGGCAGGGTGAGTAGCCTGCACAGAATACCTGTCTAAGCCACACTTTCTGGTCACATACTAACTATGGCATCATACACATTCAAAAAGAAAAACAGTTACAAGTTTACCATCAGTTTAACTTTGCTAAGCCCACACAGAAAAAAAAAAAAAAAGGTTCCTGCCCCAGTTACTGCAGAACGTCCCCCGCGGAGCAAAAACGGATAACTGGTGCGGCATCAGTGCCGGCGGCTATCATGCCGCGGCGGGTATGCATATCAAACAATGAAAGCAAAAATTAATCAAGCTAGGCCTACAGATAATTGCGGAACAGCGAACGAAGAAAGGGCGCCGCAAAAACTGCAGGATTGCGAGCTTCGAAAGTGTTCTCCGAAAAAGAAAAAAAAAAAAAAGAGCAAAGTTAGTTCAGAGCTGAATCATCTGCAGCCATCCGAAGCAAAAAAAAATAATAAATCTCCTCGACCAATAACCGAGAAGAGCGTCGTCGCCGTAAGACACATCGGACAATAAAACAGCTTCAATCCTGCAGCAGTTTCGGTGAATAATTCAATAACCCCACTGCTAAGCTACAAGTACAATGATCAACTGGCATGCTGTCCTACGCAAGAAACGAAATCATCACCAACCAGGACAGCACAGATACAACAAATTTCAATCGCCTGCCCAGAGTTACAAGTGTTAATCAAAAGTGCAGGACGAGACTATCTTGCAAAAAAGAAACTAAACTGCGACAGCAGTTGAAGTATCAGGGTGGCAGCGGTTATACATACTGTATATGAATGCAAGCGGTATAGAACACTGAAAATCTTGAGCGTGCCTTCCCGGGCGAAAGGCAGCACAGCTGCTTAAACCTGTTGGCTTTCGTGTCTGCAAACAAGTTCAGCTTGTCGACGAGCTTTCGTGGGCTCTCCTGTGGACCAGTAACAAAGCAAAGAGCTCCAAATCCTTGTGAAGCGCAGAATGAACAAGGATGAAATCTCATAGAGAGTGGAAACGTGAGAAAGATATTTTTCCCGGCCTAGAGTTTCCAAGCTGTGCTTAACGAACAGCGTCCGAGGTTGAATCGGGTTACCAGCAACTCCGGGCAAATACTATCGCAGCCCGTGACGGACGAAAAAAGGTTGCCGGAGCCGACGTAATGCAAAAAAAAATATTGAAAAAAAAATCCGAGGTGCGATTGGGGGTCACCACGAGGTACCGATAAATATAGATGCGACTCTGGTAGTGACAATCAAGCACACTCTCGTACAGTTGATGAGGTAGTAATGACTCGAGGGTGGGGGGGGCAACCTCGGCTTATCGATCTCCACGAGGGAGCGACAAAAAGAAAAAGAAAAAAAAAAATCCATCATCTTCGTCTATTTGCCTGCGGCAGGCATTCAAAAAGAATCATTACGCCTCGGTGTTGCGACGGGGACGTCGTGGGTCTTCGTCTTGAACGAACAAAGGTTATGTAGAGGCTTTGTTTGGCTTTCTGGCAATCAGGGGGTGAAGGGGGATTAGAGGTTATCTGTCTGAAGCAGATGTCACTGTGTGTGGCCGTTCAGCCTCTAGGTTTCCACGGTGCAGAGGAACAATGCCGGCGCTCCTCGCGTAGCCGGAACAGAACGTCGTCTGCAGGTTCGTCTTACGGAGAAGTGTCCTTGAAATCCAGTTATAAAAAACGAGCCTTATTGGAGAAACGTGGCACAGATTTCTTTCTACCATGCAGCCCTTTATGGTGTGTCTTCTGCTTGTACCTGTTATGTGATCTCTTCGAGGATAGCGACAGAGACCGGGGGGGGGCGTGAACGCCCCCCTCCCAAGCGCTTCCTTTCTTGCTATTCAGGTCATAGTCTTTAAAAAAAAAAAAAAAGAAAGAAGGGAAAAGCTGCGGCAAAAAGTGCCACCTCTCTCTCTCTCCCTCTCGTCGCAAAAGGACGACAACAAAAAAATGGTTTCTCCAACAAGTATCAAAAATAAAAACTCTCCGACAATAACATCTTACAAAATGAAGCGTCTCCACCTCCGTCACACGCACATGCACACACGCACGCACACACACACACTCACGTATATTATATAAGTCAACAATTTGTAGCTCTCTCTCCATTCTTGCACGTGCTTCCGTGTAGTCACATGAATGTACACACGCAGAATTTCCGCAGAAGGATCCGCAGTACATTCGAGCGGGACGCGGCGGCAGACGTTGACCGGTCCCGGGGACCGTCGTGCCGCGCCGTGAAATCGGTGCAGGGCCGGGTCTTGGAAGGACAGCGAGGGGGCCCCCGCACGAAACTGCCGCCCAGGTGCTCCGAGCAGTCACCCGTTGGGCAGTGTTTCACCTCAGTGCACACCAGATCGAGGGCGGTTCCCTCCGCTGCGGAGGCACCAACAAATCACTCTGGCTCCCTGTACAAATGAAGAAGCTTTGCCAGTGCAACCCACAGCTGCCTCTCTACTGCTATCGGTGAGCACAACAACAACTCGTAACAGAGCGCAGTCACTGCCGCTTGTCCGTCCTCAATTGTGATGGTGAGGCAGAGAGCATAGGGCACCACCATGGAGAAACGCGGCTAAGCCTACGCTCCCCCCGCATTTGCCCATTGGTGGCGCTCTATGCCGAACAACTGGTCGTTCTTCTCTGCGCCCGCAAATGTATAAAAACCACGCATCCACCAGCGGTTATGATGTTGATCCTTCGGCATCCAACAAATGGGAGACTGTCGTCGAGGCCATATCTATCAAAGTCCATTTCAACCCCCAAAGTCCAATCGAGTTTGTTCACGTCAAATACGAACGTTTAAATTAAAACAAAAACTGCCGAAGGAGCAACATCCAAACTGCTATGCGTCTCTGCTACCTGTGTGCCCTTTGAAAACCAAACAAAGTGACCTCCAACATCACCACATCTGTCCATCGGATCACCCGTACCTCCTCGTGAAAAAAATAATAATAAAATAACAGAAATAAAGTTACGGCCCCCCCTCCTGCAGCAGCGTCGTCCCTTTACACGGAGCCAAGACCGCGGTCCTTGATCCAACCCAATCCGATCCAATCCAATGTGGGGAACAGCTACTGGAGGAGGGGGAACCGTGGCAGCAGGAAAAGCGAATATTTCCCCTGCCTCTGAGAACTAGTTCCCTGGTTGCACTGGAGGAGGCGGAGGAGGCCGAGGGGGGCCTTGAGGGGGCAGATTTCGGCGCCCGCTGCGGAGGTGCGGAGGAAAGGGTGGCTGTCCGCTAGCCATTTGATTACGGTTCACCATGGCGCGAATCTGGCGTTGGGCAGCCTGGAAAGAAGGGAACAAAGATGGTGGAACAGCACAACTCGTAACCGAAGCGCCCCTAGCTTTCTGCGGCGGATAATTAACTTTTCCGCGGAGTGGGACTTACAAATCCTCAGGATTCCGCGGACGAGAGAGAACAAGCGAAAAAAAGAAAGAAAAAGTGCAGCATTCTCCCAAGATCGCATACTGATTCATCCTGCGCACTTTTCCAGCCTCTCGTGTAATTTTTCAGTGCGCAAAGAAAACTAGACTCAACTATGTCAATCTCTCTCTCTCCAGGTGTTGCTGTCGTTAAATTTCCTTTCGCGGCACATTCAGCCAGCATTAGCAGAAGTGGCGGGGATCGCATTTGAAGTCCGAAGAAACAAATTTCTCTTCAAACTAAACTATACTAAGCACTAGTAGGCCGGAAAAATTTGTTGATGCTTTCCTAACGCGCTTCCAGCTCTGCCTTATAACATCAGCTTCCATTTCCCCGAGGCGACATTTCGTCGCTGTACACTGACAGAGGCACCGCCGTCATCAAATCCGCTCGTCAGCTTCACCTAACGCATTCGGGCCTTAGGTGAAGCTCGCTTTACAGCGCTGTCATGCAACTCACGGGGGGGGGGGGGACAGCACGTGCTGGGCCTTTTGAATCAACCCGTTGGCCAAAAACGAAGATGAAAAGGCGTTACGACAGGCCTCTTCTACTCAGAGGAACGGAAAATGAACAATCATCGCCTTTTTTTTTTTTTCCTCAGTATTTTAATTGGTTGATTTCTTTTGATACGACTTTCAGACGATACGTATACTTTCAGTCACCCCAAAGGAGAACTTCGCTGGTTGGGCAAACGGAGCCAGAAATTTTTATACATCAACTCTATCGGCCCTGTGGTCAACACACACAAAACACACAAAAACACACACACACACACAAAAAAAACGGACGATTCTGAGGGAAACAGCAGGTTTCGCACGACACAGACAATTCGCAAAATTTCGCGGAATCGCAGAAAGCCAGGGGGCTCTTCTCTTGACTCATCATGAATCCTGTTTTGCAACAGTCTCTTCTGTATCAACACTCTTTTGCAACGGTACAACCCTAAATGTAGACCCTACGGTCGTGCAAGGACTTACTTGTGTACTGAGGAAGTCTCCTAGGAGGTGAACTGGGGTCTCCTCCGTGTTGGCATTCTGACTTTCGTCCGGCAGCTTGATCAGCGCGCGTGTCAGCCGTTGAAGCTCACGAACCTACAGGGGAGCAATTATTAAGCGCGACTCTGGCACCGGGAACACGGCACAATGCGCTCCGCGAGATGCCGTACCGTTTGGCCTCCTTTTCCGATAATTCTTCCAACTTGGTTGGATGGCACATAGATTTCAACTCTCAACGTTCCGTCTTGAGATCCTCCGCATCCCTCAAAGCACACTTTCTTGAAGATCATGTACTGGGCCTAGAAAGAGAAACATGTAGCCACGCACGCTCTCCCAAGATGTCAAGCGTGGTCACGAGCACCAAAGACGTGCACTCACTTTCCATTGGGACTCCGGGTTACCAATGATCGTCACCCTCCTTTCGTGAGAATCCGTGGGTTCATCCTTGTTTGACTGAGCAACCTACAATCGAACGGTACTTTGAGAGGCTCACGTTCACATCTCGTGGTCCGAAGTGAATCTTGAAAACGAGCTGGTCTATATTTAGAGTCTGAAGCTTTCAGGAAATATTTTTTTTCTAAATTCGGGGGGGGGGGGGGGGGGGGGGGGGGGGTAAAAATTGGGTAGATAAATGTATGCTTTAAACTCATGCAAACTCGGGTGAAAAAACTTCCAGTTTGCCATATTAGGGGATCAATCGGGCCCAGGTATTCAAAATAACTGTACTGGTTTGGTACGAACGGTAATGTAATGGCATTTGCTGCAGAACAAGTTTGTGTGCATTCCTACAGATGTCTCAGTGTGTGCAACTAAGAGGCTACCTTCAGTTTGGGGTGCAAATTTGGGAAAGAATCAGGTTAAACCCTAAAACTTCGGGCTCTATCTATATTTAGGACCACGCGTTTCTGGGTTTTAAGTCTTTTGAAAATCTGGGGGGGGTAAAGGAGCAGTAAAACATGGTTAAAACGGGGAAATATCGGGTGGAGGCGTATATTTTCCCAGTGGAAAATAAAAAAGAGCATTTCTTCCCATTTTTGATTAACATAAGATGTGGAATAGCAGTGTTGAGTGTGCAGTGCATAACACTGTGCTGTTCCTGTATTGCTTGGCTGAATTGGCACTTTGCCAAGTTAGTATTCTGGGGGTTTCGGGCTTTGTCCTACCTGACAATTATGTAAAACACAGGGTCTTATCTATGTTCAACTAAAAACGCAGTCATCCAACAGTTCCTGCACTTGAATATTTTAGCGTCTATGCTTTTCTGAACAGCACATTCGTGTGCAATATTGGGTTAGATATGAGCCCCCCTGTCTCCATCGGGAAGTAATTCTTGAAAGCAACAAGTGAACCCAAGATCGCTCACTAACTTGTCCCGCATTCAAGGAAAATTGGACAAAACTCTGGCATTTTCTCACTGGACGTTGTGGTATCGGATAGTTACGGCCATCAAGCCACGAGGGAGAGGAGAATAAAGCTTGAGTTAGTTGACTGCACATTACGGTATATGACACCACAGACGTTCCAGTCGTTAAATGTTCTTTCGTCGCAGCACGCTCAGCCGCATAAGTGTTGGGTTTAACACGTGAATATGTCACAGCTCGACTGTAACTCTTACACAATTCTGTAGTATACTGAACATTCCACAAAGAAAAAAAAAGTAGAAGAAGAAGAAAAAGAGCATTATTCTGCAGGTAACGGCAGGTTCTGCGAGACACGGCCAATTCCGAGAGCTAGGGGCTCTTCCAATGCTTATGTGCGTACCTTGATTGTAGCACCAGAAGCCATGATCATGTCTCTAATACTGGAACCCCCAGTTCCGATGACGGCACCCACAGTGCCATTGGGTATGTACACGTACACAACCTCCTTCCCCGTGGGGTCGTTCTGCGGGTACGGCCCTGCCTGGGCGGAGGGATGCATGTAGGCCCCGCCGCCGCCACCATAGGCAGCACGCGGATGAGGCGGAGGAGGGTGGTAGCCGCCTCCCCCACCCATTGTGCCCATCAGGGCCATCGGGTGTAGGCCAGGGAACATGAGGGCCTGAGGGGCCAAGGCAGCCAGGTCATTCTCGTAGCTCTGGCGCAGCTTCGCGCTGATCATCTGTTCCGCTCGAGACACTCCATCTGGCTTGCCCTTCACAGTTATTACTCGTTCCAGGCTCATGGCATTGGCATCGTGCATGCTTTATGAGAGAGAGAGAGAGAGAGAGAGTTAACAGCAAGACCAACGTGATTAGATGACGGCAGCTTGAGCACTTCCGAGTAAAATATTTACCTCGAGACCGTCACTTTGGTGTCTGTCTGTTCCATGATGCGCTTGATGGTGTTTCCATTTTTCCCAATGATGCGTCCAATCAGGTTGTTATGCGCAAGAATCTTCAGAGGAACTTCCCTGTCAACATGCATCATTTACGCGTATGTAATACACTGTGTTAACACTGCAAGAACGTGCTGATGTGTGCACATAATTTTGTAATCCGTTGTACGTGCAATTCCTGAAGATTCGTCTATTTTATTTTAGTTTATTTATTTAATTTTTTTAATACCCTTAAGGCATAACAATCTTGTTTGCAAACATGCCCTGGTACAGTATGTAGTGACACAAAAGCCAAACATCTTTGTTGCCCCGATGCCAATTCTGAAAACCTCATCTCAAATACAAGACGTTGATTGGTTGGCCCGGCCCAGTGTTCCTCGAGTTTGAAGTTCCCCCGGGGGCTAAAAGCTAAAAAGAACTTACGCCCTAGAGCAATGTTTTTTGCTAATTATGCTAAAAATGCTGATCACTAATTTTTTGAAAGGACGTAAGCCAAGCAAAATACTGGTAGCAAAGACGACGAAATGCCGGCACTGAAATTTGCAACAAACGACATTTCAGAATTGGACGCGTCACAATGCACATAATTTATCGCAGCATTATAAGTTTTATTGACACACCTGGTAATGCTGCTCAACATTGGTACCATTTACGGCCATCACTTATCATTCCGCTGTGAAGGACAGCTTTCAGAAACGCTTTCAGCAAACATGTACCACAAAATATTCCCCAAATGTGCTTCAACCCAAATTAGCGGAATTAACCACCGTCACAGCAACCCCAATTGATTGTCTCAAATCCAGCTACAGAAACAACGTTTACAATGCCCCCAGGCCTTGTTGACGTGTGTCGCAAGATGGCCTTTGCCAGCGAAACTCACCCTCTATTAGTATTGCTTGCTTCCTGCTCCATCACTTCCAAGATCTTCTGGCAAGCCAGAGAACAGTTCTCTGGGTTCCCATAAATGGTGATCACCTGCAAGTAAGTTTAGTATATTACACGAGAGAGGGGCTGGGCTGCTACGACGACCCACACACTTTTTTTCGTGACATCCCGTTTGCTCAGGCAGCGAGGCATCGAGAGGAAACAAAAATTCTTACGAGTCAACGAGTGTCTTCCAGACCTGATTAAAAATTGGAGACCCAAATTTTTCCAGTACTGACACTGCCCTTTTTCGTCAGCCAGTGAAACTTACGTGGTCTAAGAACTAAGGAATTTGCGTGGCGGACTTACTTTTTCGAGAGAGCCAGCGTTTTCTTTGCGATGCACGTCAACCCTGTAAGTAAACGTGAGGCTGTGTTCACGGCACTGACAGCCAAATGTGGTGCACAGACAAACCTCCTTATAAAGGGTCTTGTGCGGACTGTTGTATTCAATTGAATTGTATGAAATATATTAAATTCAGTTGAATTGTAATCAACCGCAAAAGGTATCTGTTCAAAATAAGTGTTACAATAGCCTGTGGGATAACAAGCAAGCCGATTCAAGTTGCTCGGATTTTCAGAGCTACGGTAGGAAATACGTTCAGAAGCAGAAAAGCAAAAGGTACAATACAATAGCTCCTCTGCATTTGGTGAAGCACTAAGACAGTCAGCATTACTGAATTGCCAGAGTTCTTTCAGTTCAATGCATTTCCGAACAGCATTCACAGTATACCCTGAGTACGAATCTATCCCGTAGTGTTCTGTTGGACTAAATATTTTCGTTATGGCAAAGTCAATTAGGTAATCAATTTTGCTGCAGGATCAGCCTGGAAATTACGGCAATCTGACTTGTGCCAGGTGAAAAACCACTGATGCGGACACAGCTTCACAAATGCCCTGTCTAGATTTACGTCATTCATTTAAACTGTGTGAACGGAAATCATTAAAAGAGAGAGAGAGAGAGAAAGGCAGCGTAAATGAAGTGCTAGTTGGTTACATTTTGCCCGACCACAAGGAGGTTCAGCTGTACATACACATTTCATGAGGAAGAACATTCATGTACTTTTGCATACCTGGCCCTAGATTGCTGCGTGATCTGTCGTATGGTACCACCTGCTCTACCAATGATAGCACCTACCATGTCACTGAGTACGAGTATCCTAAAAGTTCAAAGGCCGTCGTTATACATTCGTTCCATCACTAGTTTACCCCCACAGCATACCCAGAGCCTGACTTTTTAGGGTTATACCTCATTACACCAGATATTTACCCCCCTCCCCCCCCTCACTCCCCAATTCAAATAACTGTAAACAGGGTTTAACCCGGTATCTCCACCGAACAGTGCCTGACCAGGGGGATCCGAAGTCATCACAAGTAACACAGGGCCTTGGAAACTGTTGTGAACGCGTAAGTATTCTTGGGTTGAGTCAGGTGTAAATCGGTGGCTCACTGCATATATCTAGTATCGCACATAACTGCTGACTTTAAAAACCCTCTTTGCTTTGTTCAGCTTTATCATTCCCTCGTACGTGCTAAGTTTGAATTTGCGTCCACCTACTGGAATACTATATTTAAACCAAGTAGTGATAACACCGAATGCGTGTGCAGCGACGTTTTGTGAGAATATACAATTATCGTTACATCGGTCGCTCTCTCTGCTTTGATTATCACAACATATTGAACCTGTTAAATTGTACGTTACTATACAAAAACGTGACATTGTTTTTCTCCAAGTGCACTGATGGCATGTTTGACTACCCCCCGTCTATTGCTGGTCTATTGCGTAACAGTCTAATGCCTGCCTCCCTTGTGCGCCATCACACAGACTTCAGCTGTTCACAGGCACAGTAAAATAAAGTTTGATTTGATCAGATCTGATTTCAAGGGGCAGCAGGGTTTCTGTTTTGACAGTTGACAGACTGACAGTTGAATCAGGCTCACTTCAATCCTAATTATTGAAGCAAAATATAGCCAGCTATAGCCAGCCCTCTCACCCCAATGTTGCCGAAAAATATAACCCAAAAAAGTCAGGCCCTCCTTGTCAGTCACACTCCTTTATAGCGAACACCTTTTTAACGAAAATACCACTACGGCAAATTTTTTTGCGGTCCCGCTGGAGCCCTATAGGTCCAATAATGGACATCCTTTTTAACGAAAATACCTTTACTGCGAATTTTTTTTGCTGTCCCCTGAGTTTCGTTGTAAAGGAGTTTGACTGTACCTATACAGCATGCCGTAAGGTGTGCAGTGGATCTCTGTGCGGAATGTACCTGAGGGGAAAGTCTGAAGGACGCATAGGAGATCCCTGGTTGCCAGGGTACCCAAACGGGCGGAAAGGGACACGACCCATTCGCCCCATACGGTTGTTACGGTTCATGTCTGTTGCATACTCCACCCTGAGCATAGAGCCTTCGTACTCATAATCCCTCAGTTGAGCAACAGCCCTGAAAAGAGGAAGAGCGCGCCATTTTCATCACCTCCATAAATAAAAGAACGTGAGTCACGCAAGCCGAAAGACGTTAAAGGAGCACAGAAAGCAGTCTCGAAGATTTTCTGTTTCCGACACATTACGAAAGGATGCGACTTAACCAGACGACAAATACAAAAAAAAAAAGAGAAAGAAAAATACTCTGGACGCATTTTTTTTGTATAAAAAATGCACTCGAACATCAATGCCCACGTTCCCGCTCACTTCGCTCTACAGGGCGAAACGCGGAGGAGGAGGACGGGTGATGGATGATGAGGAAACGGGAGGATAGGTGATGTGATTACGGATGGGTGACCACACTCAAGTCGCAGTCAGCACTTCCCGCCTGTTTTTCTTTTTTCGGTTCTTTCCCATTTCTCTCTGTGCAGAAGACTACGTTTCTCT
The DNA here is from genome assembly GCF_037126465.1 of Ornithodoros turicata. NCBI lineage: Eukaryota > Metazoa > Arthropoda > Arachnida > Ixodida > Argasidae > Ornithodoros > Ornithodoros turicata. The sequence goes on along the minus strand of NC_088208.1, from coordinate 36,213,506 downwards.
AAACCAATCAGCAGGCTGTACCGTAGTGACGTCAAAGCGACACGATCACAATTTTGAAAATAGCGTTCTACAACATTCATCCATCTGCCAAATGAATCAGTTCACATCCTGCATCTCATTTTGACAGGCAGGATAACCGCTTGGTTTTTTAAAAAAATTTGTGACTGAAGTGATTTCTGTGCTTCTTTAAAGGGGTTGTGAAAACATTTCAAAACTTTTGAAGAAACAACGTTGCAAAAATTGATTTGTGCGTACTAAACATGGACATAGAAACACCATGGTTCCTGCGACCACGCATTATGAAGCTATTGCACTCCGAAGGTGACGCAGTGGGTGAACTAATCCGTCGCTCTCAACCCTTCACCATCGAGACAGGTTTTTGGAGTGATGTTTTATCATGGTGAAAGGAAGTGCATGATTTTAGTTCACATGAGGACATTGGCTGCTGTAAAGAGGGGACCGGCCACCAGAGAACCGTTAGTCCGCCGGGATTGCAACATAGGCAAACCTACAAGAAGGACTCACAACCCACCCATTCCTCACTGCGGACTCCTCTCGAAAGATGAGAGGGTTCACCGCACTACTGTAACCGCACGTTGACTAGCAAGCAAAACTCACCGCCAGGAAAGCATCTCGTTGCGTTAACCGCCCGTTGAAACGACGTTGAATGGTTGAACTCCGTCCGAAATAACGACCTGGCTGCCGGTTGCCGTAACAACCGCTATCGGAAGTGACGCCAAGTACAGAGTTGCAACAGCGGCATCGGGTGTGCGGAGCAAAGGGCCAGATATAAATAGCTGCCGATAATAACTATCACTTTCTCCAAAGGAGCAGCGTGGAATTCATTTCCACCAATGTCGTACAGTTGCAGACGACACAGCGTCTTCTCCAGGAATAGAATCGACTTTCTCAGACTCGTGGCACGCTAGACTAGAGAGCATCGAAAGCGAAATCCTGTTTCATGCTTCGTTAAATGTCACGACATTGCGCGATACATGAGTGGCAAATATACTTACAGCGCCCACAACCGTTGTGTGAACAGCGAGCTGTCACCCGGTGCCGCGGCGGAAACCACTGATTGAGAAGTTACCCGTCAAAAGGGACTCGTTACGAGTTAAGTTACCGCCTGCAAAATGTAACTAAGTTAATAACGAAGTTCTTCGCCCTGAAATGTAACTCGCAGTTACTGAGTTACTTAAAAAAAAGAACGAGTTACTTCCAAGTTACTTCGGACACCAAATAGCATTACGCAGGTGCAGGGCGCGCGTGAGCAGTTGAGTTAGACCTTGAGTTGCCTGCGGAGGAGTGCAACGCGCTTAGACACGTTTTTGTTTATGTCCAATAATAGACCTCTCCCCGTTTGTAAACAAATGACGTCGTAGTGTTCGACAGCGCCACAAATTTGGTAGAATTGAACTACGCTCGAAGCTAGAGGTGAACAAGGTCGCGCATGAAAGCCACCGTCTTAAGGAGATTACGATATGATCGCTGAAAGGGACGAGACCCTCGGTCCTGCTTTTCTTTCAATGGGAGGCAGCTTATAAGTGCCCGTTCGTGGAACCCAGCCCTCTCCTTCCGATTTGTTTCGGTTTCAGTCTGTCTACCGATGTCACGATGGCGTTTCTCCGGTAGAGGTCTATTCGAACGCTTTGCATCTTACTCCCCGTGGGCGCACAATGGTTCAGCTTTATTTCAATTGCAGCGGTTCTTACTTCCTCAATAAAATACTGTCATTGATTGGATATCATGTTTTATGGCAAAAAATGCCACGAAGGAACCGGAGAGAAAGCAAGAAAATATGTGGACGTGAGTGAAAAGTGAGTTAAAAGTAACTTGGAACTTAACTTAAGTTACTTTGGCAAAGTTACCTGAAAAAGGAACGAGTTCCTCTGAACGTTACCACGGCGCAAAAGTACCGAGTTAAGTTACAAGTTACCAAAAAAAGGAACTTAGTTACAGTAACGAGTTACCTCAAACTCTGGTGGAAATTACAATTCTGCGTCTGCATGACACGGGGGAATATCTTTCGTGAGAAGAGAAAGTCGATGAATCTGCATGATGTCCTACATGCCAGGATGACGCACTTCCACTAGCTGTTTGACGGCCCGCCTTTGGTGCGCGGATAAAACGTCGCTTCCTGTTTGTCTGCCGACATCTCACAACGCTGTTCAACGCCACCGTCGATGGCAGCGTGAGAGAATTCGTAGTTTAAAAAAAAAAAAAAAACGTTCAAATGAGGGAAGCGAGACGTTGCGTGTAGAGTCCAAGAACTGCAACGTACGAAACGGAGCCACATTTTTTAATCGATAGCATATGGTTTCTCAACGCCTTTAAGAAAGTTCTACGTTTAAATTTTTTTTTTGGCTCAAATGCTTCTGTAAACATTGCCAGACACGTGTGTCTACATCCAACGCCCGCTGAGTGGGGTTGAGCACAACGGTCCAGCTAAAACTCCGAAGCTTCTCCACTCCTTCAATTGATAACACACTGCCACATGCGGTGCAGCCGGAAAAAAAAAGGCATGTTCCACGCAGTTTCAAAACAAAGACTTCACAGAACCAGATTGGGAATAAACACATCAGCATACACGCCAGGAGAAATACGTACTGCTGTGCCTGTTCTTGAGTTTCATAAGTTACTTGCACACGGTACGTTGCACTTTCTGTCTTCGAAGGAACTAAAACAGAGCAAAATGAAGAAAGGAAATGAAGAGCCCAATAAAACAAGGACAACACAATTTTCACTGCAACACACGTCAAAAAACAATGCACGTTAACGCACGGCCACACGCCTGCGCTTAATCGCAAGAAAGATATGCAACAGACGTCATTATGAACGGCTGCATGGCCTGCTGCTCGTGCGACCGGGTCCTTGCAAGGAAACGCAAGGCGTTACCAGCAACGCTGAAGTAAGCGACTCACCCTGCTCAAGGTTTTGCACATTGCCGAAGGTGGAAAGAAGCTGGTGGACGTCTTCCCGCTCAACATGGTTGGGGATGTTGCTCACCTGAACTCGTGGTGAGCGACTTCTGCTAAAGAAGAAACGGTTCTCTTCAGCATGAGACACACACGAAATGACACTACGGATCGCGTGAGTTTGCTCGAGGCTGACCAAACATTTGAGCACCTGGAACTTGTATACAAGGCAACACAGAGTGAACATTTAATAAATGTGCCTTCTGTTCGAGGTGCACTTCAGAAAGGAACAGAAATCAATAAGACCAGCATGTTTTTTTTTTGTTTTTTTTTTCGGGGCAGTGTTGCAACCGTCGACATTTTCAAACTCCTCAACAACTGGTAATGCATATGGGGTTCACCATTTTGCTCCAATCATGCAACTCCATCACAGCCAAAGATTAAACGCGCAGCACTTAAGCGAGAACCGCATTCAACAACCTGCTAAGTGATCGCAATATTAGTGCGCCGGGATTGCAACATAGGCAAACCTACAAGGATTCACAACCCATCCATTCTTCGTTGCGGACTCCGCTCGCAAGATGAGAGGGTTCACCGCACTACTGCAACCGCACGTTGACTAGCGAGCAAAATTCACCACCAGGAAGGCATCTCGTTGCGTTAACCGCCCGTTGAAACGACGTTGAACTCCGTCCGAAATAACGACCCGGCCGCCGGTTGCCATAACAACCGCTACCGGAAGTGACGCCAAGTACCAAGTTGCAACAGCGGCATCGGGTGTGCGGGGCAAAAGGCCAGATAAAAATAGCTACCGATAATAACTATCACTTTCTCCAGAGGAGCAGCGTGGAATTCATTTCCACCAATGTCGTATAGTTGCAGACGACACAACACATCAAAATCGATGTCGGCCAAGAGAGATGCGCGGGCTGCGAACCACGATGCCCGCGTGCTCACGCGCGCGTCTTCTCCCGGAATGCCCGGAATAGAATCGAGTTTCTCAGACTCGTGGCGAGCTATACCAGAGAGCATCAAAAGCGAAATCCTGTTTGGTGCTTCGCTAAATGTCACGACATTGCGCGATACGTGAGTGGCAAATACTTACAGCGCCTACAACCGCTGTGTGAACAGCAAGCTGTCACCCGCTGCCGTAGCGGAAACTACAATTTACCGCGTACACTGGCAGACAGGTGACACGGAATCCGACTCCTGTCGCTACCGGCGCAGACGGCGGCACAGAATAAAGACATAGCAACTGCCCCCACCCGGCACAACGTCCGTATGGACTTTGGATGCCGCGACGTTGCCGTCGACGCCAGAGCGCGCCGATAAGCGTCCCATTAAATTGCATTTTTGAGTCTCCTGACTACGCGGTGAGCCAGTGGGTCCCCGAGACAACATTGGGAGGGTCTCTTGGGTCACTCAGAAACATGTATGCACTTGGCCGTGCTACCGAATGATGCACAAGATGTCATTCAGCTTTACGCGAACAATTTACCACTAAGAGGCTTTGAAAAGGAAGTGAAAAATGTAAATACCTAATATGACATGCATTCTTTCAATTACCAACACTAAAATGGAAACAGAGAAATATTTGCAGCTGCTCGCGCACAGGCTGCAACAACGCTATCAACCGTATACGAGCAGCTAGGTACAATGGGAAAACCGACAGCTGCTGCTCGCTACTGTCAACAAGAGCCCCCTGCTGCAGATGTGCGGAAAGAACAATTCGTGCTGCACTTAACTTATCAACTGCATGACCTCCAGGTTGTAACCCGGGTTTCCCACCACTTGCACTGAATGCTTTCACAATGAGTAAGCAATGCCAACAGCCTTCAAGCAGCCCATTATCTAGGGGATTTACTGTATCTTATCTATCTTACCCAGAGCAATAACCACAAGCTACACAAAGGCACACGTCGAAAGAATAAGCAACTTTCAACCATGTGATGGAGTAGTGATATTCTTTTACCATCTACGGAGATGACAGCACAATGGTCGTGTACGCTGTAGAACCGGCCCATAACGGCAAGTTCGGGTAATTAGAAGAGCTGGTAACAATGGTGTTAACCAAGCTGCATCAAAAGATTAGCTGGATACTGGCAAGAATTCAGTGCGACTAATCAGCATCATTTGAGCACATTATGTTTGTACCTTTTTTTCTTTTTTATGTGTTGCTGATTAAAACATTCTATAGAAATAACCTATCAAAATACTGGACAACGATCAGGACTACCTTCTATTGGACCTTGCAGTCAACGCAGATGCAAAGGGAAAGTGAGGACATTTTCTTGTCAGGGCCACTAACAGAACAACAGCCTTTTCCTGAAGTGACATTAGTGATATCTCTGCCCATGAAACCATTTTGCTTATCACATCTTCAGTTTATCAGTTTTGTGTTTGCCTCTGCGTGACACGGATTTTTGCCTTACTTGTTAACAATCTCCACACTACAGCATCCCAGAGTAATGATTGTGAGCAGATTTACACATTAGGAAAATTTTGTTGAAAGATTCACAATATACTTGTTACCTCCAAGAGCAAACAAAACAATAACCAGGAAGACAACCCCTAATATTGTGTCCCCGAACACGGCCATGGAAAGTTTCAGTGGTTGCGGCAACTTTGGGGGAACAACAGAGGTGTTTTGTGTAAACATAAAGGAGCATTTTCAAGAAAAAAAGTTTGTATCGTACCAATGATTAGAACTGAATTTAGCCAATGCCATTTAGTATGTACGGGCATGTAGAAAAGATCTCGTCATAGCAACCCTATATTTCTACCCGCTATATTCAGGGGGCCTACGAAATTGAGAACTTCAAATTTCCTGACTTTTCCAGGTTTTCACTGGCTAAAACGAAAGAGCACTTTGTGTCTGCTACTATGTTTTGGTGAAAATCACTCACAAAATTGATAATTTCTTGCACGATAGTGAGGCCGCCCTACTGTTCCGACTTCTTAGCTTGTCGTATCAGCAAACTGTTATTGATTCACTGCACATTGCCAGGGCACTTCTCTGCGACTTTCCCTGACTTCAGCTGCTTTTTGGCAACTTCCCTGACAATCCCCCCCCCCCCCGACTTTCTCAGTCGCATCAAAATTCCCTGACAATTCCCGGTTTTCCAGGACACCCTGTATGTTCAATCCTCTTTACCAGAATAATGTTGGGAGCCCATTTCATCCCATCATCTCCACCACGGATGCAAAGTGCTTTTCAGATTTACGACATTACACGACCGTCCCCACAAATTTCACCTGCACTGGCCATATGTGTGGGAACAAAAGTAATTAATTGGATTTCACGCGATCCCCTGCAGGGGTCAATCTTCTCGCTTTTGCACCTGTTCATACTTTCGCATTTCTGCTTCCGGTTCCAACAACGACAGCAACTTGATTTGAGAAAGACATACCATCCTAAAAGGACACAGAATCATAGGCCTGTCATCGAGATAACCAGGATCTAAAACCAGATGGACGTGTAGTTGTCATCCACTGTTGAGAAACTGAGATAAAGCTCGAACTACGTCAAGAAAAGCAAGCTACCTCTGTCTCTTAACAATAAATTACAGGCTGTTGCTTACTTTCATGCCAGACATTAGACAAGAACTTCACATTAAATATTAAATTAGCACAGGCCTTATCGGGACAGCTTCACCTGCTAAACTTGTGTTTAACTTGTTATTGCAACAGCAAGAAGACCTATCACTTAAGAAGAGATTCCCGGAAATGATGAACTCTTCACAGATATATTATTCTTAAGATTAGGGACGTAACTACGACGTATTCCGTTCCGTGCCTGCACAGTGTGGATAAGGCGGACGTGTTCACCGACATGTTTCGACATTTTAATGAAACCAAGCAAAATTTAGCACTTAATACGGAAAGTCACCCGTGAAAGTGTCTGACAGCAGGAGCAAAGTCTAGCTGAAACCCAGTTGCATCATCAACATAAAACGTGCAAATTTGAGCACCGCAGCAGTCAGGTGCACATTTCATCTCAATCCGTTGACTGTGGAGATAATTTCGTTGGTCCATCACACCGGTATGTTAATTGGATAGAGTATGAGTTTGCACAAAAAGAAAACCCGGGTTCGTGGGTTATTTGTGAAATGTGTCTAATGTCTGAAATGTGTATTGCGGATTAACAGTATACATACCTCCGGTTTTGAGGCACGGAAGGCTCCACAAGCAGTTGTGACCCCATGAATGAATGCCCTGAAAAATAAACGAATAATAAGTGAATGAAATTCACAGTGGGCATATATTCAGGCAAACTGAGACACTGAAACGTGCTGTTCCATCAAATACAGCCCAGAGACAAAAGCCCTACGTCAGCCCCTTTCGATCAGCTCTTGGACAAGCATGAAATAAAAAGTTCAACAGGTCCTACAGTCTATTCCGCAGAATGAGCTGCAACATTACTGTAATTATTGTTGCCGTGGAAGCAACTTTAGTAAGCAACACTTGGCTCTGATGAGTTCTGTGGGCATCTGCTAAAAATATTGCACTGCAATACTGAATTCACCTCGGTTTTATGCGTTTGACCAGTGCATCGCGATAGGAAGCTGGACAGGATGGTTCAAGGATACTTCCAACATAAATGAGGACGTCCTTGCTCGTCGATACTTTAAGCGTTCATATCTAAAGGGTAGGGGGAGTAAAGGGTGAACTGAACATGCTTCCCGGCACCAGCCCCACAACTTTAGTGTAGGGAATATACTCACGCTGTGAACACCCCAATGGCAGCGAACAGAAAGAAATTCGCTCTAGTTCAACCACGTTACAACTACACCTATCATTACACTATTTCTCTTATCAGAAGTCTCTATTTATCTCATAGTCTTGTAAGCCTAATCACCAGCCATGTGAGTCTCCCCATGCATGTGGTCACTTATTGTGTGCGGTCGAGCCTGACATTAGCCGGCAACGGTTGTATCGGGCGCCTAGCACCACAAATACGTCATATATTACGAAATAACTGCTCGTACGAAGGCACTAAAGTTTCCCTCGAAGAAAAACACAGCCACGCCGCTACAGATTTGGACTCGGCGCCATTTTGAAATGAACTACACTCGCCGGAGTGGCTCGAGCTTGCCCAAGTTGACGTGACAGCAGAAAAGAAGTTGGGCTTCTCGCGCTACACACCATCGATACTGTTTCACTCACCGTTTAGCGCTTCTATGACCTTGTCAACCGACTGCTGATCAGAGCATTCGACGAAAGCATAGCCACCTTTCTTCACGAGTACAGATTTGGGTACAATGCCGGTTTGTTCGTGAAAAAGTTCCCGAAGAGATCCTTCGTTGACGTCTGCCGGTAAATTTCCTATGTATAGCTTGCTCATCGCCCCTGCCGTATTTTATGGATGCTATGATAGATTTTTGTGAGTCCGGATTGAAATAAAAAAAACTGAAGGATACGATGATGGTAATCACAAAAATGCCAACATGAGCGCCGACGAGTCGCTTGCCCCCGCTTGGGAATGGCCGAAAATGCCAAGCACACGTGGTCATAAATAGACACGTGACTAGAATAATTTTTGCTGAGACACCAAGGTTTTTTACTTCACATTCGACAAATATTACATCTGAAATAATTTCGAGTCGGTATGACTCCGTAAAACGTTGTACTTTTCCTGCAGTTCTCAAAAAGGCTTACGGTCACCGGCTTCCGTTTTACGTTACTCGATGGTCCCTGAAACGCGCGCGGCCAATAAAACGCGCACGATGCAGAAGCGGCCAAGCGGCGTTTTCCGGCCGGCCACCCAGCAACTTGTCCACGTGGTTGCTCGCGGTTCAGAACGGCAGCAACAGTGTGGCTTTGGCTGGGCGAAGTTTCGCAGTGCGCAGGCGTTTCCGTGAAACGGCGTTGAATGCCCAAGCAACAAATATCAAGAAAATAGAAGACAAACGACCTGATGTGTTGAAGTGAACATTTCCTTGTGAACATGAAACGGTGAGAGGACGGGTCAACTAGTTGCCCCCTGTCCTTCGCGCTGTCGTCGGACTCAAGGAACCATTTTATCTGTATCAAGGAAATGTTCGCTTCTTCAACAAAGATCACAAAAGAGTCGCGACACCAGCGGCGGATCCAGAAACTCGATTTTGGGAGGGCGTTCCTTTTTTTTTTTTTTTTTTTTTTGTCGGAGCGAGGAGTGAGGGAGAGAAGGAAATCCAATGTAGAAACTGACGTTTTGCGGATTCGCCACTGCGCGACATTCGTTCGTTTTTTGCGGGTGTCATTTTTGCTTGCACCTCGAACTCTGAAATTTTCTTCTTTTGGGAATGGTTAACAATTATGGGAAATTGTGGACGTATCTGCCCAGTCCAAACTGAACATTTTCTGAGCTTTCGTGACTTCAAGTTTCAGTTAATTTCTTACTGTTGTATAGTAGGAAAAAAATACAGAAATATTTATCACCCGATCATATTTCAAGGAGCGAACATAGGGGGTTTGTCTTGGCAGTACGTGAAGACAGTTTTTTATTCCAATGTAAATTTATGTATCGGAAATTCATCGAAGGCTAGCGCGGACTGAGGTAGGAACATAATCATATTGGAAATCAAGTATATACGCGGCTAAACTTCTTCCCCATCTCAGAAACGCCTGAAATGAAATAACACGTCCGCCATCACTTCGCTTCTTCGGTATGCCCTGTCCAAACGTGGCTGTCTACTTTTCCTCGGGCTTTGGAAAGCGTACGATGTATCGCCACAGGTTTGCAATCTCGCTCGTGCCGAATCGCTTGTGGAACTCTTGGTCGACGCGCGATGCCTGCGCAGGTGTCATCCAGTTCTTCCATTCTCCGATCCGGCCTCTCGACATATTTCCCAGCTGCGCGTGGTCCCTATACATCTTGTACATGAAGGCGAATGAGCTTCTGCTGATCAGCCTCTTCAGCATGTGGCGCTCCCTCACCATCGTCCCTGCTACGCCACCTGCAACACCACCGAACACGACCCCTGCATCAGTAGACGGATCCGAACAAAGCCTAGCAAAGGTGCCAAGTGAAAAAACGGACGGACGGACGGGACACCCAGTTTTCACACCCTCTCCTACATTTTCGGCGAAGCATACTGAGGAGACACACGTTGCATGCACCATCTAGTGAACACGGCAGAGGGTAACAGAACCTAACCACTATAAAGACTAATTACCAGTCAGGTGCGCGAACAATTACACCACGCCGACAGGAATCATGAAACGTAGGTACGGGCAACGCCACCTAGACACGAAAGGCCTGCCTAATGTGGACATGCGTAGTCGTGATGTCGTCTGCTTCGACCAATCGCCGCATACGATTTCAAACACAGGCTTTTTTGTGGCTACTGGTGGCTGATGACGGATATGGATCGTCTCTATATAGGCTACAGTCGAAAAGGACGTCTGTGGTACTAGCCTCCGCTTCGTAATTTTCCATCCAATTTAGCGAATACGCTATACGCTGTTCATCGTTATATATGATAACGTCGATCTCACCGATGAAGTTTGCTATCATGATGATGTGGCTCTTGTGGTCGAGCGTCATGTTCTCGTAGGTGCAGAAGAGCACGTGACAGTCCTTGCGGTGCAGCCAATAGGGCACGATGTGAGCGAAGTAGTCGTTGTAGCATACCTTCCCTCGAATGAACCACTCGAAGAAATTATCGAAATTGCCGTCTTTGAAGCGAAACACGGTAGTGTTGGCCAAAATGTAGTCGTAAAGGGCCACGCAGCTATCCTTTGGATTGCGCGTTATGTAGATGTACTTGGCCATCGGGTTGATGCGCATCTTGTGATACGGAAGGTGAGTACGAACCACTTTCGGCTCTCGGTCCCCGCCACGGTCTTTTATTAGAGTCTGACCTTCCTGTTCCAGTACAGGCACCTGGATAGTGAACGTCCCGTTGTGAGCTGACTGAGGAAAACAAACGAATAGTCCAATCGCGTTCTATTCTGCTTCCGTACAACCTAGTGTGCACATTGAGGTATTTGTGAGACACACTGCAAAAGTGGCGCTTATAGGTGGCGCAACGAGCGGGGAAACAACTTGGAAACAAAATGGTGTCCAGCGCCCTTTAGGCTCCTATGATGTCGTTACGACGACTAGGAGACAAAAAGGAATGACGTCTTGGGCTAATTGGAGCACATTCATAATAAAAGTGGTGAAACAATAGACCTCTACCCGAGAAACGCCATTATGACGCTGGCAGTCAGACTGAAACCGAAACAAATCTCAAGGGGATGGCTGCGTTCCACGAATGGGCACTTGTTCGCTGCCTCCTATTGAAAGACAAGTAGGAGCGAAGGTCGCGTCCTTATTGAGGGACCATCGTAATCCCCTCAAGATCGTGACTTTCGGACGCGTCCTTGTTCGCCTCTAGCTTCGAGCATATAGTTCAACTCTACCAAACTGGTGACGCTGTCGAACAGTATGACGTCATTTATTTACAAACAGGGAGAGGTCTATTGTTTAGACAAAATGAAGGAAGAGACAGATGGATGACCACACAGCGCACCACTGCATGTGTGGCAGTCTTTCTGTGTCGTCTCTCTCTCTCTCTTTTTTTTTTTACCTGAAAGTTCGCACTGACGTTTTTACCGCTTCAATATAATATCACGAAGCCGAAAATCTTGTCACGGTACTGAATTTTCACATATTTTTCTCTCGTGCGCTGTATTTTACAAACGTGGATGCTGCAAAGCGTCAACGACAGCGTCATGAGTAAGCACTGGATGGCGACATCTCGCAATACACAGAGACAGGCGCATAGGAAAAAAATAACGGACTTCGATGCAAACCTGTAGTTCGAAATCGAGAGGACATAGTCATTCACTCACGGCTCGTGAGAAGCTATCGCCATCTTGAAGAGGAATGCAGTTATTGAGCAAGAGGTAGACGATCTGAGCCACCCAGACACCTCCACACTTCGGATACGAGATTACGATGATGTCATCCTTTGACGGCCTGCGGGAGAGGTCACGTGTTTACGGGAGCCAATAAGAACGGTACCACGTCTTGGTTATAAATTTCGCAGACATAACCGACATGGACCCTCCATCCATTCCTCCCAGTGTCCCAGAATCGCAAGCGCGGGTGTGAGGTGGGGTCATCATGGAAGGCACCTTCAAAATATGCTCTCTATCACGCGATACAGACATACCACCTTCAGGGACAGCCACGCAAAATATTTCCTTTAGGAAGTGCAAATTTCCCGAGAAAATTAGCTTACAAGAATGCGCGCATCCGCGACGTTCTCGCCCATACTTATATCCTTGCGCGCGTGGTGACATCAAGTCAGTCAGCGCCTTTTATTGGCTGGCGAGAATCATCTGCTAGCGAGAACGACCAATCGAGAAGCGGGATGGGCGGCGCGAAATGCAAGTGCAAAAAGAAAGGATGAAATATAATATTCGAATATATATCCCAGGGCTTCTAGTCCTAATTTCTGCTCCAGACATATATTTGTTTTCGAGTTCTAAATCTGAATTAACGAGAGACACCCTGTAGGGAGAACACACATCGCAAAATATCTGGAGGTGTAGGGAGGGTCTGCATAATTCACCAACCTCACCATATCTGCACATATCCCCTTGCATTCGCCATTATGTTTGCAAACAACCAATACAAACCGTATATGTGCTGTCTCTGCTAGCCCTCCGCAAATATGCACTTCGTCTTATCTCCATTATCATCTCCGTACTATCTCCTGCCACTGGAGCCATATCAATCATTGCGAAGCTCTACCCCGTTAGCATCATCGTATACTTCTGATTTTTACATTTACCTGTAGGACACTGCAAAGCTGAACGATTTCACGTCCACGTCCATGGGCAGGTAGAGTTTGTCAATGATAACGTAGGTTGGATAGCGCGGGTCCTTGGCGGTATACATCACTCGGTACTTGGATTGTTTATCGGGTTCCTTGCGTTTTGAGCTGTCATCCGAAGGTTGCTGCTGAGAACTAGAGGATGGTTTTTGCTGAGCATCGCCTGCTTTCTTCTGATCCTTTTCTGTTCCCCCAGTGAAGAGACAATGTCATTCTATTAACAGCGGGAAAGCAAATAACGAAAAAGATGCACGAACCAGCAGTCGCAGTTGAATCCGATTTCTTTGCGTTGGTGGACATCGTGACGATGCCTTCTTCAGTGCTCGACCGCTTCACGCTCTTCTTTCGTACGTGGCCGCGCAAGCCAACTATATCCAACCAGATCCATTGTCTTGCTCGTGCTTTCCAGCATTGATCAGCATGCATGTAGATGCAGATGGGTGTAATGGATGGGGGTCGGTGTAAAGGGGACTGCCTCCATAGGTAGTTCTCTTACTTCATGGCAATACACACTTCACGGACCTGTTCCAGGCTCTAATCCCCACACAAATAAAACGTCGCTGTCTGTGATTTCATGCCGGCGTAGTCCCTTATGAAGTTCTCCCGTGCCTTGTGCTGCTTTTATGATGTACCGCTAGCAACTGCCCCACATCGTAAGTGTAGTGAAGGCGGCCCAGGCCGCGTATTGTCTTCCTCGGGTTTCCCATGAGGTATTCCCATTTACAAATTCATGTTGAATTTTTAAGTGTAATAATGGAGAAAACTGCTTCGCTCATTCCTTGAAGCATAGAATATGGCTTCAAGGCGTCCGTACACTAGAGGATATAAAGTGGATGAAGCAAGATTCAGGTTCAGCAGGGTTCAGCCAGTTCAGTGATGGGACGTCTGCTACTGTCGCAACCCAAGTGATACAAGCGATGTCAGTGCATTCTCTCGAGGAATAACGTTTGTCTGAGAGAATGATTCAACACACGGTGATTGCACCACATTACAAAACCACAAAACCTCGTCATCGTCGTGAAGTTAAAAAGCAGGCCCCCACAGCTCCCCCTCTTCGCGGCTCTAAAAAAATGTTTGCACGTCATAAACACGTGGTATTACTCCGTCAGGCATCATAGTTGATACCCATTGGCCGAAGGACATTGCGCGCTCCGCTATTGGTTGGCAAAGTTTCAAAAGAGCATTCTTTCGCGGGCTGCCTGTCTGGCGGGTAGTTACGAGAAGAGAAGGGAGAGAAGTGGCAGCGGCGTCTCGACGATGTCAGTTGACACCACGGTATGATAGCATTGTTCAAAGAGAAGTCCCAGATTTGTTCGTGTGTCAAAGTGACTCAGCGCATGTTGTGATGTTTCCCAACACAAGTATCCTACGTACGAACAGTCTCTCGAGTTCAGAACTGGAATGCAGCTCACGCCTGAGGAACACTTGTGAGCGCCGTCGCATTTTCAAATGCAGTCATAACGGAGACAGGATTCGGTGTCCGTGCGACAAGCATTGCCCGCTTCGTTGAAACCTTCGCACTACAGCCAACGAAAGGAGATGCTAACCGTGAAATCGCGTGCACTCCTGTGATCGTCGCTTACTTCTGGGAGTAGTGTGTGTGTGTGTAGTTTTCGTGTTCGAACTTGGTCAACGAACGCAACGATTTGGACTCTGTAGGCACGGTGAATATTTGTGTCAGATTATTGAATCGGTACGATGTTTCAAATAAATGTGTATTTTGTCAAAAATTTGCCTAGTTGTTCTGGAATACGGAATAACAAGCGTCGGGCATGAAAACCAGTAAAAGCCGATCTTAGCCAGTACTGGCCAGTACCGGGCCGAAAGGCGAGCCAAACTGAGAGACTCCTGATTGGCCGAAAGGTAGGCATCATAGTTCATTTTCATTGGTTGCATGTCCAGTGTTGCCTGAATTATCTCAAACTATGGGCTCTATGGGGAGCTGTGGGAGCCTGTTAAAAAGCAGAGGGCGCACACGACTGTAACCAAGATGGCGGCCCGCGGTTATGTCTGTATTTTCCGTTCCGTTGTATTTTCCAGTACGCCGGAGTTGGTTTCGGTATAGTTCGTGATGAATCATCGCTGCTAATGTGTTCTATTTATAACTAGTTTCCTCTTCGTTGCACCAGTATGGGTGGTTACAGTATAGTGGAATATTTTTACGAGCATAAAGGACACAAATGTGGCTACTGCAAATCAGCTTCCTCGAGCTTCAGCTGTGGTATGTGGGCACATATTCTGACTCCCGAAGTGTACGACAAATTGTTAGACCGAGGCTGGAGACGGTCCGGAAAATATTGCTACAAGCCAATAATGAAGAAGACATGCTGTCGCCAGTACCCTATTAAGTTGGATGTATCCAATTTCCGACTTTCCAACTCCCAGAAGAAGACGTTGAAAAAAATGCACAGGTTCCTGGCAACGGGAGAACGTTCCAAAACCCCAGCGACGTCCACCACACCAGAAGATGACGAAGGAATGGGAGATACTTTCTTCGAAGGCGGAGAGATTCAAAAGAGAACTGATATTAGTTCGGATATTTGTATTGACGATGTCACCAATTCTTCTGCCGCACGGGTGACTCAGTCCCGTACACAGACGTCGCGACAAGCAAATACCCAATCAGCGCAACATCAGAGCACAAAGGAGTCATCTCCAAAACAGGATTCGCCAAGAAAGGGTCAAGGTCCTGACCCCAGTAAACCCAAGTGCATGAAAGCCAAAGAGCTTAGAAAGCAGCGCAAGCTTCAGAAACTCGCGCTCCGAGGCGAAACCTCCCTACCCGAGAAAAAAAAGATACCAAACAGCACACCCAAGAGCCTGGAAGACTACCTAAACGAGCCCCTACCGGAGAACCCCGCCCACCGACTCAAAGTGGTCACGGTCCGATCGTGCCCGCCCTCGCCGGAGTTCGACGCGACCTTGACGGAGTCGTGGAAGGTGTACGAGAGCTACCAGATGCAAGTCCACAAGGACCCCAAGAGCGAATGCGACAAAGAACGCCACCGTCGATTCCTCGTGGACTCCCCGTTGCAGCACGAAGCGAACGCCGCCCACGGATTCGGATCGTTCCACCAGCAGTACTGGCTCGACAACGAGCTGATCGCCGTCGGAGTGATCGACATCCTTCCGACCTGCGTCTCTTCCGTGTACCTGTACTACAAGCCGGACTACGGTTTCCTCTCTCTCGGCACGTACGCCACTCTGTGGGAGATCGCCTTCACGAGGGAGCTCCGCCGGACTTGTCCGGGCATCACGCGTTACTGCATGGGCTTTTACATCCACTCCTGTCCGAAGATGAGGTACAAGGGCAACTTTTCTCCGTCGTACTTGCTGTGTCCGGAGACTTACACGTGGCATCCGATAGAAAAGTGCAAGCCGCTGTTGGATAGGAATAAGTACGCCCGCTTCGAGGAGGACGAGGCTCGGGGAGACGAGGACAGGGTGATTGACGTCGACGAGGTCTTGATCTTGTTTTTGCGTAAACTGCAGACGTACAGGAGGTACGCGATGGTGACTAGTGGAGAGGACAGAGAAGAGGTGGAAGAGTACGCCACCCTTGTGGGCAGGGAGTGCACAGAGTCTGTCTTACTTTATAGGAGTAGCACGTAAAAGGGTGCCGGTGAATGCGTTGTTAGTAACTCGTTTTGTAGGAATGGTAGCATGATTTTGTAATATCGTGAGCAGGTACTGATTGCCTATTAATTGCATCATTGCTGTGTGATGAATCTCGATGAATAAATAACGTATTTAAATACCTTCTGGGCGTTTGCAGCGTTTTTCTAGTCCCTTACCTCCTACGTGCAGTCTTCGGTAGTAACTAAGTTACAAGTAACTAACTAGTTACTTTTCTAGAAAAGTAACCTCCAACTAGTTACCGCCTTTGGTTTAAGTAACTGCAAAATGTACCTAAGTTACCCAGGCATGGCAATAATTACCACAAGTCACAGCCCTTGTGTCGTTTTGCTGAGGCTTCAAGTATACACTGCCATTTTTCCCAAACAGTACAAATGCAAAAAACAAGTTTTTGAGGGTTCTACTTGTTCAACTTTTTTGTTAGAAGGTAACTGTAAAGAAATTGACTTTACTCTAGCTTTTTACTTTACTCAGTTATTTTTGCAGGCTACCTTATTTTGTTACTATTTTTACAGGCTACAACTCATCTTTATTTTTTATTTTTAGTAACTTACCCATGGCTGCCTACAAGTTTTTTTTTGTTTCTTTACATGAGAGAAAAATTTCCATTGCAAATAGTTCACGAATATTTCACTTGCACTGCAAATTGAATCCGAATAGTCAGAAAAGGCTCAATTCTAGTAATTTCGAATACCTCATGTTGAAGTATTTTGTGGTGGAGTGCTCACAAGATGATGCTCTACTCCAAACATACGAGCCTTTTCAACCAGCATAACATATCACGAAGGTCCCTGTGTGTTGTTGTATGGTAGACTACAATAGTGGGATGAGCTGCACTGAGAGTCAATCAACATGTTCCATGCAGCCTGCTTTGTGTGCATATCCTCATTTCTATGTCTACATTGTGAATCTCCTGTACTTTTTTTTAGCTGCACATATTTCGATCCGTTACTGAACATAACTCTCAAAGTTGAGTGTACATTTGCTGGAACTTGCAATGCCAAGAGTGTAGTGTTGACTATGAGCTCACAAAATTTTGTAGACATTATTGACAGCACGGTCTCCGAGACCGTGGTGACAGAATATTGTAAAGTGTAAAGCGGGCTTCACCTAACGCGCGACAGTAATGAGGCGAAGCCGACTTGCAGAATAGAGCCGCACACGAAGCGCAATGGCAGTAACGTGAGGTGGGCTACACCTAGCTCTTGGATGTAGTGAGACAAAGCCCACTTGCAGAATGGCGATAACAGTACCTTGCTCTAGTACTATTCGAAAATTATTCGAAAATTTCGAATACTGGAAATAAGATACGAATAGCATCAGATATTCGAAATTTCAAATATTGGCACAGCTCTAGTGTACATCATAGGAAAGGTGCCACAACTCTGTTTCTGGTACACAATCTTGTGAAAAGCAGAATTATAATGTAATAACAAAGAAGCCTTTAGCACAGATCGGGAAGTAGCTCCACAAAGGGCACTCTCACTCTTTTGTGTAGGTTACCACATCAAAAATGAAGTAAGCTGCGAATGAAATCATCTTTTCTTGTTAGTCATAACCCCTTGCTGTACACCTTTGGGCAATGCAGGGCCTATCTTGACTAAAGAATGAAATTACAATTTACAGAAATTGAAGTTACTTCGTAAAATAGCAGAAAGAAGTAATTTACTGAATCACGCCTAGCGGCCATGCTATCTTTCACCACGACACATTCCACCACTGGAAGGACTGCTGGTCACTATGATGAACAGGTGTCTGCATCTCTGAAGTGCATAGTCGAACTTATTGAGCAGCAAAATGCCCCAGCATTCTCCGATAAAGTAGCTTCAAATGACCTGTGCAAAGTTATGCCTGCACAGTAACACGAATGTGCTGACAAAGCTTCACACTCCAATTATTTTCCACAACATAGGGTGCATTCAAAGGGAGGAAGACGGGGAGTTTTGTGATTGTTCATGTCGCTACAATGCAGCACTCAGACGGGACGAAAGGCGGTTAAAACAGGGAGACAAACGCACATCTGCAAACTCTCAACTGACAAGAATTTATTTGCGCAGGCACGTTTAAACAATCATAAGAAAGACAGATCATTCCTGTCAGTTGAGTCAAATTCCTGTCAGTTGAGGGTTTGCAGATACGTTTGTGTCCTTGTTTTAACCGCCCTTCATCCCGCCTGAGTGCTGCATTGTAGCAACATAGGGTGCATTTCTTAGTGTTCCTAGATTGTTCGCAGCGCCGTATTTAGGTGCTCGCAAGCCGACTGATGCAAGTACTATACATCGGCGTATTGACTAGCGTGGGTCGTAAAGCTTGAACCCACAGCTGAATCGAGCATACAAAATCAAAGTTTTTTTTTTTTAATTTCCCCATTCAGGGTCTCTTATCTTATCTGGGAGCGTCCCTTGATCTATCAGGAAGCACGGACAAATGACAAAAAGAGGTTCACGAAGAGTGCATTGACAGTGCAAACTGGGCGTTTAATTCCGAAGTGTAATGCACATACTCGGTCGTATGTGCCGTGGTGCGTTGCTGCAACGGAGCCAAAGGGGGCGCCGATTCGGCCGAGGGATAGCCTGATGAGGAGGGGACGTCGACAGGTTTTTGTTCACACTCTCGCCTTCTCGTTGCTAGCCATAACTTTCTTCCGCAAGTGTTCTTTATAGGTCTGGATGGTTCCTTTCCATTTGGTGACGGTTTGGTTCTCGCAGACCCAGATCTCTTCTGCCACCTGTAACCCCCCAAGAGGACAGTGAGGCTTTTTCCAACAACACAAGACACTGTGCTGTGCATACCCTGCTGATCAGTCTGAAGTCGTGACTGACCAGAACCATGCCGCCGTCGAAGTCGGCAATGGCTTCCGCCAGCGCGTCGATGGTTTCCATGTCCAAGTGGTTGGTAGGTTCGTCGAGGAGCAGTAGATGCGGAACTTGCCAGGCCAACCACGCAAATACTACTCGACACCGCTGACCGTCAGAGAGCTGACGGATTGGGCATATCTGCGTGCCAGGCAACGAGAATCAGTCATCGGGTCTTTCGTACGAACGTCACTTTAAACGGGCACTAAACTGGTACGCAAGATGCACTTTTTTGTAATGCAGCGCGATTCGTTTTCCTACGGAGACGTTTAGCAAAAATTTTTGTTGCGAAAAAGTAAATAATGGCTCAAAACCGACCGAATATTCCCTGCACTCTTTTGCGCTCATGCCCGGCCCTGCAATGCCCTTTTGACAATAGATACACGTCATTTTGATGTCGCGGACCTTCAACCATTCAAAATGCGGGACGCCTATACGTTGATTTTGTCTTAATGTCGGGTAGCGAGGTCAATTCTAGACATATTTACGCGTGTCAATCCCAAGGTAGCCAGATCAAAAGGTCCCAAAAGCCCACAACATTCCATTTCATGTGCGCACTAAGTTTTCAGCGCTGTATTGCTATTACTAACTACATCGCGATGGAGTAATTTAACTAGTAGTTCAACTACTTTTCAGGGGAGATGGTTAAAACTACTTCTTTAACTACTGCAATGTGTTTTAACTACATCGCTAACTACTTAACGTTGTCCATCAACATCAATCCCATTCTCTAGCGTTCCTGGACACCTAAATATGAATCACAAGCAATGATAAAAGTGAAGATTTAGTACACATGCATGCCACAATTGCTCTGCACCTCCGTTCTCATCAAACAAGTAGCTCAAGGCAAAAGTCGGAAGCACAATTGCGCCGTAAAGCTTGCGGCAAAATCGGAACTAGTTGGCGCCTGGAGTAACCTAACTACTCGAAACAGTAGTTTAACCAGTACTTGCACACTACATTTCTACTTTTAACTACAATCAGGTAGTTTAACTACATGTAGTTAACTACAGGCCATCACTGCTGTTTAGTGCCCTTTTAAAGATATCTAGGACACCGACCTGCTGTCTTCCTGTCAGACCGTACCGGCCAATGATCTTCCTCATCTCCTCTTTCTCTTTCACTTCGGGGAAACATTGCATCATGTACTCTAGGGCAGAAATGTTCAGGTCCAGTTGTTCTGACAGGTGCTGAAAATGTCGAGAGACATTAATTGTTTCGTAACTGTTCTCTCGTCCATGTGGTTGTGAGGCGGTCGCGGAGCGTAGCGGAGCCAATCGGGATGCAACGCTTACCTGATGATACCGCGCTATCTTCAGGTGAGAGTGTTTCCTGATGAGGCCGTCGTTTGGATGAATCTAATTGCGTACAGATAAAAAGCAAACTTTAATACGCAGCTCACTCCCGTGGGTCATGTACAAATTCACAAGGACCATAGATTGGCACCTTTCTAGAAATTCATTCAACATCACATGATTTAGAGTCAAAGGTCCTACTCAGAGCTCGTCACATCACACTGCTGTAACCGTTTGTCATAATGATTAGACTTCAACGTGAATGAATGACACAGCTTTTATTCTCCAGAACACATCTGGATGGATCTAGAGATTAAAGGACTCGCGTTACATCATAACATTACATCACAGTGATTCACTCAATCATTCTCCATGATGCGATGGTGAATGATGTCCACCATGCGTGGATTTGCCGACTTATGATGCAGACTTACATCTCCACAGAGCAGCTTCAAGAGTGTCGATTTCCCAGCGCCATTTGGCCCTACTAGAGCGACTCGTGTGTCAAGGTCGATGCCAAACTCTAGGTCTTTGTATATCCAAGGCTGTAGGGAGGAGGTCAGATACGACACATTTAACTTACAACATAGAGCTATGTCTACATTCCACAAGGAGGGCAGAGCAGGTACTGACCCCTGTGTCACTGTACTTGAAGGAGACATTTTGTACCATGATGACAGGAGGTGGGATGGTGCCACAGGATGGGAAATAGAACTGGACTATCTGGAACACCACACAAAAGTTAAACCAGAAGCCAATTGTGGTGGAAATATATTTTTGTACGGCGCTACGTTACTTTATGTATAATTTTAAAGATTGCTTTATGCGACCTACACCTTCTCCAAACTTTCGAGCTGTGAGCTCCCACGGCGTGCTGTATTGTATTGTATATGTAGTGCCGTAATACTCTCGGGTAACGATGTTATATGAGTAGTATCACTATAAGCAGGCTGAGCTAAAACTGCACATCCACTGAAGGTGAGGCCTGAGCTTGGGTGAGCACGCTGTAGTAGACTATCATTTTAAAGCATTCAGGAGCAGAAACATACCTTGTCACCAACAACCTTTTCTGTCAGGCCAGCAGCCACCATTTTCCCCAGTGTTTTCTCCTTACTCTGGGCTTGTCGTGCCAGCTTGGCACTGCCGTGACCAAACCTTGCAATGTAGTTCTGCGCAGCAATATACCTTTTTAATTCTACTGCTGAGAGCATCTGCAAGCAACACCGTACCTTCATGCTGGCAATCTGGCTCTGTTCCCAGTTGTAACGCTTCATTTGGTTCTCTAACAACTCCATTCGAGTTTTCACAAAGGCGTCGTAGTTGCCCTGCGGATACGGAAAGTGTCAGTCTGCGGGACACCACGAGCAAATTGGATTGTGCTATCTAATCTGCTCTTATAGCTTACACCGTAATACTTGAGCTGCTTGTTGTCCAGATGTACTATATTAGTGCACACTCCGTTGAGAAAGTCTTGAGAATGGGATATGATGACTAAAATCCGTTTGTAGCTGCAAGCAAGCAAGCATGAGGCCACAATATAGCCGGTGGAGACAATAAGCAATTCGGCGCATGTTGCCCAACACTCACGTCTTCAGCTCTTCTTCGAGCCACACGCAGGCATCTAAATCCAAGTGGTTGGTGGGTTCGTCCAATAGGAGGATATGTGGGCGTACGTACAGGGCACGGGCCAGGGCAATTCTCATCCTCCAGCCACCTAGTGTTGGATACCGGTTTCAGTTTGCAGTGCAAAATGTAGAGAGCAATGCTACTTGCACTAGGCAGTGCACAGTTTGAAATGCTGCCGAGTGCAGAAGTGCACAAACGAGGCACATTAAAATTAATCGCGCGCAACTCGGGTCAAATTGCCGAGTTCAAAGTACACGTTAAAGTTAAACATAAACTGACAAAACACTTTGCAGAATCTGTCTTTCTGCCCAGCCGGTTCTAAATTGTTTTGCACACGACACCAAAATCATGGTCTCCTGTTGGTGGTAATTTAAAGGAGCAATTACATGAAATTATTTGCACTGTTCGAAAACATGGTCTAATTCAACAAACAGACCACCAGGAGGAACCATGCTCTTTTAACAGCTCTGCACAAATAAGTGTGCCCCCCGTAGAGCTACAAGCAGTGGATACAGCATTAAAACACAAATGGAGGAACACCTTTTCGGATTAAGATTTTACCAAGGCGCGCTTTTCAAAGTTATTTCGTCACACACCGTAAGCTTTCTGCAGTGAACACCATCAGAAATTCATCATACTTGTCATGTCACTCTAGTGAAGAACCTCAACAATAATACAAGACCAGTTCAACAAAAGAAGAACGGCGGAGTACAGCTTTCCAAAAATGTAGTTTCAAGATGGCATACCGGTTTCCGAGACCAACTAGATGCAGAATGAAAATACTCTGAATAAAATATTGACGTGGCTGCTCCAGCGAACCATCACAGAGGTGTGCACCGGCGGATATCACTCTACATCGTGGTTTGCGGATAGAACTATCACGTCTTGAAATCCGCGGATGAAAAATGCAGATAAACCAGTGCGGATGCATTTTATCTGCATATAAGCTTTAGTGTCGCTGTCGACGTCCCCCAGGTGGGGCCGCCATTGACACAAAGAATTCAAAATAGTGTCGAAGTCTGTATCCTTTGCGTTTTATCCATTGCGACACAATGTTCCTGATTGGTTTCCATGCTGAAAAGCGAAAATGTTTGAAAGATAACATTTTCGTCGTTCGGATTTTTTCCTTCAAATACGACTGCGGATATAGTCAATACCCGCACGGTTGCACCTGTTTCAACTAGCATGGTTGCGGAGGTGCAGTGCAAATGCGGATGCTGTCAATGTTATCCGCGCTCACCTCTAACCATACAGTCGCATAATATGCCATAACCGCAACATTACAATAATACAGACCTCCGTGTTACATTTTCTTTTCTGAAAGTGGAAGGCTGAGTGCTGCCTGTAAGATGGGACAAGCAAGGAGTACTCACCAGAAAAGTCCTTGCACTGCTTCTGCTGCATCTCACGGGTAAAACCCAAACCGTGGAGGATGTAAGAGGCTTTCATCTCTGCTTTGTCGGCGCAAATGTCATCCATCCGCTCGTAGATATCCAGAAGCTGCTCCTGAGCATCTGCATGCAATGCCACAATTCAACAAAAGAGATGTAGTTTGTCTCAACGTGTCTTCAGGCTTCCAGGCATACTCCATATGGTATTTGCATGTGTACAGCACACTTTTGCATTCAGCGTCTGCATGTGTAACATGCGAATACTGGGTGAAAAAGTGCGTAACACGAAATCCATGTCAAGCAGCCTTCCTGAAAGGCCTGAAGCTGCTACAAGAAATACGAGGAAAAGTGGAACGTACCATAGAGGTTCTATGGTACCTTCTTATCATTTGGCAACACTGATAATTGTTCTTGCAGACCCGACATCAGGACCGCAACAGAGGGGGCCCCAGACTCACCTTCGTCTGGACAGTGCGCCAGCTCTTCCGCCAGCTTCTCAAGTCGGACCCTTTCTTGGTCCACGTCCAGCACTGCCTGAAGCGCTGTCTTGTTACTGGGTGCCATTTCTCTCGTCAGGTGGTAAATATCGAGCTGGGATTGGATGGGAACTTCGCGTCTCCCCAGTGCGGACAACAGCGTTGATTTTCCTGTTGGTGCAACAAGGAACACGCATCAGCACGATCCTGCTGAGCACTTCCAGAAGCATCGACGCCACCCACCGCTGCCATTCAGGCCGATGAGTCCATACCGTCGACCACAGTTCAGCTCGAGCTTTGTGTCCGTGAGGATCTCCACGCCGTGGAAAGTGATGGACAGGTTGTCGATCTTGACGTCCCTGGCCCTCGGGTGGACGGCCAACACCCCTGTGCAGGCTCGGGCGGCGGCGTTCAACCGCATGTCTTCCATCATGCGTTGAACGACCTCGTTCTCCGCATCTACGATGCATGCGGGACAGAACAGCTTCTAAGCAAGTTGATGTTTATAAGCAAAGTTGACAATAGCGGGACAACAGCAGCACAAAGGAAGGCCTAAAAGCAAAAGCTGGAGTATGAAACTACTATGACCAAACTAGGGATGGGCCAACCAAATCCGCGAATCCTAGGCAGGGATTGATTAGAGATTCGAGAATCCGAATCCCAGTGCCCAAAACGGTGAATCGAATCTTTCAAATCCACCAATCACGTTTTTGTTTGTTTTTAAAATTGGCACCCCTGGAGGCCACCGAAAGCCTGATTGGCCAGCAGGTGTTTTCTTGTTTGTTTAACATTGCTCTGGACTGAAAGAGTTCGTGCAGGAACTCTCGTTACAAGTTTAAAGTAACGTGCTTTCGATTGTTTCTTAGTTTCACGAAAAGAATTCGGACTCGAGGGTTTATGTATTTTCTGTAGTCGACGAACAACACGTTAAATAGATTACATTTAGGAAGAAATGTACAGGTATGTTTCCTCCTGAAAGTGAACTATTATTTAATTTGTTACTCATTAAACAAAGATATCAAATTCTGCTTCAAAACACTTTTCAGTAGAAGAGTTTTTTCCCTAGCTTTTCAAACTCCTTTTTTAAAGAAAGGATTTGAAAGAAGATTCGTGGATTCGCAGAACATTCCTTGGATGCAGATTCGGAAAATTCTTGATTCATCCCATCTCTAGACCAAACCTTAAGTCAAAGTGGTCTTCTAGAGTGTAAGAGGTTGATCTCAGTTACCCATTGAACAGCCCTTACTCAACAGACGCACGGAAAACTGGCACAGCGTCTACCGGAACTCATGTGGCTCTGGCAACACTGCAAGCGTGTGTACCAATGAGGCAGCGTTAGAGAGGTCACATGGTTATGAGAACCGATGGGAAGTGCCGTAGTTTTCCCCTTCCTGATGACATAGTGTGACATAGTGTGACATGGGTGTACGTTCAAGGGCCTGCATCTCACCAACTACGACACATAGAATAATTATTTTTTCTTTAAAACTCCGACGTGCATAACAATGTGTGCGTGGTGTAATAAACCACATGTAGAGTGTCAGAATCCCTTTAAATAAGGATAACTGGAGCAATTTAACTTGTAAGAAAACTATGCTAATGCACAACACCGCAATGGAAGCTAATTGAAAAACTGTTAAACGAGAACCCTAGCATAGGCTACACATATAACACCTTTGAAACAAAGCTGCTCACCATCATCAGGAATGCTACCGATGCCATTCTCTGTACCATTGCCATTTTCTATGACATCAGCGGTGTCCCCATTGGCTTCGTTTTTCACCACTTTTTTTTGCCCTCTGCTCTTGGCTGCTTCTTTCTTTTTTGCGTCACGTTTCTTCTTGGCATCAGATGGCATCTTGGCTACAAAAGACAAATTATGATGTAGAATATGTGTAATGTGACGGCGGCAGAGTTTGAACATTAGGTCATGCTGAGCGAGTACAAGCCATCAGCGATTTCAAATTAGCATACGTTGCAGTGAATCCCGGAAATAATGAAGCTACACAAGACATATAAAGCGTACACCTTTTAACGGAACCACATGGCACAATAATAGCGTGTATAGTGTTTTCCTTCCGTACTTTTTCAGTCTTAAATTTACCATAAAAGCTGGGTGTCACGTTTTGGGTTCCATTGACAAGTAATTTCACCGTTCGTCAGGACAGCCTGTTGGCTTGGTAAGGTAACGACGAATTGTGTAAGATGATAACGGTAAAACACATGGCGTTTTTTAAATGTATCGAAACATAGTTACTGCGTCATATCACCAAGTGTGTATGACGGACAAAGGCTGTAACGTTGCGACATCCATTCATTCATTCTGGCTTTATCTGCGTTTTACCCTAGGAGTTGAGCTGTACGCACTACAACCTGTAAAGGGCATATGCGAGGTGGCTCACCTTCTGTAGTGTGTAATTCCAAATTTCTTCGTTTCTTTTATGGCGTTGATAATATTGTGAATGTGAGTACCAATCTAACCATATAAATCCGTATTCCAACACAAGAGCAGAGCGGCGTGAGAAGGGCTAGCTCGCAGAAAAACTTCGCGTATCCCTAGCGACTTAAATGTTACATACATACATATGAAAACGAACTGATTTTTTAAACGGCAAACACGTGTTTTTTCAACACATCAGATTCATGCGCAAACTAATCTTTCAGTAATTTGTTTCGCGATAGTCACCTCATGACGTAGCAATGACGTCACGAGCGCGATGGCAATAGCAGACGACACGGCGACATGCCAGAAATGCTGCCAATGCTGCAGGGCGTTCTTCCAAGGCTCATGTCACATTTACCTTACTCGACTGGTCTATAATAACGCGCCGCCAACATATGATAGCGATAGAGCAGTAAAAAAATGGGACCAAATGGTGATCTGTGACGTGTTTCCATGTCCACAGAAATTAATTTGCCTGTTTCTGTTCATACCAATAATTCTGAATTCTTAACATGAAATCCCACCCACGCACCTTGCGCACGCGTTGGGGGGAGGAAGGCTTTTTTTTTTTTTGTTACGTTTCGTTTTCGCTGACCTTGACATGTCGTGGACATTGAGCAGAGATCGGAGAAATCGAAACAGGCGGGAGACCCCCATTTTTCCGATAACACAAGTTCCCGCAGTTCAAAGCGGCGCTACGCATTCTGGGTTTTTCCGAACTCGTCTATTTCTGATCATATAATGCCAATTAAAAAAAAAAAGTAAGAAAAGCTCAGGAACACTATACCACACCAGAACATCGAAGACAAACTTTTCTTGGGAAGAAAATTTTGAAGAATTTCAATATATGGCGAGCTTGCCACAGAATATTACTCAACAAATCTATTAGAGATTTATTATCACATCCCAATGCCAACTAACACATTTAATGTGCAAGTTATGGGCCAATAGAACACTGTACACCTTAAACTGAATGACAAAGCCTACTTGGACGATGTACACCAAACAGCAGTAGACATGTGCATTGTTTTATTTCCAAATATCACACTGCCTTGGAATCACGGTCACCCTGGCTCATCATCCTTATGTACAGCTGATCAACCCTACTGCAATTGGCATGCCTAAACCACTAACTGGAAAGGGGGGGGGGGAGGCACATGAGAGTATTGCTACTGTTATGCAAATGGCATCAAGTTAGTCAAAACTAAAGGTTCCTTTAACAAGATATGACAGTGTTAAAAGTGCGAACGTATGATGGAATGAAGTACAAAAACTCTTTCGTAAAACCCACCGTAGACAGCCACCCTCAAGAAACCACCTGCAATCTACACTTTTGCAACTCTTGACCAGATTCTTTCACACCAATTTGAGATGGGCACCTTACGTGGCTTTTTACGCCGAAAACAACGCGACTTAGGGGTCCCAACCCAGTTTAGCCTCCGACTCGGAAGAACACGTACCCCATATGAAGTTCTTGATTACCATAATTCGGAAGATTAAGTTACACGCCTGGAGGTACTCTTACGAAGCAACACTAAAGGAAATTCCTTCATGTAGGGTAAAACGTATAAAGCGAAACTGGTCTCTGAGAACAAATCTAAGCATGTTTGCACACATTCCTAATCTCTCAATGCAAAGGTCGACGTTCCCCAACTCCGCCATGCACTGTATAAGAAAGTAGTATACCACACTGAGTCCACGCTGTTTCCCATAACGAGACAAAAAGAAAGTACCCCAATGTGCTACAATGACGTCTCCTACGTGCAGTTTCGTCCTGTTTAAAATCCACTCGCGACCGAAAAGACACAGAAGAAGGCGGCACCCCGTAGGGTGTGACACTTGTTGCATAAATAACCGCGGAATAAGCAATCGCGGAGGAACAACTAAAGGGACAGTGTGATGTGGGGGGGGCGCCCGCCACCCATCTCACGAAACAATATCCGACGAAACCAAGATCACTTCTTCCTGCTACGGGTGGGGGGCGCCCTCTGCTGCACAAAGAGGAGAGGGAAGGACGCAAAGTTTTCATTTGTAGCCGACCAACTTCATGAGACCCTCCGTGGTCATCGACTTGGGCCGCTCGATGGGCAGTCCGAGGGCGCGGTCCCACACGAGAGAAGACAGCACACCCAGGGCTCGAGATACACCGAAGAGCACGGTGTAGTAAGACATCTCCTTCATGCCGTAGTACTGGAAAAGTGGAGAGTGAGAGTCAGAGCGAATTTACTGCGCAAAAATTGCCGCCGTGGCAGGCTGTGGAGGTTCAACGTGTTTTTTTTTTCGAGAAACATTGAAGAAACTTCGTTATCTGCGTACAAACAGTACAGTACAAGTACCTTAGCATGGCTCAAGCAAGAGTCCTTCAAAAAGGGTGGCACAAAATCGATCGTGTTTAGGGCCTGAAGCTTTAGGGTTTAACCCGAATTGAAGGTTGCCTCTTTAGGGTGACACCCGATTTTTATACCTGGCAAATTGCCCTCATCACTGAGGCGTCTGCAGGAACGCACACTTAACTTGTTTGGCATCAAACGCAGTGACGTCACCATTCGTACCAAGCCAGTTTAGTAAGTTTGAGCCCGATTTCTCCCCGAATTTAGCGCACTGGAAGTTTTTCCACCCAAATTTGCACGAATTTAGAGCACACGTTGATTTACCCGATTTTTACTCCCCAAATTCAGAAAAAATATTTCCCGAAAACTTCAAATTGCCCTAATTACCACACTGCCATTCATGCTACAAAGTCCTCAAAGAAAATTCTGTAACCTTTCTATTTCACCATCGTTGTCGATTTGGAATGTGGTAACAGGCATGCAAGTATCAAGGCACAGCAGTACCTCACAGCTGATCAGAAATCCAAGGTTTCTATTGCAACTCCGCACAAAAGGACACCAACACTAGAACTTCAACGGTTCGGATCTCATAGCATCGTGTACACTCCCTCCAAATGCAGACGTCTCTTACCTGTAGGAGCACACCAGAGTGGGCATCAACGTTGGGCCACGGGTTCTTCACCTTACCCAGCTCCAGGAGGATGGGTGGCACAACGCTGTACAACTGGCTCACCAGCTTGAACAAGGGGTCGTCGGGGAGGTGCTTCAGGGCAAACTCTCGTTGACACGTGTACCTGGGGTCAGTCTTGCGGAGCACGGCATGGCCGTATCCCGGTACCACCTTGGAAGTAGACGAGAAACAAAACGTGGAGCCGCCAAGTCCACAGAGCCAGTGAAACGACTACGACTACTATGGAACGACTACGAGAGATATGTGCCGTACTCTCTGTGTGGTATCACTATGTGCAGTGGTTTACCCCAGAATTTTGTCCATGAGCAGGAAGGGGGACGTGCTGGGCTCTGTAAGGGTGGTGTCTTTACAAGCTTTTGAGGAAATATTGCATAATCTCGGAAAGTTTTAGAAGGGATTCCTCATGATTTTTTTTTTTTTTGAGGGGGGGTGTTAAGGGGGTCTGGATAAATCACTGGCTATGTGGTTCCACTACCCGCTAAGCAAAAAAATCCCCCCATACCTGGCCAGACTTTAGAGTCTTCCATACAAATTCCTTCATCTGGTCATCAGACACGGCACCACCCAGCTCTTGCTGAAGCTTTGTCAGCCACACCAATACTTCCTGAAAGGTGACACATTTTTTTTTACAGAGCTGCTTGCTTTTTTGTACACACATCACATATGTGCACAGTTATGCAGATATGCCACTACACTACAAACCTGGTTAGCAAGGCCGTGGAGAGGACCAGCCAGTCCGTTCATTCCGGCAGCAAGGGAGAGGTATGGGTCAGACAGGGCACTTCCCACCAGGTGGGTCGTGTGGGCACTGACATTGCCTCCTTCATGGTCACTGCACACACAGAGAAATGTTACCATTGAGTGTCATCACAAAACAGACCAGACAACAAGTTTTCGGACAAACACGTTCTCCTGTATCTAATCAGGAGTTTGATGCTGTTCACGAGGCTCGTGAGACTGCCTGAATGAATACGATAAATGCGACACATGAGGAACACCCACCTATGGATGGTGAGGTAGAGGCGCATCAGCTCGGTGAAGGCTGGATTGTCGTAGCCCAGCATGGCAGAGAAATTGGCGGACCAGTCCTTGTTCACGTCAATGGCTCCGATGCTGCTGCCGTCCCTGAACAGGTTGCGGTACACCGTGGCCGCGATCGGGGGCAACTTGGCGACCAGCGCCATTGTATCATCAAATGTGTGCTGCGCGATAATAACGTCAGTGTGAAGCTCACACGTATGCCAAATTTATGGACAAAATGTGCAAAAATTAGACAAGCACGTCAACTACACGACAAGTGGAAGATCGTGCTCAAATCTATGGTGGTAATGTCATCAATGGAACAATACGGGTCGCCTTTCTCACCCATTGTGAGCCAGTTGAGGAAGCTTGCTCAAGAAAGCGTGTAGAATACTGCGCTATTTGGAGCTCACATTTAATGGAAGTGAAGAAAGCAACCAGCAGCAGATGCAGATATGACAAGCTGACTGATAAGCTCACATGATATGCAGATATGATAAGCTCACATATAAGCTGACTTATAAGCTCCCAGATAAGCTGACTTATAAGCGACACTGAATGACGAGTTCAATATGATAAGTTCACGTTCATTAAGATTGTATTCTCCACTGCCCATCTTACCTCCCAATATGTGGCTTTGGGCGCTCCCTTGTTGTAGGCTTGCACAAATCTGCTCTCCGTATTGCAAGCTGTGATGGCAGCACTGAGTTGTGACATTGGATGAACATTTGATGGGAAGTTGTTCAACATTGTGACAACGTGGGAAGGGAGGTCTGCTTGCTGCGCCCAAGCCCGCGACACAGACTTGACCTGGAATCATAACGATCGTGTGTTAGCGGGCATCCAGAAAAAGCCTCTTGAGCACGATTCAAGTAGGCTGGTTGTTAAATTTGGAGGTTGAAGTTTTCTGGCGCAAGGATATTATAACTGATAAGTGCCCTGGAAGGCTATATTAAAGGCTTTCATTTCTATAAATGAAATACAACCATGTATGACGTTTTACGATATCTGCCCATCACTCCTTCGAAATGATGTGTGTGTGTTGGACTGATTTGCAGAATGTTGATGTGAACTCAATACCTGCTCGGTGCTGGGGATGTCACCGGTTAGGAGGAGCCAGAAGAGACCCTCGGGAAGGGGTTCTTCTCCTCCGGGGGCCTTAGGAAGCAGCTTACGGATCTCGGGAATGGAGTGACCTCGGAAGGAGATACCTTCCTCCGGGTCTAGGTGAGAGGTCTCGGTGACCAGGCCCTTGATGCCACGCATTCCACCGTACATCTGCGATACAAAATAGAGCTGTACTTTACGGAGCAGCAATACGTACAGACCACATGAGATTATGGCTTCACATCAAAGACCCGAAGAACTGCCAAGTCTCTTACCTGGTCGATGGTAACTTCTCCCACAACTTGGCTTCCACATTTCTGACGGAATTCCTTCACTTTGGCCTGCTCAGCCTTGATCTTGTTAGCCAAGATTCCTTTTAGATCCTGCGCAACCAGTAAGGACAACAAATGCTGATTATGCTGTGTAATACTGACGTGAACCACAACACAAGTACCAAGGAAACATTCCAGTTTTGTATTAGAACATGTCTACTCTACTAAGTATGACACAGAAAAAATTAAAACAAAAGTGCATGCACGTAAGTGCTACTTTTAAGGTTCATACAAGAAAAGATAATGAAGAATACAGATGCTCTTATGCTCAATGAGGAATTTCTACAATAAGAAACCAAAAAAGGAAAAAGAAATCCAGTGTCAAATAAGATAAGATAAGATGATAGGGTAGTTTTCCGTTTCTATGTGACACCTTGCAGCAGTGCAGGGACTCTGGCTGACATCACAACAAAGGGTGTGTTTCCCAACCATCATGCTATAAACATGTATTGTACAATCTAACAGTAATAGCGTCCTTTGGATTGTGACATGCAACCCAAGCAACAATCACTAGCTGACAACTACAGCTGTAAACTTAACGATGTGGCACACCTTTGCAAGGTGTCGTGGGGTAAGTTTCAACCCCTGCTGAACATGAAACAAAAATGGTAACGTCTTACTAACCCAAATGATTTCAGTTGCACCTTTCAAAGCTAGACAAGCATATATTCACTAAAGTTCACTAAAACGCTCAACACGCTTTGCATAAAACAGGTACAAACCGTAGAATCTGCAGAGATGCCTCTGGACAGGATGGACAGTGCTGGAAGACATTTCTGTAAAAAAGTAAAATAAAACTTAATGTGTCACTATCACACATATCACAGAATAATATGAAAAGCACACACTAATTCAAAGCTGTTTAATAGAAGATGGAACTTTCTGTTGGGATTTAGAGTGGTGGAATTCCCAGTGGTGCCATATCTACGTGATCACAAGTGCCTAGCAGATAGCAAGACCGGACACCATGCAACGCTTGCCCAAGGAAGATATCCTTTCAACAACAGTGATACGCGCCAGGACTATAAACACGTTTCCCTTCTGTTGCACACGGCACTGTAGTGGCATAAACGGGTGAAATATACGCGCTTCGATTGTAGGATGTACACTCTGTAGACATCAGTTCTCTTGTGTGTACCATCACATGCACCATTTTACATACTGCATATAAATAGCACATGCACATAATAGTGCTTCTGGCAAATTAAGGTGAGACTAAACGCCTTCGAGCAAGGTAAAAGAACTGAAAGTGCGGAAGTTTTTTGGGCCCCATCCCAAAGGAAGCCGTGCCCGAGAAAAGAGTCGAAAGCAGTCTCGAGTATGCATACGTGTAGTTTGGAAGACCTTTGGCAGGTAGCCAAGCTTTCCGAGCGTACCCCAGAATAGCCGCGCGTGAAGTGTTTTTTTTATGGGACAAATTTAAATGGGAAGTACTCCCAGTATTGGAAAAACAGATTATGAGATAAGATATGGTTTCTTTTTTGTAGTGTGAGTGGTGCGTAAATAGACAACAGTGTTATAAATGGATGGAAGCAATATTTTTGGACAACAGAAGAATGTACCGATTCTGCAACGGTATCCCTTGTACAATCTATCGAGGTACGCTCACATGGAGCACACGTACAGAAGCGACGATAATAACAGAAGTAGGTCATGAGCGCTGATACTCGTCCCTGCACAGTGTAGCCGAGAGCAAAACACTTGGAGACCCAGTTAGTGATCACTGTCCCTGTCCCAAACATCACCTACTACAACTGCACTGGGAAAATAATTTGTGCATTGGCAGTCATCGCAAAACACAGTGATACAATTGAGATGAGGGGAAACAAAATTCAATGTGAACTCAACCTAACAATGTAGTCTAAGCTATAAAATAACTGAAAATTTAGAAGAAAAACAAACGAAAAACAAAGCTGGGGCTTCACTCTTAATTGCTGATGAACCTTTCTACGAGCATAAACTTTATTCCATACATATTGGTGTTCCAAATTTCGTTTTATTTTTTTTTTGTTGCAGTTTTTCTTGCAAAGCGTATTATTGATCAACTGGTTTAACACTGTACTTTTCGGCAACGTCACGATGAAAAGCTGGAACATATGGAAAACGTGCGAGTAAATGTGGTTTTAAAAGCCGCATAGAACCGCGCGATTTTCCGGTAGATCGTGGGAAAAACCAGCCCTTCCCCTGGGGCACCTTGATGCCCTTCGCGGAGAGGATAGTTTTGCTTCCTCGCTGTTGTACCTCTATCCGAACCTTACGGATAGTTACACGTGCCCAAATATTCGTGTGTGGCGGCGAGACCTTGCAGGCCGACGCCGAAGAAAATACTGCACCATCGCACGCCTTTGTTTCAGCCTAGAGTATCAACTACTTCAAGCAGAGACATTCGCAACACCTTGTCGAGTGGATTTGTAACTGTTCGTACCAAAATGGTTAACGAGGTTTTTTCTTCGACCTTATTGACCTCGAAAGGTATTGCAAAGTATGTCACAAATTGCACGCAATGCACGCTTCCAAGTACATAAAATAAAGAAGCTCGCGTTTCGCAAAACACACTGCAATATGTGGTGCACCTTTAAGACGTGAATTTACATTTCCAAGTCGTGCAATAAATGTTCATTCATTCCATAATGAACAACAAGGTCGAATCGGTAGTGTCGCGAAACAACACAAGTCACGGATTTCAACAAATAGGCGACGAAACAATGTAGTACCTGAGGTTGTACAACAACACGTGTGGGCACGAACCGAAAAAGAGCCATCAGTAAAATGTTCAACGCTTGCACACCCAAAAGCTACCGGGTAAAAAACTGTTCAGAGATTTACCGGCTACTGCCACCACTATGGAAGCAAGCTCACGCTTGAGTGGAGGGACAAAAACTGGAAAAGAAAAAAATATGAATGTTTCGATACAAATTGACTCCAACAAAAGCGTAAAATAAGAATTCAATTGTTGCACAATTTTTGTTTACTTTTGACGCAAAGCTCGAATTAGTCCTGCGAGGTAGTTCACATAGGCGCAACTTCGCATCGGGTCTTGGCGTCCCATTTGATTTGACGACGCGACGACGCTCTGCTGGCTCTGCGCCGTGTGTGCTCTGTTTTTTTGCATGCAATCGCTGTTGTTGTGTGTTCGTCGGTCGGTACCTCACCTGCGATAAGTTACAAATAAGTAGTATAGTTTGTGACAGGTTGTATTCGGCTTCCAAAAATGGGTACGTAGGCAGATGCATTTTCTTCAGTTTATTATGGGTTATTGACTCGTAAACAGCATAATCTCCTCTGAACACACGCATGCCGTGAGTGGCGATCGCATACTCGTAGAGTCTTGAACGACTGAACTCTCATGCAGTAGTGGATAAAGATGTTTAGGCAGTCTTTTCCGCGATATTGATGTCCCCGCTGCTTAGTGATTATGGGTGTGATGCTCTCCGTAATGTGTGTTGCGTGTGGATCGATCAGTCCTGTAATGAGACTTGCCGGGCCAAGACTACAGATAGTTACGTAAAATAGTCTTCTTACACCTAGTACGTAAAAGATTCATTGGGCACTTGTTATCGCCGGCGTATTAGCGATTTCGCTGCAGACGAGGTCAGTGACATGTGGACAAAAGCAAAATATAAGTGAAATATGCTGGACGTATTGGGCTGGGCGTCGGCTTATAACGTCTGCAAAGTTTTGGAAACCTATTGCTTACGTAATTCTTTGTATTTATGCCGTTTGCTGGAATTGCATTGGATTGCGGGACCATCAAAAGTACGAGCAGTGTCTGAGTATTGTGCACCTTAGTAATTGCAAAAGGTGGAGGAAAAAAATAAATAAAAATAAATAAATAAATAGAGGAATGGGCAAACTGGTTCAAAAGAAATTGTGGAGAAAGCCAGATTGCAAAAATTGAGCTACACTTCCTGTTACCTACTTTCTCACAAGCATTGTGGTACAATTATTATCTAGAGTGCATTTTTTTTTGTTTTCCCTTCGAGGCAAAAACCAAAAATGTAATCTAGACTGCCTCTTTGCAAATTGTCTGACACTTTCCTGGTTGTCAGAACGGCGCAGACGCGCGCGAGACTGGCCTGACCAGTTTTCAGAGTTGATTCTTCCCGTAATAAGATGCCTCGATTTTTTGTGAAAGAGTGTGTTTCAACAAATTTTCTAGAGGACAAAGAGCAGCCAATGTCGTGCGACACTTTTGTCGTCCTCCCTCCGGGCACTCGCAACGGCTGCGTTGTCTTTGGTAAAAATTCGGACCGACCAGGTGATGAAGTGCAAGAGGTCATTTACTTGCCCAGGACGTCTCACGGAACAGGGAAGAAAGTCCAGGTATGAGATGGGCGTGGTTTCAGGGCAATAAAGGGTATGTTTTAAGACTTTTGTTGCGTCAGACATCATTGATGACATGGGCAGTGAACATCGTACAAATGAATTGTGAATGAATGTGATTGCCATGTGCTAAATTATGTACTAATGTATTCATTGCGAAGTATAACTTTTCAATGGGAGCCAAAGTACTATGCTTGTGTAGCAGACGTTTTTTTCTGCGTTGCATTTCAATGCTTCACGGATGAGAACTAATGTTACCTCACGGTGATTTCCAAAAAAAAGGTTGTTAGGGTCTCAGTGTTCATTGCTTTATTATAAGTGGGATATATCAATGGGAACTTCTACAGCTGTCCCACATCCTTTTTTCTCCATCTCCACATTCATGAGATGAAAAATAAGTTGAATTGAAAGTAGCTGCATCACACTTTTACTTGAAGCTTTACGGAACACCCATATACATGCCAAACACTGTACTAAAAGATGATGTGCAGGTTTCAAACACTACCCATCGTTGTGACGCAATAAAATGTGGTGGTAAGCAATCAATTACAGCTGCAATAGCGCAAGTACTGGATATAGTACGGTATGTTCCTTCTCCTGAAGCACTTCAGTTGTAATAAGCTCTACCGCAGCTGACCCATTCAACACATGCCAAGTTCCTTTTCAGTTCATTATGTATCTTTGAACATTGCATACCTCTAATGCCTTTGCAGCAGATTTTATAAGCAACTATAAAAGAACACTTAACTGATGCTGCCTGCTTCTGTATCTCCTGTTGCTGTAACTGGCACACATTTTGAATGATTTCAGTGCACCTACATTGAGATCGACCAAACGGAGGAGACTTTAGCAGTGATCTTGAGTAAGCCTTCCTGGATGTGGGGTGCAGAGATGGGTGCTAATGAATGTGGTGTAGTCATCGGCAACGAAGCTCTCTTTACAAGGCTTAATGGTACTCCGGATGATAGCGTAGAAAGGTTGCTGGGGATGGACTTTGTGAGGTAAGAATCTTTTCTAATGATGATCTTAATGGTAATAAAGGATAATGGTCACCTCATGTGCAAAAGGTTTTGAACTTCAACACAGTCCTTAATCTAAGTACTTTTTTTCTCCCAATCCAAGTACACAGGTAGTTTTTTTTTTAGTTAATCCAAGTGTTTAGTAGTTGGTAAGAAAATTTTTACCCATTGCCAGTCATGTTCTGGACTGCTATGCATTATGGTTCAGATGCAGTGCTTGCAAGGTAGTGTCTTCCTTGCAAACACAACGTTACACCAATGTGGGGATACGTCAGACTGTGGCGGAATCTCCGCAAGTTGGGGCAACTTCGTACAGAATAACCGCAATTTTATGAGGCGATCGACTAGCGATGTACTGGGGCTCTCAGTGGTGGTGGTGGGGGCTCAGTCATGGGATGCACCCTTGTGAAGGACACAATTAGCACTGGGTGATCTACTACACAAGCCTGTCCTGCACTTGGATGAGAGGAGCACTCAGGTTTTGAGAAGCTGTTCGGCACATCGTGTCCACATGAAGAACGGACAGTCTTGGCATACCTCGCCATTGCACACCCAAGCGACATTTCCTTTTTCTTCTTTTCTGTTGCAGAGTTCAAATGGCTGCACTTATCTTTACATGTAATCTTACTGTAATAAACTATGCTCGAATATAACTTATCTTGCTCAGCATTTTGATCTACACTCACAAGTAACGCCCACTTTCTAACCCTGTACTCTTTATGCTGGATAAGTGTATAGGACAGTTACTTGCATCGATGTGCACATGTGTCCCAGGTTTTACAATGTGGCGGTAGTAGACACGTAAAAAAATGAGCACACTGAAAACCGCCACTCGCCCAGCTTTGATATCATGGTAGGCGTCCCCACTGGCGAGCGGCTGCTAAGGGAGAGATCACGTGCTTTCGATATCCAATAAGAATGGCCGAAGCACTCGCCCCTCATATGTCAGAGCCCGAAGCATTATCCTGCTAGCTATTACAAGCAGGAAAATATTTTTCTTGGCGCTCCGGTGAGCAGTGTCACAACCTGTCTAAAAGAACTCATTTTCAAGACAGTGCCAGAGCAATGTCAGGGAAATAATTTACTAATAAGCAATGACATTACACGGAACCCTCGTCATTTAAACGATCACAAACGTTACGCAACCTTGTACGTGATGGCATCTTGCACTTCCAGTATGACTGTCTAAAAAAATTCCTTGCACGCGACAGCATCGGTGATCATCTGTCGAATACAAGGGATCACCGGTGGGTCAGTGGACCACGGAATGAGCGACAACTTGTGCAACGTACGCACTGCAGAATGGTAGCAAGCCCGCTCATGAAGAACAGCCTTGTGGACGGCTTGTACGAGATTTTCCATGAACTCCCTCTTGTTGGAACAAGCATCCGTGACATCACGCAGCCACTCGATGGCCCGTCTGTCATTGCAGACGTCCAGAGCGCTCAGCCCAGCAACGAGGTCCAGTTCGAAGCAGGCAGTGGCAAATAAGGACCTTTTGGCATCTTCAGGAACTGTCTGTCTGCTTTTTTCATTAGGTTCACGTTTAGGAGCTAGACCGTGAGACTTGGCATCACTGCCCTCATCTGTGAAAGTGCTGGGTCTTCTGTCGATGTCGCTAACCTCTGTGTCCTCTGCTTTGGCTCCTGCATGTTCCACAGTGGGTTGGGTGCTAGACGCTTGGACCTGTGGTTCTGAGAGCGTCTCAGCTCTGACCTTCTTACAAACAACTTGAGAATTCTTTTTTGAACAGTCATCAGAATCAACATCGCTGTCACTAGAAGACGCAACGGACACATTTTTGTTGTATGCATCTATGGCACTACCACGCAGATTCAACGTACCAATTGACTGGCTTTGGAGAATGGCGCTGCTGCAAATGTTCGTACAGGTAGAAGACTCTGAAGTGCTTTCACACATTACTTGATGGCTCGTTACAAGCGCAATGCCAGAAATCACTCGATGCACACTTGTGAGGCGACGGGCATTATTCCTTTTGCAGTTCTTTGCAAGACACGTTTTAGACCTTTGGATGTTCGTTTGCATCTCGCTTTCTCTCCTTCTGCGTCTTTGTCTACGGTTGAGCTTGTTCTTCTTCTTTTGGATCTGATCCTTGCGTATGGACAGCTTCCTTCTCTTCAGCTTGCTGCTAGAAGCTTTCGGCATGCTTTCTGCGGTACTGGCGTGACAGTTCTCTGTTTTTATGGCAGTGCTCTTGGTGCCACGTTCGGGGCTCTTGTCACTGCCACTGTCGTCTAGAGGAGAATCTGAAATGTCCTCCCATTGCTCTGACCATGTGGCCTCTGTAGTCACAGCCGCACTTTGCTCGTCTTGTTTTGTCTTTAGTCTCTTAGCAGTTGTCTTCTTTCTATATGTATAGCAACCCTCGTAGTCTTCTAAAGGTGCATCCGATATGTCTTCCAAGTCAGAGGTAATGGAAGCCATGGCATTGCTACACAACCCACTGCACTTCTCAGCTGCTTCTACTGTCTGACATTGTGGCGTGGTGTGAGATAAGCACAGCTTTAGCGCAGGTTCAGAGGAACTATTTGAAGAGGTAATGTCCTCTTCAAGAAGCCTTTTCTTGGGCCCGTCGTAAGAATTACCTTCGTAATAAGCATCGCTTTCGTGTACCTTTGGCATGTCGGCTAAAGCTTCGGACTTGGCGCATGCCTTCGGACTGCTTGGAGCAGTTACTGCAAGATCAAGTCGCAGACGGTTAAGAACAAGTACGGGCTCCTTCAGCTGAACAACGTGCCATTTACCATTACTGAAGTATCGACATTCGCGTAATTTGTCGGCGCAGTACCTTTTCACATCTGGCGTGCGTTCCCCGCTGACTACTGGCTTTGCAGTTATTGCGACACTACGCAGAGTTCTGTTGTGCCAACGGTACGGCGCGCCGCGAGCTTTTGCAGGTCTTGCCTTGGCGCTTGAAAGACCAATAGCGGGTGGGACTTGTTGCACCACGTTACGTTTCGGGTAAAACGCACAAGTGGGCCAAACGTGGCACACCTTCGGAATTTGTGCTGCGATATCTGCAACATCTTTCTGATGCTCCTCCTTGCAGTGTCGAAAAATGGCTTCCTGGCTGCCGTACTGCTTGTCGTTGAAAGGAGTCGCCTTGAAGCATGTAGGTCCGTTTCCCCAGGACCACGCGTAAACTTTTCCCATTCACCGGCCCAAGTGTAGAATATACCGGCGCGCACGAACCGACGCACGAAGATCGCGTTTCAACACACACGCACACAGGACGCATATACGAGGCTTGAAAGTTGTGCGAGAAGCTGATCCTGACCTTTCGGACGCGCACAAGATACTCGGCTCTCTTCGTTGTCTGCACTAGAGTCGCTAGTCTGCACCGGTCTGTACTCGAACAACATAGAACAACGCACTCGTGTTCGTGTGAACTTCGTCGTCTTTTCAGCCAGGATTCACCGGAACACGTGTGCTTCCGTATTACTATCATGTGTCTGGAGGAGAAACAAAAACAAAAACAAAAAAAAAAAACCCGAGAGGGAGAGAGAAAGACGATGAATGACGGCGAAGTGATAAGCGAAAAGGGAAAGGAAATGTGAAAATAGGGATCCGCGGTCTGCTGTCATCCCAGACGGCGGGAGAGAGTGAAGGACAACGCGAGGAGGAAAGAGGGATGATGAGGACCACACAAGACTCAAACCGGCAATGAAGCTTTCGCACAGAAGGTACAGCGAAAAGAAGAAATACAACAGGGCGAGGCAACATCGAGAAGAGGTTGCGAGACCCGCATGTCCAGGAGTGAGGGGGGCA
Organism: Ornithodoros turicata; assembly: GCF_037126465.1. NCBI lineage: Eukaryota > Metazoa > Arthropoda > Arachnida > Ixodida > Argasidae > Ornithodoros > Ornithodoros turicata. The sequence continues at coordinate 36,172,449 of NC_088208.1, read as the reverse complement.
GAAAACAACTTCTTGTGTCTTCTTTTTTTGTGTGTGTGGTTATAAGTATTGGACAACATCTGAGAATTGTGTCGGTTGTCAAATATGTGGCGATACTGACAACATAACGTAGTAAATTCCCACGCACCGCTGGGCTCCCCAATGCAGTGTAACTTGACACTGGAGCTACGCGTATGGAAAGCTTCCTTGGTTTGCTTGCTCTCCTGTAGGTCTCCCTCTCACGCAGTTGTTTTTCTTCTTCGTACTGTGCCTACTGCATTGAAGCTTCATTGCTGGTTATTGAGTCTTGTGTCGTCCTCACACTTTCCTATTTATGTACAGAAACGGTAATAATAATAAAAAATAAATAAAGAATAATGTAATAAACGTAATATTTCCTCAAACTCGAGGAAATCTACCTCTTTTTCTACACCACATTAGCTCGCCTGTGCCATTTTAGTTGTGTTGTCATGTTTCCGATAACTACGGCCACTCGATAATGCGGAGGAAACTACGCCACACTGTGTTGGAAGTAGAGTTCGCTGGGTTGCTTCTTGAGGCAGAGCGGTGCAACAGGAGTGTTCTCTTCCGGGCGCGGGGGTGGGGGGATTTTTTGTTAAAGGGACCATGAAGGTTGAACACAGGAGTAACGAACGGACTTGACGGTACCATGAAGGGATCCTCAAAACCTCGGCAATCTCTTTAAAGGGAAACGGAAGTGCCATTGAAGGTGACTCGAGAGTCGAAACCCTGTTTTATTTATAAGACAAACTTGTACAATATACAAAAAAGTTTTTAAGTTGTGTTTCTAAGTAAGTAAGTAGTATTTATAAAAACACTCGGAGAGAGCAGCCATCGGCCTGACCCGAGTTCCTCGTGCGTGCGTGGTATCACGCTGGCGTAGGGTGCTGCGTCTGCTACTGCGTGTTCCTGCTGCGTACGTCTCGAGTCACCTGACCGGTCCTCCCACCGCCACTTCCCTCGTTCTCTTACACGCTCTTTGAAGGAGTGGAGAGTACTTTCGCCATGCGAAGTTTGAACCAAACATTGGTTGGAATATGGGACATGTCAAAGCCACGATAAAAAAGGATCGACTGCCGCGACCCTACCGCTATACCGGCGCCACGTAGAAACTAGACGTGACGTCAGAAGCATATTGTCTTCCCTATTGGCTTGGAATGAGCAAATGATGCAAGTGACGTGAGGCCGCTTGTTGGGGGTGTGTCAGTGCGCGCCGCTATTTCTGCGTGTGATCTGCGCCCGCATGGAATGAAATATTTCAGAAATGGCAGATGATTAACCGCCCACATAAACATAAAAGTCACTTTCTGCAAAGAAGACAGCATTTTCATGCATGTCTTGATGTTCCATTTGATGTGTTACTTCACTACATTCGTGCATATGAGCGTCACGAGACGACAGCTTAATTAGGAAGCAGATCAGGAGAATGCCGATTGACAGTTCCTGAAACAATGAGTAGATACAATTAGGTACAGTACAACTGAACTTGAAACACTCAGTTTACGGTGCTCAAAACACGGCCGACGCAAGGACCACGTCGTGGCATAAAGCCATACGTGCCAGAGTTGTAGCTTGTTCTTTCTGTTTACATTTTGCTTTAACCTCCAAGAAATGTTTTTCAATTCTCGTTGCAGGCTAGGACTTGAAAGGGCAAAAACTGCACGTGAGGCGTTGGACGTGATTGTAACTCTCCTAGCCGAGCACGGACAAGGAGGACGATGCTCAGACACCTGTGATAACTTAATGTACCACAATGGCTTCCTTATCGCTGATCGCAGCGAAGCCTGGGTGCTTGAAACCGTCGGAAAGCTTTGGGCTGCCGAAAATATCAAGAGTAAGTCGGGGCTTGCTGACCTTTGGTTGGAGGTTTTATCCTGCAAGCTGGCTTCACCTAACGCACACATGCACTAGGAGAAGTGTACTTTACAACTTGTGCTACACATTTAGGTTGCCTGGAAGACCTGACAACAAAAATGTGCCCTCTGCAGGTGGATGTAGGAACATATCGAATTGTTTGTCGATCGGGACAAAGATTGACCTCTGCAGTGAAGGACTGAAAGATGCGGCGAAGCAACACGGCTTCTGGGATGAAAGCAAAGGAGAATTCAACTTTGCACTTGCCTTTGGAGATGGGCACCTCATAACGAGATTTACGTGTGGGAAGCAACTGCTGGAGAATCTTTCTGCATCAGGTCTGGATCCACGTGTCCACAATGTCTTTGAGAGGTTCATCAGGCAGGAATGTGCTTCCATGTTGTGAATATTATTCTGTTTGTTATCTTTTCGTATTTTAATTTTCAGTTATTTGCCCTGACATGAGACTTTGTCCCCCTTAGGTAGTTTTAACGCGAAGGACATGATTAGTGTGCTTCGGGATGAAGAAAGTGGGATTTGCATGCCGTACGGCGCTTTCGTTTCGACTGGTAGTCAGGTACCATTGCAAACACTTGTTTTTGGTGCTCTAATGTAATGAATGTCAAGCAGTAATGTGTTGTGGTTTGTGTAGGTATGGTATCGAACACACTGAATCGATTTTCTGTGCATCCTCAACTCAGTCGTGATGCCCTGTTCAAGATGGAAGTCACACAAAAATAAGCTGCGGAACTTCAGTACAGCCCTCAAGTTGTATTATACATTGAACAGATGAACAACAGAAAGTAGCAAAAGAATGTTTGTAATATTTTGTTTGGCATACACAGAGTTTGGGAAGCGCAACTTGGGAAGCAGAACACAAAAAACACTGTATCTATGCCTCAAGGAACAGCACTACCAAAATCAGCATTTTATCTTTCCTTGGCTGCACATTTTGCTTTAAAAAGCTGTGTATGTATTTGTACTGACTTGAAACATGCATATTTATACACGCACATACAAACACTTTCTGGAGAAATCTTCGGAAATGCACTTGTTTCGAACTTGCTTCACAAATCAGTGAAATGCATGCCGGGATTGCTTCTACATACGTTTCTGCCGTGCGCTAGTCAAAAAAGTGTTATCAGAATTGTGAAACAGACCTAAAACAGTTTGCTTTAGAAAGCGATGTTTGCTTGGAGTATGCGACAGAAATCCCTTTCACAGAAAGGATATTTTACATTTTTTATGTACCACATACCACAACTAACATTACAGCTTGAATGGGGAAGAAGGCAGCATACTGCTAGTCCGTTATTTTTCTTGCAAAATCAACTAGGACAGGGCATCTATTTGTTCATCCAATTTGCCTTGCATTCTTTATGTAAAGACAAGGTTATGGTTGGCTTCTGAGTTTTGTTGTGTTGTATATTGCCACATGGTTTCGAGCAATGCTTTGAATGACAGAGACAGAATAACCCTTATATCATAACCCTATGTAATGAAGTCATGAAGCTGCACCTTGGTATGGGTCCCCTTTACTCACAGCTGCAGTGGGCCAGTGTCCACCATCAGTGTACAGGGTGAAGTGTGGTGCAGGTCTACAGAATAATGTCCCACATGGAACGCATGTCCTCGAACTGCACTTACTGCAGTTTTATATCTGTGTTTAACATTGGTGCAGCTGTTCAAACTAAAATATTTTCATATGCTTCTACCTAGCAGGAACTCAAGAATTAAAGTGTCAACTTACTTTTATTCCTGCAGGAGAATTTGACATAAGGTCGATGACCACAATTCTGCGAGATAAAGATAGTGAAATTTGCCGCGACCAAACTCATGAAAGGCCAACCACTGCTAGTCAGGTAAAACATCTGCTCTATTAGGACCTGGGCCCGCTTGCACGAGTCTTCAGGGGATTCCTCAGTGGTGTCCTCAGTAGCTTCAGTAGGGCTTCAGGCATGCGCTGCAGTCCTCAATTACTGCCAGAGCTACTTAGGATAGCACTGAGGATTTCCCCCCAACATTAGTGTAAGCGGGCCCTGATGGCCACCAAGCACCATGTAGCCTTCTTCCTTTCTTCATGGTTGTTCTGTTACATGCTTTTGTTTCGGTAGATTTTACTTTGTTGGATCGTTTGTGCATGACTTGTATCCTCTATGTATGATTATGTTGAGGTGAAATGTAAAGCTTTACAGTCAGTTTTGTTTATAATTATAACACCTTCAATACTTTCTCTTCATTAACCATGAGTAGGCTTCCGTGTCTTTTGCATTTTTTAATGCACGAGTATAGGGAATGATAATCGTAATTTTATTTTTAAAAAATGTAGCTTTATGGTCGTGAATGTTAAGCGGAATAAGAAATGCCCAACCTTCATTATTTAGCAATATGTACATCGTACAAGTTGCACAACATGACTTTCCAAGCAAATGCGCTGCGTGATTCAAGATTCACAAGCTATATCTGTACTTTGAGAAAGAATGGCACGTCATGGCTCATAAGTACTTTACACAAGTTGTCATATAAAAATGTACATCAATGCTATCGGCTGACTTGCGGTGGCATCATCAGAATGGCCACAGAAGCTTGAACTCGGGACATAGATCACCGGTAACCCCAAATGCAGAAAATGCGGAACCCTAGCGATAATCGACCGAGCGTTAAAAGATACTGATATCCAATTAGCTCTTCTTGGATCATTGTGAACATATTGCTGCTTTCATGAAACTACTCTGCAGTATCGTGAATAAAAACTGTGAATAGTCATCGCTACGATGACTGATAAGCAGCCACGTGCAAAAATTTTCATTCTCAAAGATCACCACGAGGTACTGCATGTTAATGACAGCTTAATGATGGCAGTAAAATGTGTAGCATGCATGAACATGACCTAGGTTAGGGCTAAACGCATTTCGCAAGCACACCAAAAGCACGTGACCTAATTTGTAAATGTGTATATTCATAGCCATTTTGTATTGCCGACTGTAGGATAGCCATAGCCATAGCCATTTAATAGCCATTTAATGCCATGTCTTTCTCAGGTATCGGTACTATCACCACTGACTTCGAACAGACAGTGCTGCCACTGGTTCACAGGGACACCAGACCCATCCTTGTCAGTATTTAAGCCCTTTGTGTTCTGCGACAACGTGCTTTCGTCACGGCACATAGTTTCCCCCGTGTTCGAGAAGGACCCGGCTAAGGTGAGGTGCCGTCTCTGTTCTTCTCCTACCCGTTCATCGTAGTATAATGCCATCAACCTGTCCGTCCTGCAGATGGTTCCACGATTCCAGTTCACGGTAGATCGTGCGCACAACCTCTACCGTCACCACCAGAAGGCAGTGCAAGCCATGCGCGACGGTACTCCAACAGGCAAAGAGTTACACGCGTTGATGACCGACCTTGAAGCAAAATGCATGCGCGAAGTTGACCAGTTCCTGGACGCTTCCGGCTCTCTCAGAGAACTTCAGGAGCTTTTCAAGGATGTTGTCGAGACGGAGATAAAGTTCTACAAATAAGGGTCCCCCGATAAAACGTAAACAAAGAGAGAGAGAGGGATATGTGACTTGGCACGCTCGAGCATGCTGTCTTTACTGTAGAATTTGGTTGCTCTTGCTAATTTACAGCTGGCACAGTTCAAGTTAATGTTTAGCATCTGTGGCAAAAACATAACCCGGATTCAGTAGTCCCGCATTATAATAGACGCAAGCATAATATGGGATTACGGTACAGATGTTCTCAGCTGTGCATGTGACGTGTTGCACCTCACGTTGTGATAAAGCGAGACGTGTCGCGTTTACTGTGTCAAGCACAGGTTGGTTCTTTTGAATGCTGAGTTGCATTTATTATGTTTATATGTAAGAATTTGCAGGTTTCATGAAACGGGCAATATCTTATTAGTGCAATCAGGCTTGGTTCGCTAAATACAGCTTTACTCTCCCCATTTCAGTGCACATGTTTATTAGAGGCTTGAAAAAGTATGCAGACGTGGAACTGGGAGATGCATTCTTGCTTGATGTAGTGCTTCATGTTCAGCGTGCGTGAACTCGATAATTGCTAGCATTAGACTTCACATGTCTATGCATTTAGCAATGCTTCTGCCTCAAAGCTCAGGAGATGTATACTTTTTACTGTTTACCAAGACATAGTACTTGCAAAAGAATAATGTTCTTGCATCAGTGCTTGTCAAAAGCAACTGCTCTGTTCAGCTGCGATGAATTCAGTGCTTTTGCGGCAACGATTGCAGCGTGCACGCGGAGGTAATCGGAAAATCGCATTATCCGGGAAATCGTATTATCCGAAAAATAAAATTATCCAAAAATCGTATTGTCTGAGAAATCGCATTATCCGGAAAATCGTATTATCCGAAAAATCAAATTATCCAAAAATCGTATTGTCTGAGAAATCGCATTATCCGGGAAATCGTATTATCCGAAAAATCAAATTATCCAAAAATCGTATTGTCTGAGAAATCGCATTATCCGGGTAATCGTACTATCCGAAAAATCAAATTATCCAAAAAAACGTATTGTCTGAGAAATCGCATTATCCGGGAAATCGTATTATCTGAGAAATCGCATTGTCCGGAAAATTGCACTGTCCGAAAAATCCTACTACCCGGCAAAGCGCACTATCCGGAAATTCGTACCATCCCATAAATCACACTGCTGTCCAATAGATTTATTATACTGTGAATAGTGCACTGTGAAAGAGCATTACGAGCGGGGCACAAAACAAAAGTAAAAGCACCATGTGGGAAATAATACCATCGAGGTGTCGCCGTATCCCTCCTGGTATACTGTGTGGAAGAGCCCACATCATGCCCTGCGACCGTGAACGCCGCTTTATGTGGACATTGGCTTGGCATGTGTTCCCATGCGCTTTCGAGGGCGAGTGGGAAAATGTATATTCTTTTCTATGATGCATCATGGCTAGTGCGTTTTGCACCAGCATGAAAAGTGCGTTTTCTGCACCGTTGTGTGAATATCGCAGACTTCCTGTTTGCCCTTCTTTAGCTAGTCTTTCCTGCTTGTCGGGGGAGCTTATTTTGGGTTTCAGTTCCTATCGATGTGGCGCGACTTGTATACACCAAAGAGGCAGAAAACAACATTGCTAGAAAACAACATTCCTGGCTTATTTGTATATTTTGTGTTATTGTAGTGCGTATTGTCTCTGAGCCAATATATGTGAACAAATATTTACGTTTGTGATATTAAATCGAAACAGAATAATATAACTGTCAAACATGTTCGTATTACTCCTACTGAATTACTCGTAGTTGGTATCCACAAGGACTCAAAGGTCTAAGCTCGGTTTGTTGGCAATGATCTGCTTTGGAGTACCATGTCTTATTTATATCTACTGTGTCAAATGTTGTATGCTTTCCAGCATCGAATTGTTTTTGTTGACTTTGGTTTTGAGCGTGAAACGTTAGCACAGAATATGCGCGTTGCCACTACTGTACTGGATTGGTTGCTATATTTTGCGTAAATAAAGTGTAGAAGCTTACGGTGCAAATAACAGGTGGTACAGCATGTCTGCTCCTCATGGCGCATAGGTCGTGTCTGCACCGAATGAGTGTGGTACTTAATTCGCGAAGGTCTTTTTAGGGGGAAGGTTTAGGTTAGGTTTAGGGATCTTTCGTTTTTTACGCTGCAGATATTGTGTAACCACCTCTCATATGCCTGGTGCAATAAATTTCTTTATGGTATCAGCCACACGCGTTTCGAGTTCGGTGTATTCTTAGACCGCGCGGAGGATCTGCATAAAATGAAGTCAGTTTCAAAAGCAGCACATGCATTTTCTGGCAGTCATTGTGGTTTCATAAACCGTTTGCTGTTTATTCGACGACTCGCCGCCCCATTTCGCTTCGTGACATTTTTGGTGGAGGAGGTGCGGGGCATTCCTTGTTCAACGGCCTGGAAGACCAACTGCGACAAAGCGGAAGACAGCTTGGCCTGCTTGCAGAATTCGGTACATTAGAACCCCCTAAACGCAAGAAGATGACTGTGGAGACCAGCACCCAATTGGCGCAACCTAATGCCACGCCCATAGCCCCTGCATGATCGCCGAAGACATTCAGCGGGGAGTATTACGACGACGTGGACGATTGGGTCGACCACTACGAGCGGATCGCCAGGTTCAACAGCGGGAGTGACGACCAGAAGCTCGTCAGCGTCTATTTCCTCGGACGTCTTCAAAAGCAAACTCTGCGAGGCGTTCGCTTTTCAACAACGAGCTGAACGCGCTGAACATCTGCTCCAGAGACGGATCCAGCTGCTAACGAAAGCGTTACTACCTTCGTCGAAGATGTGTCGCGGCTCTTCCAGCGAGCTGACCCCAAAGCATCCGAGAAGAAGGTGGTTCAGCGACTCATGAGCGGCGTAAAAGAAGAAATTTTTCGCGCCCTCCGCCACGACACGACCGACGCTTCTCTGGACGAAGCCGTCCGCATTGAGAGGGCCCTGCTCTCTCGCGCTACCGTCGACCAACGACACCAGGGCTACGAGGCTTTCTCTACGAGCGCTGGCCTCGACGTCGGATCGCTCAGACAGCTGATTCGAGAGGTGGTACGCGAAGAAGTACGAGCTCTCCTCTGTCCTGAGAAGGCCCAAGGCCCTTTGTCTTCGATCGGTGCGATCATCAAGGACGAGGTTCAGCAGGTAATCCAGACGTCGTCAACCGTCAACCCCGACGCCGAAGTACCGAGACCAACCTACGCCGCCGCTCTAAGACAGGTGCCACCTACTCGTCCGCCGTACTACGGAAACCGTTGGACGCCTCCTAGGCCTGTCCAACCTACTCTGAGCGTCCCGCCACACTCTCAGCGGATCGCAAAACGGACGTTTGGCGGACTCCCGACTTCAGGCCGCTCTGCTACCACTGCGGAAAGGCCATCCACGTCTATCGCCGATGTCCCTACCGACGCATTGGCCTTCCCGGTTTTTCACCCGACGCCCCCCGCAGTCGCCGGTAGTCGCCCCGACGCAATTGAAGACTATCTACGGCAGTCTATCTGTTTCTGCTGGCTCACGACGCGACCTGTCCCCGAGCGTCCCCCACCGCAGCAGGTCGCCAGGAAGACCACTTTCACCGTCACCGGCAAGACGGCCTGTGTGGCGCAGCCCTAACCGGGAAAACTGAAGACTGCAGCTCCGGGAGGTGAAGCTGCGGACCGACGACAAGTTACAATTCCTCCAACTGGACGAACAGCAACGCAGCACCGCTACGACGCTCGAAAAATTACCAATAACCTGAAAATACTCATCGACGGCCATGAGACGATTGCGTTAATCGACACCAGATCCGAAGACTCCGTTATAAGTGGTACGTTGGCTAAGAAGCTTCGCAAGGTGCAAACTATGTGGGATGAGCCTGACATCAGGACTGCTGGTGGACATGTCGTGACACCGACTGGCCGATGCACTGCAGTCATACAGGTGCGTGACATCCAGTACGTCGTCGGCTTCACCGTCCAGCCGGACTGCCCACGGGATGTAATACTCGGAATGGACTTTCTAGTCGAAAATGAAGCAGTCATCGACTTCACAAAACGCCGGAAACTGCGGAAGACAAGTGGTGGGCGCGAATAACCACGGAGAAGCGCGCAAACACGGACGTAGCCGCCGTGACGAATCAGCACATCAACCTGCCCCCCGTGTCGTCAATCTTTGTGACCGCTACGTGCGACAGAGCACCAACTGGCTGTTTGTTTGCGGAAGACAACACTCAACTTCTCCTCGAACGAGGAATTGGGATTGCAAGAGGAATTGTGCCCGTAAGAAACGGAATAGTCGAACTCCTGGTCACAAATTTTCGCCCGGAGCCACAACACCTCGCAAACGGCACGAAGATAGCCGTCATCGTAGACCAATACACCACCACGGATGTTTGCCTGATGGACACTGCTCGCATCGCAGTCACCGCGGAACACGAGGCCGGACATTTCGACGTAAACCCTCAACTCAATACAACTCAAGAGCAAACCCTTCTCCAGATACTCAACGACTTCAGTGACTGGTTCGCTACATCGTCGAAAGTAAGACAAACGCCCATTGCGAAGCACCGCATCATCGTCAACGAAAACGCCCGTCCCATTCACCGCATGCCGTACCGGGTCTCCTGCAAAGAGCGAGAAACGATCCGAACGCAAGTACAAGAGATGCTAAGAGATGACATTATCCAGCCGTCGACCAGTCCGTGGGCATAGCCGGTGGTACTAGTGAAGAAGAAGAAGGACGGAACACCCAGGTTCTGCGTCGACTATGGCGGGCTATCGAAAACGCAGTGAGATAACGAAGAAGGACGTCTACCCGTTACCGCGCATCGACGACACGCTCGATCGCCTTCAAAACGCAATTTTTTTCTCTTCCATGGACCTCAAGACAGGGTACTGGCAAATCGAAGTCGACGAACGGGACCGTGAGAAGACTGCCGTCGTCACTCTTTTCGAATTCAAGGTTATGCCTTTCGGCCTTTGCACAGCACCAGCGACGTTCCAGCGAGTTATGGATACAGTTCTCGCCGGGTTGAAGTGGCAAACCTGCCTGGTGTACCTTGACGATATTGTCGCCTTCGAAAGTTCTTCGCAAGAACTTTCGAAGAACATGTTGAACGGCTGAAGCAAGTCCTCGAGGCTATCAGAACTGCAGGGCTGACGTTGAAGCCCCAGAAGTGTCGATTCGGCTACGAGGAACTCATATTTCTCAGCCACCTCGTGAGCAGCGACGGCGTACGCCCTGACCCTGAGAAGACGGCGGCCATCGCAAATTACCCAGTTCCTTCTAACGTGAAAGACGTTCGAAGCTTTCTTGGCCTTTGCGCCTACTACCGATGGTTAATTCCGAACTTTTCAAGAATTGCGTCACCCCTGAATGCCCTCACGAAGGACGGATCCACGTTTATCTGGAGTAAAGATGAGTGAGGTGCGGGTATACCCGCGGGTATCCGCGCAAGTCTGATTCAGACGCTGTGGCGACAGTTGACGTGGTTGCCAGCTTACTAACACGAAGTGAACCAGTCGTCGTGTCGCAAGATAGCCAAAATTAGCCCTATGTGCCAAACATGACTGACAATAACAACAACTTTATTTTGAGATGATGAATGGGAAGTCTCAGCGCCAGGGGCGATACCCTGCCCCATTTTTAATTGCCCAAACTACCCACCTTCCCGGTCTCATAATCAGCTGGACTCACGCCCTCCCTCCTGCCCTCTCTCAAAGAGTAAGCATAGAACGTGGTGCCAGTAAATGACAAAGCTGTTATCTCGCACACCACGGAAGCACTGGATATGGAACGTCTTGGAAAATAGTTTGGGCACAATGTTCGCGGTTAATCGGGTCGTACACCAAAAGCCGATAGGCTGGTTTTGTGCCTGCGGGTATCGCAGGTACACCCGCGTTATCCGCGGAGGCAGTGCGGGTCAACCCGCGGCTTACCCGCAACCCGCGATGACACGTAAATGTGTATCCGCGAAGAGCAAACTTGCGCGGATACCCGCGGATACCCGCGGGTATACCCGCACCGCACTCATCTTTAGTGATGGCTGCCTAGACGCGGTTTGCACCGGTAGGTTATGCGGCCTTGTGCGGATATCTCTTGCGACAAGCGTGGAACTACAGGACGACTAATTACCTAAAATTCATGAATTACCTTTTTAATTAGATGTTTCCGGGAAAAATGCGAGACAGGTGAATTGGAGTCAGCCATTATTTAAATCTAACCCCTTTATTAAATGCTTCATTCCGAGTATCATGCAAACGGTCTCATGTGGAAACTGTTCAGTGCAACCAGGAGTGATTTTTTTATTGATTTTACAGTTTGCTCGTAGTTAGCTTTGTGGTAATTAATTACTGTTTCTAAGTACTTTCTAAAATTAGTAACTAACTTTACGGACCTTACAGCCTTACGGACAACACTTTGAAATCTTGCTGTTGTTAATGTAAATGGTTTAAGCGTGTATCTCTTGTAGCCTAAATCTATCTGCAATATTGTGCATTTTCAAAGCGTAAGCTCCTTCTACAACGCTCAAGGTTTCACCTTTCCTTGCGTTTACGGACATTGGGAGGGCGGAGAAGAAACAAAGAAGAAAGGTATGGGGGATCTTCGACGTCGCACGAGGATCATGTCGACCGTCCGCGGCCTCTTTCTCTCACCTTTTTTTTGTTAAATTTGATAGCGCAGTGAAAATCCATCCCACTGCGAAAATATTTTACACGGTGGCTCCTCATGGACAGCTTGGCATATGAGACAGGGTCTCGAAGCATGCTAAACGTTACTTAATTGGCGAGTGCAGTGCTCTAGTTCCTAGTAAATTACCACCACTGTTGGATGTGCTGTCTAATTTTCCTTGATGTCTTTAATTTGCCACAGACCCGTTTTATTGCACAAGAACGTTAGGTGTGCTTAATGAACCATTTTAGTGGCTTCTGGGCAGTCTTCGGTAAGTTACTTCTAAAAAGTAACTGAGATACAGTTACAGATACTTTCTTGGTCAAGTAACTAAGTTACAGTTATAGTTACACTCTTTGTCAAGTAACTAGTTACAGTTGCAGTGACTGAGAGAAAGTAACTTAGTTACATTACAGCTACTTTTTATAAAAATGACCATGAGAGGGTGATACAATTGTTAAAAAAATACGTTTATGTATTTACATTTACTTAAGTGCAATAAAACTATTAGTGCACTTAACCAGAAGCTCTATAAGTCAATAAAGCGGCTCTCCCCCAGGGAAAAATACGACATCTGTACCTGACCGAAGAGCACAAGGAATGGGGCACATACCGATTAGGTACAGAAGGAAGCAACGCACTGTTAGGGGGAAGTAGGGTACGTTAGGGTGGAAGAGAAAAAGGAACGACATTTATTCCAGTAACTATAGTTACATTTTGCAGTTACATTCACAGAAATAGTAACTAGTTACAGTTAAAAGCTACTTTTCTGGAAATGTAACTAGTTACCCCCAAAAGTAACTAGTTACAATTACAAGTTAAAAGTAACTTAGTTACTACTCAAGACTGCTTCTGGGCAGCAAGCTGACCTTTCGTCACATTATGCCCACAACCTGAAGTAACTCAAGTCAGTCTATTTCACATTTGCAGCAACTAACAGTCACATTTGCTGATTAACTGCGAGTGAGTTACATTTTATTTTCAAGAGCCTTTCCTATAACTCCATTGCTTTCAGAATTATGTAACTTTAACAATTACACTTCGCAACTATAATTACATTTTTCAGTACTTTACGTGGCTCTGATCATACGTTGATTGGTATTCCTCGTAGCCAATACCTGCCATATCACCAATTTTGTTTCTGAACGTCTACGCCACGCGTGTATTATTGAATCAATGAACATTATCTTTTTCGAAGGTGTATCCTTAAAGGGACAGTCGCATCGACCACAGATCGATTCCGAAACCACAGTAAAATGAGATTCCCCGTCCTTCACTGACCATGTCTCCGAAAGTCCCGTTCCGATCGACGGAATACTTTTTGTATAATTCGTGTGTAAGCGGCGCTACAGCAGACGACGGAAGCGGGCGTCAAGCGGAACTCCCTGCTGAGAATATTTAGCAACGTCACATGGAATCTGACCAATAAGAACGCGGCGAGCCAGAGGAGTCCCCGCGGCTTGCAGCTTGCATGAGCAAGGTCAGGGAGACGAAGGCGAAGGCACATACGGAGATGGCGGACTCGGAACGCGGAAGTGGCGAATCGTGCTGTTCAAATGCCTTTAGTAATAGCTTCCGTGACGAATATACATGTTTGATGACGGCCCATATTCGACGGATACGCTTATTCTGCAAGTCGCTGGTGATGTACGTGCCGCAGCTGCGTTAGCGCAACAGAATGAGCCTCAGGACCACTGCTTTAGGTACGTTCATGATCGGAGTGCTCAATACTTAATCCTGTGACATTCACACTACGACGCAGGAAACAATCCAAGTGTTTGTGCGGCGTCTGTGTTCCTCAGGAACTGGATGAGTACCTATATGCTGCAGTGCTGGTGAAGTGGTAGAGTTGTGCAACGACGGCACGCACCACACGCACGCATCACACTTTGTTCCCAGCTCCCTGTCATCGGCCAGAACTTCTAGTGGTGTATCTACCGCAGTATTGCAGCGACGATCACAGTCTTCGCCTACTGTGCCCACGATAGATAGGCACGTCGAGCAATCCTTATTTTCGTAGTTGTCGTCGTTGTTTGTACACACGACGAATGCCCCATGAAAGTTACGAAGGCTCTAACCAACTGTGCAACTCAAGGGCTGGGTTAGAATTAGAATGATTGTCAGGAAATTAACTATGCTACGTGTTTAGGAAAGTGTCCTTTCTTTTTACAGCTACGTCAGGTTCACTGCTTATTGCGTGTTTACAAGCTGAGTTTGGAGATTCCTTGGACCGAAAAACAGACGACAGATACCTGGGTGTGTCGTCCGCATGATTCGCCAACGTTTTTCCATCCTGGTCCTATCAGGACTATCATCTTTAGTGTGCCTCATTTCCTGTTCACACCTACACCATAATAGACTTGCGTAGTTTCCAATTGAGAAGTGCGAAACAACACAATCTGTGTTACCACAGTAATCCCGAGAAGTGCAAAGGAATAGGCAGGAGCAATAAACTACCTGGCCATAAGTGACAGTTATACTTTTAATGATAGTGTAATGCTTCTTATCGTTGGCAGTATTATAGCATGTGAGGGATATAACACGTCAAATAATTTCAGGTAACGTTTCATAACTCACTAATGGTACAGTTACACCTCATTATCATAGTAAGTGATACATCTGTCTGGGAATGTCCAAAATTTGTCATTCCCACGGGAGATTGTTCTGCCTTGATACAGCAAAACAAATTTTGATACCTGCCATTGATCCAATTTTTTAGCACCACTGTCTTGAAAACAGCTTTCAAGACTGTAACTTCAGAGATCCTTGGCAGAGCATTACCTCTTGTCTATGTATTATAATAATTATTATAATGACAGGCAATAAGTTACGCAAATGTGAATAAATCTCTCTGTTGACTGAGTGTTGTCCATTCAAGAGCTATTGCACAAGTCCACATCCAACTCTTCACGCACAGATATTTATTATTTGCTATGCACAGACAGTCATCAGCGTGCACCACACTGGCAATGTCCCTCGGGATCTGAAGCGGGGACTCACAAAAATAAAAAATAAAATAAACAGTTTTGTAAGTACTTCAATTGCAATGAAAATGGGACGATTGGATAGTAAATTGGATGGTTTCATTATAACAGTGGTACACAGGAAAAAAACTCGGGGTGTTGGGGGGGATCTGGATCGATCTCTGGGCATAACCAAGTGTAAAATTTTAGAAGGGTTAGTACATCCTGCAATGGCCCTCATGCCTCAGACCCCACTACTCGATTAATGCACCTCCCTTTTACAGTAAGAGGCCTCTTACTATCTACGGCATATCCTATCAAAGCTCACAGGACAGCAAATTTGGCCAATGCTTATGTGACAGTGCCTCGTAGAACATGCAGGTTTTCTGTTGAATTGACACTACATCTCTGGTCGCCCCTTTAATGTCTGGAGGTAGGTGCATCATTTTACATTTAACCAGCAGTAATGTATAGCATTGCAAAAAAGGAAACAAGGGCTTAATCTCAACGCTGCATCAGCATCATTCATCATCTCACAATAGCGTTTTTGTTGTCAGCCTCTGCACAAAGATTTGGGTGGACCTGAAACGGACCTTTTTTTTTTCTTTTCATTTCCTGCTGTCAAGTTATTTTGTCTTGGCATGTAGCTGTGAGATGTCAGTAGAAGCCATGAAGTCATTCTCTTTACTTCTTGAACTTGGATGAAGAAAGCACTGTTCTGGAAGATCCTAATTTGTCAGAGGCGTCGTAAAGGCATTAGTGTAAAAACCAGGTCTCTCAGCAAAATTGCCGTGCACACACGTACATTGTTTGATGCCGTTTCATGGATGGATGGGACTTGATCAGCAGCACCTGTCCTTCTATAACACAGAACGTCAAAAGTGCACCTCAAGTTGGCTACGACAACCGCAAAAACCGCCGCCCTACAGCACACAAAGAGTTTACAAACAGAGAGATAAAAGGTAACTGGGAAGTGGGTTATGGCGCTTATGTTACGGACAGAGGTACTGTTTGTATAGTGCCTGTTTCTAACACCAGCACACAAACAGCGTCAGTTCTTCCTTTTAGTGATCGGGGTTCATAGTTTGCGAATTGTTCTGTGTCCAACAATTGTAAACACATTATATGTATTTAAGTAATATACGTACCACTTGCGCTTGACCCTGTCGAACTGCCTGCAGCTGTAATACACATGAAAACCAATCATGTCTACCACATTCCACAAAAGTCACAGGTTCAGTAACAGTGAAAGTTTCATGATAACGCGTCCGACAACGAGAAAAGTCAATCACGTTCATATGAATGACATCACTTGAACTTGTTTATTGTATTTTATTTATCTAGTTATTAATCATAGGTTAGGGGATACCTTACGTTGTACCGATTTCGTCTTTTGCTGCTAAGTTACTCACGCGCAAGAGTGACAGACCCGATTGGGAAACTACATAGACATTGTGACTTACTGTCGAAGTTGCTGGCTCGCTTTGTTCGTGGAACACTGTCGGAACGGCGTCAAGTTTCAATTCGTTCCTTTTTTGTGTCAATCCAAGTTGCACTTCCATGATGTTCTCATCCAGGTACACATTATCGGTGAAATGCGAGGAGCATACACGGACAGCATGAACACTCCTTGCTTCATCTGGATACCCGCTAGTGATGTAGCTGCTTCCAACTTTCGCTTCGTCTGGTGTCTGGCTGTAGCTGTATCCTTGGCGTGCGAAATCAAACATCGAGGTTTTCGAAGGAAGTTTTCCTGGGGTCGGGAACGCTGCGTCGGTTTCCAAACGACGCAAGGATGCAAGCGTAGCGATAGTATCCGAGTCACTAGAAAGTGTCACATGTGAATACGGGCGACGTGCCGGAAAAAAACAAAGCAGCCCCAGACTTGGCGGCAGACGACAGCGTCCTTCACAGCGGATTAGCCAGATTCGACCTTGCGTCACGCGATGTTGTTGGCGCTGGCGCTTTCGAGGATCAAAACGAAACCGGATCTTTTAAATTCGATTCCTCATCACCCGGTCCGTTTTGGAAGGAGAAAATTTGGCAAACAGCTCGTGGTAGTGTACCGAACACATTGGTATTGGATTCGTAACCACGGTTCCGGATGCGACAGTCCCTTTAAAGTTTTTTTTTCTGTCACAAAGAGTGAATTTGTTTATCACTCGATTTTTTCATATATATTTTTTAAATTTATTGTTCATCGAAAGGCATCAGAATAGGGATGTCCCCCACGTGACTTTGTTGTCTGCTTCGACAGACACCTTTTCAAACAAATTATTATTATTATTATTATTTTTTTGAATGGCTATATCCGGTGTTCACCGAGGGCAAATGTTTCTTTCTTTCTTTTTGCTGACCTTGTTTTTCCGTGGTAGAGTGTTGTCCTGCCATGTATATTCGCTCTACCCTATACGTACTGTTAATAATGGGGCACTGTTAATAAATAAAAGAGTAGATGCGTGATACCATTGTCACGCTACCATACGCGATGGGACAAGAAAAAAAAGAAAGAAAAAAGACACGAAGACTGCACGGCATATAGTTCACCAGTTATGCAACTAGATACTACCCAAGCAGCACAATGTACTGAAAGTCGAGTGCAATAGGGGTGGACGGTATGTGTATTATCAATGTTCTTTAATTTCACCAGTCTGCTCAAGGCCTTCCGCCTACCCGGCCACCCCTATTGCACTCGACTTTCAGTACATTGTGTGCTTGGGTACAACCTTGCAATTATGCAACCTTGAAGGTTAAACGCCCTCGGTGTGTTAACTGAAGGTGATGGATTCGTGATTTGTACTGATATCATTCTGTCGTTGTATTCAATCAAAACACGGTTGACAGTGAGGATGCTCCGAAGGACGTTTATTGTGCTCCGTACTAGCCCAAGCAGCACAATGTACCGAAAGTCGAGTGCAATAGGGGTGGACGGTATGTGTCTTATCAATGTTCTGTAGATTCACGAGTCTGTTCAAGGCCTTTCACCTACCCGTCCACCCCTATTGCACTCGACTTTCAGTACATTGTGCTGCTTGGGAGTTAGGAATTCTGCAGCCCTTCTGGTAAGGCGTCTCTACGACATCACCACAAGATGGTGGGAAATGGTTGGTACAGCTTGCCCGTGCTCCTACCTTTTTTGCTGGCATCCACAGTTCGCATTCTGAAAACGCAAAATACGTATTAGTTTAGAACTCCCATCCATGTCAACTGAGAACAACCAGTGTTAAGAGTACTTGATGCCATAATGTCCACACCTTTATCTCAGGTCACACTTTCTGTACTCGCAAAAACGGTAAGCTTTGTGTTTTACGCCAGAACATTTACGTAGCAGCAAAACACCTTTCGTTACAAACAACGCAACCACTGACGCCCGCGCATCCTGACTTGTTCGTTACGTACATGCTAGTTTACATCTTCCATTCATGTGCACTGCATGGGAGCAAGCACTTGAGTTTATCACCAGTCACATCGTTTCTGCTATCGAAAATTGCTTCGTGTTTCACGCCACAGCATGAACGCAGAAGCGAAACATCGTTTCGTTATACGCAACGCAACAACTGACGTATCCTTTTTCTTTTTATTCTGTGCTAGCGCCGCGAAGCAACTGTGCTATGAGCGGCGTACAGACTTGAACAGATGGAGAGAGGACAGCAGGAAGGAGGGGGGACAGGGGGTTAGTATGCGTCCTGGGGATGCCAAGGGAGCTGGTAACTGACGAATCAGACACTATATCTAAAAAGGTGGTACAAAGCAAAGATTCCAAAAATGGACGATGAGAGTAACGGGTACAAGGTGATGAATTTAATAATTTTGCTTTACAATTCTACAAGTTGTCCCCCAAAAGTAGGTAAAACTAAAACGTCGAACAGATTTGAAGAGTTACAGAACTCGAGTTTCACATATTTCCAGTTGGACTTCACTGTGGGTGTGAAAAGGAATGAGGAAAACAAAATATGGAAGTCACGTTGAGGGAATCAAAGGCTACGAAACAGCAAAGGCGATAAGAGCACACAAAGGTTATGACGGGTATACCGCGTAAACACCACGTGTTTCCCGACGCGTAAGCTGTTGTCGCTATCGTACAACTTGTACAGCGGTAAATTTTTGATTGAATGCGGAACCAGCGATTGCTTGTCGACACTAAGATATGAGCGCCATTTTCTGGTGACGCTAAAAGACGCGCGACAAGGGCGCTGTTGAATGTGGAGATACTTCTTTCGCAAAAGTCAGCGAAGCCTTTCTCGAAGTTGACCATTCGAAATAAAAAAAAAAGCATAATGAAGCAATGTGTTCTAATTAAAAACTGTTCTTTAGTTTTCAGTCTTAAAACTGTACCCTTCCCAACGCTTCGGCCGCAAGGGTACTCGGTTTTTGGAGCAAAATCATGCCATGTGTCATACAAGAGCCTCACGGTAGAGATTGTTCACAAATATAAGCATACTCACTTTTATCGAAGGGTGGCCCACTCATTTGCAAAATATTGCAGCCTTTATCATCTGAGTACACCAGATTGTACGTCAGACCCCCTCGCGCTGTAAAGACCACAATAAGGGTGACTGCATGTACAGTGTTGCGCAAAATAATAATAGAGAACAGTCTAGACTTAAGGCTATGTCGAGAATTGATTAGCTTATGGGAAGCTTTTGTCGGAACTAAATACGAGAGATCAGTTTCGTAGAATGCTGACACGTTGAAAGGACATCGTAGCTCTGCAAAGATCGTTGCCGGAGAGCGCATATTAGCAAATTATATGTTCCACAAGGCACTTGATATTTCAAGCTCCAATATGGATATGCACAGGAAAATTTATTGCAAAACAGGAGCTTGCTTCTATGACTCTCTGTTAACATCTAAGGATGTATATAGTTCCCGTGACAAATACGCTCGTCTCAGTTGTAAGTGAACCCTTTAGAACTCTGCTCGTGCGACATGATATGCGATCCTCCCGACAATAAATTAAAATGCAGTACACTTTTCATTACTTAACTGACTAATCTGGGTGAAAGTGTACTTACAGCCAGCCTGTGCTTGAACAGTCATCTGATTACCAATTGCTCTTACAATGTAAGTGGATGGCTCGTTGCTGGGAATATGACATTGTTCAGTTACATTGCAGGGTAGTTGCATTCTAATCAATTTATATAAAACTTACAATTTCGATCCCATTAAAGTTGTCAATGTCTGGGTGGTGTCGTATATTTGCGTTCGCTTCATGTAGATACATTGACTATCGCCCGGTTCCCTTTTATAAGTTCTACTGACCAGGAAAAAGTTCCTATATTTCGAGAGTACCTGAAACAATAAAAAAGAAAACAGTTTAAATTTAGTGCACGTACAGCAAATTCACCGTACACGTTTTCTGAGGAAAACAGGCTTCGCTATAATTGCATACAATGATAGGAGACAAATTCATAGTACCGATGATAGGAGAAGAGTGATTGTTAGGGGTTGCATTTTTCCCCGTGAGCACTTGAAGCGCGGAAAAATCGCTTGGAATTCGCGACAATCCCTCAACACGACTTCAACACAACCGATATCGGTCTGTGTGATCCCCTTCCGCCTTAGGAAATGTTATGCGAGCAGCAGATATTTTAAGCAATACTTACCCTTTTTACATATATATTTCAAACTCAAACTCAACGGCAGTCGAAGAACAACCAGCGAGTGCTGATGGCTGGGCATAGAACAAACACATCTTTGATTGCTTATCATTCGAAGGACATGCCTCTGCGTTAATGAGCATCCAGCAGGGGACAAACGAATTATACGAAGAGACGAAGCTTTATACGCAGTTCGCGCCGAATACTCTGATGGGGCACCTTGCACACACGTAAGTTACCACAGGTAGGAGTACCTCAGTTTAGTATCGGACCAAGGATCGCCTAAACTGTTGAACGAATTTAGACTTTCACCCATATGTCAACGTGGATATCTGCCGCGGTTACTTTGGGGCGTTATTCAGTTTGTATTTAATGACCGTGTATTTAATGATTGTGAAACTTTTTAATTACCATTATACCCTTTTCTTTTCATGATATACAGCGTAATCAAGATATATATGGCGCTTGCGTCACAATCACGTGATCACTGCTAACATGTCACAAACTACCGCGTGACAACAACAAACCGTGGTTCACTATAACCGGGGTTGATCGGGTAACGGCGGTTAAGCGTAACCTGCCCGTGTGACCAGGGTATAGGAACGTGCAAGGTATTGTGCAATATAGCTCCAGGGAGAAGTTTCCTGAATCGTCGGGGCTCATGGAGGAGAGGAGGAGGAGGAGTGTCGTTGGGAGGAACCCGAGAGCTCTGCCTGCCTGATTAGGCGGCATGTTTTCTCGGGAAGGGAAAGGTGGTGGAGAGGAGGAGAGGAAAGGGTGAAGTGGAAGACCGAGCGGAATCCGCTCGGGGGGAGGATAGCTGCGTCCATGGGCCGACTTCAGGGGAACTGTGCCGGCATACGCCTATTACACATCTGAGGGAAACCCAGGAAAAACCCCAGACGGCACAGCCGGCCCGCGGATTCGAACCGCGGACCTCCCAGTCTCCAAGCGCACGCGTTACCGCTGCACCACCGGAGCTGGTGGGGTTCATGGCAAAGGTGGCTTCGGGCATTTAGAGGCACACTATCGTGATATTTGACAAAGCGTAAACGTCTACAATGGTTCAGGGAGCGTCACAATGAAAGAAGTGAAAGCGTTATACTTACAGTCCATACATCGTAGGTAGTAGCGTCGACATAGCCGACAACGAAAAGGCAAAAAACGCCAAGAGCAAACTTGCAGTCCATCTTGGGTGTTATCTAGCGAATGCTCGATCTAGCGGTGGTGGTGCATCGAAATTATTGGGAATTTATACCCAGTGCAATCAAACATGTGACCGGAAAGGCTTCGTCATAAACACTTGTGGTTTGAGAGAGTACAGTGAAAGGGAAAGGGCTCCCCGCGCATGTCCCACTTGTGCAAATTCCACGACACTTTCTTATTGGGAAATGATCCCATTTGCTGGAAAGGGTATAAGCGCATTCGCAATCACTCATCGACATCCTGTCGACTATACCGTCTTAAAAATTAACTTCACCACATAGCACGCTTCTAGCCAACCATCATCCTGAATGACAACGTTCTCTCCATTGATTGATGAAACAACAACAACAAATAAGTTAATGACAATGAATGGGGAAATTCGCCACTTGAGGTGCGGCCCACTACCCCAAGGCACAATGGGGCAGGATGTGATGTGTCCTGATGATGAGGTGATGAGCGATGCTAAATAGGGATAGTCAGTGGAGTCAGTATGATTTCAGAACGGTAGGCAAAACCACAGCACACAAAAATACTACACACACAGCACACAGTTACGCAGGCAGATCATAGGGTAGACAGGAGACCAGTGTCCCGCAGAAAAATCTTGAAATACTCAAGAACTTGACGATGGTCAGTCTGGTTAGACCCAGGGCCGAGAATGGTTGCCAATGTGAGTGGTGCGGCCGTGATCGACTGCAGGCGACACTGTAGAGCTGCTCTTTGGGAGGTGTATAGATGGCAGTCGAGGAGCACATGCTTGGTGTCCGCCAAAACAGCACAACGAGAGCAGAGCATCGAGTCAGAGCGGCCGATCAGATGCTTGAAATGGGGGGTGAATGCAACCCCAAGACGAAGCCTGTGTATCAGCGACGCAAAATGGCGAGGCACACGAGAAGGCATGGTGAAGCCAAAGTCAGGGTCCACTTCACGCATCAGAACTCTTGATGGAACGTCTCGAGACCATTGCGCATGTGCGAGAGGCCTCACCACATCATTTAGGAAGGTTCGCCTGTCGCCTTTGGGGAGGGTAATCCGCACGCTTGATCGGGAATGATACGCAGCTGCTGCAGCCTCGTCAGCCTCTTCATTGCCGCGGATGCCGCAGTGGGCAGGAACCCACTGGAAGTAGATAGAGTGCCCGCTGATCTCAAGACGGCTTAGTTCCTCCAGTATGTCCACCACCACAGGCGCAAGTGATCCACGAATACCCATGTTCGCTATACACTGGAGAGCTGCCTTGGAGTCGCAGTATATCACCCAGCTGCTGATAGCGGCTGATGCAATGTGCTTGAGGAAGAACAAAATGGCATGCAACTCTGCAGACGTAGATGAGGTGCGGTGCGAGAGACGGTATGCGTGGCACGACGACATAGTCGGGATTGTAAAGGCAGCAGTGGAGCCGTGTAAGTTGGTCGACCCATCTGTGAATACTGCAGTGTGCGAAAGATAACGGCACTGCATCATGTCTAACGCAAGTTGTTTCAACACGGGTGCTGCAACGTGATCCCTCTTGCTCTTGAGCCCAGGGATGGTAATGGAGATCGAAGGTATCGAAAAGACCCACGGAGGGGACCTGGGGACGACTGCGCTTCCGACAAAAGCCGGTAGCAAGGGCTTTACAGCAGCGATGCAGTGAGAAATGTTGCTCTGCCTCCGCCTGTTGAGCTTCGAAACCAAGGGGTGGCGACGGTGTTCCGCGACGAGACGTAGATAATGGCGCACAGTTTCTCTGAGACGTAAGACCTCTACTGGCAGCTCGCGGGCCTCTGCCACCACCATGCGCGTTTCAGCGGCGCGGGGTACACCGAGGCAGATCCTCAAGCTTCTGGCCAACATACACCGAAGTCTCTGTTCAGATGTTCTTGAGATGCCATGTAAGACCGGGAGGCTGTAGAGAATGGTTCCCCGAACCAATGCCCCATGAATCGATAGGAGCGCTTCCTGATCAATCCCCCATGCAGCGCCAGCGAAGTGAGAAATGACATTGGTCCAGCGTTGAACTTTCGCTTCCAGGTACCTGATATGGGCGCTCCACGAGAGATTGGCATCCAAGATAACACCCAGGAATTTGTGGCACTTCACTTGGCTGAGTGTATTATTGCCTAGCGAAAGAGGGAAGGCGCGCATGCGTTTCCGCGTGAACGGGAGCACAACTGTCTTCTCAGCCGAGATGTCCATGCCAGCCTTGGTGAAGTAATGCTGAACAGCATCCAACGAGTGTTGAAGGCGGCGTTGAATCGCTGGCCTTGATTTACCTGTGGTCCAAACGCACACATCGTCTGCGTATACAGAGAGCTGAACTTTGCGATGAACGCAACGCTTGATATCCGCCATAACCAAATTGAAGAGGATGGGGCTTAATACACTTCCTTGAGGAACGCCTTGGGTCAAAACTGTTTTTTGCGTGTCTCCATCCCGAGTGCGGACGAAAATTGTTCTGTTGGACAAGAAGTCAGCCACCCAGACAAAAAGCCTGTGAGACACTCTAGCCCGTAGGAGGGTGTGCAATACATAAGTGTGACTGACCGTATCATAGGCACGTTTGACATCAAGGAAAACAGCCTCGACAATCCTCTTGCAGCTCTTGGCGACTTCAACAGCAGTCACAAGGTCCATAAGGGAGTCAACTGAGCTACGGTGCCGACGGAAGCCCGCCATCTCATCAGGGAAAACGTGATTCCTTTCCAACCACCATTCCAGCCTGTGTAGAACCATCCGCTCCATCACCTTACCGACACAACTGGTAAGGCTAACTGGACGGAAAGAGGACAGGTGCGACGGATGCTTGCCAGGCTTCAGCAATGGGACCACCATGGCTTCCTTCCAGCTTGCGGGTACCTGGCCAGATCTCCATGAGCTGTTGCATATAAACAGCAAAGCTCGAAGGCCCCCAGCGCCAAGATTTCGAAGAGCTGAATAGGTGATCCCGTCTACACCAGGAGACGATTTGGGTCGGGACAAACGAAGGGCAGTTTTAAGTTCTGGCAGAGAAAAATCCGCATCCAGCTGTGCGTTCGACGGGAGCGTTATACGATCAAGATCCTCGCGAAGTTCAACCATGTAGGTATGAAACGTTGCAGTTCCCGCAGCTTCCGCAGCCGCCGCCACAGTTCCGCAGAAGTCCAGAGCTACGTCGACCTCAGACTTGTTGAGGATCAGAGCAAGTGACCCCAGTGGATTGGTGCGTGGAAGGCCATCGCGCAGGCTACGCGCAACTTGCCAAATTCTGGCGGGTCTGCTGAAGGGCGACAGCGTCTCACAAAACCGGCGCCAACGCTGTCGATCAAGGGCTCTCAACCTGTGTTGCACAGCTCTAAGTGAATGACGCGCTGCGACAATATCGGAAAGTAAACCTGTGCGTCGAGCTCTTCGCTCAGCTCTTCTACGGCAAGCACGTAGCTGTTCCACCTGGGGACTAGAGCCCGTATGTCCTGCTGCAACAGGTACGTGTCTGGATGACTCACGAAGAGAAGTTGTCAACACCTCCGAGAAGTGGTCTGCGGTCATCTCCCGCTGTGATGACACCTCACATCGCTCCCGGAAATGGGAGGCGTATACGCCTTTTTTGCACCAAGTGTTCTGAACATAATGATTTCAAAAAAGGCCCTGCCTCCAGTTTTCAACAAATCAGGGACGAGAACTTTGTCATTCGGGACCATGGTTGGCTAGGGGAGTGCTATGTGCTTTTGTTCATTTTTAAGAGTGTAGGCAGGTCATGTGCGCACAGAGCACGCATGAGGTGAGGAGGCGGTTCGAGCTGCCCGAGGTGAACAGGAGTGTCACACACACACATGCACACATAGGATGGTGATGTGATGAACCCTGTGTCTGAAACCTGAACATCGCCAAATAAACACCATTCCACACATAAGAAAAGAACAGGAAGGAAAAAGTACTGCTTGCAACATACCTGCTTAAAGCCGACAGCTCGCAGCTTACCCGAACTTGTCCCAGGCGTGTTCTCTGCACCCTTAGAACTCGCATTTAGTCAATTTGTCGTCCAGAAGGCCATCACAGGCGCCAACCTGCCAATTTCATCCGGCAATCTCCCGATGTCTGGAAAGTCTGATGGTCGTTCCCGCAGCTATACGTCTTATTCTTTATCTTACGCGAAAGCTCCCGCGCGTGTTATCGGTGTTGTTATCAGGTCAGGGCGCGAAAAGGGAATTGTTCCCCTCAGATATGTCCTCCTCTCCCTGCCCAAATCTGTTCCTACTCACATACTCACGCACCACCCTGTAAACTTAGCTTCCTTGCGTATAGTCCTCTAATATCAGTTCAAGCCGGGTTTCAGAGGGAGTGTCCCGGAATGCTGCTCTTGATTACACCGAAATGTCCGTGCACAGAGATGTCCACACCGAATTGTTCTGGACCGAAATGTCCGTCGCCTGTTTTAATTACAGAGCCTATTCTTAACCAATACACTAGAATAAAATTACAGCTGGGTCATTCCACGGGGAATGGTCCAAGGTTGTCAATCGACCATCACCAATATGTTTTTAAAAAAATAGGGTGCGTGGGGGACACTGTCAGGTTAATCGTACAGAATTTCCCAACTCGAAATATTGATTACATGTGTTTTTAGAGCACCTCAGAGTTTGCGCCAGGCGAGAAAACCATACCACAGGTTTTCGTCCTCTTTTCGCGCGTGCTTGCTTCTATATATGAACCAATGTGGTTTTTATGTCATCCGAGGATTATGCAGCATAAGTTAAGCAGGGCATGCGAAATAACTCTCTCCCTCGCCCTCTAAAGTCGGGCCCAAATGTCGCCGTTTGTGCAAACTTTTTGATTTTATTCCGCGTTCCCTGCTTACCTTGTTGGAAAAGTAGGTACGGCTCCCTGTTTACTAGCACATGGGGAACGCTAACAAAAATGTTGGAATGTCTGGAATATACATTTGTTCTGTGAGAACCGTTGGAAAGTGACACACATGAAAACTTTGCATTTTACAGAAGAAGATTTCGAAATGTGGCAGACCACTTAAAAATCGCACACCTACGTCATTCGATAGCACAATGCTTCAGCTACAACACACCAAAAATCTGGAGAATTACTTTTTGACAAACGCGAGAAATGAATTTTTTTCTCGGCCATGGTTTGCCTGGCATTGGGCGCCGAGAAGCACCCTTCCAGGCACCTTCGTTTTATATGCTTGGTACTACTGTCTTCCTGGGGTTTTCGGCGGTTTGTCTTTTGCTTACACTTGTGCCGTGTATACTTCCGAGTCACACTAAAAGAGGAAAAAAGTAAAACCACAAGTTGTCATGCCCAAAACACGCCCTGTTGAAAATTAACGCTCAGCACCGCTATTGTTGTTCTTAGGCCCCTTGCATACCGGGAAAGCTTTCCTCTCAGAAGAAAACGCGATTCTGCCCTCATAAATTGGTTCGAAGTGGTGAAACTTCCTTGTCCCAGGCAATGCAATGCAGCGGCTGTGTCTTTTGGCAAGGATGGTCCTTTCGCTTAGCGCTTGCTGGAACTTCTACGCAACATCACACGGCAAGGGGCCGTGCGACGGAGTAGGCGGAACTGTTAAAAGGCTCGCTGCCAAAGCCAGTCTCCAGCGGCCACAGGAGGGGCAGATTCTAACACCAGGGGACTTGTATATGTGGGCAAAGGACGCGCTGAGCATAAATTGCCTATGGGTATCAAAGGACGAAGTTGCAGTAGAAAGGACCATTCTTGCCGAAAGACACAGCCGCTGCATTGCATTGCCTGGGACAAGGATGTTTCACCACTTCGAACCAATTTCTGAGGGCAGAATCGCATTTTCTTCCGAGAGGAAATCCTTCCCGGTATGCAAGGGGTCTAAGAACAACAATAGCGGTGCTGAGCGTTAATTTTCAACAGGGCGTGTTTTGGGCAGGACACCTTGTGGTTTTACTTTTTTCCTGTTTTAGTGTGACGCGGAAGTATATACGTCACAAGTGTAAGTAAAAGACGAACCGTCGAAAAACCCAGGAAGACAGTAGTACCAAGCATATAAAACGAACCTGTTAAAGGGTCTCTGCTTAACAACGCGTCAGACCAAAATGTGCCTGGAAGGGTGCTTCTCCGCGCCCAATGCCAGGCTAACCATGGCCGAGAAAAAAATTAATTTCTCGCGTTTGTCAAAAAGAAATGCTCCAGATTTTGTAGCTGAAGCATTGTGCTATCGAATGACATAGCCACATTCCGAAATCTTCTTCTGTAAAATGCAAAGTTTTGATGTGTGTCACTTTCCAACGGTTCTCACAGAACAAGTGTATATCCCAGACATGCGAAAATTTTTGTTAGCGTTCCCCATGTGCTAGTAAACAGGGAGCCGTACCTACTTTTCCAACAAGGTAAGCGGGGAACGCGGAATAAAATCACAAAAGTTGCACAAACGGCGACATTTGGGCCCGACTTTAGAGGGCGAGGGAGATAGTTATTTCGCATGCCTTGCTTAACTTATGCTGCATAATCCTCGGATGACATAAAACCACATTGGTTCATATATATAGAAGCAAGCACGCGCGAAAAGAGGACGAAAACCTGTGGTCTGGTTTTCTCGCCTGGCGCAAACTCTGAGGTGCTCTAAAAACACATGGAATCAATATTTCGAGTTGGGACATTCGGTACGATTAATCTGACAGTGTCCCCCACTTACCCTATTTTTTTTATATTGGTGATGGTCGATTGACAACCTTGGACCATTCCCCGTGGAATGACCCAGCTTTGATTATATCAAGTCTGAGATTCCTATGCGTAACTACCATCATAGCACTGTCAATCTTCCACAGCCAACATTATCATACAGTGGGGGCGCAACTATTATTTAAAAAGAGTTTCTTATTAAGTTACATTACCAGTGCTAGTAGATTTAAGGGATTCATGGAATTTCGAGCACAATATAAAAGACTCGTCTAGACTGCACATGCTTTGTTCAGATCCCCCAGGAAACAACCTTTAATTAAGTAGTTTCAATCTATGAGCTTCCTGTATGTGACCAGCCCAGACGTAAGGAAATTATTATTTCTATGCTAGCGTTATTCAATTCTGATGAACAGAACAAGAAGCAATTTATCAAAGCGAACAAACGCCAGCACACCAGACAAGCAAACGCCAGATACATGTAGGGAAATAATCTATCAACTGAAGCACCATAACATTAATTAAAATCATTCTAAAACACAAACACTACAAAGCTTACTGTGTTTTATGAATCCATTGGAGGAATCCGCTGTAACACATAGAAAATATACACGATAGAAGGGAAAAACAAGGCGAGCTATTTCTCGCTTTTCCTTGTTTCCTGGAAACGGGTGGGGGACACATTCTCCTCTTCCCTCACCGACACCTTTCTCCCAAGGCCTATTGCCGTGAAGGAGTGAAGTGGCCTTGTCAAGTTCGCTCAGAGATGATATTTTCTTTATCATACTGACTTGACAATTTCCACAAACAGATGTAACAAAATAAGTATTCTATGCTCGCATTGCACGATTCTGAAAAGGAGGACATATAGATAGATAAGGAAAGCACGGCGAATCAATAATTATTATCATTCAATGATAGAAATATTATACCAACATCGAAGAAGGGTCAATGTCAGCGAAACAATACTCAACCATTTCATTTCATTTTATTCCAGCAACGAATATAAATAAAGAAACAGGGTACAGGATACTGGGAAAAAAGCTACGTTACGTAGCTTGACCTGTCCCAGTCCTGTACATCAGACAGCGCTGCAGTGAAGAAAACATAAATAAGAAACACAAAAACAAAAGTAAACACATGAAAAGAAAAAAAAAAGAATAGAAAAGGACATAATATACAGGGTGTCCCAGAAAACGTGTCATTGAATTATAATAAAAGAAACACCACCACCTAGAGTCATGCGGTCAACGGCGTTTGTTCTGAATGGGCTTTTGCCACCTCCTGATGTGAATGTCGTGTAACGAAAGTTTAATTATGTAAATTTTTGCGAGCTCAAGCCGGAAATCTGCCAAGTAAAGGTCACTTTTTTACTCCATGAATGTGAAGAGCGTGTCTAATTTAGTCGAATTAATGATAATTGACAGGGATATTTAGGACCTATCCCATCGGAAAAAATAGCCGAACATCATGGTCTACGGAGCTCCCACTGGATAGCGCACGATGCATTTTCCGTTGGATCTCTTGACCCGGTTGGATATCTTGACCCGGTTGGATCTCTTGACCCGTCTGAGGGTTCGCCAGGCTTGGATCTTTTGACCCCTTTGTGTTACGTCGTTAACTCTAACATCGCTAAGCAGAAATTCCCCGTATCGAAATTCGAGGGACTTGTTTTACGTGAGGTATAAATAGACTACAAATGCAGGTGGCAAATCAACACCTCATTTTTATTGACTTGGGTACTTACTTTGTAACACAGAGCGCAGTCAAAGAAAAGCCGACAGTTCTCTTATGTCATTTGTGTTAAAAACAGGTGGTTGCATTGTAAGATCGACCTGTTTGTAACACAGGATTTATAGGAGTGTTGTCTTCTTTCTTTTTTTTTTTTCAGCGCTTCGTGTTAGAGATTATTTCTATAGTTAACGTGGGCTACGTACACCCACATTGGGTAGGCCGGCTTCTGTTTGAAACACGTTGATTATTCAAACACTTCTCGTATCACAGCAGGCTCGTAGTCGAAGAGCCAAGTCGCTGTTGTGGACACACGTTCTACATGGCGGAACGGTCTGATCATGGACTATCTCAGAGTACGAAAGATAGCTTCATATGCCCGAACATCTTTCTTGTGTGTGTGTGTGTTTCTGTATCAAGTTTTCCCTTAATTTTTCCCCACGTCCACAAAAGGACAAAGACAAAGCACTTTGCGGCTGGGCCCATTATTATTGGTAACAAACTTCAGTCCTGGCATAACGTGGGGACGGCTGCGCAAATGGACACAAAAGTACAAAGACAGCTCTGAGTCCAGCAGTTTGCCCCGCATTTTGGGGTTGAGGTCAATGAGCGTGACAGGTCAATGTTGATTCGAAAGCACAGTCGGACAGTATTTTCCCGCACGGTCAGTAAAAGAACAGAATAACGTGATAAGGGTGGGGGCCAATGAAAAGAACGCGACAAGAATAAGTTTTAAGCTCTGCGGCCTACGATACTTTGTAAGTTGAGGTCAATATTCTTGGTAACAAGCATCCGTTTGACATAGCGTGTTACGGCGCTAGGGGCAATGGACATAAACGTGCAAAAGCAAAAGGGGGACTCGACTCGCCGCCGTAACCTACAGCGCAACCTAATGATCTTCTCGCTTACTTTTTCTAGTGCGTGTGTGGTATAAGAAGAGAGAAAACACCGAAAAATCTTCATTGTTACCGGCCATATTACTTCCTAACTTAATACTACGTACAGCGCAACCGTTCTGCAATGAACCTGGCAAGGGATAGACTTTCTTTTCTGTCGGGAATCCTGACCAGTATAACGCTTTGACTGGTTGGATCTCTTGACTCGCCCGTCACGTGACCGGTTGGATCTCCTTACTCGATGGACCTCTTGACTCGTTGGATCTCTTGACCGGGTTGGAACTCTTGACGCTTTGGATCTTTTGACTCGCCTGTCACGTGACCGGTTGGATCTCCTGACTCGATGGATCTCTTGACTCGTTGGATCTCTTGACCGGAAGCGCACCCCGGCATCGCAGAAAGAGATAACAGAGGCATGACATATAGTGTCCGACTTTCGCTGGGATAATACTTTCCCTCTCCCAGTTAAAGGAAACGGCTACTTTTTCACTCTGTGGGCTGGCTTTCGACCTTCCTATCGTCAGATTGAGAGCGATTGCGCTCAAAAAGTAATCGCGCGTTATGGTCCGGTGTTCCGAAAAGTATGAAGTCCGGCTGTTTTTTCCGATGGGACAGCTCATGAATATCGCTGCCAATTATCATGAATTAGAGTGAATTCGACACGGTTTTCATATTGGCGGGGTAAAAAAGTGACCCTCACTTGCAAATTTTCGAGTTCAGTTCGCGAATATTTACATAATTAAACGTACGGTACATGATATTCACATCAGGATGTGGCAAAAACCTAATAAGAAGAAATGCCGTTAACCGTACGATTCTAGGTGGCGTAGCTTGCTTATTATAATTCAATGACATGTTTTTTGGGACACCCTGTATAGTGTACACTTCACATCCCAAACAAAAATCGCGTGTATGCAGACGCATACAAGCACAACCTGAGTTGAATTTCTATGCTGATCTCATTTACCTGATCAGTGTTCGTGGAGAGATTAGAATCATCTATCAGGTGCAAAGAATAAGGGCCTGATGTTTCCCACTCGTGTGGCGTGTCAACGTAACCTCCCTTCTTCGCCGCTTTGCGCTCAAACTACGAGCCGTCAAAAAAGAGGCGGAGTTAAGGGCTCATTTCCACGGATTTTCGGCGAATTTATTTCGGCACTTGCCATTGCATTACGAGTGGGACTATGTACTACACTGAGTAAAATAACCTCGGGGAACGCATTTCCGCAAAGAGAACGTTAGGTTGCCTCGGGAAATTAACTTCCCGTCAATTGATGTGAAATAAAAATGTTACCAATATGTGGCAAAAGTTATTGGCAGAAAGAAATCCCTTGACCGCATGTCTCTCCGGGCCTACGTTTTTTACGATGAATTTCTATCATGGTTGGGGGACCACCCTGTATGTATACTTCTACTGTCCTTGGGCACAGTAATAACGACATTATTATTACTATCACCGTTTTTATATTCAACGAGAATTCCAGAAGAGTAAAGTGGGCATAAGGAAGGGAGTAGAGCACACGATCACTTTAATAATAATAATATGGTTTATTTACATGTTTATTTTAATGAGATACAATTTTTAAATAGATTCAATCTACTGCTTGCGACACACTTGCCTGAAATCTTCTAGAGGTGCAGCAGCTTGTATAGGCTCAGCCGCCCCTGAAGCAGATGTATATGCCATTCTTGTGTTTGAGGGTGGGCAATATTCCGTGCGAATATGCCGTAGGATGAAACGATCTTCCAACACCTGGAACGATTTCAGACAGGGTAAACCGCGACCTGTCGGTTTTAAACAAGTATGTCGCAAGCAGTACTTTTTCCTTCCCGTTCTTTTTTTAATGTGTGGAATGGTGTTTATTTGGCGTTGTTAAGGTTTGTGGGTTCATCACATCCTATGTGTGTGTGTGTGTGTGTGTGTGACACTCCTGTTTGCCTTAGGCAGCCACCACCCCCTCCCTCATGCGCGCACATAAACTGCCCTGCAACCATCAGGATACCGATGAGTCATTGTGAGTGCGCTTACCCTTTCTAGCACGTACTTTCATTACCCAGTAAATAAGTGTTCCGTGGAATTTGATTAATGTGCGCAGCGAGCCCTTCCACTGTATACCCTCTCCAAACCCAAGTGCTAATGACGAAGCCTTTCCGACCTAACAGGCTTTCAATTGATCTACACTTCACTCCGCCTTCATTATCTAAATATGTGTTTTGCTTCATCTTTCTATTATAATTTTTTCGAGGAATATCAAGTCGACCCGTGGTCAGGCTGACCTTTCAGTAATAAACGTATCACCCCCTTTCCGGTCACATGACGGATTGTACTGGGTATAAATGCCCGAGGATATCGATGAACCACCACCGCTACATCAAACATACGTTAGATGGCACCCAAGATGGACTGCAAGTTTGCTGTTGTCGTTTTTTGCCTTTTCGTTGTCGGCTATGCCGAACAGTCCGAGGTGCATGAGTGCTACGAAAATGTATGGAATGTAAGTATAATCGAAACTGCCACGCTTTCACTTCTGACAGTGGTTTTTTTTTTTACAATGGACTCATTATTACCACTCGTTGAAGAAATGCAAACAGCTAATCCCTGTACGTCAGGTCTAGGTTAGGAATGGACATTAAGTGAAACTTGCTATTTATTTGTGGTTATCACGTACCCCTCGTCAAAACCTGTGATAACTCTATGTATTTCGAACTGATATGTATCGTTAAACCTGATGTGATTTATTCTTCCTGTTCTGGTCTGGTATTGCTGTCCTGGCTGATTAGTATGGTTCGGTAAGGTAAAGGGGAAGGGTATGCAATGCAAACGAAGTACGCGAATGTAAACGTGCCATGAAATTATGCACTACTTATTATTCATGCTGCTGACGTCATATGTGACGTCATTTATTTGCAAAAGTAGTAGTCCGCGCAACGGATGGATGGCGCTGACAGTCTCTATAATGGCGCTATCTGAACACGCAGGGCCCAATGGGAGTTTTGCTACCTGTTTATATATATACCTTGCAGCATTCATGTTGAAGGAGTGGTGGAGTCCAGGTAGTTTCTGTTCCCAAAATCGCTTTTTTCACAAGCTCAGTGCAAGCAAAATGCACTTAAAGGAAGCCTAATAATGTGGAGAGTATTTTAGATAAACGACGGTACTTGGTGGCACATGCATTCGCAGGGTAAATCGGTCTGAAACCGTACTGAAGCACGTCGAAAATAATTCTCACAGCAGTGTACCAGTTAATCCACACCCCAAAGGCGATGTGTCACTACACAGTTCCGCTACCAATAAGCAAGACTACATTTAGTTTTCAAACCACCATCAATCATACAGGCACCGTTCTGCGTAGGCTCGTTCTCCACTTCTCATGTTTCTGAACTGTTTACATTTTATTGCTCACGTGTAAAGGGAAATGCTGGGCGCTTGCTTAATCACATATTCGTCCTACACAACTGCACAACTAGCGTACTCAATTCCTGCTCTGCTTCATTCGTCCGCGTGGCGCCTTCTCTCTGAAGAGCAGACGCCACAGCGCGTGCATGGGGCTCTAGCCGCGCCGCTCACTAGGACAACTATGCTTCAACTTGTTAAAAAAAATACACTGAAGCATGTTTACTGTACGTCCTCGTTTTTCTGCCAGGTGAAAATTTGCGAAATTCATGATACGGACACCAATGTGTCCTCGTTCGGAGATTGAGAGGCACTTCAACTCTTATGCTGACTTCTTTTATGTCCGAACCGTTTTGCCGAGAACCAGTTAACACTATAATTTTTTCCGCTTCTGCACCGGTTCGGATTCAACAATGCCATGAAAATTTCGGTTCGGGTTCGGTTCCGGCGAAGATAACTGTTTGGATACGGTTTTCGGTTCGGCACCCTGATTCATCAGTGCTACGTTTCATTTTTGTGTC
Source organism: Ornithodoros turicata (assembly GCF_037126465.1). NCBI lineage: Eukaryota > Metazoa > Arthropoda > Arachnida > Ixodida > Argasidae > Ornithodoros > Ornithodoros turicata. The sequence continues at coordinate 36,137,497 of NC_088208.1, read as the reverse complement.
CTGTCATTCTGTACAATAACATCGAAGCCTACCTTTATCAGAAAACTTATAGTACTGAAAAGAAATGTAAAGACAATCTCGGTCACTGTTTTGTTTTCATTGTTTCAGGTACTCACGTCGGGAAGTGATCATACATTTTACCTTGTCCAGAGAGACCAAACACACGTCGGTACCAAACCTGAATGTAAATACATGAAAATAAAGTCTATGGACGATGGCAAGTTTGAATTCCAAGTGGAAATGTCACATCTTAAGGAGCGGAGTAACTCATTGCACGTTAACTCAGGATTGATTAATTGATAACTGTACTATAATGTAACTGAACAATATCGCGTTCACAGCATACAACGAGTCTATCCCACTGTTAAGACAAACGACAATCAGATGACTATTGGAGGAGACTGTAAGTACCCCCCCCCCCCCCCCAATTGTATCCAGATTAGTCAGTTCCCGTAATCAGTAATGTAAAAGAGTGTACTCCCTTTTAATTAATGCGTAATGTCCCGAAGATAACATGTTGTGCTGCACGATCGTGCCAACAGCAACCGAACATTGTGCTACAAGATTCACAAGAACTGATACGTGAGACGAATGCATTGGTCAAAGAAACTATAGATCTATCGATATATATATATATATATATATATATAAGTGGGAAAAAAAATAGCATAGGCTCTTTGGCTGCACGTTGAACATATGTTTATAAGTCCCAAACGTCGCCACACCAGCATTGGACAGCTGTTTCGGCCTTATTGGGCCTTCATCAGCAATGCGTAGGTGGGCGACGTTTGAGCGAGTGGCGTCGGAAGGTCACGTGGAACGTGATGTCCTCCCGTCAGGGTGAGAAACTCACCTCTGAGAGCCCAGTGCGAAGCCAGTAACGTATTAAGTGGGAAAAAAAAATAGCATAGGCTCTTTGGCTGCACGTTGAACATATGTTTATAAGTCCCAAACGTCGCCACACCAGCATTGGACAGCTGTTTCGGCCTTATTGGGCCTTCATCAGCAATGCGTAGGTGGGCGACGTTTGAGCGAGTGGCGTCGGAAGGTCACGTGGAACGTGATGTCCTCCCGTCAGGGTGAGAAACTCACCTCTGAGAGCCCAGTGCGAAGCCAGTAACGTATTAAGTGGGAAAAAAAAATAGCATAGGCTCTTTGGCTGCACGTTGAACATATGTTTATAAGTCCCAAACGTCGCCACACCAGCATTGGACAGCTGTTTCGGCCTTATTGGGCCTTCATCAGCAATGCGTAGGTGGGCGACGTTTGAGCGACGCCACTCGCTCAAACGTCGCCCACCTACGCATTGCTGATGAAGGCCCAATAAGGCCGAAACAGCTGTCCAATGCTGGTGTGGCGACGTTTGGGACTTATAAACATATGTTCAACGTGCAGCCAAAGAGCCTATGCTATTTTTTTTCCCACTTAATACGTTACTGGCTTCGCACTGGGCTCTCAGAGGTGAGTTTCTCACCCTGACGGGAGGACATCACGTTCCACGTGACCTTCCGACGCCACTCGCTCAAACGTCGCCCACCTACGCATTGCTGATGAAGGCCCAATAAGGCCGAAACAGCTGTCCAATGCTGGTGTGGCGACGTTTGGGACTTATAAACATATGTTCAACGTGCAGCCAAAGAGCCTATGCTATTTTTTTTTCCCACTTAATACGTTACTGGCTTCGCACTGGGCTCTCAGAGGTGAGTTTCTCACCCTGACGGGAGGACATCACGTTCCACGTGACCTTCCGACGCCACTCGCTCAAACGTCGCCCACCTACGCATTGCTGATGAAGGCCCAATAAGGCCGAAACAGCTGTCCAATGCTGGTGTGGCGACGTTTGGGACTTATAAACATATGTTCAACGTGCAGCCAAAGAGCCTATGCTATTTTTTTTTCCCACTTAATACGTTACTGGCTTCGCACTGGGCTCTCAGAGGTGAGTTTCTCACCCTGACGGGAGGACATCACGTTCCACGTGACCTTCCGACGCCACTCGCTCAAACGTCGCCCACCTACGCATTGCTGATGAAGGCCCAATAAGGCCGAAACAGCTGTCCAATGCTGGTGTGGCGACGTTTGGGACTTATAAACATATGTTCAACGTGCAGCCAAAGAGCCTATGCTATTTTTTTTCCCCACTTAATACGTTACTGGCTTCGCACTGGGCTCTCAGAGGTGAGTTTCTCACCCTGACGGGAGGACATCACGTTCCACGTGACCTTCCGACGCCACTCGCTCAAACGTCGCCCACCTACGCATTGCTGATGAAGGCCCAATAAGGCCGAAACAGCTGTCCAATGCTGGTGTGGCGACGTTTGGGACTTATAAACATATGTTCAACGTGCAGCCAAAGAGCCTATGCTATTTTTTTTCCCACTTAATACGTTACTGGCTTCGCACTGGGCTCTCAGAGGTGAGTTTCTCACCCTGACGGGAGGACATCACGTTCCACGTGACCTTCCGACGCCACTCGCTCAAACGTCGCCCACCTACGCATTGCTGATGAAGGCCCAATAAGGCCGAAACAGCTGTCCAATGCTGGTGTGGCGACGTTTGGGACTTATAAACATATGTTCAACGTGCAGCCAAAGAGCCTATGCTATTTTTTTTTCCCACTTAATACGTTACTGGCTTCGCACTGGGCTCTCAGAGGTGAGTTTCTCACCCTGACGGGAGGACATCACGTTCCACGTGACCTTCCGACGCCACTCGCTCAAACGTCGCCCACCTACGCATTGCTGATGAAGGCCCAATAAGGCCGAAACAGCTGTCCAATGCTGGTGTGGCGACGTTTGGGACTTATAAACATATGTTCAACGTGCAGCCAAAGAGCCTATGCTATTTTTTTTCCCACTTAATACGTTACTGGCTTCGCACTGGGCTCTCAGAGGTGAGTTTCTCACCCTGACGGGAGGACATCACGTTCCACGTGACCTTCCGACGCCACTCGCTCAAACGTCGCCCACCTACGCATTGCTGATGAAGGCCCAATAAGGCCGAAACAGCTGTCCAATGCTGGTGTGGCGACGTTTGGGACTTATAAACATATGTTCAACGTGCAGCCAAAGAGCCTATGCTATTTTTTTTTCCCACTTAATACGTTACTGGCTTCGCACTGGGCTCTCAGAGGTGAGTTTCTCACCCTGACGGGAGGACATCACGTTCCACGTGACCTTCCGACGCCACTCGCTCAAACGTCGCCCACCTACGCATTGCTGATGAAGGCCCAATAAGGCCGAAACAGCTGTCCAATGCTGGTGTGGCGACGTTTGGGACTTATAAACATATGTTCAACGTGCAGCCAAAGAGCCTATGCTATTTTTTTCCCCACTTAATACGTTACTGGCTTCGCACTGGGCTCTCAGAGGTGAGTTTCTCACCCTGACGGGAGGACATCACGTTCCACGTGACCTTCCGACGCCACTCGCTCAAACGTCGCCCACCTACGCATTGCTGATGAAGGCCCAATAAGGCCGAAACAGCTGTCCAATGCTGGTGTGGCGACGTTTGGGACTTATAAACATATGTTCAACGTGCAGCCAAAGAGCCTATGCTATTTTTTTTCCCACTTAATACGTTACTGGCTTCGCACTGGGCTCTCAGAGGTGAGTTTCTCACCCTGACGGGAGGACATCACGTTCCACGTGACCTTCCGACGCCACTCGCTCAAACGTCGCCCACCTACGCATTGCTGATGAAGGCCCAATAAGGCCGAAACAGCTGTCCAATGCTGGTGTGGCGACGTTTGGGACTTATAAACATATGTTCAACGTGCAGCCAAAGAGCCTATGCTATTTTTTTTTTCCCACTTAATACGTTACTGGCTTCGCACTGGGCTCTCAGAGGTGAGTTTCTCACCCTGACGGGAGGACATCACGTTCCACGTGACCTTCCGACGCCACTCGCTCAAACGTCGCCCACCTACGCATTGCTGATGAAGGCCCAATAAGGCCGAAACAGCTGTCCAATGCTGGTGTGGCGACGTTTGGGACTTATAAACATATGTTCAACGTGCAGCCAAAGAGCCTATGCTATTTTTTTCCTACTTAATACGTTACTGGCTTCGCACTGGGCTCTCAGAGGTGAGTTTCTCACCCTGACGGGAGGACATCACGTTCCACGTGACCTTCCGACGCCACTCGCTCAAACGTCGCCCACCTACGCATTGCTGATGAAGGCCCAATAAGGCCGAAACAGCTGTCCAATGCTGGTGTGGCGACGTTTGGGACTTATAAACATATATATATATATATATACTCACGGAATGATGCGACAGCACCAGAAGACCCGTGTTTCGCCGGGGGGAGGGGGGGCGGTCCCCGAAATCCACCATTTAGAATAAACGCTTAAGAATAAAACATTCAGGAATAATCCGCTTAAAAATACACTGTTAAAAATATATCTCCTAAAATAAACCGCTGCGCACGAGCTCGTGTCGAACGAGCCTTTAGGTGACCGGAAGCCCTCTCAGCTCCTCCGACGTCTGCAGCACATCCTCGGGGGCTCTACGCCGTTGTTGGATGACAGAATGCTCCGCGAGGTTTTCCTTTCCAAGCTTCCTCCTTCGGTCCAGATGGTCTTGGCAGCCTCGGGCGAAGCTAACCTCCAAGCGTCAGCGGAGCGTGCGGACAAGCTCACGGAATTAGCCGGTGAGAGAGATTCCGCTGCCTGCATCACCGCACTGCAGAAGACCCCCGGCAATGACTCAGGTGGCACCTGTCAGACGGCAGTCGCAGTCAACGACCAAGCCGAGTTCGCTTCTCTGCGTCAGCAGGTGCGCCGCCTCGCGGATGTTATAGAGGACCTCCGTTTCGGTGCTATCGCTCCCCGCCGCTCCTCTTCTCCGCGCCCTGCGGGTCATCTGCGCCCCATGCGCGGTAACCGGTCGACACCAGCAAGGTCTCAGTTCTCTTCGTCACCGTCACCTCCACCTCGTAGCCTCTGCTGGTACCACAGCCGTTTCGGTCGTCGTGCAAGGCGTAGCGAATCGCCCTGCTCCTGGCAGGGAAACCTTCTCGGGGATCACTAGCGGCGACGAGCGATTCCCACCATCTGCAACCGTGTCGCCTATTTTACATCAGGAACCGGCTTGGCAAACAAAGCTTCTTGGTCGACACTGGGGCAGAGGTCAGCGTGCTTCCAGCCTCCGCCCAAGATCGCAGACGTTCCCCCATTTTGTACCTGAGAGCAGTAAACGGGTCACGTATACCCGTCTATTATCGCCGTTCCTTGACTCTTGATTTCGGACTCCGAAGAGTACTTCACTGGGTCTTTCTTGTCGCGGACACAGCGCACAGCATCCTTGGAAGCGATTTTCTGGCTCATCACAACATTCTTGTCGACGTCGCTACTCCTCGACACTCTTACTGGCCTCACGGTAAACGGCGTATCGGCAAGAGTAGCTTCGACTGGTCTCGCTACTACGCTTCCCGGTGACGCGACTTACGCCGCGATACTAAATGATTTTCCATCATTGACATCGCAGTGCGACTGGACGAAGCCGGTCAAGCATCCTGTCGTCCACCGTATATGCACCAAAGGCCAACCAGTTTTTGCTAAGGCTCGCCGGCTGAGCCCCGAGAAGCTTGCCATCGCGCCTCAAGAATTTGATCACATGCTGGCGGTCGGCATAGTAAGACCATCGTCCAGCAATTGGTCATCGCCTTTGCACATGGTCCCTAAGAAGACTGGTGATTGGAGACCATGTGGCGATTACCGCGCACTAAATCTAGCAACGATTCCGGACCGTTACCCATTGCCCAACATATCAGACTTCACCGCGAGTTTAGCCGGAGCGGAGCTTTTCTCGAAAATCGACTTAACAACAGCATACCACCAGATCCCCATGGCAAAGGAGGACGTTCCCAAGACCGCCATTGTAACCCCTTTCGGCCTCTTCGAATTCCTCCGAATGCCTTTCGGACTCCGCAACGCTGCACAATCTTTCCAGCGCTTTATCGACAACGTCACACGGGGCCTCCCTTTCGTTTTTGCATACCTCGACGACCTGCTGGTGGCCAGCGCTTCCCATGAAGAGCACTTGCAGCACCTGCGTGCCTTATTCCACCGCCTCTCCGAGCATGGATTACTCATTAACATCAACAAGTGCGAATTCGGCGTCCCTTCGCTCGAATTCCTGGGCCGCCAGGTCGATGCCCAAGGAGTAACACCCCTCGAAAGCAAAGTTAAGAAGGTGCAAGAGTTTCCCCTTCCCACATCATGCACACAGCTACGTCGTTTTCTCGGGATGGTGAACTTCTACAGACGCTTTATTCCCCATTGCGCGGGCGTATTGCGGCCGCTCGAAGAGCTTCTACACTCTGCCCGCAAGGATTCTACAGCCCTGACCTTGTCTCCCGAGCAAATCGCGGCGTTTAACAGGGCCAAGCGTGCCTTAACATCCTCCACCACGCTGGTCCATCCCGTGAACGACGCACACACCTCGATTATGGTGGACGCCTCGAGTAAAGGCGTCGGAGCCGTCCTGCAGCAACACATAGGCGGTCATTGGCAACCGTTAGCCTTCTTCTCCAAGAAGCTCTCATCCACTGAAGAGCAGTACAGCACCTTCGGTCGCGAGCTCCTCGCCGCTTTCATGGCCGTCAGGACATTCCGTTATTTCCTCGAGGGCAAGCAGTTTGTCATTTTTACTGACCACAAACCCCTGGTGCACGCATACCAATCCGGCAGCAGCCGCTACCCCTCTCGTGAAACTAGGCAACTCGCTTTCCTAGCGGAGTTCAAGGCGACATTCGAGCATGTAAAAGGGGCCGACAACGTTCCGGCTGACACCCTCAGTCGCCTCTTTTCCGTTCAGCACAGACCAATCAGCCTTGCAGATCTCTCTCAGCAGCAGCAGAACGACCCGGAGTTGAAATACCCCCTATCAGGGCGTTCCTCGCTAAACCTGCAAGAAGTACGTTTTCCCGGAGTCTCCGGACCCGTCTTCTGCGACATTTCTACAGGCATGCAGCGACCTTTCGTTCCCCAAGGTCTCTGTCGTCAAATCTTCGCGGCGCTCCACGGACTATCCCACCCTGGAATCAAGGCCACACAGCGACTTGTCACTGCTCATTATGTGTGGCCATCTATGAACACTGACATTCGCGCATGGACGAGGTCCTGCGCGCCATGCCAACGAGCCAAAGTCCACAGGCACGCCGTGCCTCCATTGTCAACATATCCACTGCCCAGCAGTCGTTTCGACGAAGTCCACATCGACATAGTGTGCTCCCTGCCCCCGTCGAACAACCATCGTTTTCTCTTGACGTGCGTCGATCGGAACACAAGGTGGCCAGAAGCCGCCCCTATGCCGGACTCCACAGCAGAAACAGTCACACGCACGTTCATTTCGACTTGGATCTCCCGGTTTGGAGCCCCTTCCAAGATCATAACTTACAGAGGGAAACAGTTTGAGTCCCGCCTGTTTGCTGCGCTGACCAATCTCCTTGGAACTCACCGCTGCCGCACAACAGCGTGTCACCCCGCTGCGAACGGCCTCGTAGAACGATTCCATCGTCATCTCAAAGCTGCCATCATGGCATACGAAAACGCCTGTAAGTGGCACGAGTTCCTTCCGCTTCTAGTGGGGGGGGGGGGGGGGGCTACATGTGACGACAACAACGAAGATGAGCGCAAGCCTCGTGCCCATCAATAAATCGGACGGAACCAGTTTTGGGTTTGATTCCGTCGTTACCAGACGTTGCCTCGCTTTCACGAACCGACTACGCCTTAATGCCGCCAGGACACCTCTACTTCTCTGTAAAATGGGTCTTCTCCAGTCGTCCAAATGCCCCACTTGCGCTGTTGAAGCTGATGTTGCACACCTTCTCCTCGACTGTCACAGATTCGACACCCCTCGAGCCACGCTGAGACGACGCCTACACGAGCTGCGGTGCACGGACTTTTCTCTGGCCACTCTGCTCGGCCCAGTACGAGATACACAGCGGTCTGTGACCAAAGCAGTTCTGACTTTCTTGAGAGATTCAGATCTTCTGAACAGCCTGTGAACTCAGTCGTACAATCTCATTCTTCTGTGCCCCACTCTCACCCTCAACGCATTAACCTCATGCTTTCCTTTTAAAGTCATCTTCTGTGTTCCATCTCATTATTCTTTCACCGTTTGTTAGTCATCTTTTTTTGTCATCTTTGGCTTTAATCTACCTCATCCTTCTTTCATCATTCGTTAGTTTATCCTTTATTTCCTAATTCTTTTTATTTATTTCTTATTTCTTAATTTTCTTTCTTTCTTTATTTATTTCTGGAATAGCAAGCCGACGTCTCGTTTGGCTGACCTTTGCCCCGTTTTTTTCCTTTTCGTCTAATAAATATATCCCCCCTCCCCGGACTGTTGGCACTCAGTTTTTGGGGCAAAAGCCATACCAGGTGTCATAGAGGAGGCTAATGAGAGAGATTATTCACTAATATAAGTAGTCACGGTCATTCAGATTGTGTGACTCAATCACTTTCAAGGTATTGCAGCCATTACCATCTGAGTGCACCAGCTTGTACGAGATAGGAAGTTGCGCTACAAAGGCCAAAATATACGCGTGAGTGCATGTACACTGTTGCGCAAAACAACAATAGAAGGCAGTTCATGCAACACCTCTTTGGTTTAGGGCTTTGTCGAGAACTGATCAGCTTGTTGGAAGCTGTATCGGAATTTGTCGTGTGACGAATTCGATCTCTCCCTATTATTCTTTTCGTCAACATCAATACCTTTCGGAGCTGAACAGAAGGCAGCTTTGTCGAATGTTGACACGTTTAAGAGACAATGTAACTGTGCAAATATCATTGCCGGAGAGCTCATCTTATCGAATTCCACATGCACTTCAAATTTCAGACTATATACTAGGTCTGAACAAGGAAATCTATTACAAAAGAGCAGCTTACTTCCACCTCTTTCTATTAATATCAATAATATATTTCTATTAAGAATAATATACTCGTCTTACTTATCAATTTTTGTGAACGCTTTAAAACCGTGTTCTGTTGTTGTTGGCACGTTCGTACAACGTGATGTCATGTTCGCGATGTTACGCATTAATGAATAGACTGTACACCTTTTTTGTTACTTATTACAAGAACTGACTAATATGGGTGCAAGTTTACTTATGTTTACCACTAGTTGCAATAACAGACATCCTATCCAAGGGGCCGTTATCTTCCGTACTTATTACTAATACAGCGTAGGGAGATGGTGTTTGGCTGTGAATATGATATTCTTCAGTTACATTGTATATTAGCTATCAAGTAACCAATTTACAGCTTACTCACAATAGGCCCTTTGTACGATGTGCCATTTCTGTTTGCAGTCGATGGTGCTGATCGATCTTAGACTTTACTTTTATGTAGTTACATCCATTCTTGCCACCGTCCCTTGTATAAGTTCTGCTGACCAGGAAAAACTTATCACTTCCCGAAAGCAACTGAAAGAGAAAGCAGGCAGTTACAGCAATCGTCTTTCAATTTTATTTGTTCAGTACACATATTCTGATAAAGGAAGGCTTCTCTATCAGAATACAGCTCTAATGATGGGGAGCAGGTTTGTTTGAAGAGCGGTTAAACCATCTCTCGGAATTTACGACAATCCCCTCAACACTATACAGCTGCTCGGCTCAACACAACCTCAGCATAGCTGACATCAGTATGCCTCCGCCTCAGGAAACATTCAGCTCGTGCTCTAAGGACGATAGTCGACGAACAACCGAGTGGTGGTGGCGGGCATAGAACAAACCATAGATTGAGAAGTTACCCGTCAAAAAGAACTCGTTACAAGTTAAGTTACCGTGTGCAAAATGTAACTAAGTTAATAACTAAGTTCTTCAGCATGAAATGTAACTCGCAGTTACTGAGTTGCTTAAAAAGAAGAACGAGTTACTTCGAAGTTACTCCGGACACAAAATAGCATTACGCAGGTGCAGCGCGCGTGAGCAGTTGAGTTAGACCTTGAGTTGCCCGCGGAGGAGTGCAACACGCTTAGACCGTTTTCGTTTATGTCCAACAATAGACCTCTCCCTGTTTGTAAACAAATTATGTCATAGTGTTCAACAGCGCCAAAATTTGGTAGAATTGAACTACGCTCGAAGCTAGAGGTGAACAAGGTCGCGCCCGAAAGCCACGGTCTTGAGTGGGTTACGACATGGTCCCTTAAAGGGACGCGACCCCCGGTCCTACTTTTCTTTCAATTGCGTTCAATGGGAGACAGCGAACAAGTGCCCGTTCGTGGAACCCAGCCCTCCTTCCGATTTGTTTCGGTTTCAGTCTGTCTGCCAATGTCATGATGACGTTTCTCTGGTAGAGGTCTATTCGAACGCTTTGCACCGTACCCCCTGTGGGCGCACAATGGTTCAGCTTCATTTCAATGGGAGCGGTTCCTACTTCCTGAATAAAATACTGTCATTGATGAAATATCACGTTTTATGGGAAAAAATGCCGTGAAGGAACCGGAGAGAAAACAAGAAAATATGTGGACGTGAGTGAAAAGCGAGTTAAAAGTAACTTGGAACTTAACTTAAGTTACTTTGGCAAAGTTACCTGAAAAAGGAACGAGTTCCTCTGAAAGTTACCACGGCGCAAAAGTACCGAGTTAAGTTACAAGTTACCTAAAAAAGAAACTTAGTTACAGTAACGAGTTACTTGTAACGAGTTACCTCGAACTCTGGAACAAACACATCTCTGACTGCCGATCATTCGAGACGCGGTGTCCCTACGTTAATGAACGTCAGCATGCGGCGGATTTGGATGCGGCAAGCCGAAGGGGTGAGCGGTATGCGCGACGCGGCGTCGGGTTGTTCGTGTGCACGCCTGCTCACAGCATCTGCTCGATCGTTCCCGCAAAGGCCAATGTGGCTGGGTATCCACTGGAGACAAATATTGTGCCCGGAAGTAAGGGCGGTGTTGGCTAGGGACATTGCCATTGTGTGTAGGTCGTCGGTTGTTTTGGTGCAGTGTGAGTCGAGTATCTCCAGTGCCGCCTTGCTGTCCGACAGGATCGTCCAGTTTCCTGGGGGCGATGTTGTGATGTGCCTGAGGGCCGCGTGGATTGCGAAGAGCTCGGCTTCGGTGGAGGAGGTGGTATGGGAGGGCCTGAAAACTTGCTCGATGTTACCTTGCGGGACGTAGATGGCTGCAGTGGCCCCATCAAGTGTTACGGATCCGTCTGTATAGATCGCTTGACGCTGTTGATGCTGCGCCGATAGGTATTCGAGGTCGAGCTGGCGCGCAACGGCTAACGGCGTCTCCCTCTTTCGTCCTAGGCCAGGGACGCTCGTCAATACCTGGGGCTTGGCGAGGGCCCATAAAGGAGGGGCGTAGGATACGCCTGAGGAGCGATCCGGTAGGGTAGCCTTAAGCCGGCGGACGGCGCCGCCAAAGGCCGATGCGGGGCGGGCATCCTCAATGGACAGCAGGTAGTGGCAAGGGTGCTGCGTGAGCAAGCGCGCAAAGATGCGGAGCGTCTCTCTGTCCCGTAGAATATGTACGGGCGTCTCTTGCGCCTGCGCAAGTACGGTGTAGGTTTCAGCCGTGCGTGGCAGTCCAAGGCATACCCGGAGGCCGCGCGCTTGGGCGTTGAGGAGGTCCCGCTCACCCGTCCTACTGATCCCGTGGAGCGCTGGGAGGTGGTACCGTAACAGCCCCAGCACAAGTGCGTTATGGACGTCTCGGAGGTCGTTGCACGAGGGACCCCACGACGCTCCACGACGTCTTGCTGTCAGGACGGCCATGACGATCTTGTAATCACTATTCAGTAGAGATATTGGGCGCCATGTTGACGGGCCACTGGGATTACTGTCTTTAGGAATCATGACAACGTAACTGGCCATGAATTCGAGGTTCCATGTGGAGGGAGAGTGTAGCCACTGAAGATAGTTGTGGATGTGATTGCGGAGTGCAGGTCAAAAAACATTTTGTAGAAGGTATTCGGTAACCCCTATGGTCCTGGCGAAGATCCGCTTCTCAGCATCTCCATTGCGTTGTCAATTTCTTCTTTAGTCACAGAGGGTATCAACAAGGAGCGTTCCTCGTTTGAGAGTTTGGGCAGCGACTGCAGTACTTGGGCAAGGACCTCAGCAGTTGCCTCAGAACAGAACTGTCGATTAAAGAACTGTTGGAATGCTTGGTGGTCTATTCTTGACGGAGCTGTAGCAGCTGTAGTTTTCTCCGGATCGATAAATCGCTTGGAACGTAGGTAGCGCAAGGACCCTGGCCCTGCAACAGACCAAGACAGGAAAAATTCAAGTCGCGCTGCCATTGTGTTAGACTTCAAGAGAGCCATTTGTTTTGCCTCTAGGCAATCAAGGTATGTCTTTGCTTTCGAACAGAGCACACTGGAGCGTAGGGCTATGTGTAACTTCTTCGTCAGAACAGTTAGTTTGTTGGTACGCTGGCGAGAGTTCGACCGACCCATTGTGGTGAAGAGGAGACAGAGGTCTTTCTTGACTTTGGACCAACCGTCGAATGTCGTCTCCGTTCCAAGTAGTTTTCAGACAAGAATTCGTTCACTGTCGTTATCGTATCGTCGTCACATAAAGCAGCGTGAGACAATCTCCACGGTCGATGGATTCGCTCTGCTCCTTGAGGTACACGTAACATGATTATGACGGCTCGGTGATGTGGCAGATACCTTCCACTTTGGGAAACTTCAAATACACCACACTTCCACACATAGCTTGTGTATTCTTGTGGTACATAAACTCGATCCAAGCGTGAGCTCTTCTGTCCTCGGTGTCAGGTGTACACGAATTCGTTACCACGTGTTAGTTCGTACGCGTCTTGTAATTGACATTGCTGTAATTTTCTAGCTATACGCTTAGCGACGCACTAAATTTTGGAGTAGAGTAAACACCTAGCAAATGAGGTTTAAACAAGTGGGTGAAATTGGCACCTTGAGGAGCTCATCGTAGGCGGCGGTTGTGTACAACGTACCGAGAAACGATGTACCACCTTGGTACTGGACGGTATCTAGGCCATCTAGCCCAACAACGTCGGTGATGGCATCCACGACGTCAGCATATAACGCTTCCACAGGAGCCTCTACAGTGAAGCAGAGGTCTTTCGTATGGGTGAAGTGCTTAGGCATGTTGAGGCTGCAGAAGACTCCAGCAGTCCCCGGCGACTCGAATTAACAAGGTCGCAGTGTACACATCACTGGTAGAACTTCGAAGAAACCGGTGGTGGTAGGGGTAAACGTTACATTGCATTACAAACTTTACGTTACATTAGGGTGTGCGATGAAAGATCACCACACGGCTCCCCGGATTTAACGTGCCTCGCGGAAGACGGTGTTTCTAAGCAACTTGTACTTTGCCACCAACTTGCTGGCGTCCTCGGCCGGGTTCAAACCCGCGATTTCGGGATCAGAAGGCGCTCACGCTACCGACTGAGCCACCGAGGCCGGTCCCTATATGGTATATAGTTTCAAAGTTGATGATATATATTTCGAAATAGCAAAAACATTTTATTGCTTTAGTGTAGTTCTTTTACTTCTGAAAACTTTATCGGTGCGGGTTTGGCCGCATAAGTACATACGTTGTTTCGCAACTACCTAACCGATCGGACAAATGCATTCCGGTGACATCCGGGAGAGCGCTGTCCGGTGATGCCCAAGGCTCTAACCTTGGTGCGTTTTTCTTCAAAAGTTTGGAAATGGTTTCACAAACCCTTTAATGAACATTGACATCGAAATTAGTCTTGGAAAGAGTTACCCACGCTTCACTTCACGCACTCAGATACAGGAGGAAAAATCATGCTATGCGTGGGTAATGTGACAGATTGTTCACCAATTTAATACTCACGGCCATCCAATAGTCCTCCTTTTCCTTTCAAGATATCCGGCTGCCTTTGTATCTGGCGCAAGGGACTCGCTCACAGCTGATCACACCTTTTAGTGGTATAGTACTGATACTCTGTTTTACTGACACACTTCCCCTCCCCCTACTTCCAGTTGTGGAAGTGTTGAAGAACAATGTGTAGGTGCCCGTTGACGTTACTGCTATCTAGCGGATATAGCAGTTAATCCCAGTGCCTCTGCAGAGTCACAAGTAGACTCACAAGTATGAAACTACACACCTTGACAATAACGCGATGGTGCAGGATTTAAAAAAAAAGGAAAAGAAAGGGAAGAAGAATCAATGTCTTTCTCCATTTCCGAATTATCCACCCTTTTGTTTGTTTGCTTCGGCATGAAAATATCGTCACGTGTACTCTCTCATTAAAAAAAAAAAAAAACAGAAAAAGGCAGCATCGTTTCCGTTGACGTTGTCAATCGGAAATGAACTTCGCCTTACGTTTGCAAGCGCTAGGCGAAGCGCGCCTTACAGGCGAACACACAAGCAGCAAGTCGGCTTCACCTATCGCTCGAATGCGTTAGATGAAGAAAGCTTTACGAAATCTAGAAATGAGAAGTCCGCTTCTTCTCATGCTGGGAAGCCCTATAGGTGAAACATATCTTACAAAGCATGCGCACACAAAGAGGCGTCATCTCGCGATTACAAGTATTAGGCGACTGAGAGTTGCAGAATAGCAATGCAATCAGAACGAAAGCTGTCCAGCCGGTCCCTGCATGCATTGCTGTTGTTTCCGAAAAACGTTATCATACGCTTTGTTTTTACAACAGAAACGGACGTAAACGTAAACAACGAGAATTATCCGAGGTAGGCGGACGACACAAACACGTAGTCTCCAAAACCCACAATCAATGAAATCAACAACTCAGAAAAAATGGTGCTGACGCCAGTGCACGAACCTAGACGCCCCTGATCTCCGGACAGGGAAGTGAGGAGGATAAAACCAGGCTAGAAATGCGCCGCTAAAATAGAGCGGTAGGCTACTGCTGAGAGATAAATACAATAAATAAATCGGTGATATCGTGATATCGTTATCACGGTACCCTACGTTGTGAAACACGGAAAAGGAAAAGAAAAAAAAAAAAAACGAAGGAAAAGAAAAAACCGACGGCACAAGACCGCGTAGTACATTTCTCATTATGCCTTATTGCCATTATTATGCTATATGTATGATTGTTATAATAACTGAAGGTGGGTCCATGATTTGTGAATAGGCGATTTCAGATATTGCCCTTGTGCTCCGCACGGGGGCCCTCCGTAGCCCAAGCCACGCGCATCGCGCAATGCGTCGTGGGAAATGGTTTGCATTCGTGCTTGCCTGCCTGTTGCTCGAAGGAAGGAGGGAAAATCGAACCCGTTTGCGCTCTTCTTCTGTCTGACTCATGAAAACTAAATCCCGAGGTGGAGTGGGGCATTCGCAACACGGCGCTCTCTGGTGGGCCATCTATGCAATTTCTGAAATCGTCTATTGACTTCTTTGTCGTTCTATCGTTGTATTCAATCAAAACACGGTTGACGGTAATGATGTTCGGGAGGACGTTTATTATTTTCAACTCGTTTTATCTTGGCAGCTCTCCCTGTAGGGTGTCTGTACGAATTGTTTACGACATGTGTTTTTGAGTTGCTCAGTACAACTGGCTCCCTTTGCGTGATCTGCCTGGCGTGGTGGCGCCCACACTTCGCATTCTGAAAACGCAAAATACGTGTTAGTCTACATCTTCCATCCATGTCAACTGAGAACAAGCAGCGTTAAGTAGAGCAGTAATATTTGTTCCTTTACCTCCGGTCACACTGTCTGTACTATCGAAAACTGCTTCATGGTTTACGGCAGAACATTTACGCAGTACCAAAACACGTTTCACCTCCTCCCTCCCCGACCCCCAAAAGCGTTTCAGCGCTTGTACTGCCAAAGCACAGTTATGCTGTGTTATAAACAGGGTGGGAGTTAGTAGAAGGCCATCCTGACTACGACAAAAGAAGTTCGTGGATGACAAAAATAACACGGCACTTTAAGCCTCCACAAAACGAACGATGTGAGCTGACGCATGAATACATCGCAATACCTGAGCAATTTAGTTACACCTACAAGTTACTTTTCCAGAAAAGTAACTACTTGCTGTAAGTAGCTACTGTAAAACGTTACAGTCACAAGCGACTTGTAACTTAGTTACTAACCAAGCAGAGGCGGATCCAGGATTTTGCTGAGAGGGTCCTGCCTTGGGCAGCATGCTGTTACACTACTAAGGTCACTTTAAAGTTGAAACTCTCATGTATCGACAGAACTTGAGGGAGGGTCAGGACATCTGTTATCTCCCCCCCCCCTCCATCAGACTGATTGATCCACACGATCTACAAGATCCCGATCCATAAGACTGATCAATATTATCTACCAACGTGAGCCTTAGTTTTCTGAACTTTTTCTATGGGAAGGCCTCAAGTCGGAAACTGCCGATATTTTGTACAGGAGGTATATATGCCCCACGTGACAATATCGGACTTATCCCAGTGCCTAGTGTCGCCTGATAGCTTTGCCGTCCCTCTGTAGGTTATATAATTTTGTGACTTCTGCGAACTGTACGAGTTCTGCGATAATGCTTCGAAATTAGGGTTAATTAAAACAAACAATCCAAACTTGTCGCAGAAGGCTAACCCGCACTTTAACCTCAAAGCGGAGTGTTGGCACTCAGTTTTTGGGGCAAAAGCCATACCAGGTGTCATATAAGGCGCTAATGAGAGAGAATGTTCCCTAATATAAGTACTTACCGCCATATATCCCTCCGTTTGCCTCCTTCACTTGCAAAATATTGCAGCCTTTATCATCTGAGTACAGCAGCTTGTACGTGATAGCTTTTCCCGCTAAAAAGGCCAAAATATGCGCTTCAGTGCATGTACAAGTTCACACCGCCGCAGCCACGAACACAGACAAAAAGGCACACACAAAACAGGACGAACAGGACTTTTTTTTGGGGGTAGCAGAATTCGCTTCCGCGAATTCAACCTCCCCTTGTTATTTTACCAACCACCACCACCACGAACTGCAACTCACGACTACTTTACTGTTGAATACACATACACTCTTAAATACCAGAGTAGGTACCCGGTAGGTAGGTAGGTACTATGTAGGTAGGTAAAAATAGGTAGGTACTATGTATCCGACCTATTTTTTGAGATAGTACAATTCCTCCTGTATGAGGGCCATAGAGGGAGCGCTGACACATTTCCCCCTTTTTCCTCAATCAAAAATGCTTCATATATCTCTCGAGATTAATTTCTATTGAAGTTTTATCAAAGGCAGGCGAGCATCCACATCTATCACAATGGAATGCCAAGTGCCCCGACGGTGGCTTCCCTTTCAACAACGTCGCGTGCTCACGTAACCTAGTATTGATACACCTGCCCGTCTGGCCGATGTACACTCTTCCACAGGATAACGGAATACTATAAACCACACACTGGCGGCAATCAACCCACATGTTTTTGTGTTTGGTGTTACACACTTGTCTTTTTTGTTGCTTGTTCACCTTAGGGCAAAGACTATACAACTTGCAAGGGGCTGACATCACAACAGGAACATTATGTCTGACACCTACTTTCTTTATGTTATGCGGCGGTGTGAACTTGTCATGTACCGACTTGCGGCGGTGTGAACTTGTCATGTACCGGACCCTCAGTGCATGTACACTGTTGCGCAAAACAACAATAGAAGGCAGTTCGCGCAACACCTCGTTGGTTTCGGGCTTTGTCGAGAATTGAACAGCTTGTTGGAAGCTGTATCGGAATTTGTCGTGTGACGAATTCGATGTCTCCCTATTATTCTTTTCGTCAACATCAACATCTTTCGGAACTGAATCGAAAGCAACTTTGTGGAATGCTGACAAGTTTAAGAGACGATGTAGCTGTGCAAATATCAATGCCGGAGAGCTCATGTTATCAAATTCCGTATTTACTTCAAATTTCAGGCTATATACCAGGCCTGAACAAGGAAATCTGTTACAAAAAGAGCAGCTTGCTTCCACACCTTTCTATTAATATCAATAAAATAGTTTCTATTAAGACCAATTACGTCGTCTTACTTATCAATTTTTGTGAAAGCCTTAAAGTCGTGTCCTGTTGTTGGCACGTTCGTGCAACGTGATGCCATCTTCGCGATGTTACGCATTAATGAAAAGACTGTACACGTTTTTATTACTTATTTCAGGATCTGACTAATATGTGTGCAAGTTTACTTACGTGTACGATCAGTTGGAATAATACTCATCCAATTCAAGGTGCCTGTTTCATCCTCATCGTTTACTAGTATACTGTAGGAAGATGGTGCTTCGCTGTGAATATGATATTCTTCAGTTACATTGTATAATAGTTATCAATTAATCAATTCATAGCTAACTTACAATTGGCCTCGTTCGTTATCCTTCCTACGGTGCAACATTTCTATTTCAGCTGCATGTGTGCGCGTGTTCGTAGACCTTATTTTCATGTAGTTACAATCATTATTGCCATTCTCCCTTGTATAAGTCCTGCTGATCAGGAAATAGATATTCTGACTTCCTGAGAGTAGCTAAAAAAGAAAAGAAAACAGTTAAAGCAATTGTCTTTAAATTTCATTTTTGCAGTTGTCTGATAAAGTTAGACTTCGCTATCATAATACAGCACTGGTGACGACGTGGGGGTGGCAGAAGAAGGGGTTGTTGGGGGTCGCATTTTACGAGCGAGCACTTGCGTTTGAAGCTCGCTCAAACTTCTCTTGGAATTAATCGCGACGATCCCGTCAACAGTACCCCAGCATAGCTGACATTAGTCTGGTTCCGCCTCATGTAACGTTCAGCTCGTGCTCTAAAACACGACAGTCGACGCACAACCATCGAGTGCTGGTGGCGGAGATGTAGAAGCAAAACATCCCTGATTGACTATCATTCGAAGGACATACGCGCCTACATTAATGAACATCCAGCATGGGACAAACGAATGTAATATTAAAGAAACGAAGTTTTACACGCAGTTCGTGCCGTACACTTTCATACGGCACCTTGCACGCACGTAAGTTATCAGGAGTACCTCAGCTTAGTAACGAACGATCGAGCAATGTAGAAACTGCAGTTTCTAGTGCATGTCAAGTGCACCTGACGTGGTTCAGACTACTGCAAGAAAGCTTGTACGTTAATATACGTCCCACACCCCACACACACTTTAGTAACGACCCTATGATTTCTTAAACTGCACATTGAATTTAGGCGTGCGACAATATGCCAACAGGAATATCCGCCGCGGTTACTTTGGGACATATTAGAAGGTGAAGACCGCTATTCGGTTTGTAACAACGTGCAATATAGCCCCACGGAGCGGTTTCCTGAAGCGTCCGTAAAGAGGCGCGTAAGCGTATCGTGGTATCAGATATCTAGGATGGTTCAGAGAGGGTCGCATGTTGAGAAATGAAAGTGTTGCAGTTTCAATATACTTACACCCCATAGATCGTAGGGAGTAGCGTCGACATAGCCCACAGCAAAAAGGCAAAAAACGACAAGAGCAAACTTGCAGCCCATCTTGAGTGGTGTAGAGCGAATGCTCGATGTAGCGGTGATGGTTCATCGAAATCCTCGGATATTTATACCCAGTGCAACTAATCGCGTGACCGGAAAGGCTTCGTCATAAACACTTGGGTTTTGAGAGGATACAGTAAAAGGGCTCGCCGCGCACATCTCACTTGAGCAAATTCCATGGAGCACTTTCTTACTGGGAAATGTTCCAATTTACTTGAATGGGCAAGCGCATTAACAATCACTCGTCAACATCCTGTTGTCTGTTTACTCTGAACAGTGAACTTCATCACAATGCACGCTCCTAGCCAAACAGCCAGAATGACATTTGTGTACCAATTATGCCGTTGGCTAGGAGCGTACTGTGTGGTGAAGTTCATTCTTAAGAGTGTAGGGCAGGTTATGTGAGCACAGAAACAACATAAGGGAGGTGGTGATTTCAGCTAGCGTATGCGAACAGGAGTGTCACACACACATGCACATATGGGATGGCGATGTGATGAATTATATGTCGGAAACCTTAACACCACCAAATAAACACCATTCCACACATCAAAAAAGAAAGGGAACGAAAAAGTACTGCTTGCGACGGCACTGCTTGCGACCTACATTTCCATTTTTCCCCCTTCTATACTTCTATTCTATTGCATTCTATTCCGAATGATAACGCTCTCTTCCTTGATTTGATGAAAATGAGAGTCGTACGCCTTTTTTGTACCAATTATGCTGCCCTGACGCCCCAACGCTGCCATAAAGCCAAATGAACACCATTACACACATAAAAATAAAGAACGGGAAGGAAAAAGTACTGCTTGCGACATGCATGTTTAAATCCGACAGCTCAGAGTTTATCTTGTCTAAAATCGTCCAAGGTGTTGGAAGATCGTTTTTTCCGTCTAATAGACTTTCTTTCTTTCTTTCTTTCTTTATTTACCCTTAGGTCAGAGAATCTCTTGTACGGCCCGGAAAACCCTCTTGTACGGCATATAGACCCCATGGGCGTATTGAGAGGGGGCAAAGAGAACCTCTGAACACCCACAACGTCCACCTTCAGAAAAAGAGGTGGTAGGAGGTGTGTGTGTGTGTGTGTGTGTGGTGGTGGGGGGGGGTTGACGCTTGCCCCCCGGAAGCAAATAGCCCCTCTTAGAAAAAATCCCGGGAATGCTCAGGCTTCTAGCGGCGTACCTACAGGGAAACGTCACCGGATCCGATTTGAGATTGAAGCACTGACACGATGGTTTGATTTTTGAAGTACCGTAGAACCTGCGAAACTTAATTTGTATTTATATTATAAAGTTTTACTTGCTTTCCTTTAAGGTACGCGTACTCTTAATTTTGGCTCAAGGCTTTTGCTTAGGTGTGCCACTCAGCAAAGTGGCACCGGCAGATGTGAACCGACTGACACAGAGATTTGAAGCTTTTAAGATAACGTACATCACGGTTCAGTTTTCGATTACGTTACTGGAGCAGAACTGACTTTCGATGTTTTTGTGTGTTTCAACCACGACGTCTTAGATTATAACGACCATGGCATAGGTACCCCTTCCTGCACAGGGTATTTCCAACTCGTCTTTAACAATGAGCACAGTGCGAGAAAGACGGAGAAGGGCCCAGCCTAGGGAATTCTGCAAGAAGTCAATAGTCGGCGGTGTGTGTCATCACTCATCAGTGTCGACACAGTTTCCTTAGAAGTCGGCCCAGGACGCACATTCCCCAAGGGCGGCGCTCGTGACGGTGCCCACCTCTGTGAGGCCGACAACGGCGAGCCCTTTCATCACCACCACCACCACTCATCAGTGTCCACGTGTGATATCACCTTCTTTTTCCTGTACGATTTTGGGGTATAGGACAATCAACAAAACAAACAGAAACACAGCCTATGCGGGTAACAGCATAGGTGGGCATTTCCCTGCGGCCTCACTCATCATCACCTCACGAAGCACAGAGTTTATTGGCGTCACTCACCCTCACTGAATTTTCCTCAACAGCAGTGCAAGATGCAGTTGGGCGGACACACATTGTCTGTTTTAGCCATGTACGCCCCACCTTCTGTGCAAATGTGGAAGACCATGCTGCCGTCAGCCTTACAAGGCTTAGAGGCCCCTTTGTTGGTGATTGGAGACATTGACGCCCATCATCCTGCGTGGGGAAGCCGAAAGAGGGACAGCAAAGGATCCATCTGGCTTGACATAATTGATGATATGGACCTTTGCATCTTAAATGACGGATCTCCTACCTTTCTTCGTCGGGACCTTTCTAATGATGCTATAAATATCTCGCTTTGTTCCAAGGACATTGGTTCTAGCTTCACCTGGTCGTCCGACGTGGATGGAAGAGGTAGTGACCATATTCCTATTTTCATCGCATATGACAAGTTCACGGCCAAGGCACACAGGATCGCTCACAGGAGGCGCACAGGATCGCTCGGCTCACGAATTGGAATGCATTCCGGGATTCCGGGAAACGTGTCGCTCCACCAGGCTTGTGCAAAAAGAATTGACAACTTTGGACAAGGACAGATGGCGCAAATTTTACGAATCCCTATCTCCTGCAGTTCGTCCGGCTAAGATCTGGAGAATGGCACGGAGCTTAAAAGAAGCTCCTCCTGAGAAGAACCATCTGCAAGCTCTGTCTCAGTCACCATTCAAGCCAGAAAAAGAGGTGGCCCAGGACCTTTGCCGGATTATAGCAAGAAGTTCTGAGGCAACAAACAGTGGAACGTCCTGTATTGCACACGCAAACTGCGATTACGCATGCCTCCCCTGTGGTTGATCCTGCTATGGACGCAGGCTTCACGATTGTTATAGCTCTTTCCAAGAAGGTGTCATGTCCTGGCCCTGGCAAGGTCTCATATTCAGCTATCAAGAACCTTGATGCCAGCTGTCTCAAGGCGCTTCTTGAAGTTTATAATACTTCTTGGAGACGAGGGCGCCATCAGCCAAACAGCCATCAGACTTGGCATTGTTTCGCCCTGTCAGTTTAACCAGTTGCTTATGCAACGTCCTTGAGCGAATGGTTTTACACAGGCTGGAGTGGTGGCCGGAGGGACATTCTGCTCCCGTCAGGAAATGGCAGGATTCCGCCGTCACCGTAGCTCCGTGGACTCGGTGCTTTATTTAGTTTCCACCGTGGAGGAAGCCAAGGTCCTCAAAAAGATAACCACAGCCGTCTTCCTTGATGTAAAATGGGCCTACGATACAGTGAGTCACACCTCTGTTCTGTACGCGCTTTTATAGGTCCATGTGCCCCAAAGGGCTTTTCCATGGATTAATGACTTTCTGTGCCAGACATCAATATTTGTCAAGACTGGAGAAGGTGATACAGGCTGATACAGGTCGGACTATATACGCCACTGCAGGGTGTCCCCCAGGGCATGCAGTGTTTTGCGTCCTTTGCTCCTTAACATTTCCATGGTGGGTCTCAAAGGCTGCGTCTCCAACGGCGTGAACTTGTCAATATACACGGATGTCGTATGCATATAGACAGTAGGAACATCTCGTCCTGCCATAAAAGCCCTGATACAGCGTTCCCTGGGCGCCATAAGCAACTTCTACCTGGATGCAGGGATGGATATCTCAGCTGGAAAGTGCGCGGTTCTCTCATTTACGAAGGAGCGTTTTCGGCCTCATCTTTGAATGAGTCACCTGCAGCAAGTGACTCACCATAAGCTCCTGGGAGTTATTTTAGACCGCAGCCTATCCTGGTGCCGACATGTGGACTACCTCGTTTCTAAGGCGCAGCGCTGGATAAATGTGCTCCGCCACTTTGCTGGTGCACGATGGGACAGTAAGGATCGGGACTTTCTCATGATGCATAAAGCGCTCGTTATGGGATGAATGCTTTATGGTCTACCTGTTCTGCATGGCTGTCCCGGACCTCGATGTCCAAACTACGTGATACCTTGACACGCAGTCTGCGGGAATGCTTAGGAGTGCCGCGCTGTACAGACACACGCATGGTGATGGCGGAAACGAACGAGATTCCGATTGAGGTCCTGTGCGAGAGAGAAATTATCCGGCATCACGTGCGCGTGTTGGCCCTCCATCACTGTCATCCTCTGGTCAGAAAGGTTTATAAGCAGAGAAACAGCAGTCTCCGTATGTGTCCGTGAAGCGCGTCAACACCACCGTCGTTTCACAGTGCAGCATGTAGCTTCCTTCTTACCTCTGTGGACACTCCCAACAGCGGCAATTGCGACCTCTGTACCCGGGGTCAAGAACAAGAAAAGGAAGCTCCAGTTTCTGTTTTGAGGCAAGCGACACTAGACATGATAGACGCCGTATACACAACTCATTCAGCTGTCTTCACCGATGGGTCTTCTACTCAAGAAGGTTCATCCTCCGCTTTCGTCGTGCCAGAGGAGTTTCTGTCTTGCGGGTATAAGCTTTCGCACTGCACGTCATCCGCCTGTGCAGAGCTCTACGATATTCTTTTTTCATAAAAATCTATTTTGTTGAGTGTCACTTTCAACACCGCTCCTGGGTGATCAATACTGATTCAAAAGCAGCCTTACAGTGGATTGCAAGCAGGGGCATTCGAGGCTCCTTGGCATCCATCGCTACAGACATATTACAACTTTACAAGCGACTACGTGAACGGGGACACCGACTTGCTTTACAGTGAATCGCGGGCCCCATCGGTATACTTGCCAATGAAGACGGAGATTTAATAGCTGCAGAAGCCCACCGCCGTCGGCATACGATCTCCATCGTATTGACAAAAGGGGATAGGCGATCTCACATGTCGGCGCCTGCATCAGCAAAGGCCGCTCATCAATGGCGTCAAGACATCCCGGAAGTATCCCTGCTCCGCTCAGTAGATCCCACACTGTCCTTCATAATGCCGTCGACTCTTCGTCGGGCCTTTACGTCTATCATCCGTCGGCTTCGTTTGAACGTCGCATTCACCCCATACTTTCGCCACAAGCTGGGTTATAGTAACACAATGCTATGTCCTTGCTGTAATACTCCATGTACTGTCCAACACATTCTCATCGAGTGTCAGAAGTATTTCAGTGAGCGATGCGTCCTCCAGCACCAACTTGAAGGCACTGGGACACCCTCACTGGCCCTTCCTCAACTGTTTAGGCCTTCGGTCAATTCTGCGCACCAGCTACGAGCACTTCAAGCCCACATCTCCTTCTTAGCAGCAACAGGTCTCCTCTTTATCATCACTCACCATCTTCTCCCCCTCAAGCAATGGAGCAGGGTGCTGTCTCAGTAGCGAAACAACCCACTACATCATCACTACTTATTTGTTGTGGTTGTTGTTCATCCTGTTTACCGAGACAATTTCATAACCCGAATCACTCGGTCTGCACTGTGTACACATCAGTGGCAGATATTCATGTTGATGTTGGCGAAGAACTAATAAGAGTTTGAATTCGTCACGCCACAAATTCGACAAATGAAATTTCCCCCACAAAGGGGGAAAAATGAAAAGTTTCCTATGGGGGGGGGATATCTATTGAACAAAGAAGAAAAAAGGAGGAAAGTTGAGCCAAACGGTATGCCAGGTTGCCACTCCGCAAAACAAAAAGAAAGAAATAAAAGAAAAAGAGACAAAATAAAAGGATAACTAAAAAATAAGAGGAGAAAGAGGGATAGAGGATAAAATAACAAAAGGTGAAAGCAAGAGGCCAAATCACCGGTTAATTTAGCGCAATATGAATCATATGGTCCTGACAGACCTTCTCCATCGCACAGCTCTGAATAAATCCCTAGTGAAAATGTATCTGAGAGGCCTCTCAGGATTTTTTAAGAGGTCTGAGAGGACCTCTCAAGCAGTCCTAAGAGGTCTGAGAGGACCTTCTACGAAATTCTGAGGGGTCTGAGAGGACCTTTTAAGAAATCTTGCAAGGTCTGGTAGGACCCTTTAGCACTTCTGAAGGGTCTGAGAGGTCCTTTCAAGAAATCTTGAAAGGTCTGGTAGGACCTTTCAGGCAGCACAGAGGGGTCTGAGAGGACCTCTTAGAGAAAACCTGGAAGACGTTGTATAATCATTCATGTAGCCCTGAGAGGTTGGGGGGGACCTCTCAGACAGCTTTGCGACAGTGCGTCGTGCAACACCTCCCAGAGCAAGTTGCTACGTGTTTTCCGCGCCGCAGAACATGATACCTCGTCCGCTTTGGAAAATACATCGCAAGACTTCACGTGTTTGTGCATTATTCCTTCAAGGAACACGTGCCGTGATAACCTTGTATTGCCTTCCCCCATTGAAGCTATTGTTCTTGCAATTCGTGCATTATTTCACTGCACGTAAGTGGAAGCATTTCGGCCAGTCGCCAGCGGTTGAATCAGTCTGTTTTGAAACGTTGAAGTGTGAGGACGTCGGCCGCGGATCTCAAGTAATTTGCGTTTTGTCTTCGGGATTGTAACTGTTTTTGAGGTATGTAGACGACGTCTCAAATATGCTTTTGTGATTGACAGCCATTCCTCTTCACTTTAGGCTTTTACTACTGTTCGCAGACACGCATTATGAGCGCCGATAGGAAGATTACCAACCACGTAACGTTACCAACGGCGCTGGGTGCCAAACGGTGTGTTATATATTTCGATGCCTACACACTGACTTACACTGACATTTTGAAGTTGTATTTCTTACAGATGAATCTCGTACGAAGTGACAGGTGGTGACTACACAAGGTGGTGAGAACCCAATCTCTCCAGTTAGTTGGTGGCTTACGCAAGCAAGGGAAACTAGACGGTGCATCGCAAGTCCCGAAGTATACGTAAAACAGATGAACTTGATCACCGAGAAGCAGAGTTCCTCAAGAATATTTTTCATCGCCGCTGTACGGACATTGTGAATATGTGTCCCATGAGTTCACGCTTTGTGGAATACGACAGTATGTGTTGATGATGACTCGTACGCTTTCGTAGACATGTAAGTGCTAAATCTAGTTTCTGTTGGTGCAATTTACCGTTTCGTGTAGTTTCTTGCGAGCGATCCTTCAACAAATATTAGATATTCACAATTCTGTAAGACATTTGAAATAACTGTTACATAATCAGATAGCAGTGTGCATGCCTTGAGTGTATCTGTACAATCGAAGGAACTCAATATATGTGGAGTTTTGTGGCATGTACTTGTCTGTATCTATGTCTGGTGTATCATAGCATTGTATGATTATACCACTCCGACGACAGGTGCAGCGTAGACGGCGAAATTGAACATTGATGTTCCGATGTCAGATCTGGGCATTAGCTTCTGAGAGGTCCTGTCATTCTGAGAGGTCCTCTCAACCTGAGAGGTCCACCAGCCTGAGAGGACCTCTCAGGCTGAGAGGTCCTCTCAGGCCCATAACATATTAGACCTGAGAGGCCTCTCAGATCCATTTTCACTAGTGATGTCAGAATATCTGACAAAGCACTGGCAGGACTTTGACGAAACCGCTAGCTTGTAGAAAAACGTCATTAAGGAAGTTAAATAGGCCTTTTACTCTGTACCGTTGCCTCATTTACTAACAACAAACTGAAAATTATTTTGGAATACTGTAAGCACTCCAAAGCTATCCGATGTACAGTGCACACTGTTGCATCCTTGTGTCATCGCGGGCGCGTCCATATTCCACCGAAAAATTTTTTGGGTGTTGGCCTGGAAATCAGCTCATAACTGCCATGCGCGCCCTTGTGCAATTCCGCATCTCGACAGACCTCTTCGACACTCTGTGACGCTCTTTGTTTCTCCTGCATTGAGCGCACCTGAATGAGGTTTTTGCACTCGCGTATCGGCGTGTGTGCGCCACAAAGTGTATAGATTTGTAGTTTGATTTCACGCCGAGTCAGGCCGGTTGTCCGATCGACCTCTCAGGTCAAGTACTTTGAGCCAGATGGGGGTCCTCCGTACCTGTTCGGGAGGGGAGAAACCTATACAATGACGTCACGTACCTCCCGAAGACAGGCCAGGAGCCGACTTGAGGAACATTGCGGTTTATAATACGACGAGTCCAAACCTAACAAAATATAAGTACGTCCCACAGGTAGAGTGCCTGTGTGGACGTGGAAAAAAATTCTTCTGCAGGCACCTTCCTACTCGCAGGAGCTCATCCTGCCCGGGACCCGAGCCGAAAAGCTGCCGGTAGAAAGGAGGGGGGAAAGAGAGTCAACAACAGCCCAATACAGGGACCGACGCGAGGCCTGGAAGATGAACTCATACGAAAAACGCTGGCGAGGAAGTGCATAGTGTCAGCAACTTCCTCGAGAACCCCCATATGTAGAGTGGTGTGTCGCACACTGTGAATACAACTTTCCCAGGTAACTCATCCTTTAAAAAAGTAGAAATACACACTGTCTCAGGAACGGATGAGTCTCATCGCGGAGAAAACAAGACTCGCCACACAAGCTGACGGACAAAAAGGTGCACCATGTGAAGACCCCCATTGGAGAGGCCATGAAAGAGATTTCCACGCCGTGTCCTTTCGTACTGCGAGTTCCCGACGAAGGTAGCAAAAACTATGTGAATATTGTTGATAGGTATCCTCCCACAAGGCAACACTTGCAGGAAATATCCAATGCGCGAAGCCATTGTCGCATTGCACACAAACGCTCGAGCGAAGACCGACAGTTGGAGCGGATTCTACGTTCTGACGCACTGCCGCAGCTTAGCGACATGCGACATCCAGAAACTCGATGATGACCGAACCAGGTCCAGAGGAACGCCAAGCCGGTGTGTTACAACTGACTGCTACAACCATGTGTTATAACTGAAGATGGGTTCGTGTTTTTTTAATTGATTTCTTTGTCATTGTGTCGTCGTATTCAATTAAAACACGATTGACAGTGAGGATGCTCGGGAAGACGTTTATTGTGCTCCGTACTATGCAGTCTGTGGGATTGTGCAGCCGCTCTTGTAGGGTGTCTCTACGGCTGCACCACAACTGTTTTGGAATTGCTGACTGCAGCTCGTTCCCTGGGCATCTGCTACCTTTTCTGCTGGCGCCCACAGTTCGCATTCTAAAAATGCAAGATACGTATTAGTTTACATCTTTCATCCCTGTCAACTGAGAACAAGCAGCGTTAAGAGTACGTGAGGCGATAATGTCTGTCTACCTTTATCTCCAATCACACTGTCTGTACTCTCAAAAACTACATGTTTTATGTTTTACACCAGAACATTTACACAGCAGCAAAACACGTCTCATTATAAACAACACAACCATTGACTCCCGTGTGTCCCGGCACTTATATCTAAAAAGGGGTTACAAAGCGGAAAATCTGGAACTGTACACGGAAGGTACGGGTACAAAATGATGAACTAGAAGCGACACTTTTGGCAGCTCTTAATCAGTTTTTTGCCAGTTCTATCCTTAACTAAAAGTAAGTAAAAAAGGAAAGAAAACATCAAACGGATTTCATCGTCTGTTCGCCAAAGCGTGCCGCCATTGCTCTCACCCATATTCCGTCGGAAGACGTGCGATGACAGACAGGCGAAGAGCGGCAGCGTCGGATCCCACGACGCGGCGTCGCCATCGTCTAGTCGTCATTGGTCTCGACCACGAGTGAAGCTGACCATCGCAGTGCAAAGCACGCTGCCGTTACTGCCGAAGACTGATCGTTGAAGACTGAGTTGGACATAAGTGTCGGCGCTTAGAAGCACAGCGCGGAGCCAAGCGGCACAGCGTGACGCCGCTGCTGCTGCTGCTTCCAGCGCAATGTTTCTACACATGACCCATGGCAGGTCGAGTTTACCGTTTGCCTTAGTTAGACTCGGAATGATTTACCCAGGCTTCGCTTTACGGCGGACTGTTGGCGCTCAGATTTCGGAGGCAAAATCGTGCGTGGCTAATGATAGAGATTGTTCACCAATTTAATACTCACTGCCATCCAGCATTCCTCCTTTTCCTTTCAAAATATTGCAGCCATTGCCATCTGAGTACACCAGATTGTACGTGATACCAGCTGGCGCTGTGAAGAAAAAAAAAGCCGAAAAAAAAACGAAAATTGCGCCTGAGTACACTATTGCGCAAACCAACTATAGAGAACAGTCCACATATAAAGCTTTGACAATAACTGATTAGTTTGTTGGAAGCATTTTTTTTCGGAACTGAATAGGAGGCAGTTTTGTACAACGCTGACGGGACAACGTAGCATCGTTGCCAGAGAGAGCATATTAGCAAATTACATGTTTCACAAGGCACTTTACATTTCAAGAAGCTTTAGGTATGCACAGGGAAATCTCTTACAAAACAGGAGCTCGTTTCTATGGCTGGTTGGTTGGTTGATTGGTTGGTTTTAAGGAAAACATAAACTGGAGATTTTGGCCTCACTAATGTGAGGCCGTTTCTATGGCTTTCAGTGAATATCGCTGAATCTATAGTACCTGCGATGAGTCACACAGGACGCTCATATCACCTGTAAGTGAACCTTTTAGAACTGTGTTGTGGGCACGTTCGTGCAACGTGATACGCGATACTCGCGATAATTAACTAAAAAGGCTGCATAGACGCGTTTTTATTGCAGATTATTGGAACTGACTAGTCTATGTGCAAGTTTACTTACCCTGGTCCCCTTGAACGACGACTTCATTGTAGGTACCGCTTGCGTCCGCATTGACTGTTATAGTGTAAGTGGCTGGTCCTACGCTGTGAATGTGACATTGTTCAGTTACATTGCAGTACAGTTGCCAAATAATCAATTAATGTCAAACTTACAATTGCTTTGTACTTCCATCACGATATCCCATTTTAGTTGTCAACTCATGCTTGTCAGCGTCCACAGACCCTTCTTTCATGTAGGCACATTCATTAGTGCCGGGGGTCTTTACATAACTTCTGCTCACCAGGAAAAACTCCTTTCCTCCCGAAAGTACCTGAAACAAACAGTTACAGCAATTGTCTTTCAATTTAAATTACATCTTTGCAGTACACTTATCCTGATGCAGATAGGCTTCGCTATCATCGCACATAATGATAGAGGACAAGTATACAATATTGATGATGACGTAGCAGTTGTAGGACAAGTGATTGTTAGGGGTTTCAATTTTCCCAGTGAGCACGTGGATTAAAGCGCGGCCAAACCATATCTTCGAATTTGCGATGATCCTCTCAACAGTAGCACCATAGCTGACATCGGTTTGTGTGATCTGATCGGCCTCCGAGCTGTGCCGTAAGTGCCCCAGGAAACGTTCATCACGTGCCCTAAAGGATGGCAGTTGACCAAAAACGAGGGAGTGCTGGTGGCGGCAATTGAGCCAAACAGCTCTGACTGCTGGCATACCTATGATTATTGAGTACCCAGCATGGAACAACAACAACTTTATTTTGAGCTGGAGAGTTGGGAGGTTCATCGCCAGAGGCGATACTCTACCACATTGCTGGTGGGGATGTGGGGAATGAAATAATGAGCCCCTTCACAATAACGATCGAAGTCCGATGGTGCCCAGAAATGTCAAAAGAGCTTTGAGCGCATATCGTTCCTGGGCTGGATGGGCCCAGGGACCAAGCAATTTCGAAAGGGAGAAGGGGCGAGAGTCCAGCTGACTAAGAGACTCGGAGAGTGCGGTTCGCGAAGGTTGGTAGCATGGAACAAACGCATGTACTATTAAAGGAACGAAGTTTTATGCGCAGTTCGTTACGTATACCTTCGTGCAGACCCAGTTGTCTCGCGACGTAAACCCACAATTATTATTACTTTCGTGCAGAAGCTTGGACACACTTAAGTTATCACAGGTAGATGTAGACTAGTTTAATAATGGACCAAAGATATAGATTACCCTGTTCACCGAATCTAGTAGTGCGACACTATGTCAACACGAATATCCGCCGCCGTTATTTTGGGGCATGTTAGAACATCAGAAGCGTTATTCGGTGTGTAAAAGAGTGCGGGACATTGTGTAATGTAGCGCGAGGGAGAGGCTTACTAAAGAGTCAGCACAAAGGTGATATAAGGTGCACTTGGAAGCACACTATCGTGATATTTGACAAAGCGTAAACGTCCAGAATGGTTCGGGGAGGGACACGGTGAGAGAAGCGAAATTTGTGCGGTTTCGAATATACTTACACTCCATGCATCGTTGGGAGCAGCGTCGACATTGCCGACAACGAAAAGGCAAAGAGCGACAACAGCAAACTTGCAGGCCATCTTGGATGGTGACGAATGCTTGATGTAGCGTGTGCTGGTTCATCGAAATCTTCGGGCATTTATAGCAAGTATAACCCGTCACGTGACCCGAAAGGCTTCGTCATAAACAGCTGGGTTTTAAGAGGAAACAATGAAAGGCTCGCTGCGCAACACCTCATTACTTTAAAGGAGTACAAAGGGCCATCCAAAAAATGTCAGATTAAGACGTCTGACGAAACTCTGTGTGTTATTTTACCGAATAGCGCGAAAGGTTTTGATGTGTGCCATTTCTTTCCCAGCAAAAAAACTTACATAAACATGGCCCCGCGTGTTCACCCTCAACACGCCACTTCGGGTACAACGAGAAGGTATGATGACACGTCACCGATGACCTGACAGGGGCAACTCGCTCTGATTTCCTGGTCAGTGGGGGTCAGTGCCCCGCCCCTTGGCCGCCGTAAACCAGTTTTGCCGGTTCCTCCAGAAAACTGGGGACAGAAGGAGTGACCGAATAATGACCGAGCCAGGAGCAATACTTTTTCAGAACATCAAACAGCCGAGCACTAGACGACAGATGAATAGCAGATTACACTCCTGTGGACCAACCAGCGAGCATGGCCCCTGTAGCGTCAGCGGGAGGTCCGAGGCAGATCACAGGCTGGTACTGCTCTCACCGCCATTGCGCGCTGTCGCTTTTTGCGGCGTAGTTTAAATTCAATTTCTACGATATTTATGACTGTGTAATGTGAATTAGTAGTAAACGTCTCAAGTCTATGTAAACACTACTAGTAACACCAAGTAGTTCTTCTATTCTTCCTGGATCCGTACCACTCCCGAATGGAACCAGCTCCCACGCGACATTGCGAACATCGACAGCATGCCCGCCTTCAGTGACGCCATATCATTTGTATACATGCATTGATGCACATACGCTCTGTTGTTTATGCACTTTGTGAAGCTGTGTCCTCAGTTTCATTTTCTTCTTTGTAGTATCTGTTACTTTATGCATGTTTTGTAAAAGCTATTGTCTATTGTCATGTTATAACCGCCCATCCCCACTCCAATGCCACATGGCTCTGAGGGTATTATAAATAAATAACTAAAACAGAATCACTGCATCTTCGAAACTATTATTGTTTACAACAGAAGAGATGGAACTGGGAAGTTCGTTCCATTCGATAAATGTGGGTATGATACATGATGTGTTGAGCTGCTAGTGTTGCAGCTGCAGACTCACTTTACTCGAGTAGGCAAGTTGCTGCAATTAATACATGGCGTCTGAATACGCTGGGTAGCAGTGTGGGCCCATTTCATTATTGTTTTTTTTTTTCAAACCTTTGTAATATTCGGTGTGACCAGGTTCTCCATATCAGATAGACTTTTCTTGCTCTCGCATACCAATGTGGGGCAGTGGCTCGAAGAGGTTTGGTGACTGGAAGAGAAAGCGTTGCTTTATCGTCCAGCTCTTGAGCAGGTTCAATGCTTTCGAGGCTTGAAATCGTGCATGCGAGCGTTCATTTTCACGCACATTTACTTTTTTGATTTTGAAAAATTCAAACAGGGGCAAAGAAAGAAGCACATGGCAGTCTTTGTGACAAACTAGCTGGTGCTGGTAGTAACACTAGACCACCGGATTGGAACAGTTTAGCCCCTTTACTAGCTAATGTACTTTCCCACTGGAATGGCTATCACGTGCTCGATGTCAAGGACGCGGGGACCCTATCTACGAAGTCCGGGCAGATTCGGCATTTCATGGCAGAAGACGAATGTTTACAAAAGTACGCATTGTCGTACTGACTTTTCAACACACAAACAGACTTTCTCTGCAAATTCTATGGGTTGAGACCTTCACAGCTCATGAGCACACAAGAGGCCTCATGTGGTGCGATGACTGCCAGAGAGTTGGTCACACAGTACGAAATTGCCGAGGTTCTCCAAAATGTTGGTATATGTTCTGGGCGTCATGGGAGA
Organism: Ornithodoros turicata; assembly: GCF_037126465.1. Classification (NCBI taxonomy): domain Eukaryota; kingdom Metazoa; phylum Arthropoda; class Arachnida; order Ixodida; family Argasidae; genus Ornithodoros; species Ornithodoros turicata. Next base: position 36,104,083 of record NC_088208.1, on the reverse strand, counting down.
TCATTATCAAAATATAGGTCTTGCACACGGAAAGGATTGACGATGATGACGATGATGATAAATAGAAGAAATATGGGTAGATGAGTCACGACTTTGGACAGAATTGCTGGAGAGGATTCGTAGTCCTTGTACTTTCAGAGGCTACAAAGGTGAATTGTGAAATACTGGCTTAATATGCGACTTTTTTTATCATGACATCTAGCCATGTGTTTCATATTCAGAACGCTTATATTTTGATGTGCTGTTGTTGCGCAGCAAATGTTGCCAAACGATGAGCTGCTAACACATTCACTCATAGGTCATAACGAGTGATGGAAGAGATGGAGTGTTGGAGACAAAGCTATAACAGCGTGTCGGTTATTGACATGCATATTGAGGAATGCGACAGGGTACTGGGCAGACAATACATGCGTAAGTGTTGTCCGTCCTTGTGCCTTTTCACATCCTTAAAATATGCAAACACTTGGGACATACGACAAGCTTGAGCTCGGACAGCGGTTTGATACATTTGAACTCAGGCATACTGCTCCCACTGCCTCCTGTTCACGTCTGTGCGCCTCTCAGAGATACAGTTGCTTCCAGCTGGTAGAGTTGTTATATATATATAGTTATGGAAGAGTGAAAGGTAAACAAGGAAGGTAGGAGAAGCAAAAAGGAGTGGTTTATTACAATTTAAACTATTAGAAAGGTATCAAGGCGTATGGGCAACGTTGCTGCAGAAGCTCTGCCTTTGTCAGTACGGACGAAGGCGGAGCTTTCCAGACTAGCACCTGCAATAGGGACCAAAACCATATTATTCGGTCAGACCACATTGATAATCTAGTTGGTAGCTTATACCGGTATAGCAAATGCAACATGCCATGAAATAGGTTTACAAGTAAGGTCATCGTATCATGCCACTTCAGTTGGAGGCAAACCCAGGCCACCCCCCAGTCACATATAGTACAAGATAAGGGGTATAACAAATGAACTATTGCCTACTTTCTTCTGGACCGCCATATTGCAAAAATCGTGGTAGAAAACTCTAGAAAATCAAAATGTTCGCTTTTCAAGTGTTGCCAATGAGAAAAATGTGCGTGCAGAAGTGTGGAAGTCAGAAACCTCTTTAGTTGCTTTCTTTTTACCCATTTCGGGTTCGTCCTTGCCAAAAGTGTGACAAGACGTCTCAAGACGGCGGCCATCTGCAGCCACGTGGCGGTGGACATTTTCACACACAGATGATTTAGACTTGTTGGGAATGCATGGGCATGTTCTTGCTGAAACGCAACTCAACGCATGGTAGTGAAACCAGTCAAAATAAAACCCATGTTAATTGTACACCTTGGCTTGTCTGGAATATCATTCTAACAGAAGAGTCCCTCGATACCTACGGGTAATGGGAATGCGTTCCCTTTATGTTTCAGTAGTGGACAATGCCATTTCGTCCCTTTCTCTTGTTTGTGTAACGTGTACAAGTTTGACCACAACACATGAGGTCACCGGACTTCATATGAAAGTGTCGAATGAGGAAGGGGCGAGTGGCTCTACTGAGGTTGATGGGTTTAATGACGGTCAATGGCGATGAACCGAAAACGAAAGCTCGGGTCGCGCGCAGTGCTGCGCGCAACCGATGGCGCAACCCATCACATCCGAACCACGGCCTACCATCCGGCTGCCAACGGCCTGATCGAACGCCTTCATTGGCAGCTCAAGGCTTCCATCCGCGTCACTGACCACAGACACAACATGCTGCAGCACGGCCCATATGGGCTACGGCTGCCCGGTTCGCCTTCCCAGAGCGTTCTTCACCCCCTCGGCTCCGATCTTGCCCGACCCCTCCTCGTACATCGACCGTCTCCGCCAGCTCTTCCATGACCTCAAGCTCACACCTACCCGCTCCGGTCCCGCAACAGGCATGTTTGTGGGTCTTGCTTTCCTCAAGTCACTCACGTCTTCGTTCGCCGGGACTCGGTGCGCTCCAGCCTACAGTCGCTCTACGACGGCCCCTACAGGGTCATCAAACGAGCCGGGAAGTCTTTCCACCTGGACCTCCCACGGGGACCCGATACTGTGGCCATCGACAGGCTCAAGCCCGCATTCCTGGAGTTGGAACCGCATGTATCGCCCGCTCCGCCCTCCCTCCCTCCGCGCTCAGTGCCTCTCTCCGGCCTTTCTACCCCTTCACGTCGGGTACATTGGGTCCCGTAGCTCGCACACTGCAGGCCGCCCGCCGCCTCGGATCCGCTTCCTGTCTTCCTTGACTCCGACGCCCGACCTTCCCTCTGCCCTCTTCGCCGGCGTTGTCACCTGCCACGGGGAGAGCCCTGTAGCAGCAATGTCATCTTCATCACCAGCACTGACGGTGATGAAGATGATGCTGCTGCTACAAAAGTATTCCAGTGAAACGTGTGTTGTCGAGAAAACAATGACGTGATGCTCTATTCCTTTTCCTGAAAATTTCGCCTCGTGCCGACGATATTTTAATTACTCAGACATATTTCTAAAAGCAACCAAGTGACCTCTGCATCTCAACGTGACACGCTAATTAAGCACTGCTGTTTCGGGCACGTGTTGTGGCAGACCGGTGTTGTAATGAATAGCTCGTTAATGACGTGCTGTTGTAATAATTAACTGGACATCTCTGCCTGGCCTTGAGAATATGTTAATGGGATATATATCTGCAAGGAACAATGGGGTAACCTTTTCATCTCACTATAACATGCTAGTTAAGTGCTCTTATGTCACAGAAATAGCTGAGACAGATTTCTAGAAAAGCAAGAGTTGCAGCGCTAGTAAAACACTGTTAGCCAGTCCACAAATACGTCATCGAAACGGTAGTTAAAATACACGCGACTTCTTGTGAATCCAAGTATAATTATACAACCCTTTTTTTCTGTTACTTCATAGTTGGAGCACTGTCTCCAAACGGCGGACTGGTTATTACGCTCTGTATAAGACCGCATAACTTTTATAAATTCAAGTTTGTTAATCGAAGAAGCTGGTGACCTTTTAGGGTCAATTAGTGAAGAAGTACGCCTGACATGCTTCGATGACATTGTTGAAGTCATCCCTGGTAGCAGCGCAGGCAATGTACTCGAAGATTGTCGCAACCATTTTGTTTGTAGTGAGAAATGTGCAATTGACCATATTGCATTGCATGACGGTGTTGCATTGCTATACATTCGACGTTGACATAGCCTGATCTCTAACAAGTGGTGATTCGATCCGTTGAGGGCCTCAAGCTTCATGAAGCGTACCTAATATAAGTTGGCAGCTGTACTTTTCCACTTCAATCGCAAGCAGGTTTAAAAAATGAGGTTCTAAGTATGCAATTGCATTCAAAATTGACCAAGGCGGTGCAGGCACAGTCTTGCACAAGGAAGTAAAATTATCTTCTGACTTAATCAATTTTTCTTATAGACTTATCTGATTATCAAACTGCATCCCCATCCTAACTCTGACCTTGAACCCTTACGTTTAACCACTAAATGTTCTGGGAAGTCAATGGCCCTCGGTGTTTGCTACGAGTCGCCTTCACGTTCGGCGATGTTTGTTCGTACCCTACACGACGAGCTAAATCTCATAGTAAATCCTTGCCCAAAGTTGCCCATCTTTCCAGCCAGAGATTTCAATTACTCTGGTATTGTTCGGTCGGGACCTTGTCCCTACTTGTACTCTGCTGAAGGTGCTGACATTTTGGACCTGTGGACCCAGTTCGCTACCGCCTTAACACGGGTCACGCACTGACAAACACAGCTAGCACACTCGATCTCGTCTTCGTTTCTAATCCTTCTACCCAAGCAGTACAAGATCTTAGCCCAATCTTGGTCCAATATTGTACCAAGATGTTGTGCTGCCTGGGTAATATGTCAGACATCGTGTACCGACCCACTTTGAGTTACCGCGTTATTATGACCACTAACCTTTAATCACTAACTAACCATTAAGTAACCACGGATGGGCATAAATAAATTTTTTGAGTGTTTAAATATAAATACAAAATACTTTGTTGACTTTTTGCACTTGTGGACGCAGCTTGTTACCGCCCCAACACGGGTAATCCTCTAATGTTTCAGACATCGTGTACCGACCCACTTTGAATAACCACCTGATTATAAACCTCTATAATAATTATCCCCGAAAACCCCGCGTAAGGTACACAAAATATATCCGTAACTACAGGTCTCAGGGTTTTACATTACTCATCAACTTCACCTGCTTGCTTGCTTCTTAGTCATCTTTTCATTAAGATCGAGAGCCGTTGACAAATTCATCCGTTTTTTTGGGTTCCTCGCTCGTGACTCGCTCAGCACGGACGCTGTTCTCTGCTGCTCCTGTTATAAGCAATAGCTAAGCCTGAAGTTTGCCTTCGTGACTCCAGGAATCTAGGCCCTAATTTGGGCCAATTTCGGCTTTCTTTGTGAATGACGGTGGAACCTTGGACCTGGGACCATGGCGGGACACAACTAGAACTTCTGTAGGGAAGTCTGGTTGAAGGCAGAGGGCTCGAAGATCAACAGTGAACCTGCACTACCTGTACACGGTAGCATTTCTTCCTCCCTCTCCGCGGCCTTCGTACCCAAGCGACCAACAAGCCGGATCGATCTCACACGTCGAAACCATAGAGAAAAGCAGCAGCAGAGTGGGGAACAATTAGGAATGTGTGAGACGCCGTCAGCGGCTGTCCCGCATCCCCAGCGTGAAGGATACGCCGACGTCGCTAGGAAGGGCCCAGAACAGGTCCACGTATGAGACCTGCGTTAACCCGGAGGTGTGAACTGCCGGGTGTTACTGAAATCCGTAACAATGATGCCACAAATGTGCTCCTTCGTCTTATTTTCGCTGCCTTGAAGGCCATTTTGTCCATTTATTCCGGTGCTGCTGCCCTACAAGAGGTCAGGCCACTGCAAGCTGCAGAAAAGTTGATTCCCTACAGTCGTGGAGCAGCCTCATAAGCGCACTACTGTTCTTCAATGGAATGCAAGGGGGCTACAGTCTAAGTTAGCGGACCTGAAATTGTTTCTTCTCAAGCATCCAATCCCTCTTTTTGGCTATCAGTGAAGCGTATGTGCAACCTGACTTCCGTCTGAGCGGTTACAGTATCTTTGGACGTAGTGGGGCGACGTTATGGAGGATAGTGCTGTGCGTACGGCAGGATATTATTGCCACTCAATTGAATGCGGAGTCTCAGTCCTCTTTTGACGCTGTGCAGTGCAAGATTCAGCTGAGCAGACACACATTGACCGTTTTAAGCATGTACATCCCACCTTCTGTGCAAGTGTCGAAGGCTATGCTGCCGTCAGTCTTACAAGGCTTAGAGGCCCCTTTCTTGGTGGTTGGAGACATTAACGCCCATCATCCTTCGTGGGGAAGCCGAAAGAGGGACAGCAAAGGATCCATCTGGCTTGACATAATGGATGATATGGACCTTCGCATCTTAAATGACGGACCTACTACGTTTGTTCGTCGGGACATTTCTACTTATGCTCTTGATATCTCGCTTTGTTCCAAGGATATTGGGTCTCGCTTCATCAGGTCGACGGACGTGGATTCAAGAGGTACGAACCTATATCCCTATTTTCATCGTATATGACAAGTTTACGGCCAAGGCTCACAGGATCGTTTGGCTCACGAACTGGAATGCGGATTCGTGCATTCTGGGATTTGTGCAGAGATGGGGCACGTAGTGCAATCACGGTTCAGGGCATGACTCGTTTCATCATGACAAGTCTAGAGTCGGCTACATTCAAACATAATGTCCTCTCTCAAGTCTAATGGCCTCATTTCGCCCTGTCAACATGACTTCCGCAAACATTTTTCCTGCGAAACCCAACTCGTCTCGTTCATTGACGATATTCATGCCAATCTGGACAACAGACTTCAGACAGACGTCATATTCCTTGATTTTTCTCGTGCCCACGACCGGGTTCCTCATGGCCGACTAATGACCAAGCTGCGGAGCTTTAATATTGATTCCACGACGTTATCTTGGATTTCTGCATTCCTGAGATCCCGTTCACAGTCTGTCTTCGCCAATAACGTACTCTAAGATGCGCACCCAGTCTCATCTGGTGTGCCGCAGTGTACCGTGTTAGGACCTCTCCTGTTTCCCCTGTTCATTAATGACCTGCCTTTGTCCATACAGTCAAACATATGTCTTTTTGCTGATGTGTCCTTTATCGCTGCATCTCCTCTCTCGACGACCATCTCATCCTTCAAGATGACCTCACCCTCATCGATCGCTGGTGCAGTAAGTGGCAATATTGATAAATGTTGCCACGTCCCCATTTTGTAAGAAACCTCCAAAACTCAACCACTGTTACTTCCTTAATGGTTCTGTAATTTCGTCTGCTACATCATATAAGTATCTGGATGTTAATTTGCAGAACGATCTTTCTTGGAACGCCCACATAAGCTCCATCGTTAACAAAGCTAACCGCACCTTAGGATATTTGAAACGGCATCTCTCGTCTGCTCCCCCTAATATTAAACACCTGTCTTACATCACATTAGTCCGGCCTCAGTTGGAGTATGCCTCTGCCGTATGGGATCCGTCTACTGCTTACCTTGTGCGCGACCTCGAAACCGTTCAAAAGCGCGCAACCAGGTTCATCACTAGTAACTACTCACCGCATGCAAGTATCTATTCATTAAAAAAACGCATCAACTTGGCCGAACTGCACGTCCGTAGGAAGGTCGCACGCTTATCACTGATTCACAAGTTCTACCATTCTCCTGCCATCAGGTCGTTCTACATCAATCCTCCTCACAGAATATCATCTCGCATCGACCACGAACTCAAAGTCGCCCGCTTAAAATGTAACAGTCAATCATTTTCAAATTACTTTCCCCTCCCCCAAGACTGCCATTGATTGGAACAATACGTCCGGGTCACCAGTTTGTGAGCGCGGCTAAGAGAGATAGGCCAGGAATAGGCGTAGCGGAATGTAGATGTTTATTGGCCGGTGGCCGCAGATGGAATGAACTCCGGGTGGAGAGCGTGGGCGGGAGCACGCGCTTCTTCATCGTCGGCGGAGGCCGCTACAATTGGAACATCGTTACCATCTGACCCGTCTCAATTTCGTAATTCTATTTCCAGTTAATAAATCTTGCGTCATTTATGATACCTTGTGTAACCTACTTGTATAACGTTGTTGTTGTTTCCATTTGTTGCTGCTGTGTTACTGCCTTTTTTCTATATGTTATCTTTTTCCTCACTTCCTGTAACCCACTCCTCCCATGTAACGCCCATATGGGACGTTTGGGAGCTGAATATATTGATGGTTAATTGATTGATATGAGAGGTTTGCCATATTCCAAGCGTGTCCCTTTAGCCGGTTTGACTTCTTTACTATGTTTTGCTCATGTTTCTCTAGGGGATCTTCCTCACTAATAATGGTCACCCCCAGGTATTTGTATTCGCTTGTTTCAGATATCCTGCACCCTAGCAGCGTGAAATTTGCTTTTGCTGATCCTCCGTTTTCGGTTGACATTTTTGCAGTGCATTTTTGTTGCGTTGAATTTAAGTTCATTCTGGGCTTCCTTGGTGCATATATTTATCATGTGTTGGAGGCATGGTGCAAATGTCAGTGCTGTCACTGTTGTTTCGACGCATTTTCCATTGGCTGTTTCTGTTTTAAAACAGATCCTCCCTGATTCGTCTTGTAGACGGAGTAGCAGGTTGTTTATGTAGATGTTAAAAAGTGACCGGGACAGAGGGCAGCCCTATCTTAGAGTAGTATATTATCAGCTCAAGTATCTGGAAACTCACACAGAGGCCTGGACGCCATTAATTAGCAATTAGAGCAATTTAGGACCCCCACAGTAATTAGGATTATTCAGGGAGTCATTACACTAATTAGGGAGCATCTAAGACGTGTCCAGACCACTGTGTGAGTTTCCCGATACTTGAGGTGACAAAAAATAAAAAATAGGTAGAAAATAAAATAAATAGATAGAAATAGAGTGGAGAGAAACAATTTATTTGAAAATCAGCGATGCCGTGGCGAAGAAACCGCTCCGGAACACCCGAGTGATCAGCGCCCGCCATGTTGGTAGTTGGCACCCGGCAATTGCAGAGATCGACGATAGGTGGCTACCTAGTTGCAACACATCACACCAGATGGCGCCACCATCATAGCTCTATTCGAGATTCACAGAGAACAGCAAGATACTAGCGGCAGGCAAAATGGCAACACTGCTCAACAAGTCTAGGCATGCGAGAGAAAAGGTCTAACTGCTATTGCTAAACAGCATGGAGAAAACAGTACACATCGCGGAGAAGGCGACCGGCTAGGCCTAACAACAGCGCCACTGCACAACAACAACATTGCTCAACACATCTAGGCATGCCAAAGAAAAGGCCTAAGGCGACCGATTAGGCCTAACCACAGCGTCTCCGCACAACGCTACGCGGCTAACACAAGGCGGGAAACACTAGCCACACACACACACATCGCTAAACGTGCGTCAACACGGAGGAAAGGCTTGGTCACCGCTAAACAAGTCTAAACATGCGCGTACGGACCACGGCAAACATGCGAGAAAAGGAGGGCGGTAAAACATCGGCAAATCACTCGTTGGTCACCGCTAAACAAGTCTAAACACGGGGGCACGGCAGACTGCTCCATCCGAGAGTCAGGCAGAAACTGAGCGGCCGCGGGGACTGCGGAGCAAGTGCGGAGCGCACGTCGGCTCTCCGCGACAGCCAGCGAACAACTGACTGGGGCGACGCGCCGCGGCAGCTACGCAGGCGCGCACGGTCCTAGCGCCCTCTGCACCGAACGCCCGCGGGTGGTATCCGTTTCGGCTCTCTGCTCCTTCTACTGCGCGCGCGCTCCTAGCGGCGACGGGTGGCTTCTTCGTTTCGGTTTCGCTCTCGCTTCTTTGCGCGCGTTTATCTGTATAAAGGCAGCGCGCTCGCGTCATCCATATGTGAAGATGTTCAGCTACCACTCGTTACAAAATGGTTCCCGCACCCACGCTTCTTGGGAAGAAGTGGAGAAGGAATGTTTGAACAACGAAGGTCCCCGCAACGAGCTCGTCATCACTGCTTTTCGCTACGTGATAGACATGGTAGGCTCTGGCAATATAGGAGAGATCTCGCCGAGGCCGCTGCAGGAGATGGTGCGTCGGATCTACGCCCGTTACAAGAACGTCTGCATAACGGTTCCGGACGGACCCCTGGGACTGATGAGCGAATTTGTTAGCTTGGCCAAACCAGAATTCAACTACATCGCTGGAGACATCGTGGACCTTCTTGCTCGTGCCATTGCTCATATTAAGTACGCCCTGCGGAAGCAGCGACATTTTCAAGCAGTCTACATCGCGAACTTTGTCATTGATTTATTGAAATACCGCTTGGTTATCGACATGCAGCGCATTAAACAGTCTGAATAACTTTGACAAGACTCTGTGTTTTCTTTCACTGAAACATGCTTGTTGAATACATACAAAAGAGTTGGTCGATAGATGCCTGCACCCTCCCTGACTTGTCTGATCTCACGAACAGAACGAGATGATCAGACGTGCCAGAAAATGAACAGGGAATCTTCATCGCAGCATCGTCATTGCGCGGGTCACTGCACCAGCACGATGACGGAACGGTCATTTCGGTCAGGTCTTTCAACGGTCAGCTCTTTGTTCCACGGTCACTCGATGCCTGACCTCGATGGTCTCGGGCTCTCTTCCGGGTTTTCCGTTACTGCACAAAGAGGGAGTACTATCGTAATGCGATACGCGTCAAATCACCATCACAGCCTACCGTATTCGGAGCTTCGGTAAGGGAAGGAGTGTACGGCATCCACGAGATAGCGCTTGTTGTCGTAGGGGACCAAGCTCTTCTTGAGTCTCGAAATGGTGTACATTGTTCGCTTTATACTCTGGATGGTGCACTGCTTCTGAGAGACTGTCTTTTCATTGAACAGAGAATCTCGGTACACTTCGTGCAATAAATGTTTCCTGACCACTTCTTTCTTAACTCCTTTTGCTCGCACAATCTGTTTGTGTGTCTCAGCCAAGAGAATGCTGTACATTTTCGCTCGGATGGCTATGACTTCTTGAATAACACCACCTCCCGTCTCGTCTTTGAAGTATCCCAACTGGTTCGCATGCTCGTCGTTGAAAAGCGGGTGGTCTGGTGGATAGACGGACAGATCTAGCTTACTCTCAATTTTCATCAACTGCTCTTCCAGGCTTTCACACGTGAAAGAAATTATACTGCCCATATCGCTATAGATCAATTGCACTGGACATGTCAAACGAGAAAAGAGTGACTCGGAGATGGGGCTGTACATTCGGGCTTTGAATATTTCTAGAATGGCAAAGCCCACGTAAACGGGGTGCGTGCATTTGATGCGACACTGTTTCGTCTCGTATAAGATGCACTTGTCACTCACAATGAGGAAATGCTGACAGTCGACGGAGATAGCTTTTTGGAGTGCGGTTTCTTTGTTGTAGGTTAGGGCATACTTTTACATGCGTCTCACATTTTGTATCGTCTTACCGAACGTGCTGTTCGACATGGTTTTGCACAGAAGTCCCTGGAATTTCGTGGAAGCGGCATTCCTCAACGCGACGTTCCTCTGCACGAAGGTTTGCAAAAAGTTGTCTTGGTGGAACGAGAGGATGCTGTGAGCACGTTTTATTTTCATGCCCAACCTCACGTACAGTGCGAGTAATACATAATGAACGACGTAGCGCTCTTTGTCGTAACACGTCAGCAAGAGTTTTTTTGTGGGAGGGGTGTTCAGCGCCAACGCATCTTTCAAGTGCTGCTGGTAGGGGCACAGTTCGTTCTCGTCCACGCACCTGTGCTCGGGTGCCAGGAGAAAATCCCTAGTGAGCGCGTGCAGTTCTTCGGGATACGACAAGTCTACCACGTAGACGTAACGCACTTCCGAATCGTGAGGAATGTTGAGAAAATTGATCTCGCTCCACCTCGAAGGATCAACCCATTCAAGAGCACCTGTCGGGAGATGGAAAGTCATCGCGTACGGGTACAAACTGTTGACGTCGAGATACTGGATAAAAGTCTTTTCTTGCTGGGGGTCGTAATCGTCGCACCCCTCGTGATTAGCCCGACAGTACCCTATGGAAGCTGTTACAAATGCCTCCCCTGATTCCCTTCTCGATCGTTTCGTACATCTCTTGGTCGCTTATGAGCTCGAGTTTGACTTTGGTGAGCTTCAGAGCGCTGCTCCACGCGTAACTGGCGAGGGACACGGCGCGTAAGATATCTATCCCATGCGTCTCTAGCGCAATCTTTCTGAAATACAGCACGATGTCGCACAGTTGCCAGGTGTCGAGCGTGACGTAGAGACGCGTGTAATCTCCTAGGTCCTTTCATTCAAACAATTCGAAAATCTCGAGGGCGTACTGATAGACCTCGTCCGTGATCTCTTGGTCGTTCAGGTCACTTTTGAAAGCTTCCTTTGGCGGTAGTGCGGGCAAATTGTAGGTTTCGAAACTGTCCACGAAAGTGTATGGGTAAATTCCCTTCCTGAGAAGGCGAAGGAAACGGTCACGAAACATTTGACGGGTGCAATGAAACGCGCTCTCGCCGCCGCTGGCGAGCAGCGTTTCGACCAGGTTAGACAACGAGCGCATGAAAAATTGCGTGGTATCGCGGAAATGGAGCTCGCCAATATTGAAGCCTCGTATTTTTTCTGTGGTAGACGCTAAGATCCACGGTTCACCCATATTTAGAACGTGCATATGACGGAGAAGGGAGCTCAAGTCGTATTGCAGGTTTTGTACGCACATAACGAGTTCTTTGGTGTTACGACACGTAAGGTTACACGTATCACACAGCGTCGCAACAAAATTCGAGGAACCGGGGTCTATGAAACGGGTGTGGTCGTGATGCGACACCTTCCGCGTATGTCGGTTAAATTCGCACTCGCAAAATTCGCAGTGCGTCGCGCACTCGTGTCGAACAAGGTCTGCCACACTCATGACCAACGGTGAGGGAAGACTGTTCAGTATATCGATTTGATCGCTAAATCCCTTGGGCGCGAGCAAGCATCTTTCTGGCGCATTACGTCCCAAATAGCTATCTATGCCCATTATTTCCCATCACAACTGCTCAGTAGCACGATGCTATACGAGCTCATCCTGTGCACACTCGAGGCGTCCTTAACGAGTGCATCCTTTTCCAGTATGCTTTCCGTGTCCAACACCGCGAAATAGGGGTAGGGATGCATGTACTGTATCTTGGTGAAGGACACGCTCTCCCCCGCTTTTGGCATTTCGAAAATTACTTCGTTTACGTCTAGACACGGAAGTTCGTGTTGTTCCAACGCCCCTCTAGTCCTATAACCGCTCGTGCATTTCTCACAATAAAAATAGTTACCTCGTCCCATGAAAGAGGTAAATTTTCTGATTCCATAGAAATGCTCCCTAACCTCGAGCAGGTGGACTTTATCCTGATAGAGCGTGCAGGGTATCCACCCGGTAGATATCGAACTCGTCTGCTCGTCGAACATGTAGATGTACACAGAGATTTTGTTTTTTCTCTCAAACAAGGAAATGTCTTCGTAAGTGACTGGGAAGCAGGGCGGCCAGTACGTTACGCGCGTCTCCGGATTCGGAGGATTCATGTATTTGTGGTATCTGACATGAAGGTTTGGTTTCCTCCTCAACGTATGCAAGAGTGCCAGCACGCTATACTTGAAACACTCGTTTTCGTGATTCGGCGGTAGTTTGACGTTTGTGAGAGTCTTTGTTTTTCTCTTCAAGATTTCGGGAAGCTCGATCGTGCACCCAATCCGCTTCGGTTTTAAGCGCGTTAGTTTTAAGTCAACACATTGGACGTCGTTCGAGAGAGAAACCAGTCCCTTCTCTCGCATAGTTTTCGACGCGTTGCGAGGACTCTCTGATGGCGGCATTTATCGCGCCTTCGATTTTTTGGCGCTTATGAACCACTCTCATGTGAAGGTTCATGTGAAGGAGATGAGAAGTCAACCCGTCGGCTCCGTCCTTAACCATGAGCGCCTCCGAGCACAGACAAACTTTGAAAGGCAAGGGATAGGCTTCCAGGACGCGCGTGATTACTGGAGCTATGCTCGGTAGATAGAGTCGCAAATCGTCGACGTTGTCGTCGTGCGGGGAACAGAGAAGCGTGTACCTAGTAGTCGTTCCGTCAAATACCTCATCTGTGACATAAAAAGGAAGGAATCGTCTCTCCCTGACTGAGGGAGGATTCTCTACGACATGTTCTCGTAATTCAATGATTCTACGACCCTGGACAGGCTCAGCTTTGCTTCGAAATTCTGGGCTCGCATCTGGTGGTCCGTCTCTAGCCCTACCAGACAGAGGCATGAAATCTGCATACGACTGATCCCCTTCCCACATGAGCAATTCGTCTGCATTGTCGTGCCCATCTAGGGGTTCGTCATCGTCTGTTTCCAGTATTACAAAAGGCGGACTACTGACCCTGTCGTCGTCGTCATCTGAAAGGACGACTGGGCTGTTACCGAGATTCTCTATTCTAGCTGCGTGCTCTCTTTCTATGGCCACGAGCACGGCATCGATGGGGTCGTACTGACATACCAGACAGCGTGGCACTGCGGTCGAAGAAAATCAGTACGACATTTCCCCTCATGAAACAATGCTCACTTTTCCCTTCAGTTGAGGAACGCTTGAGATTGATGATGAGAGAGGATGGGATGAGTCCCTGTGTGTGTTCAGTGTCATGCGGAGACAGCGGCTATTGGTTCCTGAAAAACAACGCCATACATAGAATACACTCACACAGCAGAACCGGGCAACTTACATTTTGCTCCACGAAACGTCTCACATCGTGGATGGATGCCCCTTCTGGGCTTTCGATCAATCGTCGTAGAACCAGCGCACACTTTATAGTCGCTACACCACTCTCCTCCTCCTCGCATTGCGACGGTGTCGTCTGTACTTTGACCACCCCGCCGTCCGTCTTTCGCGCCTTTTTTGCGATGACGAATACGTCAATGATACCATTGTCGTTGAATAAAACATTACACTAACGTCTAACTAACACTCTGGGACGACTTGTATATGACGACGAGAAGACCCAGTGTGGGATTCGAACCCAGGAACTTGCTACACTGGACACACTAACCACCAGTCTAATTCGTACTGCGTGACGTTTTTCGTATTGCGGGGTTCGTGTCTACACACGTCACAACGTGTTCAAACACGTTCAATGACGTCATAGAGAGGGAGAGAGAGAGAGGAACCAGTGTGTGTCCAGGGGCGACTTCGACGGTTCGCCAGTGTCGGAACACGTCCAAACATGTTCAAACACGTCTTAACAAGTCCAAACACGTTCAATGACGTCATAGAGAGTGAGAGGAAAAGCTTTACTATAAATGTCGAAGTGAACGTTTGATCGTCGTTGAACGTGCCATCATGCTCGGCTTGGTAGATCCTCGTAAGTAATACCCATGACGTCATCGTCAAAATGTTTGAAGAGATTCGTTTCCAGTTTACAACACTTTTGCTGTGCGTGAAGTCGGTTTTTTCCCGTATCACATATTTCGGGAGATCGGCAGCGCCCGCTTCTTCTGCACCAACTGCGGTGGACTGTGGTCCTAAGGTACGCTTCCTCGCTATTTTTAATACGTTCTATAACAAGTCACATTTTTTCAGAGCAAAAGCATTGGACGGACCGATTGATTCGCCCGTTTCTCGGCTGTCGGACGGTACCGTTCGACGTACGTTGCGAAGGACATCAACTATTGAAAGAAGATGGAGAAGATGGACCATCAGTGTCATCTGTGACTGAAGAAGATTGTACGTGTGTTTAAGATAAAAAAACACGTGTTTCTCACGCTCCTTTCGTGCAGATTATGAATGGCTACTGACGGGAGATCTACCCCTGGTCCTAACCTTCAAGCCTCCTCCAAAGACCTTCTTTTTGCGGATCGGCGATCAGCTGACCGCCTGTCGTTGCGGTGGACTCTGGTCGAGAAACCCCAGCCATTGGTTAGACTCAAGCCTTCGTCTGTATTTGGGCTGTCTTCCTGGCTACGAAACCAAAGCTGGAGCCTGATTCATGTATAACCTGTCACGATCAATAAAAAAGGTTGTGTATATATACTCTCATTCCGTCTCAGTCATGACGCCCGAGCAGCGGTTTGCAACATTTGTGCAAACGCGAATGTATCGGGACTTGCTGCGGTTACGTGATTATATTCATGGCGATAGTTGCGAGGGAGACTTTCGCTCGATTCTGAAGACGATACCCTTACGTCTATTCACCGTGGGTGGGGAGATTGCAAAGAAAATGAAGCGTTTCGTAGATTATAAGCTCGAGCCGTTGGAAAAGTATATAGTAGGAGAGACAGTAGACCCGTGTCTCATCAACGTGGGTTTCAACCGACCTATCGTCCATCGCTACTGGCTTCTCCACACATCCCTCGACGTCACGGTGACCGGTGACGACGAGCGTCGGGACAGCACGTTGGAAGATCGTCTCGCAAGCGTCTTGTGTATGTTGTGAAAAAATAAATAGACTACTTTACGAAACGAGTTCGCTCACGAGGAGACGGTTTATTCTTTCGTCATTCTCTTCGAGGTTACAGGAAAACATGGATACACAATTTTTCAAGTTGTCGCGTTTCGATATGCGCGTAGCTGCGTAGATACAAAAAAGCCCGCAGTGAGGCGAAAAAGGCGATTGAATACACTGGTCGGGATACTCGTCCACTAGTAAAGTCTTTCGAATATTTGCTTCGATGGGGGGAAGTCCGTAGCTGTCGAAAAACGCGGTAGACCCGTCGTATTTTTCAGGTAGAGCACCCAGTGCTGGCCGCGCTTTCTTCGCTCTGCCGTATTGATGATTAAATAGCCGGGCTTGCGTAAGACGTAGGCTTCGTCCGAAGCGCAAATGCCTCTCAGCATGTGTGAAGCGAGTGGGTTCAGGGACACGAGTTCCAAGATGTCGCTCTCGTACATCTTTTCTATGGGAAGGTGACCGTACGGTCCTTGTCGACGCACATGAGCTTGGGACACTCGGAAATCAAGAGGAGGGTGACCGCGTGTGGAAGGGCTTTAGCGAAGCGCAGTTGCAGGCGAACGTTTCCTTTTCGCCACTCGTTCAAATGCGAAGGAGAAGAACACTTGTCCACGTCCAAGTTGAAGTAGAGAAGGAACACGTTCGTTTTAAATCGCTCGTGGCTGTACTTGAAATGTTTTTCACCCAGTTCTTGCAAGAAGTTAAAGCAGGGAATTTTGACGCGGTCGTTCTCAAAGTCGTACTCGGCTCGCACTTGCTGGCCGTTCACGGAGAGCATGGAATGAGACAGGTCGTAATGGCGGAATTTGTAGGGGTTCGATTGGATGTCGCCGAGAAAGTCGGACGTGGCGAGCAGGGCGACGCGTAATTTGGAAGGTACCCTTTTGGGGTAAACGTTTTCAAAGTGACCGTCCAAGCTCCCGGCACGCAAACTCCTCACTTTGGTTTCCAATTTGCATAACACGTAGATGGCCGGCGTGGTCTGAAGCCGCCGCTCGTATTCCAAAAACAGGGAAGGTGCCAGCGTCACCTTTTTCAAGTGTAACGTCATTTCTTTAATGTCCACCTCGTAATTGTACGTTTTTCTTGTCGTTGGGGACCGATATGAGCTTAAATTCGTCGTTGTTTAACAGGAAAACAACGCCAATTTCGACGGCAGGTACCATAAGGTGCAGCTGTTGAAACAGGTCGGTATTGATCTGTCTGACCAGGTTAAAGTATTTTCCACCCTTCGTCGCTGCGTAACGATGATTCGGACCGCGAGACGAGACGTCGTAATTGTTCTTTAAATGTTCGTCGTCCTCGACAAAGATTCCAGCCGCGTGTACGGTTTCTTGAGCCAGGGGCGTGGAATGAAGCACGACGTCCAAAATACTCCTGAAGGCGTACAACTCGTTGGGACTGACGAGCTTGTTGTTCGCATAAATGGTGACCATGTTAAACATGCCGCTCAACAGATGGTTTATTTGGAAAACGACATCTTTCTCATCCATTTCTTCCCCGTCGTCGCGAACAATGCGCGCGGTCAAAGACACGAAACTGCGCCCTTTGCAAATTTTGAATAGAAAATTTGATCAAGGAATTATTTACTCCGTTGACCGGATAAAAGAGTTCGTACGAAGTATCTTCCACGCCGTATTGAATGGAAGGGGGTTCGAATATCATCACGTCACTCGTAAGACAATGCGGTAACCGTTGCGTCTGTATTTTTCCTTTGGTTGACGTCATGATGGACGGAGCGCGCAGCGGATGTGTGACCTTCACGGCGTACCAAAGATATTTGCAGGTGCGTCGTATGTTGGCGCCTTTTGTCGTCTTTTGCGACGTTTCTTTCCATTGTTGTTGTTTTCAGATGTTGTTGTTTTCTCCATGGAATCCAGCACGTCTCTCCCCATTGCCATGGCCGCCTTTTTTACTGCGCGCGAAATTTCTTCACCGTCGGCCAAATTCCGCGCCAAGCGCTTCAACGTTCTCTTGGCGGTCGGCTTTATTTGCTGCCACATGGGAACGATAAACTTGGGTATTTTGCTCAACACACTGCCCCCTCCTTGGAAAAGGGGTCCCGTGTACACAGGAATTATTGGGGGGAATTACGGTACATATTTGAAATGCAACGTTAGATTGGTTCTACCTTTGGACTGCAACGGCAAACGTCTTCCCGTTTCGTCCGCGAGAACAATCGTCACTGAGGGAATTCCAAATTGAGTCAGGTTAAAATAGTGGATGTTATCTAATGTGTAGATGACGACGTGCTTGTCTTTCTTGTAATAAAAGGGTAGTATTTTTTAAATATCGTTTTATATCGTAATATGGTTGTTCTCCCGCTCCCCACGTAGGTGGGTTCCACAATATGCATGTAGACGATTAGGTTGTGAAATGGGGGTTCCAGGAGTAGCTTGACGAAGCTCGTGGCATCCTCCCCCGTGAACACGGTACACGATTCGAAGCCCCAAAGCACGGCCAGGCACTCGGAAAGTCTTAAGTTGGAGGTGCCCTCGGGAGGCCGAATTTTACATTTCTGTTCGGTTCCGTCGAAGCTGAAGCGCGCGCGTTCGCCTACGCGCGGTTAACCGCATCCAGAAGTGCTTGCGGCGTCGCATAATAGCCGGGAGGCAGATGTACTTGCAAAGATCGAGGAATTTTTGTCTTGATCGTGAAAGAAAATTGAGAGGGGGAGAGAGACGCGTAGTGTTTCTCTGTGTCCCTCGAGGGGTGTGAGATGTAGCAGCTTGACAAAGGGTTCCGGTACGTGCAACCCTTTCAGCGTTTTCAGAGACTAGATGTTATCCGCAAATTCTAGCGAGGGGTCCAGCTTGTGCTTCTGGAAATACTTGTTGAGTGTGTTACAGAGGGCCGTGGTTTCTGAATTCAAAGTTACGTCGCCGAAAGCGACGGGTGTCGTCAGTCTGTCCGCCGCCAAGATGCGGTCGAGCGTCTTCATCTTGTCATGACACATTTCTTGACGTGCTTGCAACCATTCCAGGCGGTGGATTTGAAAGGCTTCCTCCACGATGCCGCGAATAAATTCGCGAAGTTCTTCGTTTTTTTTTCTTTTCCTGGTGACTACGGGAAACGCAGGAGAATAAACCATACAGGGCGTTTTCCACGTATCGGTCAGAATGATGACTCGAGCGCGGTGCGCGCTGCCTTTATACAGATAAACGCGCGCAAAGAAGCGAGAGCGAAACCATAACCAAGAAGCCACCCGTCGCCGCTAGGAGCGCGCGCGCAGTGGAAGGAGCAGAGAGCCGAAACCGAAACCGAAAAAGGAGCGCGCGTGCATGCGTAGCTGCCGCGGCGCGTCGCCCCAGTCCGTTGCTCGCTGGCTGTTGCAGAGAGCAGATGTGCGCTCGGTTGCTCCGCAGTCCCCGCGGCCGCTCAGTGTCTGCCTGACTCTCGGATGAAGCAGTCGTCGCGGGGGAAAAGGTGAGTGATTTGCCGTGTTGTTTTACCGTGCTCCGTTTCTCGCATGTTTGGCGTGGTCCATACGCGTATGTTTAGACTTGTTTAGCAGTTACCAAGCCTTTTCTCCGTGTTGACGCACGTTTAGTGATGTGTGTGTGTGTGGCTAGTGGTTCCCACCTTGTGTTAGCCGCGTAGCGTTGTACGGAGAAGCTGTGGTTAGGCCTAATCGATCGCCTTAGGCCTTTTCTCTGGCATGCCTAGACGTGTTGAGCAGTGTTGCCATTTTACCTGCCGCTAGTATCTTGCTGTTCTCTGTCTTTCTCGCATAGAGCTATGATGGTGGCGCCATCTGGTGTGATGCCTTGCAACTAGGTAGCCACCTGTCATCGATCTCTGCAACTGCCGGGTGCCAACTACCAACATGGCGGGCGCTGATCACTCGGGTGTTCCGGAGCGGTTTCTTCGCCGCGCATCGCTGATTTTTGAATAAATTGTTCCTCTCCACTCTATTTCTATCTATTTATTTTATTTTCTACCTATTTTTCTATTTTCTATCAGCTCAAGTATCCGGAAACTCACACAGTGGTCTGGACACGTCTTAGATGCTCCCCAATTAGTGTAATGACTCCCTGAATGATCCTAATTACTGTGGGGGGTCTCAAATTGCTTTTATTGCTAATTAATGGCGTCCAGGCCTCTGTGTGAGTTTCCGGATACTTGAGCTGATAATATACTACTTCTTAGACCAACTTTGATTTTGACTGGAGTTGATTTGATTCTTCCACTACTACTCACGCCTCACTGAAGCCGGTGAGGCCTTCTTGAGAGCGAGCATCAGTTTTGCTTCGAGTAATGAACTTTCCTTGGTCCTATATCGTAGTGCGATGCCGCGATGAAGCACCCTGATCCTCACCGCCATTGTTGCTGTTGTGCACTGAGTGTACATCTGATTGTGAATACATTCTGCTGCCCTGAACCAGTTGCCTTTGTATCTGGTGCAGACGACCCGCCAACATCTGATCACACGTCTTAGTGGCATAGTACTGCTTTACTGATGCGCTTTTTTGAGTTGTGGATGTTGTTAAAGAACAACGAGTACGTGTCCGTTGACGTCACTGCTATGTAATGAATCTAGTAGGTAATCCTATTGCCTCAACAGAGGCACAAGTCTGGAAGTACAGCACCTTGACAATAACGCCACGGGGCAGGATAAAAAAAAAAGCAAAATGTCTTCCTCCATTTTCGAATTATCCACCCCTTCGTCCCTTTACTTTGGCATGAATGCAGTAATTTATTATTGATTCAAAAAATGTCATCACGTGTGTCCTTTCCATAAAAACAACAGCATCGTCTTTGTTGACTTTGCCATTCAGGAAATGGTACCGGCCTCGGTGGCTCAGTCGGTAGCGTGTTCGCCTTCTGATCCCGAGATCGCGGGTTCGAACCCGGCCGAGGACGCCAGCAACTTGGTGGCAGGGTACAAGTTGCTTAGACACGCCGTCTTCCGCGAGGGACGTTAAATACGGGGTGCCGTGTGATGAGCTTTCATCGCACGTTAAAGAACCCTCAGGTGGGCAAAAGCAATCCACAGACCGACCGCTGTGGCGTCGCTCATGATCTCAGGTGTCTCGCGACGTAAACACCCAATTATATATATATCAGGAAATGGTCTTCGCCTTACGTTTGGAAGCGCCAGGTGAAGCGCGCCTCAAAGGCGAACACACAAAACAGCAAGTCGGCTTCACCTATCGCTTGAATGCGTTATATGAAGAAAGCTTTACCAAACCGAGAAATGAGAAGTCCGCTTCTTCGCAAGCCCAAGTGAAACACATTTTGCAAAGCAAACGAAGACAAAGAGGCTTCACCTCAAATTTACAAGTTTACAAGCATTAGGTGAAGCTGAATTGCAGAATGGCGGTACAACCCAAAAGAAACGTAGACCAACCGGCCCCTGCATCCATTGCTGTTGGTCCCGAAAAACGAATTTAATTTATCACACACTTTGCATTTACAACAGAAACGGACGTGAACAACAAGAATTATGCGAGTTAGGCGGATGACACAAACACGTAAGCATCCAACGGCCAGAATCAATGAAATCATCAAGTGAGGAAAAAGGTGCTGACACCAAGACTCGAACCTAGACACTCCTGATTTCCGGTCACGGAAGTCAGGAGGATAAAACCGGGGTACCTCTGAAATAGAGCTGTAGGGTACTGATAAGAGATAAATAAAATAAAATAAATAAATAGGTTATCAGCTCCCGTGACACAGTGGTTAAAATGATCGCTTTCCACGCCGAGACTGGGAGGTGACACGTGTTCGAATCCCGACACCATCTGTGCTGTCTGAGGTTTTCCCTGAGTTTTCTGCAGACTTTCCAGACGAATGTCGGCACAGTTCCCCCTGAAGTCGGCCCAGGATGCATACTAACTCCCCTGTCCCCTGCTCCTTCCTGCTGTCCTCTTTCCATCTGTCCACATATGGACTCCGCTCATAGCCACGGTTGCTTCGCGGCGCTATCAACACGGAATATAAAAAATATATAAATATGTAGAGAATATCGTTATCACTGTACCCTACGCGGTGGAACGCGGCAAATAAAAGGCACAAGACCGCGTGCTACTGCTCTCGTTATGTCTCGACGCGGCTACGCCCTTGGAGAGCTGTTGGACAATTTGGAGGGGTGTTGCAAGATTTTGGGGGTGCTGAGAAAATTCCTGCCCTTTCTGGTCAACACATGTCAAGTGAACGTGTTACAACTGACGCGGTGGTGGTGCTGCTGAAAGAGCTCGCCGTTGTCGGCTTCACAAAGGTGGGCAACGTCACTGTTAGATTCAACTCTTTAATAGGAACACACAATACGCATACAAGGGACAAGCGAGTCGCCCGTGATACATGAGTTCACTCTGCCCCAGGAGCTTCGACCGTGGAAAAAGCGTCAGACGTAACGGGAGGACGCTTTTGCTTCACAGCCTTTAGGCACGTTGCACCCTCACGTGGAGAGCATCGTATACAATTGCACGTATGGAGAGCACAGGGAACATCCAACAGTCTTGACTAACGCTCTGGGTGGAGTGTGCGTCCTGGCAGGGACTTCTAAGGGAACTGTGCAGACATATGTCTGAAAGTGTCCGAGTAAAAACCCAGGAAAAACCTCAGACACCACAGCTGACACCAGGATTTGAACCCGGGTGCCTGCCTCCCAGTCTCGACGTGACATGGCCAGCAGGCAAACCACTCAGCCATGCGAGCTAGTGTGCTTACAACTGACTGCTACAACCATGTGTTGTAACTGAAGATTGGTTCGTGTTTTGTTAATTGATTCCTTTGTCGTTCTATCGTTGCATTCAATCAAAACTCGGTTGACACTGAGGATGCTCGGGAGGACGTTTATTGTGCTCCGTACTAGTCTTCAATCACAGGAATTGTGCAGTTGTCCTGATAGGGTGACTCTATAACTTTACAACATGTTGCGTTGAATTGCGCAAGACATTCCTCTCCAAGTGCGTGTTCTATTTGGTGCTTTGGCGACCACAGTT
The DNA here is from genome assembly GCF_037126465.1 of Ornithodoros turicata. Classification (NCBI taxonomy): domain Eukaryota; kingdom Metazoa; phylum Arthropoda; class Arachnida; order Ixodida; family Argasidae; genus Ornithodoros; species Ornithodoros turicata. Next base: position 36,081,661 of record NC_088208.1, on the reverse strand, counting down.
CGCAATCTGAAAACGTAAAATACGTTAGTTAAATAGTATACATCTTCCACCCATGTAAACTGAGAACAAGCAGCGTTGAGAGTACTTGAGGTGGTAATGTCGGTATACCTTCATGTCCAATGACACTGTCTGCACTCTCAAAAATTCCATGTTTTATGTTTTACACCTGAACATTGACACGTTAGCAAAACACGTTTCATTAAAAACAACGGAAGCATTGACGCGTGTGTGACCGGGCATTTATATCTAAAAAGGGGGTTACAAAGCGGAAACTCTGAAACTGGACACAGAAAGTACGGGTACAAAATGATGAACTTGAAGCTACACTTTCGTTCTTCACACGTTCTGTCCTTAACCGAAAGTAGGTAAAGAAAACATCGAACGGATTTCAACATGTGTACGCCAAAGCGTGGCGTCATTGCTGTCGGCAATATTTCGTCGGAAGACGTGTGCCGACGTGCAGGCGAAGCGCGGCAGCGCCGGGTCGCACGACGCGACGCTGCCATCGTCTAGTCGTCACTTGTCTCGACTACGAGTGAACCTGACCATCGCAGTGCAAGGCGCCTTGCCGTTAGTACCGAAAGAGTGACCGCTACACTTGCCAGCGCCTGCCGGCGCGCAGAAGCTCAAAGCGGTGAGCCGAGCGGCACAGCGTGACGCCGCCGCTACTGATGCTTCCAGTGCAAGGTTTCTGGCACCATGGCACAAGGCCCACGGCAGGTCGAGTTTGGGGTTGTGCACAGCCACAGCCTGTGTCACAGCCATAGGTGGGCAAATGCCCTCACGATCTTTGCTCTGAACTCAATTTTCGTCTCAGATGTTTTTCCTCACCTCCATTTGTGGTGGGAACTTCGTTCCTCACCTCCAACCTCCTTGTAAAATTATTTCCCTCGCCTCTCCTCTATTTGTTTCTGGAAAAATTTTCTCACCTCAACCTATTTTCCGAAGTATTTTCCTCATCTCACCTCAACCTCCATTCTAAGGTATCTTCCTCACTTCACATCACCTCAACCTTCTTTCTAAAATATATTCACCTACTTATAATTTCTTGCGCCGTCTTACCTTAACCTGTTTCTATAAGACGTTTTAACTACACAATGCTCTTTCAATTAAGAGTGGCGTCGCTCATAGCCACAGTTGCTTCGCGGTGCCAGCACGAAATAAAAAAAAGTATTAGGAGCGAGTAGGTGTATACCTTGTAGTTGGCTTTTTGCTGCTGTGTTGGTCGATTCCTGACAAGTTACATGCACCCACAGCTAAGATTAATTACCTTACTTAGTTCGTCCATCTTGCAATAAGTATCCACTACATACATCAGTAAATATACAATACAATACAATCAGTAAAATTGGACGTAGGGTACATGAGTAGAGAAGTTGCACAAACCGAGCGATTTTCAGTTGTTTGCTTTTTATACTGGCAAAACAGGAATGGCTTTTATCGAGTATCTCTGAAGCGAGAATGATCATGAAGTTCTGGAATCGTTTTCGGGGTGGTACGTGGCTACACTTCGAATTACTTGTACATTTTGCATTTTCGGGGACCTTTTGTTCAAGCCGCTTGTTTTGAAGCAATCAGGTAGATGCTCTGTACGGATTACTATGTAGTGATTATGTGTTGACTTACTAACTAAGTTACGTTATGTAGACATGTAGACCTGTTGTGCCTTTTCCCTTAACTTCATTGCCGTACTAAAAGCTCAATAGTTCAACTTGTAGCAGTATGGAATATATGCTAGTATTTGTGCTTATTGCACTTAAAGGGCGTGTTGCTGCCTCCATTTCTTATATCAGTCTCTGGTAAGGTCATTGGTTGTCATGTACACTCGTGTACTACAATACACGAAAGACATCTGCTTACAGATTCACAAGTTCGGCTTTGTTGAAATCTGAACACTTAAAGCACACGGAACTATACTGAGTTGTTCACGTGTCCCACATCGTGTATGTGACTCAACTGCGGACTAGTTTGATTGTATTGAAACCTTAGCTAAATACGTAAAGCACACATAAGCTATATTCACTTGTACGTGTATATAATCTGACACGTCTATCATGTACCTGACTCAATTGAAAGTCTGAAGCTAACAGGCTTACGGCGAACACATCTTCCAAGCCCCAACCAACCAACATCTTACTGTAGAGAGCCTACGGCCACAGCACAAAAACATTTCTGCTACCTAGGCAATAGAAAAGCTGGGTCTCGGCGCCCTTTTAAGAGATCGCGCAATTGAAAATAGTTGCTCCACATCTCCTCAACATCATCCTCAAAGATTTTCCGTCACCTCACCTCACCTCAATCTCAATTTCGAATTTTTTTCCTCGCTCGCCTCACCTCAACGTCCTTGGCAAAAATCTTCCTCACCTCACCTCAACCACCTTCTCGAACATTTGCTTTACCTCACCTCACCTCAACCTTCCTCTCGAAACATTTTCCTCACCTCACCTCAATCTCTCTTTTGAGAATACTTCCTCACCTCACCTCAATTTTTCTTTTAGAAAATTTTCTTTATCTCACCTCACCCTCATTTTACCACGTGAGGATCCCCACTTCTGGTCACAGCACAGGCACCGTTCTTCGTCTGCTGCAACGTTACCGCATTTGGTAGTCTGCCAAAGAGCATTGTCGTGACTTATAAGGTGGATGTAGGGAGTTGCCTCAGGACAGAAGCCGCCGATATTTCGAACAGAGACTGTTCTTCTTCTGAAGAAGAAGAACAGAAGAAGAACAGTCTCTGTTCGAAATATCGGCGGCTTCTGTCCTGAGGCAACTCCCTTCCTACATCTCTGCCGGTTCGCTGGGTTTCTACCCATCTACCTTATAAGGTGGATGGTTTCCAAGTTGATGCAAATATATTTCAACTTAACAAAAACATTTAATTGCTTAAGCGTAGATCTCTTACTTCTAAAAAAAATATCAGCGTGGGCTTCGACCCATAAGTACATGCGTTATTGTTTCGAGGTTACCTAACCGACCGAAGAAATGCAAGCAGGCGTCAAAATAAGAAATACAAGCAGGCTAGAGCCGTCAAAAGCCTCTAACCTTGGTGCGTTTTTCTTCAAAAGTTTGGAAACGGCTTCACAACCCCTTTAATGAAAATCAACGTTCGAAATTAGTCTCGGAAGGATTTAGACACGCTTCGCCTCTAATCGGTCTGTTGGCACTCAGACTTCCAAGGAAAAATCATGCCATGCGTGGCTGATGAGGGATATTGTTCACAAATTTAATGCTCACGGAAATGGAGACGGAACTCCGGATAATCATCAATATCTCTTCTTCGTTTTTTTTCTATCCAGATATTGCAGCCCTTACCGTCTGAGTACAGCAACGTGTAGTAGAGACCTACAAAGACCAAAATCTGGGCGTGAGTGTATGTACAGTGTTGCGCAAAATAACAGTACAATGCAATCAACACTCAAGGCTCCGTCGAGAACTGACAGTTTGTCGCAAGCTTTTGCAGAAGTGAATAGGCAACACGAAGGGAATAAGGAACAGTTTTGTAGGATGCTGACGCGTTTGAAGGACACTGTAGCTGTGCAAAAATCATTGCAGGAGAGGACATACTAGCAAATTACATGTTCCATAAACACTTCAGATTTCAACCTACCAAGCAGATGTACTGCAAAAAAAAATGAGCTTGCTTCTGTGCCTTTGTTAATACCGATATGTATAGTTTCTGCGACAAGTATACTCGTGTCGCTTATCAGTGAAGCTTTTACAACTGCTTGCAGGCATGATCGATATGTGATCTTCGGCGATTCGGCGATCTTCGGCTTCGATTACTTGAAACGCAGTATGCCCTTTTTTATGGCTGATTATAGGGAGCTGGCTAGTCTACATAGGTGCAAGTTTACTTACGCAGCGTGGCCTTTGTAAAAGTGATTTCATCGTCAATGGTTAGGTTGCTTGGGACTGTTGCATAGTAAGTTAGTGGTACTTGGCTGTGAATATGACATTGTTCAGTTACATTGCAGTATAGCTGCCAACTTGTCAATTAACATCAAACTTACAATTCACCTATAGTGCCATTACGACTTCCGAATCGAATGTGCACTGTACGGTTGCAAGGCTCTATATACGTTTGATTCATATAGGTACATTCATCCCTGCCATCTTCCACTGAATAATTTCTCTTGACCATGAAAAACTGCGTTTCTCCCGTGAGTACCTGAAACAATAAAAAAGTTACAGCAATTGTCTTTAACAACAACAACAACAACAAATAAATAAATCGTGGAGATGACATGAGGTGATTCATCGCTGGAGAGCAGTACACTACCGAATTACACGCGAAACATCAGATGTGAATTGTCTTTAAATTTCATCTTTGCAGTAGACGTTTTCTGATAAAGATGATAGGCTTCGCTGTCATCGCATATAATGATACAAGACAAATATACAGTAGCGATGATGACGTAGTGGTGCTAGGACAAGTGATTGTTAGCGGTCGCAATTTTATCAGTCAACACGGGATTTTGAAGCGCGGTCCCATCTCATCATCGTCTCTTTATGTGTGTATGTGTGTGAGTGAAGCGCGGTCAAACCACCTCTTCAAATTTGCGACAATCCTTTCAAGACGACCACCATAGATGACATCGGTGTATGATCTGCTCAGACTCCGAGCTGTGCCGTAAGTGCGCTCTTGACAGCGTCTCAGGAAACCTTCATCACGTGCCCTAGCGCACGGCAGTTGACTGGGGAGAAACCAGGGAATGCTGGAGGCGGGAATTGAGCCAGCACATATCTTATTGACGATCATTCGATGCGCATGGTGTGTAAGGCATACCTATGACTGTTGAGCACCCAGCATGGAACAAGCGAATGTACTATTAAGGGAACGAAGTTTTATGCGCAGTTCGTTACGCATACGTTCGTGCGGTACCTTGTACGCTCGCAAGCTATCGCAGACTGTAGAAGTAGCCTAGTTTTGTAACGGGCGAAAGATATCGTTTACGCTGTCGAACAAATTTAGTCGTGCGAAAATATGCCAACACGAATACCCGCCGCAGTTATTTTGGGGCATGTTAGAACATCAAGAGCGTTATTCGGTGTGTAAAAAGTACGGGGCATTGTGCAATGTAGCGCGAGGAAGCGGCTTTTTAAAACGTCAGCACAAAGGCGTTATAACAGGCATTTGGAAGCATACCATCGTGATGTTTGACAAAGCTTCAACGTCTAGAATGGTTCAGGGAAGGTAATCTGGTGAGAAGTGAAAAGTGTGCAGTTTCGACTATACTTACAGTCCATGGATCGGTGCAGACAGCGTCGACGTAGCCGACAGCGACAAGCCAAAACACGACAACAGCAAACTTGCAGACCATCTTGGATGACAACGAATGCTTGATGTAGCGGTGCTGGCTTATGGGAATTCTCAAGCATTTATACCGTGTACACGCCATCACGTGACCGGATGGGTATCGTCATAAACAGTTGGGTTTTCAGAAGGGACAACGAAAGGCTCGCTGCGCAATTCCCAGAGGTGCAAGTACGCATAACACTTCATTACTTTAGGATGATTCCCAATTACTGGAAATGGGAAAGGGCATTCATAATCACTAGACATCCTGTCGACTGTTGTGTAAAGGTTGCTTGTGCACAGAACTGTAGAGCCCACATGTGGCAGGAGTTGGATCGAGCTACCAGGGACAAACAGGAATTCGTCACAGGTGTCCCAGACGATCGTTTAGCAAACATGCATACGATGTGGATGTAATCGACAACGTATCAGAAAATCTTGACAGCGCCAAATAAAGACATTCCACCTTCCCTCGCCGTACATTCTAAATAAAGGAAGGAAAAAGAACACAAAGAGGAACGCTCACAATTATTCTCTTTTGCGCTTCCCCAGTATGCGTCACCCGTAAGTCACCGTGCTTGGAAATGGCTTTACCTTTCCAAAGTCAATTTTACTCTTCCAGGATTCTCGTTACGATTTAATACGTCATGCTCCTTAATGCTCCATGTATCTTCCATGACAGAAACCTTCCACTTTCTCTCGGTAAATGACTGAATTCTTACGAAGCTAGTCTTGCTCGATGGTCGATGGCTCTTGAAGATTCAGAGGAGGGAGATGTAAAGAATTACGTGTTTCCGCAATCGATTTGACCCGGAGGGGGTCAGGGAAGTTCAGAAAAAATGTTTGTTAGGAATGGATGAGATGGAACCGGGAAGTTGGTTCTATTCGATAAATGCAGATGGTTTAAAAGATGTCTTGAAGGTTCTAGTGTTGCACGAACACGCGCTTTACCCGAGAGGGCAAGCTGCTGCAGTGAATACATGGCATCTGAATATGCCGGACAGTGGTGTGGGCACATGTCATTATTGTTTGACTTTTCTCGAACCTTTGGACTATTCGCTGTGATTGATCAGGTTCTTCATGTCAGATAGCCTTAATTCCTACTCTCGCATACCAATGTGGGGTGCGGGCTTGAGGTGCGGTGACTGGGAGAGACGGCGTTGCTTTGTCGTCCAGCTTTTGAACAGGTTCAATGCTTTCGAGGTTGGAAATCGCGCGTGCGAGCGTATGTTTTCACGCACATTTTCGTTTTTTCGTTTGAAAATTTCACTCAGGGGTAAAGGACCCAACACATGGCAGTGCTTGTGGCAAACTAGCTGGTGCTAGTAGTAACACCAGACCACCGGAGTAGAACGGTTTAGCCCCCTTATTAGTTAACGTGCTTTCGCACTCGAATGGCGATCTCGTGTTCTATGTCAAGGATGCGGGGACCCAATATACGAAGGCCTGCAGGTCCGGATTTCATGGCACAAGACGCCAGTTATATGTTTACCAACAACAACAACAACAGCAACAATAGGTGATGGCAATGATATGTTTACCAAAGTATGCATTGTCACACTGACTTTTCGACACACAATCCTCAGCGAATACCCATAGGAGTTGAGACCTTCACAGTTCATGGGTACACTAGAGGCCTCATGTGGTGCTATGACTGCCAGAGAGTTGGTTGCATGGCGCGAAATTGCCGAGGTTCTCCAAAATGTTGGTATATGTTGCGGGCCTCATCGAAAAACAGAGCGCATAATCATCATCAACATATAGTGTTGTTGTGTCTTCGCGCAAGTTTAGAATTGCTTAATGGCGCAGGTCATTGAAGTTTATTGCACGGGGATATGATTCCTGGAGAGGATTCGTAGTCCTTGTACTTTCAAGGACTACAAAAGGTACAAAGGTGCATTGTGAAACACTGTTTTAATATGAAATTGTTTTATTTTTATCTTGACACGTGATCATGTATTTCGTGTTCACACTGCTTATATTTTTATGTGTCATTAGAGCGCTTCAAATGTTACAAAACGACGACCAGTTAACACACTTACTTAGAAGTGAAGATGATGGAAGACCAAGCGTTGGAGACCAAAAATTTAAGCAGAGTGCTGAATATAGACATGCATAGTTGAACAATGCGACAAGGCATAGGGGTCGATAACAAAGACACAACGTGTGTCTGTGTTGTCTATCCTGTGTTTTCACGTTCTTCAAATATGCAAACACTTGGAACACACGACCAGCATGAGCTCAAAAAGTGGTTAGCTACAATTCAACACAGTCATACCGGCCCCTGACCTTCACTCCTTCTTCTGTCCTATCTCCATCTGTCCAGTTCTGTACGCTGCTCATGACTTCACCTATCGCTCGAATGCGTTACAGGAAGAAACCGCTACAAAACCGAGAAATGAGAAGTCCGTTGCTCTGCATACTTGCAAGCCCTGGGTGAAACTAATTTTACAAAGCATACGCACGCATAAAGGCTTCATCTTGCGATTACAAGCATTTGGTGAAGCTGACTCGGGCGATAGAATCCAAACGAACGCAGACTGACTGTCTCCTCTCCCGCAACCATTGCTGTTGTTCTCGACACACTTTGTCAACTTATCACGCACGTTTTTACTACAGAAATGGACGTAAACAACGAGAATTAATACTCGTTGTTTACGTCTGTTTCTCGGATAATTATCCGAGGCAGGTGGACGACACAAACACGTAGGCCTCCAACGTCCAGAAACATGAAATCAACAAATCAGGAAAAAGGTGCTGACACCAGAACTCGAACCTAGACTCCGTTGATTTCCGGCCATAGAAGTCAGGGTCTTAAAGCCGGGTCACCGCTAAAATAAAGGGGTAGGGTATTGCTAAGAGATAAAATGAATAAATACGTGATATCGTTGTCACGGTAAAGAAAATAAAAAGAAGAAAAGGCAGAAGACGACGTGGGTACAGTTATCATTATGCCTCTCGATGGCTATGTCCTTTCAGGTTGACGCGCGTCAACTGAATTTGTGAATTGATTTCTTTGTCGTTCTACGATTGTATTCAAAACACGGTTTACATTGAGTATACTCGGGAGGACGTTTATTCGTCCTATGCAGCTTAGGGAATTGTACAGCCTACAGGGCGTCCTTCGGGGCCCTTGTAGGGTGTCTCTATGGCGTCTCTACCACAATTGGCTTTGAATTGCTGACGACGGCCGCCCTGTGCGTGTTCTACCTGTTATGGTGGCGCCCACAGTTTGCATTCTGAAAACGCAAAATACGTATTAGTTTACATTTTCCATCTATGTCAACTGAGAACGAGCAGCGTTAACTATAGGGCAGTAATGTCTATACTGTTATCGGGCCACACTGTCTGTACTTCAAAAACTGCTTTATGTCTTACGGCAGAACATTTACGCATTGGCAAAACGCGTCTCATTATTAACGCAACCATTGACGACCGCGCATCGTGACACTATCTCTAAAAAGGGGTTACAAAGCGGAGACTCTGAAGCTATACACTGAAAGTACGGGTACAAAATGGTGAACAATTTACACTTTTCCAGTGCTTCAAGTTCTGTAATTCACTAAAAGTATGTAAAAAAGGAAAGAAAGAACATCGAACGGATTTCAACAGTGACGGAACTCATGTTTAAGATGTTTCAGTGGGAAACGCTTGCGTTCGCCAAAGCCAGCCGCTATTTATCCTGGTGAGATTTCGTCGGAAGACGTGCGCCGACGTGCAGGCCAAGAGCAGCAGCGTCGTGGCGCACGACGCGGAGCCGCCATCTTGTAGTCGACACTTGTCTCAACCACGAGTGAAGCTGACCATAGCAGTGCAAAGCCCGATGCCGTTATATACTGCCGAAAGGGTGACCGCTACGCTTGCCGAAGTTGGACGTAAATGTCGGCGTGCAGAAGCTCTGCATGGAGTGTTGAGCGGCAAAACCGACGCCGCCGGTACGGGTGCTTCGAGTGCAACGTTTCTGCAAAGGGCTCATTGCAGGCCGAGTTTGTCGTTGCGCCACACGCAGTTCACGTACGGTCGCAGAGCAGGCACTGTACATCGTCTGTTGCAATGATACGGTATTTTGCAGTACGCGAAAGTGTACCGTCCTGCGTAATGTGTGGGATCGTTCTTAAGTTAATGTTATATATCTGAACCAGCCCAAGGTGTTGCCCAAGGCTCTAACCTTGGTCCGTTTTTCTTCCAAAGTTTGGAAATGGTTTCACAAACCCTTTAATGAAAATCGACGTTCGAAATTAGTTTCGGAAGGATTTACCCACGCTTGGCCTCTAGGTGTAGTGTCAGAACTCAGATTTCGAAGAAAAAATCATGCCATGCGTGGCTAATGAAGAAGATTGTTCACCAATTTAATACTTACGGTTAGCCACGGACCCGCTCTTCCCTTTCAAGATATTGCAGCCCTGACCGTACTAGTGTACCAGTGTGTACTCGAGACCTACAAAGATCAAAATTTGGGCGTGAGTGTATGTACAGTGTTGCGCAAAATAACAGTACAAAGCAGTAAACACTTAAGTCTCTATCCGGAACTGATAGCTTGTTGGAAGCTTTGTCAGAAGTGAATAGAGAACAGTCTTGTGGCATGCTGACACTTTTAAATGACGATGTAGCTATGCAAAGATCATTGCAAAGAGATCACATATTAGAAAATTGTATGTTCCTCGAACACTTCATATTTCAAGATACCAACCAAATCTACTGCAAAAGAGGAAATTGCTTCTACGCCTTTGTTAATCTTGGTTTCCACGATAAATATACTCGTCTAACTTCTCAGTGAACCTTTTACAAGTGTGTTCTGTTGCTGGCATGGTCTATATGTGATCTTCGCGATAATTAGTTAAAGGGCAGTATACGCTTTGTTATTACTGAATACAGCGAGCTGACTAGTCTGGTTGCAAGTTTATTTACGAACACTTCCCGTTTGAACAGTCATTTCACTGTAGACACCGCCTGATTTCTGTGTTGCTGTTACAGCGTAAGTGCTTGGTTTTTGTGTGAATAGGACATCGTTCAGTTACATTGTGGTATAGTTGCCAACTAATGAATTAATATCTTACTTACAATGTTTGTGAAGTTTTATCCCGATATCCCATTACAGTTTAATAAACCCCCGCAAATTTTGGCGAGTTATAAACCCCCTCGTGTTGAACCCTTTAGCCCAACTGATGGCGAAGGCCCAAATATAAATGATGCCGATTGCGCCTGCGTCTTCAATGAAGCTTTTGCTACTGTTTTTGCGAAGGATAGTATACTCATTGTCACCAATGTAGCCACTTCCAATAGTAGTTTCACAGCTATGGAGAAAATTGTGATACAATAATAGTTTCACTGCTCGTAAGTTTCTAGCACGAACCAAGTTTTAAGAACGAAAGCAGGTACGATGTCGCAAAATAACTTAGCTTAGTAACCGACCAAATATCGTTTAAACTGTGGACCGAATTTAGGCGTGCGGCAATATGTCAACACGGATACCTACCGCGTTTAATTTGGGGCTAGTTAGAAGATTAAGAGCGTCACTCAGTTTGCAAGAACTTGTGCCCCAGAGAGCAGTCTCCTAAAGCGTCAGTACAAAAGCATCATACGGGCATTTGGAGGCGTCCTATCATGAAATTTCACAACGCGTAAACGTCCAGGAAGATTGAGGGACGGTCATAATGGGAGATGTTAAAAGTGCACGGCTTCGACAATACTTACCTTCCATACATCGTTGGCAGCTTCGACATAGCCGACAGCGAAAAGGCAAAAAGCGAGAACAATCATCTTGCAGCCCATCTTGAGTGCTATCGTCCGAATGCTTGATGTAGCGATGCCGGTCCATTATAATCCTCGGGCATTTATACCCAGTATAACACGTCACGTGACCGGAAAGGCTTAATCATAAACAGTTGGAGAGGGAACAATGAAACGGAAAGGGATCGAGACGTGTTTCCAAGATGCGCCGATGCGCGGAACACTTTCTTAATTTTAATTACTAGATGATACCACTTAGTGGAAACGGGAAAGGACACTCACTCTGCATCCTGTCGATTGTTTTGCGCGCACAAAGCCCCAAAGTCCACATGTGGGAGGTGTTGTCAGCTTCCCCGGGACAAGCAAGAATGCCTTCCGTGCGTCTCAGCTCAAAATTCCAAAGTCAATTGTCAAAAATTGGACATCAAAATTACGAATAGCAACATAAACTAGTGATAAAAACGGCATCTACACTGCTTTCTTAGCTTCTGGAGTAAAATAATTAACTTTCTTCACTGTCTCAAGTTATTAGTAATTATTATTATTATTAGTTATTAGTCTCAAGTTATTAGTAGGATTTTCGGTGCTTAATTTTTCGAACATAAATCGGTGTCTATTTCGACCCCTAGGAATTGCTGGGTTTCGGTGGTAATATTTGGAAATGTGGAGACTCCCGATGGAAATCAGCTAGAAACGACACGGGAGCTTCCGATACACTTGGGCCAACACACTGGGTACACTCCACGGGCTCTAGCTCCTATAGTTAGGGCACTCCTTGACCGAACAGACCTGATTGTAACTGGCCTACCTCTTGACTATCTGGCAACATTGAGACCCTGTCTAAGGCTATAAATGAAATATTTTCCCTTTCAAAAATGATCTGATGTCCCCTGTCCCTTGCAAAGCAGATCAGCACCAAGGGGCACCAAATGATGTCAAGACATTTGAAGCACTCATTTCGACGACAAGCGGTGAATCATTATTTCCACCGAACGCGTAAAAAAATTACCGGCGTACGTTTATCGATGCTTTTCGGTGAACACCGAAAGCCAGTAACCCTAGTTAAAAGTTATCCCCCCCCCAAATTACACGATCGTGGATCGTTCGTTATCTGAGTATGAGTTATCTATATCACCCTGCGGCTGTAACCTCAGACAGATTTATTCTACCGTCAGTGTCTGGTATTGTTACAAAGGGGAGTGGGATTATAAGGATTGTTAGGGAACAATAAACGTTCAAGTTAACAGACACGAAGAAAACTAACATTGAGTATTGAGCAGTCACTGCATTCTAGAAACTATTATTGTTAAGAATGGATGCGATGGAATCGGGAAGTTGGTTCCATTCCAGCTTGTAGAAATACGTCATTAGGGAAGTTAAACAAGCATATTACCCGGTAACTTTGCCTCATTTACTGACAACAAACATATTTCTTTTTCTATCACGTCATATCACACTGTTAGCACTCCAAAACTGCCCGAGGTACATTGCACGCCGTCGTACACTTGTGTCATCGCTGGCGCAAAGGTTCTTTGGTGCTGGCCTGTAAATCAGCTGCAACTGCATTGCGCGCCTTTGTGCAATTCCTCGTCTCGACGGACCCTCTTTGACCCTCTGCGACGCTCTTTGTTTCTTTGTTTTTCGTGCATTGAGCGTTTCGCGCTTGAGTGTTTTGCACTCGCGTCTCGGAATACGTGCATCACAAGAGAGAGAGAGAGAGAGAGAGAAATACATGATGACGATGATGTGGGGATGAGTTCCGGACTTGGGGATGATTTGTAGGGTGAATTCACGCCGACTCAGGCAGGGTGGTTCGATCGACCTCTCAGATTTTTTTCGTTTCAATTTGAACTGAAGCTTAGTGCTTAGGAAGTACATTGGCGGAGGAAATAGCTTAAAATATATTATATATTTTTTTAATCTTCAAGAATGACCATTTCGGGCCCCGCCCTTCCTCTCAATTTTAGGACGTCGTACCTTCGTAATCATAAAGGCTATGCCGTTAATATTTTCCACACTTATTGCCTATGTGCTGCTGTACTGTTTGCTCTGCCTTCGGGGTTATAGGTTTTGCAAATGTATAGATAAAAAATCTCAAAGTCGCCTGATTGAAAAAAAAAAAGAAAGAAAAAAGATTGCATGCCTTCGGCGCATAATTGCTTTTATGCAAATACCAGAAAGCTGACATGGATGACACCGTACTGTTCGTCTATAAACGCTCTTTCTATCCGTATAGAACACGTTGACGGAAAATCTGGGAAGTATACTTTCTAACGCGCGTTTATTGAGGGGTGGGAGAGCAAAAACGCGCAACCTCGGCTGGATGTTTTGCATATTCGCTCACTGGTTGTGACGTGGTCATATTCCTCACACTCGTCGTCCATATCAAGCTCACATAACGTACTAAAAAAAAGAAAAAGAAAAATCACATAAGCTTTTTCGTCTTCTCGTGATACTTGCAAGCCCTAGGCGTAACAACAAAGCATGCGCACACAAAGAGTCTTCACGTCGCGATTACAAGCTTTAGATGAAGCTGACTTGCAGAATGTCGACGCAATCCAAACAAACGCAGACCAACCGGCCCCTGCATTCATTGCTGTTATTCCAGAACAACCTAATTATACATTTTGTTTCTAGTACAGAAACTGATGTAAACGTAAATAACGAGAATCATCCGAGGTAGGCGGACGACACAAACACGTAAGTCTCCAACGGCCAGAATCAATAAAATCAACAACTCGGGGGGAAAAAGGTGTTGGCGCCAGGAACCCAACCTATAGTCAGTGACAACTTAAGTCTTACAATTGGGACCGCCCACTCATCCGTGGAAGGCTCCTGTGATTGGCTACCAGCCTTTGCACGACGCCTCGGCTTCACGATGTAGTGCCGTCCTCCCGTCGCTCTCTCGCTCCCGGCCCTGGACTTGCCCGCGCCGCACTACATTCTCTCGCGCGAAGCGATTCTGGTGTGGAGGCGGGGTCCAAGTGTATGCCTTATATTCTTACTCCTCCTGGGGTACCCCTGAAACGGGGTACCTCTGAAATAGAGCGGTTGGGTACTGATAAAAGATAAAAAATAAATAGAATAAATTTGTAATATCGTAATCACGATACGCGGCTGAACGCGAAAAAAAAAAAAATTAAAGAAATGCACAAGACCGCGTGGGTACAGCTCTCATTATGCCACAACACGCGCAAGCCCTTGCCACAGGGATATTCCCAGATTTTCATCTCGCGGGGGTGTTGATGTTCCGTAGGGAAAAAGGGGGTGGCAGCCATAATTCTCAGCTTTTCAGGCTTTGTGGCCTTTCTGGGTGCTGCAAGGTTTTGGGGGTGTCTTAGAAGGTTGGGGGGGTGATGGGAAAACCCCTGCCCTTGCAGGTTAACGCATGTCAAGTGAACGTGTTACAACTGACGTGGCGGGGGTGCTGCTGAAAGAGCGCGCCATCGTCGGCCTCACAAAGGTGGGCAAGGTTACGACTACCGCTCTGGGGGAATGTGCGTCCTGGGTGGACTTCTAAGGGAACTGTGCCGATATATGCCCGACAGAGTTTCAGGAAAACGCAGGAAAAATCACAGACAGCACAGCCGGGACCAGGATTCGAACCCTGGTGCCTCCCAGTCTCGACATGACATGGCTAGCACGCTAACCACACAGCCATGCGAGTTGGTGTGTTACAACTGATTTCTACAACCATGTGTTATAATTGAAGATGGGTTCGTGTTTTGTGAATTGATTTCTTTGTCGTTCTCAGTGGCGTATCTAGGGTGTGGCAGGTGTGGACAGGTGCCATGGGCGCCAGGTGAACAGGGGCGCCATTATGTGGTCGGGTGTGAATGTGCCAGGTCGGGAACTCAACCTGGCACATTCATAAATGATCTGAAGCACCCGCTATTAGAGAGGTTGTAGTGTGAAACCTAGTGCGGACCACACGAAAACGCATCCCCAAGGACATCGTGTTAACCATGTCGCCATGGGCGCAGGTAACTCTAAATACGCCACTGGTCGTTCTATGGTTGTATTCAATCAAAACTCCGCTGAGAGTGGGATGCTCGGGAGGACGTTTATTGTGCTCCGTACTAGTCTTCCACCACAGGAATTGTGCAGTTGTCCCTGTAAGGTGTCTCCTTGACTTCACCACATGTTGCGTTGAATTGCCGAAGACATTGCACTCCCTGTGCGTGTTCTACCTGGTCTCGTGGCGACCACAGTTCGCAATCTGAAAACGTAAAATACGTATTAGTTTACATCTTCCACCCATGTAAACTGAGAACAAGCAGGGTCATTCCAGGCGAAATGATTCAATGGCTGCGCTCGACCCCCACAATTTTTGGCTAAAAAAATTACCACGCATTCCTTACGATACGCACGTCTCCGAGATTTACTCGAAAATACTTGCCCGCTCAGAATTTACCCGTTGTCAAAGTTTGTAAGAATGACGTTATCCATACCAGAAAGTTAGCAGACTAGTGGCCAGAATAGTGCAGCTGGACAGGCGTTTGTGGTGCAGAACGAGAGAGTAGGGTTCAAATAACGTGTCAAAGTTAAATTATTCCCGCTCGTTGCGGATTTGACCAGTCAAACGGACCCCGTTCGCGGGGCTGTTTCGTCCCACTTTGGGTCTCGCTAAGAGAACTTTCCAGATGAGTGAGAAATCCAAGAAAAATTGAGCATATTAACCACTTCCAATAACAGAAGTTAATTTATTCTGAAGATTCAATTCGCAGTAGTGCTTGCTACATTTAATCTCAAAGTTCGATGATTTCGATGCGAATTTTGAAAATGAAGCGGTCGACGGGCAACAGTAAAAAGATATGCAGATGATAGATGATTTTCACAATTATCCATTATTCACATGTTCACTAGCAGTCCACTTTTCACAATTATTCATTATTCACACGTTCACTAGAAGTCCACTATTCACAATTATCCATTATTTACATGTTCACTCGAAGTCCACTATTCACAATTATCCATTATTCACATGTTCACTAGCAATCCACTATTCACAATTATCCATTATTCACATGTTCACTAGAAGTCCACTATTCACAATTATCACAAGATCATGCACAGGGGATCCTAAAAGTGGTGTCCATCGCACAGCTGTGAACAAATTTCACACGTGCAGCCAAGGCAGCATCCCTCGTGTTCGGTGCCCAAAGTCCCAACACCTTCAGACACTGGTGTCTAGTCGAGCAAGTGTAGCTTTTAGTGTAGCTCTTTAAGACGCATACCTAGTGCAGTGCATTATAACATGCTCACTATCCTCCACCGTTGCACAAACCGAAAAATTCGATGAGTCGGCTCTTCCAACTTTATGAAGAAAATGACGGCCAGAAGGCACATTGAACCGACACCGGAGTAAAAACGTCTGAACAGAGCGCGGTAACGTAAACGGAACACAGAACTTCAGCTCCGGATCTATGCGATGGTGCAGCGACGAATCGCTCTGCCATTGCACACATCGCCGTTCGCAATTATTTCTTTCTTTCGCGCTTTTCCCATTACCCACCATAACTTAAACTGATCGCGTGGTCTACTCTTCCAAAGGCCTTTTTTTTTTCTTCCGAGATTCTCGTTGTATTTTACGAGGGGATACGATGTGCGCGGTCTTACGTATTTGCTATGGGGGGAAACTTTCCACTTTCTCCATTTCTTTGTTTTTCTCACTTTCAAATAATAGACCAATTCTGACGACACTGGTATCCTTCGATAGCTTCTGAAAGTAGAGATGAGAGGTATGCAAAAAATACGAGTCTTCCTAATTTATTTTTGCTAGGGGCGTTACGGAAGTTGAGAAAAATGGTCAAAATAGGACACTTAATTGGCCAAGCGCCGTGTAGCCAACCTGCGAATACTCCGGATGTATTACTCTCTACCTTTATTAAATAAAACACACACACAAAAAAGCATATATGTCGAATAAAAACAGAGATCTTGTACACCAATATTAAAGCGATATAATCGGGCACGAAAGCACGAAATGCCCGAAGCACGATAAACAGCGAATACGTCTCTTCTACACCTTCTCCTTTGCAAAATGAGGGACTTCATGTCCTGACTTAGGAGCACAAAGACGAGTAAGGATAAAAAACATGCAGATCACTGGGGACTCATATTCGAAACATATACGGTAAAAATGTTACTGCCTGTTGTTTTCTCTGTAGGAAGTCGCGGCCTCTTCACGTGACCAGCAGGCAAGTACACTGCAGCACCTCAATTACGTGATGCGAAAAGTAAGTTTTAATTGACTCATATTGCCACTGACTGTTTGAATAATACAGATGCAAAATCCTATATCGCCGCTGGAACGGGAAACTCCAACCTCGACTACCGCTACACCACAAGAGAGAATGGCAGCCTTCAAGATATTATATTGTAACGCATAAATTATCAAAAGTGACCGCTTCCTTTTCCTTTTTAGCATACCAAGATGTGCACAAAGCCAACACAAACATACCACGTTGTTTAGAAAGTTCGGTATGTAAATACCCATCCTCGGGTGTAATAATATCCATATCCCTATTAAAAAAAATCACAGAATCCAATATGATCCATCTATGAGGTTTAATGTTACTCTATTGGGTCCCACATAGCATGTATGATGTTAAATGTGACGCATCGGCAGACCCCAATATGTTTCTATGGGGTCTCAACTAACTCTAGTGGGTCGCAAAGCCATGAACGTTGGACCTAATTGGGGACCACAATCGGTCTCCAGGGATCCAACAACAGGGCATTCGGGATCTCATACTGACCACATAAGTAAATAGACCCTGAAGTTATCTGGTCTTATTTTTTTCCAAATTCGGGGGTAGAAATCGGGTCAATCACTTGATATGGAAAATTCATGCAAATTCGGGCAGAAAAAATACCATCTGGCTGAATTCGGGAAGAAATCGGGCTCTACCGTAGAATAAATATTCGTTGTACCGTTTATCCAGAGTGCCAGAAGCAGTGGTCAACCGTGTATCTTGTGAACAATTAGTATCACTGCATTGAAGTGGCTAGCTTAGGTGCAGTTTTGAAAGTAGAAATCGGGTTTAGCCCTAAATCGGTGAACCTCGATTCGGGGTGCAAATTTGGGGGAAATCGGGTTTAACTCTAAAACGTCTGTCTCTTTAAGTAAATAACTGCGACAATTCGCTGATCCATCTTCCTTGCGAGTAGATTTGATTTTCTGTGTTGTTCCGTTTGCTTTTGGTTTCTGGGAGCCTAGTAGCCCCAACCGGGTAAGTACCTGGACTCACCAAAAAATTACCTAAAAATTTACAAATAATCCGACAGAGGAGACTACTCCAGCAGCATATCAAAGTTATTTTTTAATAAAGTTCTTTCTTAAGAGCTGCTCTTGCAGGACCACATTGAACAGACCACATTAGGTCACATAAAAATAGACCACATTTGGACCACAATGAAATATCATCCTATGTGACCTCAACCATATAAATCGTACTCATAAACGATACCTCTGCTCGAAAATGAACAACTCGTAAGTATTCCACAGTTTTGCGTCGGAGTTTTTTTCGAGAAAATTCGGCGATTGCCTTTATATTACAAATCCCGAAGAATGCAAAAACAGAAAAAAATCCCGAAATCCCGGGTATTTTTTCCGACAAATATCGGGATTTCGGGACATCAAAAACAGCCGGGATCCCGCTATGTAGGAATTCTTGATATTCTGGATCCCAACGGTAGTAGTGACACATTTACTCATAAAGTGTGACCGAAAATCAAGAATAGAATAGAAATGGAAAGAAAAAAAATGGACACGTAGGTTGCACTGGTGAGACCAGCTGTTCCAGGACGCTTGACGCGTGGAAGCACTGAATGAATAAAGAAAATCAAGAGTTAGCACCAGGACCATGTGTTGACTATTAAGAGGATGACTGTCGTCATAATTTATTGTTGTTGTTGTTGCTATTAAGAGGCATATTTGAAAGACACGAGAAAGCACAGGGGCGTTCCTGTGCCTTGTCGCGTCCTTGTGTAGCTTGTGTCGCAAGGCCAACACTTGCAACATATGACAAACTTGAGCTAGAAAATGCAGTTCGATACAATTTACTTTCGTAGTCGTACCGCTATCACGTCTCAATTTTTAGTGAACGTTAGACATGTGTCATCGCGAGCAGTGCGGAACACAAAGGCTTAGGAAATGTCAACACTTGCTTCAGGGACCAAATCCCATTATGGTCCATACCGCCATCACGTTTGACTTTTCAGTGAAAGTGAGACATGTATCGCCGTGAGCAGTGCGAAACACAAAGGCTTAGGAAAGGTGAACACCTATTGTAGGGACCAAAAACGCATTTGGTCTGATCACAATGTCAATTAATCTATTATATATAATTCAAACGTCGAATCATCGTCAAGAAATAACTTCGAGTCTGAGAGCCACACAAAATGAAATCCAGAAATGAAATAAATGTCATCACCACGATATCAGTCTAGCACACGCAACGTGTCAGTTCAGCATTGTGTCTCCACGTCGACTAACAAATCCTGATTGCTTCTTTCATCGTTTTGTCGTTGCGTCTGTTGTAGTCTGACTTGACAAAGGCAACACGGACAATCTAATTAGCCCAAGAAGTAAAACCAACTTTGTACGTCATACAGCTCCGAAAACGAGTGTGATTGTTTATGGACTGCGCCGTCGTGTCTTCCCACTTCGCCTGATGTTTTTTTTTTTTTTTCTTCTATCAGATCATCTCCCAATCCCTCCCCAAGTTCCCTGACCCAGAGCTACACGGGGTCCCAATTCGCCTACTGTAGGTGCCAAGCAGTCCCATTTCGCCTACTGAGGCATGTCACATGAAGCAAGAAGGCACTTCTCTTGTTTCGTTGCACCCCGTGCTTGATCATCACTGAAGATCACATTTTAAGCAAAATGGCTCAGCTACAAACGCGAAAACAGATTCCTCTTGTTTAACAGGGAGGTTGTATGGCATTCAAAGTTTTCACTCGCGAAGCTTTTCGTATACCGAGTGTTTCAGTTAAATCCATGGGCTAAATAATTCGCGAACAGGTGCACCAATCGACGAACTTTCTGTTTTGACAAGTATCTAATACAACCTACACGCCGCGCACCGTGCGAATGAGTGGGAGGCGCTCATTATTTAAATGAAAATTCAAATGAGTTTCGTAAAAAAACAACTTCTAAAGCAGGGCGCTGTCGGTATTAAAATGGGTATTACCCCTTTTGGGACCTTCAGTGGACATCTTTTAGAGAAAAATCTGCTACCGAAGCGGGTCATTTGTTGCTGTAATTAATTGGTTTCGGTTTACATATTTTGTCGCGGCTGGTCGCGGAGAAGCGCAAAAGGACGTAATTTATGAGACTAAAGGACAAATGACCCGCTGAAACAATAAAACTTTGCAATCGTCATTTGTACTAAGTGTGTACAACTGTATTTGAGGGGGGGGGATATGTTTAATAGAATGAAAAAAACGGAAATGTCAGCCAGGCTATTGCCAGCTTGCTATTCCGAAAAAGAAACTGAAAAATAAACAAAAAGAAAGGAAAAGAAGGAAACCGAGAATAAAGAAAAAAGAAAGAAAGGAAAGGAAAAAATGAAAGAAAAACAGGCACGCAGTGCAGTCCCAAGAATGTCCAGTCAGAGGGCAGACGCAAGGCCCGGGTCTTTTAAGAAGCGGAGCAGGGCTGTGGTGACGGCCCACAGAGTAGGCCGATGGACTGGACCAAGGAGAGTGGGGCGGGGGGGATATGTTTATTGAAGAAGAAGAAAAAAGGAAAGGAGGAAAGGTCAGACAGGCCGAGGCCGACTTGCTATTCCCAAAAGAGAAAAAAGAAGCAAAAAAGGAAAAGAAGAAGTGGCGGGGGACGATGGGGTGGCTCAAAGGCTGCTGAGCAGCCCAGTGCCCTTCAGGTAGCGCAGGAGGGCTCGGGTGACTGCCCACTGTCTGGAGTGCCGGACAGGTCCCAGCAGCGTCGCCAGGGAAAGTTCCCTGTGGCATAGGGAAGTGAGACTTGAGGCGAGAACGGCTCGGGGGCCGGCGTACCGCTTGCAGTGCAACAAAAGATGGCATATGTCAGAGACTGCAGCACTGCAGGGACACATCGCGGACGTCCGTCTATCCATCTTAGAGAGGAGCAGCGGGGGGAGCGGGGCCGTTGGGGAATGTGCTGCTGGCAGTGCAGAAGACAATGAGGAATGTCGGCCACTCTATTTGGATTTGCATGAGAGCTATACAGAAACTAATTGAAACTCGAGCGTGCTCGGGAAGTTCGATGCAGATCGGATTCGAGAAGGATCGAAATGCCCGTGTGACAGGGGTATAAAAGACAACAGAATGGAGTCCACGAAGAATGCGCGTTTGTTCCGCTGGCTAGGAATTTTCCCAGCACCCCCTACATCCCCCCCAAAATCCTGCAACACCCCTCCAAATTGTCTGCCTGAAAGGCAAAAAAAAATGATAAAAATGAAAGAACAGAAGCTGCAAATATGGGAGCCGCACAACCCTACAGACCCCCCCCCCCCCCCCCCCGTGTTTTGAATGTGTTTCGGAAACTGAGGACCGTATTTTAGACAAGCGCAGGCTCCGCTTGGCCAGGAAGGAGGTACTTTAGACCGGGAAGATATCCAACACAAATTTGAGGAAACACAGTACGGTATATTAAGTTTCGTGTTTTCGATTTATTTACTTAAATTCCTCGCAAAGTCGCTTCTAAAGTTCCTGTTGCATGAAAAAATTCCTGGTGCCTTTAACTTAGAGATGGCGTTCACGAGCCTTCCTCAGGGTACTCGAGTATCTTAAAATCTTGTATTTTAAATACTGCTACTCTACATTAATTACTGCTATTTGCTAATCTACTTAAATTACTATCATTTTGATGTATTTATACTCTATCTTCATTACATTCTACCGTTGGTATTTTTTATCTTACTTCAAATATTTTTTGGTGTCTTGAGTGTCTTTTGGATGTCAACGAAGTGAGGCACTCATCCACATACTCTACAGTGAAACGGAGGGCATAGTCATGAGGAAGTATCTGCTCTCTAGCCTTCCACTGCAAAATAAAGTGCTGAAGGACCACAGATGCATGCACCCGTGTTTTATGAGGGAGGAAACTTATGACGGAGCACCGAGGAACTTGGCTAAACAGGTGCCACAGGTAATTGCACCTCACCAGGTCCCCTCCGTGGTGAATGAGCTCTGCCTTGCTACAGTTCAAAAAGTGTGATATGTTCCTCGAAAAAGTAGACTATGGTGCAAGAACCCTTACCTAAAGCTGGGCAATAGTGCCCCCAAATACCCCTTATTAGGGACTGTTGTGAAGACCCTTTCGTGCTTGTCTTACGGGAATGCAGATGTAGAAAGGGGTTTCAGTGAGAACAGGCAGATGTTGCAGAGTGAGAGAGAGGCTCTTCCCCTTTCCTCCTCCTGTGCAGTTCCCATTTCTCCGTATAGATGCCGCTATGTGTCCGCGCTGTTCACGCTGTATGCTAACGCGCCCATTCAAACATTCGCTATGTGGTAACCTCGATGAACATAGCACGAGCAGGCAAACTATCTGGCGTAGACTCACACATAGACTCACACATAGAAACACATAGACTGACGAACCAGCAATGAAGCTTTAATTCACAAAGTACAAGGCAGACAAGGTAAGAAGAAAGTGTACACTTCGGCGTTTCGGCGTAAGTGAATATGAGGCGCGTAATACGAAAGTAGCGTCCATAACTGCACAAGGGAATACGTATGCTTGCAAAGAATGGAGAGGTATTCCAAAGCTACACAAATTACAAAAAAGGACGATAAAAAGTAAAAACATTGATAACAGTAACAGTAAAATATATAAAAATTCAAACATACAACGTAAAACTCACAAGTGAAAAATGTGTCTGAGTCTCTCCCATGGAATTAGTCGAGGTTAGAGAAGTTATCCTGGGGTAACGGGGCTAAGGAAAGTGACCCAGCCTTGTGGGAGGACAATGCTAGGTTGGCTCACGGATATTTTTGTAGTTGCCATTAGGGATAATTCTAGTAGGGTGCAGGACAGTTTGTCTTTGCAGGAGATTAGACACTTGATCAAGATGCAGAGTTCGCCGGCATGTTGTGCGACAATGTGGGGACGTCCCTTGCGGAAAAGCATGACACTGTCACGACGATTAATTACGTAAAACTCATTAACTTATTAATGAGATGTTTTCGGGAAAATAAGCGAGGGCTGAGTTGGAGTCGGCCATTATTTCAATACAACGCCTTTATTAGATGCTCTATTCCGAGTATCATGCCAACGGTCTCATATGGAAGCCGTTCAATGCAATCAGGAATGATTTTTTTCTATGGACTTTACACTTTGATCGTAATTAGCTTTGTGGTAATTAATTACTGTTTCTAAGTATTTCCTAAATTTGTAATTAACTTTACGGACCGTACAGCCTTACGGAAGACACCTTGAAATTGTGTTATGGCGGATGATTTAAACGCATCTCTTGTAGCCTAAATCTGTCCGCAATAGTGTGTTTCAAAGCGCAGGCGCTTTTCACAACGTTTAATATTTCACCTTTCCTTGCGTTTGTCGACATTGCGATGGAGGAGAAGAAACAAGGAAGAAAGGTACTCGGGAATCTTCGACGTCGCACGAGGATGGTGTCGTCCGTGTGGGGCCGCTTTCTCCCGCAGATTATTTTCTTTCTTTCCATTTGTTTTGTAAACTTGATTGCGCACAATCCATCGCACAGCGAAAATAATTTGTACGTGACTCTTCCTGAGCATCTTGACATATGAGACAGGATTTCGAGCCATGCTAAGTGTTACCTCATTGTCGAGTGCAGTGGTCTTGTTCCTAGTAAGTTCCCACCAGTGTTTGATGTGGTATGTAATCTCGCTTGGTGTCTTTCGTTTGTCACAGATGTGTTTTATTGCGCAAATAGACATTATGTCTGCTTAATAAACCCTACTTTGAGTGGCCTCTGGGCAGCAAGCGGACCTTTCGTCACATTATTCCCATAACTTGAAAAAACACAAGCTTAGCAGTCACATTTGCTGAGTAACTGCGAGTGAGTTACATTTGAGTTCAGTAGCTTTTCCTGTAACTCCACTGCTTTCAGAATCATGTAATTTTAACCTAATTACGTTTTTCAGTAACTTACGTTTCTCTGATTATGAATTGGTTGATATTCCTTGTAGCTAATACCTGCTGTCACCCAATTCTGTTTCTGAACGCCGAGACACCACGCGTGTATTATTGAACCAATGAACATCATCGTTTTCGAACACGTATTCTTAAAAAATATATCGTTTTTTTTTTCTTCGCAAAGGTGGCGTATCTTCATTAAAGAAAGAAATATGAGACAGGAAAGATATCAAAATATAAATACCGCCCACGTGACTTTGTTCTTTTCTTCCACACACACCTTTCTTCCATGAACCGTGGTACCATGAACATAGCACAGGCACCTGTATTCGCCGCGAGATCAAACTGTAGGAGGCGCTGTTGTGAAGCCCTAGTTAAAGCTTTAGCCATAGAGTGGGTTACGGCATGATCCGACGCAGCAAGCGGACGCTATTCTACTGGCTTTGCTTTAAGTTTCGCAGTATTTCTGGATGAATTGCCCATGCCAGGGCTTCACATGTTGCCGGTAAATCTTCTTGTATGTTCAAACGCGTACATAGAACGCCCAAAAAGGTGTGAAAGTTGACAAAAAGTACATCACAGCGAAGCGCTAGAATCGCGAAATTGTGAAAAGAAAATGTCCGGCATGTACTAGGCCTCCAGTAAGCGCTTCACAAATGAACAAAGCAGCAAGGTTTGAAGGGCTTGAAGGGTTTCCAACCAGAAAACACTACCATGTCACCCATTTAGTCACGATTTTGCTTTTTGGTGTTCTCCCTCAAACATCTTATTCGTCACCTGCATAGTCTTTCGCACTAACTTTTTTGTCTCGGATCGGGAAAATCGAATAGAAAAAGAAAAGGAAAGGAAAAGAAGAAAATCGTTCCTCGCTAAAACTGCTGCCTCCACCGTGGTTCCCGTAAGCTAAGCGTATAAGTGCGCAGGAACACAACACTTCGCTTCTCTTCTTTTCTTTTTCCAATCAGACAATCAATCGACACAACCTTGGGACAGGATAGTGCAATAAGTATAGAAGCACTTCGCTCGCTCTTTTTGCATCGTACAACAGTGGTGGTTATTAAGGTTGTGCAAGACAGCCTCGCGCAAAGAGATCTGGAGCGGGATTCATGCTACGATGTTAAAATATGTTACAAGACGACCACATCTGTGAGGTGAACTGACTTTGTGTGGGGTGTTACTGGTCAGGCAATAACTATGTAAACTAAGTTTTGGTTACAGCAGCTGTTTTATAGTGAACGAGCAGGTACATTCATAAACATAGCGTTGCACACGCGTGCGTCATAATACACACAAAATACATATGTTTTACATTTTCCGATTGCTGCGCTCATAAATGTGTTATATAAATCCTACAAGGAACGTTAGGGGATGTTGGCAGTGTTTTACTTGCATGCATGTGTTGAAATGGTAACATACGTGAAAGGTCTAAGGTTAATTCTGCCATACTGTGAGATGAAACTAGATGAAAACCTTCGAATTCACACATTTCACGACATTCATTTCACGCATACATTCACTCTTATATTGCACGCGTTTGATATAGTCATTCTCTCGATGCAAGTTTCGTACAGCCAGCGGCGAATATATCGTGTACAATCCGAAGAGAGAACGAAGTGACACAGAGACCGTTCTTTAAATGACTGTGACACCGTTCTACTTGTAATAATAATAAAAAATCTATTACAACATTAACCTCAGCTCTCGGTACATTTTGCTTGACACACAGAACCGCGGAGACGAAACATCATAAAGAGCGGACCCTTGATGTATACAGGAACAAATGCACATCCTGTATTTTTATCTTCTGCAAAGGAGCCTATACTGGAGGAAATATATCCTCCAATAAATTACCTTAACTCATTTTGAAATTATTTCCAGAATTCAAAGTCCAGAAACACAGCCTTCCAAGCACGTTTTTGGCACGACAATCGCAGGGAAAGCGCTCCGCCCGAAGCGGGCATCCACACTACGACAGTTCATGGAGCGGTCACATGGCAGCGATACTGTTCGGTCTCACGGCGCATGCAGTTGACGGGGGAGTTTTGGCATGAGAAGGTAACATGGTGGTGGAAAGGATGGAAATACAGTAAAAATCGAAAGAACATAAATACAAAAGCAGGGGCATCAGAAGCGCAACATAACGCGAGCCCAAGGGATTACACAGGAAGCGAGAACGCATGTAGGTGACGTTCGAGGAATTAAGGATAAAAGGGGGTTACGGCGACGGAATGAGGACACAGGTCCGGAGTACAAAGGTGACCAGTGGACCGTCAGAACGTGAAGACTGAGGTGGTCTCAGGAGAGAGACAAACGAAGAAAATATGGAAAGAAAAATGGAGAGTTGCTTTGCAATTTGTGTGTGTGTTTATAATTATTTTCTTTAATTTTATGCGAAAAATGATATTTACGGGTTAAATAATTGTAGTGGGCCAGCGTGGGCGTTCAAACCGGGAGGCTTCAGAGGCTAAAATTTTGCGATTAAAAACGATTCGAATTTTTGTTCCTCATGTCACTGTTATAACCCAATTCAAGGACATCAATTTTGAGCTGTGTACCAAAAGCGTGTACAGGAACGTTTAAATGTGTAGAAACTGGTGTAGGATGGTTATTAACAATGTCAGAGTTCTGGCCGTAAAACCTTTCCCTCATGGTGGTCGAGGTTTTCACTTGACTTGGCCCCCTTCTTCCACCGACACCTTCCGAAATAATTGTCATATGTTTGTTTTTCTTTCTTTTTCGATTGACTACATCTGGTGTTCATCTACCGCATTTTTTTCTTTCTTTTGCTGCCATACACTTAATCACTTAAGCATGCAAGACATGGCTACACCCTTGAACGTTAAACGCGAGTGTTGTGTTAACTGAATGTGGGTTCGTTCTTTGTATTGATTTATTTGCTGTGCTCTGGCTGTATTCAACGAAAACACGGGCAACACTCAGGTGGCTTAGGGGTACGGTTATGTGGTTCGTCCTCTGGAGTCCAAAGAATATGGCATTCGTCGTTGAAGGGTTCCTCTACGGGACTACCACATAACTTCATGAATTGCTCACTACAGTTCTTTCCCTGTGCATGTGTCACATTTTTCGGTGGCGCCCACAGTTCGCATTCTGAAAACGTAAAATACGTATTAGTTTACGATGAAAGATGAAAGTCACTGAAAAGGTTAGCCAGCTGTAGGACTCGAACCCACATCTTCTGGATTACCGGTCCAGGGCTCTACCAATTGAGCTAAGCTAACACGCCTTCTCAGCGACTTCCAGGGTGCGTCATCTGAAGGGACAAACCAGTCACTCTCTCTCACTCAACCTCCTTTCACTCTTACATTTTTGCACACTCATACACACATTCATACGACAGGGATCGACGCAAGCGGCAAATGTTGAACATGAGAGGACTGATGTTCTGAGGCTGGAACAACATAGAAGGGACAATCACATACAAGGCCTTGTATGTGATTGTCCCTTCTATGTTGTTCCAGCCTCAGAACATCAGTCCTCTCACGTATTAGTTTACACCTCTCATCCATGTCAACTCAGAACAAGCAGCGTTAGAGTACTTAAAACGATTATGTATGTACCTTTATCTCCAGTCACACTGTCTGTACTCTCAAAAACTGCATGCTTTATGTTTTACGCCAGAACATTTATGCAGTAGCAAGAACCTTTCGTCGTATAAACAGCGCAAGCGTTGATGTCCGCATCCTGACTTTTAGTTGACTACATGTTAGTTTACACCTTTCATCCGTGTAAACTGCATGAGGTCAAGCGCTTCAGACAGTTTATCACCAGTCACTCTGCTTCTGCTATCAAAAATTGCACTGTATTTCACGCCACAGCATCAGTGATGACCCATGTTGTGCATTTGCAACAGCGAATTCCGGCACGAAAAAGACAGAGTTTTAGTAGACCGTTACGGAGCGAACGGAAGGAACGCTATTCCCGACGTGAGCAAGAGCGCGTGCGCACGGACGGAAACGTGGCTTCCGCGTTTCACGTTGGAACGATCGGCTCATCTTTTTGCGTTCCGTCCTCTACGTTATTTTCGTTGCGCAAAACTACATGGCTGCCTGCAACACCTCGTCGACTGTGTTCGAAGTGAAGGCTGCGAGACTGCGCTTCAGTACGAGGGACTACATCTTCTTCTTATAAGAAGCGGTATACCTTGTACCACTCGAAAACACGAACTTCTGGTCTCTGGATGCTGCCAACCAAATCCGAGTGAGCAACAGCGTCCGCCATAACTGCGGGTGATAGTGATGCACTGACCTGCAGGGACTATTCGTTGTCCTTTCGTTTGTTGGTGGAACAACAAATTAATTTTCAAACGCAAAGAAAACAAGAACATGCACGAAAACGTAGTTATTTTAGGCAGTTCGTTCGGAAACAGATACCTAGATAATTTGGGAACGGTAGTTCATGTTATCGCCGTTGGATGGCAACACAGTTCTTACCGTACCGTTCGTAGCGTTGCCTGACGATCTGCTAAAACTCTGTTGCTATCCGCTTGACGGTAGCGAACTACGTACTCTGCGTTAACGTTGCGTGCGTTACGGAACGGTCTACTAAAACTCCCTATGAAGATAGACGTCGCCAGCCGTAGCGTGCCCGTGCGCTTATATTTGGTTCTCTCTCAGTGCGCGTGTCTCACTTTTTCACGACTTGGGGGCCGCTTGTCTCTGCACAAGTAATTATAAAATGGCGTGCTCTGAAAACAGGGTAAGTAAAAATGCTTTATTTTCCGAAATATGGACATATTTCGATGTTGAAAGCTGGGTCTGTCTACGAAGCGTTTGGAAGCAAAGCGGGATGTAGTTCCGTATCGGGACCACTGGCTTTTCGTAAACAAAAATAAATGAAAGAAAAATCAAACGCTTTTACGTGAAAGAGGGAGCTAATTAGTAACGTAATTAAAGATGAATGGGATATACAGGGTGGGTGCAGATAAAGTAGCCACACATTTTTGCACGTATGGCGTTCCCTCCTTATCGCATGAACGTCCGGTGGCGCGGGATGACGCATTTATCCGGTACAAACGCACAAAAAATAGTAGTAACTCAACTCCACGCAACAAAAAAGTTACCTACACAAACGTTGCTCTCCGTGCATCCTGATTTACGTATGCAGAAGTCAATATGGGGTCACAGCACAGTTGTGTCTAGCTACCTCTAGGCGTACCAGATCTCGTTTTGTTTCTGTGTATGTGGCACCCCCAGCGGTAGGGCGATGCAACTGTGCTACACTGCAATGTCCCATTGGAAATACACGGAGCGAAGTTAACGTTGCTAACGATTTTATTGCGCAGAGTCCGGCTACCACAATTTTTTTTTCTCGATTTGCACCGCATACATGCACCGTCCTGCGCCGCCGAAAGTCCGTACGGTATGCAGGGAACGCGCTATGTGCGAAAACGTGGAGCTACTTTATCTGCGTCCACCCTGCAATGGGATTGACTTCCGCCATCTTTAAACGGGCACAGTCTCATGCCCACACCGCCTATTGCGTCCCCGGGCCACACCCTCCCATCTGTGTAACCTAACATAACTAAAATACGCTTACCTGACCTAACCCAAGGCTCATGCCTTTCGCAAGATCACCAATCCAAACGTGATCTACCCCGATTCAACGACCCTACCTCTTGCAAGACATCAAGTTTCGAGTCCGTTAGGCTTAGCATTCCTATGTTTCTTCCGCGCTAAAAGTGAATCAGATGGGGTTGTTGAAATGCATATAAAAAAGTTCTAGTCCACAGAATTTTATAATTCTTGCATTTTTAGATTCAGTATATGACCTTCTTCCACATCTATGGAATATTTACGTTCCAAATGCATTCACTAATTTTTAAAAACGAGTGGTCCTGATACGGAACTACAAGGTGGCAAGGCCGTAGCACATGTGCAACTTCGGGCAGTAAGTCGGGTGTAATTTCGGTGTTGCATATGCGCAACAACTGCTCATTTTAGTAGTACCGCTTGCGGTGCTGTTCCGGGAAGATCTTTTCTTAAACTTTCACAACCGTTATTTCATAACCGTCATTCTCCTTCTTGTCATTAAACGCTGTTAGGCTTAAGAACCTTTTCGGGTGATTGTTGATTTCGCATTCTGCATCCTTTTATTAGTTGCGTTTGGTGATTTTACGTTTGAAGCGCAGAGCGGCATACAGGGTGTAGCTGGGTCTCGTAGATTCAGACGCCGGCATTGGATAAGAGTCAGGAAGATCGCATCCTGGTTTTTAATGTAAGAGCACCTCAGGAGTATTTCGGGAAGGATGTGGACGCCTGTAAGAAGGTGGCCCCCGGCAGAGTCAGCGGTGCACAGAATCAGGGTTATGGTTTCTATGAGGTAGTTATGAATAATATGGAGGGTGTCAGGTTACTGAAGGAAGAGGGAGGTGTAGTGATTGGTGGAAAACGGATAGAAGCATATTATTTGGGAGCGAAAATGCGAAGCATAACTGTATTTCGATACCCCGTCGATTATCCGGACACCGATCTGGATGAAGAGTTAGGGCAGTATGGATTGATCATTTAGACTCAAAGGGATAAATATGGTGGAGAGCACGAAGACTGTGACTCTGGAACAAGACTGATCATCGTGGAGCTTAATTGAGATCTTTCAAATTTTTTGACGGTGAGGGGAGTCAGAATTGAGTGCCTGTACATGGGATCACACGGAGTGGCGTGAAGTGTGATGCAAACTCATCACCTTGCTCGTGAACGTAAGGTTCATAGATGCCGCTGGTGTGGGTCTTACAACGAGGTGGACTGTGGGAAATGTAATAGCGATCAGGCAAGAAAGAGGAACGTCCCGGCAGATGTGAGGTCATCGGTACGGGGAGGAACTGTTGAACCAAAGAGTACACCGTGAGTGTCAGAGGAGAACTTTCCACGTTTGGAATGTACAGAGCAGCAGGAAGTGCACAAGGAAGTTGTAGAGGAAACAAGTCGGTCACCACAATGGTAGAGAAGGATGGCGAAGTTAAAATGAATGAAGTAGTCAGTGGAAGTCAAGAGGGAGAAATATGGGCATCTGATAAGCAGCGTGAGGCAGAAGAAAATGGTTTAGAGGATGAAATGAATGAAGGTCAACAAGGGGGAAGAGGGAAGCGGCAAATGATGATGGTAAAAGTGAAGAAATGGAAGGAAAGCGAGGGTCAGAGGCTGGCAATGGCAATGTTGAAGAGGAAGCAAGCCTGGATTATACTTCCTGTGTAACAAAAACAAAACGAATTCGTAGAAATTTTTGGGGAGTTAACCGTATCCTAATTCAAGAGACACATTAGCACAAACAAAAAGAAGCAAGGAGTTCGATAAAATATTTAACACAAAGTCGTACTGGAGTTATGGAACGTACAACTCAGAAGGGTTGGAATTATGTTCCTACAACCAAGGAGCATAAGACCAATTAAATTCGAAAAAGACATCGTGGGAGAGTAATTACAGTGGACATAGCACACAGAGGAGGAGTACTTAGAGTAATTAACATATTAACGTGCATGGGCCAAACAGAGCAAAATAATCGGAGGAGTTGTATAAGGAGGACCTTCCGTATATTTTATTGGGGCTCACAATTTTATACTTGGTGGGGAGATTAACTGCGTAACTGATACTAGAGACACATCACCAGGGAAACATGCCAACAGTAGTGGTGCTAGACACTTGGAGTGGCGGTCCCAGCGAAGTACTTTTTTTCGGGGGGGGATTTTTTTTTTATCATTAAAATCAATTATCCAAATTAGTCGCGGAAGGCTAATCCACACTTCGGCCTCAAAGTGTCGCTGTACTAAGTCGTGCCATACGTAATACAAGAGGCTAACGGGAGAAACTGTTCACTAATGTAATTAGGTACTCACTCTTAGACTCGGGTACCGTTCTCATTTTAAAAATATTGCATCCTAGACGATCTCCGTACACCAGGTCGTATGTGAAACCACCGTGCGCTGTAAAGACCACAATTTGGGTGTGTGTATGTACACTAATAACAGCAACTATATTCTTAAGATCGCGATTGGGGAGTCGTTGGACACTGTTCAGCAAAATAACAATAAAAAACAGTTCATTCAACAACACTTCGTTCGGTTAATGCTTTCTCGGGAACTGATCAGTTTATTGGTAGCTTTCTCGGAATTGAATAGGACGCAATTTTGCAGAATGGTAACACGTTTAGACGGCAATGTGGCTGTGGACAGATCATTGCCGAAAAGTAGATATTAGTAAGTTATATGTTCCACATGCAGCTCAAATCTCCGGCTACTAGCACTGCACAAGGAATCTATTAGAAAAAAAAAGAAGCTTGCTTCTATATCTTTTTATTACTTAATACTTAATTAATCGATATATCCATAGTTCCTATGACCAATATACTCGTCTCGCCTATCCATTCTTGTGAATCTTGTAAGACAGTGGTCTGCTGCTCTCTGCACGTTCGTGCCACACGATATGCCATCTTCGCGATATTACGCATTGATTAAAAGGTATTCGGTTTTTTTACTTATTACGGGAACTCGCTAGTCTAGGTGGAACTTTACTTACAGCCTCCCTTTGCTGCGACAGTCATTTCCCAGTCTTTTGCTGTTATAGTGTAGTCTGCAGATTTGCTGCGAATATTATATTGTTCACTGACATTCTAGTATAATTACCAACTAATCAATTAATGACTAACTTACAATGCTTTTTCACCTTTAGGGCGAAATTCCATTATAGTTTCCAATTTATGCTTGTCATCGTCCTTAGACTTTCGTTTCATGTAGACACATTCATTCCTGCCACCGTCCTTTGGATAACTTCTGCTAACCAAGTAAAACCCTTCACTTCCAGTGAGTAGCTGAAAGAATAAATCAGAAAACAGTTACGGCAATTGCCTTTAAATTTTATTTTTGCGGTACACATTTTCTGCTAAATATACACTCTTGGAGATGAAGCTCACCGCATAGCACGCTCCTAGCCAACCAGAATCTCGAATGATAGTGTTATCTGCCTTGATTTGTTCGAAAGGACTCATGTTTTCGATAGATCAGGGCAGATAACGATATCATTCGAGGTTATGGTTGGCTATAGGAGCGTGGTAGGCGCTGAAGTTCATTTCTAAGAGTGTAGGCTGTGCTATCACCGAACATAATGACATGACACAAATATGCAGTACTGATGATGACGCGGAGGTCACAGGACAAGGGACTGTTAGAGGTCGCATTTTCCCAATAAGCAGGTGCATTTGAAGCTCTGTCAAACTATATCTTGGAATTCGCGACTGTCCCCACGACACGGCTTCAACAAAAATTAAAATCGGTCTGTGTGATCAGCTTCCACTTCGGGAAATGTCTGGCTCGTGCTCTAAGAAACTATAGCTGACGAAAAACCAGTGAGTGCTGATGACGGCGATAGAACCAACACATGCCTGCACGGGACAAACGAATTATACGAAGAAACGGAGTTTTATACGCAGTTCGGCGCCGAATGGCGCACAAGAACACGGTGCTGGGAGCCTTCTTCGATGTTAACCAGGCGTACGACGCTGTCAGCCACGCTTCTGTCCTCCATGGTCCTGTCGATGCCGCCCTACCTTCCAGAGCACTCTCATAGCTTACTAATTTTCTCTGTGGACGGGAACTGTTCGCCCGCACAAGCCAGGAAGATACAGACCTTGTCACGTTGGCCCATGGGGTGCTCCAGGGGAGTGTTCTGAGCCTCATATTATTTAACATTGTTATGGTTGGCCCTCGAGCTTGCGTCAGCAGGAAAGTGGCTATATCCATCTGAGCTGATGATATTTGTCTCTGGACCAGCGGCAAATCCCGTCCTGCCCTCCTGCGACGCCTCCTTTGACGGTGCTTAATGGCCTCCCGACATCTTCAGACCATAGGTTGCAGCGCCTCCTGGCGCGAAACATTCGTGTGTGTCTTGGCGTCCCCCGAGCAGTTATTGCTGAAACGAACGCAGGAGACCCCGCCGGACGTTCTTCGTTACGGTGAGACCTGCAGACTTTACATCCGCCTTTTATCCCATCATTGGCGGCACCCTCTCGTATCGGAGATCTTCAGGTGCAAGCACTGCAAGGTCCGCTCGGGGATTGCTCAGCTGAAGCCTAACACTCCGCGTTTTCTGGTGAAGACAGTGGCTCCCAGTGCAGCTCCATGGTCTGTGTCAAGCCCAGTCACCCGCCTAACTGTTCCTTGCCTGCTTGGAAGGAAAAGGAATACAGCAACGCGTGTCGCCAAGCAGCTTACCCTGGGCACGACGAATGACAGGTACACGAAATCAACGTCGGTTTTCACTGACGGGTCATATGCTCGGGTTGGCTCGTCCTTGGCATTTGTCATTCCGTCTCAGTCTGTCTCTTACAGTCACCATCTTTCTCACAGAGCATCATTTACATGTGCCGAGCTGTACGCCATTCTATTTGCTATGCAAAAAAATATCAGTCAGCCCAGCTCAGTCCTGGGTCGTTTTTACAGACTCAAGACCCGCGCTCCGGTCAATTTGTCGCTGTGGTCAATTTGGGGATGCGCGGGTTCCTCAGTCCTGTTGTCTTTGACATCCTGCAAGTTTATAAGAATGCACACTGTAGCATTGCAGTGAATCCCCGGACGTTTCGGCATCAACGGCAATGAAGAAGCAGACAGAGCCGGCTTTAAGCGCCCATCAGCACGGAGCTTTTCCCACGGTAATGATGTCTTCGGGCGATGTCAACGGCCCCAAGATACAGGCTCAGTGGCAACACGACATAGCTCACTTCTTTCTCTCGGATGTAGACCCCACGCTTTCTCTCGCACTTCTCCGCGACTACCGCGCCCCTTTCTTGCATTCCTTCACCGCATAAGACTCAACGCTGACGTTACACCTGCCTTTCAACTCCGTCTCGTCTCCAACTCGTCTTCGCTCTGCTCCACTTGTGGAGTGCACGGCGACCTCTGCAACGTCATCCTGGCTTGTGGGCAACCACACGCGTACACTGATGGAAGTTATGCAACGTATTGACAAGCGGCCGTTCAACCTCGCTAAGATCCTCGGACCGTAGTCCAACGCTGCCCACCAGATGCAAGGCCTTCGTCTTCTTGCGGATTATTTGCGCCCCAGTGGTCTGGTGACGGCTCTCTGAAAGTGCTCCCCCATCATCATCCTCTCATCTGTTCCCAATGCGCAATAGGGCAGTGTACCGCCTCAACGGCGGTGAATCATCCACCTCATCATCATCCAATGTATGTGTATGTGTGTATGTTCAGAATACTCTGTTTCGCCACCTTGCGCGCACGTAAGTTATCACTGGTAGGAGAACGTCAGTTTAGTAACGGACCAAAGATCGGTTGAACTGTCCACAGAATTTAGGCGTTCGGCAGTATGTCAACACGAATATCCGCTGCGGTTATTTCGGGACGTGTAAGAAGGTGAAGAGCGTTTATTCTAACGTGCCCAAGTACTGGCTGCTTAGGCAAAGGAAGCTAGTATTGAAGCAGCTTAGTTCGTTCAGTTTATAAGAACATACGGGGTTGTACAGTACAACGCCACAGGGAGCAGTTTCCTGAAGCGTAAGTGCAAAGGCGTCATACGGGCATTTGGAGGTACACTACCGTGATATTTGATAAAGTCTAAACGTCTAGGATGGTTCAGGGAGGGTCACACTATGAAGAATGGAAGGGTTGCAGTTTAGATTATACTTACTTTCCATACCCTGTTGGCAGCGTCGACATAGCAGACAGCGAAAAGAGAAACAACTACAACAGCAATCTTGCAGTCCATCTTGAGTGCTACAGAGCGAATGCTTGATGTAGTGGCGGCGGTTCATAGAAATCCTCGGGCATTCCTAGCCAGTACGATGCAATTATAAGACAGGAAATGACTGGAAATGGGAGGGGGGGTATGTTTATCGAAAACCAAGGCGGGGAAAGGTTAGTCAGGCATGACCGGAAAGACTGGGAAATGATCCCGTTTTCTGGAAACGATAAGCCCATTCACGATCACTCATCGGCATCCTGTCGACTGTACACTATTAAAAATGAAGGGGGTCTAATGGCAGGATAGGCATTGTTATCCACACAAAAGTAGGCGTCGTCACGACTAAAGCAAAAAAGAGAAAAAATAAAGAAAAATATGAAGGATAGAGGATGAATGGTGGAGATGCGTAGAGGGTGCATGAGTTCGTCGGGGAGAGCAAAGTGTTAGAGGGGTCGTTGAGCAAGACCCACCTTCTGCAGAAAGAGAATAACAATAATGAACAATGAAAAATGAACCTCACCACATAGCACTCTAATAGCCAACCATCATTACGAATGACAACATTCTCTTCCTTGATTTGATGAACATGGGAGGCGTACACCTTTGTTGTATCAATTATGCCGTACATAATGGCTACAAAAAAGGCCCCGCCTCCCGTTTTCAACAAATCAGGGTCGAAAACATTGTGATTCGGGATGGTGATCGGGATTAGCGTGCTATACGGTGAAGATTTTTTTTTAATAGTGCACAGCCGACAACATGCCGATGAGTGATCGTGAATGCGCTTACCCTTTCCCTCTAACACATTACACTCGCCGACGAACTCATGCACCCTCTATGCATCTCCACCCTTCATCCGTCCGTGCTTTTTGTTGATTTTTTTTCTTTCTTTTTTTGCTGTAGTCGTGTCGTGACGACGCCCACTTGTGTGTGGCCAACAACGGTGAGCAGACCCTGCCATTAATCCTCCTCCTACTCATTTTTAAGAGTGCTGCGCACGTTATGTGCGCACATAGCCCACATGAGGGAGGTGGTGATTTGAGCTGCCCTAGGCGAAGAGGGGTGTCACATAAACACACAGGGTGGTGATATCACCATCTGTCACAAACCTTACAAACGCCAAATCGACACCATTCCACACATCCAAAAACAACGGGAAGGAAAAAGTACTGCTTGCGACATAGTTGTTTAAATCCAACAACTCGGGGCTTATCCTGTCTGAAGTCGCACCATGTGCTTGGAAGATGGTTTCTTTCGACTAAAAGACGCGTACGGCATGCAGACGTCTACCCAAGTAATGTCACCGTGACGTAATCACGACATTGGTAGACATAGTGAAACCGAAACAGCGCGGACGGAGAACACCGCCGTGTCACTAAGCCGCATTCCTTCAGGAAGGTCATGACTCCGGAGTCGCTTCTTTGTATTTATGGTACAGACAAATGAGGTCACGATTTTAGTCGGTTTGGTACCTTCACGAACATGGTCTTCATATTTCCTGTCCACTGCGCAAAGAAAAGAAGGCTCCACCAAAGAGTTGCATCGTCTCGAAAGTCAATGTCAAAATCCTGTGCAGAATCATGAAGAAGACAGAGACACACGGACACAGAAGATTACTCTCGGCCCCCTTCAGTGTCAGTTAGAGACACTAAAAAAGCTACTTAAATAAGCGTAAATAAATAAGCGTAGCTTATTTAGTGACTCTAGTGTCAGTGTCTTTCGGTCTTCTTCATGGAGCTACACCAGCTAGCCTGCACCCTTTCCCTTTCTGCGGAATGTGGTTGTTAGTACGGCTTAATCCGCGCTTGCTTTGTAGAGAAATACCACGTGTACTCCAAGAGAAACGCATACTCATGAGGTCCTGGAGCATGGAGCCCCGTAGCCTCATTTAGAATGGGCTACCCAAAAGGTAGATCCACCAACAGACTGGAGCACAACAAGGTCATACAACTAATAATGTGTAAGAAATTACAAAAGACTCGTAGAATTTCAAATGCTATATTTGTTGTGGCTTTCTTGTCACTTACTGATTTACATCTATAGTACTTCGGGTCTACCAAGTTGGTGGCGCTGTTGTACCAGCCAACGTAAACAGGGAGAGGTCTATTGTCCACCCTCAAACACAAGAATCGTATATACAGCTGCTTGAAGGGCGGCCAAGCCTATACGAGCTGCTACACACATTTGAAGGAAGATCGAAGGCGAGTGTGTAGAAAGCAGTACATTGAAAGTGAACTACTTTCTTTCGCGCTTTTCTACCCACGGCCCCTGGATCGGTTTACTGATCGTGTAATTACTCTTCCAAAGGTCATTTTACTCTTCTGAGACTCTCCCTGCATTTCAACCGGGGGGGGGGGGATATGTTTAATGCTGCTTTTAACAGGGAATACGATGTGTACGGCCTTATGTATTTTCTATGGGGGAAACTTTCCATTTTCGTTTTTCTCATTTCTCTCACTTTCAAATAATGTGTCCCATTGTTTCACACTAGTATCGTTTGATAGCTTCTGAAAGTACAGGTGAGAGATGTGCTCAAGGTGCTTCGAGTCCTGCAGCTGGCTAACCTTTTCAGTGATTTCCTTCTTTCTTGCTTGATCAGCACGTTGCGTTTGCTAGACTAATGTCGTGGTGATTATTATTATTATTGGTGGTGGTGTTATTATTTCTTGACTGCCCAGGTGGCGAATTTCCCTATTCATTATCATCAGTGTATTTGTTGCTTACCGGGCGCCAGTCGTCGGGTGTTGAATTCAATTTCTCCTTCTGTGTAGCTGTCCAACTCGAAGTTGCCATTTCTGGACGGGGTTTCTGGGATTCAATAGTGCGTTACTTTGCATTGTGATCTGACCAAATGCGTTTTTGATCCCTACAACAGGTGTTGACCTTTCCTAAGCCTTTGTGTTGCGTCCAGCTCACGATGATACATGTGCAGCATTCACTGAAAAGTCAGGCGTCATAGCGGTATGACTACGAAACCGCGTTCCAAGTGTTAGCTTCGCGAGGCTGCGACACAAGAACGCGACAAGGCAGGGGACCCCAAGGTGTGCCATTTCGTGTTTTTCGAAATTGAAATACAAATTTCGAAACAGAAATTCTCTGTTAGCAGCCAGTACAATCTTTGTGCCAACACTTAATTTTCGGTCACACGTTATAAGTAAATGTGTCACTACTGGCGCTGGGATCCGGGATATCAAGAACCCCAAAATCACCCCACAATCCTGCACCCTTCTCGAAAACACGAAGCTCCTCCTCTTGTAGTTCATCAGATGTACTTGGCACATACGACCTCTACCTACCCCCGCTGTTGTCACATCTTCACCGATGCGTCTGTGATGCCTGACACGTCTGGGGAAGCCACAGGTACGGACCACGAACAAGCCTACACGTTGCCTTATTCCGTGTCCTCTACTGAAGAAGAACTATATGCAATGCATCCTCGCGATCCTAGAATTCGCCTGCCACCTGAGGAGTCCCGCCTGGGTTCTCCTTACTGACAGCAGGACGTCCCTACTTCTTTTGCTGTCTTCCCGCCCCTGCATCACAAGTGACATGCACAGCATGATCATCCAGGCATACAATCGGATCTGTGCCAATGGTCACGTTCTTCCTCTGCAATGGATTCCAGGTCATATGCGCCTATCCTGCAACTTATGCTCAGATGCGGCTGCACGACGTGCAGTATAAGTTATGACTCATACCAGTGTCCCTTACTGTTTCCGCCTGCCGGATGTCTATCCGCCGCCCGTGTGCTGCTCGTGATGCTCTAGCGTTCAGAGCTGAGGCCATAACGGAAGCTTACAGTTACGAGAGAGAGCGGTTTTGAAAACAGTGCTGATTTGCTACCGTGCCCCGATTTACGTCAGCGTCGTTTATTTGTATGCCGGTATCGTGAGGGAATC
The DNA here is from genome assembly GCF_037126465.1 of Ornithodoros turicata. Lineage (NCBI taxonomy): Eukaryota > Metazoa > Arthropoda > Arachnida > Ixodida > Argasidae > Ornithodoros > Ornithodoros turicata. Next base: position 36,041,926 of record NC_088208.1, on the reverse strand, counting down.
TCACAAGGGCGATATTAGGGAATGTCTCCGTTTAAATGGGGTTGGGGCAGCGATCAAACGATTTCTTCGCTCTGCATTGCGCGGAAAGTCATGGAAAGTGGTTTCCTCATCCTTTCCCCATCGCGCTGTGACACAGAAGGATGCCCGGCTTCGCGGTATGCCCACTTTGCATGGAAAGGATCACTCCAATCACTCTAATTGATGGCCATTTTGACCACACCAAGCAAGCGATCTGCTGACTGCAGCGCCACCGCTAGAGTGTGACGTCAGGCGCGCAAACTGCTCTATAGAAGTGGGTGAGGCGAACTCGATGCCGTGTAAGTACGGTAGCAAATTTTTATTCTGTCTGATTATTTAAATGTTAAATGATAACGAGTACTTTACTTGTTGTTTCGTAGCAAGATGTCGCTCGGAGTTTGCTGGATTCGTTAACTATTTCACAATAATTCCACGCAGATATCGTATTGTGGGTTGCTACTGATGCTCGTAAGTCCAAAGTCCATGTGGGCGGGAGAGCCGTTACGAAGTTTCTCCAAAGTAGCTATGGAATTTCAAGTGCTTGTAATGCTTTTGAAACACAAGACAGAAGCAAAAACGTGTTGAGGAGAAGCCGTCTGATTGAGCTGCGGGATGAGCCAACTCATGAACACCACAGCTGCTGGTTCTACTCTTTGACCTTTAGCCTCTGCAACCTGCCCCTTCGATCTCGATGACAATTCCAATGTCAACGAGCAAATGTCGAGCACTATTCGATAAAAGAAGGCTGTGCGAAAGCGAATCCTGGTGTGCTGTCAAGTTGCACTCTCGGGTCCTGTTCGCGCAACCTTAGGACAAGGCTCGCGGAGGCCCTGTGTTCCGCGAACCCTCGGTTGACAAACACTACCCTAGGGTATTACTGTCTATAGATGGTATAACAAATGTCAAGCAAGACATCATCGGTTTCCACGCCGAGACTGGGAGGCAACACGGGTTCGACTTCCGGCACCCGGCTGTGCTGTCTGAGGCTTTCGCTGCGTTTGTCGAGGACTTTCCAGACGAATGCCGGCACAGTTCCCCCTGAAGAAGTCGTCCCAGGACGCATACTAATCCCCCTGTCCTCGACTCCTTCCTGCTGTGCTCTCTAATCTGTCCAACGCCATCTGTACGCCGCTCATAGTCACAGTTGCTTCGCGCCGCTAACACGGAATTAAAAATCCAGGGCGTTACATTAAAGGCCCGAGATTAGGACAAGTAGTGACATCCATTGATCTTGCCGTCGTGCCGTGCAAACCTACGCTGTGGTCGCCATTAAAGCTCCAAGGTCACGGCGGGAAAGGGAAAAGATATCGCAACTTTTTCCCAATCCGGGGACATTACGTTACATCTGCATTACATAGTCTCATGACGACCTCTTGTGGCGAGACACATAAACACGATGAACACGCGACAAATAATCGGAGCTAATATAAAAATTGTTCCTTGAGCTATATGGACATGCATATACAAGGCGTTTTTGTACAGAATTTTTATAATAAAGTTGTGAGGGCTACCTAGATGTCGTCGTTGGCATCATCATTTCAGGAGTTTTCCACCAAAGTAACCGGTGCAAGTGATGTGGGGTTGCGGGCCTGACACTTGAAGTCATTTTAATTTTTCTTAAAATTATATTGCTTTTCTCAGATAGGCTGTGCGGTGATGTGCGGATGTCCTTTGCGAAACAACATGTAACTACTGGATGACTAATTACTTAAAATTCGCTAATTAACTTATAAATTATGTGTTTTCAGGAATATACGCGTTAGCTGAATTGGAGCCAGGCATTACTTAGTTAAATGCAGCTCCTTTATTAGATGCTCTATTCTGACTATCATGCAAAAATCGCGCGAGGATGCTATCGGCCGTGCACGGACACTTTCTCCCAGAGGTTTTCTTTTTCTTTTCGTTTTTGTAAATCTGATTGCGCAGTGACAATCCATCGCACAGCGAAAACATTTTGTACGGTGTCTCCTCATGGAAAGCTTGACATACGAGACAGAGTTTCGAGCCATGTTAAATGTTACCTCATTGGCGAATGCAGTGCTCTAGTTCCTAGTAAGTTGCAACTACTTTTGTATGTGCTATCTCATCTTTCTTGGTGTCTTTTGTTTTGCAACATTTTATTTCACAAATAAACATTAGCTCTGCTTACTAAACCTTACATTTAGTGCGTCTGCGCAGCAAGCTCACATTTCGTCACATTATAACTTGAAGTAGCGCAAGATCAGCGCAGTCCCATCTGCTGAGTAACTGCGAGTGAGTTACACTTTAGCTGTTGCTGTAACTCCTCTACTGTCAGAATCATGCAACTGTAATGTTATTATTTTTTTTTAGTAACTTACGCGGTTCTGATCATCGAAATATAAACGACCAGTATGAGGATATTCCTCGTAGCCCATGCCTGCAATATCACAAATCCTATTTCTGAACGTCTAGGCCACGCGTGTACTATTGAACCAATGAGATTATCATTTTCGAACATGTATCCTTACAGATTACTATTATTTTTTGTCACAAAGTGGGAACATGTTTATTCACAGATTTCCAAGTAAATTGTCCCTTTTTTGTTTTTTTCGGTGTCAGTCACATAGTCAGTGCGGTGTTGTGGTAAGACCACAGAACGGACTCCACGAAGAATGCGCGTTTGTACCACTGGTCAGGAACTTTCCCAGCACCCCCACGTGCCCATAAGACACCCAAAAAAAGCCTGCAACACCCCTCCAAATTGTCTGCCAGAAAACGGGAAAAAATACAAGAGAAAAATAAACAGAAAAGCTGCAAATATGGGAGCCACACAACCCTGCAGAACGCACCCCCCCCCCCCCCCCCCTTGGGTTTTGAACGTATTTCGGACAGTCAGGACAATATTTTAGACAAGGAAGGAGGTACACTAGGCCAGGAAGATGTCCCACACAAATTTGAGGAAACACACTAAGATATACTACGTTTCGTGTTTTCAATTTATTTTATTTAAATTACTCGTAAATTCCTCACAAAGTCGCTTCCAAGGTTCCCGCTACATCAAATAATTCCTGGTGCCTTTGCCTTAGAGATGGCGTCAACGAGCCTTCCTCAGGGTACTCGAGTATCTGACAATTTTGTGTTTTCGGCACTCCTACTCTACACTAATTACTGCTATTTGCTACTCTATCTTAATTACTTTCATTTTGATGCGTACCCTATGTTCACTACATTCTACCGTTGCTATTTTTTTATCTTCATTTAAATATTTTTTGGTGTCTTTGGTGTCTTTTGGATGTCAACGAAGTGAGGCACACCTCCACATACTCTACGGTGAACCGGAGGCCTAGTCAAGAGGAAGTATCTGCTCTCTAGCCTTCCAGTGCAAAATAAAGCGCTAAGGACCACAGATGCATGCACCCGTGTTTTATCATGGAATAAACTTCTGTCACAGCACTGAGGAACTTGGCTAAACAGGTGCCACAGGTAATTGCACCTCACCAGGTCCCCTCGCTGGTGAATGAGTTCTGCCTTGCTACGGGATGTTCCTTAAAAAAGTGGACTATGGTGCAAGAACCCTTACCTCAAGCTGGAATATAGCGCCCCCAAATACCCCTTACTACGGACTCTTTGAAGGCCCTTTCGTGCTTGTCTTACGGAAATGCAGACGTAGAAAGGGGTTTCAGTGAGAACAGGCAGATGTTGCAGAGTGAGAGAGAGGCCCTTCCCCCTTTCCTCCTCTTATGCAGTTCCCATTTCTCCGTATAGATGTCGCTATGTGTCCGCGCTGTTCACGCTGTATGCTAACACGCCCATTCAAACATTCGCAATGTGGTAACCTCGATGAACATAGCACGAGCAGTCAAACTAGCTGGCGTAGACTCACACATAGAAACACATAGACTGACGAACCAGCAATGAAGCTTTAATTCACAAAGTACAAGGCAGACAGGGTAAGAAGAAAGTGTACACTTCTGCGTTTCTCCGTAAGTGAATATGAAGCGCGTAATACGAACCTCTTAACAGACGATAGTAGCGTCCATAACTGCACAAGGGAATACGTATGCTTGCAAAGAATGGAGAGGTATTCCAAAGCTACACAAATTACAAAAAGGACGATAAAAAGTAAAAACATTGATAACAGTAACAGTAAAATATATAAAAATTCAAACATACAACGTAAAACTCAGAAGTGAAAAATGTGTCTGAGTCTCTCCCATGGAATTAGTCGAGGTTAGAGAAGTTATCCTGGGGTAACGGGGTTAAGGAAAGTGGCCAAGCCTTGTGGGAGGACAATGCTAGGTTGGCTCACGCATATTTTTGTAGTTGCCATTAGGGATAATGCTAGTAGGGTGCAGGACAGTTTGTCTCTGCAGGAGATTAGACACTTGATCAAGATGGAGAGTTCGCCGGCATGTTATGCGACAATGTGGGGACGTCCGTTGCGGAAAAGCATGACACTGTAACGACGATTAATTACGAAAAATTCATTAACTTATTAATGAGATGTTTTCGGAAAAATAAGCGAGGGCTGAGTTGGAGTCGGCCATTATTTCAATACAACGCCTTTATTAGATGCTCTATTCCGAGTATCATGCCAACGGTTTCATATGGAAGCCGTTCAATGCAATCAGGAATGATTTTTTCGATGGACTTTACACTTTGATCGTAATTAGCTTTGTGGTAATTAATTACTGTTTCTAAGTATTTCCTAAATTAGTAATTGACTTTACGGACCTTACAGCCTTACGGAAGACACCTTGAAATTGTGTTATGGCGGATGATTTAAACGCATCTCTTGTAGCCTAAATCTGTCCGCAATAGTGTGTTTCAAAGCGCAGGCGCTTTTCACAACGTTTAATATTTCACCTTTCCTTGCGTTTGTCGACATTGCGATGGAGGAGAAGAAACAAGGAAGAAACGTACTCGGGAATATTCGACGTCGCACGAGGATCGTGTCGTCCGTGTGGGGCCGCTTTCTCCCGCAGATTATTTTCTTTCTTTCCATTTGTTTTGTAAATTTGATTGCGCACAATCCATCGCACAGCGAAAATAATTTGTACGTGACTCTTCCTGAGCATCTTGACATATGAGACAGGATTTCGAGCCATGTTCGAGCCATGAAGTGTTACCTCATTGTCGAGTGCAGTGGTCTAGTTCCTAGTAAGTTCCCACCAGTGTTTGATGTGGTATCTAATCTCGCTTGGTGTCTTTCGTTTGTCACAGATGTGTTTTATTGCGCAAACAGACATTACGTCTGCTTAATAAACCCTACTTTGATCGGTCTCTGGGCAGCAAGCGGACCTTTCGTCACATTATTCCCATAACTTGAAAAAACTCAAGCTTAGCAGTCACATTTGCTGAGTAACTTCGAGTGAGTTTCATTTGAGTTCAGTAGCTTTTCCTGTAGCTCCACTGCTTTCAGAATCATGTAATTGTAGCCTAATTATGTTTTTCAGTAACTTACGCTTCTCTGATTATGAATTGGTTGATATTCCTTGTAGCTAATACCTGCTGTCACCCAATTCTATTTCTGAACGCCGAGACACCACGCGTGTATTATTGAACCAATGAACATTATCGTTTTCGAACACGTATTCTTTAAAAAATATATCGTTTTTTTTTTCTTCACAAAGGTGGCATATCTTCATTAAAGAAAGAAATATGAGACAGGAAAGATATCAAAATATAAATACCGCCCACGTGACTTTGTTCTTTTCTTCCACACACACCTTTCTTCCATGAACCGTGGTACCATGAACATAGTACAGGCACCTGTATTCGCCGCGAGATCGAACTGTAGGAGGCGCTGTTGTGAAGCCCTAGTTAAAGCTTTAGCCATAGAGTGGGTTACGGCATGATCCGACGCAGAAAGCGGACGCTTTTCTACTGGCTTTGCTTTAAGTTTCGCAGTATTTCTGGATGAATTGCCCATGCCAGGGCTTCACATGTTGCCGGTAAATCTTCTGGTATGTTCAAACGCGTACATAGAACGCCCAAAAAGGTGTGGAAGTTGACAAAAAGTACATCACAGCGAAGCGCTAGAATCGCGAAATTGTGAAAAGAAAATGTCCGGCATGTACTAGGCCTCCAGTAAGCGCTTCACAAATGGACAAAGCAGCAAGGTTTGAAGGGCTTGAAGGGTTTCCAACCAGAAAACACTACCATGTCACCCATTTAGTCGCGATTTTGCTTTTTGGTGTTCTCCCTCAAACATCTTATTCGTCACCAGCATAGTCTTTCGCACTAACTTTTTTGTCTCGGATCGGGAAAATCGAATACAAAAAGAAAAAGAAAAGGAAAGGAAAATAAGAAAATAATTCCCCGCTAAAACCGCTGCCTCCACTGGTTCCCGTAAGCTAAGCGTATAAGTGTGCAGGAACACAATACTTCGCTTCCATTGTTTTCTTTTTTCAATCAGACAATCAATCGACACAACCTTCGGACAGGATAGTCCAATAAGTATAGAAGCACTTCGCTCGCTCTTTTTGCATCGTACAACAGTGGTGGTTATTAAGGTTGTGCAAGCCAGCCTCGCGCAAAGAGATCTGGAGCGGGATTCATGCTACGATGTTAAAATATGTTACAAGACGACCACATCTGTGAGGTGAACTGACTTTGTGTGGGGCGTAACTGGTCAGGCACTAACTATGTAAACTGAGTTTTGGTTACAACAGCTATCTTATAGTGAACGAGCAGGTACATTCAGAAACATAGCGTTGCACACGCGTGCTTCATAATGCACACAAAATACATATGTTTTACATTTTCCGATTGCTGCGCTCATAAATGTGTTATACAAGTCCTACAAGGAACCTTCGGGGATGTTGACAGTGTTTTACTTGCATGCATGTGTTCAAATGGTAACGTACGTGAAAGTCAAAAGTCAATTCTGCTATACTGTGAGATGAAACTAGATGATAACCTTCGAATTCACACACTTCACGACATTCATTTCACGCATACATTCACTCATATATTGCACGCGTTTGATATAGTCATACTTTCGATGCAAGTTTCGTCCAGCCAGCGGCGAATATATCGTGTACAATCCGAAGAGAGAACGAAGTGACACAGAGACCATTCTTTGAATGGCTGTGACATCGTTCTACTTGTAGTAATAATAAAAAATCTATTACAACATTAACCTCAGCTCTCGGTACATTTTGCTTCACACACACAACCGCGGTGACAAAACATCATAAAGAGTGGACCCTTGATGTATACAGGAACAAATGCACATCCCGTATTTTCATCCCCTGCAAAGGAGCCTACTGGACTACTCCTCCAATAAATTACCCTCACTCACTTTGAAATTATTTCAAGAACTCAATGTCCAGAACCACATCCTTCCAAGCACGTTTTTGGCATAACAACCGCAGTGAAAGCGCTCCGCTCGAGGCGACCTGCATCTCGAGAGAGACTTGGCTCCGCGCTTCTACGCATGCACCTCCTTGGGCAGCGCTGTGGCTCCACCCACCAGCTGCTCTTTCTTCCTGCGCCGGTCGGCAGAAGCAGACGAAGCTATGAAGCAGCGCGTGTGTGGTTCGTTTTCTTGTGGGATCTGTGTTTGCGTTCAACATGTATGAAGCAAGTTGTTGAACTACTTAAGGCAGTGTCTTGACTGAAATATGCTTTGAGATATGCTAGCTTTTCACAACAAGCTGCATGTCATCTAGTAACCATGACACTGACTGTAAAAAAAATGCCTGAGTTTTCTTCTTTTTTGTTGTACTAAAATGCCTGAGATTTCTTCTTAACTTTTGTCCATTGCAAGGAGCCCTCCAGATGTTTATCATCATCTTGTCATTTTTAAAGTGGGGGACATTGCCTCATTAGCTGAAATAATCCATCGTTACAGCACCCGCTTCTGCCTCTTAGAGAGACAGTCACGTCTAGAAAATTCACTGATGCGTGAGAAAGGTTACACGTGAAATTGATTGCCTGATGCACGGAGTTAAAAGGCTCGAAAAACGCAATTAGGGATGGTTCAGCACCCGACCATACGATGAGAATGTTGTCAATGTATACCTTAAGAAGACTAAAGGTTTGATCGGGAAGGATGCTAAAGTTTTTTCTTCGAACTGCCCCATGAAAATATTCGCAAAGAGTCGCCGCGCAATCCGTCCACAACACCGCTATAGCCTTCGTCTCCCCTCCCCCTTTTCCGGAATCCTATTAGCCTGGATCGCAGCTAAAGGGTCAAGAGTGCGTGTCCTGTATTCATACGTGCACCGTCCTCATCACTTTGTAACTGGATATTCCGAAATCCTAAAATGTTATTTCAAGAAAAGTAATTGATAACAGTACAAAGATGTGTAATAAACATCACAATAGCATGTTCCGCCGGGAAGAGCATCGTGTAGCCCATAAACTTTCATACGGAGCATTACCTTTCTAAGCTTAACCATGATTTGTTTTAGCAGTGTTTATTTTGAGGGCATGTATTTTTAGGCGGTTTATTTCAGAAAATGGATTTTGAAGTGTGGATTTTTCACGTTTATTTTTAAATATTCATTTTGGCGTACCGCCCTTTGATTTACTCACCATCGGCACCTTGACATCGCCTATTCTGCCTTCGTATCAAACAATCTATGTATAACTTTTTGTGTGAATGACTACATCTGGGTTCACCGTGCGGCAATGTTTTCCCTTTGTTTCGCTGCTGCCGTTGTTAGTGGTGAGAGTGTCGTCCGGCCATGTATCGTGCCTGTCTCTTGCGTAATGTCGCTCAAACGGAACTCTGCGCGGTACTGCTAATGAATAAATAATAAGCACGTGATATCGTTGTTACGCTGCCATATGGCAGAGCAGGAAGGAATAAAAAAAAGGGCGCGAAGACCACGGTATACAGTTCACCAGTTAGACATGGCTACAATACATGGTTGAAGGTCAAAGCATCCGTGGTGTGTTAACTGAGGATGGGTTCGTGATTTGTGTTGATTTCTTTGTCGTTGAACTCAATCAAGACACGATTGACAATGGGGATGCCCGGGAGGACGTTTATTGTGCTCCGTACTATTTAATCTAAGGAATCGTGCAGTCACTCTGGTATGGGTGCTGTACTGCTGTGGCACATGTGCTTTCGAATTGCGCTTTACAGCTGGTGCCCTGTGCATGAGATTCCTGTCCTTCTGGCGCCCACAGTTCGCATTCTGAAAACGCAAAACACGTATTAGTCAACGTCTGCCATCCATGTCAACCTAGAACAAGTAGGGTGAAGAGTATAATGTCTGTACCTTCATCTCCTGTCGCACTGCCTGTACTCTCAAAAACTGAATGCTTTATGTTTTACGCCAGAACATTTACGCAGTAGCAAAACACATTTCGTTATAAACAGCGCGACCGTTCACGCCCGTGCTTCATGGCTTGTTAGTTAACTACATGTTAGTTTACATCTCCCATCCGTGTCAACTGCATGAGAGAAAGCACTCGAGACAGTTTATCACCAGTCACGTTGTTCCTGCTATCAAAAATTGCTTTGCGGTTCACACCGGTGGCAAGATGTGCGCGTCAGCTTCTGGTGAAGCTATAAAGAAGCGCGACAAGGGCACTGTAGAATGTCGTGCTTGTTTTGCAAAAGCAGTCCTCTGAAGCCGTTTTCTAAGTTGACCACACTGGAACACATAATGAAGCCATCAACGTGTTCCGTTCCCAAACTGAGCTATATTTTTCAGCCAGGTATTACGTAAGAAGCCAGATATTTCGAACAGCGGATTCTTTTCACTCAGCACTTTCAGACTTTATCCCATGGCCAAGTGTCGCCTGATAGCTTGGCCTTCCCTCTGAAGGTCATATATTTTCGTGACTTCTTCTGAAAACAGTATACGAGTTTTACGACGTTGTCAATGCTTCGATTTAAGGCTTAATTAAAATCAATGATCTAAGTTAGTCGCGGAAGGTTAACCCACCCTTGGGCCATAAAGCGCTGCGGTACTAAATCGTGCCATGTGTCATATATGAGGCTTGGGAGAGACTGCTCACTAATATACTATACTCACCGCCTCCCCGCTGTCCTCCTGCTGCCCCTTTCAAGATATTGCAGCCTTGACCATCTGAGTACTCCAGGTTATACGTGATACCATCGCTCGCTATGAAGACCAAAATTTACACGTGAGTGTATGCACACTGTAGACGCAAAATAACAATATAGAGAACATTCCTCACTAAAGGCTTTGGCGAGAAGTGATTTGTTTTTTGGAATCTCGTTTCTTAACTGAATATGAGACAGTTTTGTAGAATGTTGACACGTTGAAAGGACAACCTAGCTGTGCAAAGGTCGTTGCCGGTGGGTGTATATTAGGCATTATGTTCCACAAGGCACTTCACATTTCAAGCTGCTTATAGGTATGCGCAGGAAAATCGATTGTAAAACAGGAGCTTGCTTCTATGTCTTTCTTTTAGTATCGATGAATCTGTAGTTCCTGCGACAAATACGCTCGTCTCAATTGTAAGGGAACCTCTTAGAACTGTGCTGTGTTTATCTGTTGTTGTGTTGTTGTTAGCACGTTCGTGCAACGTGATATGCGATCCTCGCGATAATTAATTTAAAGGCAGTACACTCTTTGTTACTTAACGGACGAATCTGGGGGGAAGTGTACTTACTGTAACCCTGTACTGTAACAGTCATCTGACTCCCACTTACTGTTACAGTGTAGGAGCCTGGTCCTTTGCTGTGAATATGAGATTGTTTGGTTACATTGTAGTATCGTTGGCAACTAATCAATAAATCTCAAACTTACTATTCTTTTGTAGTGCCATCACGATATCCCATTAGAACGTCCAATGTATGTTTGCTTTGTTCTCTAGACTTTACCTTCATGTAGGCACATTCGTTATTACCCAGCATGTAAGTTCTGCTGATCAGTTGAAACTTATCACTTGCAGAGAGTAACTGAAACAATAAAATGAAAACAGAGCAAATGTCTGTAAATTCCATCTTCGCACTACACGTCTTCTGATAAAGATAGGCTTCGCTATCATCGCACATAATGACAGGACACAAACGCGCAGTACTGATGATGACCTGGGGGCGACAGGACAAGTGAGTGTTCGAGGTCGCATTTTCCCAGTAGGCCCGCGCATTATGAAGCGAGCTCAAACTATCACTTGGAATTTGCGACAATCCCCTCAACACGACTTAGACATAACTGACATCCGTCTGCGTGACCCGCTTCCGCCTCAGGAAATGCTCAGCTCGTGCTCTAAAAGACGGCAGTCGACGAACAACCACCGAGTGCTGGTGGTGGGGATAGAACCAACACATCCCTGATTGCCGGTCGTTCGAAGAATATGCCTTTACGTAATGACCATCCAGCGTGGGATAAACAAATTATAAGAACAAATTTTTATACTCAGTTCGTGCCGAATAGTCTGATACGACACCTTGCACGCACGTAAGTTATCACAGGTAGGAGTACCTCATTTTAGTGGTACGGACCAAAGATCGCTTAAACTGTCGACCGAATTTAGGCGTTCGGCAGGATGTCAACAGAAATATCCGTCGGGTCACTTCGCGGTGCGTAAGAAGATGAAGGGGCGTCTATTCAGTTCGTAAGAACGTGCGGGGTATTCTCCAACATAGCTCCAGGGAGATATCTCCTGAAGCGTCAGGACAAAGCCGTCATACGAGCACTTCGATGCACACTATCGTGATATTTGATAAAGCCTAAACGTATGGTTCAGGGATGGTCACGCTGTGAGATATGAAAGTGTTACAGCTTCGATTATACTTACAGTCCATAGATCAGTGCCGGCAGCGTCGACATAGCCGACAACGAAAAGGCAAAAAACGACAAGAGCGAACTTGCAGGCCATCTTGAGTGCTATATAGCGAACGTTCGATATAGCTGTGGCGGTTCCTCGGAACCCTCGGACATTTATACTCAATAGGAACCATCACGTGATCGGAAAGGCTTCGTCATAGACACTTGTGTGTTGAGAGGGTACAGTGAAAGGGAACGTAGTCGCTGCGCGCATTCCGCTTGTGTAAATACACGGAGCACTTTCTCATTGGGAGATGATCTCACCTGTACTGGAAAGAGTAAGCGAATTCCCAATCACAGCGACACTGTGTCCGCTGTAGGGCAGGTTACTCCTCCTTTCGCATGTGCGCATAGGACATACATGCGAAAGGAGGTGATTTGAGCTGCCCTGACCAACAGGTGTGTCGCACACACGCTCGCGTACATGCATAGGATGATAATGTCATGCGTCAAACATTAGCAACGCCAAATAAGCACCATTCCACACCTCAAAAGAGAAGGAGGAGGAAAAAGTACTGCTTGTGACATATACTTGCTTGAAATCGACAGCTGACGGTTTATCCTGTCGGAGGTCGCTCCATGTGTTGGAAGATCGTTTCTTTTTAATACTAATGATTTCTAATAATAGGCTCGTAACGGAACGCGGACAATTACGTTCTATCGGTCTTTTCTCATTAACCATCATCTCTGGTCATCTTCTGGATTACCGCTCGTGATGTGGGTTCAAGCCCTACAACTGGCTAACCTTTTCAGTGACTTCCTTCTTCTATCATTAATTTCTTGGGCACTTGGGGCTTTGTATGTATTTGTTCCTTCCATGTGTTCCAGCCTCAGAACAGCAATTGCTTTCAAGTTCAACAGATGCCGCTTACGTCGCCCCGTAGTGTGTATGTGTGCGCGAACGAGAAAACACGTAAGTGTGAAAGGTTACTGAGGGAGGGAGTGTACATGTTTGTCCCTTCAAATGACACATCATTGGAGGTGACTGAAGAGGCGTCCTGGCTTAGCTCAATTGGTAAGATCCTAGGACCGGTAATCCAGAAGGTGTGGCTTCGAATCCTACAGCTGGCTAATTTTTTCAGTGACTTCCTTCTTTTTGATCATTAACTTTTTAGGCATTTGAGGCTTTGCATGTCTTTGTCCCTTCTATGTGTTCCAGCCCCCCAGAATGTCAATTCCCTTCATGTAGACTTTCCAATTTCTCATATTCTTTGCTTTTCTCACACTTTCAAATGAGATAATTCTGACGACATCAGAGACATATGCAAAAATAAGAGTTTTCCTAATTGTTTTTTTTTTCTTCTAGGGGAGTTTCGGAACTTGAGAAAAATGGTTAGAAGCGATCACGAAACTAGAATTAACTATATTGTTCTGCCACGCCCATTCAATGGTGCAGGGTTAGTCACGGCCCTGCCTCATATTCCAGCGATTGTTTTGGGGAACAGCAGTGGAATAAACACAGACGGGAAGAAATCCAGCGAACCGGTAAGGAAGTATGAAGGGAGTTCCCTCAGGACGAGAACCGCCGATATTTCGAACAGAGACTATCCTTCCGGGCAGAAGAAGAACAGTCCCTGTTCAAAATATTGGCGGTTTTCGTCCTGAGGGAACTTCCTTCATACAGTTATAATGAAGTTCAAACAGATGACTAGGATGGACCTGCTACTTCTCTGCAACCACCATCACCAATTTGCGCATCAACTGCAGTAATACATGAGCGCAACGGGAAGGGTTACTCTGATGAAGAGTATATACATCTTACCAACAGATATGTTATCATCAGAGCCAGAGTTCTTAGGCCCGAGAAAACCTTGTTTTAGGTTCTTATAAAAGGGCGTAAAAACCCAGATTGAGGCACTAAAACTAGCATTATAGGCACTATAAATTGAAATCTTTTTTTCATCTGTAGTTCTAGCTGTAGCTCTTCTAGCCATTGCTCCCGGTTCCACGACACTTTTCAGAAGGACTTGTCGCGGGTAGCATACTGGCGATATACGAGATGGGCTTCGAGCATTTTCTTAGTCAAAGTCTCTCTAAATTTCTTAGTCCTCGAACCCTTTTAAACTTCGCCTTCTATATGTCATATTCGGCATTGCTACAAGGCTCGCGAATGCAGGCAAATATGGAGGATCAAGGTCCAGTCATCAGAAAGGTATGTCATCTGCAGGGACGATGTCTACTTTTCGCCTACAGGAGGACAAGAGGCTTATCAGAGGCTGAGAGAGAATGTTTACCGACATAAGTACTCACTGTCTTTCACGGGTCCCATTTTCCCTTTCAGAATATTGCAGCAACTACCACCTCAGTATACCAGCTGGTGCTTGATACCATTTGGCGCATTAGGGACTAAAATTTGCCTGTGAGGGCATGCGCACTGTTACGCAAAATAACGACAGAAAGCAGTTCACACCATCTCCCATGGCCTAGTGGTTAGGATGATCGTTTTCCACGCCGAGACTGGGAGGTGACACGGGTTCGAATCCTGTCACCGGCTGTGCTGTCTGAGGTTTTCCCTGGGTTTTCCGAAGACTTTCCAGGCGAATGTCGGCACAGTTCCCCCTGAAGTCGGCCCAGGACGCCATACCAACCCCGTGTCCTTCCTGCTGTCCTCTCTTCATCCGTCCACACGGATGACGCAGTCCAGACGCAGTTTCGACGACGTATCTGTTGACTCGCCAACCGTTTGTCGCTAGCGAGCTGTTCATTGCAACCCACGTCTACTTTTTCTCGCTTAAACACGTGCTTCTCTGGAAAACTGTCAGGGCTTATTTTTGCGATATAGCAATACCCAATCAGCGCGACAAAGTCACCTCGTAACTCCTTACAGATAATGAGTGAAAGATTTCTGGAACAGCCCGTTACTAACAAGCTGTTCATTACAAACCCGGTCTGCTACAACACGTGCTAGCAGCTCTGTGCAAAAGGAAAAGAAGATACACACATTACTGGTAACCACACGCTTAATCAACGATTCAGCGTTGTCGTTCTCATAATGGATTAAAAACAATTACAAACCCCCAGTGCTGGGTAGGACGAGGACAGAGGATAAAGGACAAGGACCAGCACTGATGTCCTTTTATCCTCTGTCCTCGTCCTACCCAGCACTGGGTTTTTTTTAATTGTTTTTAATCCAATATAAACCAACCAGCCCAAACGCTTGCTCTGCTACACGTTCGTTCTCATAACACCGTCACGCCATGTTGAATCATCGTTGCCTCATTCGTCGTCTTTGTTTGTTGTGTAATCAGAGTTCACAATAGGCAATTTCGTCTTTTTTCTTCCTTCTGGCAATATAAGTGACGATGTTTTGCGACCAACAGCGGCAAGCTATTTCGGCATCACCCCCCCTATCCCATTCCATACTTTAGACATCATGTACCATTCAGCTGCAAAGTGTGACCTTTACAGACGGCGTCTCTGGCCAGTAACATCGATCAGCAACAGTTAGCATGATCGCTGATGGACTAGGCAAATGCCTATTTTTTTTTTCTCGTGTGATTCTAATAGTGCCTTTTCAATACGCGAGCACGAACTGGGTGCTGCATAGGCAACGGATTCGAACCCGGCCGAGGACGCCAGCAACTTGGTGGCAGGGTACAAGGTGCTTCGACACGCAGTCTTCCGCGAGGGACGTTACATACGGGGCGCCGTGTGATGAGCTTTCATCGCACGTTAAAGAACCCTCAGGTGGGCAAAAGCAATCCACAGACCGACCGCTGTGGCGTCGCTCGTGATCTCAGTTGTCTCGCGACTTAAACCCCCGAATTATTAAAAAAAAAATTGCACAGGTAACCACCTGTATCGATTTGATAGTGCCTATAAACGCTTATTCTGGCGTTAGTGCCGATTTTAGTGTCGATGCTTTCATTTTGAACTTTTGATTAAACATCCGATAATGCATATGGAGCAGAAAGGTTACTGTTCACAAACAAAAGGCGCCATCTGCGCATGCGCGGGGTTGGTGTTCGCAAAACACACTGGGAATTGAAAATCCCCAGTGTGTTATTCAGTACACTCGCTTACTCGTTCTTTCTCTCCCTTCCAGAATTGCGCTGTTATTGCGTGGGTCGGTATTATAAAATATAGGCACGTTTCGTAACGGTTTTGCCGCAATTTAGAACTCGCAGTGCTGTTTCCTGTTTACATCGAGAGAGTCCCCAGGTTTTTTTATTTATTTCTTTTTTGTATAATGAACTTGACACACGGTAAAATGCTGAGGAGGAGGCCGCGTTCAATGTGAGCAGACTTGATCCCTCGTATTTGCCTGCTATTGCTAGCCTTATGCTAATGCCGAAAACGAAATCTAGACGGCGCATCTTAAAGGTTGGAGCACCAACAAATTTCCCCGAACTCCCATTCACGGCTTTGTTTTTGCGGACGGAACTGATTTAGTCACTTTGTTTTTGCACTTTCAGAGCTGTAGATGAAAAAATAAATCAACAAATTAATAAACACTTTATGGTGCCTATAATGCCATTTTTAGTGCCTAAGTGCCTAAATAGGCGCCTGAAACATGGCTTATCGTGCCTAAAAATCCGGAGTCTAGACACGACACAACCTACCGTTTCTCGCTCGTTTCTGTCGCCCTTAAATCTTAATAGAATAGGAAACAAATAATAGTTCAGTGTTCCGTGGTTCCATCAGCGACTGAAAAAACGATCGGGAAAGCAACGATGGAACAAGCTATAGTGGAAAAATTTAAAAAAAATGTAAAAATAAAAAGTTCTTTTATTAGCAATATAAGTACACCCTAAAAACAAAGCGTCACCGCATAGCACACTCCTAGCCAACCATCACCCCGAATGAAAACAAGAGAAGGGGGGGGGGGGGGGGAAGACGTACGCCATTTTGCGACAATTGTGAACTGCGTAATGCCACAAAAATAGCGTGCGCCACAGTTTTCAGCAAATCAGGGGAAATAACAACGTCGCTCAGGATGATGGTTGGCTGTAGGGGTGTGCTATGTGGTGAAATTCATTTCTGAGCAGACATATGATCACGTGGCTTCCGAAGTACCGTATCTACAGCAACCAATCAAAGAATATCCTGAATCATGCATGCTGTCGGTGATTCCGGTAAGTATGATAACGTCACGGTGACGTAATCAACGATCTATACAGACACACTCTACTGGGGCTCTTTTTGAACGCCCGTTGTTGCTGAAAGGAAGTTCAACGTAAAATGCCAGTCACATTAAGAATGAAAAAACACGTTTACTGTATTCCCTGGCTTCACAAACGACGCAGTCTGCTGTAAAAGTCACGCTTGCTGCGACTAATTTTTGCCGAATGGAAATCGTGAAATTATTATTACCAATTGTGGTGGTGGTGGTGGTGGTGGTGGTGATAGGGCTTGCCGTTGTCGGCCTCACGTATGTGGGCAACGTCACGACTCACGCCCTGGGGGAATGTGCGTCCTGGGCCGACTTCTAAGGGAACTGTGCCGACATATGTCTGAAAGCGTCTGAGGCCAATTGTGAACTCTGACTATACAACAGACAATGACGGCGAATGAGGCAACGCGGATTCAACATGCGTCAACATGGCGTGATGGTGATGTGAGAATGGCAATGCTTAATTATTATCAATTAAGCGTGTGATTACGTGTAACGTGTTTAGTTCCTTTTCCTTCTGCACTGAGCTGAAGCACTTGTTGTGGCAGACCGAGCTTCTAATGAGCAGCTTGTTAGTGACGTGCTGTTCCAATCTTTTCCCAGAAATCTCTCACTCCTTATCTCTAACGAAGAATGAGGTAACTTTTTCAGGCTGATTAAGTATTGTTATTTCGCAGAAATAAGCTTAGGCAGTTTTCCAGACAAGCAAGTGTTTCAGCGAGACGAAGCAGACGGGGATTGTAATGAACAGCTCGCTAGCGACAAACGGTTGGAGAGACAACAAATACGTAATCGAAACCGCAGTTAAAATTCACGAAGCTCACTGCGAATTCAAAGATACAGTCGCCGTTCTTGGACTTCATAGGTTGATGACATTGTCCCGAAACGACGGTCTGATTATTACGCTTCCTATACAAGACGGCGTAACTTTTATAAAGCTCAGGTTTTAATCGAGAGCAGAGCCTGAGATCCTGGCTGAGAGCTTGAGAGCTTGGACAGCACCCAGATAAGGACGACACAGTCAACATCCACAGCCGACAGCTCAGTAGTTATTTGTTCCTCGTGGATCTCGTCCACCACCTGACGCGCGTCAACGCCATCTTCTCCGTCTTGTTCATCGAAGAACCCAGCGACCCTTTAGGATCGCTTGGAGCACAAGCACCGCCCGCCACATTTCGGCTACATGATTGAGGTCATCCCGGCTTGGAATTTCTCGGAGATCGCCACAGTCACTTTGTTCAAAGAAATTAAATTAACAAATGACAAACTGAAAAAGCTCTCTGCCTGCTGATGCCAAGAGGAGTAGTAATGCGATAACATTAGTAGAAGTACATGAGGAAATAATTTTGAATTGCGCGTAATGGTACGCAGATATGCCTTGCAACTCTTAAAGTTCTGTCCCCCCCTCCCCCCGCTACCCACACACACTAAAACTAGTAAAACAAACAATAGTAAAGTAAAGGATAAAAATAAAACATCAAATAGATTTCAAGAGTGACAGTGCGTGAGAATGTTTCATATGTTTCCAGTTTGATTGCACTATCACGGTAAACAGGAATGAGGGAAAACAAGAAATGGAAATGCACGTTGAGGGAATCAAAGGCTACGCGGCTATGCGAGAGCGGGGGCATTAAGAACAAACAAACAGGTTATGACGAGCGTACCGCGCAAACACCGCGTGTTTCCCGAAGGCATCGCATACGGCATACCTCCAAAAGCTGTTGTCGCTATCGTACAACTTGTTCCGCGGTGAAACTTTATTGAATGCGGAACCACCGAATGCTTGTCGACAGAAGGATCTGCGCCTCATGCTCTGGTGACGCCAAAAAGAAGCTCGACGAGCACACTGAACACACACACACACACACACACACATAAATGGTATGATGATGAGCTGGGTCATTCTCCGCCGTTATGGCAGTACACCGCCCCATTGCGCTTGTGGAAGGGATGAGAAAGTGGTGATGATGATGGAAAGATGTCTTATATAGAGTTCGTCCATTAGTCCAGTGCTGGAGAGGAACTCAGCTCGTAGGCATCAGGTGTGAGGGGTCCGACCATGGCCCGATAATTTTCGCTAGGTCATGCACTCAAGAAAGTGATGGTCGATTTGCAACAGTCCTGTGAAGCCTTTCTCTAAGTTAACCACTCGGAAACACCTAATGGATTATCGATCAATGTGTTCGAATTCCAAAAAAAGTACCTTTCGTACGGACAGGCCTCAAATAAGAAGCCACAGATTTTTCGAACAGCAGGTAGTTCCAACTCACAACTTCAGACAAATCCCTGTGCAAAGTGTCGCCCGATACCTTGGCCGTTCCTCTGTAGACGATCTGTAGACGATATAGAATTTCGTGACTACTTCAGCAAACAGTAAGAGTTCTACAATGTTGCCAACGCTTCAAATTAAAGCTGAATTAAAATCAGCTATTCAAATTAGTCGCGGAAGGTTAACCCACACTTGGGTCTCCAAGCGCTGCGGTACTAAATCGTGCCATGGGTCATACAATAGGCTAATGAGAGAAATTGTTCAGTAATACAAGCATATACTCACGGTCCTTCTTGTCTTCCGATTTTCCTTTCAAGATGTATTTTTATTTTTATTTATGAAATACTGCAGACTCCGTTAGAGTCCGAGCAGGAGTGGTCTCTGACACACACAGAAAGGAATGCAAACGAGTATCTATCACAACAAGCAATTCCGAAGTTATCACATAATGCAAAAAATAGAATAGCAGCGCTTTGCACTTCACGAGATCACAAGTGTTTGACAAGACAAGTGCTACATGCGATAGAGACAGGAAAGAAAACTTTCTAGTGATGTAAATGCAACCTGAGGGATATTATGCCAATCTTCTATAGTGCGGACAAAAAATGAATTTTTAAATCTACTTGTACGAGCATATATTTGCATTAAACTGTATTCATGACTGTGTCGGGTACTTCTAGACTGTATGCTGCATACATACTGGTCATGGTTGAGCCCTAGTCTACGGGTATAAAACATATAGAGGAATTTTAACCGCGCGCATTTCCTTCTATGAGCTAGAGATTCTAAACCGACATCGCGAAGCATTTGTGTTGGCGAGTTACGCCTGTTCTATCTATTAAAAATGAATCTCGATGCAAGGCGCTGAATCGTTTCCAAGTTCACCTATGTCTTCCTGTGTATTGGGATCCCATACCACGGCAGCGTATTCAACCGATGGTCGAACAATAGATTTATAAGCTACGATCTGAAGGTCCTTGCTAGTACAGTGAAGCTTTCTTCGCAATGATCCCAGCTTCCTACGGGTCACTGTGCATATATTTGCGATATGTTTGGACCAGGATAATTTATCTGAAATGGTTACGCCGAGATACTTATACTAACTTACTTTTGTTATGGCAGTATCACCTATGTTATATGTGAACACGAAAGGATTCTTTCTTGCCGTTATGCTCATAAAAACGGTCTTTGCAAGATTAACAACCATGTCCAACTGGGAACACCACTCTGGCACTCTATGTAAACTAATATTTAAGTGCTCCTGATCCTCAATGGATGACACCGGAAGAAACAATATACAATCATCCGCAAACATTCGGATTGAAACCTTGGGACCCACAAAATCCGGTAGATCATTAATGTACAGTAAGAACAATAATGGGCCCAAGACTGACCCTTGGGGAACACCCAATTTTTTTCTATCACGTGTTCCAAAAGCTTGCATGAAACAGATGTTAACGAAATAGGCCGATAGTTAAGAGTATTATGTTTGTCACCCTTCTTAAACACTGTACGAGCGATCCGCCAATCTTCAGGAATACTGCACTGCTCAAGCGAACATTGGAATATTTGCACTAAAAATTTTCCTACCATTTCGGCATATCTCCGGAGACACATATTTGGAACACCATCAGGACCAACAGACTTTTTCACATCTATATTCAACAGCATGGATAGAACACCAGAATAGGACACATCTATGTGGAGATGAGGGCCTTCATCATTCAAAACTGTCACGCAACCAGTATCACTTTCAGTGAATACACTTATGCATTAAACAGATCCGCCATCTCTTCATTGTCCGATATAACAAAACCATTATTCTGAATCTGCTCGACACACTTTTTACGTTCAGAAAGATACCGTCAAAATTTCTGCGGGTTCTCCGTCGCAAAGCGGGGTAATGAGTGTGAGCAATAATATTCCTTAGTTTGTCGTAACTTTCCCTGTAGGGACAGTTTCAGCTGTGTTATGTTTTTCCTTGTCTAAATTTGACTGTCTTCGTAACCTCGAACTCCTCGGGCACTGACTGTCATACCCAGTACAATCCATCACGTCACGGGAAAGGCTTCGTCGTAAACACTTTGGGTTTTGAGAGGGTACAGTGAAAGGGCTGGTTTCGCGCATTTCACTGGTGCACTTTCTTATTGAGATCTGATCCCACTTACTGGAAAGATTAAGATTAAGGGAAATCCAACACCAACACGGTATTCTGTCTAGTGTAGGGGAAAAACTTTGTACGCACAGTCCCCTACAAATTGTTCAACTTCGCAAAGTCAACACGTCGAAATAAATCTTTCGAAATCCATCCTCTCCAATTCGTGGACTGTCGAAGTTTTATGTGTCCTTGTCGGAAAATAGAGCGCTCCTCACTCATGGAATGAGCATTCAAGTGAGAATGACAATTTCGCTCTACTGGAAGTGGGTTGTGTGCACACTCTCCGTGTCTACGTACTTTAAATATCTGTATTTTTACTCTCAAGGAGAACAGTAAAGAAGGGGACTAATTCGAAACGTCCGCTCTAGCTTGTGACCACGATTAGTCGTCCATGCATCCACCAGTTCCACGTGCCGTGCCTACGTATATCCTTGAGTGTGCGGAGGGAATAAGGGAACGAACAAAGAAACCTGCCACACTAATCCCTTTATGCCACGAGGCCTTCCAGCGCATATAGGCATGGAATTGTTTCACCAGCTCAACTCAGGAATGTGTGTGCTATTCTTAAGTTTCGTCGCCTACCCCTGTCACACAGGCATTTCGATCCTTCTCGAATCCGATCTGCATCGAACTTCCCGAGCACGCTCGAGTTTTGACGCTGCTACACGGCCACTTTCAATGCGCATTGAATCGTTGACGGTGTCGAGAATATAGGCAAATGAATAAACGGAACTCATTAATTTCGCGTTTCCTATATAAGAGCGATATTAGTGGTTTTATCGTATACCGATGTAAGCATCATTTGTAGCTTCGCGCGCATGTCCGTCTTAAGTTATGACAGTTCACCGGGGTCGGGGATGCAAATGGCGGCCGTCGAGCCGTCTTGAAATTCTCAATCCTGTTATGGGAACTGTCTTGAGTCAAGCAGGATCAAAGTTCGATCCTGCTTGGAAGCGGCCGTGTAGCACCATCCGATCTGCATTGGGTTCAAGCAGGTTCGGTCGAGCAGGATCGAAAATGCCCGTGTGACAGGGGTACTCTCAAACTGGATATTTCGATTTCATCAACTATTATTGGAAGAAAGATAGTTAATTACGGAACACATTCATTAGAAATGTAAATATTGTGGATATCGTTGAACAGAATATCGTGTTGCCCGCAGACGAACGTACGCGGACTTGCCCGCTGTGCGTAACTATGATAAATTTTGAGAGTGGCACTTGGAACATATCACAAACCTGAGCTAGAAAAAGCGGAAAAAGCAATTTACTTTAGTCGTCATACCACCATAATGTCTCACTTTTCAGTGAAGGTTACATATAGGTCATCGTGAGCAGTGCTGAACACAAAGCCTTAGGATATTTCAACACTTACTTCGGATCAATTTCCATTAGGTTCCGTATCGGCCTCACATCTGACTTTTTCAGCCATATAGACATATCGTTCTGCGCTGTGCGGAGCACAAAGGCCTAGAAAGGTTAGCACCTGTTGCAGGGACCAAAAACCCATTTCGTCGGATCACAATGCCAAATGAGTATCATATATCAGTGAATGAAATGAATTAATATCATATATCATTGAATGAAATGAATTAATATCATATATCATTGAAACGCAGAATCACCGTCCAGAAATGACAACTTCGAGTTTGAGAGCTATACAGAAAGAGAAATTGAGTTCGTTACCCGACAACTGAAATCCAGAAATGAAATCTAATCACAACGATATATCAGTCTAGCGAACGCAACGTGCCGGTTAAACACTGGAAAGCCACGTTGGCCATAATTACCTAGCGGGGAGGATGTAATTACGTTACAGTTACATCATTCTAAAAGTAATTAAGTCACAGGAAAAGCTACTGCTAGCATTCAAGTGTACCTGAGCTACAGTTACAATTACTCATGAAATGTAATTGTGTTACTCTTCAATTACTTACCCAAGCTTACAAGTGGTTGTGGATAAAGCTTTTGATCACAGATAACTAAGAACACAATATTTATTGGAATACATGTTATTACAAATTAAATATGTGTATATCACAAGAAATATTAACTCGAACAATAAGAACATTTTCTTGAAGAGTTCAGACACACGTTTTCTGCCGAGCTGATAGTGCCCACGAAGAAAACACTCTCAAAGTTGTCATCTTAGAAACTTCTCCTCCTCTTTCTCATTATGAAGCCACCAATGCTGAACAACCGTTCGACAGTTGGACTACTTTGCAGTGACGTGTTGTATTTTACGAACATTAATTTTACAAGTGGCAAGTCATTCAATCCATCCAGGCAGGAGGTTGTAGGCATTGAAACATAGCTTGCAAATTGTTGCTCCCATGGAGAAGCGGATTTGTCTTTCTTTCGTGGACATTCTCAAGAACTTGTCTTTGGCTTGGCTTGTCTTGGCTTGAACTTGTCTCTGGCAACTTTGTCATTGGCAGACACAACCTTGCGCTTCACTTCGATGTTCTTCTCATCGATCTTGGAGCTGACATAAAAAAATTCGGGCGTAGTAGGGCCAAGGCAATGACAGAGCCGCGTCAGCAGGCTCTTCTGAGCATGTGGAGTCATTCATGATGACAAACCAGAGCTTCGAAAACGCGTTCCTACAAGTGCGTTTCTCATCGTGTGCGTACGCAGACACCGCTCCATAAAAAACCCAACCGGATTGTCGCTGGCTTGGCCAACAAACTTCATTTGTGCTTCCTTGCAGCGTTGCGGCTAGTCTGTGGGTCTTCCAGTGTCACTGCGCGTAACGAAATTTGGGTGTGTGGAAGGTCACGTCAAAAACGGCTTGAAAGGTAACTCTCCTTCGAGTACAAGTTGCAATAAAAAAGTAATTAAGTTACAGTTGCAGTTACTCTTTTTAGAAAGTACTTAGCTACAGTAATTAATTACTCAAAAAGTAATTAGTTACAGTAACTTAATTACTTGTAATTAGTTACTTTACAGCTCTGCACGGGAGAGTTCAAGGACAATGTCTTTTTGCGAACTACTTGTGGTACATCTCGTGTAAGCCAATAAGGCGTAATCCGCAATTGCAGTGTCACGGTCTGAACCGTAAAGTAACACCCGCCAAGGGAGAGAGAAGGTGCAGGCAAGCTGCTAGTGAAGCATGGTAAAAACCATGAGGCATAGACACAGAAAGACACGCACAGATCTTCAAGTCAACCTGTATAGTTTGCTCCCATAAAATTCGTTATTATAATGACAACCTCAAAACATTGCTTCTACAACCCCCATCGTATACGGGGTGTCCCAGCTAAATGCGAATATATTTTTGAAATATACAGGGTATTAGCTCTAACGTGTCCCGAAATTTTATTTAAGCCGAAGATCTCAAGTGCTACAGCGAGTGCGATAAAAAAAACTGAAAATCGTCTTTTTCTGACGTGCGTATTTCAACTGCGCACGAAATCGGCTGAAAAAATACGATGAGAGGAGAACATGCCCCTGCTCTGTACTAATGGGAATCCATGGAGCCTCAGATTATTATCGCAATGTCTCTTCCTTTGCCTCTCTTCTTGTTTTTTGCAGTGGAACTGTGGGCGCAAAAAAGTTTAGGGCCGCTGTCAGAAAAAAAAGAAGAGAAAGAAAAGAAAACCTCAGTAGTCGCATGGCATCCGCGGGTCACGCGCTGGGGTCTCGTTCATGGCACCCTAAAATGATATGTAGGCGGATGGTGAACGGTTGCCGTGTTCCGCGACCTTGAAACTCATCTATTTACCCTCAGTGCCGTGAGACAATACAGCATGGGTGGTTAAGTTCCAATAATATAATGTTGATATGACCAGCATATACAGAGAGATTTGCAAAGTCCACATGGATAAATTGCAGAGATACGTGGAGGTAAATAAGGAAAACGAAACATTTGGGTCTATTAGAGCAAACAAATGACAGCACAAGTGTACAACATGGAGATATTGAACAATGCAGCGAAATTGCATAAGCATTTCTTAAATTGCTTTGCTTCGGTAATGGAGGTAATGGCACTGGGAAGGCGGTTCCACTCAAGCGATCGTATGATGCAGAAATGAATCGCGAAATGACCTCGTTAAGCATGAGGGAATGCCGAACTTCTGCGTATGATCGGTACGAGCTGAGATATACATGTAGGCTGCTGGATTAACGATCGCCTAAGGTAAATATTATGATACAAAATTTTGTGAAACAAACAAACAAATAATTGTGCAGTGAGTGGAAAGCAGCGGTAGATTGAGGTTATGTTTCATAGAAGTGACACTGGCCAAGGCGGTTGTAAATACCGAATACAAATCACGCTGTCCTGTTTTTAATTTTTTTTATTCTTTCTATCGAGCTCGACTCTGGGCTGTGAGCCGCACGGAGCCTACATATCCCCCCCTTTGGAAGGACTAGGTGATTTAAAGGACTATCACTGATGGACAAATTCTGCGGGCTCTCGGCTACTTCACTTTCACATCGGGCAAGTACGTTGCGAGATGGCTATGTGTCTAACTTCACGCCGAACCCCAGAGCACGTTATCCTTTCTAGCATTACATCATAAACTCATTGCAGTTCTGGTACTACATGTGACCCAAATCTGCAAACCATTACGCGCAATTTAAAATGATTTACTTCAATTTTAATTCAATTCAATAAAATGCAATATTCAATAGTCAATCTTCAAATGATAAAATTTCTATCCCAAACCAACATTCAATAAAATTTATTACTTCAACTATATTTATCGCATTACTGCTCTTTGTGGCATGAGCAGGGAGACGCTTTTTAATTTATTTAATCTTTGTTTATATCTTAGTTGTTTTACTTTGTTTTTAAATTATTCATTTGTTGACCGAATGTATGACCGTACGTAGGCACGGTCATAGGTGCTTCGACTCGTAGGCAGGTCCTTTGTCTCAAAGTAGGACATCGTTGAGCAACACGCCAGCATCGCGTGTTTTCGATGTTCGTCGAAGTCGTTTTAGCGAATGAACTGCATATTGTAGCGATGGTTAAGTTTGGAAGGGCGGACTCGCTGAGCTTTATTGTAGAATCACGACCTTCATCACTGTTTCAAAAAGCGTGGGTCTTATTTCACGACTTGCATTCAGTGCTTGTGTAACTGTCAGTTCTGAATAAACAGATGTTTGTGTGACATTTAATTTGTAGTATT
This sequence comes from Ornithodoros turicata, assembly GCF_037126465.1. NCBI lineage: Eukaryota > Metazoa > Arthropoda > Arachnida > Ixodida > Argasidae > Ornithodoros > Ornithodoros turicata. The sequence continues at coordinate 36,015,511 of NC_088208.1, read as the reverse complement.
CAATTCCTTACAAAGTGTGCTTTTGGTTTGTTTTATTATCTTCTCCGCGAAAGTTGCTTCGCTATTCTCCAGAATTGAACGCTCATATCTCGGTTTCATTTTCGATTTACCATTGTTGCGAACACCTTTACCTACGGTTCTGGGAACTATGTCAGAGCGTTTTCTTTGAAGTCTGCATTCAATTATGACTTTACAAAGTTCATGGCCGATCATTGTATTCCATATTGACGCGTATCGACCATGCAGCATTTGGCAGGTCCGTAATTGCGGCTTCGCTCTGCATTTAACATTGTCGGCTCTGTCCATGGGATTGAGCCCAGCGAATCGAATATATGTATGTATATAGAAACGACCTTCATCACTGTTTCAAAAAGCGTGGGTCTTATTTCACGACTTGCATTCAGTGCTTGTGTAACTGTCAGTTCTGAATAAACAGAGGTTTGTGTGACATTTAATTTGTAGTATTCAATTCCTTACAAAGTGTGCTTTTGGTTTGTTTTATTATCTTCTCCGCGAAAGTTGCTTCACTATTCTACAGAATTGAACGCTCATATCTCGGTTTCATTTTCGATTTACCATTGTTGCGAACACCTTTACCTACGGTTCTGGGAACTATGTCAGAGCGTTTTCTTTGAAGTCTGCATTCAATTATGACTTTACAAAGTTCATGGCCGATCATTGTATTCCATATTGACGCGTATCGACCATGCAGCATTTGGCAGGTCCGTAATTGCGGCTTCGCTCTGCATTTAACATTGTCGGCTCTGTCCATGGGATTGAGCCCAGCGAATCGAATATATGTATGTATATAGAAACGACCTTCATCACTGTTTCAAAAAGCGTGGGTCTTATTTCACGACTTGCATTCAGTGCTTGTGTAACTGTCAGTTCTGAATAAACAGAGGTTTGTGTGACATTTAATTTGTAGTATTCAATTCCTTACAAAGTGTGCTTTTGGTTTGTTTTATTATCTTCTCCGCGAAAGTTGCTTCACTATTCTACAGAATTGAACGCTCATATCTAGGTTTCATTTTCGATTTACCATTGTTGCGAACACCTTTACCTACGGTTCTGGGAACTATGTCAGAGCGTTTTCTTTGAAGTCTGCATTCAATTATGACTTTACAAAGTTCATGGCCGATCATCGTATTCCATATTGACGCGTATCGACCATGCAGCATTTGGCAGGTCTGTAATTGCGGCTTCGCTCTGCATTTAACATTGTCGGCTCTGTCCATGGGATTGAGCCCAGCGAATCGAATATATGTATGTATATAGAAACGACCTTCATCACTGTTTCAAAAAGCGTGGGTCTTATTTCACGACTTGCATTCAGTGCTTGTGTAACTGTCAGTTCTGAATAAACAGAGGTTTGTGTGACATTTAATTTGTAGTATTCAATTCCTTACAAAGTGTGCTTTTGGTTTGTTTTATTATCTTCTCCGCGAAAGTTGCTTCACTATTCTACAGAATTGAACGCTCATATCTCGGTTTCATTTTCGATTTACCATTGTTGCGAACACCTTTACCTACGGTTCTGGGAACTATGTCAGAGCGTTTTCTTTGAAGTCTGCATTCAATTATGACTTTACAAAGTTCATGGCCGATCATCGTATTCCATATTGACGCGTATCGACCATGCAGCATTTGGCAGGTCTGTAATTGCGGCTTCGCTCTGCATTTAACATTGTCGGCTCTGTCCATGGGATTGAGCCCAGCGAATCGAATATATGTATGTATATAGAAACGACGACGAATTCTAGAAATTTATATTTTGCCTCAGACACCACGCACTGCATTGTAATTGCTTGGTTAACGCTGATCCTTTGGGAAGACGCTGCAAAAGCACATTATTCAACATGGAATACGTTTGTATGGTGGCCAGAGTCAAGCCTCTAATCTGCTTACACATACATGAAAGCAGCATCATTTGCAGGTTGTATGGAGAGGACGTAGGCAGGCCTATCGGCTTCCTTGCTAATTGATAAGGCATAGAAAGTTTTTTTTTTTCTTCCTTGTCAGAGACTGTGAATTCGTGTTTGCCTTGGTCGATTTGAGATGCGTTTGCACACTTAAAACTTGACGGTTATTCAATATCCTTGCGAGTGGGCTGGAAAGGCAGAGCACCAACGTTATTCGCTTCAAAAACCTTAAAACGCTTGAAGGAATCACCACAGGCTAGAGATCACGCTATGTCAACGTGGATCATACACTTTTACGTAAGTGGTCGAGATTTTTCACGTCGCATCCCTACAACCCTATAATTCCATTCGACTTGAACATCGTCGATTATTTTGTTTTTCTATCACATCATGTTACATCTACGTCATCGACTTCAACATAATAACAAACAGCGTAACAACAGCGTAATAACAAATCATTAAGTAGTAGGCGCTGACCACCGGCTGCCGAAAAACACAGGGGATGTGGACGCCATTAAATTAGCAATTAGAACCTCCACAGTAATTGGGACAATCCAGTCAATCACCACACTATTTTGGGAGCACCTAACTCGTGTCCAGACCACCCTGCTAGCATTCGAATATCAAAGATGCAGTGTCAACATCGCTCCGGAAAGGCCGAGTGACCAGCGACCGCCATGTTGCTTGTTGACAGCCAATAGTTGCAGGGATCGACGACAGGTGGCTACCTAGTTGCAAGGCATCACACCACATGGCGCCACCGTCGTGGCTATATGCGTGCATGACAGAAAAAGAGGCAAAATACTAGAAGCGGGTAAAAATTGCAACAAGAAAGGCAACTGCTACGGCAAATGCTAAACATGCAACAGCAAGAAGAAATGGCTTAAGACGGGTGCCTAACCACAGAGCCACCGCACATCGCACATCGCTATGAGACTTGACAGCTAACATGAGATGTAAACAGCAACAAATTACTAGGATAGCATTGCTAACAAAGTCCAGGCATGCAACAGCATGGAAAAACACTACACATCGTTGAAAAGGCTTAAGGCAATCGATTAGGCCTAACCGCAGCATCACTGCACAAAGATATGAAATTCAACAGCTGACACATGATGATAACCACAAAATGGTAGGTGTAGGCTAAAAAATGAACACCGCTAAACATGCGCTATACGCACAATGCTACGAAATTCAACAGCATGGAAGGCCAAACAAGTCCAGTCATGCGGGGAAAAGGCTTAGCATAACCAAGGTAGAAATTCGCCAACATTGGGAAAAAAGTCTACCCGCTACGGCAAGTCATTAACGTTTCCCCCGTGGCGATGGAGTGTGCCCACCCGTCGACAGCCAGACCTCAACTGATGCGGCGAGGCGTCGGTGGAGTGACCGACCACACGTCCACTCCCAACGAGAGGCACTGCTCAACTGACGAAAGCGCCTCTCTGCAGGTGCTACGCATTCACGCACACTCCTAGTGCCCTCTGCGCCGACGAGACTGGCTGCCAGCGGTCATCCCCTCGCGGGCGCGTTCCCTGCAGTGCTAAGATTTGGTTTCACTCTCTCCTTTCTCAGTAGCAATGGGTTGCATCTCAGTTTCGGTTTCGGTCTTGTTTCTTCATTTGAGTGTTCCTTTGAAAACACACTATAAAGGGAGCACACACTGCTCTCGTGTCATCATTCTGACCTATACATGGAAAACGTCGTGTAGTTTATTCTCCTGTGGTTTATCGTGCTAAAAAAAACAAAGAACTTCATTAATTTATTCGAGGAACCGTGGAGGAAGCCTTTCAAGTCGACCGCCTTGAAAGGTTTCAAGCACGTTAAGAAATGTACCAGGACAAGGTGAAGGCGCTCGACCGCATCTTAGCGGTGGACAGACTGATGAAAAAGAAGTCCCACCTGAGCCTGGGTAATCTGTACAGGGAATGCAGTACAGGTCTAGAGGACGATGTGTACGTAAAAGATAGGCATTTACAGTCTTGGGTAAGTTACTTCTAAAAAGTAACTGAGTTACAGTTACAGTTTATCTGCCAAAAATAGTAACTAAGTTACAGTTATAGTTACTTTCTTGGTCGAGTAACTAGTTACAGTTACAGTTACTGAGCGAAAGTAACTTAGTTACATTACAGTTACTTTTTAGAAAAATGACCATGAGAGGGTGATACAATTGTTAAAAACATACATGTATTTACATTTACTGAAGTGCGATAAAAGTTGTCTTGCACTTAACCAGAAGCAGTATAAGTTAATACGCGGTTATCCCGTACGGAAAAATACGACATGTGCATGCGACCAGGCGCATCGCGGTGAAAAAGAAGAGCACGGTGACGCGCACGTGTTTCGTAGCGTGTAGAGAGTACGGTTGCCACCAGGCCGGTATTATACCGGCACGGCCGGTTATTTGCACGCTCTGCCGGTAGGAAGGTGATACCGGCAGCCTTTTGCCGGTATTTGTGGCTCAACACCTTTCATAGGGGCTTTTACGGGGTTTTCCTTTCAACATTCCACTACAGCTTGAATAAATCTGGAGCACAGACCCAACTCCGTAGTCACCAGTTGTTTTCTTAGTTATTCATTACCATTACCATTGTTGTCTTGAGCCAGTACACTCGTTCTTTCTCTCCCTGTGTACTCTCCACCCCTCACTTACTTCCCTTTCCCGCGAAGATTTCCTCCTTTCCCTCTATTCCACCTCCTCTCCCTCAGCCGGTATTTTTCAGTACTAAAGGTGGCAACCCTATATCCACTGGAGGCAGGATCCCGTGCTAGGGTGGTGACACTATCACTCACATATGACTCACTCCGACTGTTGAGGGTCACTAACTTAAACTTATTTCTGTTCGCAAAGCTGGAAATTCCAGTCTGGAATTCCCTGCTTGGTTAAGAGCCCAAGGCACGGGGCACGTACCGATTACGGATAAAAGGAAGGAAGACACTGTTAAGGGGAAGTAGGGGAAGGTAGGGTAAAGAAAAAAAAAAGTACGACATTTATTCGAGTAACTAGTTACATTTTGCAGTTACATTCACAGAAATAGTAACTAGTTACAGTTAAAAGCTACTTTTCTGGAAATGTAACTAGTTACTGTAACTAGTTACCACCAAAAGTTAACTAGTTACAGTTACAAGTTAAAAGTAACTTAGTTACTACCCAAGACTGCATATGCATGCCCCATGTCTTTCCCAGAACCTTTTCATTTCTGACATCCTTTTTGCCATTTCATTTCTAACATCTTTTTAAGTGCAGTATATCCACGTTCGTAGTGAACGTGTTGAGAGACTTGAATGACGTCGTGGACAAGCCTCCGTCGCATATATTGTACATGCAGAAATATGCTTCGCGAAGCATGTAGGACGAATTTGGGGACTCTAAAATTAATAAATAAATAAAATAAATAAATAATAAAATAAAAAAAGGAGCTACCACGAGAGTGGGACATGTCGTGCGCTACGCTCATCGTCCTCAACAATCACATGACTGACGCCAATTCCTTGAAGGAGGTTACCATCTTTTCATCCAGTGTTCTCACCACTCTTACATGTCGATCTTCTTACTCGTTCAAAACATTTTTTTCAACAGTAGACATTTTAGAGCTATATCCTACAATGGCAGTTATGTCACCATATGGCGCACCGTGCTCATCCTCCACCAGATAGAACATTTTGGGCAACAGGTATTTGGTAGAAAAAGATTTGAGTATATTCTGGATGCATATAAACAAGCAATGTTGTGACACCAAGCTTATTTACTCGTGGACCTTCACAACTATACACACGAGGATCACAGGTTGCATAGCAATATCTTTCCAGGAGAACGTCAAAATGTCTATGCTCCGAAATGAATCTCCGTCTTCACCTCACTTTACTCCACGCAACCCCCTCCGTGCCGGAGCGACGTTTCGAGATGTTTTTCCTCGTCCGACATGAAACACCTTTCAGAATTTGTCTGAATGTATTGAACGGAAAGGTCTCATTGGCTCTGGATACGCTAGCAAGTTTGAAGAAGCACAAAGGCTTCTTACTTCGGCTCAGCTACAAAAAGATTCACAAGAGTCTGCAACATTTTGGGTGCTATTTGTCTCAGTAGCGAGGGCAGGACATTCTTTTGTTGGTGGTTCCTTTCTTGCTTTCTGCCGTTTTGAACGTTTCCGACACACCCTACAATGGCCAAGAGAATTCAAGTGGACTGCTCCATCAGAAACATTCTTTCCGAAGAGTGACGACATCAAAGTGAAACCCATACTGCAGGCACTATCACATACTCAAGCAGTACGGATTCAATCCCTACCACAATAAAAGGAAGGCATCCGATGCTACGAATGACTGACTATTCGCTCCTCTCTCCAGAGGTTGATGAAGAGGAAGCGGAAGGCGTCATCTTGCAATTAAAAAAAGTTATTTCCTAGGATCACGATGGTTGTGTTTCTGTCTCGGGCAAGCCTATCTGGAACATCTCTTTTTTAGAACTCTTCACTTATATGTTGCAAAGTAAGACTGGGAAGAAACTTTCCTGGTTCCCCAGAGTCTCGAAACTATTGCGCCTGATTTCTCTGCCCAAATGTCGCGGGCCTCAGCAGCAAGCCTCAATAGCATGACGAGTTTTGGAGGGATATGAGAAACCAGAGGGACGTCTTGGGGGGAGCAGACAACTAGAAAAGCACCTCACCTGAGCTAAGAGAAGGCTCTCGCTATTCTCAGAAAGTTGGGCGACTACACTTTCCACCACCTGGTGAGAAGAAAGTTGAACAGAAGACACATCATTGCCCTCAAGATAAAAGATGTGTGGAACTACTCCTGAAATCTGACACTACACTGGTGAAGCACAGCAAACAGCAAACGAAGTTGCTGTACTGGTGAAGTACGGCAAACATAACGCTGCCATGCCTGTATTACAACAAGGATTTGAATATTTGAGGCAAAGCTTTGGGGATCACATTGAGCTGTACACTGATGAGTCAAAGTCTAACGCAGGAGTGACTTGTGCCATCGTCTGGCGAACATGCGCAAGGTCACACCATAAAAAAAACATTGCATCCATATTTTCAGCAGAAATTAATGCTATTATCCTTGCACTGAATTACATTCTTGAAGGTTGCATACTATCAGCAGTTGTATATACATGGATTCCCCCGAGTCCCCTTAATGTTATCTGTAGCATACAGAAGAATTTTGTTGTCCAGCAAGCACAGTACACTGTCCACGCATTACACAGGAGAGGTTAATCTGCAGTCTTATGCTGGGGGTTAAGCCACGTTGGCATACATGGTAATGAATTGCAGCTGTAGCTTCAAGTGACGTAACCCCATTTGAGTTCCCCTTACAGGACATTGCATCTTCAATAAAGAAATCAATTCACAAAATCTCGTACAGCCAAACACACAACAAGCTTCACTGGAGTTGTGGCGGCCCATGGACGACGATAAAGATGTGCCTGTGCAGGCCGGCGCCACTGAGCCTGTCAGCCAGTTCCACAGGCACCGTCGTAGCGTGAGGCCACACACATCTGCACGCTGGGACATTCCATCATCGCCAGTCAGGATTTTTGTAGAGGAATGCAGTTCCTCTACATTTGGTGACCCGAACAAAGAACACCATGCCATCCAAAACTTCTGCAAGACCGCATTCGAAGTCACTAAAGGTCCGGTGCACCGTTCTACTAAGTATCGCCAGGCAATGACGTCAGTTCAGCGCGGCTCACACATCCCAACGCGCGTCATCATGGTTCGCACAGTTCACCATGGTCGCACACTCCACACCACCTTGCCACATGCTTCGTGATGGCACTCTTCGGACTTCTACTAACGGTACCTTCCCGAGCATCACGCTTCAATACTGGTTGCCGTACGTCACTGGCGACATGGTGCCATCCCCATTACCATCCCAGTCCCAAGAACCCTTCCCGCCTAGGCTACTATACAAGGATGCTGGCAGCCCATCCTATTGTGGTCACAACGCACAGGGACCAACATTCTACCGGGGACCCTGACGGAGTCCTCCGAGTTCTACAACTGGTCTCTCCGTGCTTCACGATGGTCCTCCAAGGCACTCTCCTTGGCGACAACACTAGGAGCTCACTGCTCACGAACCGGTCGCGGTTCTGTCGTCGCCCTCTCTGGTTCACATCGACCACTACCCGCTCTCCGCTTCTGCCCACCTCTGGAGCCCGCCCGGTCAGTGCTTGCCTGGCCCGGATACTAATAAGGCTACCGATAAGGCTCACTCACTCATCAATCATGAATTTTTACTTCGGAGAGGTGCCGCCTCAGTGCGAGCGCTGACCCCTCCGTGATACACATATTTCATATTCTCATTTCTCACGTGACGTGATGCTCATACGATAGACTGAATACTACAACTCCCGGCAGTGGAGGTACAACTCCCGGGAAGAACTGCATAGGTGGCGGTGGAACGCAAGTCTCCTATGGGTGGCAGTGGTTGTATACGGTATGTTCGCATAGCACGATAGCTCAATGTGCAACAACTGTTGCACTGTTGCGTTTTACTGCGAGAAAGTTGGCAATGCGCACGAGGGCATGAATGGCACTTGCTCGTGCTACAGATTTCCGACTGAAACCCGTCGAGAATAGGTACCGCTCTTGCTTCGGTTGTCAGACGTTTCATTTGATAATACGAGTGAAATTGTGGTTCTCTGGTTTCACCAATGCGATGCAAACCTTACTGAGGAAGGAGGGACTCAAGAATATTTTCCAACATTTTGTGTACAAAAAGACCACATTGGCCACTCATGTTCAGAAGTCTCTACTAACAACCTAAAACCACGCGTTCTCACCATTATAATGTTATCACTCAAAGAAAGTGGGCGCGTGCGTAACCAGCTATATCCTAAGTGCACGCCTCTGCCGTTCGACTGTGCCGAAGCCCCCAGTCCACCCGCGATGCGGCGCAGCGGTCGCAATCAAAATGGCGGCGCAGCGTATATGTCACGACTTACCTGATCGGCACTGGCAGTGGAATTGCTCATGTCACGAACTGCTCTAGCTCACACACTCGCTCGTTCACTTACACTCTTTGAAAGAATAACGTTTGTAAGGCGAAAAGTCTGTGTAATGGAGGGCATCCCAGCGCCCCGCATGACACCTACCCACGTTGGTTGTTCTTCCGCAGGAGCTCGTTGTAGAACACGCCGAATGGGGGCTTCATCGCTGCTCCTTTAAGGATAATTTTGTCGTACCAGTCTTTTGCTACATGCTACATGGTCTGCTTCTGCTACATAGTCTGCTAGAGTATCTCAGTCCAGCTGGTATAACAAATGTCGGTGAAGAAGTTACTAGATTGCATCACGGCCGTTTATGGGCAGACACACAAACACGATCAACACGCAGCAAATATCTCACGAGCTCAAGAAGTTGTTCTTTGCACTACCGTCAGGACACGAATATCAATCTCACGGATTAAAGGATCGCTTCCTTATGGTGATCCTGGCTCTAGTCCACATAGAGGCGTTGAAACAAGTACAAGTTTTCCTGGACAACCTTCGTACGTCTGAATCTTTCAATAGATTACACCTGTTACATTTCACGTAACGGTGTGGATACTACAAAATGCATCAGCGCCCCGCCAGTACGTGAGGTACAAATATTACACTAAGTTGTTTTAATGATTGTTTTAAATTCCTGGTACTTTTTGTACAAATATGTGAATATAAGATGACCCTCGCACGCGAATAGCATGAAGTAATACGTTTCACAGAAGTAATGGCAAATGGGATTACCCCGATCCACTTGTCCCACGGGAGGCGCCTGGTGAATGCTGCGCCACAGTTTCCGCGTTAGATTAGTATTTCACACTGTTTCTCAGTTAGATGAAATACGATGTACTAAAAGCTGAAACTGAGTTCCAACTCGAAAACCATTACCACTGATAATGGAGAAGTGCTACGTTTAATCATCTTCAAGTGCGTGGACGAGTGTTTTGCTTGTTGTGCGCTATCTGTTCCCTGTGCAAGTGTTCCCTGTCAGCTTGGGAGCACACCTTGAGAGAGGACGCGAAGATTCGGTAACGGAGACAATGATCACACTTCTCGAGCAACGTCCACTCAGATTCTATTTATACTTAAATGACTGTTTAAAAACACATTCGACTGAATCTGCGATAAAAGTAATCATCCAGTATCTCTGATGACGCACGTCTCGGTAGACATGCCTCTGGGGCAACGCCGTTGAACGTCGACAGCCCCGCCTCTCCAACTTTCAGCAGACAAAATCAGTGTGCTTCGTCCGGAAGAACATTCTTGTAGAGTAAACTCTACTACGTGCCGTATAAATACGTATCCGCAGACAGGCCACAGTACTTCGTCAACGAGTCAATCGTTCAGTTCTGCACACGCTTCCTACAACCACTTCTAAACCACAATGTCCGTGACAGACGACCCGCAACGCACTGTCTCCTTTTCCCCAGTAGTATAGCCTCGCTGACACGAACGATGTCTAGATTTCAGACAATCAGTGATTCATCTTAATGAGAGTCGTCAAGCTACTAGACACGTAGGAACTCTCAAGTGATAGCCTTCTTATCGGCCTTGCTTATTGAATTAATTTGATACTTCCTGGAAATTTTACATCTTAATCGCTCCTGTATGTTGCGAGCACGAATGCCCAACAAAACCACACGCAACCCCAACAGACAAGTAGTCGGCCGATCTGGCGGCTCTCTTCGGAGATAATTTAAAAGAAAGACGGGAAATGTTGCAAGCTGCACCATCCAACAGCGAAGGCGCGCCAGCGCGACATCTAGGTGCATCTTGAGCTTGCACTGTTGAACGTCATAACACCATAACAAAAACGTTGATTGTGTCAGTTTTGTGTGTACCCCAGGACGTTGCCCTGGGGACCACGTGTTTGTGCTTCTCCTCATCCATGGCCACTGGAGTGCTTCTCGTCGGTTTCCTCCTGTGTGTACCTGGGGAGGACATGAAATCTTCCGAATACACTTCGGAATGTCTTTGGAGATTTCGTAGTTCATGTTAACACGACATCCCGTTCTCTAGGTGCATGCCACGTGTCCTCTTAAAAGCGCAAAAAAGCCGAAAGTAATGTTTTGAACGGAAAACGAACGCGCTCACACCAGCCAAAGTGCACGACTGCGCGTGGCGTTGTCTTGTTCCTCAGCTCTGAGCGCATATCTTTGAAACGCTCACCCTCATCGCACGGTGTAGGGTGCAGGAAACGTGCCACGAGCAACTGCACGTAAAATGGCACGTAAAATGGCAACCATAAGTGCCTTGCACGGCGCACCGTGGTGAACATCTATTGTAGTTTCCTGGTTACACACAAGCCACGAGGGACGCTCCACTCAACGGCGGAGATGCACTAGTACCACACCTCATCCTCAGGTATGACGTCTCCGTTTCGGGTGCATGCGTACTTCTTGCTGGAACCGTTGTTCGGACAGAAGTTGTCACCCGTCGATGAGACGTGCGTAGAGACGGACATACGTGTCATGGCCATGCTCCGACGGTGTGGACCGGAGAAGCCCCGTTGCAGGCGGTACCGCCCATACGAGCGCTTCAGAAGGTGGAGGACCTGCAAGAGGTACAACAGATCACGGGCAGTTAAGTAGAAGGAACAATTTAGATAGATACCAGCCGATCACGACTTCTTGCTTGCTTACACTACCTCCTATGTTACATATGTTGATTTGGCCTTTCCTGGTACGACATTGTGACTTGTGGTTCAGATTGAAAGGAGTGTTGTAAAACGTTCACGATCTATGAGGTAAAATCACGTGGAGACATATCAAATAAAGAATCGGGCTCTCATGTTTGTGCATTGGTTGAAACTTGAAGTGCAGACGAAAGCGAAAATTATAAGCTTGAAACAATGCCCCTAATGAGGTAGCAGAAGAAACAATAATACAGCAATACGAGTACTATTGCAACGTTAATGAAAATGAGCACTGCAGCGTGTAACAAGGAAGAAAGAAAGAAAGAAGTTACAAAACAACATGTAAAGGAACGCATCTGCAACACATACTATAAGGGAAGCACTGCAACCACCATTGTATCGCACTCACTCCATTTTTGAGAAATATCGCAATTATGAGCTTCAGGGTCTCTTTTACATGGTCATATTAAGGCCCGAGTTCGTCCAATAATAAACGATGGGAGGGGACAACCAAGTGCTATGCATGCAGCCCGTGTGAAATGTCATGTGCACCCCACGCAATGAATGCGTCTGTTGATGGGCACTATTCACATCGTTAAATACTAACGTGCGTATGGACATGCTACAAGACTCATTCCGCAGGCAGGAATAATCATCCCTTCTGGTTGGACAACACACAACGTGCAGATGTCCTCGCCTCGCTTCTTACTTCGCTTCTTAAGAGATATTGACCACATGGTTGAGTTTCCTCTAGGTCGTGTTTCCCGAGTGTCGTCTTTCCCAACATTCTAATGTTATTGCTCAGTACAGTCCCAACGTGTACCATGTGAAAAAGTGGGAGTTCAAAAGTTATTACAGTTTGTTACGTTTCATCTAAATGTATTTTTATGTTTGAGGCTGATTCCGGCTCTTGCTTTAATGTAGCTTCGAGTCCGTACCTATCCACGCTTGGTTCCGTTTCCGCATACGACTCAAGGCTAGACAACCCCAAGAGCACCGAATATCCTGTGGATGGCCACTCGACGACGACTAATGTCCTAACGGACTCATACATCCATAGGATATTCGGCGTTGTTGGGGTGCCTTTATGTGTTAACGTAACCATTACATTGCTACGTTAAAGAAGCAACGGAACGGCATTCAAGACTTCTCAAGACCTCAAGAACCCATTCTCTGTATAGAGACCTTGCCACATCCACACGTGTTACTTGTGCAAACCCAACCGTGACCATGCGCATGCAATCGTCGAGTTCACGTCCCTCCTCCTAAATGTGCAGTGCAGCCACGAAACAGTGGTCGCGTCTGGCAACAACAACAAACAAGGCAAGAACAATGCACTCACAGCAAGGGCGGAAGAAAAAGGAAGCACACAAGCGGTCACTGAACAAGGGACTGGGAGCGAGTGGACCGTCGTCTCGACCGGCTGGCCAAGGAAGACTCCAGTTTCGCGCGTGCGATGGACCTCATGATCTGGCTCTGAATCTGCGACAAAAATAAAGGCAACGCTCCAAGGACATCCACAGGCAGGCGCATATAACTACTACATTGTACTCCACCATCTATGCGAAAAGTGGTACTTCTACACAAGAACACAAATAGAAGCTACAGTACGACGGGAGTAAAGGCTTCGAGGCACCTACTCTCGTTGCTAACATTGGGTAATAAGAAGGAAAGGAGAGCACGATCATGCGTTAATGTGCCCTGGATCCAAAAATTTCGTTGTGTTTATACTGACTGATTGTTAAAAAAAAGAAACAAAAACAAGAAAGGTGGAGACTGATATACGCATATTGATGAAAGATGAAAGTTACTGAAAACGTGATCCAGAAGATGTGAGTTCGAATCCTACAGCTGGCCAACCTTTACAGTGACTTTCATCTTTCATCGTTAATTTCTTAGGCAATTTGAGGCTTTGCATGTATTTGACCTTTCTGTGTTGTTCCAGCCTCAGAACATCAGTTCTCTCATATTCATACGCGTATTGCTTGGTATAGGTTTTACGAGGTAGGTTTTGGAAGAAAAATTGGCGGCATCTTTAAGTCATGTGCAAAACGCCTTTAAGTGTGCTAGCTTTGTAGGGCAGTCGAGTGATCATTCGCGTAACCACATCACGCGGTGGTTGGCCCTGTAAAGTCAGAGGCGGACCTACATGGTGGTCGGGTGGTCGTAAGACCTTTTAAGGCACATTACCAGCGAGACAAACAACAAAGAAAAATAATAAATCGAGAACTCAATTCTTTTGTCCTCGTAAGAAATGTCCATGTGGAATGACATCTGGAAATGACCTTGTCGAGCAATATTTATTACCCGTCAAGGACATTTCCGTTTATACACTGTGCCTGAGACCTCCGAGCAACTTGAGCGTCTGAGAAAGGCTTAAAAATATATATATGCAATAAAATAAATAAATAAGAGAAACCAATACTGAGCGTATAATATTGTGTGTCATAAAGTGAAAGCAGTAATTTTAGAGCCAATAGGCATCGCCCCTCCACCCGACCCATGTCGTCATCTCACGCCTACCACCATCGCGCTTGAAACGCAAAGTATCAGGACATGCGACAAACGATCTACGAGACAGAACGTTTGTTCCTTTCTGTTTTGTGCGTGGGGATTCGCTCGTGGGGTCACCCTTAAAAACTTCGTACCCAATACAAAGCAACCACGGACATGACGTCACAGGCTACCACGAGCACGTTTCGGAAAAATCAGCAAGGCATGGAAGATACCACTGATACGTCTCTTCATACCACCCGCATGCACCGAACATCACGTGTTGTCATGCACGAACATGTACGAGGATGGCTTCCCGTGATGAGGTTCATTCATTCATTCACGAAGTTCGAAAGATGGCAAAGGGCAGTAAGTATGAAAGATACTTACCTCCCCGTTCAAGTAGCAGAATATGACAGCAACGAAGAATCCCTGCATAAATATGTTACCCTTTAAACCTTTAAACGTACTTCTATGACAGCGACATCGACATCAATACGGAATACAATATTCGCGCTTACACAAAGGGGCTCGGACAAATCATGCTGAATACGGGAGAACCATATATGCTACGATGAATGTTTTCGACAACGTATTTCTCTAAACTATCTGTCAGTGACAGATGCAACAACAAAACGGTAAAACATTGAAGCATTCCTTTATTTGATGCAAGCTTTCGTGCAGTAGACGGCATTTCTTCAGTTGGTGCTTGACGAAATACAGTCCACTGCACAAAAGCTTGTATCCAATAAAGATGGGTAGAAATTCAGCGAACCGGTAGAGATGTAGGAAAGGAGTTGCCTCAGGACAGAAGCCGCCGATATTTCGACTGTTCTTCTTCTGGGCACCGTCCTCATCATTGGCATGGTATTTAAAGGGTTAGGTGTGACGTGTTTAAAGGTTCATGCGAATTGTGGGTCAACAGCCCGGAGGGAAGAAAGGTTCCTTACGAGCTTCTACGGCCGGAGTGAATGGCTGCTTTGTTAGAGTGTGGAGGGGATTACGTGAACGTTGTGATCTAGGCTACAGACCGGTTACAGAAAAATGGAAGGTTCACGAACACGTGGACGAAACGGCACAACAGGCAAGAACTGGCAAGCATAGCGAAAGATAAGGAGGTTAGTGGTTACGTGGGGGCAAATTCCAAAACGAGCAAAGGTTTTTTTTTACATATAT
This sequence comes from Ornithodoros turicata, assembly GCF_037126465.1. Taxonomy (NCBI): domain Eukaryota; kingdom Metazoa; phylum Arthropoda; class Arachnida; order Ixodida; family Argasidae; genus Ornithodoros; species Ornithodoros turicata. Next base: position 36,000,297 of record NC_088208.1, on the reverse strand, counting down.
TTGTAATACAAAGTTGTGGCATGCTTGGCATGACCACTGCTTTCTACTTTCTTTATTGCATGCCACAACTTTGTATTACAAATATTTAAAAAAACCTTTGCTCGTTTTGGAATTTTCCCCACGTAACCACTAACCTCCTTATCTTTCGCTATGCTTGCCAATTCTTGCCTGTTGTCCCGTTTCGTCCACGTGTTCGTGAACCTTCCATTTTTCTGTAACCGGTCTGTAGAGTAGATCACAACGTTCACATAATCCCCTCCACACTCTAACAAAGCAGCCATTCACTCCGGCCGTAGAAGCCCGTACGGAACCTTTCTTCTCTCCGGGCTGTTGACCCACAATTCGCATGAACCTTTAAACACGTCAGACCTAACCCTTTAAATACCATGCCAATGATGTGGACGGTGCCCAGAAGAAGAACAGTCTCTGATCGAAATATCGGCGGCTTCTGTCCTAAGGCAACTCCCTTCCTGTATCCAATAAAGGCTTGTATAGCTATAGTATGCTTGTATAGTATAGCGTGTAGCTTGTAACCAAGCTTCACTGTTTCACTGTTTTGTTGCCTTTGTCAAGTGGATCTGGACTCAACTCTCTATGTGCTTCGACCACATCAGTGACAGAAAACGTGACAGAAACGAAAAAGTGTTCGCGCGATCCGCTGTGCATAAGTCATGCGAAGGAAGGAACATTAGCTCTTCAATAATTGTTCTGAAAGCCATGCTTATCAATTAAATGCAGTATTAAGTGCGGGAAAACCCATTAACTGCTTGTATTGCTGCGACTGTTAGCCGTTGAGAGATTTCACCCGCCACACATCGCACCGGTATATCAATCGGTAAACCAAAGCGAGGTCTATCGTAGCGTAGTGCCACATCACAAAAAGTCTTCTGGAAGCCTATGAAGAGAACCCGGATATTCCCATACGAAGTTGATGTTAAGGTTGAAGGCCTTTTATTTTCATTTGGCTGTCGTTTCGCTGAGGTCGTAAAAGAGATACTCTTTTATACCAGGGCTCTTTCCTTTTTATGCCAAAGCTAAACGCCTATAAAAGATACACAGCTATTTATGTTGTTTTTATCATTTTATATTTTTTTATATTCATTGTTTATTCCGGTTTCATTTCTCGTGCGAAGGACAAGAAGAAATACGGTCGCACGTGGACAACGTTTACTTCTGATATACGAGGTCTACATTTCCATTGCAGTCGTGACGTTTTCCTTCTGGCGATGCTCTGGGGCATAGAGTCGTGATACACCCGTTAAAATAAATTCCAAACGCGCAACTCTTCTGAGATAAGTAAACCTTTGTCACGCTGCCGGCGCTACTAAGCTTAAAGAAATATGTTCTGCCAATTTTGTTCCTTTTGGTCGGTGCAGCATGAAAAATGCACTATTTAAGGTAACACTGGTAGACAAGGGCAGAAAACGAAGGAGGAAATAACGGTGATAAACCGCGCAAGTTGGTATCGATCTTGCGTGATGTACTTATTTATTTTTATTACCCTTAAGAAAAAGAAGCTTGGACTTGCAGTGCAGTTGCACTATACGTAAAGGGGACATCCCAGACAGACCTTGTCCTGGTCTCTCTCTTAAAGCCTGCCCCCGTTAAGCAGTGCTAGTATATCATGCAAGGAGGAGGAAAGTAGCAAAAACGGAGAGAGAGAGAGAGAGTGGTACGGACGTCCTTGCATGATAGGACTTATGCCAAATGGGGCATGTGGAGGAGTATTGGAAGTACAGAAACACAGCTCCTTCTACACATGTACATTAAAAAGTCGAGATAAAGCCTTGCCTGTAAGCCGTCGGAAGCCTTGCTGATATACTGGTACACCTCCCAAGGTCCACAGTTGGCCGGGCTGCGGTACACAGTCATCAGGAAATGCATCCCAAACAAAGGGAACAGCACGAGCACAGCGCGAACGGCTTTCCTGAAAGTACCCGAACACATATGTATTTGATGTTGTAATGCCATATACAGGCCTGGCAACAAGGCATGCAAGAGAACTAGTCTCACACGGAAGCTCCAGAAGTGAATCTTTTTATGGAGTGAAGCTTCCTTTCCGGATACAACAGAGACTTAATGTTGTTTTTTTATTACGTGTTAACGCCGCGAAGCAGCTATGGCTATGAGCGGCGTACAGATGTGGGCCGGTGGAGAGAGGACAAGAGGAAGGAGCGGGGGATGGGGGGGGGTTAGTATGCGTCCTGGGCAGACTTGAGGGGGAACTGTGCCGACATAAACCTAATATGTGCTCAACGATCACCAACAGGTGCATCTACCATCTAGTAGGTAGATCTAGTAAGTTCTGTGCTCACTAGTGTCAAGCTCCTTCCCTTTCTCAACTGGCAGATCCATTGATCTATTTATGGCAGCATCTCAAGGGTCCAATGGGGCACTACCTATCTGAGGCCTTTGTGATTTCAAACGTTTGTTCTACTTACCGGAACTGGCTAGGTTCGTTGGCGTGTGTACTCCTGAGCTTGGTCACCAATACTCGTATTATATTACAGAGGAACACGAAGTTGGCCTGCAAACAGAAGCCAAAGTGAAGGACAGTATTTCGAGTGAATTGAGAAGTTCTACACGGAAACCATCGACAACGCCATCTACACTAAGCAAGGCCTGATCGCAAGCAGACTTGACATAGCCCTCAGGAACCCCGCGAATCACAGCCATGCTTTCAGTGGCTTTAGCATGGAAGCGGGCTCCAATCAGCTTCAGCAGGTAGCCACTCTCACTCATAGGCTTTCTGCGCTGGACGCCGCCGCAACTCCATAAAATATACGACACCGAAAGTATGTTCTAAACTTAACAACACGAATGTCGGCGATATAGTTTCTTATAATGCATGTAGACGAAAACTGGCAGTTAAGGCCGTCGTTGAAGATCCCAAAAACAAAAGCACTGAAGACGGTTGTAGATTTCTCATGGTACAAGCTTTTGCTTGCACGAGCTTGCACAAACTGAAACTGAATGTTGCAACGTTTTGCATTGAAGCGGGAATAATAAAGCAGCCGAAAACAATTTTTATGAGTGACAAACTCTTGTGCACAGTCAGCACAAAAACCTGTCACTCATTAAAATTACGTTTGTTCATTTATAAAACGAAGAAAAGTAAAAAAGTTAAAACGAAAATAAATATAAAATGATGTATGTGTGTTGTTTCTTTTGTCATTCCGATACATCCTTGAGCTGGACTGAGCTGTTTTCTTTTGATGAACACAGTGATACAACAACAACAACAACTTAATTTCCGATTTCTTAACTTGATAATAATGGTATTTGATGATCATGTAATTGATGTTCGCACATAGTAACAACTCATGCCCTTGCTGTTATCGAAATACTTACAAATAGGCAAAAAAGACCAGGCGCCAAAGTGATCCAATTATATCCTTCCACGTTGTCCATCCAGCAACTAAGAAGAATTATCATTCATTAGTCACAGCAACCAAACCAGAAAGAAGGTGCAGTCAAGCATCACAACAACGATGCCTTAGCAAAAATGCGCTGTTCCGCAGCCACGACAAGAAACAAACAAAAGCAACAACAAACAACCAATGAACAACCAGCGAAAATAAGAACTACAAGCTCCAAGAATGAGAGAGCGAAACACGAGGTTATGGCGTAACTTTGACCTACACTTCTTTCTTAAAGGAACAAGAGCGTATTCAATCTTTCCGCTATTATGGCAGACGGACCGCTGATTACCAACGGCGTTCCTCCAAGAGAGCTCAGTATTCCAGTGAGGAGCTTGATAACACACTCCCACTTCTTCATATCCTCCCCAGGAGCGTCTAAATAAATAATACCCCGTTCCATGCGTAGATCCCTATATGGGCATGGATGGGTGGATGCTGTGGCTTCTTTTGGAACGGGAGGTAGCTTGCGCGATCGAGCCTAAAATTAACACATTGTGTAATGAACGACGAATGAAAAACCAAAGAATGGTGCGCGTAGTGCTGTAGCGCGGCAACCTGAACCGCTAACGGGTGCAAGTCCCAGTCGGGTAGTTAGCATCGCGGAGAAGTGGACAGTAGAATGTTATCAAGATTTCTAGACGTTAACCGCGAACGCAATCAGCGTTCCGCGGGAAGAGAAGAAAACACATGTCGTAAGATTAAAGAAACTACATTTCGTTAAAACTGTCACGCAAAATGGGCCCTCATCGCCACTTCACTCTCCCCAGAGATACCGAATGGTGCACATCTAAACATGCACGGTTCATGCATTCTATAAAGCCATACTTACTCACGCTCTGACTCAAAAGTTTGCTAACAATGACGTCCGAACGGATTTTCATGAACCTCGTAAAGTGTGCTTCACACAACGCTATTAAGCGCGAGGAAAAGCTGACTTGCAGAACGTCGACACAACCCGAAAGAAAGCCACGAAAGCTCAGTTGTAGTACAGTTAAGTGGAATCCGGATTTTTTCTTTCTTTTTATTGCAGATTAACCTGTGACGAGCATATTTGTTTATATTGCGCAGAATACCACGATTAATTTATCAATACCCAACATATGACGGTATTAACATTTCAGTAGAATTCGGTGCTTCTCGTCCCTATGTGAAACTGCGTAGTCGTGTTATATTCCGTTTATTACATGACAGACGAAATTTTACGAGAAATGTAAGAAATACTAATCGAAGACGTATCAACGCATACACACAGGACCATTCCCAGAGCATTCCAGCAATACAAACACTTGATGCAGAGAAAGCGAGTCCAACGCAGCGCCATGCATGCCATACAACCGTAACAGCGCATACACATTAAAAGTTTCATCCACTACCAGTGTATGAGGCCAGGGAATACCATTTGAATGTGTGCTTTGACGACAGTTTTTAAAATCTAACTAGATGACATAAAGGCGTATCAATTATTTGAAATGTCTGATCACCACGATGTCTTCACCCTTTCTGCCCTCTGCTACTAATAGTCTTCGTTGTGCACCTGTTTGCATGCATCATCAACAATGCTACCTCCTGATGCGCTGCTAAACGTGCGTTCCTAACCCAAGCAGCACAATGTACTGAAAGTCGAATGCGATAGGGGTGGACGGTACGTGTCTTATCAATGTTATTTAGTTTCACGAGCCTGCTCAAGGCCTTCCACCTACCCGTCCACCCCTATTGGACTGGACATTCAGTACATTGTGCTGCTCGCGAATCTTCCATCTGTCTACGCTTCAGCTTGTGCGACAGGGATGAGGCACTAAGGTGACCGATACTGTTTGCACTCAAAGCATGCCTCGATACCCAGAGTGGATGAACCTTACGTTAAAGGGTCTTACCTAGATTGCTCTCTGAAATGGAAAAGAAGATGGATCTCTTCATTAAATGTAGACGCTTCAAAGATATGAAAACCACATAGTCATGTGTGTTAGCATTGTACTCGTCTACAAGTAAGACTGTCGCGCGCAGTCGCCTGCAGTCTTCGCGGAATGTGTATTCTGACGGTTTTGGGCACTTAGTATCGGGCCCAAAGTATATTTGCGGTTGGGTGTTCCAGCTTAAGCACTCTGGCCGTTTCTTTTTTGTTTTTGTTTTTTTTTTTTGTTCGGTACCGCAACTGATCAGAGCCCCAGTAACACATATATTTCTTCAATTCTATTTTATTATTACAACTACTTTTATTACTCCTACTTTTATATTACTTTTACTTCTTTGCCTCAGCATGCGGCTTTAAGCGTAGTGGAGTAGTGTGTTTTCTTTTTTACCCCATCTCCATTGCCAAAACGCACGCTGCTTTCTGCTTATTATTCATCGAGGGGGAGATGATGAAATTCAATGAATTGAAATTGAATTTAACACAACGAATCGTTTACTTACGGATGACCGACGCGAAGAGCTCTCAGAATGGAACTTATGGACACAAATATAGCAGGGCACCCTGTAAAACAAGAAGAAAGAATGACACCTGCGCTAATCTATTTACCAGTCGTCTAAGCCAATAAAAAGAATGGTAAGATAATAAGAATAATTAGAATGGGGTGGACAGGTCGTTTAAACTTACCCCAGCCAATGACGTAGAATACAAGAAGAGATTTTTGTTCGGCAAAAGCAGAAGCAATGAGTTTGTGCAGATAGAAACCTTCGCAGAACATCCAGGCGTACTGACAAAGCCGAAAGTACCGTGACAAAGTGTACAACACTTTGCAAAGGTCCTATGGGAGGAAGAACGAAAGAGGATTAAAATAGTAGTTGCATCAAAGAATGAAGCAACTCAAAAACAATTCAATGAACGACACACATGAGCGACACTCGTTTAAATGGGTTTGATATACTTCATTCTTTGTAGTGCTTGTTATTTCCTACAGCTGGATTGAGCTATATTTCTTCTTTCGCACCTGAATCGTATATAGACGATCTTAATTGTTTGACGTAAACTCGCTTCACTGAGACCACAATAGATTTTTTATGAAATAAAGCAATGTTGGCCAACGCCTATTTAAAAAACACAGAAACGGGACACAACACTAGTGCAGAGACCGTTCTGTCTGTTCTGCCTACGGGAAGAGAGATTTGCAAAGCTTCTGAAGTGAAGACAAAAATCCTTTGGGATTACGTTGGCTCTCAAAAGATGGTACTACATACTGGATTCTGGTTGACGCGTATTTGCTTCTCCTCGTTCACGTGGTCCAGAATGAAGAGAGAGTCGACCAGGATAACGCTTATGTCGTACAGCACCATGGCCACGCAGAAATTCTTGTGCAGCGAAATGCGATGAACTTGAAGTTGCCTGTAACGTGCAAATTTGTCACGTTTAGTGATACCACGGACTAGCTTTCGAAGTATGCGCGAAGTATTTCGAGTGTGCGCTCGTCTGTTACATTCAGATTTCTTACGTACTTGTAAATGGAGAAAATGATGATAGCTGGCACGAGGACAATAACAGACAAAGAATGTAATACGATGGAAAATACTGTCATAGACCGGTGGTACTGAAAGGTAAAAAGGAAAAAAAAAAGAGATTAGAACGTGACAGCATAGCTAACTTTTGAACTACAACAGAAGCCATTGCTAAACCTGCTACGAATTTCGGATCGGGTGTTACTTCCTGAAAGGGAAGGGCTATCCCGAAGTTCTCCACATTTCGAGGAGCAAAGTAGTATTTCAATTTTGCAGGTTAAGATAAATATGTCATATCAAAATATAGAATAGGGTGATTTGCTCTTGATACATATTTAAAAAAAAAAGAACGCAAACACAGAAGAGACTAAGAAAACAAGTTGACAATATGTACAGCGCATGTGCGTTGTGTCCTATTAGTCCCTGTCCAGTTTGTGCTTTTGTTTAAATATGCGTATTTTATTACTGAAGAAACGAATATGCATCTCATCGGATGATGCTCAGCGCAGATGCATTCACGCTGCTTAAAAAGCCGATCGCACATTGCGCCGAGCTTACAAACGCCCAATAGCCATCCTACAAGCACGCAGGCATACGGGTAATGATTAGGGACCTATAATAATTAGCCAGCGTACGACGGTGTCTCTTTAGACGACATTAGCGCCATAATAGTGATGACCTTCCCTCGAAGCATTACGCGTGGTTCTTGTGAGCACGTAACGTCCTTTAATAATTCACTATAGCAAGGCACCCGTCTGCTTACCTTCCATTACACAGCCCTCTCCCCCCCCCCCCCCCCGCTTTGAAAATATCACTTGAAAGAGACGCCGTGCAGTGGCTTCGTGTCTAATGAGTAACTTCAGTCATAAGAGACGAACACATTTGAAATTCTATACAGTCTAAAGTAACTCCTCCTTGCAATTACATCGTATGCAGAAACGCGACCCAAAACGTGATAAGCAGCACAAAGAGAGAGAGAGATAGAGAGAGAGAGAACATACTTCTAGAGAACCGCAGTCATAGAAAGTGTACTCTTTGTTATATTCCTGGCTGTGGTACCACGTTCCGTTGTCCCAGCAGATTTTCTTTGATGTTTCTGAAGTAATAAATGAAAGTGAAAACTATGCAGTGACCATATTTAACATAATTAACTCGTAATAAATAAATTTGTACGTGAAACCTACTGATGCATTGTGGCCTTTCCGTGATGTAGTAAGCGTGGAAGGGACACGGCTTCTGGACAGTTGTTCCTGCAGGAGTGTCCCTGTAGCAAGTCCAGCCATCCCATGTCGCCGGACAGTGAAGTCCCTCTGCACAGAAACGCAATGCAACGGTTTTTAGTAACCATTGAGATGTAAAGCATTGCACAATAAATAATATGGTCTAATAAATACTAAATAACAATAGATAATAAATAATCCAGTATTAACGTTCATATCAGTAAAATATAAAAAGCTGAATTACTTCTTAGCAACCTCTTTCAGGGAAATAATCGCTCAAAAACGGAAAAAAGGAAAGCTCAACCTTCCTCATTCATTTGTTCATTCCTGTTTAAAAATAAGCTTGATGCTGTTATACATAACGCAAAGGAAAACTATTTGTAGCTAAACATATATTCAAAGAAGTTTTTGCGGTAAAAGCAGCTCTTCTCTCTGCAGTATTACTCTTGATGCCGTGAAGCACGCTTTACAACGCCACCCAGAGTTTGATTTCTCTCTGCACGATGACAGTCGCAGGGGGCCATTTTTACGCATTAAGCAACGTATAGGCGCAGTGCTTGATGGGATAGGATGGACTGTAAGCGGGTAGAATCTCGTTAGCACTCTTATTTTTAATCTAAAGAAGCACTGGCACAGGTATTTGAACCACAGACATTGAAAGAGATGTTGCACGTAGCGATGCAATGCACACATTACAGGTAGGTAACATGGGTACAGCAACCTCTTGCTATTGCGGGCCGCAACAACATTAACGGTAATAACATAAAACATTATCTCAAAAATTTGACGCAATTCGTCTTTCTCCATTTTCGAATTATACCCGCTCATTTCATTGCTCCCGCTACGCATGAAAGCAGTTGTCATTAATTCAACAACTGCCATCACGTGAACAGTTTCTGTTAAAACAACCAGCATCGTTTCTGTTGAAGCTTTCGTTCAGAAAGCGGGCTTCACCTTATGTTCGCAAGCGTTAGGTGAAGCGCACCCTAAAGCAGTAGCACACAAACAGCAAGTCGGCTTCACCTATCGCTTGCAACCATGACGTGAAGAAAACTTTAGCAACAGAGATATGGGAAGTCGCGTTTGTAAGCGCTATGTGAAGTTGACTTGCAGAACAGCGACACATTCCAAACGAGTGCACACCAGCCGTTCCTGTACCCATTGTTGTTGTGCTCCCGAAAAAAACACGTCATAACAGACTTTTTTTCAACCGAAACGGCGTAAACGTTGCATACATACAGCCTCTTAAGGCCCCTCTTTGTTAAAATGAAAAACAAATTGAACTAAAAACACAGCGGCACAGGAAAGCCAAATGTTGAGCAGGCAAAAACATTCACGCAAATGCAAATTTTGACGAGGTATCGTTGCTATTGTTGTATGTAACACGTGTGGTTGTCCCAGTTCAAACATTTTTCCCCTTGTTTCGTCTCTGATGATGAGGATCAGCTGCAGCAGGCTTTGGATTTGTTTTCCACGCATGAATGCCAAACGTATCCGTAGCGTCGGATTGGGAACACGCCTTTATGGATGCAAAGGGAAATGTTTTCTGCCCTTGCCCTTCGTGTTATCGGGTGTGTGGTTCGCAACAACGAGTTGGAAGCAAGGGACGGATGATGCTTATCGAACTGCATTTCTGAATTTTACTGTGAACTTAAGACTACGTTCGCGATGGTGGCGGTTCACAATGTCCTAGAATAGCATGTGTTAGAATGTGGCGCATGATACCGTAATTAAAGGATATTAATGGTTATGTAGCTTTTTATGATGGAAACGTTTATCCAATATTCTTCGTCATCAAGGAACCCATGCTTACCAATGTCCGTGCTCATGCCTTCGGCATTGTGGTGAGTACTTCCACTTAATAAATCGGACGATACAACAGCGTAAGCTTTTACACAGGCGCCATAGGACAGATAAACTGATCGAGTGGATAATTATTATAGCGACTATTTCTACTTCTTCAGAATATGACCTTACGAGCTTAACTGCTGACAACCACTTTCCCCAAGACATCTTTGCGAAATGCTGCCTTCTTCCATGCCTAGATAAACACTGCAGAGCACAGACTAAAAACGAATTTGGCACCGAAAGTTTTGTTTCTATATCGATACTACACGTCCGTTAATCAGAGTCCGGTACATATACTAGTTTCTTGGTACAGAATCAATTCATATACCAAACTATTCACGCATCTCAACCTGGTTGAGATGATCGATGTTGCTTAGCTCTGATCTGTGTGTGTTGTCATGATTGTCACAGTCGCATAGTCCCACAGCAACATTGTCACATTATTTTTGTTACACACAATTCAGTCATTAAAATAGCGAATGTCCCGTAGAGGCCGAATCTATGTAATTATGCACTGATAAAGCCTCAACTGAAACATTTCACGTACTTGTTACACTTTTAAGATCGAGACCTCCTTCTGTGAACCCGCTTTCGTTCTGAGTCATCCCTCCAGATTACTACTCTGCATCTCGTATCGTAAAGCAATAACCCCAAAAGTAAGAAAATCCTACACTGAGATCCTTTCCGAGATTATTGAAGTGACCGCATGACAGACCGTGCCACTGGAGTGTACTGATGAAGCACTGTTCACTACTTCACAGAGTGTAACGAGACATTTTCAAAACTGGGGTTTGACACGGAATCTTCCTTTCCCTCAGCCAGTGGCAGTGAGGCGAAGCTATCATAACGGTTTACGTCGCATCTGGCGTTGAATAGTGATTTCTTTTTTTCTTTTTTTTCAGACACCACGCACTAGTTTCCGCACCACGTTCAACCAAGTTTCACATCTTCTACATGACAGATTTGTCGGTGATTATGACAGTTGCGAAAGTAGAAAAACAAAAAAATATGGGGAGAGGGCAAACTATTGCTGGCAGCTCTGACAGCAATGACACCGCCTAAACTTGACAATGTTTTAAGATGTCAGGCTACGAGAAAATGGCTTATTGGATGACTGGGTTTGACATGAGCGTGTATCCTGTTACGCGCTGATGTCATTCTGCTTCAGTATGTGCCGTATTTCGTTTACATTTTTATTTTGAATACATAATATGTAATATACATAGTATCTAAATACATAATAGGTCATTTGTTCTTGAGGGTGACCGGGGGTGTTCCAGACACCGTTGTAGATTAGAAGATTATATTGCATCGTCCTCAGAAGACATTGTTCACAGCTATGCTATCGGTGGGGCTGAAGATCGGAGATTGAATAGCTGTTCGTAAAAAAATTATGTAAAGAATAAAATTATAGCGCAATCACTGCCCAGCACTTCTTCCTACTGGCAGCAGCAACTAGCCGAGCCACTCTACTACGCCGCGACAAATAGTGCGTCCGGACACCGAAACTACAGGAGCCCTATAGAACACACTTGATGGCGCTGCAGTAGAATTTCTCCGGGGGTACATTTTACGGCGTTCTTCAGGAACGCAAGTAGATGTATGCGCTTGTTTAACTAGCTTTTGATAGCTGAACACATCTGAGCAAACCGAGCACACATTGTTCCATCAGCTCACGTAAATAGATTATTTTTGCCCACCTGAGGGTTTGTTTAACGTGTGCCGAAATCTCGACACACGGTACACCACATCTAACGTCCCTCGCGGAAGACTGCGTGTCTGAGCAACTTGTACCCTTCCGCCAAGTTGCAATCGTCCTCTTGGGATCAGCAGGAGGACACGTTACCCAGTGAACCACCGAGGCCGGCGGATAACGATGAAGTACTAACCTTTAGCAACATTTAGTACATATGAGTACAACGTGTAAGGTGTGAAGTCTTCAGCCCTTAACTTTCCCGACACATCCTTTACTACTACTTATTTTTATACGTACTACCTTAAGGTGGCGAATTCACACCGTTGAAAACCAGTAAATAATATCCTGTCTTACCTTGGAGAGGGTTCAGCTGCTCTTGGAGCATCTCATTACAGCACTGCCTCGCAGCACGGCAACAAGACTCCCACCGTTCAGCGTAGAGGCGACTCTTGAAACTCTCGTAGACAATATGATCACTCTGGTTCGAATAGGGCACAAAACACTGAGAAGTGTCGTTGCTACGGCAACTAGTTGTGCTGCTGCACAGACGACCCGGCCAACAGTACCTGTATTCACAAACAATGAATTAGACTGAGAGCGCATACAAGATATTTCGTGAACTTCTGACACTGATTTTTGTTATATATGAAATACTGTAGAACATTTCGCATGGGGCACCATATCATTGCCTTCGCTGTGATTCGCCCATGGGCTTAGCGCATTTCAGAATAACAGATTTAACAGTATGTGATAGGTGTGACTTCGTGCCGCATATCAGATCCTGATGTGCTTTAAGGTGGGCTTTTCTGCAAAAAAGAAAAAAGAACGAAACATTCGAAAGGAAGAAGCTAAACGCTATCTACATAAACATGCAAAAATCTGAACAATTAGATTTCGTGTATCGTGTACCTATGAAATTTCTACCGTGTTTCTTTACAACATGTTCGCGATACACGGCAGGCTACCAGCATTTAAATTCGATAAGAACGAACTCTAAAATACATAAAAATATGTGACATGGAAATAGACATTACATTCAGTTTCCTGTGTGACAGGGATATTAGAGTCCGGCGGCAGCAACTTCAATAAAGTTACACAAAAATGTAGAAGTCACGCAATGAGAACAAATGGTTTTCTATAGGCAACATTTTTGAAAGTCCCAGAAGCTGAACTGGGGGCAACATCATACAAAGAACGAGAAACAAATTCCTTGCCTTCACTGAGGCTTTATGAGGTATAATAACTCACATGAGGCGGGATCCGTTTTTGAAAGCCAGGTTGGCCATGTAATTGTAACACCTTGCACACGTAACTTGGTTGAACATTTCCGAGGGGAAGTAGAACTTATGCTCCATCCGGCAGGTACCAACCCTCTTCTCAAAAAGCGAGGTCGCCAGAGATCCTGCCACCTGCGGGGATAAGTAAAGATACAAGTTAATAGAGGGTTTTAGTACATCGTAAGCAATCTCCTTTGCGTATGGAGAGGATAGCGTTGGTGGTTGGGCGCGCGCCCATAACAGAAAGAGCTTCGTGCAGTGCGCAGAACCACTAACGCTATCCCTTACGTACGCTATCTATTAACGCTACTATCTATTACATTTACGCTAAACTATCTATTAACTCGTACTTTTTTAAAGGTACCGTAACTCAGATAGAAAGGTTATGTTGCCGGCGTATAGTTTAATCTACAACAACAGGCCATTCAACTTCAGCACCGCCAATGGAGCAGCACCGTCAATGCACGCTCTTATTTCATAACTTCTTGACGTCTACCGGCCGCTCATCGCACTACATCACGTGACCAGTTGCACGAACTGCTGGTATCAACAGTTTTTTATATATATATTCAGTGTTAGCGCCGCGAAGCAACAGTGGCTATGAGCGGCGTACAGACGTGGATAGATGGAGAGAGGAAAGCAGGGAGGAGTGCGGGACAGGGGGGTTAGTATGCGTTCCCCCTGGGCCGACTTCAGGGGGAACTGTGTCGACATTTGTCTGGAAAGTCTTCGGAAAACCCAGGTAAAACCTCAGACAGCACAGCCGGAGACAGGATTCGAACCCGTGTCACCTCCCAGTGTCGGCGTGGAAAGCGATTATCGTAACCACTATGCCACAGGAGCTGGTGGTATCGACAGTTACGACGCCTCCTTATATGTATAGTCTCTCATTTGCTATGTGTTCTGTCATGTGCATGTGTATCTCATCTTTGTCATCGTCATTCCACTCACATACGAGTATTAACCCACGTGCATTGGAGCATTTCCATATATGCGTCGCTCCTGGCGGTGAAATGACGGAGTGGACTTCACATGGACATCACATGGACTTAGCTATAACATGACTATAACAGCATAACATTTGTTTAGAGTGGTACAGCCTGCTCCTGTGAAAGCGGACAACACTTGATGCAACCCGAAAGCACACGAAAACTCGCTAAGGCATATTCATAACATGCCACGTTTTCATGCCAATGACCATGGCGACGTTCGTACAGTTTGACGCAACACATTGCAGGCATTGCGAGAAGCTTCAAAGCGCATGCGCCAGCACCGGCAAAGAGAAAGATGTTGGAGACTCAGAGCGTGACCGCGCGAGTTCTTCGTCGGCATCCACACGGAACCATCTTTCTTCATGCGCCCAACGGCGCAAATCCAAAGGTCCCGCTTTTTTCGGTGATGCTCTTCCGGTGGGAAGCGGAAGAATCGTACACCGACATTGGTTGCGTTAAGCAGGAGCGCGAGTTTTTCAGACCCCATTCACTTAACGCGACACATGCACCACTCGCGCACCGTGGAGTGCGAGACTCCTGCCTCACTTAACCGCTATCGCTGTAAAACGAGAAATGGAACTTACAAGTCCGATGAAACATATTGACGTTGAGACGTGGCACCAATGCATCATGTTCCAACGGTCTTCACTCTCCCGTGCTCCGTGTTAATGTTTGCTTGGACATTGGTTGCTCTAGAGAGAGGAGCGAGAGGAAAAAAATGAATGTGTGCAAGAGTAGGTTAAAAACGGCAACAGTGGGTCGCTGAAACGAGATCGGGCAATCCTGTCGCTGGGGGGCCCCCGCCGAAGATTCATTATCAAGTGGAATGCCAGTGGATGATGTGTGACCACGCGCGGAAATACCTTCGCAATAGAGCCATTTTGTGCCATCGCATTCCGAACGTCATTTTCAAGCTTTTCACGCGAGAGATGTCTCGCGTTTTATTCCCCTCTCAAATGCAGATTTCATTTTGTAACCCACGTTTTCCCGCTTATTGTCGCTGGTGTGAAGACGAATGTGCTTTGTTCTTAAAATACCTTTTGTTCTAGAGCAACTATTTGCCGTTCTGTTGGTACTACGCAACAGAAGTGAATTTTTTTTCCCTTGATCCGTGTTAGCACCGCGAAGCAACTGGGGCTATGAGCGGCGTACAGACGGGAAGAGGTCAGCAGGAAGGGGTGGGGGGACAGGGAGGAGTAAGTATGCGTCCTGGGCAGGCTTCAGGGCAACCTGTGCCGATATTCGTCTCGAAAGTCTTCGGAAAATCGGGGGAACCTCAGATAGCACAGCCGGAGGTAGGAATGGAACCTACCACCTTACATTGGGCAAACTACAAGAAAAACTCCCCACGTCCACATGCGGGCCGCTAGACCACTCAGTGCGACCTACGCCAGCCCCAAAAAGGTCACAGTCCGAGGTCTCCAATACGTCAACCACAGAAACCTGACAGTAAAAAAAACACGAAGTACCCGCGTAGTTCCCGCTCTCAAGGTCAACAAAGTCATTTTTAGTAGTGTACTAAGAGTAAGTATCAAAAATACACACCCACACATAAAAAAATAAAGCAGATTCCTCGAGGGACGCGCAAAAATAAATTACAGGTGTACGGTGACATCGGGACGGGAAGAAAACGCAGCCGAAATTGTTACAGATGGCTCACCATGTATTCTCTTGAGGCGTATCTCGGGGCAAAGGCCAACGCAGCGGGAGATTCTTCTTGATTTTCATGATTCACTTCCCTCCATTCAGTGATCCTTCATCACCATAACTCCTGCAACATGAAAAGAACAAGCAGAGCCCTCGTTGAGTGATCGTACATTTTCGCACGTAATTTAGGTAGAAATATTTGTCACGAAATAAGATTACGGTCTCAAAAGAAATGTTCGTAATTTGCAGTTGTTGGCAGCAAAATCGCTCGCGCATGCGCATTGAAAAACGGCGTTTATCCCGACGGAGGCGGGGCTAAAGAATATTTGTGGAAAATGCGTCAATGCCACATGCTCAAGAAAACGGGCGTCGTCCCAAGTTCCATCCTTCTCATTGTCATTTATCATCGCATACTTCATCTTCGCACAAGACTGGACGTTACACTCAACATCAGCCTCCTACCTATAAAACAATAGGCAGTTTTAGGAACCGGGCACCCATTTGTTTTGGGACAAATAAGAGGGATCGTTACAGCGCATGTCAAGGACCCAAACAATGTTTTGTGCGATGCGCTGTGACTTCTTGTTTCTTTAGAGCCCTAAAAGGAGGCGGGCGCCCTATTGTAAAACTTCGTATTATCTCAGTTACAAAGGAAAGCTGGGATGGTCGGTGAGGCATAAGTCAACATCAAAGAACACAAGAAAGATCCCTTCAGTTGCAGTAAAAGTGCTTGTCGTGTCTAAGTCTTTCGTGTGTTCAGTGCACCCCCTCCCCCTTGATGTTGAATTTCCCTATTATCTTGTAATGTTTACGAAATAAAAGAGGTCAAGTGCCAGATATTTACATGCTTTTTACAGAAAAAAAAACGGCCATCGCCTTTCGTCAGTGAACATTAGCAGTAGAGAGGGCGCACAGGGAGGAACGAGAGGAGGAATATTGTAATTGTAATTAAGTGTAATTGTGTATATGCAATTGGATACCAGCAAAGTGACGTCACCGCTAGCTATCCCCCATGCAGCACAACATCTTGGCCCAATATTGGACCAATACTGCAATACTGGCACAAGATTGGTCCAATCTGGGTCCAATACTGGGCCGATATTACCAATATTGGTCTAATAATGGGCCGACATTGGCAATATTGGCCCAATATTGGGTCAAGATCTTGTGTTGCTTGGGCCGGACCCGGTTTTTGCATTAGCCCGTATAGCGATATGAAAGTAGGTCTCGAAATTCCTGGATAGATATGCCAACATGGCCCGCAAAGTGACGTGCGCGAAGCAGTCTCTCATTGGTCCTCTCAGGTACACGTGACACAGAAAAGGTTAAGACCTGTCCCCTATCCCTACGTTTAGTTGCTGCACCCGCATTACGCTCCTTCTCGGATAAAGTCTTTGCGAAGCCGCCTCTCCTTTTCCCAACGACTTGGTGTCATTACAGAACGGACTGCATGCCATCAGATAGAGACCAGTTGCTCAACATTAAAGTTGCTTAACACTCCGGATACAGTCACGTGTTGCATCACAAAGTCTACAAACGGCATAGAAGGAGTCAATTGTGCGAAAAGTAAACAAACCATTCGATGTGGGCTCATTCGGAAGGAAACATTTCCTCCCCTTTCACTGCTGTCCGTAAGGAAGGTCTGAAAGTGTGTGCTTTGGGAGTTTATTGCCCGTGCCTCTAGTGCAGATAAAACGACAAGAGAAGTCGACATTGCAGAAGGATCAAACGCTCAAAGACGGGCTCAAACGGAACCTAAGAAAGACAGACGAGAGAGCAGCACTACTTGCGAAGTTTTCTCAAGTCAGCTGGCAGCGACGTAGGAATGGGTTTCTATTTTTGAAAATATTGAACGATTTGAACTCTGTTCGGCTTCTCGGCAGTCGCACTTTTTGAGGTTGCACAACGGTTATGATTCAGGTGTTATATTATTTCAATTTTTATTTGTGTGCTTTTACCGTAAACAGGAAGGCTTGTGCTGTAGTATTAGTTGTATGAGAAAAAAAAAAAAGAAGAAAAGAAGGAAACCATGCTTAGTGTTAGACGCCTAGAGGGTAAGGCCATTGTAGTATGTGTTTATACGAATTAGTTTGCATTTGTGTGTTGTTTCTATCATCGCGAAAAATTACGTGAGAGAAATTTATTTCGTAAACACAACACACCACGAATAATTATTAGGCGCAGTAATAACTTTCGAATTTCGCTTGTAAATGAATGTCACAAGAGAAAAAAAATCAACTCCACTGACACACTGCACTAGGTTTTACACTTGCCGTATATCATCAGACCGCGGATCAGATGACACTCTAGCATTAACGAAGCATAGAGCAAGGCTTGGCCATTGATCCCTATTTCTGGCTCGTTCATGCCTGCTAGCAATCCGTCAATTACTTCTATATGTTCCATGACGGAGGAAAGGAGGAAGGAAAGGGAGCAATACAATATTAAGCTCCACTTAGAATTGTACTCGGTCCCCATGTCGTTCGAAGTGGATAACATCTCATTCCGTGTGGCCCTTTACTGTTCTCTATTACACGAAAAGAATAGAAGAGAAGGGTATATAAATTATTTGGACAGGCGCCCAAAAAGAGGAACGGAAGATTTATGGTGTCACTGTCAAGATATATTTTTTTTTCTCTTTCCTCACCGGAACCTACAATTCCCTCCGGCGAAGGAGATGGTTAAAAGAATGGACTTCTGCGCGAAAGTGGTTAATTTAAATTTCTTTTTTTTTTCTCCTTTGGGATCGGCGCCGCGGGTGAAATGTAGTGTAGTAACTCGAGCTTACTTTCTCCTTTGTTCTCGTCCAGAACGTGTGGTTGAATGGTAGCGGTATAACTTAAAAGTGCTCGTTATTTCAAATCGTGTAACAAGCTGGAGGGAACTAGAAATTAACGAGGATCTATATGCTTATAATGAGAAGGCGTAGAATTGTGACTGAACTGAAATATTTAGTTATCGTCATTCTCTTTCTCTCTCTCTCTCTCTGTCTCTATTCTAAAACTCTTGCACTGGTGTCTTACCATGATGAAAAGTAACAGTTCAAACTGCAACAGACAAGCCAACAAACACAAGAAATGCTTCAAGTTGCCTAAGAATATATTCCATAATCTTCTAAGTTCTTCTAAGTTCAACCTTTGATGTCGTATTATGATATTCGGCATCTTTTTTTTTTTTTTTTTCACCTATGCGTCCTGTACTTTTCAATGACGGTGATCGTAGAGTTAGGCACGCATTACTCAATGGCCGTAGTGTAGTCCATAGTCATGCACTGGTGCCAATGCTGTTGATAAAGTGTAGTTGGAGAACAGAGAGAACGACACCCTAAACAATGGGGTGTGTGGATTTTATACAAAATTACGTCGTGTAAATAATACAATAGCCCGAAACGAAGTATATAGGACCAAATATACTGTGTTCTGAGTGAAGTTAACTGCACGAACATTGCAATTATATAACTTCATGCAACTTTTCGCGAAAGTTCTTAATACGCCTTATTATGACAGAAGGGACAGGGGGTTGGATAAGTGAGAATAATGAAGAGAAAAGCAAAGGAATCGGCGTTTCTCACAGTCTAGCTTAAATAATGGCCCAGTTAGTTCTCGGCCATTAGTTGCTAGATTGCCACGAACGAGCACGGGGTACGTAACTGCGACGAATGATTCGTCGAATCAATGATCGCG
The DNA here is from genome assembly GCF_037126465.1 of Ornithodoros turicata. Lineage (NCBI taxonomy): Eukaryota > Metazoa > Arthropoda > Arachnida > Ixodida > Argasidae > Ornithodoros > Ornithodoros turicata. The sequence goes on along the minus strand of NC_088208.1, from coordinate 35,981,080 downwards.
ATGGAGATCAGTGATCGCCTTGCCTTTGGTATTACCTTCCACGTTTTACCCACAATTCTTTTCGCACTCAACACCAGGAATAACACATTAGCCAGTCGATTAAACAATTTATTTGAGCACTCGGCTAACTCTAATCGAATTAAGAGATCGGAGCTTCTGTCTCCATGCATGTTAATCACGCATTTTTTTCTCGATTTTTCCTCGCCTTCATTTACCATTCCGACTGCCGCACGAGCAGAACTGTTCTTTTTTTGTTTTGTTTTTTAACGAAACGCCAATAAAGCAGAAGACACTCTTACATTAAGCAGATACAAAGGATGAAAGAAAAAGGAATAAAGGAAAACATGAAGAACGGATAAGGGAAGACAGTCGGAAGCTCAATCGCCGTTGTTTGTTCTGCACTTTTTCTACGCCTGCTTCCTAAAAGAATTTCGCCGACAATCAAATAACAGTCGGAATTTCTTCTTCTCGATTGAACGTTCTCGCCACAAAGACACCTCGCGGAGACAGAACTTAAAGCGAATAATTTATATGCTCTGTAGTATATGTTATATGTATTTTTTCCCCTCCTCCCCCTCGTATCGACGAGAGTGCCGGACAATATAAAAGAACAGCCACCCCGGAAAACTCGTCGAAGTCGCTTTGCTTCGGTTACTTCCCGTTTCACGAAGCATGAATTATTCATCAGAATTCGACGGAGAAATCAGGAAAAAATCTTTTTGCCGCGGATATCGGCACCAAAGCTTTGCAGCCGGGAGGCCCGGATCAATTTGGCACATTAGCGTATGCTGCTCGCGCTGTAAAAGGAGCAACACTGATGTGAGCTTTCTTCCCCGTGTTGTAAAAGCAGGAAGAGGATGGCTCGTAAAACACAAACTAGATAGAGAAATCCTGCTTACTCGTCCACGTGACGTAACAACTAAGAGACAGCCAATCAGGATCGTGTTTTCACCGGCGGTAGCCAATCTCGAACGAGCTTTCAGCGGTCGTTGCCAAGGAGACGAACCACCGTCGTCTGCGAGCAGTGATTGAACGCACCCGTGTACTAAACGAGAAAAACTTTAAAATAAAACGGAAAAAACGGTTCCATATCTTTCTCGAGACTGATTTTCTGGAAAGCGTGTCTAACTTTTTATCTACAGATTCGGGTCTACAGGTTCTAAGTTAGCTGCAATTATTTGAAAGTGCTTGAATTCGCAGAACGGCGATTCGCAGTAGCAGACGATTTCTGACTTTATGAGTCCACGTAGAGAAGAAGGGTGAGGAGGTAATAAGCAGGCCTTCCGTATCTAAGTGCCGTTGGCTCGTCACGTGAAGAGTTTCGCTAAAATCATGCTAGCCTTGTGTTATAAATATAAATATACCGTGTACCCGTATGACGTAATTCTGTAGATGTTACTGAAGTTTTTTTTTATTCTGTGTTAGCGCCGCGAAGCAACTGTGGCTATGAGAGGCGTACCATGTGGACAGATGGAGAGAGGACAGCAGGAAGGAGTGGGTGAGAGGAAAAGGGAGTTAGTATGCGTCCTGGGCAGACTTCCGGGGAACTGTGTCGACATTCTTCTGGAAAGTCGGCGGGAAAACCCAGGGAAAACCTCAAACAGCACAGCTTGTGTGGAGATTCGAACCGGCGTCACCTCCCACTCTCGGCGAAATATACTGTGTACCGTGAATAAATAAAATGATACGAAATAAATAGAATACAATTGTTTTTAGTCCGCAGTGGCACTTTAACGACATGACCTTCCATTTTTAAACCGTATCCTCTCTTTTTCTCCATCAGTCTCTCCCATTTTGTAACTGTGCTGGACATCGGTGTCCGCTTTGCGGAGAGTATATATATATGTACCTTTGCCATTGTTTCTGAGTGTCGGACAATTGCAGTGATACAAGAACACGCAACACAAGATCACTGTCTCGAAACGCCCCCAGAATAAAACGAATAAAACGTCGATCTATTCGACGGCGTTTTAGAAGGACGCAAGAACCCTGAACGAGCTCAATTTAAACGTAATGACAGATTATTTACGGTCTCTTAACGGTCGCTTTTCAAAGCAATCTCCCGGGCTATATAACATGCTCGAGGGCAGTTAGGGTTGGAAAACAACATTTGAGTTTATTTTCAGCACGAGCAACGCCCCAACAAATGTACTAAATGTACTGTTGAGGACACGATTAGGTAAAATCGTCTGTCAGTACTTCGCCGTCCCATATTAAGTCCGCTGTGCTTGGAATTGTTGTGCCAGTATTGTATTTGACGGTGGACCATGTGTTGCACGTGTTTTTGTTACTTGAAAGAAATAGTGCGACACCTGGATATTTGAGATGAGGTAAACCACGGAGTGCTGATTTTAGACTACCATGTCCCCTACAGCACATTCATTTTGCTTTCTGCAAGGCATTGTCTCATAAACATGCCACGCATCGTTGTATGTGATACTCCTCTGACTTTGCACGGTTGCAGTGCTCCGATTGTTGTACGGAGACAACTAGCGTGTTCATGAACACCTCTGAGCAGGAACATGTTCCGGCCGAGGGTTTGCGACGGTTTAGTGAGTCAGCCCCTGTGGTCGGAATTCCACTTTTATGTCAATAGAAAGTAGGTTGTGTATTTTTGAAATGCGTCGTGGAGAACCAGTGCTTTCCCCCCGTCTGCCAGTCTTCAATAGAAGCACGAGAAAGTCCCCTCTCCCCCCCCCCCCCCCCCCCACACACACAGACACGATGAAAGACAAAATATACATTGGTACTTTGAATGCTTCTCGCACAACGCAAGCGGGAAGGAAGAAAGAATGAATAGATAAATAAATAAATAAATAAGGGTTACGCAAGTGTCTACCAATGAGCCAAATTATGTGGATATGCGGAAAGCTTACAATGGATTTTTACTTAATCTCTCATTCACATGGAGAACAAGTGTTCACGGTGAGAAACGTATTAGGAGAGACTTGACTTAGTGGGAAACGTATCAGGACTGACGTATCCGGAGTAAATGCGCCCCATAGCCTTGACATTTCTGACAGCCCTTGGAGATGAGTTCTGATGGTACCAATACAGAGGAGAGTGTGTACTCGTTTATTGACGTCACACATGTCCCAAATCGAAAGTAGATAAAACGGTCAACCAGTACAGTTTGCTCAACTCATGTCTGTGATTCGAATTCGTGGCTTCGATGCTTCGCGGTGTACAGACGGATAACTTTCCGTTCTTCAGCCGCACAAAAATGCTCCTGTTACGTCACGATGTCAGGAGTAGACAGTCTGTCTGGGACATGTTTACTGCTACTGGTGAACTCCGCCCACAAATCAAAAGACACACATGTGATTGGCTCAGGCTGGCGCGTGACGGTTCCCAGTCATAATGTAGTTCGCACGCATGCTTTCGAACTGTTACTTCTATGCTGATCATGCAGGGAAAACAATCGTCACAGACGACGTAATTCGAACATATCTACGTACTTTTAAAGCAAACATGCAAAATATTCGCATTAGCAGAACATGCGAATCTGCTTCCCAGGGTGCCCTGCGTTGGCCACCTTCTCACATGCCTTATTCTCAGTGTGCAGACTACATTCCCCGCTTGTGGAGATACGCCCCCGTGACAATCTCTTACGCTGTCTCGGAGTACAGTCGCCGCGAAGTGACATGAGACGGCAACAGTAAAATCATTGCAACACAGTGCAGAAATCGCGGCGGAACGTCGACACTCATTATTCTCCTCTGCAATCACACTCAGAATGCAGATCGCGGGGACCGTCATGCCGTTCTGTACTGACGTTGCAAGGCTGTTGTGGGAAGCAAAAAAAAAAAAAAAAAAGCGAGCGTGACAGATGGGTCAAGTGCACTGTACGAGAGGACCAAAGAGCGGTTGACAGCCTCGCTGAGCGATTGGGCTGGGCTTCAAAGCCTAACGAGGCAAGGGTTAAGGTTAGGCACAGTCTGGGCATTCGCCAATCCGTCAACCGCACGCCGCGTCCATCCATGATTATGTCAGAGTGTACTTTTTTCTGTACCGGTTATCGAAAAGTTAAGTTCTGCAACAATGGTTTTGGCTCTCTCTGTAAAAGTTGAGCGAATTGCACTGATGCACAAAAACACTACCAAGCGTTGCAAATCAGGTACATTTGCGGTACATAATCAATCGCTCAAATGAAAATTGGATAACAGAAGTGACGCATACGAAAATTGGACATCAGGGAAACGCAGAGGAATCCGTTCTCAACTTCTTCACCCCTTCCGAAACTATATTAGCGTATACTGTATGAGTAACATTTTTGCCCAATACCTTCCACAACAACACCGAATATCTTATGAATGTACGAATAATGTTCCAACGGATTCGTACGTCCTATGGATGTCCCTCTGATGTTCATCGGACGTTACGGATCCGTTAAAACACTTATTCGTACATCCAGAAGATATTCGGTGTTGTTGGGGTTCCTTAACAAATATTTTTTTCTGATAAAAAGAGAAACAACACTGAAGCGTCTTATCGAACAATCTTTCATGAAAAGGACTGCATTTCATCAGTTTCTTTCTGATACAACTGCCTGCGTGATATCCCGTAAGTCGCGTATATGTAAAGTAAAACTTGTCCCACCTGACGAGCTGTCAGTAATAGCAAGTAAATCTAAAGTAACAGTAAATCCACCAATCATGTATTTTCTAGTCCATAATTATGCAGGATACACGAGATAGTGGAAGCACCGTTCAACTGGAAGCGCGCCAGCCAGACATGCTTGCAGAAATACAATTTATGAGGAGGAAAAATAAACAAAATATATCGCACGGTTCGCCTTGAAGAGAGAAAAATGTAAAAAAAAATAACGCTCGAGGCAAATCCATAACTCAACCACGACATAAAAGTGCAGATTCTCTCATCCGTCATGATCTGGCTACACTGTACTAGAGCCTGTACCTTTTACAGATTACACCGCCCTGCAGTCGAGAACAATTCATCACACCGTGCTTTCCTACCCCTGCCAGTGTATCAGGGTCCTGCCCAGCGCTTCCTGACACCGATACTGTCGTAAGTACTCTTGGGACTCACTTAAACCTTGCGTAATGGACAATAATCGCTCCCTAACAGACGCCAGACAGACGACGCCCTCTGTAGTCGAGGCGAGCCAAGCCGAACCTTTAAAAAACGATATTAGCAGACGACAGGCCTTGCTTCACCCCGCGGGCGTCTATATGTGCGTATGAAACTTTAATGGCAGGTTTCCGGGCAATTAATGAACGGCATGTTTGAATCATTTTAATTGAGACATCAGAACTCACGGCATACTAATACAATTAGATTCATTTCCTATTATGTGTAAACGTCTTTCTGCGTAAAAGTTACTCAGTCACTCAGGCTGTGTTAGCAGAATGACAGGCAGAGCTGTGAAGTAGATAATTACAACAAATTAAGTTACATGATTAATCACCTTTCTAATCATTATTACGGTACCTAGATACGTTCTTAAATGAGTAGCCGCGACTGTAATCTAATTACAATTACTTTTCAAGAAAGTAACTTCCTCATGTTGCTTTTTGATGTTTCAAGCTTGCTATAGAGTTAAGTTTCGCAGTTTAAAAGTCACTTTTCCCGAAAAGTAACTCATTACTGAAAAAAAGTATTTACTTACAGTTACAAATTACTCGTAACCCAGTTACTAGCCGGTAATACATCACGCCCTATAGTCCACAACGTGTATGAAATCGCCGGAGGCAACAGCGGCAGAGTGCTATCTCGACTATAATGGAGAAAAATTTCCTGGGCAAGATACGAACGTTAAACGGGACGAGCCCTGATTGATGCTCCTATGTTGGACACTCGCTCATATAAAATGATCTTTTGGGCTGTCATTAATCGAGGATAATTTCGAGTTCCTCTAGGGTCATGCTCTGGAGTCATCGTATCTAGCAAGGCGGGGCACCGGAGCGCAGACTGAATTTGATGTAATGTCAGAAAAAGAAAAAAAAAAAAACTGTCATTTTACAGGTTGAAGGGTTTATGCATAATTCACACTTATAGTCGGTAGCCATGTATGTAGGCGTGTGCGACGGTATCATTATTAATAAATAGTAAAGTAGTTCAACGCGAAAATTTACGGAAATTATGTATGCTACCACAGGGATCTGGAGTTTGCTAAAAATATGTACATCACTCATAACGATTATAAATTAAATCTTGCGTCACCGTTTAATCCGTAGGGTACCGTGCCAGCGTTCAACTTTGTATACTACACACAACCATGCAATATCATAGATGGCACGTTCATTTTCACGAGAGCGCAGAACGTTGTTACTCGGCTTTCCACTAGCTGTACACGGGTAGATCACTACCCAACTAAACGAGAGCTACCACATCACCCTCTATTTCATTATGTGCTACGGCTTTCTTTCGGTTTGTAAAGACATTCTTGACGTCAACACAAAAACAGCATGCGGGCTCCACCCAGCACTTGCCAATGTTAGGAGAAGCTTGCTTTACAGTGCGCACATACAAACAGCAAGTCGGCTTCTTTTCATGCTTGCAGGCGCAAGGTAAAAGCCGACTTGCAGAATCACAACGCCGCTAAACGAAATAATGCCCCGGTGTCATTTTTTTCTCACGGTGACGTATAACGAATCGCCTTGCCACTCTCTTGGTTTCACTTGTGCGTTGACAAGGGTGAACTTTTCGAGAAAATTAATGTGTGTCAAAAATATAGCAATAAAGCTCGTTAATTATCATCAACCACATAATCGAATACCCAGAACGTATCTGCGCAACGTAGTTGTACACTGAAGAACCAACTTTTAAAACTCCACAACACTAAATTTTGAGAATTTCCAAGATTTTCTTTGAATATCCACAATACTTTGGAACTCTACTCCTTATTGCACGTTCACACAGGCAGATATACAAGAGTTAACGACACCGCAAAGAAAAAGAAAAAAAAGAACCCTTTGGAAACTGTCGCCTTAATGAAACTTGTACCTATTAAAACAGGGACGCCGGCTCGCTGGCAAAGCTTCATTATGAGAATCACCGGAAACAAAAGAAACCGCGGACAACGTGAAGACATTTGTTTGAAGCAGCAGCAGTTGTTTGTTGATGTTGATGTTTGTTGATGAGTCCTCTATGCTCCAGTGAATCTCATTATGAAACTTGTACGGCAGTACCGCCACTGATAGCATCACGAAGACACGCTTTGCTTCAACATCGTTCAAAGAGCGCGCAGTTCTCATTAATCGAGTCTCGCAGCGAATACACAACCCGCTTATAGCGTCAGTCTTGTACGTGGTTCTAACGTATATAAAAAAAGTATAAACAAAATTACACGCTCGCTATTTCATGGTTCGAAACCTCGTTTTACGAGCACTCCCGGCCAGACGCCTCCCGACGATAACGCTTTTCTCTCCTGTAGTCAAAGCATATTAATCAATAACAACGTATATAAACTAAAAAAAATCAGCTCAGAAAGAACCAAGCGAAGAGGAAGGAACAAGTGCTGATGTTGTTCAGCCGATATGCAAATCGTGTGCCAAGAAGCATCCATCATGAAGCCGGACTGGCCAGTAATAAACTGACTTAACGTGACCCTCATATTTCATCTCAATATAGCCTGGCCAGACAGAATTTGTCTCGAGTAAGACTTGTTTGCCGTTCCGCGAGCGTGCGCTTCACGGTTACGAAAAACTGTCCATCCGTCACTCGGTGTAATACCTCAACAAAGAACTTCGCGTCGACTGGCAGCTGAATGGATAGCCTTTGTAGATGTCTTCAAAGCGCTTCTTTAAGCCTTGCGGATAATAGTGTTTTGCGTTCACGGCTCAATATACTAGATATCATCCCCATTCGCGTACTAGGGTAGAAGACAGCCGTACAAAAAAATTGATCTTCTAATATTTCTTACTTTTATCGTTGGGCAGTTTCTCCATAATCGCAGGCTTTGCGCTTATTGGCGAAAGCTCCATTTTAGGTTGGTTTTGGTTTGCGGCATGCTGACACACGTGAATGGTTCATGCGTTCTTGTTTTTATGAGATTGCATCCGCGTTGGTACAAAAATTGGCTGGCTGTATCTTTTTTTATTTCGTGTTAGCGCCGCGAGACAACTGTGGCTATGACAACGGCGTACAGACGTGGACAGATGGAGAGAGGACAGCAGGAAAGAGTGGGAGACAGGGAAGATTAGTATGCGGATTGACCGACGGCTGTATATTTGGATATTCTGCCAACCGCGTTCAAACGCGGCACCCTTATAAAGCTTGTGGGGATATGCCACAGGAAAGCTGGCGTTAGAGGGCATCATGTTTGTTGACACGTGTCGGGTGTGTGCCGAAAACCTTATGCAGCGATGCGCTCGCTGGGTTGAGACAAGTCTGCTGTTTGGAATCGGGCCGACGGATGTTACTGTCTGAGGCAATAAACTCTGTATGGTTGATTGTGCTGTTTCTTTGTCTTTCCTTGACAACGAAATGGACGGGCTTCGCTCCGAGTGTGGGAGTTTTCCCGCAAATGGAGCCCAACGTGGGGCCCGAGCTCGTCCGTTCCACGGCGAGAAGGAGCAGAGGCAGCTTTGCCTCCAGTGCAACGAGCCACAGATTCATCGGGCCACTCGTCGACGTGGCCAACTACACCGAGCCAGGCCCGACGACTCACGTGCAGCTGGAGACGAATCGTCACCGTTGGCGGCGCTGTGTCGTCTGTGCCCTGACTTCCTGCGTGATGGCCCCCAGCGAGACAACTCCCATCCCCAGCAGGTTATCACCAATATGTTGCATGACCTCCAAGGATTTTGGACTATGGTGGACATTTTTGCGGTGGGGTTGTGTGGGGAAGCCTCGGAAGGCAGCCGCTAGAGGACATACTTGTGTGTGTGTGTGTGTGCATGGGGGAGGGGATGGAAAACCTTCAAAAGCGATGCGCTCGCTAAGTCGAGACAGTCTACCACAGTATGTTGATTGGAATCGGGCCGATGGAAGTTAGTGTCTACGGTAATAAACCTTGTGCGGTTTATTTTTCTGTTGCCGTGTCTTCCCTCGGCGACGGAACGGATGGTGATATGTTAAAGCAAAAAATGGGATGGGCTTCGCCCCGTGTGGTGGGGTCTTCCTACAAGCTACCGGGCGCCCGCTCTCGTTCTGGTGTCACTCGAACTTCTACTCCTTCCTTCACTCTTCTCACAACTGTTACGGACGTACCTACACGGCCGCCGACGTTGGTGGGCCATATAAAGATATGCCTTTAAAAAGTATTGCAGCATTACGTGTTGAAATCAGCACAAACGCACATTTAAAACAGGAACCGACATCGAACGCCATTAGAATAATGGACAGAATGGCGTAAATGCAGGCTAGCTGGTGGATAAATTCCACGATAGGCAAGCCTGAGCGATGGGCAAGACACGTAAATAAGCCTTCGTGTTTGTGTTTGTTTACGTGTCTTGTCCATCGCTCAGGCTTGCCTATCATGGGATTAGAATAACGGACATCTGCCGCTCCGCGAAAATGGTCCCCTTAAAAGTGTATTTAACGACAACCTCTACAAGTGATGCCGAATGTAAACTGCAGTCAGAAACATAAAGACGACGCCATGAAGGCACCGAAGCCGATGATCAGGTAACTATGGTGGCGAGAAGCAATGAACAGGACTCTCTTTTTTTAAAAAACGAGGCGCAGACGAGACAGAGTCTTCGAGGAGACTTGAGCGGATTGAAAAACTTACCCTGCTTCTGATGTAACGCATTCAAAGCTGTTATTTACCCAAGCAGCACAAAATATTGGCCCAATATTGGATAATTATTTGCAATACTGTCCCAATATTGGTCCAATATTGGTCTATTATTGGGTCAACATTGCCAATATTGGTCCAATACTGCGCCAAGATGCTGTGTTGCTTGGGTGGCGATTTTGTCGTCAGACGACGTCTGGGCAGCCCACCCTCGCGCTTCTGAACGTCACCCGAACCATCGAAAAGGAGAAGCAACGTTACTATAGGCTCCGCAATGCACACAGGAAACACTGAAGATGCGTTAAATTTGGATAATCAGGACTTTACAAAGTACTGCACGCACACACACATGCCTATACTCTTCTGCGACTCCCTTTACGTAACAAACCAACAATACACATTCCGCGTGATCTATGTTCGGAACGTCACCGCCATCCGTTTCGCGTCTGTTGACAGCGCTTGTCAGAGTCAGCTATTCCCGGAGGCAAATAATTTCGGAGGGCACGCACCGGCTCTTAATCTTTGACGATAGATGGGCGAGGAACCACATACGTGACCGTGAGCCTTCTGCTTCGTCCATTCACGGATGAATTATTTCCTCGAAGCGACGACGACACGAAGGAAAAAAAAAAAAAAAAAGAAAACCTTACTTACACAGCAGGGCATATTTCGCTGGTATGATAGCCTACGTTCCTCCGGATACAAGGATAAAGAAAGACTGGGCACTGAACCGGAGGATCAATATCAATAGTTTTGTGAGCATGTAACTTTGAACTGTCGGTTCCGTGCGGTACCGGTTTCGCCGTTTGGTGCCAACACAGTCGGCGGGTTAGTTCGTAGAGTTCATAGGCCCTTTAAGACAGCAAAGTAATAGACGAAACTCCAGCTCGTGTGGCGTAGCGGTTGGGTTTAGGTTAGGTTGGGTCGCCTTCCACGCACCGAATTCCGGCACCGGATGTGCTGTCTGAGGTTTTCCCTGGGTTTTCCGACAGACTTTCCAGACGAATGTCGGGAGAGTTCCCCCTGAAGTCGGCCCAGGACGCATACTAACCCCTCTGTCCCCCATTCCTTCTAGCTGTCCTCTCTCCATCTGTCCAACTCTGTACGCCGCTCCCAGCCACATTCGCTTCGCGGCCTTAACAAGGAATTAAAAATAAGTAAAAGGTTTTGCGAATGCTTGTATAGGAGTTCAAAACGTAGCCGACGGCAATTGAAACGTGGTGGATATTCCTATGATAATTTACGACATCCGATCAACACATTCCCATAACATGAATGTTGACCAACCCGTTCTAGATAATAAGCATGCGGTATGATTCCATACTGACGTTCCTGTCATATACGTTGTATAACTGTCTATTGTACGGCAACACCAGGTTGTTTGAGGCTATCGACTTCATGGAATCAGGTTTTGTCTACACGAAGCCTTAGAAAACCAACATTAAAAACTAAAAGAAAAACTACAGTGCCTCAGTTTCTGGAACTGCAGTTCTAGATGAAGAACAAATTTTGATATGGTTTATAAACCTGGCGCTAAGCCTGACCACAGCTCGGCCATCAACGTTAAAACCGATATAAATGCCTGGGAAGAGCGTGCCTTTGAAAAGGTGACACAAAAGGTTCCAGCGAGGTCTATTCAGTAGATGCAGTTGTATACAATAATCACAATAGCAGTGTGTGTATTATGTAACTTGTGTTAATCTACCCCCGATTATTATTATTATTATTTTATTAATAATAATAATAATAATAATATCATCATCATCCAAGTAAAAACGATGCGAATAAATCAAGACTTATGATTATCTATAAATACAACTACATCTACCACGCATGCAGAGCAAGAGCTTTGGACGCTTTTCCATTTTCATTATTGGTATGCGGTTTCCCGAGGCCGCTAGTTGTTCCCTCCCAGCATACACACGAATAGGATGTCAGTGGGGTTCAGACCCAAGCTTTACGATGTTGTCACGCCGATGATAGCGAGACATCTGTCACTGACTGAACCACGCCCTGCGCTGCCTCATGTGGGTATATGCGATCTTACGAATTGAATACAGCATGGATACGCGCAGTCCTTTCACGACAAGCCCACGTGATTCCGTCAGCCAGATCACAAATACCTAAGAAAGAACTGCCTGTGCAGGAATCTTTTCAACGGGTCGCTCTCAACACGAATTCATATCGTTCATGTCATTCACACATGCACGACGAAAAAGCAGAGATTACTTAGCATTTCGAAAAAGTGGTTTACAAAGGTTACTGTTTTACCACGGAACAGTCCACTTTCGGTGTCTTTACTCTGCAACAGGACATCATCGGTGTAAAAATTGGCGGCATCCTCAAGCATTGCGCCAAACGAGTTTAAATAAGGGGCAATTGTTGCGGTAAGTTTTTCGCGGAACACTTTTTGAAGGAACCCTTTTTGAAATCCTACTGATTTTTTTATTGAAAGCTTCTTAATGTTTCGCGAGGTCGTTTAATTGTTCTCGCATTTTTACAGCGGTGGTTATGCACAATTTCAGTGTACCACAAACACGTTCTGCCCATCACGTGGTGACTATCACCACCTATCACTACCACCGACTGTCACGTGGTATCACGTGGCCTTACAAAGGAGCGGATGGACCTACACGGTGGGCGGCTGCTTTAAAGCAGGATACAATAATAATAAGCTTTAACCACAACTAGTGATTTGGACCAGTGAGGAAAAGCCACTGAGTGTGGCTTTAGAACAATAACAACAACAACAGCAACAATAGATGCTGACGATGAGATGGGGTGGCTTTACAAGAAACTCTGTCACATGATGCTTTGCGGATGTCAGCAAGCGTCACGCGGTAATGAACAATCTTGTAGTGACGCGTCACGACGGCAGGGGGTTTCTCAGCCGTATGGTAAACACAGTCCCTCACGAACGATATATAACCGTATCAGCACACTATTCTTAGTGAGCGACGAAATCTACGGCTTTTCATGAAATCCGAGGCTACAACAGCGAGTTTCCTAAACGTATTGGTTAAACGACGGCGCGGAAGCACAGCCCCCCCCCCCCCCCCCCCCCGGCTCGAAAAAAAGAATAACTCGTTAAACCAACGTAATACTTCTTATTTTCCATGCAGTTTCCACAAAAGACGTTCGCACTTTCCGGTAAGCCTTTGCGTATACCTTTCCAGCTGCGGGAAAATTTGGCGGGCTTTGTGATTATAATTAAACAGTATTTTTCGAGAGGGAACATGTTGAACTTGTACGAAGGGGGGAATTCTAATCTTGCTTGTAGTGTGATGCCGCCAAGCGACGCAGACACGCCTGCCTTCAGAGCATTTCGTAATGTGTTGAGATCACACGTCGTTCAGAACGGATCCCCGTGCAGTCTTGAGTCTGAACGATCTGAAATTTGTTTCGGTTATGTTTCGAGACCATAAATGTTCAAAGTCAGTAGTTGTACTTCGTTTAATTAATCAATCGCATCATATGGAAGATGAGCAGATTCAATCGACTGAAATATTTATCCTCACCGAAATATCTCGATGGGGAGCTGGAAGAAAAAGCTGTGATCTCCATTCGATATATGGTGTGACAGTAGCCATTTTCCCCGCAACATGATGCCGAGTTCCAGTATTTGATCCTTCGTGCTTCCCCAAAGTGTGATCAGTTTTGAAGCGCCGGGATTACCTACTGCTTTTCTACTCTTTCCATCGCTTCCTTCTGGAAGAAAAAGTAACAGAAACCTCGTTGGCAGTTTAGCGAGCCGCTCGATCTTTATTACCTTAAGTGTCTCTACCGTAAAGTACCTCATAAAAGAGTCGTATATGGTGTGTCATTGCCGTTCCGTAAAACACAAACGTGTGAGTTATGTGGGTTTTCCTTTTTTATCGGCACGTTAAAGGGACCGAAAAGTGAATATAAACCTATCGAAACTTTATGTTCAGCGAAAAGCTTGAACCTTCAAAAGTTCAAATGTCAAAGAACTCCGCTGAAATCGCTGTAGTTTTTCTGTAATCGAATTTTCCATAATCGCATGTCCAGGGACCTAGTAGGAAACCGAGCAGTCTGTCAACAATGGCATGACCCCGCGCCATCTGTCGAGGACGCATGTAATACGCGCACTTCCGGGCGCTAATCCGGCGAAAACGAAAATGGCAGTGGGCATTTGTGACCGCTTTCTACGTCGAGAATGTCGAGCCTCTTGGACATAAGTGCGCTGGAATTCCGCATTCAAGAACTGTCACTCACACAGAACTGTTGTTCGTGCGTTAGCGTGCTGGAAAGTGTGTTCTTCGCAGCAGAAGATTCCTCGTCCAGAGATTAATCGGAGTCACAATCGTCCTCAGGAGTAGCTCACCGTGCCGTGAACATGGACTGCTTTGTGAAATTTCCATGTATCAGGGAGAAGCACTTATGTAAGCCGAAACAAGTGCTGTTTTTTCGTCGTGCAGGTGTTCATGTGTGAAATGCAAACCGACGGATACTACGGTGGATACTACGGTTTTTGCTGCCGAGAGGTAGAGAATGCGTGTGAAAAGCAGACAGACGATTGCATCGGAACTAACGAATATTTCGAAATACTGTGCCTTGACACCGAAGTACTGCCAGTGTCTTTTACATACATCCGAGAAACAGAAGAGCATGGTAACGTACACGGCAGCGCCATGTGGTCTTTACGCGCTACTTGAACGGCAAACTGGACCGAAAACCCTTATTTCTGCAGGAAATTCCGTTTTACTACCCGTTGGCGATTCACAAGGATATGGGGTGCTCCGTGAAAATACAATAGAAAATACTCCACTGGATCTCGATCTGCGTCATGCATGCTATTAGGGATGCTTTCCCATCAGTGCGCTGACCTGTAGAAATGTTGTCAGCACATTTTCATTTCTTGTTTGCTGCAAGTTTTTCTCATTGCTTTTTCTTTGCTGTCACAGCATATTATAATTACTAGTTTGTACCTGAAGGGTTAAGTAACCTGTGGGCAGAGATGTATTTGTAGGTTATACTCATGTCTCGCTTGTATATGTGAGGAGTAAGTAAGACAATTTTCATCAGTGTCATTCAGCTGAATTGTGTTCATAACCTTTTAGTATACTTCTTAGTGACCACGTTTCCAAATGTCAACTAATAATTGAACCAAAATTGGGATTTAACACTTAATTAACTCTGTTTTGCTAAACGGAGTACTTGTAACTGATTCATTATCACGTCGCCAACTAACATTTGTAAAGGAGGACTTGAGGGCTGACTTCAACTATTATTAACCCTTAATCTGGGTTCAAAGTTAACAATGCACCATTGGTGTGCATAGTACTCCAAAATGGCTAAATAATTTATTGCATAAGTTCTCTGTTACTGTAATTGAGATGTACTTTTGTAAAGTACTTTTGACAGCCCTGCAAATTGAAACTGGCTTTAGTGTACACTACAAATGCATCTTAACATTTAATTGAAATATAATATAAGAGCAGAAGCAACGTTTTGTCCCAATGCAAACTATATCGTTCTTTTTTATTGTCCAGGGATTTAGGAAATAGAGTAGGACTTCCTGCCCTCTGATGTTTTGACGTACTTGAACGTACAGTTGTAAAACCTACAACAAAATAAACAAGAGAAGCATAAACAGTTTCGTCTTCACTTTTGAATTTAACAAGCTAGTTATATTTTACCATTTGTTCACTTTTGTATTCTGTGTTGGTGGAAAGATTACAGGAAAAATGCTGCTGCAGATCAAACAATGACCTGTCATCTTGATGAAGATCAGAACATTTCTTCAGGCATGCTAAGTGAGACAAAAGAAATGTACAATGAAGGTTGTACAAAAACAGCAAATCTCCGTCGACTAAAACTTTATATATGTGGATGTTACCACATCGTGTAGTTTCCACCCAAAAGTAAGACTAGGCAAGGTTGTTTGGAAGGTTGTTGGGATGTTGATGTGCTGTACCGTTAGAGCACGTCAATATAGATGAGGGGGCAAACACAGTAGACAACGTAATGGCTGCAAACTCAAGTGAAGATTTATTCAACAGAACAAGAAACCGGAAGCATGAGCAGAGAAAGGCAGTGCCCATGTAGTGTATGGTGAACCATATTCATTTCTGAGAAGGTAAGATCGGAAGAGCAATAAAGAGAAATGACAGTTGCGTCCGAGATAGGGATGCGTCCGAGGAATATGATGTGGTAACCTTGCATGGCTCACTGCAGCTCTGACACACATTGAACAATTCCAGTAGTTGCGGCTTCAAAGACAATGAACGTTTGCTGTTGCACTGGGTATTCAAGTGTAGAGGATGCATCTCTAGAAAATTAATTAGTGTTCCTTAGTCATAAAGTCATAACTCCATCTCAACAGGAACTATTCTCGTACCCTTCAAACAAGCTAGCAGTTCTCATCGGTTTCTTCTCCTCTTGTTGACGTCATACTAATGTTCTGCACCTGTCCAAAGACTAAAAAAAAGAAAATGTCACAAAGTCTGCAACACGTAACAAATCTAGTGCTTCCATCTGTGGACTTTGCATACCTGCTTTCAGTTATTTCTGTCATGTCAACTTGAGTGCCTGGATCACACATACGAAGCAGTCTTGCGCCACTTCAACTCTGGAAGGCCCCTAAAATTAAATTTGTTGATGTTGACAAGGTTGAGTACGGGACAAGTAGGATAACATAAGTTAAATGGAATACGTCGTCGCTATATTATAATTTATACATGTGTGACGCCTGTACATACCTAAGACGTTGTGTCGATCTCGTCAGTCGTCACCTCGGTGAAGCAAAATCACTGGGTACTGAGCATCAATGTGCTTCGGACGTCTTCGCAATTCGCCTTCTACGGCATCTTCGTAGTCATCGGCAGCAAAATGAGCTCAGCACATACCACACGACTGCTACATCTAATAACCGAGTGCTTTGAACCACATTCGTTTTCGCGCACTCTCCTGTTGAATCTTGTGGTAGAAACTCTTGCCGCCGATGGTGAACGAACATGATTTTTGCATCCCCGAACACCAAAACCACACCACTCATATGTAGGTCTCTCGAACAATTGACACAACAACCACGAACATGTCATTCACTTCTCTTCGCGCGACCAACACGACCGCCCACGACGTAAACAATAAACGCGATAACACAGACGACCTTGCAGATGGCGCGGCGGATCGTAGCTCGTAGCGGCGAAGTAGCTGAATGCTTTATTAACGTAAAAGCTATGGAAGTGAGCGTCATTTTTAAAATAGTGTTTACCTGTAAGATAATGTGCGCCAGCTTCGTTCTCTACAAAATTAGCTCTCACGTGGTAAGGGTTGACCAATCCCTGGGAGCCCTGGACCTGAAACCCAAGTTGCTCTTTTTCGCCGTTCGCTGGCAGCACCGTCCATGTTCCGGCAATCTTCAAAATATTTATACGTAAAAAGTATGCCGAATTGAGAAGTAATGCTTTCTGTGTCTTATCAAACAACGATGTTGTGCACGACAGTGGGCAAAAATATGGGGGTTATTTTTCACTTTTCGGTCCCTTTAAAGTAGCAGAAATCGAAAGTAAGTAGATGACATACACGACATACATGACAGCTAAACGCGGGACGACAAAACAAAGAGCTCTGGACCGTCTCGTAAAGTGATAGTAGCGTTTCGTAAAGGATGCTCTGTTGCATAGCAAGTGTGCGCAACGGTGAAGCAAGCTTTACAGTCGTTTCGAGAAATCGCCCCCCCCCCCCCCTCGCGTGTTCTCTCTTCTTTATCTGTTCACCGTTGCGCCCCTGCATGTTATGTCGTCGAGTTCACTGTCTTTTCCAGGAATGTGAGACCTCTCACTTTAGTCAACGTGCGCGGTCTGAAATAAGACACGTTACCTGATATAAGGATATAAAACATTGCTCTGAAGAGAGGGAGAGAGCAACAAAACGTTCACTGTCTCAATATAGTACCTTTCTGCTGATACGTGGCAAGGGCCGATCGGGCGCTACTCAGCGAAGTCAACGACTGAAAATCGGCTCTTCAGCCCAGTCATTATGCTACCAAATCAATAAGTCCTATACTAACCCACTGCCCGGTAATATTTCACCTTCTTTTACCCCATCTGCGCATACACACAAATATATCCTAAATACTCTGCGAAACAAAACAAAAAAAAGAAAAGAAAGAAAGTACAACAACAATAAAAACTGGCCCGATGCTGATCACGCAAGGCAGAGCCGATACCATTTCAGAGTACTCCCTTACTTAATAATCTGAAGCACATTCCTCCCAAAAGCAGCTACAAGTTCCAGAATATGCCCCCCCCCCCCCCCCCCCATACACACAAGTGCTCTCCTTTGCCGTCTGTTCACGGGGAAAGGAGGAGGCCAGAACGATAACGTCCACTGCGGGTCCAGCCCGAGGGACCGTTTTCAATATTTATGTCCAATCCACCAACAGGTCTCCGAGTGCCGATAGGGAGCTCCATAAAAGTTTGGCGTTAGCGGACCCATAATATTAGAGGCTCATACATTTGCCCCGGTGCAGATAAGGGGTAGCTGTGGACATTTTCGTGGGTCACCGAGAGCCGGGGTCAGCGCAGACGCTGAACTCGGTAGAGGAACGAAGTTTGGTCTAGCGTGACATAGTGCCGTATACTGGAGAAAGAGTAAAAAAATTATCGAAGGAAAAATCTGTGGAAGATCGACAGAAAGTGGAGGAGGAGGGGATATATGAAACGTGGTGTGTGCGCGAAATGAGAACGGGGGAAAAGAAGGAAAATAGTGAAAGCGAACTTTCGTGAAACATGACGGTGAATATCATGGGTGAAATTTACGAATTTGCTTGTAAGGCCGGGTGATTTGTAAAACCTCTTAATACATGGCGTCCAAGAAAAAGTGATGAAGAAAACACAAAATTACGACAAAGGCGTTTAAAACCCGTAGCTCTATAGGGCTTTATCGTTGGCGGTAAATCTTTGCGAAACTCCCGTTTCTTAAATGCCCTTGAATTTTAATTGAAAGTCTTTTAACGTTTTCCGAAATCGCTGAACATATTTTTCTACATTGCTATTATAGTGACGACACACGTTCAAAGTGCAGCAAACACCGTCTGGTAACCATGTGACAAGTCACGCAGCTCTACACGGTGGCTGGCCCTAACGAAAAGTCATTGTACACCCACCTTTACACGTTACAGGTTGGACTTTTGCATCTTCCTAGACTCCCATGCAACTGTAATGCTACACTGCGTCGTGAAACGATATAAGTTCTTGACCCAGGCCTTTTTCCGTATCGTTAGGCGCTTCCTGTAGCTAACAACGCCTCCGAGTTTCACAAAAGGACCCCTGGAAGCGGAGGGTGATGACGGGAAGATCCTCTGCATGAACTCTTCAAGTAAATGCACGCTAACTCTATGCCTATGTTGAGGCATCGCTCGCAGTATGCCGCTCCTCGAATTCCCTTATGGACCACTAGGGCGGCACTGCTGGCCGTCCTATCAGGACAAGATGCACTCTGGGGTACATTCCTCCCGTTGCGACGTCCTTTCACCAAATGGAGGCAGCTTCCGCAAAGTTGATTGGTTCCGTCCATTGGACATGCTTCTTTTGGGGATCACGTTTCTCGATGGCGGAGGCAAATAAAGACCCTTTCTTCGTCCAAATTGGGAAGAAACGATATTGCGTTCATCTCGTGAGAGAATAGATATCGTGGCTATTCGGGTGAACATCGTGGTTCGGGAGATTATAGAATGGTTCACGGCTACATCATTTCCATGAGGAACAACTTCGTTATCTAATAGCATTGCGCCGTTGTTTACTCGGATATAAACGAATAGGATAGAGCCAATAGAAGAATGATAGGTCATATGTAAAGATTAGCAGTGCGCGCAGCGGAGCAGCTGTCAGTGGGCTTAACGCTGTAGGACAATCAAGAAGAGAGGCCGGCAAATGCAGAGCTAGTAAACTTCGTGATGGAAGGAAGACCTCAAATGTGGCCAAAGGAGTTCAGCGTGTGCTGTCCAATTACTTGTTGTATACAGGGTGCTTGACCTAACGTGTCACAACACAGGCGTTAAAATTATGGGTATATACTTATATTCGGCGAACTTTTGGCACGACGTACGTAGAAATTCAAATCTGCACGTCTCGAAACTACAGTTTTCGCAATTTTTTGAACCTATTATCAGAGAGATAGGGAGAGAGAGAGAGAGAGTTGGGGATTAATGATGCATGGGCAAATTGATGAGACTAGGATGAGATAAGGGATGGATTTTGTACTACAAAGGAGGCAAATCGAACATGCGCTTTTTTGTTTTTGCCGAAGCAAGCAAGATAAAAATATTACGTTGACTCGGTAAATTTCCGAGTTAAATTCGGAAAACTTCGTGACTCAAAATTGATGATGATGATTAGAGTTTTTTTCTTTTTTGTGCGCATCGACAACAAAGGTCATAATGCGGCAAAACGTGGGTAGTGATGAGACCCGTTAAAATTAAATTTAACTAGTGAGGAAGAGTTCTAAAACTGTCTATCTAAAACTATAGAACGTTTAAAATTCCAATTTCTGTTAAGAAGTTAAAAACTCTGCTAAAGGGGATGATTGCCACATCACCAAGCAATAAGGCAGGGTGAAGAGGTAAATGACCTGTATAAAACTGACTGAAGTGACGTTTAAGATGGGCCTCATACTGAGGATATGAAATGAGCATGTGTATAGCGGAGAGAAGTTCACCACAGTGGTCGCACTGAGTTCGCCACACGTTCGCCGCACCCCAACCACGTTCACCACAAGTTCACCACACCTCCACGAAGTAAAAACCCATGAGTGATGAATGTATATGTCCCATGCGTAACCTTGTTAATATCACAGCAGACGATTTTCTGGGCACTCTCCATCACTTTGAATGTTCGGTTGACTGAAAACTGATCAAGGCGACTCGCAAGCCATGGCTGAAGTTCATCGAAGATAAATACCGTGACAGCCACCCCATAATTTTTCAGCCAAGTAGATTTCTTCATAGAATTTTTGTGACACGTTAGGTAGAACACCTTACGGTCCAACATAATGTATTACGGTCCAACACGAAAGTACGTCCTAGGTAATATTTCGAAGAGGTAATATTCCCTCGACACTGAGGAGAGAGTGAGAAAGAGAGAGAGAGTGAGAAAGTCGAAAGCACCATTAAGGCGCTGACCCTTTTGGAAATGTTTGAACTGCGCGTCCCCGATTCCTTGCGCGTTACCTAGCACGTGCCCTGAGGAGGCAGTTGCGATCGTGGCAGTACGGCAGTCCACCGCCGACGTCTCTTCCATCATGTCTGCCCTCATCTATCAACACCGACGGCGATCAGAGCGCCGCCCCTCCCCCTCCGCGGATGAGAGTAAGAAAGAACAAGACATGTAATTTCCTGCGCTCGAGATCGGTACGAAACGCGATACCTCACAAATGATTGCAGACGTGAAAATAAGGCCAACAAGCGTCGCCGTCCAGTGACTCGCTGTGCCACGCGACGTCGAAAGAACGCAGCCGTAGGGCTGTATGTCAAGACCTTAATGACTGCGGTGGGGTAATCTCTGGAGGAATTATGTTGTGTGAATGACATGCAAGATTGAGAGCAAGTCATAGCTAAACTCCCTCATGAGACGCTCATTGTGCGTATTTCTGCGTTTTGTTTCTTGATAACCCTCGGGTGAGTATGTATTAGTATTATGTGCCCTGACAACAAACAATATCCTCAGGATGTACAAATAATGTCCTAACGGCTTCGTACGTCCGATGGATATATGAGGGATATCCGTCGGACGTACGAATTTGTTAGGACATTATTCGTACGTCCAGAGTATATTCGGTGTTGTTGAGGTGCTTATAATACACCAAAAAGTCAAAGCATTACTTATCACTGTTATCTTATTTTTGGCAGGTATTATATACTCGTATTACGATACAAAATATCAGTATCATTTCCCACTCCTGGCTTCCAATGAATGTTGCATATTCATCCTGCGAACCTATTCTGTCCCGACATACACCACGACAGCTGGGCTCAGTACATGACCTTGAGAAACTACACGCTTCATTTCAGGCGAAGTGTGCCTAAAATAACCGCTGATGTGCGTGGAAGATATCCGTGACGAAAATGACCGTCTGCTGAGTTTGTATAAGGCACACTGTCAGAGGCGCTCTTCGAGGTTGTTGATACAAGCACCTTCTGCTAGGCGACTGAGACGCATCTGTTTGCGTCTTGAAGTTACACAGAGCAACTCTATTTTCGCGGCACAGACGTCCTTATCTTTCAGGCTCGGCACCTTATCCTTTTCTTCGTTCGCAGCCCGCCTTGTTTGTACAATCCTCAAAGGAGGCTTTATTACGGTGCTTGGCCATGTTTCAACACGTTTGCTGCAGTGCAAAGAGAACGAATGCTCAGTCTTAATAAGCAAAAAGGAAAGTCGAATTATAGCTCGAAGATGGGCAGCTGTTATTTCTCATCACTGGGTTTTGCGTATGATGCTAAGATGTTACCTTATGCAGCGGTAGCTGTGACGTCATTACTATAATCCACTCAAAAAAAGAAAAAAAGAGGGAGTGATCTTTGTTCTCTCATGGACTAGATGGATTGCCACAACCGTTTGTCTCTTTCGCGACTAAATGCGCGGGAGCTTAATTTAGACTTTGGGGCAATTTCCAATGGTGGGGGAGTAAATATATGTGTCAGGGGACTAAAATGAAGGGTAATTGCAAGCTATGGGACTAATGTTCCTCAACAATTTACTCTTCTTTTTCTTAGCGTGTAGATATCATAACGTAAGCGGAGTTAGTGTCGAACTTGACAGACGAATAATTTCCTTGAGAACGAATTCGATGTGTGATCTTGTCAAATTTTCTGTTGTTGTTCTGTCGATCGAGTGAAAGTCCTGATACTCAAGGAGATGATTCCTTTGCAGAGATATTACTAACCAGGAAGTGTAGTAATCTACATTGCTCCTTTTTTAAGAGTATAGGAGTTACATGACTGAGTTAAGATAAGAGTGCAAGAAGGTGCAGAGCATGTTATTTGGGACTGAACATGGTGGAAGAACGCAACACGGACAACGATGACTACACTACACTGACGACAGGGACTAGTTGAACGCTGTCCGTGTTTGCCGTCCTTGTCCGTTGTTGCGTCCTTCCACCATGTTTACAGTTAAGACAAACATGAACTTCGGCAGAGCGTGAATATCAGAGCAACACTGCGCCCACTTCAAAGCACTGCTCGGGGTCAAGACACGTGACATTGCCTGCGAGCAGCATACCAGTTTGCACCGCTGTGTCGCTTTAACAGGGTTAGTCCGCTCTAACAAGGCACTGGGGATGATAGTTAACTCCACTATACCTTCGACCACAGGGCAGACGAGTTAGAAATAGGACAGTAACTTCACCGCGTTCACTCTGCTAATTGGCTGGGATAGAGATTCGAATTACCAAATCCGTCCTGCTCTGCTAGGTTCGCTTTTAGGAAGTATGCATTTGTCAGGATCTAATTAAGGTGCCCTGTCACTAATTAAGACTCACAGAGTAACCCTCCTAACCAAACAAAGAAAGAAACAGAAGCTGCAATGCTGCGGTGGGAAGGGAAGCCTCGTAGAGTCCGCAGACATCGTTTCTGTTTTTGTTTGTTTGTTTGTTTTTTCTTTTTTGTAATAAAATTACGCGAGGAAACGACTGGCGTAACATTCGTGCAAACATCCGGGAACATTACGAGTAGCTCTTTGTCGATTCGTGACTAAAGGTTTAACCTGTCATTTGAGCACATCTGCCATATCATTAAGTGAACGAGATGTGACATCACCCGATAAAGAACTTTGTTGCCATCGAAACAGTTACACAGGCACAACAAAAATGTTTTTTGACTGATCGGTTAGGTAGCACGAAGTGAGGGTCAATTCCAAGCGACGATGTGACAGTGTCTCAATAAGGGTAAAGCAGCAAAGCCCTCACACCACAATACCGGCTACGCAAAATTCTGCCATTCAAATTCGAAAGGTACACCACTTCACAAAGCGAACGCGCTCTTACAGTGAAAATCGTCCCTCTTTTTTTTTTTTTCGTTTCGAGGTTTTACATACATATAGGACTACAGACGTCCCACAAGGCCGTTATATTTTTCTTCTGCTACCTATTCTTTTTTACTTCACCTAACCGTGCGCACAACTTCCGCCGTATGCCGCCGATATCGGCCGATATCGGCCTTCCACGAATGCCTCGAACCCCGAGGAAGCGGCCGCATGTTTTGTTCTCTGTCGCCGTGGTAAGGTGCTCGCAACGACATCGGGGAATGTCGCACAAAAAACGCCCCAATGAGGTAACTACAGTGCCCTTAAGGCAGCGAGCCTCAAAATCAGCGACGCCTACGTTTATGTTCCTTTCTGCCATAAAGGAACAAGACCGGTGTATGGAAAGATCATCATAGCATGGAGCATGCAAGAACAAGACGAGTGGGGGGGGGGGGGGGGAGAAGAAGAAGAAGAAAAGTCAAAGGAGGTTGTACATCTAATGGCAACAATTTAAGAGCGTGCTAAAAATTTCCACTCCGGATTCGGAAAACAGCGTTTATTTTATTGAGTCCATGAAACGAATGCGTCTCAAGGATTCTATATGCGAAATTTCAATCCTCTATACGAACGCTGTGCATTTCTATCATTTTTTGAAGATCTGTGGAGCCTCCACAAATTTCGATGTCGCAAGGAGCGGGTGACGTAATCATCAGCCCACAAATTGCAATGATTTCATGTTCTGGAGAAGGCGCCCGTGGAGGGTCACATGATGGAGAAGTCACGTGAGGCCGATCGAAAGAGGGGAAAATGGTTGTGTTTTCTCGGAGGTCGGATGACATGTCACGTGGGGCTCTGCTAATGGAGTGCAAAAAGTGAGCCCCCCCCCCCCCCCCCCACAGAAGACGCGAAGAGCAAGAACGTTGCCAGACGAGACCCGTGACGTCACAGTTCTCAAAAATAATTTTCCCTAGCTTTCGAGTCACGTACAGCCAAACTATTTTGCAGGAATGTAAAGTGAAACACGAAGATTTCAGTAACTTTCAGTAATTTTCAGAAGAAACGAGATTTAGTCCATAATGGCACTTTAAATTCCATACAACAGCGCCTCATACTGCTGTTGCTCTGTAAGCTGTAGCAAAAACTACACAAGTACAAATATGCATGAACGTTCATAAGATCATCATACCATGCAGACGAAGATAAAACAAGAAGGAACAACGCGAATAGAAAAGAAAAAAAAAACATGGGACGGCCTTGTACACTTACCGAAGACAATTATTCGAGAGCCTGTTCAAACATACTCTTCATTAAGCATACAGCAACAGCTCTTCATACTGCTGCGCAGCTGTAAACTGTACCAGAAACTACGTAACTATAAATATACGCATGACGCCTCTTCTCGTACCCGGCACCACCACGTGGCCACCAGGTGTTATGAATTCCGTCTTTCTGAAAGAAGGCTAAAGCTATACAAACAGACTATTAACCACGCGAGTCTCTCGGCTCTCGCCACAAAAGCCTGAAAATGGGCTCGAGAAACAGAAAGGTAACGTACCACCATCAAAATGAGAAGGGCCGCCAAAGTGGTAAGAAGGTTTTCTTTCTTCCGAGATGCAAATTAACCCCTTTTGAGGCTCTATATTCCATTATCTTGCAAAGCCCTCCTGTTTTGAAAGGAATATTTCTTTACGATTCGAAATCTTTCGTGCGATACTTTGAACCCTCGAACGTCCCCACGTCAATCACTCAGTCGCAGACTGATTATGATTGGCGGAGGTGCGGCCAGCCTGCTGCTCGTAATTGGCGGCGACTCGGTGCACCAGGGAGAGCGAAAAGTGCACTCCCCGACGAACTCACGCACCCTCTACACATCTCCAGCCTTCATCAGTTTTTTTAACACAGCCATTACTGCCTCCCAGAAAAGGGGAAGGGAGAAAGAGGAGGAGGGAAAGATGGTGGTGGTACAGGAGAAAGGGGGGAGTGCAGTATAACTCTCGCTCTGGGACTCGGGTAGTCCCGCAGAGCTACCCACCACAGAGACCATGCCAGTGACCATCCCAAGCAGCACAGAATCTTGGCCCAACATTGACAATACTGGGTCAATATTGGTCCAACACTGGGCCAACTCTGTGCCAACTCTGTGCCAACTCTGTGCCAACTCTGTGCCAACTCTGTGCCAACTCTGTGCCAACTCTGTGCCAACTCTGTGCCAACTCTGTGCCAACTCTGTGCCAACTCTGTGCCAGCACTGTGCCAGCACTGGTCCAACACTGGTCCAACACTGTGCCAGCACTGGTCCAATCTTGGGCCAATCCTGGGCCAAGGTGTTGTGCTTCTTGGTATCAGTATTCTTCACTGGGATATTCCCTGTGCCACGATGACCGCCAGGAAAATCGACGAAGTTATCCCCCGTTTAAAGGAGGTGGAAGTCGAAGATTTTTCTAAGCTTCATTAAGTCGGGTACATCCGCGTATCTTCATGGAGAAACATAATAACCAGGTAAACCTTAGTGCGTCACTTTAAGCGAGCTGTTCCGCCTACATATGGCAGCCAGTAATTAGCGGAGACACCGGGAACCCCGGGAGCAATGCAATAAACGGGCGGCATGCTCCGTCCCTGATAGTGACACTTGTCCACATGATGAATGAACGCAGTTCCGGTGTCCCCGCGGTCAGAAAGTCCCCAACGTCACAGCGAGAGACAACAGAATAAGGGGGGAAATAAGAAGTTATGAGGAAAAGGATATATATATATATATATATATATATAGGGAAAGAAAAGAATTCCTAGCTTGCGTACGATATGTCTGAGTGTCAGAACAATCAAGCTAGCCTCGGTATAGTTATTTCCAAGATGAAGAATGACCGAATAGAGGTTATGGGATAATCGATCGTGTCCCCGTTGTCTTCTTCCCACACTGTCAAGAAGCATTATATACGTACAAGGTAACGCAACCAACCTTCACAAAGATGTTTTTTTCTTTTATACCAGAAACGGCTAAGCTGGTTATGTGGCCATGTCTTTTAACGCTGCAAGGAATTTTGTCACTGTGACACGTACTTAAAATCAGAAACAGGTGTGCTCTTACACACGGAGAAGTGTTCTTTTGCCTAGTATTCGGCGTATTAAAGATATAGTTTGCTGTGGTTTGGGTACCTCTTTAAGAGCTTTACAACACTCAAGCTCTAAAAAACAACAACAGAAAACAGAAAAGAACAAGACGAATAAAAAAAGATGCACAAATTTGCCGCTTTCAGTCGAGCAGAATATAATCAAGGGAGAATCCAGTTGGACCGTCGAAAAGCCACGTAAATATTGCAGAAACTTCGAAGATTTTATATTCATGACGAAAACCCATTGACATAGGGCCCGGTTCAACCCACATTGGTTAAATTGAACGGAGATCAAGGGTCGCTAAAGCTTGAGGTTAACACTCAATTCTTTTTTAGCAACGTTAGTTTGTGACGTGATAAATGTTTGAGTGACAACAAAGTTGCCACTCAAAGATTCAAACAACCGAGGCTATAGTTCTATACCCTCAGTTCAAATGTTAATCGAGCCTCAGGACACAAAAAGGAACACACACATTCATAAAGTGTATCTGCAACACCCTGGTATAAAATTATGAATATACAGTTTCTGCTAGAAACCCACGTTTTCGGCCACACCTTAGAGTCTATTTTTGAAATCTTCCCCGCTCAGTGTAACTCGTGGATACGCGGCTGAAGGATACGCACTTATTATGTCATCTGTCACTGTCAAAGGAGTGTCTAGCCTTTGACGTCATACACATTAGAGAGCCGCGGCTACCACGTGAACGCCTCGGGTAAGAAACCACACGTACGCACAGTTTTCCTCAATTTCTTTCCCCCTTTCGAGACGAGAAGAGTCGTGCTTTTTGCGTTGGCTATGACTTGGGTGCGCTATACGGTGCGAGAACCGTGTAAATAACTGGTGAAAGACTAACCGTAAAATAACCGTTTCGTGCGCGCATGCGTGGAGTCAACATCGATATCGATATTTTAAAAAATCATCACCGAATTATTGTGATATGATTGACGAAATACGTTCGCAGTTACCCGCCTGTGCCGCAAAGGGCTGTAGAGTTGCTCCCGCATTAAGTTAGTCCAAGCACGTTATTGTTTCTAAAAGTTCAGTCGTCACGCTTAAAAGCGACCAGACAAGCTGAAAAATTCAGGCAGTGATGTAAACTATCTTCAATTACTCTCTTGACAGTTATGCAGTAACTGGCTAGCTTGCGCGCGTTAAGTCACGCTCCTTATGTTGTAAACCTCGTGGACAACGCTAAGTGTGACGATGCAATTTTGCCTTGCATCAGTGCTCGGCGTACAGGGAGCATTTCTACACCATAGACGGCATAAATGTGATCCAGAGCATTCTTCGGCGCCATAATGTAAAAGCCTGAGTCTGCCAAACAGCGGGACGACACGAACACACGACTCAAACTTTGAGTCGTGTTGTTCCTGTCGTCCCTCTGTGTGCCCAGACTCAGGATCCTACATTATGGAGTTAATCCACCAGCTATCCTGTATATTAACGCCATCTTGCTAGTTTCTTCAGCGCCTGTGTTATTGCTCACCATTCTAGAAATTGGAAACGTACAAAAAAAAAGCTGAGTTCGTGGTATTCTTAGCTCAGGTTCCCTGCCACGCCGTCATGCTAGATCGTCAAGTACTCTTATCCAAACTCGCAAACTCTCATCCGCCCTATATAAAATAATAAAACGAAATAAAATAAGTACACTTCGTCCTTGTTCTGACACATTAAATCGCCTGCCACGGCCGTGCCCCTGCCGTCTCGTGAAGAACCACTTACCTTCCCACTGCCTTTCCCTTCAGAGCAAACACGACACCCACACAGAACAAAGGCATCCACAGCACCGCGCGGTTACATAAAAGGGTGCTTCCCACGAGATGTTACAGCGGAGACCGCTGATTCATGAATAGATGACAACAACGGCCTCGTCTCTCACCCCCCACCCAACCCCCCAGGACGTGGCTTCTTCAAGGGCGGTCATGCCAGGCCACGCCTATTGGCCTTGGTACAATATACACGCGGCTATGAAAGCATCTGCTGCAGTGGAAAGAAAAGTTTTACATACAGTAACTTTTCGGAAGCAATCATGTTACGACTACGAGGACTGACTTCATCAATGTGTTAAAGGAAGGGTTACGACGATGTTGAAAGGTGAAGGAGGGTTATATTCTTGTAGCGTGACGTGACGTGACGTAACGTAACGTAACGTTTATGGAAAGGCGGCCTACCTGCCGTTCTGTGCCTGAAAGTGTTATAAATGACTTCGAAAACGTCACCCCTGCTGCTTACCTTATGTGACTATTTTTGATGAAATAATAACAGGGAACGCGAGTAAAATTCTCGAAAAACGAACTAGTGAAACTATTTCACGATCAACTCTAGTAACACTACGTAAACAACGAGATTTGGCCGAGGCAGACCACACTTACGGACGACACAAACAAGTAAGCCTCATACGCCCGGAAATTAACGAATGCAACACTCAATGGCTCATGGGAAACGGCGTGCTGGTGTGGTGTAGTGGTAGCATATCTGACCGGAAATCAGAAGACCCAGGTTCGATTCCTGGCGTCAGCGCCTCTTTTCCCTGAGTTGTTGCATTCGTTAATTTCCGGGCGTATGAGGCTTACTTGTTTGTGTCGTCCCTAAGTGTGGTCTGCCTCGGCCAAATCTCGTTTACGACGTTTACAGATCGCCCTGGCCGTGTACGAATGAGAGAGTGAGTGAGAAAGATGTAAGAGAGAATGGGAATAGCGTGGTTGGTTGTCCGGCCCCCCCTACTTGCGGCAGTCAATGGCTCATGGGAAACGGCGTGACCGGAAATCAGAAGACCCAGGTTCGATTCCTGGCGTCAGCGCCTCTTTTCCCTGAGTTCTTGCATTCGTTTTCTAGTAACACTGTTCTATAGATTATGCCGTCAAGCAGGGCAGAACCGAAAGCGCTCTCTATACGATAGGAAACAAAGTACCGAAGCAACGACATATTTGCGATGTGGAGATGCCGTAAAAAGCGTGTCTAGGACGGCACTCAACGAGGCGCTCAACGAGGACGGAATATTCAACGAGTGCCGACGGCGAAAATCGAATCCACACCTAACTGGTTGACTACCTGGTGTGCTGCCGTTGCAATGGGCAGACGTCGAACTCTTATCAACACACCGATGCTTCATTCCAATTCATATCAACACACCGACGAGAGGACATGCACACATATTCATTATGGCCAGTGAATGGATCCCAAAGAATACGCGAGAAAAAAAAAAGTTATCCTGCTTCAGTTAAACGAGATGTGAACTATACCTGCAGGTATATATTTAGTACTCGTTGCAGTCCTTATGCGCATCACTACAAGTAAACATGACGATTCAATAGATGTAGCATAAATCGGTGTTTAAGACGAGGTGTGTACCGAATTCTCTTTAAAGTTGGACGATGGAATATCCGGCTGTCTCGTAGAACAATCATCTGTGAACAATCACCGGGTAGTAATAATGACCATTTGTAGGCAGCCGTTTCTGCGTTGCGGTTCAAATACACTCTTAAAAATGAACTTCACCGCATAGCACGCTCCTAGCCAACCATTATCTCGAATGATATCGTTATCTGCCCTGATTTGTTGAAAACGGGGGGCGTACGCCATTTCTGTGACACTTATGCTGTTCATAATTGTCACAGGAAAGGCGTACGCCCCCTGTTTTCAACAAGTCAGGGCAGATAACGATATCATTCGAGATAATGGTTGGCTAGGAGCGTGCTATGCGGTGAAGTTCATTTTTAAGAGTGTAGATTATATAACAAAAATTGAAGAAACAATACGTTGAAGTCAGTTATTTCGAGAAAAGTCTGTTCTTCTGCTGGTTATCATAATTTGACGAAACTAGAATTCGATCAATGTGATCTTCGGCTAGAATTGAGGAACAAATAACATAAACGGCAAACTTACATTTGCTCTGAAGCCTGCGTCTTGCACGCCACGTCACTATACCGTTTTAATACGTGCGCGCTGAATGGTGTATAGGTGAAACGATCGCGATTTAGTCTCAAGGTGTTCTTAAGATGTTGATATCTTAACGTTAACGACGTTAAATACAGTGTGCTGTGTGCCGAGTTGCCCAGCTGGGCAAAATTAATCCACCGATCGACCACTGTGACGTCATTCATGATCACAGACGTCTTGCGACGTAAAGCCATCAGTTTCCATTGTCAGTGCTCGAGTAGTGGGGTCCTATTGTTCAGTACAGCGTAATATACATGGCATTGCATCAGAAGAAACGAATCAGACATCTTCCATCGTCGTTATGCTTTTCGAAGAAAGATTTAAGGAAAGAAGGCTCCGCTGCGAGAAACGCTGCCCTACGAAATGGATTTGCCTAGTTCCGTCTTTATACAGGATGACGCCCTAAAGAAAGTGTCCTTTCACCAGAACTTGCCGCGAAACCCTGCGAGTCAACCTAACGTATTTATTACTCGAAGCCCATAAGGAGTGCGTAGAAGAATGCAGAGGGTGTAGAGCTATTCTTCAGGGCGAGTATTTTATGAATTCACTGGAAGTGTACGGAAATAATTCTAATAATAATAATAATAATAATAAATATAATAATTCTAGCTGACCAGGTGTGTGTCGGAGAATCTGTCGCCCAGGCACGCAATGGACACGATAATTTAAAAAAAAACAACAGATATGTATATATATATATATATTTTTTAAATTTCGTGTTACCACCGCGAAGCAACTGTGGCTATGAGTGACGTATAGCCGTAGACAGGTGGAGAAGGGACAGCAGGAAGATGTGTAAGACAGGGGGTCAGTATGCGACCTGGGCCAACTTCAGGGGGAACTGTCCAGACGAATGTCTGGACAGTCTGCCGGAAAACCACGGGCAAACCTCAGACAGCGCAGCCGGAAGCAAAGAAATATCTGCGCGACTTCTCAAACCCATGTAAACTCTGAAAGACGTCCCCGTAATCTGTGCAATGGTGTACGTCTAAAGATTCGTTCCTTTAAGCATCGACTTTTCTTAAGCCCCTCTTGATGCCAAGTGACGTTCCGAAAAGCCGTCAAATCAGCTAGCTAGCTGCCGTCAGCTAGCTGTCTATGGATGTTTACTCCGCATTTTACAATATAAAGCTTTAGTACACTGGAAGCACTAAAGGAAAACGATCCAATCAAGGAAGCTGTCAAATTCCAGCTCAAGAACGTGATGTTAGCCACTTCCAAGAAGACGCGCGATTGAGTTATCGTACTTTCGCAGCCGTTATCGGGAACGCCTTGCTATATACTGATCACTCCGATTTACTCATCAATAGAGAGATTTCGCAGATTGCAAGGTATTCCCGATAAGGGTTCAGAAAACTTAAGTCAATCGCGCTTCTTTGAACTCCCTTGTGTACAAAGCAGGGCACAGGCTGCTTCTCCAATGGGTTCCAGCCCATTGTGGTGTCGTGGGGAATGAACACAGGCCGACAGCGCCGCAGAAGCAGCTCTCTCATCTCGGAGACGGACGAGTATTGCACTGCTGAGAGGAGACCGTCGTTCCATTCTTCGACGCCTCGTGACACTCTCTGGATTCCCGCCCAAGGACAACTGAATTCTCCCCCCATATATGCTGAGAAGAGTTGATTCAACGCTCGCTTTCCGCATGCCACGATACACCTCTGGTCAAGATGCGGAATTAATTCATCGGATGCGACCCGATGTGGCTTTTACAGGTCAGTGGCGTTACCGCTTGAGACGAGTT
Source organism: Ornithodoros turicata (assembly GCF_037126465.1). Lineage (NCBI taxonomy): Eukaryota > Metazoa > Arthropoda > Arachnida > Ixodida > Argasidae > Ornithodoros > Ornithodoros turicata. Next base: position 35,948,598 of record NC_088208.1, on the reverse strand, counting down.
GACTGTCCCAGATGCTGTCACTGCGGTGCTCTAGAGCACATTCTTCTTCATTGCCCACACTACCAATCTTCCCGAACCGCACCCTCCAGGTATACCTTAACAAGCTGAACTCTCGCCCCTCTCTCTCTCAAAATTGCTTGGCCCCTGGCCAAATCCAACCCACGAACGCTCTGCCCTCAAAGCTCCTTTGACATTTTTTGACAGTATAGGCTTTCGACCCTTATTGTGAAGGGGCTCATCATTTCATTCCCCACATCACCACCAGCAATGGGGTAGAGTACCGCCCCTGGCGATGGAGCTCCCCATTCATCATCTTAAAAATAAAGTAGAAGTTGTTGTTGTTTCAACTCTCTAACGTGACATGACTGATCGTGGACCTGATAGCGTGTATTATCGTATCGTTTCCATCGAGAAATTCCGATTCATACTAAAAGGAACAAAGAGCTTGCTATTTCCTTCTCCATTCTTTTTTTTTTATTACTATGGCGACATACTGAGCGGTTTCCGTAACGACCTTGTGACATCACGCAGAGCGCATCCCTGAACGTCAAACAGTTGTTCCTTTTTCTATTTTTAACCGTCACGGCGTCATACAATGTCAGTACCCAATCGCGCATGCAGAAGAGAGCTCAACTGCAAGAAGGCAGCTTGCACTATAAAACAAACGTAGGTATTATGTACACTGCCTTTGTGTTGAGTGACGTCACAAGGGCATTTTGCTAGGCCAGGAGAAAGCGTACTTTTGTGGCAGCTGTCACTCAGCGAGTCGGTGTTGCATGGAGAAAACGAGAAGAGACGTGCGCACGGGATCATGGAGCCGACAAAAGGATTCCACGTGGAATGACAGGGAGTTACATAAGGCCAATACCGACACGTAGGAATCCGCGGCACACAAGCAATGTTGTATGCGCCTGTATGAAAGATTCGCAAGCGCCGCATACAGTAAAGCCAGAACGTTAAACCACCTATAGAGATTTCCCATTGGCACGCGTCTATAATTGTTATACACGCATGCCAGTGGGAAAAACCCAAGGTGGTTTAACCTTCTGGCTTTGTTCCTCCTAAGTTCGCGAAGTTGCCTCTTACAGGTATTGACTCTATACGGTGTTTCACCTGACCTGTCACAAAGCTTTTTTTTTTAAACAATGTACAGGGTCAACGCTGGTTATCATTTGCAAACTTTTCCCATGCCTTAAAAGCACTATCATTTTCAGACGCAATAAATTCAATGTTCTTAATTGAACTCCGAAATTTGCCAAGCCGAAGAACCACGGTGCTGGTGACGCCGTTATTCACCCAGCTGTTTGCTTGCCTGTGTGTCGCATTGTGCGTCGTGGGCCCACTTCGTAGGCAGCTGTCGGCATTCTAAAACAATCTTTATGCAATATCAACGCAGGACAGCGAACACAGCAGTAAACGAAAGAGCGTTTACGGTAACACCCTTCTCTTTCTCTCTCTTTCTGCGAAGACAAAGCAGCCTGGCAACCAACACCGCACCTCCTTTCGCTTTCTTGTATTGCGACAACACATATAGGTATTTATATTTACAGTACGTCGCCACAGGTTAAAAGGGCGCTAAAAGCGCCAATCGACTGTCAAATTTCCCACACTGTATCATCCTCGAGTGCCACGCTTTGACGGGCAACCCTTATCCTTACTCAGCTTTGTTTCCAAATGCCTTTCCTTCCGGGCGTATGCTTAAAGCCTCAAGCTCTGCTTCCGTCCATTTGAATCTGATTCAGCGACCGCTGTTTTCACGAGAGACAGAAAAGATCCCCTCCCATTGTCTCGAAAACTAGATTGAAAACAGACTTCCTTTTTACCATCTTCAACGAGCGGCTGGAAACAAAGGGAGTTTGTGCCGTTGCGCTGTTGGAAATGTGACGGCGGCCTTCCGCTTCTTTTCCGACTGTCTGTGCTTGAGTTTCTTTAACAGACGGCTTCTAAAACCACGAAAGTTGCTTTTCTTCCACTTAAGAGTCATTTCGCTCGTGCTTTGGCATGGCCTTACTGTATTTCGTGCCAGTAGAAATATACTGTTATACAACAGACTGCGATATTTATGCATGTGGAAAGAAGAACTCCACGCTGGACGAATTCTCTTGTACACTGCATGCATCTAGACTAGATGCATGCAGATTGCAACGCCACTCGTACATAAATTGCATAGAGACTAGATGGTCAAACTTTCGATTATTCCAGAAGCTTTCGAACTGTACACGCTGTGAATTATATAGGAACGATCGAAGTGCTCCAGCTGCGTCAGGTGCATATCTCTGCTGAGTGCGCGATTTGTACCGTTACACAATTCACAATGCTCAAAACAGCGAAAGTGGCTGTCAGCTACCACGTTCAAAGGCCGGACTCTATTCCGAAATGTCGTGATCCAAATGTGATGCAGTACACACTGTCTCGTCTTATGCAGGTGTATTTTATACGTCTGCCACGAGCCTTAAACCAAACATTAAGCGGGACAATTATTTGTGACAGCGCGAGACCCCAAGATTGATAGGACCGATTTATAATAAGCTAAACAATGTTTATCTTAGAGAGGCATACCAAAAACTACAACTTACGTTGCTTATGCAGTATACTTCAGTAACTTCAATCGTGCTTCACCAGTTTTCACATTTTCCCCAGCTGTTGCCATTGCACTAGGTATTTCGTGATGGATTCGGGTAAATCTGTAACGGGCTTCCTGATTCTGGCAAGAAAACGTTACTGTGACACGACACGTTTAAGAGTTCAACTCAAGAAAATAATTTTATTTTAATTAAAATTTGGTAAAATTACTTGTAGCACACGGGAAAAGTTCCCTATACACAAATACGGTCGATCGCACATTTTTATGACAGGGATCGACAACACTATTCGAGGCGTCCCTTTGATAAACGTTAGCACCATCTTTTCGAAATGCATAATTACCACCTCCACATGTCTGCATATCTCGCAGTGCTCATCGCGTAAGTCAGCCGGCGGAAAGATATGTCGATGTACGCAAACTCACCGAGCACATTCCCCGCAAAAACACAACCGCGCACGCAGACAATTCTTAAGATATCCGGTTCCTTGCGCCCACGGTTGATGTGGCGAGGATACTCGGTCATGACAGGATATTCCATTCCGAGAAGATTTGGACACCTTTCTAGACATTTCCCCATTCCCGGCCTTGGCGTCGCTTCATAACATCCCACTCCATCATGTACGCGTCCTAGACAAATGAATGCAACGGTGACACAAAGAAAGTAGCATGGCCAAGACATGTCAACCTTCCTCATCCGTATGCAAAGTGCTTCACAGTTTGCATATGCATGACCTGTGAAGACATATGTCTGGTTTTGAAAGTCCTATTTGTATTCGCACCTTAGTTAACAAGTTAAGTTGTCTCGCGACGTAAAGCACGCGAATTATCATTATCATAAGTTAACACATGTAGTCCCTGCATTTATATTGCGTATTCTTGCATATCATTACATCGTACCTGGAAAGAGAAGTAATCTGCGAAAACTGGTGGTGATTAAAGATGTCAATCTATAACTTTGTCCAAACTGCAATTATACGGTCGACGTGGGAGACTAAACTTGTTTATTTCAGCGCTAGCACGCGGGACTGGAGCTCGATACGCTAAGAAAACGAAAGAGACCTCTCTTCGCGTTAAATGAAGTAGCAATGGTGCGCAATCTTTGCGCTTTCTCAACACCATCGGACGACTCAGCGGGAAGCAAGTATTGGATGAAGCATCCTAGGAAGTAAACTGCATTCATCGACAGCTTAAAAATGACTGCGGAACATGATGTGTAATGACGATATAGACAATTTCTTCTATAGGAAGTTAAAGCTCCACCCTCTAGAGGTGCAAATGAGAAATTATGCTATTGGTTGAGACAGACTTTGGTCAATAACTGGGCGAAGTATAATTTAAAGGCGTTAAAACACTTTCATAGCTGTGGTTCGTTACGTCATGGATGCGTTGCATGCAAGAACACAGAATTATGCTTCTACGTGTCGTACTTCGCGAAATACAAGCCCTTGAACGCACTTCCGAACAAAGCGCAGACGTCACAGACCTCCGAGCTGCGCCCATTCCCATTGGCAGCCATCAGCACGTGACTTCTAGTGCGCTGCCTCTAGCGGCGGTGAGGTCTGTGATGTCAGAGCAGCATCAGTTTCGGTATCCGCGGTGCCCATTTTCTTCGTTTCTATTACACTCTTTGCTGTCAAACTTTCAATTCAGGTTCACGTTTTCTACGTTTATCTTGGATAACCTCGGATGTCCAATCGCAACCCCTTTTAATGATTGAGTGGTCCAATATTAGAAAACGGAACTGCCCGATCAAGGGCAGTTGTTCTCGTCTATACTTATGTCGTGCTCCTTCGTGTCACTATCGGCCGCGGCCATCTGTATCTTCAATGATGCGTGCCAAGGGCATTATTTCACTCCCCCCCCCCTCCTGTATTTGAAAGGCAGAAAATTCCCTTTGACAGTAGTTTTGCACTTCCCCTGTCACGAGGGCTTCTGCTCCGGCGGGCACCCGGCAATTTGTTGCTGGTGTGCTTCAAGAACAGAGGGTATGTGAGCTGGACGTGCTCATTAGACATCATATATAAGGATATCTTTCTGCACCGTTCTGTCTGTGCGAGGTTATCGATATGGAGACACTTGCCGAACATGGGAACCGTTCCTTTGCGACTGAACGAGACGTTGCGCCGGTTTATGCTCGCGGCAAGCCAGAAAAAGCGAGCTCGTGGATATTTCAGTCGCGTTTAAAGTAGAGTATCATCATGTATTTGTTGTTGTTTCTTTAAAACGAGCTGCCTTTTCCCTGTGACCATACCGTCGATGGTACGTCTGCTTTACGTTATTTGAGAGTTTTAGTGCGTCGCGTACGACATCGACTTTGCGTACGCTCTGGATAACGGATAGCTCTGGTAGTACTGGGAGGTCGCGCAGCGCGCAGAACTACCACGCTATCCCTTACGTACGCAAAGGCTATAGCGTACGATGCACAAAAACTCTATTTTCCCTTATTTACTGCAGCCTCAACCTGAGGCTATCGCAGCAGTGAAAAAAATTTAATTTGAGCAGGTGGTAACTCACAGACAATAGCCATCAATGGTATTCCATTGTTATACATCGTGGAAAAGAACTGTACTTAACACAATCAACCCTAGAAGGTAAAGGTACAATATTTAGTCTGTGAGATGACCGTAGCGAGGAAGTGTCAGAGAAAGTGACGAGTGAAGCAGAGGGAATATCCAGGTTATCAGAGACCAGAGCGTGAAATGTTTTCAAACGAAGTGCTCGACGCCTGCCCTGGAGAGTTGACGAGTAAATGTCAGGAAGAGCAGAAGTAGGAGAAAAGAGGGGGTCACATATTTGGAAAAGATGAAACGAATGGCCTTACTTTGTACAGCCTCCAGCTTCATTTTTCGGAAGGGGTCCCAAATTTCTACTGCATGTTCCAAAAGAGGACGTATCAACGTCTTATATGCACGTAGTTTCAGGGTTGGTTACCGAAAATATTATTGTTTCCGGTTCCGTTTCCGGTAACCGAAAAAGTCGGCTTTTCGTTTCCGTTTCTGGACGATTTTCGGTAGCGGTTTCTGTTTCCGTTTTCTTTTAAGAATTTCGTTTCCGTTTCCGAGGTAATTTTCGGTACTGCTTTCTGTTTCTCATCCGGAACTCGTACTGTCTGGTTTTGGCTTTTTCATGTCAGATATTCTAGTTACATAATGTATGCAAAAGGACAGCCACACCAAACACAAACGCTAAAGACTTTAATGCAAAGTTCGTCACGAATCTTATACACCGCAAGCAGACGCCTCTCTAGGTTGCGGAAATACATGGCTTTAAGTTTCAAAAGTCTCCGCTCATGCGCAAAAATAACACGTCATTCAAAACTTTCGCGTCCATCTTGCTGCGCACTGGGCTCACCACGAAAGAAAGTCCCGAAAATAAACGAATGAATGAATGAATGAATGATGACTGGAAGATTAGTGCAGATATAAATAATTTCCATATTAACGCGAAAACAGTGGGGGAAACGTCCTGCAAATTTGGTTTCCGTTAACGTTACCATTTTTGAATTTCGTTTCCGTTTCTGGTAGTGGAAACTAAAACAATTTTGTTTCCGTTTCCATTTTCGTTTCCTGTTGAATTCCGGTAATTACCGTTTCTCGTTTCCTTTTCCGGCAACCAACTCTGCGTAGTTTAGTTTCAACAGTAGACGATTTTAACGTTCTTTTTAAGTAGCCTAACTTTTTCAAAGTGTTGGAGGCGACAAAATTAATATGGTCCGACCACGCAAGCCTAGAATAAAGGTAACTCCCATACTTCTAAGAATTAACTGGCATTATTAGGGTTTCTCCCATTTTGTATTGAAATACTATTGTACTACTATAGTTTGTGGTATATAAGTGGTACCCGACCTCTCCTCACTGTTCACTATGCTACTTTCAAAAAAGATGAAGGAGCCGGATAACTTAACACTTCAATTAAATAGGTTTCAGCAGATTGTAACGCCACTCGTACATAAATTGCAAGTGCTTGGCTTCAGTTTCTAATTATGAGATTGATGCCTAGAGCCTTCCGTTCTATGAACCCGTTCCGTGACTTGGAATAATTCATTCAGGGCACGGAGTCTAAACAGGTTCGTGATTAAGAATTCCCGACTGCATATATGAGCACGTCTCACGGGCGAGCCGAGATTTTATTGGTCTGGTTAATATTTTACTACAGCTGACGCTTTTAGGCAGAATTTGCATTGGGGCTGGCCGCACATGTGTGAGGCTGAGATGCATATTTTACGGAATGGGTTCCAGCACGCAGGTCGCGGGCGCAGTCAAGGTTACGAATCGGAGGCGGAAGAGATTACTTCCATCGGTGAGCAGTTTTGATTTTCGCTGTGTCTTCAGACAGGGGTTCTCCGACATTTATGTCCACACAGGCAACTCATACCGCATTTCGGCAGTAAAACCCGCTGTAATACAGCCACAAAGGAATGCGTTCGGCAGACTGAGAGTGGGGCATATGAGAAGATGCCCACCCATGAGCAAACCCACAGTCATTACCAGCAATCAAGATTACATAATACACTGCGCCAAAGGAACCCATCAATATGCACTCAGAATCCAAGAGAATCGGAGCGCATTCGTTGAAATCCAGTAAAACGCGTCATGTTTCAGAACATCGTTCATTACAACGCAACAAATCGAATAGGATCGAGTGAACACCATAATAACCCATTTTAAATACAATGAAAAATGGAAGCCTTCGAAATAACGTAACCATATCCAAATCAACATCCGCACGGTTTAAAGATAAACTGAAAACAATCAAAATCAAGCGACGACCCAGGGCATTCAAGATTTGCGTAATGCGAGAATATATTATATAATTATTTATTTTTCAGACCGCGGCAGTTTCAAGGGAATGGTCTTTACGAATGGCTGAACAAGTCACAGATAAGAGACGCCGACTGGGTCCTTTTATTTTCCGTTCCTGTTGTGCTCCTTTTGTCTGCCTCCATATCTGAGCCCTTGCATTTCGTTTTCGCTTCGAGGTGTTCTGCTACGAAGCAGATAAATACGCGCTCAGGAGAGGTGTAAAGCTGGCTTTCTTACACGTAAACGTTGATATGAAGTGAAGAAAACTTTTCCCAGAGCTGGGTGGTGGATCTGAATTGTCTCCATCATGTTCCTCAATGATGGCTCTGAGTTCTATTTTCACTTTTTTTTCTTTCTCTCCTCTCAATAAATGAGGCCGTGATAACGCCAATAAAAGAATTCCTCATACGTGAATACGATAACCACAGGCCCTTTCTGTGGATTACGCTTCCTGCTATTAAGGGCATTATTTATTTTATTTTATTTTTCCGACAGAGTTCAAAGGTACCCGCCAAGATCTCGGTGCTTACGTCGTTTATAATCTGATCATACCTTATACCACCCATACGCCCTGTTATTTATTGAGCATCGCACGCATCCATTGCGTCGCCGTGTCGTTTCCTGCATTGCGAGGCATTGGGTCCTGCATACCGGATTAAGTCACATTTTGTTGGCAGCGCCAAATCGGGCGTGAGCTTTGTGTGCGTGCCACGCATATTAAGAACAGTATAAGCGTGTGCGAAACAGTAAAATAAGCGCAAGTTGCTCGGAGGATGTTTGTGTTTTGCTCCTTCGCGTCCAGATTGCGCAGATAAGACATCGTGCGATTCATCATCCATGAGTAACTTGACGCGGAATTAAGTATCGGTTATTTGGTTCCGCTTAAAGGAAATCACTCAGCCATGGTGGGCTTTCATGTGACTACACTGTACTGTAATAGGAACTTCAATATAATGATGTAAGATTGGCTGTATATTTCCTGCCAAACGCGTCTAAAAGCGTTTTTCTGGCGGTCGTCGCGTGGTGGTATCACGTGACCACGTCGTGTGTGTCACGTGACTATGTATGTATGTGATTACGTGACTCTTATCAATGACTCGAAATGACTTAATGTCATCAGCATATTGCAGGACGTGGCAGTTAAGTACACAGGCTAGCAAGCCGTTAACAAACATGTTAAATAGTAACGGTCCCACGGTAGATCCCTGGGGCACACCAGATGTCATCTAGTAGGGATGAGAATATGCATCTTTGTATCGAACAATTTTATACCGGCCGCAAAGATAGGAACAAAACCATTTGCAGAGTTCAAGTGAGATACCATATAGTGACAACTGTGTGATCAATAATTCATGATTAGTGGTGTCAAAGGCCCTAGACAGATCAAAATACACGTAATCAACCTGCTAATGGTTTTCAATGTCTAGCTAATATATGTCACAAGATTAGTTTCAACACACCTGCCGGTAGTGAAACCATGTTTTGAATCAGACAGAAACGAATGAAAGTAAAAAGAGAGATGTCTGAACACCACTTTCTCAAATATATTAGAGAAACAAGATAACAAGGAGATGGGCCTGTATTTGCGCTCTTCAGGAGGCGCACTGCCTTTATGGACGGGAACAACAACGTTTTTTTTTTTTTTTTTTTCAGCATGAAGGGAAAGTCGAAGTGTTCAACCACTTGTTAAACAGAGCCGCAAGCATAGGTGTAAACACTGGCTCACACCATTTTACAATGAAATTAGGAATGCGGTCAAAGCCAGCTGAAGTGTTCGATTTCAGCTCCAAGATGGCAAATTGAACATCAGATCCGTCTTTTGAAAGCGAGCAAGGCTGAAATTAGGAGCAGGAACAGATGATATAAAGCACCTGTTCGTTATTGTGACTGGTGTGAAAACAGAAGAGATATGATCCAGCGGACTTTTCAGCTACAACAGAGGGTTCCGTGAGAAGGTACCCGCCCTGCTTGAGCGTGATGGAATTTGATGGAGGGGAGACCCGGTCTCTTACGCACTTACAAAACGATTTTGGGTTTGTGACTAATTACGATTGAACGAAGCTTTCATAATTACGGCTGTCGCGCTTAAAGATGAGTTTAATTTGTTTACGTGTTTCTCGAAATTTTTCGTACCAGTCATACCGTCCAGTAGACTTCTACTTCCTGTGATAATGAAGTTTACGTCTCATAAACAATTTCAGTTCGGACGAAAACCTGACAGGGTTTATTGGAACGAAGCGGTTAATACCACTGAGGACAATGTCAGAGAATAGCATAACAGCTTCGTCGATATTATCACTGCGCAGTGCCACAGTCTACGTCACCAGTCTATGGATGATAAAAAGTTGTACAGCCCGAGGTAATCACCAGGCTTGTAGTCATATCTCGGAAGCCTGTCATTTGTGCGTTGATAACAAGACCCATGGGCATCAAACGATACAACACATGCTGGGTGAAACTTATCGGAATGCACAGGAGGTTGGTGAACAAGCGGAATACTGTCAACAGCAAGGCCACAAAGAACCAAGTCAAGTGTGTTATCAGATACATTTGGCATTGTGTTGGGTTGACTAAGACCGTGGTAATTCGTAAAGTTCAGTAAGTAGTTTGCCTTCGTTCTAGCTAGCCCAGAAGATCGCGACAGGTCGGATGAGTTCCAATCTACACAAGGAACGTTGAAGTCCCCGTATAATTGGAAGGGAGAATTCAATACATTGGTGTTCTGCTCAAGAGCTTCAACAAAAAAAAAGTTATGAAATATGCGAGATCACATTGGGGTGGAAAATAACAGTTACCGATCATGAGTGAGCTGTTGCGTCCTAGAGATATCTCAACCCAGATAGCTTCATGCCCGTGACCAAGGTCAAACTGCTGATGGGCGATAAGCGAAGCGTGAACTGCAATCAGTACGCCACCCTCAAAAAGCATACCAGAAGCATTATATTCGCGACCACAACGAAAGACGTTGCACTCGCAAGGAAAGTAATCCTGATCGACATGTGAATAGTTAAGTCACGTTTTTGTGAGACATATAATGTCCTAGTGGCAGGACATCAGATTAAGTGATCAGATCAGATTAAACTCGTCAGAGTCGTCTATGACGTCAGCACATGGAATACTCAAGACCGAAACTGGCCTGCGAAATCGGGGTTGTTACATTTCCTTTTTTTTTTCTTTACTGCCAAACGAGACATCATGCTATATTATACCTGTTTTTAAACGAAAATATCCGATTCTATGCTACCACCAAGAAGCAGCCGTGGCTATGAGGTCTACAGACGTGGAGAGATGGGCGGAGGACAGTGAGAACGACTGGGAGACATGCAGCTAGTATGAGTCCAGGGTAGACTTCGCAGGAAACTGTGCCAATATCCCTCTGTAAAGTCTGCAGGAAAACGGAAGGAAAGCCTCAGCCAGCATTGCAGGTGGTGGGGTTCAAACCCGACACCTCCCAGTCTTCTAGCATGACCTCGGACCTACCTCGATCAGGAACATTTTAGTTCAGATCTCCACGTCGCCTTCAATATATCCGAGCCCCAAAACAACCAGCATTATACGCAGATGTCGGCTTGCGATATTTTAACCAATAATCTGCGGGGATCGATCTAACAGAGGAAACGCGTGAGTAGAATACTAAGCACCCGTGCACGTCCTTCCTGGGGATATCAACGAACCGTGGAGCTTGGAGATATCAGTACATCTCCCGACTTGCGTGAACAACGGGAGGTATTCGTGAGAGGCGTTCGTGCATCTACTTTTCGCGCGCGCTAAATATAATGGCAAAGCCTGGGAACGACAGTGTTGCCAGCTGTTGTTGACGTCATGTCTTATTTGAGATTTTGTTCCAAGTTTAGACACTGTCGACGTAAAAGCTGGTTAACGTAGTCAATGCAGGATCTTTTTTTAGTGTGTTCTTGAAAGTGCTTTTGGTAATTGCCACATGATGGCATCGTACGTCCTGGGCTGACTTCACGGGGATCTGTGCTGCCCACGTGTGACGTACAGCGTCCGAAGAAAACCCTGGGGAGAACACCGACAAACACGGCAGCAATTCCAACCCCAACCCCGGTAGCCTCGCAGGTTTGAATCCCGTTACAGACTGCGCAGTCTAGGTGTTTTTTAGTGTTGTGGGCCTCAAAGTTTGGTCAAGGTCACGACTGTAGCAAGAATGATGCGAGATGACGGGTGATGCTTATGTGAACGTGATGAAGATTGACGGCGGCTGCGACAGGAAATCCGGTACGTAACAAGAGCAAGGGTCGGCAACTCAAAAGGCAATGTAGGAGTTGTCCCCTACTTGGCTTGTTTCCTCAATGAGAGTATAGACTATAGACAAATTTACTTCCAGGTGGCATTAGCACGACCAATTGTTTGACAAGTATGCTTCGCGGGGGTTCTTTATTGGAAGCCCATTACAGTGCACCTGCTGCACACTATTACTTGGATTCATTCCTTGCGCTCTTTTTGACTTCTAATTTGTAATTCGCACTTTAGTGTCTATCAGATGTGCTCGGGCAACAAGGTCAGAACGCGCCGTCTGCATATGTACTCCAAAAGGAAGAAGAAAAAAATAGTTTGTGCTTTGGGGGGCTACATGCATTGCCAAAACTATTAGTCCCTTTCGTGACAAATTCATCAGACTAAATGAATGTCACAGAGTGGAAATTGTATTTCGCGCTTCGTCCTCACGGTCGTATGTGCATAACAATCTCTGTCATGAATGAAAATAATTTTGATCGTGAATTAATTTGAATTCAAATTGTTTTGTCGTGTTATCAACGGCTGTGGCATTCACGGAGCACACTATGGCAAGAAAGGAAAAAAAACTATTTCTACTCTGAAGACAGGAAGCTGCTGAGCTCTATAGTGTGGTGCCATCAAATTTCCGCAGACTATTGCATTCATCAGGGAGGCCATTTACGAATCTTAGACATTGTATGCAGGGCAGGGGAGTAACTTTAAGCGTCAGGGGACTAAAAATGAAGTAACTTCAATCCAGGGGGACTGGAAGATATGTGACTACTCCGCAGTTTGCTCCCTTCTTTCAGAGTGCAGCTCGTCATGAAAGCAGACATGTGCACGTTACAAAAAGAAAAAAAAAGAACTAAATACGTTACTCGTTCCTTCGAAAAAAATAGTAACTAAATACGTTACCCGTTACTTACAAATAAAAGCAACGCGTTCTCGTTACTTGGAAATAACGAGTTACTGCAACACGTTACATTTGCATACCAGACACCATAAATACGAAAGCATCGCCCATCTATAACGCCTACATATCTGATTGTCTCATGTACACTGTCGACCCGCGCGTGCATCAAATAAGCCCTAGGTTAAATGTACATCAAACAACAGTGTTGAAGGCGGTGATCCGAAAGAGGGATTTTCAGAAAAAAAAACGGCGTTCATTCGCAAGCAGGCCTTCACATAATCATTGACATGAGTTCCAAAGTATAGGGCGCAGAGCGACAAAGCCCCAAACGCCCTGAGCGCAGTGAATACTTGAAAGGAGGAACACACTGAATGCGCTGAAACACTGCGGACACTAGAGCAATGAGAAAGGCGTTGCTCTGTGCCAGTTTCTCTTCGCTGGGGATTTTTCCGCGTGCTTTAGCCTCGTGGAATACCGCCGTGCGCGCGGGAAAGACCACAACTGGCGGTCGTGGCGGGTGTGGTCTGCAAAGGAACGAGTAGCGTGTAGTAACGCATTACCAATTTTTGTAACTAAGTACTGTAAGAGACCAAACCAGTCGGTCCCAAAACTGGAGAACGATTTATTCTCACGCGCCACCGTCGTTCTCCTCCATGTAGGGCACTACAAGTACGTTATTAGTTATATGTTTAACAAGTAACTAAGTCGTTACTCAGTTACCAAGTACAGTAACGCGTTCATTGTAACGCGTTACGTACATCTATCCATGGAAGCCAATACAGGCCCGCCAAATGGTTCGCAACGAAGGCAACGAACTAGTCCATATCCAGGCTATTTGTAGGCGTCCTACCGAACTACGACGCAGGGCTCAAGTTACAGCTCATATCACGAACAAGAATGCACGCAATCTACATAATTGTGTTACCTGCGTGCACGAGAAGTCTGCTCATATTACCACTTTAAAAAGTGGTTTCAGAAATGCTCCGTGCACCATTGCGAAACGCACTCGCACACAACCGTTCACTAGACTCGCTCGCAAATTCAATATCGAAACTCAACCCGAAAAACGGACCCACTGCGCCAGCTTGCGTTAGAGGACAGATGAAGGTTTTTATTGATAACGTTACAAAATGAATATAAAGTGGTATTTTACAGGCGAGTGCACACAACATATCTGACAATATGGAGCGTTATTGCGAAGAGTATTACTATTCCTCGGTAACAAAAAAGAGACGCGCGTGCAAAATCTCTTCGTGACTATTTTTTCTTGTAGGATAAAATTTTCTTCAGACGATATTTTCGAGTACACACAAGAGCAAGGGAGGCATAATGGTTGAAACTGATCTCTATAATGTTTCCGTCGGGACTTTTTACTCGCATGTGAGCTTGTGCAGCTTAACCCATTACATAATTATTCGGTTAGTTAGAAAAGAGCAGGTTCATTAGTCGGAAATTTGTTATCATTGTGGTCGCGCTCCCGAGGTTCGCGAGATTTTCTCCACGCGCACTTTTCCTTTTGGATGTGGTAGATGTATTGCCCATCGTAAGCAACAACGTATATTGGACGCATGTATATTCTATTACTTCACTGCTAATTGCTGCTGTAAGCGGTTGTAATAGACTTCCGCAGGGCTTGTCCTCACCGTTGCCAATTGATGCAAAGTTACACGGCGTTACAACACCATTACGTCGCATACCTTGCGTCCTATTCGCTTCCAACCATTTGTCACGTGATACCCAAGATCCGCAGTTCGATTGGGGAATGAAGAACGCATGCAGGTATTTATTGGCTCTTAACTAGCTCCCTTTTTTTTTATTTTGTGTGCAGTACACGAAGCCTAAATGGTAGATTCTGTGATCGTAATAGATGACCACTTTCGAAACTGCAGTCCCTCTTTCCACACGCACTTTTGGCTTCGTTTATGAGATGTTTATGTTGCTAGGCTAATAAGTTGTCGTTACCTCGATACCATCTGTTGGAATGCGGGCGAAGATATATCTGCGCACAAGGTAGCAAGTCGCCTACTGGCGCAAGGGCAATTTATCCGGGGCTCTCTTTTTAGTAGTCCGTTTATCATGGACAAGTTTTTCTATCTTGAGACGTGTTGTCGTGTTCCTGCTGTGCGTGTCTCTGTAAATGCTCTTTCACTGACGGCTAATTAACTTATGTTTTTCTTGTCTAGGTTCTTGTTGAGGTACTTCAGTGCATTTTTTCCACCTGTCTATAGCATTCGATTTGCGATATTTACACTGCAACGGAAAACGGTAGTAGAAATTGTGGTGCAACTGCAATTGCTCGTACTGCAACTAACTGCACTGCAACTGCAACTGCAATTACTCCCTAATTGTAGTCCCCTGACCCCGATGTTTATTCCCCGGCACCTAAAATTCATTAAATTCACATTCCTTCATTAATTATGAAGGAAGGAGGATGTCACTGAAAAGGTTAGCCAGCTGTGGGACTAGAACCCAGATCTTCTAAATTACAGGGTTCTTACCAATCGGGCTAATCTAACACGCCTCCCCAGTGACTTCCAAGGGCGCGTCATTTGAAGGGATGAACAGATACATTCACTCACTCTCTCCACTTTCACTCTTACATGTTTTCTCACCCGCACACACATTGACCCGACTGGGCGACGCAAGCGGCATCTGTTAAATATTATGGGAATTCCAATCATATTCCCATCAGCACAAGTTCGCACTCCCCAATTCCCTAAGTAGTAATAATATTCCTAATAACGCCTAAGTTCGCATAAACTCCCCTAACATTTACACCCGAGGGAGAGTAATGGTTGTGGCGGTGCCACTAGTCCCCACGAGGACCAAAGTTTATTTTTTCTCTTACAGTGTATGTTGTCGATTCTACCCTCAGTACAAGAAGCTTCCAAGTTGTATGTTTAGAAATAAATAATATCACGTTGTGTGTTCAGCTACTAATTAAATTATTGTTACAGCGCTCGATGAAATATTAGGAATTTAAGTTCGGGATGTTTGGATTGACTTGATTGTGCCGAACCGAAAATATAATCGAATATGATATAGTCGAATTCAAAATATATAACCGAAACCGAACGGGAACAGAAAAAGGCACACACAAAGAAAAAAAGCAGCGGCAGTTCAGATAAGTGAGCTCAAATCATGTCTATTCATAGTTTTCATACAATAATTCGTAGCTTTACGTCGCGAGACAACTGTGATCTTTACTACTTCATAATTACTACTTCATTTAGTAATTCATAATTGCCACACCATTCGTAGAAGAAACAGATGTTCATTCAATATTAAATTGACGGCAACTGTCCTCAAATTGCAGACTTTCGCTGTTTGTTATCTTGCCAAAAACAGCGATGTCAGTGGCTTCTGGAATGAACCCAAAAGAAAGGACAGGCTTGTTTACAGTTGCTTTTCCTTCCGGCTTCTCTCGTCTTGCTTGGACACGTTCGGGGGAACCCGATCTCTGTGCACAAGCGATATGTTTCCCCTCTTTCAGAGGCACATGTCATGGCGTGACAGATAACACAGCGAGCAACAGCCTTTCAGAGTTCAAAGCCATCGTGATGATCCACACATTAGAAAGTTTTAAAATAGCGTACCCAAGCGCTTCGCGTACCAAAAAAAAAAAAAAAACAAGCGGTCATCACACGTCGTGCCCAGATCCCAAACAGATTCGCAAAGAGCAGTGTCTACTATTTATTTCTTTGAGGCTCAAGACGCTTGGGTTCAAACACTGTGTCGTTCCACAAGTCTGGTGCGGCTGCTCGCAGACAGCCAATGGGATCTGACGTTACCTGCCACGTGTGCCACGGCATGAAACTTCCGTCGGAACGTTGTTTAAGGTAACTAAGCAATGCTTGCTTCAAGAGGTATTCTGTTTCGTCGTCACGTTTTCAGCGTGATATCTTTTCTGCTGTCTGCTGAGACGCGAGATGTGTACAACCAGGATGAATGATAAGTTGATAAGTAAGTTTTTTTAATTAAAATTTTGAATTGAATTCGGCACCCGACAAATTCTGCAACTCAAAAAATAACAAAATAAAAACCAGACACACGACGAATGACCTTATAGCCAAAAATAGTACGAATTATTATTACACCCGTCTCACCGACGAAATTTATGGTTCAGCCTCTTTTTTTGTGCCTGTGTAATAGGCGCCCTGGTGTACACGACAAATGCGCAAGACCACACTGCTTGGCACTGCAGGCGAAGATTTCACTCTCTCTGCCTCTTCGCGCAGGAGGTCCCCTCTTTTAAGAAGGATCACCTGCCAGTACGAACTTTTAGTACGCTGGGTGCTTGGGGCTGTTGACAGTGATCTTATTTCCGGTAGGCAGTGAATGAGACTCCTGCCCATGAGCCCACTGCCACTGAGCCACGTGACGCGGGAAAACATGGCGATGCGAAACAGGCGTCATACTGCGGGCCAATGAGGCAGCAGCGTGTCTTTTTACAATCTCCTCTCGTAATGGCACGCATACCGCAACAACTCACGACACGCCCTCTTGCTGCGACTCCGGTGCGGCAATATCTCTTCCAAAGTCACGGGACCAAACGAGACGTACATCACTGGACGAGCCTCATTCCTGCATCTACGGAACCAGTACAAACACGCACTAAACGTAGCGTTTGCGTAGAGCTTTAGTGCATCGTACGCTATCGCCTTTGCGTACAGAAGAGATAGCCTTAGTGCTTCGTGTAGTGCGCAGAACCATCGACGCTATCCCTTTCGTACACAGAGGCGATAGCGTACGATGCAATAAAATTGTCTATTGTCGTGTTCGATCTTGCGTAAACCACCAAATGTGTCCCTTTTCGGAGTTACGAAAGTTCGCCGAGAACTGAGGGTCAAAGCGCTGCAGCAGAAAATTCGTCTTATTCATGCACACAAGAGCTGATGGCCTCCACACTAGGCAACTACTATACCAATATTTCACAACAGCCCAAATATTTAATATCCTTGCGTGGAAGAAGACAGAAGGCGACAACAACGAAGCTTCTCGCGTTAATTCATAATTGAATCCAAGCCTTATAATGAAGACATCTAGCCCTGTTCGTTGCGAAACCCCCGCGCGTATACAGCCAGGCGCGCATGTATTGTTAATGCCCGCCGACGGTTCATGTCCGTCAAGACGTCGGATAGCTAATCGAGCACCTGACAACCGCACCACGAAAATAGTTTCTCCAGGAAGTTTAATTACCCGTAGTCTCAACCCCGGAGACTTCGACGAAGCGCCACATCTGAGAATTTACGAGGAAGGTTTAGAAAAGAAGTAAACTGCAGGAAGAGCAGTTCACGATGGGGACGTTGCTTTTAAAAGTTCGTTGCCGACAAGCCTAGAGGAAGCAACAGGTTACACGTGTGACCGGGCGCTATTAATTAATTTGCCAACTAGTTATTTTTCCAGCAAAATTGCGGTGACGGTGCTCGGGGCGATGTCTGGTGGGAATCCAGTGCGATATTGATGGCTACGTAGCCGACACGTAGCAGACATTTGTTTTTCGTTTAAGACACAGCGTCATGCGCATGCGAGGAAGTTTCGTCGCGCGCTTGACGAGCACTGTGAAGTTGGTCGCAAATTCGACACAAAATGTTGCTGTTACTCGCAGTGTTCTAAATTTTGAAAACTATGAGTGCAACTGAAACGAAAATAGCGTAAGATTGTTGAGGGCTAACAACTTACTGAACATATAAATTTACAAATTACCGAATACATAAATTTACAAATTACCGAATACATAAATTTACAAATTACCGAATACATAAATTTACAAATTATTGAATAGATCAATTTTCGAATTATCGAAGAGATAAATTTTCGAATTATGGGATAAATTTTCGCATTACCGAAGAGATAAATTTTCGAATTATCGAATAGATAGCTTTTTGAATTATCGAGTTTTCGAGTTATCGAACGGACAAATTTTCGAATTATCGAATACATAACGTATAGAGAGCTCACGCTCTCGAATAGATAAATTTTCAGATATTGTTCATCTACTGCTTTAAGGTAGCTTGAATGCGTTTGTGTGTAATAAGTTTACGCGCTTCGCTGTGCCTACACAGATAGAGCCACCTTGAGAGCATTCGCTAAATGGATGCATTCCCACGCAATCGAATAGTCAAGGGTAACAGTTATAGCACTGCCTACGTCTGCCTTCCAGGGAAGTGACTTTTTTTTTATGAGAAGCGAACATAGAACGACAGCAACACATTTATCCAACAACATATCCAAATCCCTCGTGACACCGACATAAGCGTTAATGGACTGCCTATAAGGTCCGCAAAAACGACTGTCATATTCGAAATCCGCGAAGTTTCCCGAAGCACTGACATTGAAAAAGCATTTACGTAAGGGCCCTTTTGCAAAAGGTATTAACGGGGCACACGTAATCCTCTTTCACATTTTTCGAGAATTAGCTGCTGTTATCCTTTCTGTATGTGACGACCGTTGTTTGGAATGGCCTGAGCGCGAACGAAATTCCAATCACTTTCCAATATATTTTTCACTAACGGTGACGACCTAGCGGAGTATTGTTACGAAACCTGCTCATGTTACGGTGGCAAATTGTCTTTTTAATATGTAAATTACGTAAAACGAAATCTTACACTTCGTTGCCATATGGTCAGGATTTTTATTACGTTTCTTCTGCGTGGACTGTCACTAGCCTTGTGAAGAAGTTGCAAATTACGAACTTCGTAAGAATTATGACCTATTAAACTTTGGGCTATAACGTGTTCAGTTGTTTGCACTGGTTGCTTGTCACGTTGAAATATGTACAGTGGCTTCGTACAGACAAGAATGGAGTATGAAAGACAGACTGTATAGTTGAAAAATTACCAATTTTACCGAGAAGAGAGTTGTTTGCTAGCTTCTAAGAGTATGCCGTTTCCAAATGAAACGCTTACGAAAATTTTCCTAATGCGTCGCTTGTTGCGTCTGGGAAAGTGCCATAAGGATGATTTACAAAAATGCTTCCTAAGGAGTCAGAAGGAAAACTCGTGCTGGGTTTGGAGTTGTACGGTAGGTAATCCTCCGTGGCTTTATGGTGCTTGGTGATGAGACTTCATAATGACAGGTTGCGTCATCTACGATTGGGGCTAACCACAACCTACGTATTTATTTGATTGCTAACGTCACTAACAGGCAACGAAATATCTGTAGAGTCGCGTTCTCAACGACATTACAGTGGGACGGTACGTCTTATAAAATCCCCAATCCCAAAATTCCCTACAATCCCCAAAATTCTTTATAAGGAGGGTTTCGCGTACTTTTTTTTTTTTTGGGTGGGGGTGGGCTTGGCTCATGGGATATTCAGAGGGTGTTTTCCGGCGAATATTTTTTTTCTAAAAGTTCGTAGTTTTTCGTAGTTTTCTTAACCACTGAGTTAATGTCTAGAATTTTTTAACTAAGCGGCGGCTGTGAGCAGACATACTCACAAAGAATGAGAAGAGGAGAACAAAGAGGATCAATTAATGGTGAGCGCAAAGCAAAAGACAGGTCGGAATTCTGTTTAGAGATCTTCGAGGAGCCCATGTAGCATGCACGAAAGCAAAAAAGGAGCATCAGCCCGGCACTGATGCGTAGGGGAACTCCATGGGCCAAGGACTTTGGACAAGCTGTATGGTCTGTGGTCGAGGAGCTCAAGTGTGCGTTGGACTTTTCCCAAGCAGACCAGAGAAATGTTTGAAATCACCTCAATATGTCGTCACGCAAGAGGAAACGAACTGCGCCAATCACACACCGAGGAACGTCCCAAAATCGACGTTTTACGGATATTGCGGGGAATAAATTTGAACACAAGGAACCCATCTTGTAAGAGTCCGCGTACTCAAAGAAGTAATGGATAACGTGGAAGTTTCACGCAAATTCCCGTAGCCTGCATAGCCTTAACTGCAGCCCGCATTCAAGTGAATCAATCTTCAGTTCACACCCCAGGCAGCCATTGGTCGTATCCGCGAACTCTCTCAGCGTCCCTCTATAACTTCAGCGAGCTATTAATTACAAGGCAGGCCACCAACATTTCTGCGACCCTCACATTCCGACTGCGTAAGTGGCAATTATAGCGAGAATTGAGTGGGGAGACTATGGATGAAAGTTCCCCTCATAAGATACCGCCCTTCGATTGGCGCCGACGTGCGAACTAACGCCGCATCAGGATTTTCTTTTCTGTACAATTTATGCCCTCGAATACTATAAAATGCTCGGACTGTTCAAACTTGTGCTTCCGCAGCATCAGTTATGTGCCGATAGACACGCGGCATTAAAAGCAAAGCCAAAGTCGTAAAAACTGAAGGCCACCAGAGCGTAAGTCGCTAAATAAAACAAGAGATCAAACCTGTAGCCACCATTGGTTCGTATCGTTGATCGGAGGAAGGACACTGAACGACAAATCAGAGCGTCGATTGGAGAAACTGATAACATCACTCAGCGCGCGCGATGGTTTATCGCAGGGATTTCCCTCAGGATGTTTTATTAACTTGACATGTTGTACATATGGAAGAGGACATACTTGTAAGTCCATGATCTGCGCGGTTATCAGAGGAAACATAGCAGTGAACATGCGGAACAAGAAGGGTCTTCTGATCAATGCTGTTTGCTCTTGAGACATTGGGAAATGGTCTTGCTAAGAACACGAAATCGTATCATTGTTATCTGCGGGAGCTTTACATCAAAGTAAGGTTTCATGTCGGCAGAATGTTCATTATTCCGTGTTGTCGCCACGAAAAAAAACTGTGGCTATGAGCAGCGTATAGGTGTGGACAGATGGAGATAGGACAGTAGGAAGGAGTGGGGGACAGGGGGTTTAGTATGCGTCCTGGGCAGACTTCAGGAGGAACTGGGACGTTCGTTTGGAAAGTCTTCGGAAATCCCAGGGGGAACCTCAGACAGCACAGCCGGTGGTAGGATTCGAACGCAGCACCTCCCAGTCTTCAGCGCGACCATGACTACCAGCGACTAGCAGGACGCTTTAACCGGCTCGGCCACGCCGCTGGTCGCAGAATATAGTGAAGCGACTGAAGCATTGTGAAGCAATTGTTAAGCAAGACCTGACGTTTTTCATGAGGTTACGTTAAATTTTCATTCTTCTTATAATAAGTAGAAAATAAGGTGCTCAGTTGGCGGGTAGGTGATAAAGAACTGGATACTTTGTACCTTTTGCATGAAAAAAAAAAGAAGGAAAAAGGATATTTTAGGTTAATTCGGTTTGATCTGTGAGACGGAACGGGTTTCTCCATCAGACACATAACCGACTGGTGCTTGCATCTTATCTCCATTTTTCAGTGTCGCATCTTCTAAAGTCCGCCTTACAATTTGAATCAACTTCCCGTCTTTCATGTATGCCGCGTCGCACGCACTTCTCACGCTATCAGTTGCAATTCAACCGATAGGCTCATTCGATGCGGTAGATGCGTAGCCCACTTGTTGATTTCAATTTCCAAACCTCGTTCCAATTGGTATTTTGATGTAACCGAGTATCACATGTAATGGTTCAGAAGACTGGTCGCGAAAGCGTCGGTCAAGACGATCCCAAGACGCTGGATTTCGTGCAAAGTTTTAGTTGGGAAAGTCTCAATATCCGTTACAGTTCACTGCAGCGTTACGGCCTTGGCAGGTTTGTCGATCACCTATGGCCTCGCTCAACGTAGCTGTCTCGCCCTCCCTCAGCGGCAGTCATCTGCTGTCACATTAAATCGTTTTTTTTTCTGGGTCAACCTCCAAACGGTGTGGTGGCGTCAGCAGCGTTTTTTCTGCCTTCTGCGCAGAAAACGTGAGGTACACCAGGGTGGAATTGCGGCAACGGCTGTGCCTATTTGGTTGTCTCCCTGGGTTCTCCAGAGACGCTGTCGAAGACGAATGTCAGCACAATTCTGTACTTGTGCCTAGAGCACTGCACGTTCTCGGGCTGACACGAAAGCTTGAACACGGTCCAGCACACGGGCCGGGCCGGCTAAAGACTTCTTTTCGTGGGGCTGCGCAGGCCTCTGGTTTGACTCTATGGGCCCCAGCCGAGCTCGGGCACGTGCATTGCCGACCCTAGATCGGGCTCGAGCATGTTTTACCCCACTGTTAGTTATCCGCGATCAACTTTCAGAGCCCGCTGTACTGGCTCCAGCCGGGTAACCCAGAAATGTCTTGAGTTGCAGCCGTGCCCGTGCCAAGAAGCCTAGAAATTCTTTGGGTATGGGCCGCGCCCGTGCCAGGTATGGAGAAGTCTCGCTGGGCCCGGGCGGCAGAATCAATAGTAGGCCGGGCTCGGGTAGGGCATGGGCCCACGAATGTGGCCCGTGCAGTGCTTTAATGGGCCCATGTCGCGCGGGTTCCGCCTGAGCAGCATTGTCGCGTATGAGCAGGCAAATAGCTCGGCGAGTAATGCCACAACAACAGCTTTATTGTGAGATGATCAATGGCGAGTTTTATCGCCAGGGGCGATATTCTACCACATTGCTGGTGGTGATGCAGGGAATGAAATAATGAGCCCCTTCACACCACCACCCCAATGCCATCGTCCTTTCACAGTCAATGGAATTTGAATGTTTGAATCCTGTCGATAGAGAGTTTTAGTTCTACCGTTCAGAGTCGTATTGTGTAACTGTGCAATGTCGCTAAGTTATACGGACACCCTTTGCTACTCAGAAGGGACGTTACACCCGGTATCAAATCATGTTTACACACATAATACCCCCACAGCACTGGAATAACTGATGTTTGGATGCATTAGCATATTTTGCATATTACTCTGCATGTCTGCGGTAGCCAACCATGTTTCGTACATGCCGTCTACGGGTGTTCCTCGAAATAAAGCGATAGAAATCCCCGTTGCGAAATAAACTCGAACAGACATCGAAAACCCGCGAATTTGAGTGGTTAAATAGTGATGTCGAGTTTTTCAACGTGGCATTTCATATAGTACGAAGCCATCGAGCATTCTCCTTGATCATCCTTGTTTCGAGAACGGGGATTTTGCAACCGGGAATATCGAGCTCTTTCCGTCGTCTAAACATATACAGAGCGACGGCGCACTTAGACGATCGCTTTACATGTGGATACCAACTCGCACAGTTTACAGCAGACAGCATTTTAACACGTTCCAGACGTGGTTTTGAGTTTCGCTGACTCAATTCCACACGAGCACGGGAAATATGAAGCGTTGTCGTCGAAGTTCTTTTAAAACAACAGAAACGGAAGCTGAAAAATGTGCACAGGCTTTCGAAACGCACAAATGTACTGTCTGATCCGCCGGTTGATAACGGGAGCACGTTGCGCATAATAGAGTGCAGTGGAGTTTGTGGAGATGACAGACGATTTCTGAATACGGCGTTCTCTAAACAGCTGAAAACCGTTGGAGCTGTAGCGCACAGCTGTTCATCGCATGAAGGGACATGTCACGGGTGTGTCATAACCTTGCGAATTTTTTCATGAAGGAAGCGACCATTATAAAGTGCTAACCCTCCGTACACTGGCAGTCCTTTGGAGATGACATTCTTTGCGTTTCGAGCGCACGTTTCTGAGCTCAGAGAGGTTCGCTGAGGATAATTTTCGACTCGACCCCGACTTGCCTGCTCCGGCGCACACATGCAGTGTGTTGTAATTGTTTCATTTTTTTTTACTTCTTACTGAAAGCCTGTAAAATACCGCATGACGATGATCCCGTTAATAGTCTCTGTTCTCTCTGTCCAGCACGTCAAAGACACAATACACAGTGAGCCCTCGTCATTTAAGCCCATGGTCATTCCCGAAAAGTTTGGTCATAATGCGGAATTGTTATATTAACAGGGGGGATTTGAAGAGGTTTCACTGCATTGTTCCCCAGGAGTATGGTTGTAAATCGCGTCTGTCAGATTATCGGGGGTCATATTAACGAGGGATCACTGCACATAATACCGCTCTAAAAACTATATGTTCGTTCACATTGTCTGCTATTACTCTTTGATACCTGCTTCACTGATTGTTCGTTGTTCGATAACCCTTCGAAGATGTTACCAAGAGTACGTGCTTCTGGAAGTATATGCCTGTGGCTCGTTCGCAATGTCAAACCGAAACAGCACGCGTTACTGTTCATGTAGAACCAACACCAAAGCCAAAAGACGTGATGTGTAATCCCAATGTCTTCCGTACTCAGATTCCTGCTGTTACAACGCCAATTACATTGACTGCCAAACCTATAGCCAGGAATCACGTCTAGCAACCTTGGAACAGCACGAATAAGCTAAGGAGAGTCATTTCACAACAGGCGCAAGAAACGCGATACAGCCGCGCTGAACGGGAATATCGACAATCGGCAGTAGCCGAAGCATAAATCACGACAAACAGCCGTGACGTAGTTCGAACGGATGCAGACGACAGTAGTTTCGCAACGCGTGACACTGAAGAGACTAGAACGTAGAGGAACCGCAGGAAGTAAAAAGAGACCGTGTGCATCTGCCAAAGCCCAGGAGGCAAGTTCCAGAAAGCGGCATCCATCACCAGCTGCTTCCCACGCGGAGTTGACGTGTTAACAAAAAGTCGTCTCACGTCTTCCGTGTTGAAAAGAAGCTGGAGACATGGAAACCGTTAGCAGAGGCCTTCAGGAACTGTGCATTTTTAAACCGTTTCAAATGGGGTGCGGACAACATTGAGTAGGGTGTTCTGTTTGGCAAAGCAAGGGCACAGTAACGAAAGTAAGCAGTGAAGGACGTGCGGTTTGCCGGTCCATGTACAAAAAGGACGCACAATACGCACGGAACGGACTAAATTAAAGTGCACGCATCGTTTCTTTCTTTAAAGCGGAGAGGAGGAGAGAGGAGGAAAGACGAAAATCAAAATTCCGTGTTATGGTCGGTTGTGTCGGCGAACTTCAATTCCTCGGTTTTTGCTGCTTTGGAACAGACGGGCATTTCGGCATTAGTGTATAAGGATTAGGGACTGTTTGTATAAGGATTATAAGGATAAGGATTATATGGATGCTGATTACACTGGGTCCACCTCTGCATTGTATTGTGAAACAAAAAAGAAAGACAAGACGCAATTCATATTTGCTGTGCTAGAACTAGATTTGCTGGTCTACTGTATTTGCTGTACTACTGTGTTTTCCCTGCCTGGAGATATAACTTTAGGCTAAATAGGGCGCCGGAGGAAAGGGTTAGCATTTTTCGCAGTATGACATCTTTACTGTATCTTTCTTTTTGTAACTGGCGTGACCAAAAAATGCTAAACGTTCATGCGTTGCACGCATCGCGGCAGACAGGAAATATGTACGCTACATATACGTAAATCCCACTCTCCCCCGAATCTACGGCAGCAAAACACGAACATAAGCCTTCGATATGAGCGAGGCACATTTGAAAGAAAGCTCCATCTGTCTCGAACCCCGTGCATTACCGCATACTAAGAACGGATTAAGGATACGCCTGTTCTGCTACTTAAGCAAGAGTTTCCAATATTTCCAAGAATATGCGTCTCTGAATGCAACGGTTCGAGACGCTGCGGAAGCTCGTTATGAAAGACGGCAATAATTTAAACGAGGAAGTGCTTGGTCGACTTGCGTGTGAGACAGAAAGATAGATACGTATTGCATGTGTTTATAAAATGAGAGTATTCGAGTCCACGAGTGTGTCTGAACATTTGCTTGCCCCGGTTATAATCCAGACACATATGAAGGATCAGCAGTTTAGGGCCGCCGAACAGGTTCATCAGGTGCTTTAGCGAACAGAGTGTCGAATCTCGGACAACAGCGACGAAATTATAATCACCAGACTTACTTCTGCTTATAGATATCCTCCGGATCACAACTGAAGTCAAAGTTATTGGGTTTTTTTTTTTTTTTTTGTATTGAACTTAGTCTCAGGAACACGGTATAGACCAGAGTACACCTACAACTGTACGGTACAGTAGTACAGTTATACAGTTGTAACTATACTGTAACTGTACAGCAGTACAGTTATACCTGTATCCGCAACGTGGCACCAGCAGGAATTTACGAAGAAAAAAAAAAACTCTGACAGCAATCCATACATACCGCCCTGAAGCTGAGAATAAGAGCGGCCACACCGGGGAGTTTCTGCAACGTCCCCATCGCGATCGTGCTCGGATCGTGAACTTAACGTCGGAACTTCCTTGAGGAAGCTTCAAACGCCGAATCTAGAACCAGATTTACCACTGTGTTGGAGCACCTCACTCACAAGAGGTACAACAGAGACAGTTCACACAAAAAATTCCGTTCTTCATACATCAGAGGCAGCATAATAGAGACTGGGATGTGCTCAGAACACGTGCAGCATCTCACACGAGCACAGATAGCATCCAGATGTCGATGCAATTCAGATTCGGCGGACTGCTGGTTAGAAATAAACCAAATGGGCGACCTAAATAGCACAACCAACTCAAAGGGAGTCACCCTAATAGACATCTGAGGCAAAGCAGTTGTGTAAATGACCAGATATTGTGAAGCACACGTAAGGAGTACCTGCTGCTCATCTTTCCCTCAATGAAAAGAAAGTATTTGCCCGTGAAATGCAATGAAATAAAATTTGAAATTAGCTAGAAAATCCTGCGATTGCCGCTCTCATCATGAGGCCTTTCCCTTAAGAAATCAGGCACACATCAGGATCGAATAGACATGGTATTCAGACTTATGGACCACAATAGTCAACGATCTGTCATTGTTCAGGATCTCAATTGCAACCGAATAGCTTTGAAGGGGTTGCAACACTTAGACCTACGCTGGGTCATTCCAGCCGAACCCAGCCAGAGGTGTAGCATGACCCTCATAGATTTCACTTTAAAATACTGTTTGCGTTCTCTTATGGGTGTGTATGCAGGATTAAGCTTTTTTTTTTCTCGATATTTTGGTTTCTTGAGCATTGGGGACGCCTCGAACTTGACCCAAACATGAAAAAGAGTTGTCCGTTTCGCGCGTCCTTCTGACACATACAGACGTATTTCTGCCCTTTCTCTGTCTGGCGTTAAGTTAGAAGGATCCATCTAGCTTCCCGACTGGCTCCGGACAAATCCGGTGACGTCGTAAGAGCTCAAGAACCGAACGCGTTTTGGGCAATTTTTATGATAAATTTTTGGCAAGTCAGCATTTTCGTAACTATAAGAAAATATGCTGAAACTGCTATATGGAGATTCGCTTCGCGCGAAACTATGAAGGCGTTCCATATTTATTGTTTAACTAAGTGACCGGGAAAATATCGACCATTCGTAAAAAATAACACTTTTCAGATGGTATTTTCACATACCTGATGTCGTCTAGGAAGTGAAAGAAGACGTGCCGTTTGTAGAAAAGAACTTCTCCTATAACATATTGAAAATCTACAGTTTTTTTTCCCTTTAAACGAGAAAAAAAAATCGTCACCACACTCCGCTGCAAGTCATTCGTTAGTTGAGGTCTTCGAGGAAGTAAAATAAATGTTCCTTTGTGGAAGACACGTTCTCTCATAACATTTTGAATATCTACATGTGTATTTTTTCTTAAGCGATAAAAACAAACGTCAGCGCATTCCTATCCCGTCTGTAAGGTACCATTATCACCCTTTGAAGGGAGTTGGCCTTCTACTGTTAGTTCTAACGCGAGTTCTCACAGCTGTCTATTCGTACCAGATCCGTCGTTGTGTCTGGTTGCCTGACTCATGAGTCATGACATTGTTACGGTGCACACGATTCGTCACTTGTTTATTGAACAATATCCGAGAGACGTGCTAGGACTGCTGTTGATGGCGCGTCGCAGTAGAAAAACAGAAAATTCAATTGCTAACCTTTGCCTCCACAAGCATGACTTTGGCACGGTACGTAGCACTTTTTTTTTTTGGCCTCATCCCGTGCAAAGGGCAATGTGACGACGTTGGCATTGCAGTTTGAAGGGTCGGCAGCTAAAGGGCTAGCTTGCAGCGCCTCTATTGAATACAGATAATTTGACACCTGTACCGCTGTTCCTTGGGTTCCACGGGTGAAAGAAAGCTTGAAGAGAGCGCATGCGTTGTGGCTCGCCGCCGAGTCCACCCGGTTGAAGAAGAAATTAGTAAACGTGAAGCACAATGAGGCATGCTCCATCCAGGGCACCACGAGATACTGTTACTTTGACCCTATATCTTCTGTTCAGGTATATGCACAAAAACGTCTACTTCCAGTGAAAGAAAGACAGTCCGCGCACAGCTACATTTTCCCTTTTTTTTACTTTCTGTCTGGGAGAAGTGCGCGCGAGACAATAACAAATGGTTTCCAAAGACTGTTACGGCTGTTAGACTGTTCTGACGTGCTCTGAGTCAATAGCTATGGTCAGCTGGCGCAGTAAGATCCACAGGAAACAGTTGAAGAAAAATGATAATGGTACCTCACAGAGCGGATACACATGCGCTGACGAAGTTTTTTCGCGCTTAAGAAAAAATACACCAGCCGATTTTTAAAATGTTATAGGAGATGATCTGTTGTTGAAATGGTGTGATTTTTTCACATCATAAATGACGACGAATCTGTTACGAAGCAGCGACTTTGAGTGTTAAGTTAGTAGAACTTAGTAAAACAGCAGAAGGCGAAATTAGTCGAAAGGGTGATAATGACACCTTACAGACGGGATGCAAGTGCGCAGACGAATCTTTTCCTCGCGTAAAAACAAGTACTTCCGTAGATTTTCAAAATGGTAAAGGAGAGGGTCACAAAGGCATCACTTTTTACCTCCTAGACGGCCTCAACTAACGAATGACCTGCGGAGTATGGTGACGAATTTTCTTTTTTTTTTTTTTTCGTTTAAGGAGAAAAAAAATATGTAGATTTTCAATATGTTATAGGAAAGGATCTGTTCTACTAATGGCTCGACTTCTTTCACATCCTAGATGACCTCAGGTATGTAAAAATGATATCTGAAAAGTGTCATTATTTTACAAACTGTCGATATTCTCGTCGCTTGGTTAAACAATGAATACAGACCAGCTGCGTATTTTTACGTGAAGCGAATCTCCATGTAGTAGTTTATAAGCATAAATAATCTCTGGCCCCTGAGAGAATGGTAACTTGCCAAAAAATTATCGTAAACATCAAAACGCGCTCCGTTCTTGAGCTCTTACAACGTCACCAGATTTGTTCTCATTCCATATGCTCTACGGGAAGATAGATGGACCTTTCCCTTCTAACACCAGACAAAGAAATGCCGTCTGTATAAGTCAGAACGACGCGCGGAACGGACAACACTTTTTTTGGACCAACACATGTTTGGGCCAAGTTAGAGGCGCCCCCAATGCTCAAGAAAACAAAATCTTGAGAAAAAAGTTTTCTGAAAAGTTATCCTGCACACACACACCCATAAGGGAATGCATAATTTTTTTTTTCGCGAAATCTCAGAGGGTCGTGCTATACCTCTGGCTGGTTTCGGCTGGAATGGCCCTGCTATGACCAATAATCTTGAAAGATTTGCATTCATGTGAATCTCCATTCAGAGTTTTAAAGCAAAAGAGGGCGATAGATGCTATAGAAAATTGGCACCGCCAATACCGAAACTCATGCGGCTGTCACCGCAGGCGTGCATGGGAGAGGTCACGTGCTTTCGAGCACCAATGGGAATTGCTGTAGCTCTTACTCCTCTCTTGAGTTTGACGCACGCATATGTTCAATGGGCTACAAATATATCTCACAACGCACGACATGTAGAACAATAACTACTTTTTTTTTTTTTTGCTCTCTCAATACTCTGCCAAGTAGCGTGTCGAATGTGTGCGGCAACGATGGAATCAATCACATATATCAAAATGTCAACTTTTTCCAGCTTTCATTCCCATAGCACGCATCCAGGGAATATGTAACAAGGACAGCGGTCACCCCTCGAGCTCTCTATCACTGTCAACGTCACGGAAAAAGTGTTGACACTTGACAAAGCATCCGTTTCACGTGCATTGATTTACTGCTTATGTGTTAGATGTCACATTTTCCTACGCCCAATGTTTGTGATAGTTCTGCTAGAGTACGTGTTGACACCGAGCTAACGTGAAATGTTCAGGATGCAAGCACCATACAGTGCCCTCGGGTGTTGTACGGGGTCCTCGAACGTGGACGAACGGAAAGTGGTTTTGCAGCTTCGACGATGGGAGAAGAATATTGTGGTACACGATGTTCTTTATTTATGTCATAACATAAAGTAAAGTGAAACTGACGTCCCTGAAACCAGTTTCTTTCCGGCCAACGGTGAATAATGGTTATGTTACGGGCATTCGAAAACTTGTACTACCTGACAGATTCATTGGTATACTACGTATTGCGTTATGTATGGCGAACGTGAAAACTGCCTTACGTTATCGTTACAGCCATTGCTGTCATGCTTACTCCTTGTGAATTTCGTTAAAATATTCCAAACATGAAACCGTTGGTCGATGGGTAATATTTCAATATAACCGTTTTCATTTGCTTATAATTGTTTCACATTGTTTGTCAATGAGCTTGAGTTATACAGATTTACTAGCGTAACTTTTTCGAACAGTATATTATATCCACACAATGTGGTCTGTATGAAGCCCTGCGGTACGCATTAATCAATTAATAATTAATTAAGTTTGTGTAGTTACGTTTCTCATGTTATCCACTATGCTACCGTTGAGTCTGCCTAAGGTTATCAGGAAGATGCGAGAATATGAACTGCGGTAAACATAACTCGAATTTCCTCGAACACAAATTCTGCGAACTTCGGCTTCCTAAGTACCTTCAGAGGGACGTATGAAATGTCGAACTTACACGGACTTAGAGAACGCATGGAATGCAGGAATACACTTTCTTTCACCTTGTCCGTTCTCTCTTGCGTGTTGGAGACTACCATGAACCCGCATTGAACAAGAATTTGCCTTCAGACCAAGTGTTGCGCCATTATTCCACATTCACAAAATGAGCAATTCCTGCATCTCAACTATGGGGAACTTCCGCAGGAAGAAGTGGCCATTAGGAACGCACTGTGTTCAACATCATTCTCGCAGACATAATCGCTTAATGGAACACGATGGTAAAACCAATACGAGACGGTATTTTTGGGCACCTTACATCGCTGATTAGCGCCAAACGACATGAAATGGAACGGGTGTAATTATTTTGCGGCTTGCTTTACTGTACAGGGCGGTGTATTTAAGGACGTCATCAGGGATCTGCATAAAAAAGTCAATAAGTACAGAAGCTGTCACGTACATCCGGGCATTCTGGACGGAGACAATAAAACCTGCATTTTTACGCTGGAAACACGAAGGCCGCTTGCAGCATCATTTTCGACCGTCACAACCAATACTGAGTGGTGTGCGTCGCATATAGGGCGTACTATCTTAGGAATTCAGAAGAAAAAAACACGAGCAGCTTTGGGCAGTTCTGGGTAAAGTAGATAAAAAATGAGAGGAACGCACCAGAGTTTATGTAGTCCAACTACAGACGTAATACAGACGTAGTACAGACGTAATACGGACGATAGGAAAATGTTTTCTTATACTAAAGGGGTATAGTATTAAAATTAGTGTCACCATGTCTATCTCTCTGAATCTGAGACTGACATTCAGTAAAACGGTGCCCCCGTCGTTGTCACGTGGTCAGAGAGAGTGATTTCTGCTTCAAAGGCGACAGGGCTACCGAGCGAGGCGTCATCTGCTGCATCAAGATTATAACACCGTATGAGAGAGAGCGCTGAAGTGCTGCGGTGTCAGTGTTACGGACGGACGGACGGACGCAAGAGAACAAATCACACTCAATAACCGCCTCATGCAAATGAGCCTATGTCTAACGGGGAACCAAGATGGTGGTGTCCAGACACGAATGCAAACAAGCAAACAGGTAAAACTCAGCAGCCGACACATCACTCACTCTGCGGATATCGTGACAAGCTCTCGTAACCCTGCTACATGCGTCATCCTGGATATTTGTTGCACACAAGGCTGCCAGCGCTGCACTGGAAGCGCGCCAGTAACTAATAGTTTTCTTTATTAGCGTCGTCTGCCTCGCAGTGACGTTTTCATATCGCGTGCACGCGTCACATTTGTCATAAAAAGAGTGACTCCTTCCGGCTCTTCTTTTGAAGACATCCGATATTTCGTATGCGAAATCGTCTGCTTTAGTCAAAGTCTGACTCTGTGAGCATATCGCCGCGAGGTTGCTGTGCGTAACCGTCTGTTATGTGTTATGGTTATGGTTATGTTATGTTATATGTTATGTGTTATGGTTATGTGGTATGGAAAATGCCTACACTTTGGAATGGCCATTAAAACGAAGTTTTTCCCTACATTATTCGCTGCGATGAAGATAGTGGTGGTGCTGGTGGAGTGATTATGGATATTAGTGATCAATTTCTGAATGACCAGCTCCCGTGGCATAGTGGTTGGGATGATCGGTTTCCACGCAGAGACTGAGAGGTGACACGGGTTCGAATCCTGTCACCTGCTGTGCTGTCTCGGGTTTTCCGAAGACTTTCCAGACAAATGCCGGCACAGTTCCCCCTGAAGTCGGCCCAGGACGTATACTAACCCCCCTGTCCCCCGCTCCTTCCTGCTGTCCTCTCTCCATCTGTCCACGTCTGTACGCCGCTCATAGCCACTGTTGCTTCGCGGCGCTAACACGGAACTAAAAAAAAATCTGAATGAAGATGGTTCCGAAAGTAGCCATCTATATGGACTGACTTCTCTTTCCAATCCTTCACTCTTCGAACCACCTGAATGACCTTCCTCGTGCATTTGCTCTTATTGCAAGTAATTTCTTACACCATCTGTTGCCCACAGGTGTCACTGTAAGTACTTTTCTCGTAGTTATCATGATGTTCCCATTGTGTTATTCCCGTGTACTCTTCACACGGTGTGTTTGGTCAAGATTTTCCTGGAATCTATCTCGATACTTGTTATTGCTCACATTGTGTTATTCAGCCTCCCCAGGGCATTAGCTAGTTTTTGCTTGTTTGTTTTTTGTTCTTGGTTTCCTCGTTTCGTGTGGCTTAGCGATGTGTTGTTCCTTACTTGTATGTACGTCACTTTAACCTTCCAAGAACATCGTTGTTCAAATGTTTTATGAATGTATGTTCTGCATTCCCAGTATACGAAAAATTGTGTTTTATAACTCTTTTCTAATGCTCACCAAACTTTGTGGTGTACAGCTCGAAGCACAGTTAACCTGAACGCGCCTCCGACCTGCGGAGCGGGAAGAGGGTCACCCTAGCGTCACTTAGGCGAAATGAAGGGAAAGAGTGTCTCGACTGTCCCACTTGTGCTGCGGTGGTGTCCGCCTTGCCATGAGCTGTTGACTCGGCACTGGATTATCACTGCATCCTTGCGATATCGGCCAGCATAATCTATATAATCATAATCTACATAATCTACTAATCTACATAATCGCCGCAAAACCAAACAAACGTCGCGATGATAACAGCTGACGGTGATGCGATGCCGTGTCAACAGCTAATGGCAAGCCGGACATCCCCGCAGCACAATTGGGACAGTAGAAGTTCTTTCCCTTTATTTCTGGCAAGCGCCGCTAGGGTGGCACTCTTCCCGCTCCGCTGGTCGGAGGCGCGTTCAAGTGAACTCTTCTTCGAGCTGTACACATTTGGCGTAACCACTACAAGGTGTGAATCATCTCCCCATAGAATCCTCTCCCTTTTATTCAACTGCAGCAACTAAGACTACAGCATCTAAAAGAGAGAGGAAATTCGCCTTTCCAATTTGCTCTTCGTGCCAAAGAATACAGGAACATTGTGCGCGAGGAAGTCAACCAATGACACTAGACGGAAGGAAGAATTGACTCATACAAGAGTGACATGCAAATCACCGCGATCGAATTAGACGTCGTATTACGGGACAGAGGTCTTCGGAATACTTTTTCCTGTTGCTCAAACAACACAGGTAATAAAGGGGGTTTCTTTTACACGGGTCGCAATCCGCCTTTTCCTTCCCTACTGGGTAGACGTTGATTACGGAAGGTCTCCCCTGATGAGTTGTTTACCCAGAATCGCATTTCTGCGCTGACGAGATGTCGCCCCCGGGTTTGGTGGGGCGGCGACCCATCTGTTGCCTGCCGAACAACAACAACAACAACAACAACAACAATAGATGCTGGCGATGTGATGGGGTGTTTCACCGCGGCCGAAAGGTCACGCTGCCATCGAAAGGAAGTTTGTTTACCGTGCGTCTTACACCTATTGAACTTCATTCGCTTGATACGTACGGTAAAATGCTTACAGATGCGCTGCTAATTTCATTTCGTTGTATTAAGTTGTCTTAAACAGTACGTGGCATACTTAAATGGTGCAAGAGAAAGAGCACAAAGCAAAAGGATAGAAGTACTACAGCATAGTTCATTAATGAAAACAACAAAACAAATGACTTTTTTTCACGATGTTAGTTAACATTGATCCAAAACTGTTAACAGTAACGAAAATATCTACGCCTGTATCAGCCATCTGATTATGTAACATTTCAAAGCGTCCCCCAAGATTAAGGCAGGAACTCAGATATTTTAGAAACGGTACAAAAATCCAACAGTAACGTTTCCAACTTATTTGATGACACAAGCCCCCCCCCCTTTCATGTAGCAGTCTACATTTCTTCAGGTGTAAAAGACAACAGGACACATGGTGTACATTATGTAGACACAGGATGCCACGTAAACAAACAAAAAAAAACAAATGGAGGAGGAGGAGGAGGAGGAGGAGAGGAATCTGCCTTGTGAGTGACCTTGCCTTTATGTCAAGGGTTCTGTGGATAATCGGGGTTAAATCCCCCGAACCTCGACATAAGGGCAAGGTCACTCACAAGGCAGGTTCCTCTCTTCTTCCTTTCTCTTTCTTTCTTTTTTTTTTGTTTGTTTACGTGGCATCCTATGTAATGTACACCATGTGCCCCGTTGTCTTTCACGCCTGAAGAAATATGGACAGCTACATGAAAGCTTATGTCATTTAATAAGTTGAAAACTTGGATAATAAGTTGAAAATAAGTTGGAAAACGAAAGGATGTCCAAAGCGTCTTGCAGCAGCATAAAAAGCCATGATATTCAACGAAACGCGGACAGTTCAATGATCCATGCACTGAAGACTGACCAAACGCCGAAAACACACATGTTTATAAAAGCGATAAAATACTCACGGCGTAGACAACGAATTAAAATTAACAACAGACATTGACGTTTCCATTCATGCACGCATTTCAAAATAAATGTAAGGTCACGCATCTTAAGTCTTTGATGTTAGGTTTTAATCTTAAGAACTTGATCTTTTATCTTTTACCTTTATCTTTACATCGATTAAAGGGGTTGAGACATGACGTCCCACGTTATCACAGGTAGAAGTGAAAGACGGTTCTTTGCACCAATGCGAACCTGGATTGAAAGTTTCACAGCGAAAAGAGTAATAGAAGCTTCGAAAATTGGCACCAGAAATGCCGAAACTCATGCGGCTCTGACATCACAGCTTACACCGCTGCCAGTGAGGCAGCGCACGAGATGTCACGTGCTTACAGCAGCCAATAAGAATGCATGCAAGCCTGAGCTTTCTGACGTCGCCGCTTTGTTCGGGAGTGTGTTCAATAGCTTGTATATCGCTAAGTAAGACACGTAGAAGAATAATTCTTTTTTTCCTTCAATATTCTGGCGTGCAGTACAACGAGTCCATAATGTAATAAACCACGTCTATGGAAGTGTCCCAACCCAGTTCGGGTATATTCAAAATAACACCGACACTCTAAGCACCCGTAACAATAAGTGCGAATAAATCTACGTTGTACACGTTCAGTGTAAAGGGAGGAAACAGTACGACGACAATTCCAATGTGGGTTTCTGTTACTGCGCGATGTTCAATGTAAATGAAGGTCAGTTCCCACCGAGTGCGAGTGACTATACTCTGAAGGAAAAAAAGAGTAATTTCAATCCTTATTGGGGATTAGAGTACAAAGGGGCTGTCAGGCAACCTTGGTGTCTTCTAATCCCCCATGTCCCGTATGTCCATGAAAAAAAAAAAAAAAAACTATCGCTAAACGGGTTGGACGTGATTGCGTTGAATCCAAAAGAAGAAGAAATGTAACGCAGACACCGCCATACAACGGTTGAAACTAGTGACTTACGTAATCTAAAAAAGGGTTTCAAGATGGCACTCACTTGTCTTTTAAGGACAACTCCGCATTTCATTCAGGTCGCGGCTCGCAGCACATTTCATGGTTACATGGGGGACGATCCATCATTCTTTGACGTAGGTCGTTAATTTCTTTCTTGACACTGGAATCACACAGCGTGGCTACCGCGGCGCATAATCTATGCGACGTGAGATGTTATCGCTTTTACGAAACGCGACAAACAGATTTGCACGGGACACTCCGGAGGATTATGTAAGCTTGAACAGTATTTTATCAGGACGCCAAAGAGGTCTACAAATCTAGTTACGTATGGAGACACGCTGTTTGTGTGTGCTTTTCTAACCTTGGCTCTACCGATTTCCTTGTGTACCGTCTACCCAGATTCAAATTAGGTAATAATAATAATAATAACTATTTTTGTTTAGGAGTGAAAAAAAAAACTAGGGTCTTCTTATTGGTGCACCACAAAATGTTATACATGAACAAGTAGGTTATGAAAAAACAAATATATCTAAATAACGCAACGTAAAAACATGTTGTGGTGCGGCTTTTTGGTGTGGTAAAACAACAAGAAATATTTGTTGTGTTTTATTTTCGTATTTGTTTTCTGTTGCAAGGGTACGCGTTGACCTAGTTCTAAAGAGATACTCTGGGGAAATTATGAGAAGTACGCATGTGGAGAGTGAAGCCGCAAGAATATGCAAGGAGATGCATTCCCAGTTGTCACTGTAGAAACCTAACGCTATGAAAGAAACATATGTACAAAATATATAAAAATGCATTGTGGTTTGGCACACACAAACAAGAGCAATGCTTTCCCTTTACTCTCAATGTTTTAGCCCTAATACAAATCCTTTGCCTTTTCATCCAATCTTGCAGCAGAAGTACATTATCTATCAACCCGGCGGAGGACGGTAGCAACTTTGTAGAAGGGGGCAAGTTGCTCAGAGACGCTGCCTTGGTTGGGGGAGGAGATTTCGGTGCACGTTAAAGAACCCTCTGGTGAGCAAAATCAGTCCACAGACTCGACCACTGTGGCGTCGCTAGTGATCACCGTTATCTCTTTGTCTTTGTTTGCTTCTTTTTTCCGTGATTGTGCCAAAAAACGCATTGTCATGGGGGGCTTTGCAGCAAAGTTGGAGGTGGGGGCACCCCTCTAGTGACAACTTGACAACGTTTGAACGGAAATAAGGGGTGCAACAAATGAACAAATGTAAACAAAAATGCAGTTGTGTAGCAGTTTGTGTTGTGTGTTCTCTGCCTGAGTGTGTGTCTGTTTTGGCTGCAATGAACACCACGTTGAACTTCAACCAACTACCCCAGCTTGCCACCCTTGTAAACAAAAACAAAATGTAATGAAAATATATCAGAAGATAACCCAAACATCCCAAGCAGCAGCGCATCTTGGTCCAATATTGGACCAATATGTTGTGCTACTTGGGAAGTTTGGTTTATCTTCTGATATATTTTTATTACATTTTGTTTTTGTTTACATTTCATTTGTTGCAACCCTTATTTCTGTTCTAGCGTTACAAGTTGTCTCTAAAGGTGATGCTTGGGTTAACAAGAGAAATTAGTCTCGCGACGTAAAGCCCCAAATTATAATACACACTCACTTAAGCCCCATTGGTTTGCGTTAAGATGGGAAAGGGGGTGGTCGGCCTCAATAATTATAGCTGGCTACTCCAAACCGCATATTTCTATATTCCTAGAACTAGAAGCAAGTAAGAAAGAGATCAATCAAGCGCAACGAAGAAAACCAAACAATAATTGCAGCAACAACGACCGGAATATGCAAACACGTTTGTACAGGCCCTATATAGAAGCTTAGGCGCGTGGGTGATGCAGAGACGTCGTTTGCGAGAACAAGTGGTTTACGGTCTCGGGAAACGTGCTCTGCTCGCACCTGTAGGCAACTAGGCTGTCCCCATTCATTTACATCAGTACCTGTGTCAGCTGAATGGGCCGCTCCCCGGCGCATGCGCAGTTCTTAAAAATAAGGGGGAGGTTTCTGTTTTTATGCCCAGTTAGACACTTCCAGTCGCAGTAGGCAGATCTTGAGAATTCGCCAGTCGATTGGAGAGCACAGCACAGTGACACAGAGACCATGAGAGCCCAGTGGCGTGCAGACCTGATTATTTAAAAAAAAAAGATGGCGGTATCTTTGGGTGACGTGCCAAGCGCGCGTAAATGGTTTACAGGACCATCATTGGCAGCGTACTGTTGGTCACGTGCCTCCGTGAAGCCACTGACGGACCTACACCGTGGTTGCTTCCACAAATGTGTCAGACAAAGTAAAAGGGGGCGAGGAGGGTACAAATAAATACGTCAGACTCACGTACTTATTTCGGCGCACCTACCATATTTGGGGGACATGTTCTTCAGCACTTTTTAGTACCTCTTCAAGATACACGAGATAGGTACGTCCTTCTACGCAATGACATTTCTTGCTTGGCGCCGCAGTGGACCTACTCCGTGTACTCAGAATCTCCAGAGCGATACTTTTACTGAAAAGAGAAGAAGTACAACAACGACAGAGGAAAAAAAAAAAAAACAGAACTGGAAAGAGCATCCCTCCGAACAATGTCCCGACAACCATTACAGGACCCCGTGAAAGCGTCCACCGGGTTTCAGTCGATGCGGAGTATTATTAAGTTGTCATTTTGTTCTTTTTTATTTTGTTTTTTTTTGTGCATGTCGTGTCTCTTTTCTGTTCAAAATTGTCAGCCGGACCTAGACTTTCTATTACACACGACTGTTCATTTCATCCTGATGAAGCTTTTTTTTTTTTTTCTGTAACCGGCAATTTCATTTCTCTCTCTCCACTCTCTCTTTTGTGATCTGCGCTTGAACAAAGCATCCCGGACAGCCGTTTGTTCGTTTCTCTGCCTCATTATAATAGGGTATAAATCTTTTTGTGTAAGATGCAACACATTAAGGTAGATTAAACACGTACTTCTCTTCTCGTCTTTTTGTCAAAGTGATCGGGAACTAGCAGAGCGATGACAAAGTCCCTTCACCATTTTGTACGGCAGAAACGCCATGTGTCGCCTCCTATAGTGGAGCAGCAGTGAAGAAAATGGTATCGTTTTCTAAATATCTTTTTTTAGAGAAACATAAAGTGAGAGGGATTGGAAAGGAGAAAATGCGGACACAAGTGAAACACAATGTCTTATTATTGGCAGAGTGCCAGAGAAGCAGGTCAGCAAAGCAGCAGTGATGTGTCTGCCATGTCACCAACTTCCCAGGTGACAAATCGCTACATTGGCGCCCTCAATTTTAAAAGAGGAACACACACAGCGCAGTTCAATCACGCCCCCCACGCTGCTTCTGGATATTCTCCGTAGGTCAAAGTAAAAAGACACTCGTCATCAGGGCAAAACTGCAGCGGCTATACAGGGTGTGTTTTTTTTTCTTCTTTAAATATATATTCGTTACAGATATTAGCTTACCGCTAATATCATTAGTCGTGAGCTAACATCTGAGGTAACAAAATATATATTGCGAACATAGTGTCATTCCTGGTCCTGTGACACGGTTATCCTAATTTTTGTATTATATTTGTGCCCTTCTAGCAGCTATAATATTGGCGTTCCACAGCTCCCTCTGAAGTCGGCCCAAGACGCTCCTCCCTGCTGTCCTCTCTCCACCTGTCCACATCTATACGCCGCTATTGGCCACGGTTTTTTCCAGACGCTAGCGCGGAATTAGAAGAAATATTGGTGTGCTTTATCGCTTTTTGCAAGACGGCGGAGCGTCAGATAAACCGGTTATGACAGAACACAGAGTTCGTTTTCACCAGCAGATTGTGAGTGACTACATGTTGAACAGGGAAGTTGAACAGAGAACTGTATCAGCAAAGGACGAGCCGTAATTCCGAGCCACAACGGAAGCTATGGATGCCGGAAGAAATGAACCCTTGGAAAGCTTATCAACGGAAGGATTGCACACGCGGACCAAAAGAAGTAAGGAACGATGGGCGGTAACAATAAGCACAGCTACTGACAGGCACCATCGTACATGGTCTAAAAAGGAGGGTCAGACGACATGTGAGTTACACCGAACACAGGTTTCGTCCTCGACTATATACCTTCCTCGGAAAGATACCCGCCCAAGAATACCTCGCAACGTCAAGCCGTCGGCTATTATGGCGAGAAAGGAAATGCAAGCGCTGTAATTCACGTGAAGAAAATGGTCACGCACAATTAGCGTTTCACGAAAGTCGAAAGAGTTTTTTCCCAATGAAGGTCATATGTGGAAGGCAATGCGAAAAACAAGGGATAAAATCACTCTGTCAAAAACAAGTTGGGACTGGTTGTACGAAGCGGCTCATGTCTCTGACGAGGCGGTAGAACGAGCGCAGCCTCATGCGCTTCTCAGCCGATTGATAATAGGAGAAACAGAACAAATAAGAACAGGAGGTGGCACCAAATATTAGAAACCACTTGCAAAAAACGATTGCTGTCCTAGTGTGTACACTTGGCGAGGTTGTACGACT
The DNA here is from genome assembly GCF_037126465.1 of Ornithodoros turicata. Classification (NCBI taxonomy): domain Eukaryota; kingdom Metazoa; phylum Arthropoda; class Arachnida; order Ixodida; family Argasidae; genus Ornithodoros; species Ornithodoros turicata. The sequence goes on along the minus strand of NC_088208.1, from coordinate 35,907,521 downwards.
CTGAAAGGTGATCTCGACCTTATATGTTCCCAATTTTACGACATCCCGTTTTCTTCCAACGTTTCGAAAGTGATTTCAGTCTAAAGAGAACATTCAAGTGATGGTTAAACTCAGAGACGTGGATCACGCGAAGAAGACAGGAAACAGGTGCAAACGAAATCAGTACAATCACCTTTTGCGATCGATTTGGTCTGCGGTTATAGTCAGACAAACAATGGGATGACTCTTGCGTTTAAGTCCTGATTTCCCTCCATTCTTTCTTAACCTTTTTTAGGCAGCTCCAGTAAGTGTGCTGTATATACAGAGTATACATGTGCATAAAAAAAAAAATATCTGAAGCCTCCATTGTTTTTAGCCTTGAAAACCTCACTCGGTATTTTGTAACTGCTCCATAAAGCGAATAAAAAGTTAAACTAAAATTAACACCTAACAAACATAGAATAATCTCATAAGACAAATTGCTACAGTGCACCATAAAAAAAAAGATTCCGGATATATCAACTGCTTCGTGTTTGTTTCCTGAATTTGACTTTTTTTTCTGGAATTAAAACATTACCTCGCTTGTGGAGCAAAAATTTTGTTCCCACTTGAGTTCCCACTTTATCAATCCCAATGCCAGCGACATCTTTGAGCATTGCGTTTATTGGAGGCTGATTAGTTAATTTAGCAGTTTTATTTTAGATAAGAAATAAATTATCGAGCTTCAGTAGACCGCAAGACGTTCATGATAACGGCTCTGAAAACAAAAGCCAGTCTCATTGTTCCTTTGAAGCGGCTGACGTAACGTTGCTAATCATTGCTTTGACTGACTGATTGAAAGAAAGAAAAATCTGGAGGTCCCGACAAAGTTGGGACAGCCAGCCTGCCCCCAGGACAATCTTTGATTTGACATCTTCCTTTATCGTACAGTTTTCGTAAAGCGTTCCCTAACAACGAACTAAAACTAGCCATTGTCAACGAGCCGCAGCGCAGGGTTTAACCGCACGCGTTAACTGCGCGGTTAACGCCCGTGGGACGGTTCATTGAGGTTTACTGGTCGATGCACGGTCAACAGCTCGCCTTCCTGAATTTGCTCTTCTGCGTGAGCGACACATTTTTCGTTCGTACGAATGCTGCATTTGCACGCAACTGAAGGTAGATTAACGTCACACCCATCCATCTCCGTTTCTACTCACGCGCTATGCCTCATGAATTCGTCACAGCCACGAAATTTTCACAACAATGCTGAGAAGTAATGTCAGAGATGGTTACAGGACCATACTATCATTTCTGGGGTACTAACACAGGTACTCTCTACCGGATAAGAGTCCACAATAAAGCGGCACACAAAACAAACAAAAATTCATGTTAGCGTGGTACCATCCCAGACAAATTCAGGAAACAGCTCACCTCACGTGAAGCCATCAGTTCACAGCCATCTTATTCACACGCACAGAAAACATCACTCCACATTTCACATAACAGTTGCCAAAAAAGGTGCCCGCAGATAACTTTCTTAGAACTTTCCACTCCACACAAATTAAAACAAACCAACAGCAGTCTCAGCTCTGGAATGAAACTTGAACTGGACTTTGAAGGCAGCTTAGCCGTCGACACGCCACGCAGTTTATCCAACAGTCAAGTGTAAGGGACGAAAACGACGTTAAGGAAACGCGTCGGCTTCGGAAGCGGACGTTAAGCGGCGTCCGCACCGCTAAGAAGAACGCGTGCAACTGGCGACGTCCTCCGAAAGAAGCACGCGTCTGCTCTGTGGGCCGTGGAAGCGTATCGCTCGCGGGGGCCCACGTGATCTGTGGCAGGGGGGGCGTGGGAATGACGGTGGAGTTGTTCTTCGCGGCTCGCCTGCTAGCTGAGGCAACAAGTGGAAGTGGGTTCGTATCGTTTGTTGCCGGTGCAAGTCGGAACAGAAATTGCCGGCGAAACGCTTGCGACGCGTAGGAAGAGGCGGCGCTTTCTGGAGCTTAGTCAGTGGAAACCAAGACATGCAAACCTTGAACTACAGCGCCCTCGATAGTAGTCGACCCCCACCCTGACAATAAATTACCAGTCCTTATTCAGATACCGGATTGCGGTAGGGTGTAACAAGTGAGGTCCCAAGATGCACAGTAGATCCACAGCAGATCCCACCGCACCTACAGGTGCGGTGGGATGATTTAACTGGGCTGCCCACGAAGGAAATAAAATTGGTCTACCTGTCCACCCGTATGCATTCGCACTTTCAGCACATTGCGCTGCTTTGGGTACATCTTCGGTGTGACTGAAAACATCTATTGTGTTACGACCATCACCGTAATTGCCATGAAAAAAAGAAAAGAAAAAGAAGTATTGTAGGATTTGGTATCGAGCTCTAAACTACATGATGGAGTTGTGGGGTACATTAAGCTACTTTGGCTCACAGGAAATAGTTTAAGCATAACTGCGTCTGCAGGTTGCTTCATACCAGGCAGCGCATTGACAGAAAGAAGGCTTGCTTTATTTCGTCTAAGTATAGGTCGTCAGTGGCAACGAAGTTGAAAGACCTGAAGCTTGCGTGGTTGTGGGATACACTCCGCAATAAAGGAGTAAAAAAAAAAAAAAATACACCGTAACCTTTCTGCTTTTATCCCTTGGCCAGTAACATTGCGCTGGTTGTTTTCTTGTGCTGATGTGGTGACTTGCGGACAAGACACCATATGTTTCTTGTTCTGTTCCCGCGACACATTGTTGTTCTTCGTTTTGATGACGTCACAGCAGTGAGAGATAAAGACGAGGAGATGATTGTTTCGAAAGTTCTCGCGAAGTACGATTAGCAACGTCCATTCTTTCAGAAATGTCAGCCGCGATGTGAGGCAGCTGTTGACATTTAAAGTCGTTAGCCGTGATATAATCGTGTCGGATCGATATAGAAATATTCTGGGCGATGGCTCTGAGTCATAGGTCGGTAGTTTTCCTGGAGTTCATTCAACATCAGAGTGAGTCATCCTGAAAAGAGGGTCTTACAGTCCGTCACGTCACACCAACATCATAGCCCATAATTCGACTTCAACTTCGAAACCAACTACTGGACTTCAACGCCACATCACATGATAGGCCGTCATTCAACATCAATTCATCTCCATGATGTGACGGTGAATGATGTCCATGCTGTCCATCATGGATGACGAGTAATGATCTGCGCACAGCAAGGCACGACGCCACAGAAGCATTTTTACTTTGCGTTTCACTTTATCTTTAGAAGTGCAATGAATGTTTTGGGACTGCTTAAAAACAATACTACACGGAGTTGCGTTGAGGCGTTACCTGAGCATAAGCATCCGAAGAACTCTGGCAATAAGGAGCTATCGTTGCATATAGCTAACTTGTCCTGACGTGGGCATCGCACTTCCAAGTTTGACAAGAAGAAAAGAACAAGTGAAATGAAATGAAACTGTTGTTGTCAGGGCGTACAAACGTATCTTGAAAGAGGGATAGTTTGGCAATGAACACAAACGAGCTGGTATGAAGGTACTCCATACCAGGGACGCGGAGTTGGAATGATTCCGGAATGATTCCAGATTTATCACAGCTCGGAATGGAACTGGAATGGAATGGCGGAAACTGTCCTAGGAATGGAATGGGAATGGGAATGGAAGTAGGCAGTTTTTCGCAGGAATGGAATTGGAATGGAACGGTCTGGGCGCCCCGGTGGCTGCTGGGCTAGCCAGTACGGTTACCGGTCCCTTTTCTTTTATTGATGGAATTGATGGAATTAACGGAATGGAATGGGGTTGCCAAGCCCATTCCAGGAGTGGGAACTGGCCATACCTTTTCATTCCGAGGAATTGAAAGGAATGGAATTATCACAAATGTCCGTTCCTCGGAATGGAATTGGAATGGAATGGAATGGCGGAAACTCTCCTAGGAATGGAATGGGAATGGAAGTAGGCAGTTTTTCGCAGGAATGGAATTGGAATAGAATGGTCTGGGCGCCCCGGTGGCTGCTGGGCTAGCCAGTACAATTACCGGTCCCTTTTCTTTTATTGGTGGAATTAACGGAATGGAATGGGGTTGCCAAGCCCATTCCAGGAATGGGAATTGGCCATACCTTTTCATTCCGAGGAATTGAAAGGAATGGAATTATCACAAATGTCCGTTCCTCGGAATGGAACTGGAATGGAATTGGTGGCCCCATTCCGCAACCCTGCTCCATACCAATAAAGAAACTAAAGCGACTTTGTGACATAGGTAGGGAGACGCGGATACCACAACGCAGAGACCAATACCAGCACCGTGCCATCTAATTTTCCTCAGCGGTTCATCTCATTAGGGAAACAAAACGAGTTCTTCGGTAATTGGCCAAAGCTCGTCCGCCAAACAAACACAGCTCTACCTCCCGTTGGGAGTCTCACCACAGGGGACCCTCGGCGGGCGGTGCTACGATGTCACTTTGTTCGGACAAGCTTTCCGAAATTGTTACCCGTGTTGTTTGGAGTCCCAGAAGAAATATTGCTTAGTAACTGAAAGCTGATGGGGCTACTTTACGTCGTTGAAAAATGTGGTGTTGGAAGGCGAATAGCGAATAAGAAGTTGCATAAAGGCGAATGGTAACAAGGCAGTTGTGGTGGCATCATGCAAGTGTCATGTATCATAGTCACTGAGAAAGCTGGGCTGCGGAAGGAGTTGAACCCACACCTCTTGAACTAGCAACTTGAGGCATGCGTTGTGTTCATCAGGTCGTGTTCCAGCCTCAGAATAGTCACTTTCCATCACATGAAAGTTTCTACGTAATACGATGGAAATTAATGTTCTGAGGCTGGCACACAGCGAAGGACAAACACATACAGAAAGCCTCAAGTGCCTAAGAATCGTTAATTTCTACGTAATACAACCTAAATTAAAATTAGTATCATGTTTGCGTCCGATGCATAATTAATACGCTAATCTTCCTAAAGAGCCACATTTGCATGCGAGACAAACTCGAAAGTATTTGGGAGTTTTCGTAAAGGGCACTAATTGCGAACGTATTGGATTTGTCTCCGAACATGCACTAAATAAAAATGTAATTTACGATTTTAAGGAACTAGCAATTATTTTGGTCAATATATTAATTACGGAAATGTTCAAAAAAGTCAGAATATGTATTGTGTAGCCATGACTGAAATGTAGTCACGAAAATTCACACATCTCTCAGCATAACATTTTCAGCCCACATGTACATAAGATATATATATATATATATATATATATATATATATATTATCCGCGTGTGCGCATCCTCAGCATTTTCACTTAGGCTATCCCCGTATACAGCTTCGACGCCACGCCCCTCTGCAAGAAGAAGAAGAAGAAGAAGAAGAAGAAAACTCTTGCATTCAGCGCTTCATTTCCTGTTTCCTTCCTCTCTTTTTTCTCTATTTCCCTTTTTAGGTGACTGTCACTTGCAGGACCTTTCGCATACACGCAGCAGTATTTATTCGACCCATCTTAAGCCGGAATAAACGATGGCCTTTCGCTAGACTTCTTCATGCAAAACATTTTCATGAACAGTGATGGATCGTACTTTATTACCAAAACCCTCACCCCACCCCCCGCACATCCCCTATATTACTGGTCTCTATATACACGTAAAGAAAAAAAAAAACTGTTTCTGCCCCACCAACTCAGAGAAAAAGAGGGTTTAGAAGGAGAGGGTTTAGGAGGAGAGGTGTACTATAGCGGTCGTCGCGACAACCGAGTGAAAAACAGGAAAAGAAAAACGAAGCAGAAGAAAACGTGGAACGGACGAAAAAAGGCAGCCGAGGAGTCCAGTTTAGGAGAGAGAAACTTTCGCTGCTGGTCTCCAACAAATAAGTTCTGCACACCGTTTCCGACTGATTTACGATATCAATAGAGGGAGACTTTACCCTGTCTCTCCTTTCTTTCGTGTGAGGTAAATTTCTTATCTTTTTTTTTCTTCCCCTTTTTCCGGCGACCACTGGGGTGCACCATATGCAGACTGGCTATGCGCAGACACTTTATGACGTTTGAGCGAATAACGTTATTAATGTCGTATATAAAAAGCAGAATTACGTCTCGTTTGTCCTTGTCTCTGCATATACTATAAGCGTACGGCTCGTTGTTCGTTATCTTCATCGTATGTTTCCTCTCTTCTTGAGACTTTGAATAATGTAAGGTTTGACCATTAGCTTGGATCGAGCGGAAGCTTGGTCCTTCCCGGTGAATATTTTCTGAGTCGTTCCATCTTAACGAGGTTGTAATATTGAAAAACTATATGGGCTTCAACATATAGCGAGGTTTATTTTCTTTTTAAATTTTTCGCTGAACAAAAAAAGTCATGAATTTATGGTTGACTTCCCACGTTCATCCTCATATACAACGTAACGATAATAAGCTGGGCCATACCATTTTAATCACATGCTGCCCGATATCTTAGTCAAAGCTTTCCTTGTCGCTGTCGGACTTTTTCAAAAGCTATACACGTTGTTAACTTTGTATTCGTAATGACCAGTCCTTGCAGAAGAAGAAAATATGAAAATGGCGTAGGACGCTGCAGTAATGCTCCGCTAAGCATTATTAAGCATTAGGCAGTTTACATAATGTCAAGCAGCTCCACTGCCCGCACTACCAAGCTTTTAGTACTACACTTAGTGTCTCAGTAGTGTCACCAAGTCAGCTGGACTCACGCGCTCTCACTATGATGAAATTAGTTGGCGCCCAGCTCACGACCGCTCTGCCCTAAAAGCACGACGGATCTTGCTTGACAACGTAGGACTTCTGTTTTCAGCGTTAGTATATCTCCCCCAAATTACCGAGAGCAATGCCGGGTAGTGTCGCGTGCAGCGATGAATAATCATCACCATCATCATCACAATAAAGTTGTTGTTGTTAGGTTCAGCAGTGAATCGAACATGAACACTTAACATTCATGTTACTGTCAGTCTTCTGTCGAGCTATGCCTAAAAAACATTGAAAAGAAAAGCTAAACTGTTTATTTATCTGACTGCGCCCATTAACGCTGCAGGCTCCAGTCATTCATAATCTGAGAGCAGCCTTCAAGTCTCTTCTTTCTTCCTTTTTTTCTTTAGAAAATTTCAGTTCGTCTACGCACATCTAATGACTTTTTAAACTCTAAGGAATTTCATGCTACGGTTTGCTGTTAGGTAAAATTAAGTAAATTAATGTAATCAACTTAGTTTTAATCGATTTAATATAGAATTAAATTAAATTAAAAGTCATCGAAGTAACTTCCACGGCTAAAGCCTCGCGCATCCCCAACAGAAAGAACCCCGTCAACGTTTTTACTTTGACCCAACAAGTGATCTTGAAGCGGCTCACCAAAAGGAACGGCCATCTCTTACGCTAAAATCAGATCATTATTTTCCTTTACACGTCCAGTGTCCAGCTACAAAGTTGAACAAGGCTGTGCCTCTTCGGCGCGCTTTGACCCTATCCGAGCAAGTCTACAGCCCGTCCGTGAGTCATTAAGAAAAGTACCTCCTTCCATTACGTTGATGTGAGTCGTTCTCGAGTGGTCCCATCTATTGAAGGTGGGTATCATGGTACGGGAGAGCTAGGTATATATTCTTTGTCGGTGTTCTGGTCGCAACAGCTGAAGTGTATGGAAGCAAGGATTGCGTAGGCTCTTACAGGACTTGGCATCCACGCAACTATGGCATCACTGTAATATCCGCTCGAAATTGCCGCGCAACAATGTGGTGCAACGATAGCAGTGTAGGAGTAGAAATGGCCCGATGTCGCATCCGGTGATTGCGTTATGCGCAGCATTGTAGGACCGCGTAGGTCGAGTAAGCTGCACAATGGCAACGAGATCGAGAGAGAAATATTGAGCTAAACCGGCAGCCATATTTGAAGTCACCCTGGATGGCGCCATGTTGACCGTGCACCTTGCCTTGTTTGCAAACGGCGGACATGAGGGACTCATACATACATACATACATACAGTCATAGGTGTACAAATTCACTCATAATGGCCGTCATGGACATCATTCACCATTACATCATTCACAATGATGTGATGTTGAGTGACGGGCTGTAGTACGATGCGATGTTCAACCTTAATGTGTACGGAAGAGGCATTCTGCAATGCCTTAGCTTTGCTTTTTAACTGAACTTCCTAGAAATACACAGTCATTGGTGTGCAAATTCACCCATGAAGGCCGTATCATTCACCATCACATCATGGATAGCGATGTGATGTTCAGTGATGGGCTGCGATGTGATGTGATGTGACGCTTAAGTTGAAGTCGAATGATGGATTTTGAAGTTGATGGGTTATGATGCTGATGTGATGGGATGTGATGAGGCCCACCGTGAATTAATGTTGAATGAACTTTTATAACAAAGTGCCGGCATATCATGCAAGATCCTCGCCTCCACAATTCTTTATCAAGTGAACCAATAACCTCCCCTCTATCGCAATTCATTGAAGTGTACTATCAAAAAAGGTACGGTTTTGTGGCTGAACTACCACACTGAACTGTGGCTAGTGTTTCAAAGACATAGGTCTTCCAGAAACCAGCACGCAAAGCACTTTCCGCATCTTTGCGGAATTCTTTACGTCACGGGGTCGACTTGGCCCTGACTCTAAGACTACCGTAAGCGTTCCACGTCGAAGGGCACAGAAAAACATTAACAAGTTAACGAACTACGTAAATAAAAGCTTAAAAAATGCAGGTTATAGCTGTATTATACCCCAGTCACACGGGATGATTTAGTGTCAGTTTCGTGGAGTGCACTCCAACCAACGAATGTCACTTTCACTACGTGTTTGCTACACGGCTTAAGTAAGTGTCACTTCCGCAGTGATGACAATTACGATAGATAAGAATAAACGGCGGCAAAAATTTTAGGCGTGCGTCACAATACCTTTCTCAGAATGTGATTTAGAAACACTTCTGATTTAGAAACACTTTTTGCAAATCTTCACAACAAAAATGGCCGCTGCCAGATCGCCGAGACCGTGAAGTATACGCAAAGTTTCCACAGGCTGTTAACGAGAGTAATGACATGTTTTTGGCACCGTTTCACACTGGACTGAAATAAAATAAACACGCTGCTGAAAATACTTGTTTAAAAATATTGTAATGTCGGCACCCCTCGCTTTTTCTCAATATTTTTACCTTTGCCACAGAGCCTGCCGTCGAGGCTACACACTTTGTAAGCCGAAAAGAAGTGAAGTGAGTTTGGGGAACTCACTAAATCGTCAGCGCACTTTCTACCGAGTGTCACTAAATGATGTCGTGCGACAGCACACGAATTACAGCAAGTGCAAGTGTCACTGGCTGAAAGTGACCCTAAATTAGTCCGTCTGACAGGGGTATTACTCATCCGTCTATTTATCTTTCAAAAAATAATAATAACGTTCATGTCAGCCACTTGAAGATAACAAAAGGATGTGACAGCCATAATCAGGAAGTCCGACAGGAGGAGAGGCTGGGAGAGGGAATTTTTAAAGTGTATTTATGCACCTTTGTACAGCATAAAATTATTTGGTTGGCATTGGAGTGCTGTGTCGTTGGCTTCTTTGTGTATACGTCCTTCATCTTTAATCCCTTACTGAGGGTTTCGTATATTTTAATTATGACATGCCGACCCGCCCAAGTTTTTTACCCTCCTTTTTCACGCTACGTAAAGTCACATAAATAATCGCAACGCACCAGACGGCAAGTTTATTATTATTACTCCGACAGTGCAGTCGCATTGAGACAATATATTGCGTCTTCCCAGTTATCCAGATCAATTCGACAGAGATCGCACGCTGCTTTAAGGCTTCGCAATACCATTCGGTCCCCTAGAAAGGGGGAGGGAGGGTGGTAGCCCCCATTCTAATACACCATACTGCGTTAAGATAGGGGCGCCGATTCTCAACCGTCGCTTGCGACGCAGCCCCCATGGTCTCAAAATGCTAATAATAAAAGAGGTGCGACAAATAAAGAAGAAAAAAAAATACAAGCGCATGTACCGCGGAGACAGCTTGAGGAACGCTTCAGACGTGACGCAGGCGGCGAATGGGCGATTTCCCGGTAATTCGGTCGCACCCACGGTTTGGCGCTTTCTGACGTGACTTACGGTCGCAGTTACCAGCCTCCTTATATATTTCTTTGTAAATGAAATATATATATATATATATAAAAGATACTGAGAGGGAAAAGAGTAGAGCTCTGCTGCGAAAGAGTAACAAATGTCGCGCTCGTTTGTGCGGGTGGCATTGATCACGTCTTTATCAGTATACGGCACTGTCTCGACGTCGCGAATAATGTTGTTTCCACATTCTTCAATCGGGTCGGAGGTATAGAATTGAATTTTTGTTTGCTTTGCGTAACGATGGTATAACATTTGTAAAAAAAAAAAAATCTGAACTGCGCAGCGTACGGTAGCTGTACTACACTGCACACAGTATACTGTTCTACTTTTCTCTTTTTCTACTTTTCTAAATTACTAAAACTATGCATGGTATTGTGCATGTGTTGGTGTACATTGGGCGTTTTCGATGTATTTGCGGCATTTGAACTGTGTGGTAATTGCTGTTTCTCTGGCTGTCTTTATGTACACCAACGCCAAGGCCCTTGCGGCTCTTGTAGGGCACGAATAAATCAATAAATCAAATATTTTTCTTGTCTTTTGTCTTGTCCTGTGGCACAGACTCTTGTGGGGTTTGCTTCACACCACACAGAATGGTGCCTTACAAAGTAAAACTGTGTATTTTAAAGCATCGTTCCAAACAGCACATTCCCCAAGAAACAGGTGTGTGTTTTCCATTTAAAGCACTGCTCCAGCTGGATGTTTTACAGACACCATTTTGAATACTGTCAGTATACCTTTTAGTTGAGTCTGCGGAATAAAAACGGGCGTTTATTTACAAAGACAGCCCTTCTACACGGCGAAAGGAGTAAAAAAATTAACTTTCGGAACTAGTAATGAAACTAATAATAAACAGGCGTGTAAGAGACAACTATGATACCACAGTGCTTTGCTCCTGGACTAGTTTTGTCCACCTGAAGGTTCTTTAACGTGCACTCGAATCCCTAATTTGTACCTTGGTACCTACTTTGTAGGAAGTAGGTACATTTGGTACATTCGTTTACATTGCGCCAGCGGGTAGTGATTTTCACGAGGCGCTGCTTTTCAGCCTCTTTCATCTCTGGTGAGCAGCAGTATATATATATACATCTCACTTTCCTTGTAGCCAGCTCTGCGCTGAAGCTTGCAGAACCGGATTCTCAATTGTGATTTACACGACGCATGGAAAGAGCATTTGCTCGAGGTAATTTCGAAATGCTAGTTCTCAGAGTTGTCGCCTGACCAACTATGAAAGAAATAATACATTGCTTTGTGCTCTGGTTCACGAGCCGAGCAAATGTGGTGGTCAGAGTCGTTTGAGTCTGTGTCCAAGAACTGAATACAACTATCCGCATTTGTCGCCAAGGAATTCGTCTGCGTATGTGGACGTTCTTTCAATCGCATTTCTCAACCTGACAGCCCTATTCTGAATTTCCGCGCTTCCGCCCACATGCTCGAGCTACGAATGTTCCAAAATAGGGCTAGCTTTTCGAATCAATACGGACTACACTGTTCTGGCGGTATATTTCGTTTCCGTCCACGTCCAGCATCGTACTCTTCTAAAAGTGAAATAAATTTTGGTTCAAGGCGAATGACGGATGTAATGATTAACTCATATTAACTTTTTCTACCACTACCCCTACCCCTCTTTCAAGTGGGGTAGGGTCCTTTAGCTACCACGGGGAAACATCGCATGTCATCATCACTTTGTCTTCGTCATTGGTTGTTGTTGAATCTATAATAGATGTCACTTTTTTGATGGAAGGCCGCTTTAGAAATAAAGTAAATCCAAGAAAAATAAACGGTGGTAAATGCCCTTACAAAAATATTCAGTTACTGCTGTCGAATTACAAATCGGTATCTACGAACCGCAAACGAGTACACCTCTAATTTCTAAAGCAGTAACAAACACTATAGTTTTAAAAGATTACGTCACGTCATTTTTTTTCTATTACCTGTCAATCAATCAGATTACGTCACGCTATCATTTAAGTCCGCGCCCAACCCATCGCTTTCATTGCAAGGATTCTTGGCGCAGGGTGTGATCTGTTTCTAAACGTGTTTTCCAACTTTGTTCTAGCATCCATAGAAAGTCGCGGAGCGTTCGCGATAATAGCGCTGCAGCCGCGACGAGAGTGTTGCTCTTTATAGGGTATCGCTTTAAAAAGGTTTCCTCATTATATGAGGTGCGTGCCTTGACGGCAACAAAAAGGATTACGTTACCGTTCCACGGCCTGTGTCGAAACCTGCCAGACGAAGCGCTCTTTGTCTTTTCCACAGACGTCTGGACGTTTTGGAGCTTCGAACAACGGAAGCTACTGCTGCTGCTGCCCTTTCTGACTGATCGACACGACAACAGCTCTATCATTGCAGCACACTGACGGGTAGCGATCGAAGGGAGAACCATGTGAACAATGTTACTACAATAAATACGATACATGACTTGAACATCAATCGTTCCATGGAACCAATTCCAATACGTTCCATGGACGCTGTCTGTGCAGCTATTCCACATGCCGCTATGGGTCTCACGCTGTCGGAGTGGAATTATCGGGTGCCTCCTTGGCGCTATTCCTTGCGTCAACACTACCTACAGGGATCATAGACGGCAGAAATTGTTAACTTCGCTAGTGGATTCTAAGTTATCGCTGGTGCTGCTACAGAAGATTATCGTTCCGAAATTCTATAAAATGGTAAAACAGTGCAGAGCCGTTCCGAGGGGCGTGCGAGAGGGGCAGCCGCCCCGGACGCCTTCTCTAAGGGGGCGCCGGACGACAAGCGGTGGGCAATAAAGCGACAGCCGACATCATTGTCACTCGCACGCCAAACAATTGGTTTCAGTGTTGCTCCTATAAACTGCTGAAAACAAAAAAGAAGAAGAAGAAGAAGAAATGACGGCGTTATAAAAAATCGGTACATGTATTCTCACCGTAGCACACTAGAGCATTTTTGTCTGAAGTAGAAGGGCGGAGGGGGGGGGGGGGGGGCGCTTCAGACTTACCGTGCCCCTGGCGGACTTTGACGTCGCGACGGCACGACCCACGTCACGACCCACAACTCGCATGGACCTTTAACACGTCATACCTAACCATCTAAATACCATGCCAATAATGAGGGCAGTGCCCAGAAGAAGAACAGTCTCTGTTCGAAATATCGGCAGCTCCCGTCCTGAGGCAATTGCCTTCATAATCAACCTTCTCCCCCCCCCCCCCCCTGTTCGTCCTCGCTCTCTCTCTCTCTCTCCTTTTCTTTTTGGTTTTTTGTTGCTCCCTTCACATCAGCGTATCTCTTCTCATTCTCTGCAGCACAGACGTATGGAGATGCTGTCGACGTCCTTCTAGAGTCACTCTCTTGGATTTGCAAACCCTATCACATAATCGACAATGGACGACAATGGATAAGAACTTGTGTGACTGGCGAGACGTCTTTATACTCTTGCCTCACTCCCCTCACCCCGCATCTGCACACTTGACACACAGACAGTTCAAATCAACGAATTGCGAATAAAATATGAAGCTTCCACAAAAGCGGTTTTCCGAGGGCGCTGACAAATCTGTTTCGAGCAGTCGTCTAGACTATCTGGCATCGTGTACGCTAACGTACGAAGCAGGCGCCCATTTTATAAAGATTAAAAAAACGCGCATTCCTACAGAGATAGGAATATATGAATCGGCCTGCCTCAGTATGATAGGAAGATCTTGAAAGGAGGAAGAATGAATGTTGTAGGCGAAATAGCAAGAACAGCACCTACTGTACCATGAACGAGAGCATTGGAAAGTAGCATGAAGCATGTGTGAATATCGAACCATCGTCTTTTTGTGGACGTTATTTCATCTGGGCAGCTGCTGAACACAAAGAATAACACCGTTAGTTTCTGGAGATAAGAGAATTAAGATAAGAAAATAAGATATCATTGAGGATAGTAAGAAAATCGCAGAGGCAGCTCAGCAATTAAAAAACAATTGAAAACCAATGCAGTTTCGGAGTTCATACTCGTTCCATCACCAGAATGAGTCTTCACGTTCGTGTGATTTGAAATAAAAGGTGCATTCCTAAGTCGTCGACTGTTATTAACCCCTAAACACCGCGCACTATTTTATATTATATCTAAGCACCACATTATTTTTCGGTGGGAATGATTGTGGTATCTTCCAACACGGGTGATGATGTCGGTAAGGTTACTAAGGTAACATACTTGAGAGAAAAAAAGAAAAGAAAAAGAGGGAAAGAGCACAGGACCAACCAATGCGTCAGCCAATAGCTGATTAAGCTCGAACGGCTGAAGAACCGAAAGCAGCGAGACTAAACAAAGCGTGAAGGCACGCCGCGTTTCAAAACATGCCTCCTTCACAGCATCGTCACGTTCAGCTTAGGTTCCTGCATGCGCAGCTATCTGCACGCCCTGAGTCCCTCGACTAACAACCTCAGATTCTTACGCGGCACGATCACCACGTCGTCCGAAAGAGGGCTTCCATGTAAAGAAGCTCATTAGCGGTTTCTCGAAGAAACGGCGAATACGAATGATGAATGTTATGTTATTACCGGCATGTTCTGCCTCGAGGCCCCAAAACAGGGGATTGTATTTCTTCCACGTTTTCTCAACGGGTGCCAATTAGAGGAAGCCGCGCTGATTGGTTTGTTAGGATGTAGCTTGCCACGACGCACCGGGAAAGCATAACCGATAATTTATTGCCCTATCAAACGTGTAATGTAGTACCAGATGCTGCTTGCGCAATTGCCTAATAATGCTATCCATGCAGTGCATCGTCCAAACGAAGGTAGATGATTTAAGCATGCATTCGCTATTTCTCTGGCGTGTTCTAAGAACAAAATGAGCAATCCTAGTCAGTTTGGGGACTACTAGATGTATTGGTTCCGCCACTAGTCCGTTTGTAGAATAAATGCACGGAGTATGTTTGTAGAGTAAATGTAGAGTAAATGTTTAACGGCTATTTGTTGTGCTGGGGAGCAATTTCAAAGTCAGGGGAATAAAATGGGTTTATCATGGAATGCAAAACAGCTCGGTTCCTTAATCTTTTCAAAATGGGGGAGTACTCGCAATGTACAGGGACCGGAAGCTGTAATGCATCCAGAATTTACTCTTTATTTCCTCCATTGAGTGCAGGCGTGTCCTTAAGATGGTCATTGTAATGTATAGTTGTGTTCCTCCGAATATGAGTGTTCCTATTTGCATGTTTACAGATGTTAATAACGATGTAATCATGAAAGAGGACATCAAACTGCTTATCTGCAACAAAAATGGCAGCGGTATTGAAAAACATAAGAAACAGACTACAATCCGGCCACAGCAATGCTTCGCAGATAATTCGAATTCTTAGAGGATCTTCAAAGATTTTCCTTTTCTCATCCCATGGAAGAAATCGCTTCCCTCATTAAACACTCAGCCTCAAAGACTACAAAGTTGGTAGCCACAAAATGTACGCGTAACTAATCACCTGCTCGAAATATATGCATAGAAAAGTTCTTTCAACCCTTCGTTTACTGAACACACACAGGCACTGTCTCACGCGACACCGACAGCCTTGTCAACAGGCGAACCAAGCGTGCATGAAAAACGACGCCTACAGCCTACTTCCTGGAAGTTTTCCTCGCGAAACCAGATCATTATTGCCGAAAGAACGGAGGATCAAACGAGTTGCCGATGATCCTCGGCCGTGTTGTTGGCGTCAGTGTCCTGACCCGAATCGGTTGAAGACACCGGAGGTTGTTACAACAGCGACAAATCAGTGCATCAACGCGTAAGAAGCGCTAATGGTGGACCAGCAGGGTTCAGGGGGGAAACACGGGAAGTCGCTTGATCGTACTTTGTGGCGTGTGCTTAGTAACCGTATCGTGAAGAACATAGTGTTCTATCTCGGGGTCCGTGAACCGAGGTTGTTCGTTACAGGGAAGAAAGACTGCCCGGAAAGGGCGAATGACTATGACGTGCAGAGCTCGAATCGCTCACGCTGGTTTGATTACTCTCAGAGACCATCGAATTTTAACATGTAAACCGGAACGAATTCATCAGTTGGTGATGATTGACGACGAGGATGATGATGATGATAATAGCAGAGAAAAATGTGACGATCAAGACTCCATGCACTTAGGCCCAGTTTCACCAACGCGGATTAGCATTTGAACCGAGATCAACGGTCCCTTAACTTGAATTTAACGCTTAACTGCGCTTCATTAACGCAAGTTATGGTCACTGAAACATTCATCACGTCACGAGCTAACGTTTGTAAAGAAGAATTGAGTGTTAGCTTCAAGTTGTAGCAACCCTTGATCCCGGTTTAAAGTTAACCAGCGTTAGTGAAACAGGGTTGGTCCTGGGCGCGATTATGTAAGTGCTTACGGTCAACAAAATCTTAAAACGATGTCTCCTTCTCTGTTGGTAATCCGTCCAAGTATGAGAGTTTTTGAAGCCCAATTTACTATGGTTAATAGACTTCTGCGTTCCCGCTTTTTCAATACATTGGGGAAGTAGGACACAGGCTTGGCTTAAAGGGGTCGCGACAGGTCATTCCAGGTTATCCAAGATGGACGTAAGAGACGATTCTTTGCATCGATGTGAACGTGCATCGAAAGTTTCACAGCGAGGACAGTAACAGAAACGATGAAAATGGGCACCGCAAATACCGAAACTCCTGCGGCTCGGACATCACAGTCGCCGCCGCCAGTGAGGCAGCGCACGAGAGGTCACGTGCTTACGGCTGCCAATGAGAATGAATGCAGCTCTGAGCTCTGTGACGTCCGCGCTTTGCTCGGGAGCGTGTTGGTGCCGTCTTTTGAAAAGTTTCATTTCAGAAGCATTTCAGCGTAAAGTTACGCTCGGTGGTGATGGTGATGGTGGTGGTGGTAGTGGTGATGGTGATGGTGATGAAACTGCTTGCTGTAATCGGCCATGCTTAGCCGCGCAACCTCACGACTATCGCAAGGGGGGGATCGTGCGTCCTGGGCAGACTTCCCAAGGAACAGGGAACGCTCGGCTGAACCACATGCCACATTTCGGCCCTCAATTACGGCTATGTACAGTATCCTCCTCGTTTCCAAAAGAAAAGAAAAGGAAAGAGAGAAAAAAAAAGATATCATGGCGCTGCCTTTCCACATGAGGGCTATCTATAACTCGCTTATATCTTTCCCGCTGGCACGAACCCATTTTTGTTGAAGACCCTCTTGGGTACATAGAACGTGGTAAGCTTCTACTACTTGTGGTTAAGAGGATGGAAGAATGCAATAAACGGGCTATAAGAAGGTCCAATATCGACGAGAGCCTTTATTACGTGTACATCCAACTCATTAGGAAGGACAAGACACGAAGTATACTAGCGCGTTCCGAAAACAAGGAAAGATGAAAGAGCGTTTGGGGAGCCACGGTCTATGGTGTGGTTAGCTTTCTCGTCTGCTATGAGCGAGCCATGTTGATTTCCGTAGTAATGCGCTGCGCTCGATAAAGACTATGGGTTAAAGGAAAGAGCGAAAGTTTCTTCTTCTATCACTTGACCCTGGGACTTTTAGTATCGCTATGATCAGATGTGAGTAGCAGTGCAGACAGTTCGTGGCGGATCAGAACCTATACATTATCCTCTTCAGACCCACTGACAACAAACGCAGTCGGCTCTCCTTTCAGATCAAAGGAAGAAAAAGGGGATTTAGAGTGAGAGGTAAGACAGCTGTTATTCGCTTCAGTAGACTTTCAGCATGCTACAAGATCTTAGAATGTCTCAGACTGACACGAAGAGTTTGGGGAGATGTTCAACCCTCTTCAAGAGCTATAGAGATAAAGAGGTTGTTGGTAAGCATACACCGTACAGCTTAACCTCCGAACGGAGCCGATAACGTCAGAGTGTGCCCATTTCGGGCCAAACGAGACAGGCCCGTTGGAAGCGTAGGGTGGGCCTCAGGATTAGTCGCAGTCGTTTTAAGACACAGAGGACGGAGATCGTAATGGATCTTAACGGAGGCACTACTGTAATACCTTTGTCAGTAATGCCATATCTAGGGTTCCGCGCTCTCGGTTTCTATTTCAGGGCGCGTCCGGCGTATGTTTTCGGTGTTTATCTATTCCAATGCAATCGGCGTTTTTCGGTTATTTTTTCTGGTGTGTACATGATGCACCCTGCAGTTATTGGAGAACATGAACCGCAATGTAATTTCAAAAGTGTGCGTCTCTGCGCAGCCTTAAACAAAAATAAAAATAGAGTTAATTATATATATATATATATATATATATATATAGAAGTTCAAAGACAGACACCGAAACAGATTTTAGGGAAGTTACAAACACTAGTTTATTACATAGGGAGACGTTAAAAAGTAAAATGGGCAAGGGGTCGAAGTTTCGACACTGCCACTGTCGAAACGTCGACCCCTTGCCCATTTTACTTTTTGAACTTCTGTAAACTACTGTGAACTTCTGTAAAACATCGTGGCTGTTTGATAATCCTTTTACCTCACCCTATATATATATATATATATATACGTGCAGCTGCCGAGCTTCGGTTAGTTTCCATTTGTGTATATATATATATATATATAAAAAAGGGGGAAAAGCCATTAAAAAAATAATAAGTAAATGATGCTAGACGTGTTTGAAATTCAAACTTACAGATTAAAATGGCTTCTATGGCTGCACGTAGAGAAACAGATACTCATTGAACGATGCGACAGCACCAGAGGACACGTGTTTCGCCGTGTTTGCGGCTCGTCGGCCCTGGGTAGCTGCGCATCGTTCGGGATTGGCAAACCAGGGGTCACTCAGCGAGTGATATACACCTGGGAGGGTGACTGAGCACTCCTCAATGCCACAGTGCAAGCCAGTGAATTATAAAAAAGGGGGAAAAGCCATTAAAAAAATAATAAGTAAATGATGCTAGACGTGTTTGAAATTCAAACTTACAGATTAAAATGGCTTCTATGGCTGCACGTAGAGAAACAGATACTCATTGAACGATGCGACAGCACCAGAGGACACGTGTTTCGCCGTGTTTGCGGCTCGTCGGCCCTGGGTAGCTGCGCATCGTTCGGGATTGGCAAACCAGGGGTCACTCAGCGAGTGATATACACCTGGGAGGGTGACTGAGCACTCCTCAATGCCACAGTGCAAGCCAGTGAATTATAAAAAAGGGGGAAAAGCCATTAAAAAAATAATAAGTAAATGATGCTAGACGTGTTTGAAATTCAAACTTACAGATTAAAATGGCTTCTATGGCTGCACGTAGAGAAACAGATACTCATTGAACGATGCGACAGCACCAGAGGACACGTGTTTCGCCGTGTTTGCGGCTCGTCGGCCCTGGGTAGCTGCGCATCGTTCGGGATTGGCAAACCAGGGGTCACTCAGCGAGTGATATACACCTGGGAGGGTGACTGAGCACTCCTCAATGCCACAGTGCAAGCCAGTGAATTATAAAAAAGGGGGAAAAGCCATTAAAAAAATAATAAGTAAATGATGCTAGACGTGTTTGAAATTCAAACTTACAGATTAAAATGGCTTCTATGGCTGCACGTAGAGAAACAGATACTCATTGAACGATGCGACAGCACCAGAGGACACGTGTTTCGCCGTGTTTGCGGCTCGTCGGCCCTGGGTAGCTGCGCATCGTTCGGGATTGGCAAACCAGGGGTCACTCAGCGAGTGATATACACCTGGGAGGGTGACTGAGCACTCCTCAATGCCACAGTGCAAGCCAGTGAATTATAAAAAAGGGGGAAAAGCCATTAAAAAAATAATAAGTAAATGATGCTAGACGTGTTTGAAATTCAAACTTACAGATTAAAATGGCTTCTATGGCTGCACGTAGAGAAACAGATACTCATTGAACGATGCGACAGCACCAGAGGACACGTGTTTCGCCGTGTTTGCGGCTCGTCGGCCCTGGGTAGCTGCGCATCGTTCGGGATTGGCAAACCAGGGGTCACTCAGCGAGTGATATACACCTGGGAGGGTGACTGAGCACTCCTCAATGCCACAGTGCAAGCCAGTGAATTATAAAAAAGGGGGAAAAGCCATTAAAAAAATAATAAGTAAATGATGCTAGACGTGTTTGAAATTCAAACTTACAGATTAAAATGGCTTCTATGGCTGCACGTAGAGAAACAGATACTCATTGAACGATGCGACAGCACCAGAGGACACGTGTTTCGCCGTGTTTGCGGCTCGTCGGCCCTGGGTAGCTGCGCATCGTTCGGGATTGGCAAACCAGGGGTCACTCAGCGAGTGATATACACCTGGGAGGGTGACTGAGCACTCCTCAATGCCACAGTGCAAGCCAGTGAATTATAAAAAAGGGGGAAAAGCCATTAAAAAAATAATAAGTAAATGATGCTAGACGTGTTTGAAATTCAAACTTACAGATTAAAATGGCTTCTATGGCTGCACGTAGAGAAACAGATACTCAT
Organism: Ornithodoros turicata; assembly: GCF_037126465.1. Lineage (NCBI taxonomy): Eukaryota > Metazoa > Arthropoda > Arachnida > Ixodida > Argasidae > Ornithodoros > Ornithodoros turicata. The sequence continues at coordinate 35,887,079 of NC_088208.1, read as the reverse complement.
TGAACGATGCGACAGCACCAGAGGACACGTGTTTCGCCGTGTTTGCGGCTCGTCGGCCCTGGGTAGCTGCGCATCGTTCGGGATTGGCAAACCAGGGGTCACTCAGCGAGTGATATACACCTGGGAGGGTGACTGAGCACTCCTCAATGCCACAGTGCAAGCCAGTGAATTATAAAAAAGGGGGAAAAGCCATTAAAAAAATAATAAGTAAATGATGCTAGACGTGTTTGAAATTCAAACTTACAGATTAAAATGGCTTCTATGGCTGCACGTAGAGAAACAGATACTCATTGAACGATGCGACAGCACCAGAGGACACGTGTTTCGCCGTGTTTGCGGCTCGTCGGCCCTGGGTAGCTGCGCATCGTTCGGGATTGGCAAACCAGGGGTCACTCAGCGAGTGATATACACCTGGGAGGGTGACTGAGCACTCCTCAATGCCACAGTGCAAGCCAGTGAATTATAAAAAAGGGGGAAAAGCCATTAAAAAAATAATAAGTAAATGATGCTAGACGTGTTTGAAATTCAAACTTGTCACGGGGCTCAGGGATCGTGCGTGATATCCCCCAGCTCCGAGATCGATGAAGGTATTCGAACTCAGCGGGTAGGGTGGAGATTGGCCAGTCGATGAACAAGAGGACGAGGACACATTGCTTTCGTAACAAGCAACAACAATTTACTCTTTCGCAAAAGACATAACATCAATCGAAATAGCACACAACAGGAAATGTGCAAGTATCGATCAAGACACACAAATGAGGCGGGTATCGCACCACACCAATGCTACCGACTAAACGCGAATTACGCACAAATTGCCCGGCTACTGTCTAAAATAGTTCCGCAAAGTTCGTACAATGAAAAGAAAAGTTCGAACAGTCAACTTATCTCTGAGGCGGACGATTCTTGGAGGCGGTCGGCTTCGTTGCAGTCGATACTGTCGGGCGGCCCTCTGGATCACGTCGGATGCTTTCCTTCTTCCTGGTCACGCTCACACACAAAACTAATTCTCACAAAATGTCGCAGCTTCCTGCGATGTCTTCAAAACTCCGGGTTGCACCACTTCTGTCGCAGCTCCCTGCGATGTCTTCAAAATTCTGGGTTGCACCACTTCTGTCGCAGCTCCCTGCGATGTCTTCAAAACTCTGCCGTCACTCAGATCTTCGCCGATCCGCTCCTTCCGCACCTCCAATTATCTCCGGCGGCAAAACCGCCGCTATCTCGTTACGACTTTCACTATCCGGTGACCATGGGACGACAACCTACTTTCGGCCGGTCGCTCCTTTTTAATCCCTCGGCAGACGGGGCACCCTCAGGCGCTTCCACGAAACGAACCCATTCTTCCCTACGAAAAAGGGTCACCACGCGTGCCACATTCTCGGAATCTATGCCGAAGTCCCTTTTGGTTACGTGAGAACCACGACGTTCTCACGGCTGTACTGCTATTCTGGTCCTCGTGATGGACACGTGCTCTCTTTGTGGCTGACCACGAGTCTTGCATGTCGTGGTCATGGAAAATTACCTGGGCGCATCTGCCTGTGCGTAATGACTGAAAATTTGTCGCCCTGTGACACGACTCCCCCCTTCAAGAATATTATACAATAATATTCAACATCTTCACAGGTGCAGACAAATCAAAGTATCGGTATCATACACTTCAACGCCTCAACAGAATGGAAATGCTACGAAACAATTACAAAAACATCACATTCAAGAGTTATAACACAGGGTCACGTGATAGCACAACATTCTCACTACACCAATTGTATATACAAACGCAAGCCACAGGCATACACAACTATACAACGCAAGTGTACACAGCAATAAGGGATAATCACTACAAATATGCGGAAACACAATAAATTAAAGTACAGTATTCATTTTAGAGGCACTTATAGTTCAATATATACAATCTGTTGGCCCCTCACAAGTTATTACATCCGACTTAGATAGTCTGCGCCGACATTCTCCCTTCCCTTTACATATTCCACACGGAAATCATATTCCTGTAGCTGCAAACTCCAACGCATCACGCGTGCGTTTGTGTGTCGGCTTCGGTTGATGTGGAGAAGGGGCTGATGGTCCGTTTGCAGGACGAATGGCTTGCCGTAGAGGTACGGGTGGAACCGATGAATTCCCCAAATAAGAGCGAGTCCTTCCCTCTCGATGGTGGCGTACGCTGCTTCTCGGGCCAACAACTTCCGGCTAGCGTATGCTACCGGATGCAACACACCCTCATACTCTTGCAGTAGCACCGCCCCGAGACTCTTTTCCGAGGCGTCGGTTCGTAGTACAAAGTCCTTGTCTAGATCAGGCAGCCGTAAAATCGGAGCTTCTGTCAACCTTCGCTTCAAGTCATTGAAGGCTTCCTCGTGTGCCTCTTCCCATACCACGGTGTTGCTTCCTCCCTTTTTCGTCAGGCTTGTTAGCGGCGCAGCTACCTCTGCGTAGTGGGGTATGAAATCCCTGTAGTATCCGGTTAGTCCCAAGAATGACCTAACCTGCTTCTTCGTGACTGGTCGCTCTGCTTTTTGGATTTTCTCGACTAACTTTGCGACTGGAGACACTTTCCCTTTCCCAATCTTATGGCCCAGGAAATTTACTTCGTCGTGGCCTATCTCGCATTTCGTTGGCCGCACTGTAAGGCCTGCATCGCGGATCTTCTCGAACACTTGTTTAAGTGTCGCCATATGCTCGCTCCACGTGTCACTTGCTACCAAAACGTCATCATAGTAGTGACGGACGTCTGGCATGTCGTCGAAGAGCTTTCGCATCACCTTTGTGAAAACTGCTGGAGCAGTCTTTAGACCAAATGGCATGTACCGGAATTGGTACAGGCCGGATTCCGTCGAAAAGGCAGTCTTCGCCCTAGACTCTCTTTCTAAAGGTATCTGCCAGTAGCCCTTACTGAAGTCCAGTTTGGTGAAAAACTTCTTCTCCCCGATGTCTGCAAACATATGGTCAGCCCTTGGGATTGGTTCCGCATCTGCTTTCAGCACCTCATTTAACCTACGGAAGTCAACACAGAGCCTATGCGTGTTATCTGGCTTCCGCACTACCAATACAGGGGAGTTGTATGGCGAACTTGACTTTTCTATGATGCCCAGGCCCAACATCTTCTGGATCTCGTCTTCCACAGTGTTTCGCACTGCGAACGGTAGCGGATACTGCCTTGTGTGTACCGGTTTCGCCGTAGACAACTCCAACCGACATGTTTCCAAATTTGTACTACCCGGCACGTCCGACATGATCGTGCTGAACTGTCGTACCAGTTGACTTGCTTCGCTGCGTTGTCGATCACTCAACCTTCCTGCCAAAACAATGTCGTTGTGGTCCTCTTTCTTCTCCAAGCTGAGCATCGGTACTGTCTCGTCCCTTTCATTTTCTTCTATCGACACGACGCTGCACACTTTTGTCTGGCCTCCCTCTGCTTCTTCTCTCTCCTCGTACCGCTTGAGGAGGTTGGCGTGGAACACCTTCGTTGTGTGACCTAGATCGACGATGTAGTCGACCTCTCATTTCCTCCCGATGATAGGGAAAGGCCCCTTCCAATGCATCAAAAGTTTGTTGCTGTCTGTGGGGAGAAGGATTAGAGCCTTTTGTCCTACTTCAAGTCGTCTCTGGCGGGCCTTCTTATTGTATTGTTGCCGGTATCTTGCCCCCGCTCGCTCCAGCTCCTCGTGCGCTAGCTTGCATGTTTCCTCAAGTTTGTTGCGCAGTTGGAATACATGCTCGTACGTGGTCTTCACGTCACTTTCGATGTCCTCGTTGGTCCACCATTCTCGCAGCACTGAGAGCGGCCCTCTCACATGGCGTCCGTAGAGGAGTTCGAATGGCGAGAAGCCAAGGCTCGCTTGGGGAACCTCACGGTACGCGAATAACAGCGGCGACAGGTACCGGTCCCAATCTCTCGGTCGCTCCTCGCACATACGCTTCAACGTGATCTTGATGGTCCCATTAAATTTTTCAACAAGTCCGTTGCCCATCGGGTGGTACGGAGAGCTGTGAAGTTGCTTCAGGGCAGACTTGTGCCCGTTACCGAAAAAAAAAACTAAATACCGTTACCCGTTACTTCAGAAAAAAGTAACTAAATACGTTACTCGTTACCAACATACAAAAGTAACGAGTTCTCGTTACTCACAGGTAACGAGTTACTTTTACGTTACCGCTGCATAGTTAAAGGAGCCAACAAACACGCCGTCACTTGCCTTCAACTCTTTATTAATGAGGAATTGCACTTCAGGAGAAGCTGATACTCGAAATTTGTCGTCCGTCCATCGTGTTCCGTGTCTCTCGGCCCGTTACCATGAATCTATATCAGTTTGCCTGAACCTTCTCCCTTGTTTCCGAAGTGGGGGTGATCGGAGATTACGAAAACACAAGAAAAAACACTGGTTTTCGTGCCACAGATCACCAACGGTTTCCCAAAACAGACGAGGGGCTGCGTCATAATTTAGAGCGCTCAGAAGCTTAGCAAAGATAAGAAAAGTCGAAACGCGTTTTTTGTAGCCATAGCACAATTGGTGTCCATTCTTGGGAAGGACTGATGGTCGGAGATTACGGAAACAAGAGAAAGGACAACAACACACAGTGAGGGACTGCAATAATACCTTGAGTCACACGTCACGCAGGTCAAATCTGCAGCCATTGCACCACACGGAATGCCGAAATGTGCTCCCCGTGCTCAAAAAAAGGAACGAGTAATGCCAATAACGCGTTACCAATTTTTGTAACTGATTCCGTTACTATTACAATTTTTTAAAAAGTAACTGAATCGTTACTTCGTTACCAAAAAAAGTAACCGTTACCAGGTAACGAGTTACTTGTAACGAGTTAGGCACAACTCTGCTTCAGGGACAGCAGGCGACTCACTTCCCGCATGGCATCCGACACAAAAGCGGGTCCCCGATCGCTCAAGATTTCCCTCGGGATCCCCGTCCGGGTGAACATTTCTACAAGGCCTTCTGCTACCCTTTCCGTTGTGATGCTAGGTAGGGCCACGGCATCCGGGTAGCGTGTCGCATAATCGACCATCGTGAGGATGTATTGGTTCCCCTTCGCGGTGGCTGGCGAGATTGGTCCAACGATGTCGACGGCAACGCGCTGGAATGGCGTCTCGATCGTTGGCATCTTTCCGAGAGGTACCTTGGCCACCTTTCCTTTTGGGGTTGTCCGTTGACACTGGTCGCAGGATTTGACAAATCGCTTGACATCCGCTTGTACGCCTGGCCAGAAGAATTCCGTTAGGACCCTGTCCGTAGTCTTTTGCACACCCTGATGCCCTGACATAATGCCGTCATGTGCCAGCTTCAATACTGCTTCTCTGAACGTCTTTGGCACGATCATCTGCAGAAATTCTTTTCCAGCTCCCATTCGGTACAACCGGCACAAAATACCCTCCTTTACGACGAACTCGTAACTGTTGTTTTCATTGCGGCATTGAAGTCTCTGTCCGACTCGGTCAAAACAGCACTTCAAAGTGACATCCTCTTGCTGCTCCTTCGCAATTTCTCCGGGCTGCGCTGGCCATTCGTGTATTTCCGCTACTCGGAGTGATGCCCGTTCTCTCCTCCCTTGAGTCTTTTCCTTGGCCTGTCTCCTCGTCTCCACTGCGGCACTCAGTTCCTCTGTCTCTTCATCCTTCACGAGTTGCGTCTGCAGCCTCTCGGCATCTGTCGCTTCACATGATTCCCAATTGGGGTCTGGGTCGCTTGGTTCTCGGGCTCCGGGCACGTTTCCTAGGATCACGTCGTAGAGGGGGTTTTCCATACACTTGGCCGTCAGGATCCCGCTGAAAAACGGCGTCTTCACAGATATCCTCGCCTCTGGAAGGTTTCTTACAGTCCCGTCCACCAAGTACACTTGACCTACTTCTCCCGTCAGGTCTTCCTCCTTGACGAGCATCTTTCTGACGATAACTGTATTGCTTCCCGTGTCGCGCAGCACTGTCACGCGATGTTCTCCCAATTTTCCCGTTACCACTGGCATACCCTCGACCTGGAGCAAAGTTTTTGGCGAGACGAAGGCGTTCACCACTGGCAGCTTCACTCCATTTTTCAGTTCGATGTATCCTTCACTGATGCAGTCGTCTGCGGAGTTACGTTTCTCCGTCCTCGGGGCTACAATGCACGATGCCTGGGGCTTGGCCGGTGCTTTTTCCCAACACTGTCTTGCGGTGTGCCCTGCTTTACCACACGTGTAGCACGTTACACCCACTTGTCTTCCTTGTCGCGATCTGCATTCTGAGGCCACATGCCCTATCTTGTTACACAAATAACATCGTCTCGGGTTACGGTTTTCTTCTCTGTCCCGTACTTGCTTCACGTTTGTCGTTCGTTTTGGTTCTCCTACTACTTCCACTTCTTCGTTCTTGTTTTTCCCAAGACTGCTCTGACATTGGGCTTCCAAGTAGCGATCCGCTAGTTTAGCTAAATCGGTCAGCGATTCAGTTTTTCGTTCTCGCAGGAACACGGCAAGCTTAGGCTGGCAACCCTTAATGAACTGTTCGGTCAGGAGCAAATTTCGTAGGTTCACGTAGTCATGCTTCGTTTCGGAGAGGTCTACCCAGCGGTCGAAGAGGTTACTCAGTCGTGCTGCAAACTGCGTGCCTGTTTCTCCCTCCATAGGCTTCCCGCTTCGGAATTTCTCTCTGAACCCCTCCGCTGTGAGTCGGAACCGCTGAAGGAGCGCGAGCTTCACTTTATCATAATCGGCGGAATCTTCTGGGGTCAGCCTGGCAAACACACCTAAAGCATCTCCGCTTAGGCACACGCTGAGCGCTGTAGCCCATTGTTCTTTTGCCCACCGTTGACCCGTCGCCAGTCGTTCGAAACGCAGCAAGTAGGCATCGAGATCATCTTTCTTTTCATCAAATGGCGCAAGCCACCTATGAGGACTTATGGGCAGCGTGCTGCTTACGTCGCGCGTAGCGCTCTGCGTTGATCCAGTTGCACCCTGGTTCTGTAGCTCTTGCAGTCTAATCTTAAGTTTTACTTCTTCTGCCCTAGCTTTCGCTGCTTCAGTTTCTCGAATTTGTTCTTGCTCTCTCGCATGTAGCTGTTCCTTCAATAGTTCTCTTTCTTGCGCTCGCCTTTCTCTCTGTTCCTTCTCAACCCATTCTTTCAACGCGGCACCCTGAAGGCCTAATTCCTTCCCAATCGCTACTAGCTCGGGCAAATCCATGGCGTACACGTCTCAAACTTCGCAAAACTCGACCACAAGTTCACCGACGAAACCTTTTCTCCACCACTGTTCCTGAGTCCTGTCGCGGACGCCAGAAATATGTCACGGGGCTCAGGGATCGTGCGTGATATCCCCCAGCTCCGAGATCGATGAAGGTATTCGAACTCAGCGGGTAGGGTGGAGATTGGCCAGTCGATGAACAAGAGGACGAGGACACATTGCTTTCGTAACAAGCAACAACAATTTACTCTTTCGCAAAAGACATAACATCAATCGAAATAGCACACAACAGGAAATGTGCAAGTATCGATCAAGACACACAAATGAGGCGGGTATCGCACCACACCAATGCTACCGACTAAACGCGAATTACGCACAAATTGCCCGGCTACTGTCTAAAATAGTTCCGCAAAGTTCGTACAATGAAAAGAAAAGTTCGAACAGTCAACTTATCTCTGAGGCGGACGATTCTTGGAGGCGGTCGGCTTCGTTGCAGTCGATACTGTCGGGCGGCCCTCTGGATCACGTCGGATGCTTTCCTTCTTCCTGGTCACGCTCACACACAAAACTAATTCTCACAAAATGTCGCAGCTTCCTGCGATGTCTTCAAAACTCCGGGTTGCACCACTTCTGTCGCAGCTCCCTGCGATGTCTTCAAAATTCTGGGTTGCACCACTTCTGTCGCAGCTCCCTGCGATGTCTTCAAAACTCTGCCGTCACTCAGATCTTCGCCGATCCGCTCCTTCCGCACCTCCAATTATCTCCGGCGGCAAAACCGCCGCTATCTCGTTACGACTTTCACTATCCGGTGACCATGGGACGACAACCTACTTTCGGCCGGTCGCTCCTTTTTAATCCCTCGGCAGACGGGGCACCCTCAGGCGCTTCCACGAAACGAACCCATTCTTCCCTACGAAAAAGGGTCACCACGCGTGCCACATTCTCGGAATCTATGCCGAAGTCCCTTTTGGTTACGTGAGAACCACGACGTTCTCACGGCTGTACTGCTATTCTGGTCCTCGTGATGGACACGTGCTCTCTTTGTGGCTGACCACGAGTCTTGCATGTCGTGGTCATGGAAAATTACCTGGGCGCATCTGCCTGTGCGTAATGACTGAAAATTTGTCGCCCTGTGACAAAACTTACAGATTAAAATGGCTTCTATGGCTGCACGTAGAGAAACAGATACTCATTGAACGATGCGACAGCACCAGAGGACACGTGTTTCGCCGTGTTTGCGGCTCGTCGGCCCTGGGTAGCTGCGCATCGTTCGGGATTGGCAAACCAGGGGTCACTCAGCGAGTGATATACACCTGGGAGGGTGACTGAGCACTCCTCAATGCCACAGTGCAAGCCAGTGAATTATAAAAAAGGGGGAAAAGCCATTAAAAAAATAATAAGTAAATGATGCTAGACGTGTTTGAAATTCAAACTTACAGATTAAAATGGCTTCTATGGCTGCACGTAGAGAAACAGATACTCATTGAACGATGCGACAGCACCAGAGGACACGTGTTTCGCCGTGTTTGCGGCTCGTCGGCCCTGGGTAGCTGCGCATCGTTCGGGATTGGCAAACCAGGGGTCACTCAGCGAGTGATATACACCTGGGAGGGTGACTGAGCACTCCTCAATGCCACAGTGCAAGCCAGTGAATTATAAAAAAGGGGGAAAAGCCATTAAAAAAATAATAAGTAAATGATGCTAGACGTGTTTGAAATTCAAACTTACAGATTAAAATGGCTTCTATGGCTGCACGTAGAGAAACAGATACTCATTGAACGATGCGACAGCACCAGAGGACACGTGTTTCGCCGTGTTTGCGGCTCGTCGGCCCTGGGTAGCTGCGCATCGTTCGGGATTGGCAAACCAGGGGTCACTCAGCGAGTGATATACACCTGGGAGGGTGACTGAGCACTCCTCAATGCCACAGTGCAAGCCAGTGAATTATAAAAAAGGGGGAAAAGCCATTAAAAAAATAATAAGTAAATGATGCTAGACGTGTTTGAAATTCAAACTTACAGATTAAAATGGCTTCTATGGCTGCACGTAGAGAAACAGATACTCATTGAACGATGCGACAGCACCAGAGGACACGTGTTTCGCCGTGTTTGCGGCTCGTCGGCCCTGGGTAGCTGCGCATCGTTCGGGATTGGCAAACCAGGGGTCACTCAGCGAGTGATATACACCTGGGAGGGTGACTGAGCACTCCTCAATGCCACAGTGCAAGCCAGTGAATTATAAAAAAGGGGGAAAAGCCATTAAAAAAATAATAAGTAAATGATGCTAGACGTGTTTGAAATTCAAACTTACAGATTAAAATGGCTTCTATGGCTGCACGTAGAGAAACAGATACTCATTGAACGATGCGACAGCACCAGAGGACACGTGTTTCGCCGTGTTTGCGGCTCGTCGGCCCTGGGTAGCTGCGCATCGTTCGGGATTGGCAAACCAGGGGTCACTCAGCGAGTGATATACACCTGGGAGGGTGACTGAGCACTCCTCAATGCCACAGTGCAAGCCAGTGAATTATAAAAAAGGGGGAAAAGCCATTAAAAAAATAATAAGTAAATGATGCTAGACGTGTTTGAAATTCAAACTTACAGATTAAAATGGCTTCTATGGCTGCACGTAGAGAAACAGATACTCATTGAACGATGCGACAGCACCAGAGGACACGTGTTTCGCCGTGTTTGCGGCTCGTCGGCCCTGGGTAGCTGCGCATCGTTCGGGATTGGCAAACCAGGGGTCACTCAGCGAGTGATATACACCTGGGAGGGTGACTGAGCACTCCTCAATGCCACAGTGCAAGCCAGTGAATTATAAAAAAGGGGGAAAAGCCATTAAAAAAATAATAAGTAAATGATGCTAGACGTGTTTGAAATTCAAACTTACAGATTAAAATGGCTTCTATGGCTGCACGTAGAGAAACAGATACTCATTGAACGATGCGACAGCACCAGAGGACACGTGTTTCGCCGTGTTTGCGGCTCGTCGGCCCTGGGTAGCTGCGCATCGTTCGGGATTGGCAAACCAGGGGTCACTCAGCGAGTGATATACACCTGGGAGGGTGACTGAGCACTCCTCAATGCCACAGTGCAAGCCAGTGAATTATAAAAAAGGGGGAAAAGCCATTAAAAAAATAATAAGTAAATGATGCTAGACGTGTTTGAAATTCAAACTTACAGATTAAAATGGCTTCTATGGCTGCACGTAGAGAAACAGATACTCATTGAACGATGCGACAGCACCAGAGGACACGTGTTTCGCCGTGTTTGCGGCTCGTCGGCCCTGGGTAGCTGCGCATCGTTCGGGATTGGCAAACCAGGGGTCACTCAGCGAGTGATATACACCTGGGAGGGTGACTGAGCACTCCTCAATGCCACAGTGCAAGCCAGTGAATTATAAAAAAGGGGGAAAAGCCATTAAAAAAATAATAAGTAAATGATGCTAGACGTGTTTGAAATTCAAACTTACAGATTAAAATGGCTTCTATGGCTGCACGTAGAGAAACAGATACTCATTGAACGATGCGACAGCACCAGAGGACACGTGTTTCGCCGTGTTTGCGGCTCGTCGGCCCTGGGTAGCTGCGCATCGTTCGGGATTGGCAAACCAGGGGTCACTCAGCGAGTGATATACACCTGGGAGGGTGACTGAGCACTCCTCAATGCCACAGTGCAAGCCAGTGAATTATAAAAAAGGGGGAAAAGCCATTAAAAAAATAATAAGTAAATGATGCTAGACGTGTTTGAAATTCAAACTTACAGATTAAAATGGCTTCTATGGCTGCACGTAGAGAAACAGATACTCATTGAACGATGCGACAGCACCAGAGGACACGTGTTTCGCCGTGTTTGCGGCTCGTCGGCCCTGGGTAGCTGCGCATCGTTCGGGATTGGCAAACCAGGGGTCACTCAGCGAGTGATATACACCTGGGAGGGTGACTGAGCACTCCTCAATGCCACAGTGCAAGCCAGTGAATTATAAAAAAGGGGGAAAAGCCATTAAAAAAATAATAAGTAAATGATGCTAGACGTGTTTGAAATTCAAACTTACAGATTAAAATGGCTTCTATGGCTGCACGTAGAGAAACAGATACTCATTGAACGATGCGACAGCACCAGAGGACACGTGTTTCGCCGTGTTTGCGGCTCGTCGGCCCTGGGTAGCTGCGCATCGTTCGGGATTGGCAAACCAGGGGTCACTCAGCGAGTGATATACACCTGGGAGGGTGACTGAGCACTCCTCAATGCCACAGTGCAAGCCAGTGAATTATAAAAAAGGGGGAAAAGCCAATCCCGAACGATGCGCAGCTACCCAGGGCCGACGAGCCGCAAACACGGCGAAACACGTGTCCTCTGGTGCTGTCGCATCGTTCAATGAGTATCTATATATATATATATATATATATATATATTGGATAACTGCGTACAGATGGACGCGAAAAAGATATAGACTACAAGTAATGAAGCGACTTGGGAAGCCGTATAAGGATTAAAAAGAATGTAAATTCTAGGAAGTGTAAGTCCTAGGGTGACCCTGGGTCACCCTATGTCACCTAGGCAACCTTTTCCTGGTCACCCTAGGAAATCCTTGCCTTCTGGCGAAGAACATGACTGCCTGTGACTCATTTTACTCTTTTTTTTTTCCTGAACCTGTTTACCTTTGTTTGACAAAGCACGTGTGCTGCCCTCTCCCCTTGTACGTACTCCTCTCACTCTCCTCTCATTTGGAATTGTCTTGCGTCACCATAATACCCCATTCCTGTTGAAGACAGCGCCGGTGTGGAAACGTCGAATAGCCCTTGTTAGTTTTCAATAAAGTATCCCTTTTATATTTTTCTTGTAGAAGCACTGTCTCCACTTCTCTCTTCTTCTCCATTTCTTATTGAGTATCTTCATTTTTCGTGGTCAACCACGTTCCTTACATTCCACTTATAGATATGTGACGTAACGAGGAAGAGGCCCAACTCACGCTCGTGCATGGGCATGTATTCATTAAACTGACGTTGCTCGGAACGGACGTTCCTCTGTTCATTACATATATGTATATTTGCCTCACAGGGCTTCCCATGTTAGACATCACGAACGGAACATCTAATTGCTACACAGAGAAGTGGCGGTACCTAAACCGTGAAAGCCGAAACCGGCTTGTTTCGTTAAATTTAACGTGTGCTGCGATTAATCCCTCTAATCTTTCCACATACATTCATTGGTATTCCGTGTTTTCGATTAAAACCGAAGGATGGAAAAATTTGCCGGCGCATGTTTTCGCAGTTTTTCGGTTAAAAAACTGAAAATGCGAAACCCTAGCCATATCTTATATATTCACATCTTATCTTATATTATATGTTCTCATTAAACGCCGGCGTAGCAACACGCGCTAGGACGTGCAGGGGAGGAGAGTATGGGGAAAGTATGTAACTTAATCGTGCCTTCGCCAGAAAGCTAAAGCTTCACGGTAAGCTTCTAAAAAGCTTGAGATAGAATGGAGGCTTCGTAACATTACGTGGAGAGTACGAAAAAATGTGTCCCGATAACGATGTTCTTCATGCGGTGCACGGAATGCAAAGTGTTCGAGATGCTGCCTTTTACAGTTACATGCAGGTCTGCCACCCACTAACCTTGTTATAAAGCTGTAAATAAATGGAGAGTAGGAAAGACAAGAGGAATGCCGGGAAGAACCGCAGTACGTTTTATCTACTGTTCGGGGGGTGGGGTCATTTGTGTGCTCTCTACCATCGTCAGCAATAAGCAAGACAGCACTGGAATGCCGACCCGTTGCCGTAGCAACAGGACTCTTCGCGGCAACATGTTCGATTAAGTATACGCAACTCCTTTTTGGTCACTTTTGTTTCGTCTAACGAGTTCCATTCCTTTATTCAGCGTTAATTTCAGAAACGCGGCGAGACGTACAGTACGCATCTTCAGCGGCATCAGTGAGGCTAACGTAGACAGTATCACGACAAGGCTTGCCGTGTATTGTCAGCATCACTCACCACTTCTTGATTCTGATTCATACATATATTTCTGTTAAACACGTTTTTCTTCTCATCGTACTCCATCAGCCGTTCCATTTGTCCCTTCATTAAATATTTCCATATTACTATTTTGGCTGACGCGGGAATAAAAGCGCAGTGTAGTCTTTATGTAAGCATTTCTCAGGCTACTGTATTCGTACCTGAAGCCCAGGGTCTGGGCGAAAGCTTTTAACCTACGTAATAAATAGATGTTACATATCTTTCTGTTTTCATATTACAATTTGAAAGGAACTCTAAGAGAAAAAAAGAATAAAATGTACTGCGTGCCTTAGAGACAAAGAAAACGGTCATACATGACAATAGTAATGGGACTCGGTTTTACTCAATTATTTTTCAGAGTAACTAAGCCAATTACAAGTATGAGGTTCTAATTACAGCTGGAACATACTCAATTTCATGAGCCTGTAATTGTAATTAAGCTTTAGTGCTGAACGGCACATTTTGTAGGTTTGCGCATGATTTATGAAACTGCAAGCAATGCAGACTGTTCGAGTTTCTTCATTGTACAACCAAATATCCTCTGTTGTATTTTTGCTTATGGAGCGCGCTCGGCTAAAATAACGCAGCTTGTGCAACATCAATTTCAAGTGCGCCAAATATATAGGGCTGAATATTCTTGCATCTTTTTTTAGCGACGCTAATGGAAGATGCAACACGATCTTCTCTTCCGTACTTCACATATTTCATCCCTCCCCCAACTATACGCGCTACGCAAAAAAAAAAGGAAAAAAAAGAAGAAAAAAAGCACACACAGAGAAGACGGAGGGGAGCACTCTATCTCCGAAACCCACGTCCCATTCCCTTTTGCACTGAGAATACTGTGAACCCTGACCATAGGATGTACTTTATCAAGACACACGATCTATTGGCGGTAAGGCGAAACAAAATGAACCAATATTTCATCTGGTCTAGTCTACTTTGCGCACAGACATCTTATACCGAGGCCATGACGTCACAGAAAAAAAAGGGGGTGACAAGAAAATAGGAGGATGGTCAGAGTGCAACTCACCATTTCGTGCGCGTTTCCGAAAGGTCACCCAGGATTTTGTTTCTGTCCCATCCACAACGTTCCCATTCTCCATCTCTTGAGTCTGTCTGCATGCCTTCACTTCTTTGGCTGCGACTGTATGTATTAACTGGCACTGACAGTGAGTGTACATCACTGGCTGATGTATCTCGCGTCTTCCGTGTTCACAGCAGAAGCCTGGACAGGGAAAAAAAAATTAACACGCGCATGTCTGCGGAACAACTCTGGTAGCTCAACAGTTTGGCTCAGTGTATGTTATAAACACCCTTGTCAAGCCCTCTAGATTTTCTTTGCCTTTGATTCTATGTGTGTTTAGACTTTCTACTTCTCTGCTGTATTCTCGTATCAGATTCCAATACAGGGACATAATAATTTCTTTCCGCCTTGGCTTCGCAAAATCATAGCCATAATTCCTGGCCTTTGAAGCACGGGATAGGTATTGACTGTAGTTAACTCTATTCTCCACGCGGAATATAAACAATATAATGTAATTATAATAGAGGAAACGTTATGTACACTTTTTAAAAATACAGGTGCAGACCTACCGAGTCAATGCAAAATATCTTTTGGATTCAAGTCTAATTCGTGTATTCTAATTGTAAAATTCCAGCTTGTATCTCGCTTTATTAAACAGCAGGTTTTATTCCACTGAGAACGGTGCAGGAATAATTAATCTTTATCTTTTTTGCAAGAATATTCGTAATATAATCTCGGGCGGAAATGTGCAGGGAGACTTGGTGTCAGCTCCTTGTAAGAAGATATTCACGTTCTAGTATCATAGTATCTGGCATCCGGCGTGGACCTTATCACCACCGCAGCATGTCGCACATCTTAGTAGAGCTGCAAAGTTTCGAACAGTTATTCGCCTTTTAGTACCAAAATTGGCGATAGGGTTTGGTCGCCAGTCGTCGCTACAAAAATCTCGGTAGGTTCCTTTGCGAACTATCCCGTTCTCGTTCCATTTATTTTCAGACAATTTGATTATTTCGGTTCAAGGGCGTCACGTGCTTTAATCTCAGTGACTGCACATTGTTTCGGAACATAACTGGAACATAACTGGAGCATAACTGGAGCATAACTGGAGCATAACTGGAACATAACTGGAACATAACTGGAACGTAACTGGAACGTAACTGGAACGTAACTGGAACGTAACTGGAACATAACTGGAACATAACTGGAACATAACTGGAACATAACTGGAACATATAAGTGGAACATAACTGGAACATAACTGGAACATAACTGGAACATAACTGGAACATAACTGGAACATAACTGGAACATAACTGGAACATAACTGGAACATAACTTCCCCGCAGATCGGTCTATCTTTTCGTGGCCAGGGTTCATTTCTGAAGAGTGCACACACACACAAAAAAAAAACACAAAAAAACTGCATAGATTTTTCATTGAGCACATAGAAACAAGCAACGAATAAAAGTTCATATGGTTACAACGGCCTTGTTAGGTGAGCAAGCTCCATCTTTCCAAGCTCCCCTCTCTTTACAAAGTCCTGCACCGTGCAGAATTCGTATCCGAATCCAAACCCTCCAGCAGCGAACCAACAATCGCGCTCCAAACAAGAGCACGACGAGGCCGTCGCCCACACGGGCCAAATTCAGCGAGTAGGACCAACTCTCGCTGTCGCCCGGCCTCGCAAGACCCGGATGTGACGACAGTGACTCGCAGAAGTTCCGGCTGAATCAGAGATTTCTCGCCAGAGCAAGGAAGTTGATTCGAAACGACTTACGACACACGCGAATCCTGCCCCGTTCTAGAAGTGAGTCATACGCGCATTCTCCTCTAGGGATAAAAAAATAAAATAAACAAAGAAAATAAAAGAAGAGTGCTGCATGGCGTGGACCCGTAAAATCCGCGATTAGCGCGAGCCTTTATTCTGCCTCTCCCCTAATGCGTTTGAGCTGTTAACACGAGCGCGAAGTTTGCACGTATCGCTGTCGGCTTGTAAAAGCGACGCACTGGCACAACAGAACTGCAACACTGCAGCGCTGATCCAGCCATCGGAAAAAAAATTGAACACGATATGGCATTTACGCAACTGCTTCTCACGTTACTGCGCTGTAGACAAAATACACACAGTTTCGGCACGAAATGGCAGTTAACCACGCGCGTCTCGTTAGGAAACAGGCTATAATATAGAGTGCACCGCCTAATACGCTAAAGCTGGCAGCACGCGCCACGCGAAGCACTGCATCTAACGGACGCGCAGTAACTGCATCAAAACAGAGCGTTTCGGCATCACGGTGAAATGCCTTCACAAGTTTGAAAAACCCCGAACAACATCGGCGTTTTTTTTTTCGTTTTCTTTGTTTTTTTTTTCTCACAATCGTTTTGGTTAAACTGTGTCAAAGTCACAGACTCAAAGAAGCGCGGCCAAGAAAAATGGTTATCCCTTCCATGCACGGTGCACTGCGACTGAAAGAGCTTTCCAGGCCATTACATCCCGTTTTTTAAGCAGGCTCGAGATCCCATGCTTCGCGTTCGGCCTTGAAACTTCTGCGGCAGAGTTCCAATTCAGGGATAAAATAGACAGCCTTCGTGGCTGTATAATTGTAAAATCATTGTGTAGTGGATCATTTGCAAGTATTCGTTTTTAGTAGGGTTGTGCGAAGGGTTCGGATTTTTCAAATACCGAAGCGATCAGTTCTATATTCGTTCAGAATCGTGTACACAATTCTGTATTAAAATTTATTCCGATTCGAAGCGATGTGCTTTTCGAGCCGAACATATTCGAATCGAGAATTTACTGTCTCGATTCATCCGGGCTTGAAGCGTCTGGTGGACACGGGTTGACTTCTTTCTCACGTGAACCTTTTCCTGCCGTGCCTTTCTTCGAACTGTGTCTTTAGTGGGTACTCGTGGGCTGTATTAACTTGCGTGTTTTGGTGAACAAATCATTTTACTCGTTTGTTTCAGCTTCCGTCTGTGTCGTCCTTATTTGTTTGTTGCCAGACTGTTTGCTGTTAAATTTGTTTGCTGCTCGGGCTGTGTTCACTACGTATAATGGAACAGTTCCGAAGCGAAGGCAAACAGTTCGTTGTTGCTTGGGGAAAAGAGTGAAGCTACAATGAAATGCGGCGTTCGCGCGCCGGCTTAATTCCAGACTTTTCAAGATCAACTCACATGTAAAACACCGTCAGGGACCACGAAGGACAGGAAAACAGCAACGAACCAGGCGGACTTGAACGGTAGCCTGAAGCTTTAGGGGTGGGTGTACACTCGGCAGATAACATGCACGAGACGCGTCCGTAATCAACCACCAAGATCGTCTTGGAGTAAGAGCTGACTCAGCAGGAAGTAAGGGTGCCGTCTAGCGGGTCAGAAAGAAAACACAGTTGTAGTTATCGCAAGCAACGCATCATGAAAAAGCGTTAAGCAGCAGCCGGAGACCATGAGGACATAGCTGGCCGTCGATGTGCCGACTCATGCTTGATGCTAGCTCCTTGAGTTACCACTAGTGTTGGGCCGAGAATATGCGCTATCAAGGTTTACTTTTGACAATGAGCGATTTGAACCACGTGACCGCATAGATAAGAGGATAATTCGTTCAAGACGCTTTGCTCTGGTATGCTGGAACCGTATAGCGAAAAGTACCTTGGGTTCATGTATAGTTTAGGCAGGCCATGCGATTTCCACCTTGGAATCTACATACCTGAATGTAATTATGCAAGGTGCATCGTAATTCATTATTAATATGCGGCGCTCACTACCCCAAATTTCTCCAGAGACCAGCTTCATGCGGAAAGTTTCGGCAGCGACGGTCATGTCATCTCCATCTTCCCATTGTTTACCTACCGAGTGTCTTCACACCACCTAGCCCACTTCCCGGCATTCTTTTCGTCTCAACTCTCTTGCCTGTTATTGGGAGCACACAGTAGTTTCGCTAGCAGACGACAGCCGCTCTTGCTAAGAAAGCGCATTTGACGTTTGCATTTGGTTCTGAGTGACCGCTTATATCCATTTTAGAGTTGTCTGAACTGCTTGCCGCAAAATCACACCTTCTCTTATAGGTATCTGCGTTTTTATTGCCCACGTGAGTCAAGAATGACGAGTCTAGTGCACTTGACAGCTAATATGTGCGAGTGCAGGATGACAGTCTCGTTCCCAAAAGCCTCACGAGGGCAATAACAACTAAGGTATCTATAAGAGGCGGTGTGTTTTTGCGGCAGACACTTCAGGCCACTCTAAAATGGATAGCTGCGGTCACTCGGAACCAAATACAAACGTCAAATGCACTTAGCAAGAGCGGCTGTCGTCTGCTAGCGAAACTGCTGCGCGTTCCCAGCAACGGGCGAGAGGAAAGAGGCGAAAAGAATGAGGGGAAGAGGGCTAGGTGGTGAGGAGGCGCTCGTAGGTAAACAATGGGCGCATGGAGATGACATGTCCGCCGCTGTCGAATCTTTTGGTGGTATTAGGGTCTCTTGAGGAAACTGAACGCCTCATGTTAATAATGGATTACGATGCACCTTAAAAAATTATGTTCAGGTATGTAGATTTCAAAATGGAAATCGAATGACGGACCTAAACTAGACATGGACAAGATCTGGTCCTTCCCGTAATTCAGAACCCCTTTATTTACTTTACAGGGTCAACCATCGCGTGACCTGGACACGTGACGGCGCTTCACGTCACTTCACTTCACAACATTTCACAACGATAAAGGCAATTTTCTTTTTCTGTTTTGCTGGGACGTGCATGGATGGAGTCAGGACAGAAGACATGAAGGACTGAAGAATAGCTGGCCTTGCATACAAACGACATTGCAAATAGCAGATTGACACCTGCTTCGGTATAAACTCTTCCATATTGTTAAGGATAACTTAACGAGCTGGACTCTCGCCCCCCACCCCCTCTCTCACAAAATTGCTTGGTCTCGGGCCACATCCAGTCCACCAACGCTCTGCCATCAAAGCTCTCTCGACCTTTCTGGATACCATAGGACTTCGATCGTTATTTGAAGGGAATCATTATCTCATTCCCCACATCACCACCAGCAACGGGATAGAGTTTCGCCCCTGGCGATGAAACTCCCCATTCATGATCTCACAATAAAATTGTTTTTGTTGCCATATTTGTTAACCAACTCACACTACACTGCTCCTTGCCCCCACGCACGCAGTTGCACGCATCGAATAGAATACAATTCCCGAAAAGTCGTCTCGTTCCCGCTGCTCTTCTAACATCCTCTTTCCGCTTCTTTCTACCATGTTTAGCGCGAAAAAGCTGACAACAAACTCGTTTCGAGTCCAGTTTCCCACGCATGGTCTAATTTCATCTTCAGCGCACATGCCAACCCACACTTCCCACATTCTTACGAACGACAAGCTTTGAATATTAAATTCCGTCTACTCTTCCAGCTCTCTCCCGTGTCCGCTTCTCCCCTACTTTTTCAATCGGGGGAACTTTGTCGCACAAGTTTCAACGACGACCAGCTGCTGCGTTGCACGTCCACCACTTTTAATACTTTCTCCCCCATGTCCGTTCGTTCTTTGCTACGCGTTCGGGTCAGTCAGACGTGTAGTCATATCCGGTATCTCTCCGAATATCTATCTGGAAGAAACGCAAGCTGTGACTCCAGGAAATGTAACCGTCTTTTATGAGGGAATTAACTCTGGTTCCTGCACGATCATATGTGTAACGATGAATTCCAACGTACAGCCTCTCGTCTAATCAAACGGTATGATCCCGTCTTCGCGGCAAACAGTTCATAGGTAAGGGATGTCAGCTTGAGGCGCATCTTGCTTTAAACATATCGAGATGCATGTTTTATGACAGGGATGCCTGAAAGACGATCACGGATTCTGAACGATCGGTCAGATCCGAGCGCGGATTAAACCAATTTGCCCTATTTTATGCTACAAAAATTATGACCGGGTTAAATAACGTATACACTGACAAATCATGGCGTCGCAGGCTAATAATTTTTGCTTTGGCTGCTTGTCAAGAAGATACTTCAGGCGGAAACACGAACACGCGGCTGTGCAGAAAACTGTCCGTGTCGCTTGCTTTTCATTATGAACACATGTCGCCAAGCCGTGTAACTCCACGAACAGCAGGCAACATATCTTTTCACATACAATCACTCACCCGTTAAAACTGCCTTTCTTAAACCTGTGACACGAAAGTCTTCGATAAACTCGTCAAAGGACGAGGCCCAACTAAACTGGATAGGAAGCTAAAATGGGCCTTTCCTTCTTGTGCGCCTCCGCGCTGCGGGCATCAATCTTTCCGTCGTCCAACCCTAGTTCTTCACCGAGTGACTTTTATCTCTCGCGTCTTTAAAGATAACGGCTTCATAATCAAGGTGCGAAATTCCACCGCCAACAGAGTGAAGTATTTTTTTCTTTTCGTTTTTGACGATGGAGCGAACGACGTAGGTCTTAACACTTTCAGTGACGACACGCGGATTGTTTTTGAGATAGCTCAGCGCCATTTTAACGCGATTAGACTTCAGCATGACTTGATTCTGCGGATTTTGAAGGCTTAATAGCGCCTGGAAGGTTGTTTTGGAACCTTCTGCGGATGGTGCGCTCTCAGAAATCGAACATCCCACTGATAAATTGCTTTCTAGTTTGACTTCTATTTGAGTTTGGGGATGAAATATGTACAACAGCAGGGCAGTGTTAACAATCCAGACATTGTGCCCGTGATGTAGTAATGTAATGTATGATGATGATGGTAATGTAGTAAAGTCCTTCATTTATTTGAGACAAATTGACCAATCAATGAATCAGGGTTGCGGAGTTGCCACTCCGGGGTTGGAGTGATTCCGGAATTATTCCAGATTTAGCAGAGCCCAGAATGGAATTGGAAGGGAATGGCGAAAACCGTCGTAGGAATGGAATGGGAATTGCAGTAGGCATTTTTTTCGCAGGTGGAATGGAATTGGAATGGAATGGTCTGGGTGCCACACGGTCAAGGGCGAAATAAACTTGTCTTTGTGCTTTTTCCGTGCTGGGTAATGTCAGTCTCCTCTATAGCACTGCTGGGCTAGCTAGTACGGTTACCGGTCCCACTTCTGTTACTGGTGGAATTAAAGGAATGGAACGGTGTTGCCAAGCCATTCCAGGATTGGGAATTGACCATTACCTTTCATTCCGACGAATTGAAAGGAATGGAATTATCACAAATCTCCATTCCTCGGAATAGGATTGGAATTGAATGGGTGATCCCCTTTCCGCAACCCTGCAGTGAATTATCAAAGTCCTATGTAATACCCATGGGGCCTGATATGAGTGCTACGTGATTACAAAGACAGTGATCCCAACTCTGTATTTACCTTTCATCCCTTAATGCTTTGGAGTAGAATGACCTTTCAAGTTTCCTGCCTCTCCTCATACTCAATGCACCGCTTTGCTTCACTTTTCACGCCTGTCAAGACGCAACAGATAGACTGCCCTGTTATGGTGATATACTGAACCACAACTACAGCATACTATCATCGTCATCATCCTACATGCACTTCCACAGTTGACCTACAGACCGGCTAACCGGAAACACGTCAGACGGCGACAAAAAAAAAAAAAAAAAGAACTCCGCATAACGGTGCAGAAGTACTTTAAAAGATTAGATCTTCTCTGTCTATGTAGGCCATTAATCTTCTTTTTGAACCCATCACTAAACCGTCTTTGAAGATTCTGATCGCGTATTTCAGTAGATACGCCGCCCCTTCTTAACGCAGAAGAAACAACGAAAAGAACATAGTTAGGATAAAGAAGATAAAAATAACAATATATAAATATCGTATAACAAGAAAATATCAGCCCTGGAGTCGAAGCCTTTTGAGCTTTTCTGCGTCGTGCGTTCTGAAAACGTTTTTACGGCATTGAAAGCACGGCTTTTCTTCGTCTTCCTCGGATGAACACTCTCAGCGAGAAGTCACCTAGCGAAAAAGAAGTTAAATCAAGCGCATTTCATCCTCCATCTTGTTTTCCTATGTTTGTCTTCGCCGCATAAGCTGGGAATCAGTCAATAAGTGAAGTACCCTAGAATCGCCCAAGCCGTTTTGTTAGGATATATTTCTGAAAGAACGAAATCGGCTTCTTTCGAGGCGACCGTGTTTCAAAATAACATTTATTCCTCGGAAAATGGCAGGAAAACCAGACAAATTTTTGTTGACGTACTTCCACGTAATCCCACGTTCATGAAACTGTTGTGCAAATATTTGCGATGATATTATAAATGGACTACATCAAATGGTCTATATTTCTTGGGAACTTTAAGAGTACGTAAAGAAAAAGCAAATCTCACTACAAGAGAAGGAAGAAAGATTGCAAGATCAAAATGCGAGCAGCGAACTCAAAAAGTGTATTCGTGAAAATATAATATATATATTTTATATATAAAAGTACAATAATAAGATGTGGACGACAGATTACAGGAAAGTTAACAAAAACTAATTTATTTAATGGGCAATTTAACACATAGATTATAACATGATATAAAACTTTGCTATGAAACCCTTGTACCTCTTTTGTCCTGACGAACACAGTGCTACTTTCGAAACGTCGACCGTTCTTTTAAACGTTTCATAGCACATTATAATCTATGTGTTAAATTACCCATTAAATAAATTAGTTTTTGTTAAGTTTCCAGTAATCTGTCGTCCCACGTCTTATTATTTTACTTTTATTCAACTTCGCAGCCATCTGATATATTTACCTCTTTAACCTATTATATATATATATATATATATATATATAATAGGTTATATATATATATATAATATATATAATATGTATATATATATATATATATATATATATAATATATATGGGATATATGGGATATAATATATATAATATATATATATATATATATATGAGATTTTAATAATTTTGCGTTGCATCGACAAGGTTCCTAACAGAATTTGCACCGAATATCGCTCTGATAGTTCTACCACTCATTATTCTAGATCTCACATCCCGGGTTGTGAGGCTTCTGCGTAAACTGGGCGCACTACAGTAGACAAATAAGATCAAAAACGCTCACAGGATCTTCATTACAGGATCTGCCACGCCTATAGCTGTCTCCGAGAGTTTCGAAGACGATTTTGAAGACAAGGAACGGCATGAACAGAATGCTTTACAGAACGTGGACAGGGAAGAGTACAAAGAGTGAATGAAAGCCACTGCATTATCCCGTCAAGCGCAGCTGCGCGCATCCCGTGCAGTAGATGCTCTGTCCCAGTTCTTTCTTTCCTATAGAGGACGGACTGCGTGTAAGCTTATTATATTTTTGAGAATTTTGAAATGTGTAATTGAACTGGTTGGACGACCATGATACAATTTCAGGTCGTCGTGGGATTTGAAAAGTCCCAGCTTTGAACAGAACGCTGAAAAGTAGTTCAGTCTGTTGGTGAGCGGAGTGCTCAAGTTGAGGAGTTCTGTATCGAATGACGGAGAAGAAAGACCAGCCGACTTTTTCAACGCCTGTACAAGCTCGTTCTCGCAACATCTTTGTTCTTATGGTTGTTTAATTTCTTTGGAGCTTCGCATTCCCCTCTTCCAAATTTTCAAAACGCACTTACGCTTCTCTCCTAGGCTGCTTGCAAGTCGTCTGGTTGAACATCATTCAATCATAAAAATTAAAAAAAACTATGTATATATAGTTTTTTTTTTAAATTCCGCGTTAGCCCGTGAAGCAACAGTGGCTATGAGCGGCGTGAAGAAGTGGACAGATGGAAAGAGGACAGTTGGAAGGAGTGGGGGGACAGTACGAGATTAGTATGCGTCCTTGGCCGACTTCAGGGGGAACTGTGCCGACATGAAAGGATAGAAAGTCTTCGGAAAACCCAGGGAATACCTCAGACAGCACAGCCGGTGATAGGATTCGAACTCGTGTCACATCCCAGTCTCGGCGTGGAAAGCGATCATCTTAACCATTATGCCGCGGGAGCTGGTATACACATAGCTAGGGTCATTTTTATTGTATGCTGCCTACTATGGCAGCAGACAATAAACATTGAGTAGAGGGCTACGTAGGACGTCTATGGTGAACTCGTGTGGAGAGGATTGTGATTACTGAAAAAAATTAGGACGGTATTTCACAACAAACAAGATGTTTTCTTCTGCTGCTTCCTCCCTTCGGTTATATTCCTGGAGGACGCAGGTTTACTCGATTATTTTGTTAGTGTGTGTGTGTGTGTGGGTGTGGCTAGTTGGAGTATAAGCACGTCAAGCCAGTTTTGCTTGGACGTTATAATGCGCTCGAGAATCAGAGCAGGAAGAAAAAAAGCATTCGAAAGAAGCAGCTGTGCGATGAAAGAAGGAAATCACTGAAAAGGTTAGCCAGCTGCAGGATTCGAACCCACATCTTCTGAATTACCGGTCCAGGGCTCTATCAATTGAGCTAAGCTAACACGCCTCCCCGGTGACTCCCCAGAAGATGTAGGTTTGAATTCTGCAGCTGGCTAACTTTTTCAGTGAATTCCTTCCTTCATCGTTAATTTCTTTCTTAGGCACTTGAGGCTTTTACGTGTTTGTCTTTCTCCGTGTTCCAGCCTCAGAACATCAATTCCCATCGTGTTATGCAGCTGTGATTATTGATATGAATGATCACTGAAATGACAATGGAATAATTTTTTTTATCTTGAAATTTTGACTAAGCAACTTAACTCAAATCCGTAGCAAGCTGTGATCGGTATCTCATGTTTTTCATTCTCGTAGTTACACGCGATTATTTTTTTGTTAACTGTATGGTGTAGCGTGTCGTTAGTACCTGGCGCTAAGACCGGACGCGTGGCCGGCAGAGGTATCACGCCGCCAAGCGATTGACGCCGGGTGCGAGAAAATAGGTGCAATGTCGCGAACCCAGCTTCAAGGCGTGGCGGTGCTGGCGTCTCTTCGGGCCACGTGATCGCCCATTACGGTTAAGTGTGGCGACGGCTTTACATGCTCAGAAAAATCTGCGCTTCCGACACCGAAACACACCTTATCCTCATGCCGCGTCGCGTCTTGACGTCGGCACCTACGTGTCGTGTCCTCTCCTTGCTTGGTACTTTACTGGAACTTCTCTAAACGATAACGAGGCCCAGCTGTCAACGATTTAAGCTTCAGCCACGGAAACGTTCCGTTTCGCCGGATCCATTTAACACGATAAGAGCGACTTCCGGTGCTGAGCTTCCGCTTCCCGTGTCCTTTTCTGAAAATCACCTCTCTGAGTGCGTACAGTGTGCAGTTCCAACTGGCTCCAATGCACCCGTTCCAGTTTATCTGTGGCCCAATCAGGAGCACCTTCCTGTCAACCTGTACGAAGAGGCCGGTGTTGCCACGGCTACTGCCACGTGAAGCTCCCAGATTATATGCAAGAACGCTCGAGGTCTCTGTACGCAGGACGAATGAAATGTTTAGAAAGGAGAAACGGTATTTAGTGATATGCGCAGTGATACAGCGCAATCTTGGGAAAAAGAAAAACGAAATTGGACGTATAAAAATAGTAACGTCGGCGGCACATTGCAATGCGGCGAACTAGGATGCGCAGAACACGATCGTAAAATAATGTGAGTGTGACGCATGGTGCACTGCAGCACTGCAGAGCTAAGCAGGCAAAGCACGCTTTACAGGAAGGTACAGCATTTCTAACGTTCCGCATAACAACTCAGGAAAGTGCAGAAGACAGCAAGCGTCCGGAACAGTAATGATATGCAGGAAATCAAACAGTGCATATCCGCATAATCTTCTAAAATTTCCAGTAGCCCGACGTGTTCACATGGGAGGATCCTGACATCGCCTCCGTGTTCTTCTCAGAATCTTTAGCATCAGCTTCGAAAGGTGGAAAATGACTAAGAGACGCGCAGAATTTAGTTGTAGGCGTCATGCGTTCGCGCACATAGTACCTACACATAAAGTCGGGTTTTTCTCATTTTTCATTTTATGTCATGTCGCCCTTTCTCTATTATTGGGACTCCTAAGAACGTGTAGAGCAATGTACCGTTAACACCTCGCGATATAGGCAACAACATTTCATCTAGTGTAATGCAACATTTCGTCGGAGTAATGTGAAAACGGCGTCCATTATCCATCCGATCCAGAGCTGGCAAGGATTGTGACGTGAAGATGAAGAAGGAACAAAGCGCAGGCTAGCTGGAGTGTAAGGAATAAGGAACACTCCGAAACAATGAGGCGGAGAAGACGGTACAACGAATTGCGAGACACAGCACACTCAGCACAGAGGCAGTACCGTTAACACGAACACAGAAGACATTGCACAACGGAACATTAGCATTTGCTCCTCCGCCCATAATCCCGCTTTGCATGCGGATCACCGTCACCGTCATTGTGTCACAACCCTCGCAAAGCCACCGCTGCAAAAAGCAATTATGGTGACGGATGACTCCAACGTGGTGCACGAGGATGCTGACAAGGCGATGTCAGCACCACTGATTGATTGTGTCTGGCATTGAAATGTAACAAGTCTACGGGTATGGCGTACACGGTGGGTAATTCAATAGCCACGTGTCGTTTCTCTCTTGGCTTCTCCAGTTTTCTGTTTGTGATCGGTTGCAGAACGCTTAACTTGCCCCAAATAATGGCTAGGCTGTGATTACTTGTACGAGGCAGAATCGCATCACCCCTATAATAACCGGAGGAGGGAGATTTACCCGCAAGGCGATTCGGTGCATACCTATTGGCATGCACATGCGGTACATGTCTCAGGGACTGCGTAAGATTTCTACTAGCCGGAGTACTTTGAAGCTGGTAGCAACGTTTTACTTCACACGCATTGCTACTGCCCCCTGCCGCAGTCGAACCCGCGATCTTGAGCCGCATCGAGCTGACGAGACCGGCGTGTATCCCCCTAAAGCTTAAATACATCTTACCTGCATTGCACATGTACTTTCTTCATTGTTGCAAATTGTACACGGCGCATAAGCGGCTCAATCCGAAGGCGTATGACTCCACGGTCTCCGCCTGCAACGTGAAACAAACATGGTGCATGTACCTGTAGAGAGTATGCTCTAGGGAACTGGTAATAGTAGCCGTTAGTGACAACCGTGCATTTGTTTTCACGCTTCGTACTCCTATCCCAAAATATTTGAGATGCACATGGCATCTCTTAGATGAGAAGAACTGGAATTGAAACTCGAAAGATTGTATTGCGCGAACAGGAAACAATAATCATTTTGCTATCTGTGCTTCCCAGATAATTACAACGACTTCTTACAGGTATTTCTCACACGTGTGCTAGTGCTTGGCATTCTTGCTAAAAGGAAAACTCGCCCTGTGATATGGAGGCTAAGAAGCTTCGAAGTCTTTCGGCGCACAGAATTCCACCCAAGAACTGCAAAATACCAATATTGACTATTGCTACATTTTCGATGGGCCTGTAAAATAGGGTGGAATGTAAAAACGCCCGAAAGACTGACCACTCACACAGGTTCTTACCAATATGAAATAGAAGGTTACCATCGTCACGTCTGGATCACGAAGAGCAGCAAAATCATGACAGCATGCTCGACGAAATCTGGAACGACTGCAGGCAATGACTCTGACGTCATCGTGAAGATGGACCTGTCGCGTTGCCAGGTCATCTCGACAGAGCGCCATATGGCATCCGGCGCGGAAATTTGTGAGAGTCTGTGTCTGGCTAATGCCTTCGAGGGTTGGATGACATGATTTCTGCCGTAACTCTTTGGTAATCGACGTAAATTGGCCGAGGCAGACCACAACCATGAACGACACAGACAAGTAAGCCTCAGGATTCCTGACGTCAGCCCCTCATCTCCCCGAGCTGTTTGAATTCGGTCATAATTACTCGTGTAGTGTTCGACGTCATTCTTGGGATTCATGTACCGACAGGAGGATTCCTAAAAGTAAAAATCCATCTTCATAACACCTCTTCCAGCGGCTGCGCGAATGTCTGGGTCAGTGCTCCTTTCGTAAGCGATAAAAAGGTGATAGATGCATCTGTACGGCAGACCTCTTAGACAGCTATCCTTGTCCATGAGGTCGATGTACATGTTCATTATTGCCGCGATTTGACCAGGCTCACAACGTATCACGCTGCCTAGGACGTAGCTGGACGCCCGCGAAGGATTCAACTTGTGCAGGAGCTTTAAGACGTTCAGACACGTTTTCTGTTCCTCTTCCGATGCATAATCGAGCAAGTCGACAAGGCGAGAAATCACTCCCTCCAGAGAAGAGAGTTTGACCTTTTTCCAGTGTCTCTTAATCACGGACGCCGTCGCCTCTAGTGCAGACAAAGCTACGTTTGATGATTCGTTTAAAAAGAAGCGTCTTAAGGTATCCAGACAGTTGTTGATGTCGTGCACGTTAAGAAGAACCTTCGGTCGGCGCTTGATGTAGTTCAGAACGATGACGGTCGCTTCCTCTGACAAGGGAGCACTGGCAAGGAGCTTCGAGATCAAATGTTTCGTCCGGCGCTTCGCAAAGCACTCTTGACAGAATGATGTATTTTGTCTACCTGTGCCTGTGGTACGAAAGAACTGTACCGTTGCCTCCTGGCATCGCTGCCATAGCGACCTACCTCGAGTCTCTCTAGATGCTTTTTCACCGACCTGCGTCGCCGTGAAGGCGGCATTCCACGCTTCCTTCTCTAGCGAATCCGATGACGGCGCCGGGGAAGCTGTTGACGCAGATATCCTGCTCACTTTAGAGCTAAGTGCACTTTCCATGCCTGACCTTCGAGACGTGGAGTTGGATATCTTCGTCTTTGAACTAACCTTCTTCTTCCTCATCTTTAAAGTTACTTTGTTACTTTAGAGTGCTCCTTGCGACATACGTGTCTAAAATCTTCAATCAACAGCTGAACCGTCCGAATTGGTTTTACCGCCTTCGAGGCAGCTGAACCAATATTAGAGAGGTTTTAGGGCATTTTACGCTCTGGCCTTTGCGCACGTAAGGAATAGCTCTTGGCGTTTCCGCGCACGTGCAAACCAAAAAGAGAGCTCCGCGCATTGCGCAGAACTACCACGTTATTCCTTACGTACGCAAAGGCGGTAGCGTAGGATGCACTAAAACTTACTATTGTGTTCGAACTTGAGCCGTATGCCACACCATTCTATTGGTCAGGAGAAAAAAGAAATTCTCGCAACACCTGGAGATTTCAGATAAGATAGACCACGAGGTGTCGATTGCAGACAAATATGTCGCAAGCAGTGGGAAGAATTCAACCTCTCCCTAGTATTTTTCTTCATCAACATCAACATCAACTTTTACAATACTGACCCTACCTTAAAGGGGTTGTGATCTGGGTTATTACATCACGCACTCATTCTACTGCGCACTAGCATACTGAAGGAACAAGAATCTTTCTACTACGTGTCGTACTTGGAAAGATATAAACCCTTGAACACACGCACACGTGAAACTCTAACATCAGACCGGGCCATTTCCATTGGTAGCCGTAAGCACGTGACCACTCTCGCGCTGCCTCAGTGGCTGAGACGCCTGGCGCGACATCAGAGCCTCGCATAAGTCGCTCCCGTGGCTCAGTGGTTAGCGTGCTAGCCATGTCACATCGAGACTGGGAGGTACCCCGGTTCGAATCCCGGTGCCGGCTGTGCTGTCTGGGGTTTTTCCTGGGTTTTCCTCAGACGCTTTCAGACATATGTCGGCACAGTTCCCCTAGAAGTCGGCCCAGGACGCACATTTCCCCAGGGCGTCAGTCGTGACGTTGCCCACATACGTGAGGCCGACAACGGCAAGCCCTACCACCACCATCACATCACATCACATCGCATAAGTTTCGGTATTCGCGTTTCCGGTTCTCTACTCTTCTATTACCCTCTATGCCGCAAACACTTTGAATGTACTCGTAACGTTTACATCGATGCAAGCAATCGACAGCCCCCCATCAACTATGATTGAAATAAATTAAATCAATCAAACTTCAGACGGAGTGTCGCAACCCCTTTAGCATCTCAAGTTACATTGAGAGCATGGTAACGCTACGTACACATTGAAACATTTACATTTTAACGAAAAAACAAAACCAAAAACGTAGCCCGTTTACATCACCAGAACCTCTTTACTTCGTGAGACTGTCTGAGCAGCGAGAGCCCTTCGCCTGATATCACTTCGCAGACGCCTGCGGTGCGATAAATTTTCCTCTCTAGTTGTCGTCGCTGTTCGGGGGGAAATCATTTATCAGTGCAATGTCCGAGCGGAAGTGTATTGCGGTTCTGTATTCCGAACCGCACATGTTCCTTCCTGAACACATCCGTCGGACAAGTCAGGAGATTTACAGCTCACGAGTAATATCAACTTGTCGTTCCGGAGCACTTGATATGAACGGTACTGTCCACGCAGTAAAAGGGAAGACACGGAGGGTCGTGACACGGATACCGTTGAGCGATTGTTCAGCCGTTTTGTAAGATGATTTAGAGCCTAGCCTGCGTGTGTTTGCATTGTCTCGCATTTAGAACAATGGTATTCGAAGCTGTCACGCATGTAAGGTGCAATCGATATCGCAGCGTCGGTTTGAATCATTGGCCTTTTATGCTGGGAATGTCAGAATAGCTCACTTTAGCGCCCCCAAAAAATAATTAACGTGAACATGATTGTGACAGATAGTCAATGGCAGTGGAATGAGTGATATATGGCGCACATAAGCCACCGTAAGTTGTTTCCGTGCACACCTCAGAAGCTTCCGTTGAAAAAGCAGGGCGTAAAGGGGCATCGATGGCTGCTTTCTCGTTGTGATGAGTGAAGTTCAAATAGATTAGTAAAGCGCTCGTGATATGCTGATGAGTGATCTCAGTGAGTGAGGGAATCTCAGAAGCTAATTACCCTTGCCAAGAAAATTAGCCATGGCTGCACATGCTGCGAGACTTCCTCGGTATTACGTTGCCTGGAAAAAGAAAAAAAAATATCGCACTGATTTACAGTAATTTCAGTAGCCTACTGGAACTGGTACATGCTGCACGGGCTACAAGGGACCCTTATGACAGCTACGCTGGCTGAGGTACACTCCCCAGGCTGCACAGCCCGTCGGGTACATTATACGGTAAAGCAATGGGGCAGACGGCTTCCAACCGGCCGATAGCCGATAGCGCCCGACAGTGTCGCAATCGTGTGGGAAAGCATCGCAGGAGGTAGAGCACGAAAGAACATAAAATCGTTCGCCGACGTTGCCCTGATCATTTGCCGATATTCAGTCATGTGACCGACGAGCAGCAGCGACGCATCTTCTTTCCTCATCGCTGAGAAATAATGCCGACTACGTTAAATTACGGCTCTCGACTACCGCGCTGTGGAGCATTCTTTGCAAGACTGCAAGGTAATCTTTGCCGCTCTTTATAAAGGCAATCCATTCACGCTGCGAGCCACCGAGGTCTTTGTTCCCTATACTAGAGTCTGTAAAGAACCGGTAATCCTTCTCACGGGGCTGTCCCACTCTGTACAAATCATGCCCTATAGCTATGCTCTAAGGGGATGAAATATGGAGGTCACGTCAAGTCACTTTATTACTGGGCGGATTAATCGTGAGTCCCGTCTTCTGATAGACGCAGCTCCGTTTGCATATCGACCGAACAACCTCCTTCGCATCATGATGCTTACTTTTTTCTACATTGAATTTTTCTATGTTGTCAGAGACTAATGTTCCTTTATCGTCCAGCAGCATCTGCTTCCGTGGTCGTAAAAAAGCTTTCAAGCAATAAAATACGTTATATGTGTTTTATGAAATGTACTTTATGCAAAATGTTATATGTTTATACTTCTTTGTCTACATATTCGAGGCTCGTATAAGACTGGTAGTGTAAGCGAGCTGTTTACATTTTTCCAGCTATAACCGCAGTTGTTCAGAAATTACTCTAAGTATAATGTGTGCTAATAAGACTCACCCTTAAAAGAAGCAAAAAGATAAGTCATAAAAAATGACGCTTATTTAAGCTCAACCTATAATTACGCGAAACTACGCGTAATTTTGTAACCGTGCTGCTAACAGTTGCGTCCGTGCCGGGCTGCAGAAAACTTGCCAAGGAATAAAAGATAGTGTAGCTTTTCCTCGCTAGGGCACCTGAAGCATTAGACCAATGTCGGCTCATTCTTGGCAGCCAGCATAACGTCACTGGTCACGTGGGGGGGGGGGGGCAGCATACGTCACGAGGTCCTCTCGTTCTGCGATGCGCTCTTTTCACGAGGGGAAGAATTTTTCGAAGGTGTGCGGAGCGGAGCCCTGGCGCTCGCTCTGTAGTGCAACTATGCTCATCGTTCTTTCGCAGGAACTCATTTTATCCGTTGGAGAACACTCCGCACCAAAAAACAAAAAAACAAAAACTCATTTTGGGGCTCATTTCAGTGCTCCTTCAATTACATCGTGTACCTAAATTTGCACGCAACCGTCCACTCCATTTCCCTGCAGGTGATTCACTGACAACACATGCGCGTTGATTAAAGGAAAACGCTCACATGCGGGCAGAGACGATACCACCCCGTTATTTCGCGAGTGGAACACGATGCAGGTTTGGTAGCGATGACGATGAACCAGCGCATCGAAATTCTCGTCTCAAACTAAGGGACCCCTATTTGCTCTTCCAGGCTTAGTCATTTCCTGTTTCACGAAGCGCTGCCTATGTGATGGTGTGTGTCTTTGGACGACAGGGACCTTGTGGACGAAGGTGCAGCAATACCTTTTTTAAATCTTTCCATGTAGAAGGACTGTGTTAAAACTGAAAATGACATAAAAGCAGAACTGCTAATAACTGCAGCAAAATAAACGTGTGAGCACGCGCATTTCGTGATATACGAGAAGAAGGACATTTGCATTTGGCGCACAAGTACAAGGTGTTCATAGGCGTGAGGCACAGCCTCCACGCTTATACTCTTCGACGCTCTGAACATTGCGTTAGCGCCATCCAATAAACACGTCCACAGTGCAGGACACGTGATAATCTCTCCATTTATTATCGAGCGGCCGAACTCTTGAGGCAGATAATCCTCGTTAAAAACAACGTAATATTACACAAATTAATCAATGCCTTTTCACGCAGGCATACGCGCAGACTAACAGCTATTAATGCGAACGATAAATAAATTCAGTATCCGCAGGTTTTCACACGAGGAGCGAAATTAATTCACTCTTTCGCCCTCATAGAGACGATAACTCCTGGGCATGAGTCCGGAGGGCTTGGAGATAACCCTCGATTAATGACAGCGGAGACCGTTTTATTCGACCTCGCCTGGTGCACGGAGGCATCAATCAAGGTCTGACCCGTTCAACGCGCGTATCTTCCCAAAATCTTCTCCCTTGTTATAATCAGAATAATTGGCTTTCTGACATTGACAGCCTCCGAGATCTTTCGAACATGTTGTTTACTAGGCGACACAATGTGACCCAGTGTCGGTGGTGATGTAATGCTGCGCTCCCAAACGCAGCGACGCAGAATCAACATCGCGCACAATCGTGATTGGGCAGAGATTGCGATCGCCTCTCCGGTGTGGACAAAGTGAGTCTCGGCGACAGAGACGAACAACGCGGAGACATGTCCCCTGTTCGCGAACGGGATTACTCCCTTCATGAAGGGCTGGCGCATGCGCAGTGATTCCCTTTCTCCCTCGCCTAATCGGAAGTCGCCTTTCCGGTTCCGCGCTGGCAAGTGGGCGGCGACCCGCACAAAAAAAAAAATAAAAAGCAAAAATACACACCAACAACGGGGACACTTGTCCCCTGTTCGCGAACGGGATTACTCGCTTCATGGAGGTTGGCGCATGCGCAGTGACTGCCTTTCTCCCTTGCCTACTCGGAATTCGTCCTTCCGGTTCCGCGCTGGCAGGCTGGCAGCGACCCGCCAAAAAAAAAAAAAACGCCGGCACTCGCCGACATAACTGAAATGGCATATGCTGTAATGTGAATTTCATAGCAATGCGACTGCTTTCCGCCATCTTTAGTCAGGCACTGTCTCATGCCCGCACCGCCTAATCCGCAATCTGTCAAACCTAACCTGACCTAACCTAACTGAAAACCGCTTACCTGACCTAACCCAAGGCTTATATTTTTCGCAAGATCATAGATCCGAAGCCGTTAGGCTATGCGTGGCCGTGTTTTTTCCTGCTGTAGATGTGCTCCAGATGGTGTTGTTGAAATGCACATATAAAACGTTGTAGAGCGCACAATATTATAATTCTTATATCTTTAGACTCAGTGTATGGTCTTCTTTCGCTTCCACGCATTATTTCACTTTTAAAAGCCAATCAAAACCAATATTTAAAAGCCACCAGTCCCAGTACTATAGTACAGCGTGAATTTCATTCATGCAGATATCCTACCTGAACCAATGTTTCCTTTTGATTTGGAACTTCAGTATGTATTGTGCAAAGCTCTGGCCAGACGTCATCGAATGAAAACCTGGATCGCGAACGTGAAGTGCGGACGACGCATACGTATCCCGCGGGATTGCGGCGACAAGGATTTCGCGCCGATCCAGACTGTATGCGACAGTGCGTTTGGTGAGCGGTACTTTCTAAGAATCATGGGAAAAGGGTCGACTTCCGTGTCTACGCTAGTAGACAACGCACACTATGAGCGCTGGAGATGGACGTACCTGGCTCTAGAAACATCTTTAGAAAGCGGTAAAGCGCGACTGTCAGAACCTGACTAATAGACTGTGTTTTTCTGTGTGTATACATAAACTAATTTACCGACGCTAAGCACGCACTTTTAATGTAACATTGAGTATAACGGCTGCAACGAGCAAACTTCTTGCCTGTGTGAGCAGCCATTTTCAGTTGCAGCTGGAAAAAAAAAATGTTAAAATCAAAATGTCTAAAATCTTGTTTTTTGGATGTTGTGAGTTTCATATTCTTCCATACATTCATACGTACGTAGGAGAAGTACGCAGCATTATTGTCGCTGTGCCAATACCTGGCTTTGTAGTCATGAAGGGAATAGTCAGTCCTTTATAACAGCTCATCAGCCACCCATACTACTTCGGAAGCGACTGGGAAACCAATTTTAAACACGCAGCGATCACAAAGCACCTTGCCTATCGGAACCTGTGAGGCGCTTGACATGGAAGCGAGAACACCGATGTCATTTCCGCACGAAATAACACCGACTAACCTTTCCATGTAGCCACAGTAAACGACGAAGCTCGCATCATCTTGGCATGGTCCTCGTGCAGGCTGCTTCGATCCACTGTCCCCACCGTGTATCCACTGCAGTGACCATCCGTCTACGACCAAGCACCCGACGTATCAGCACGTCCAAGCATCATGTCTGAAGCGTCAGAATTTTCGGTAAGCCTGTTGCAGTAAGCACGTCACGGGTCGTCCCTGGAAGTGGCGCTAGAAACTTCCACCTGAAATATACGTAGAAGCTCCTGAGATAGAGAAACAAAACATAAATTTGCCATATTTCCGGGTTGAAACATAACGTAACCATTCTGCAACAGAGTTTGGTTGAAAATTACTTCAGATGACGTGTCGAATTTTCTGCAGCTCACCGCCCTATCTTTTTCGAACAACGGTTTTGGTGCGACTTTCCGTGGATGTTACCGTGACTATACACACAGAAAAAGAACCGTACTTCGAGATTGTTCGAGAGTTCTTTGAAGTGCAAGAATCTTTCTCTGAACCTTTCCTATCTTCGAGAACGAAAGAATGGCTAAGGATGTTCTGGCGTCCTACTCTTGAAGAACCTTTTAAACGCATAGTAGACGAACAATTCGAATAACTTTAAAAGGTTCTTTGGGCGTAGTTCCGTATCGAGGACCACTAGTTTTTAAAAATCTGTGAAAGCATTTGGGAAGTAAACATTGCATAGAAGTGATAGGTCATATAATGGATCTAAAAATTTTAGAAAAGTAAAATTCTGTGAACTAGAGCACTTTTTATATGCATTTCAAGAACCCCATCTGATGCACTTCTAGCGCAGGAGAAACACGGGAATGCTAAGCCTAACGGATTCGAAACTTGCAATCTTGCAAAAGGTAGTGTCCTTAAATTGGGATAAATCACCTCACTCTAGTGAGGTTAGGTCAGTTTGGGTTAGACAGATTGGGGGGGGGGGGAGGCGTCCGGGGGCGTCCCCCCTCCCCCGGCACGCATTAGATGTTGCGGGCGTGGAGGCTGTGCCTCGGGGTAGATCGGAAAGTCCTCAGTAAAGATGGCAGATCGCATTCAAGAAACTGTCGATAAAATTTAATTTTTCTACGTTTCACGCAACGGCGCATTCCTCTTTAATTTCGTTACTAATTAGTTCCTCGTTTACGTAAAAGCGTTTCATTTTTGTTTTTATTCTGTTTTCTTTAAAAAACGCCGTTGCCCCCGATACGGAACTACATCCTGTTCCTTCTCGAACGGTTACTTTTTTCTCTGTGTAGCAAGCGCTTGGTTGGCCCGAAGAAAATGATGTACGTGTTCGCGCAGTGCGCATTGAGCTGAGACGCGAAGCTGTTTCATTACAAAAATTAGAACGAGGAAAGCGACACTTCGGAAATACATATGCGTTGCTTTCATGGTTCCACTCGGCGTGTTAGCGCGACTTAAATATAATTTTATGTTTCCGCACTCTTAGGACTTCGATGATAAAGAACAAGGTATCGAAAGGAAGCACAAGCTTGTTGCGCTGGCATTCTTCGTTTTGGCGTTCGTGGTGATTGCATCTTCCGTCGCCGTAATAATACTGCACCCGAAGGACGAAACGCCTTCTCCTCCACCTGATGATGGCGATGGGGCTGATGAAGAAAGTATGTTCAGGATACCCCCGGGAGGCGATATCATAAGAAGCAGGACGAGTCCGAAACCGGCTAAGACATGTGATACTGACGACTGCAACTACATGAGATGGCTCATCGAGATGTCTGTTGACACAAAGAAAGACCCCTGCGCCAATTTTTACACATATGTCTGCACGGGGGCCATCGAGCACATGAGGAATATCGGTAAAGGTCAAGGGAGCATGCTGTCCGCAATTCAGTGGAATAACAGCGGCGCCATTGAAGCTTGGATGAAGAACAGTCCTGTTCCGAGCAAACACCAAAGCGGATTTCAGAAAGTGGCCAAACTCTTTCAATCGTGCACGAAAGATCCGGACTCAAGTAAACAAGCGATCGTAGACACCCTGAGAAATTTACGTATGATCATCGATGGAACGTTAGATTTTGATCCGCTAGATGTACAAGTGTACCTTTTGCTCCTAGGGATCCCTATAATCTTTGAGATGTCCCCATTTGCTATACGGCACAGGAACGAAATTATCTTCAAATTGTGCGCGTCTACGGACTTCGCTTCGTTTCGCGCAAATTCGCTTCGCAGCGCAGCGCTAAGGAAGAGGGTTTACGAAAAAGTGTCAAGATGGGTATTCGGAGACTTAGGCTTCAATGATACAATCAAAGATCGTATCCTGCTGGCCGAAGAGGAAGCACACCGAGCCTCGAGGAACCAAACGAACGACGACACGACCTATGAATTTGACATGTCCCGCATCGATCAATTTTCCGGAGGAGATCAGGCACTGGTACAGCGTTGGAGCGGAAGCCTGGGCAGATGGTTCCCGTCGATATTTCCTGGCAACTATAGGCTTTTAATGACACTGACTGACGTTCATCTATTCATTCACCTATTTGGAAGCGAACCTTTGATAAGTACAGGAGACTTTCAGACATTCTTTGCATGGAGGATGACATGGTTCCTTTACAACGCATCTGGTAAGAACATCGAACACAAAAGCGAGGCTTACAAATCCCTCAGATGCTCGGACCACGTCTTGAGGTTGCTAAACACTGTTGCACCAGTCAAGGTCATGCTAGGGAAAGTCGACCAATCAAGAATCGCCGCCGTCAAAGAGATGGCAGAAGTCATACGCTCCGAAATAACGGTATCGTTTAGGATTTCGAGGTGGCTGGACCCCGCCACTCGCAGTGCCGCCTTGCGAAAGATATCTCAGGTGATTCAACATGTAGGTTACCCTCTGGGATTTTCATCAGAGGATGCAGTTGAGACATACCTGAAGCCAGTTCCCGACATGACCGACAGCTACATTTCAAACATGATGAAAATGACCTCCCTAAAACAGTCGACTTTATACGATATGTTAAGAAGGAAAGGCAACTTCGACTGGTTCGTGCAGTATCAGATGGCAGCATCTGTACCGGTCTATTCCGGCAACGCAGTGTATTCGGCAACATTGAACGAGATTTTTATTGCGCCCGGCATAATGGGACGGCCGATATTCACCTACGGTGGGCCGCCGGAAGTGAACTACGGCGCTTTGGGCAACATAGTGGCGCACGAATTCATGCACGGATTTGACGAATCTGGAAGGAATTACGACGGTGTGGGCAAAGCGGTCGACCTTTTCACGGAGGCTAGCAAGCAGGCATACGCTGACCTAGTGGGCTGTCATAATGTCAGCATCGAACGCGCCCCGAAGGCGAGGAGCTACAGCGATTACGCACGGGAGTACCTAGCGGACACGATGGCCACTGCTACCGTGCTGCGAGCGTTCAAGAAAGCATCTAGACGGGCTACCGTTACTCTTGGGACAGTGAAAGGATTTACAAGCGAGCAGCTGTTCTACGTGGCCCGGTGCCTGGTGTGGTGCGGAGTGCCGCAGACGTACAGATATCATCCCCCGTCTGATGAAAGGTGTAACGTTCCCCTTATGAGCTCCGAACACTTCGGTAAGGCATTTAATTGCCCTCTTGGATCGCCAATGAATCCGCCGAGAAAGTGCGTCTTCTGGTAGATCAGTAAAAAACTGTAGCGCAGTAAAAGCTGCTTAAATTTCTTGTGTGTGTTGTGTTGTGTTTTTTTTTTGTTCCTGAACTACAGTGCCGTTTTCTAAACACTAGGAATATCTGTACCGGAAGACACTTGTAGATTTGACTAGCCAACCATCAACTCGAATGATTACGTTATCTGCCATGATTTGTTGAAAACGGGAGGCGTACGCCCTTTTTTTTATTACACTTACGCTGTTCATAATTGTCAGAAAAATGGCGTACGCCTCCCACTTTCAACAAATCAGGGCAGATAACGATATCATTCCAGATGATGGTTGGCTAAGAGCGTGCTATGCGGTGAAGTTCATTTTTAAGAGAGTACGACGGTAACGTCGACCCTGAATGGCTATAGGATGTTTGTCTGCCGTAGAACTAAGTCTAAAAGCGTGGTGCCAAGCTTGAGACCCTGGAACCACATACATGAGCCACGTCGCTTTTTCGAAAGGCATCTTTCCATACTTGTGCGTTACATTTTCAACGAAATCACCTTCCCTGAGGAACGTCTTATACGTTCCAGCATAGCTTACCACCACGCCGTGTGCTCTGGAAAGGCTTATCCCGAAACGGATTGCCGTGGTGGTGTTTTATAGACATCGTCGTCGAACTACGTAAATAATTTATCATCCACGAACTCTCATTTTACAGCTAAAACAGAGTTCTCCTTCGCGGAACACTCAATGTGAAGCTGTCTGTTGGAGCCATACGTTACTGTCCCTCTCTCCTCTTTCCTTTTATCTTACTTCCTTGTTTTTTTTTTCTTTTTTTTTGCTTGTTGTGGAATTAACGCCCGTGTACGCATAAAGTGCCAGAAATCGTTCAAGCCATTTTGCTTCGGTTATCTTCCGATAGACATAATTCGTTTTTCCTAAGCCGGGCGTGAGTTCCGCAACATGAATTATTCATGGGGATTGGCGAGAGGAATAAAGGAAAGCGCGAGCTTCCTGATTACGAGGAACTCGAGCGTAAATTTTCGCGGCTCCAGGAATCGAACCAATTTGGCATATTAGCGTACAGTGACCGCGGTTGTGAAGAGAAATCCTCCGCCTCACTCGCAAAATAAGATTACACCTCGTGTTATGTATTGTCAATTTCTTGTCTATTGTGTTGCTAGGTGGACACTCGGTTTCTCAAACAGAGCAACACTGGCACGCCTCAAAATTTAATGAATCCAGTGTCCTATAAGGAATGCGTCACTGATTGATTGATTGATTTTTAGCCCGGCGCCGATCCTCGGCACAGTTGGCCCATGAAACACGATCATCCCCATAGAGATAGCACAATACCGCCATATGAGCAGGCACATAGCTCGGCAACAAAACGACGCTACCAAGTTAAGACTCAGTATATCGCATACGGGACTTCCTTCAGGGTCGACACGTACTTGAAGGAAATGCAAGGTAAAACTATAGTGATTAGTAGACATTCGCCTTCCCTTCAACTTTTCTCTCTTAAGGGTGTATGGCACGGTGGACGTGTAGCTCAACCACAACGGCAACGAACGGGAGAGTTTACAGAGAGCAGTAGAACGAACTTACGTTACTGGTTGAACTGTACTTAGTGTGCTTTTAATTTCTAAAATACCGCATGTACACAGACCACATGTTTCACTCGTTAATGAAATGCCTTTTTTAGGCACGTCGAATTTTTAGGACACCGAACCAAATAATTCTACATTCGATTCGATGCCCGAATCGAAATCGGAATTCTTATTCGAATTTCGAATCGTGTCGATGTTTCAGAACCGAATATACAATGAAATAGTCCGGGAACAGCACACGCAAGGTCGAACGCTTCCTTATATTTTGACCCGTATCAACATGTCGCGCACAAGTGTTATACATATGTGCTTATATCCGCACATACGGCATGTGTATCCAGCACGGTTACAAAAAATATTCCTTTTGTATTCGCTTCGGTTTTAAAATAATATAGAATTATCCGTACACGCTTACCAGTTTTGTAGGTACAGCCCTTTCTTCCGAATTTGTTCTAAATCCAATCTTCACAAGATCATTCAACATATAAAGAATACCATGCGACAACGGAAATATGAACTCCCCTACCACGACTCAACCTCCTCAGAAGGCATTAGAGCAAAACATAAAAGGCCAAAAGCCGAGTCTAATTCATTCCATTACGCTCCAGAAGAAGCGACGACTTTTGACGGCAGCGTATACAGCTTGGTGGTGCAACGGCATAGATTGAAAAAGGGCACGAACGAGAAGAAAATAAAACGAGCTCAATGTCAGACGCCTAGAAGTTTGAGACATCCATTCACAAAGCAGACAGACGTCAGACGCGGGATCACGCGGCAAGCGGCCATTCTGCTCCTTCATGGAATGTATGACAGAGGTTTCAGTGTCTCCTAATGCTACTTTAATGCTGTTGCAAGGATATACAAGGACAGGTTCACGGTCGCTTCACTTCCTAATGAACGTTTGATAGAAAGCAGCTGGCACCTTGCCATCTTTTTAACGTGTAGTGCATAGGGGTACGAGAAAAGTTTGGCTGACTTGAAAACTTTTGCTCTATCGTAACGCTATCGAGATGCATCTTTAAATTAGTAGCAGTAAGTTCTCTCAGCTTTGTGGCCGCTAGAGCTATGATGATGTATTAAACTTCTACACAATTAATCGGTATAGCCAAACATATAGCGTGTTCCTGTAACATGCACCATTGATTAAAAAGCGAATGAAATTAACTGAATGTTGTTAGCAGTCATGCATCGCAGTCGCCAGTATATTTTCATTGCTCTCAACTAATTAATTAGGTAGTACTGACTAGCGAACGTCTAAAATGGTGGTTTAAGGGAGGATAACGTCAGAATGCTGTATTCGGCGTGTGCGCCGAAATAGATCTTGCTTCACTGCATAACTCACTAGCGCTGCAGGCAAAGCACGATTTACGGCCACCTAAATGGCTGCAGGTGGTAACGTACCGAAACGGAGCTATTCACTGGCCGCGAATCGGAAGGTGTTGTGACAGTTAACACGTGTTCTTCTGAGGATTATGTGCATCGTTACTAACTTGTGATCGAATTCCAGCAGCCAATGGGTTAATAAGTGATTGCAAACATAGAAGCTGTCATTCAAAGCTACATCTTGGTAAAACATCGAGAAAAAATGCTAAATTTATTTAAAAAAAATGTGTAATACGTACTAATCCTTTTTGGGACTGAAAAATAACCTAATTACGAAGGGGCTTATTACTTCATTACCCGCTTCACCACCGCAATGGGGTAGAGTATCGCCCCTGGCGATGAAGCTCCACATTCATCATCTCGCAATAAAGTAGGGGTTTTTGGACTAAATGAACTGCATGGATAAGGCTATCAGGAATTTGTGAACTGTCTGCGGCACTGGGGAATAAATTTCATGTGCAGGGATTGAAACGGAAATTAATTGCACTCTAGGGTATAGATGTGATCACTCCCAAACTCACTTAATTTTTCTTAGATTGTGTCAATAAATGTTGAAATGAAGTGTGATAAGCAGGTAAGAAATAACAGAGTAGGAGAGAGTTAGGGGTCACTGTTGTCACTACGCCGGTGCCCAAACAAAGCCATAAGCCAAAGGCGCGCATCTATCATGAGGCAGGGTGGATGTTTGTAACCCGGGAAGCAATAACGTCACTGAACGTGACCCTCATATTTCATCCCCATATAACATTGCTAAAGAAAATTTGCCTCCAATGGAGCTATGATGCGTCAGCGTTGAGGCCCGCTTTCCCGTCTCCCCCTGCCCGTCCATCGCTCAGCTGTAATGCGGTTGTAACACAAAGAACTTTTGCGTCTGGTTCAGTGCTAAATGCATAGTTTGTAAAGAGTCTTTAACCGTTACAGAGTTATCGCTCATATTAGTGACCTCATGTATCATACTGGGATAACAGCATGTGCTATTTGACTACCTTTTCCGTTTTCGTTATTTACTGGACACCACTTTGTAATGACACGTACTCACGTGTAAGTCGACTACAATTTCCTTTCTCTTCCTTCCGATTATGAGCAAAGTATCCCATAGTTCGGCCTGAAGTGCCTGGCTTCGTCGGTAGTTTACGCACAGGACAAAGCACCGTGCTACAGGTACAGAGCAGCAAGTTAAGGTACCCGTTAAGTAGATTGAAAATTTATCTGCATCGCTTCATGCTTTAGTGTTTCATGATGACAAAGAGTAGGAAAGAAATTATTTTTTTGGTTTCATTCCCTTGAGCTTGAGCAATTGGTAGGGACAGGAACAGAAAACGCAAATAGACAGGACTTGACTTTTGATGTTCCTGTCCCTACCACCTACTCAAGCCCAAGGAAACGATACCATGAGCATCGCTACACTAGCCTACTTGCGTTTTAACTCTTTGTTCAAATAAATTATGTTTTGAAAGTTTTAGTGAGGCTCTGGTAGGCAATTTGCGTGCTAATCAAGAAGTACTGATAGTTTGCTAACTTGACTGGGTATTACTCATAAAGAGAAGCAAAGTGGCTCCTGATGTCCACGTAGCACCAAGCAGTCAACCTGCATACATGTTTCTTTCCAGATAAAGCTTTTGATGTTACCCTATTGGTAGAGTGTGCCGCAATGAGGTCGGTCGCTGCACATAAAACGCACCAGCACGTAATTGGGATTCCGAGCGCACTTTACGATTGTGTCACTGCAAAGATAGCGAAGTACCCATCACGGGCCACACCCTATACCAAGCCAAGTGCCATCCTACCGACAGAGTCCATCAAAGGCCAGTACATTCGTGAGTGTGCATCCGCATAAAAAGGTCTGCTTGAACCTCATTGATGAAGCCGCTGCCCGTAACCTATTCGTGCGAGTGTTCTCAACCTGAGACAAGATATAGTGCACGAGAAGAGCAAGAGCATGCGACAAAACAAGAACATCTCGCCGGCACTTAAAAAGGGGCTTATAAGGGTCAATAAAAGTAAAAATCTTGGTGGTTGAAATGAAAGAAGAAAAAATACTCATGTGGCGCAGCTGGTGGCATCCAAGGAGGAATTTAGAAAGTTTCCAATATTAATGCGGCACACATTGGCGTGTTCGATCCTTTGATTTATATCGGTTCTCTGGTGGAGGGGGTATGGAGTCTATTGTGTATGTGTGCTTGGTAATGCTAACTTTAGGAACACGTCTTACCGTGGCGTAAAACTGTATTGATTATTCGACAATGATTTATGTACAGTATGAAGCTATGACACAGATGCATAACATCAACACAGGCAACGTACGCCGGAATTTTTATACCCAGATATAAGAAAATAACATCTATGGTACGGAATATTTGGGCCCTCCTGCAAGCGAGTCCCGCCGTATGATAAACGAGCCCTTACGATTTTCCTTC
The DNA here is from genome assembly GCF_037126465.1 of Ornithodoros turicata. NCBI lineage: Eukaryota > Metazoa > Arthropoda > Arachnida > Ixodida > Argasidae > Ornithodoros > Ornithodoros turicata. Next base: position 35,842,784 of record NC_088208.1, on the reverse strand, counting down.
TATTCCCCATGCGGACCAAATCACGTGTGCATCATCCATTTCATTTTCATACTATATTCTCCAGCTTTGAAAAATGAACACTAAGTGATACATTGAAATAAACTCTCTCGAGGCAATTAATCATATTATACGGAAGCTCTATGCAAAGTTGTTATAAATAAGAAGGGGGTTAAGCGGGGGGCTTAAAAAAAAGGTTTCGAAATTGTAATTATAGGTCCCGCGCATACATGAAGAAAAACTGATGGGTCCAAAGAGAAAAATGGCAACGATATTTCTTAGACATTTCCAGCTGTATACACACATGTCGTGGTCTAAATTTTTGTGCATACAGTTCTTTGCACTGTGTACTTGAGAACCGCTGGTATTTTTTAGCTTGATGCGAATCATTCATCTTGCGCTTTTTGTAAACAAGAAGATTTATAGCCTCATCCTACCCGGAAGCTCGAGCTCACATGCAGGTCAACGAAAGCGGTTCACAGGGGATTCCTTCTTCTTTTTTTATTCTAAATTTCTATTACGGCCTGTGAAATTTTCCGCCTATTAATTGATGGTTATGCTGTAGAAGCAGCTGGACTTCAGGGTTTTCTAGCTCGTTTCGGCGAATTTCTACGACAACAGGTCTATATCTCATCGAACAAGGTCACGTGAAATTAGGCGTCATCAAAATGCAGCGTCATTGTTACTAGGCAGTGTTCATTACTCCCATATGTACGTGAATTGCACCAGTTATTTCTCAATGTGTGGTTAAACGGGTTGCGACGCTCAGTCTCTTAGTCTCCCTAAGCCGGATGAAAGTAAAATACTGTTACCTGCATCTGAACCTGCGTTCGAAGTTACAGCCCACGTGCGTCTCATCTTGAAATGTTGCCGCCTATTTTGGAGAAGGGAACAATGAGATATCTCCACGGGTATTAGGGGAAAGAGGGAACTGGGGAGCTGCGCAAAGAACCGACCCACTTGCGTAGCGCATAGACGCTCGGAAAATCAATATCACCAATGCCCAGACTCATACCGAAACACATTTATGATTTACTGCCCACCACAGGAGGTACTGTAAACAAGGTGTTCCATAACGACTGTTCAATCCTCGTACATTGTGTGTCTAACTGGCGCCAACATCACCAGTACACTGGAAATGAAGCCTCTTTCTACTCCACAGCTGGAGCCGTCTTCTAGGCCTAGTCCTGCTTTTTCAAACAATCCCAACACATTCCCACTACGCTTCGTACATAGATTTTGACGCTATAATACACACTCTGGTGGATGTGCCGCAATCGGTCAGAAACAAAGATAGCAGTATGACACGTGAACAAATTTGATGAAGATACATCGACACATTCACAAATGTAAAGCAACTGTGCTACGTCGCCATTGCAACGAATTTCATACGCCATACGACCTGCACACGTCCATGGTGATGGGGACTCTTCACACGCGAGTTTTCGAAACGCCACAACGCAGAATTGGGACTATTTTAAAGAACCCGGAAGTCGTTCGGTTGCACAATAAACTGCAGATAAATAAAAAGGGGCAATAAATAGGCAACATAAGGCGAGGCTCGTGCACCACTTCGAGATTGCCCGCGCGTCTAGGAGGTTTTTTTTGTTATGCTTCTTTTCGTCGACGAAATAGTGGACGAAGCTGCGCGTGTTTACGTACGTATACGTACCTCGAGGGAACGCGTATGTTTCCTTCCAGCTCATAAAATACTATCTGAGGCAGCACTTTGGGAGAATATGCAACTTTATAAAGCTGGTCGCAGGATGCATGCTCAGCTATGGGCACGTTTGACGTTTTCGAGGGACGAAGGTTCGTAAATTTCGAAGCACCAGTCAATAATCCAGAACTGCAAAGGCAGGCCAGCTGGTGTGACTCTTCCATTGGCCAGGCTGTAGACGCTCTACAAGGAAAGGACTTTGCTGCTTGCTTCATTGCAAAAGCGCAGTGGTGTTGCTCCCAATATTCATTTTGGAGCAACTTTTTGGTGCATCGAAATGTGCATTTTGTTGCACTTTGAGGCACTGAAATATTCGTTTTGGAGCACTTTGGAACACCCATTTCGGAGTGCTTCGGTAGCAGTACTGCCAAGCCTTTGCTTTGCTTCGCGTAGCCTGAAACGTCGCCATTTTCCTTCTAGCGGGCATATGCGTTGGGCTGCTTGGTAATCGTCGTGCGGATTGATTAATTGATTGATTGATTGATTGGAGAATTAGCCTAAGGCCAGCACTGATTGCACTATTTTTTTATTGTTTATTATAGATTATATTTTTATTTTATGATTTTTTAGGATTTAAGATTTGTAATAATTTATTTAAGACTATATTTTTAAAATTCCGCATTAACACCGCGATGCAACAGCGGCTATCTGTGGCGTACGGACGTGACAGACAGATGGAGAGAGGACATCAGGAAGGAGTTAGAGACAGGGGGTTAGTATGCCACCCGGGCCGACTTCAGGGGGAACTGTGCCGACATTCGTCTAGGAAAGTCTTCGGAACCCATGGAAAACCTAGGACTGCACAGCCGATGGTAGGATTCGAACCCGTGTCACCTCCCAGTCTCGGCGTTGAAAGCGATCATCCTAACCACTATGCCACGGGAACGCATCATATACCATAGGCGGCTACACGTTGCTATCCGAGGCAAGATGACGCAGATTCTGGGATTGCCTAGGCAAAGGGTGATTGCGAAGAAGATACAAACCCAGAGCCAGGAGAACTAGATGCACACGGTCTCAAAAGGTTGATTGGTTGCGTTCACTGACGGCATGCTTCTGTTTTCTAGATGATAAATATTGATTTTTTCTGTCCACCCACATTAGAGATGAAGATATCGCGTCCACTTCATCAGAGGCAAGAAGCAATCGCTTGCGTTCTTTGCGGTGGCGGAAGACATGACAGGTAATACATACTCCGCTAGTGCACGCTCAAATAACAATATATACTTTCTCCATGAAGGAGGACAACAAAATCCTAGGCGAAGGGCAAAAAGGAAAATACCTTTAAGTATATCTTGGAATTCATTTCGAATTCCTAATTTTCGCGAGAGCTATAGCGTAGAGGACCTTCTAGAAAATAAAAGGTCGCAAACAATATGAAGTGGATTTTAAAAGCAGCTTCTGGACAGTCAGCTCTCACACGTGGAGCCCTTTGCCCAGGGCTGCCTTTCACGCACCATGATGATACCTATATCTGAAACTTATGCATGTAGAAAACTGTAAAACCGAACCCGGAAAAATTGCTGCGGGTGTTTGCGTTTTCCGCAACCTGGAACGTGATTGCGGTGGGTGCTTGCTGCTGTTTGCTCTGACACTCTGCGAGATGAATGGTATTGCAATGCAAGGGAATGAAGTCAGGCTGAAATCAAATCCTCGAAAGTAATGGGCCAAATGTACATTGGTGTTCTGCGTGTGATAAGGTTTTTGGCAGGATATGGTTCGGTGCCCATACAACAACTGCCAATAAATGTATAACTCACTTAATCAGTGGGTCCTTTGTCGGAGATGGCAGTGTTGAACTGTTACACAATAACAGTTCAACAACTTTTGTGTGAACACGAAAAAACACTTCTTGTCCTTTTATTTTTCTGGGAAGCCTGTGTTGAAGCTTGGAAGTGTATATTCCCGATTAACTGCATAGACTCTTTCTTTTTTCTCTGAAGTCATGGCTTCTTGATTCATGCAATCATGCATATAACACAAACGGGTTACCACTAGAACAATGGGCAGGTGGATAACTCTGGAAATAATAACAGTTTGCACCTGAAAATGAAGCACCTGCACACTTTGCACCTGCGTAAATGAAAATTACTCCATCTGTTTCATTTCATATCCATGAGTACGCAGTGAAGTGGCCATGCTTCGTAACATAGTATCTATAACGCACTTGCGAAGTACTTTGTCAAGTACTTTCGACAGTTTGGACGGGTACATTTGGTATTGTGTTCATCAGCGACTGCTCTCTTCACCCAACTGTGTACTCTCTCTTGCACCCAACCCCGAACAAACAACATCGCGCTTTAGCCAAAGTGAAAGTCTATGTCATTCTTTAACTACCTGCTCCACATGAAGTGTATTGTCTGCATTACCTTCGATCAATGAGAAACTCCCGGTAACTGCAAATTCTCCGTGGTGCCACCAGCTGTGTCGGCTCAGGGTACCTGCAACAGTCTGTCAGAATTCATTTGTTAAGAAGTGTGTGCATGTGTCAAAGACAGCAGTTACCGACAGCTGACAAGATAGGACCACATATTATTTTCTATTACTTACTATAGTTCTAGCCCAAAAACGTTATCACAAGTCTTCACGGCAGAGATGAGTATCCTTGAAGCCATGAAGCAGGAATATGATGCGGCGAGACACAACATACAATAGGAGAGTTTTGTTATCAACCACTCTGTGTGACTACTGCATTCATGGTTGCCTCATAGCATTCAAATCAAAATTACCATATTAATTCTCTTTTTTAGTCACCGTGTCTTTAGTACATGCACAAATGAATATGTTCACACAGTCATGAAACCCCACTGTCTCTCTTCTGAAACTGCACGAAACCGCGAACAAAACAACCGCAACGAAAGTAGTTCAGTCCGACATCCTGCCTGCAGCATGGTATTCAAACACAGTCGCTTGCGAAGTGAACAAATGACCACCTTACAATGAGCAGCAAAGGGCAGTAACGATTCGCTGAAAGAAACTTACAAGCAGTCAATGGCAGGATGAAGCAATGGAGAAAATCATGCAACGCAATAATAGTCACAATCATGCTAATGGCTGGCTGGCTTTCAAAAAGTAATCTACAGTCCTAACAACAAATACACCACGACACCACTGCCGCAGCTCCGCCAGTAGTCCGTTTTGGTGTAGATGTTCCGTTGTGCTGTGGATGAAAGTCCCGACTGTCTCTGTGATGGAGATGAGAGCCTGTTTCCACCTTGTCTGGTCCGCTGGTCCGGGGCAGCAACGATTGGCTGAAAGAAACTTACAAGCAGCCAATGGCAAGATGAAGCAATGAAGAAAATCATGCAACACAATAATAGTCACAATCATGCTAATGGCTGGCTGGCTTTCAAAAAGTAATCTACAGTCCTAACAACAAATACACCACGACACCACTGCCGCAGCTCCGCCAGTAGTCTGTTTTGGTGTAGATGTTCCGTTGTGCTGTGGATGAAAGTCCCGACTGTCTCTGTGATGGAGATGAGAGCCTGTTTCCACCTTGTCTTGTCCACTGGTCCGGGGCAGCAACGATTGGCTGGAAGAAACTTACAAGCAGCCAATGGCAAGATGAAGCAATGGAGAAAATCATGCAACACAATATTAGTCACAATCATGCTAATGGCTGGCTGGCATTCAAAACGTAATCTACAGTCCTAACAACAAATGCACCACGACACCACTGCCGCAGCTCCGCCAGTAGTCTGTTTTGGTGTAGATGTTCCGTTGTGCTGTGGATGAAAGTCCCGACTGTCTCTCTGATGGAGATGAGAGTCTGTTTCCACCTTGTCTTGTCCACTGGTCGGGGCAGCAACGATTGGCTGAAAGAAACTTACAAGCAGCCAATGGCAAGATGAAGCAATGGAGAAAATCATGCAACACAATAATAGTCACATTCATGCTAATGGCTGGCTGGCTTTCAAAAAGTAATCCACAGTCCTAACAACAAATACACCACGACACCAGTGCCGCAGCTCCGCCAGTAGTCTGTTTTGGTGTAGATGTTCCGTTGTGCTGTGGATGAAAGTCCCGACTGTCTCTCTGATGGAGATGAGAGTCTGTTTCCACCTTGTCTTGTCCACTGGTCCGGGGCAGCAACGATTGGCTGGAAGAAACTTACAAGCAGTCAATGGCAGGATGAAGCAATGGAGAAAATCATGCAACACAATAATAGTCACAATCATGCTAATGGCTGGCTGGCTTTCAAAAAGTAATCTACAGTCCTAACAACAAATGCACCACGACACCACTGCCGCAGCTCCGCCAGTAGTCTGTTTTGGTGTAGATGTTCCGTTGTGCTGTGGATGAAAGTCCCGACTGTCTCTCTGATGGAGATGAGAGTCTGTTTCCACCTTGTCTTGTCCACTGGTCGGGGCAGCAACGATTGGCTGAAAGAAACTTACAAGCAGCCAATGGCAAGATGAAGCAATGGAGAAAATCATGCAACACAATAATAGTCACAATCATGCTAATGGCTGGCTGGCTTTCAAAAAGTAATCCACAGTCCTAACAACAAATACACCACGACACCAGTGCCGCAGCTCCGCCAGTAGTCTGTTTTGGTGTAGATGTTCCGTTGTGCTGTGGATGAAAGTCCCGACTGTCTCTCTGATGGAGATGAGAGTCTGTTTCCACCTTGTCTTGTCCACTGGTCCGGGGCAGCAACGATTGGCTGGAAGAAACTTACAAGCAGTCAATGGCAGGATGAAGCAATGGAGAAAATCATGCAACACAATAATAGTCACAATCATGCTAATGGCTGGCTGGCTTTCAAAAAGTAATCTACAGTCCTAACAACAAATACACCACGACACCAGTGCCGCAGCTCCGCCAGTAGTCTGTTTTGGTGTAGATGTTCCGTTGTGCTGTGGATGAAAGTCCCGACTGTCTCTGTGATGGAGATGAGAGCCTGTTTCCACCTTGTCTTGTCCACTGGTCCGGGGCAGCAACGATTGGCTGAAAGAAACTTACAAGCAGCCAATGGCAAGATGAAGCAATGGAGAAAATCATGCAACACAATATTAGTCACAATCATGCTAATGGCTGGCCGGCATTCAAAACGTAATCTACAGTCCTAACAACAAATACACCACGACACCACTGCCGCAGCTCCGCCAGTAGTCTGTTTTGGTGTAGATGTTCCGTTGTGCTGTGGATGAAAGTCCCGACTGTCTCTCTGATGGAGATGAGAGTCTGTTTCCACCTTGTCTTGTCCACTGGTCCGGGGCAGCAACGATTGGCTGGAAGAAACTTACAAGCAGTCAATGGCAGGATGAAGCAATGGAGAAAACCATGCAACACAATAATAGTCACAATCATGCTAATGGCTGGCTGGCTTTCAAAAAGTAATCTACAGTCCTAACAACAAATACACCACGACACCAGTGCCGCAGCTCCGCCAGTAGTCTGTTTTGGTGTAGATGTTCCGTTGTGCTGTGGATGAAAGTCCCGACTGTCTCTCTGATGGAGATGAGAGTCTGTTTCCACCTTGTCTTGTCCACTTGTCCGGGGCAGCAACGATTGGCTGGAAGAAACTTACAAGCAGTCAATGGCAGGATGAAGCAATGGAGAAAATCACGCAACACAATAATAGTCACAATCATGCTAATGGCTGGCTGGCTTTCAAAAAATAATCTACAGTCCTAACAACAAATACACCACGACACCAGTGCCGCAGGTCCGCCAGTAGTCTGTTTTGGTGTAGATGTTCCGTTGTGCTGTGGATGAAAGTCCCGACTGTCTCTCTAATGGAGATGAGAGTCTGTTTCCACCTTGTCTTGTCCACTGGTCCGGGGCAGCAACGATTGGCTGGAAGAAACTTACAAGCAGTCAATGGCAGGATGAAGCAATGGAGAAAATCATGCAACACAATAATAGTCACAATCATGCTAATGGCTGGCTGGCTTTCAAAAAGTAATCTACAGTCCTAACAACAAATACACCACGACACCAGTGCCGCAGCTCCGCCAGTAGTCTGTTTTGGTGTAGATGTTCCGTTGTGCTGTGGATGAAAGTCCCGACTGTCTCTCTGATGGAGATGAGAGTCTGTTTCCACCTTGTCTTGTCCACTTGTCCGGGGCAGCAACGATTGGCTGGAAGAAACTTACAAGCAGTCAATGGCAGGATGAAGCAATGGAGAAAATCACGCAACACAATAATAGTCACAATCATGCTAATGGCTGGCTGGCTTTCAAAAAATAATCTACAGTCCTAACAACAAATACACCACGACACCAGTGCCGCAGGTCCGCCAGTAGTCCGTTTTGGTGTAGATGTTCCGTTGTGCTGTGGATGAAAGTCCCGACTGTCTCTGTGATGGAGATGAGAGTCTGTTTCCACCTTGTCTTCTCCACTGGTCCGCGGCAGCAACGATTCGCTGAAAGAAACTTACAAGCAGTCAATGGCAGGATGAAGCAATGGAGAAAATCACGCAACACAATAATAGTCACAATCATGCTAATGGCTGGCTGGCTTTCAAAAAATAATCTACAGTCCTAACAACAAATACACCACGACACCAGTGCCGCAGCTCCGCCAGTAGTCCGTTTTGGTGTAGATGTTCCGTTGTGCTGTGGATGAAAGTCCCGACTGTCTCTGTGATGGAGATGAGAGTCTGTTTCCACCTTGTCTTCTCCACTGGTCCGCGGCAGCAACGATTCGCTGAAAGAAACTTACAAGCAGTCAATGGCAGGATGAAGCAATGGAGAAAATCACGCAACACAATAATAGTCACAATCATGCTAATGGCTGGCTGGCTTTCAAAAAATAATCTACAGTCCTAACAACAAATACACCACGACACCAGTGCCGCAGCTCCGCCAGTAGTCCGTTTTGGTGTAGATGTTCCGTTGTGCTGTGGATGAAAGTCCCGACTGTCTCTGTGATGGAGATGACAGTCTGTTTCCACCTTGTCTTCTCCACTGGTCCGCGGCAGCAACGATTCGCTGAAAGAAACTTACAAGCAGTCAATGGCAGGATGAAGCAATGGAGAAAATCACGCAACACAATAATAGTCACAATCATGCTAATGGCTGGCTGGCTTTCAAAAAATAATCTACAGTCCTAACAACAAATACACCACGACACCAGTGCCGCAGCTCCGCCAGTAGTCCGTTTTGGTGTAGATGTTCCGTTGTGCTGTGGATGAAAGTCCCGACTGTCTCTGTGATGGAGATGACAGTCTGTTTCCACCTTGTCTTCTCCACTGGTCCGCGGCAGCAACGATTCGCTGAAAGAAACTTACAAGCAGTCAATGGCAGGATGAAGCAATGGAGAAAATCACGCAACACAATAATAGTCACAATCATGCTAATGGCTGGCTGGCTTTCAAAAAATAATCTACAGTCCTAACAACAAATACACCACGACACCAGTGCCGCAGCTCCGCCAGTAGTCCGTTTTGGTGTAGATGTTCCGTTGTGCTGTGGATGAAAGTCCCGACTGTCTCTGTGATGGAGATGAGAGTCTGTTTCCACCTTGTCTTGTCCACCGGTCCGCGGCAGCAACGATTCGCTGAAAGAAACTTACAAGCAGTCAATGGCAGGATGAAGCAATGGAGAAAATCACGCAACACAATAATAGGCACAATCATGCTAATGGCTGGCTGGCTTTCAAAAAATAATCTACAGTCCTAACAACAAATACACCACGACACCAGTGCCGCAGCTCCGCCAGTAGTCCGTTTTGGTGTAGATGTTCCGTTGTGCTGTGGATGAAAGTCCCGACTGTCTCTGTGATGGAGATGAGAGTCTGTTTCCACCTTGTCTTCTCCACTGGTCCGCGGCAGCAACGATTCGCTGAAAGAAACTTACAAGCAGTCAATGGCAGGATGAAGCAATGGAGAAAATCACGCAACACAATAATAGTCACAATCATGCTAATGGCTGGCTGGCTTTCAAAAAATAATCTACAGTCCTAACAACAAATACACCACGACACCAGTGCCGCAGCTCCGCCAGTAGTCCGTTTTGGTGTAGATGTTCCGTTGTGCTGTGGATGAAAGTCCCGACTGTCTCTGTGATGGAGATGACAGTCTGTTTCCACCTTGTCTTCTCCACTGGTCCGCGGCAGCAACGATTCGCTGAAAGAAACTTACAAGCAGTCAATGGCAGGATGAAGCAATGGAGAAAATCACGCAACACAATAATAGTCACAATCATGCTAATGGCTGGCTGGCTTTCAAAAAATAATCTACAGTCCTAACAACAAATACACCACGACACCAGTGCCGCAGCTCCGCCAGTAGTCCGTTTTGGTGTAGATGTTCCGTTGTGCTGTGGATGAAAGTCCCGACTGTCTCTGTGATGGAGATGACAGTCTGTTTCCACCTTGTCTTCTCCACTGGTCCGCGGCAGCAACGATTCGCTGAAAGAAACTTACAAGCAGTCAATGGCAGGATGAAGCAATGGAGAAAATCACGCAACACAATAATAGTCACAATCATGCTAATGGCTGGCTGGCTTTCAAAAAATAATCTACAGTCCTAACAACAAATACACCACGACACCAGTGCCGCAGCTCCGCCAGTAGTCCGTTTTGGTGTAGATGTTCCGTTGTGCTGTGGATGAAAGTCCCGACTGTCTCTGTGATGGAGATGAGAGTCTGTTTCCACCTTGTCTTGTCCACCGGTCCGCGGCAGCAACGATTCGCTGAAAGAAACTTACAAGCAGTCAATGGCAGGATGAAGCAATGGAGAAAATCACGCAACACAATAATAGGCACAATCATGCTAATGGCTGGCTGGCTTTCAAAAAATAATCTACAGTCCTAACAACAAATACACCACGACACCAGTGCCGCAGCTCCGCCAGTAGTCCGTTTTGGTGTAGATGTTCCGTTGTGCTGTGGATGAAAGTCCCGACTGTCTCTGTGATGGAGATGAGAGTCTGTTTCCACCTTGTCTTCTCCACTGGTCCGCGGCAGCAACGATTCGCTGAAAGAAACTTACAAGCAGTCAATGGCAGGATGAAGCAATGGAGAAAATCACGCAACACAATAATAGTCACAATCATGCTAATGGCTGGCTGGCTTTCAAAAAATAATCTACAGTCCTAACAACAAATACACCACGACACCAGTGCCGCAGCTCCGCCAGTAGTCCGTTTTGGTGTAGATGTTCCGTTGTGCTGTGGATGAAAGTCCCGACTGTCTCTGTGATGGAGATGAGAGTCTGTTTCCACCTTGTCTTCTCCACTGGTCCGCGGCAGCAACGATTCGCTGAAAGAAACTTACAAGCAGTCAATGGCAGGATGAAGCAATGGAGAAAATCACGCAACACAATAATAGTCACAATCATGCTAATGGCTGGCTGGCTTTCAAAAAATAATCTACAGTCCTAACAACAAATACACCACGACACCAGTGCCGCAGCTCCGCCAGTAGTCCGTTTCGGTGTAGATGTTCCGTTGTGCTGTGGATGAAAGTCCCGACTGTCTCTGTGATGGAGATGAGAGTCTGTTTCCACCTTGTCATGTCCACTGGTCCTGGGCAGCAACGATTGGCTGAAAGAAACTTACAAGCAGTCAATGGCAGGATGAAGCAATGGAGAAAATCATGTAACACAACAATAGTCACAATCATGCTAATGGCTGGCTGGCTTTCAAAAAATATTCTACAGTCCTAACAACAAATACACCACGACACCACTGCCGCAGCTCCGCCAGTAGTCCGTTTTGGTGTAGATGTTCCGTTGTGCTGTGGATGAAAGTCCCGACTGTCTCTGTGATGGAGATGAGAGTCTGTTTCCACCTTGTCTTGTCCACCGGTCCGCGGCAGCAACGATTCGCTGAAAGAAACTTACAAGCAGTCAATGGCAGGATGAAGCAATGGAGAAAATCACGCAACACAATAATAGGCACAATCATGCTAATGGCTGGCTGGCTTTCAAAAAATAATCTACAGTCCTAACAACAAATACACCACGACACCAGTGCCGCAGCTCCGCCAGTAGTCCGTTTTGGTGTAGATGTTCCGTTGTGCTGTGGATGAAAGTCCCGACTGTCTCTGTGATGGAGATGAGAGTCTGTTTCCACCTTGTCTTCTCCACTGGTGCGCGGCAGCAACGATTCGCTGAAAGAAACTTACAAGCAGTCAATGGCAGTATGAAGCAATGGAGAAAATCACGCAACACAATAATAGTCACAATCATGCTAATGGCTGGCTGGCTTTCAAAAAATAATCTACAGTCCTAACAATAAATACACCACGACACCAGTGCCGCAGCTCCGCCAGTAGTCCGTTTTGGTGTAGATGTTCCGTTGTGCTGTGGATGAAAGTCCCGACTGTCTCTGTGATGGAGATGAGAGTCTGTTTCCACCTTGTCTTCTCCACTGGTCCGCGGCAGCAACGATTCGCTGAAAGAAACTTACAAGCAGTCAATGGCAGGATGAAGCAATGAAGAAAATCACGCAACACAATAATAGTCACAATTATGCTAATGGCTGGCTGGCTTTCAAAAAATAATCTACAGTCCCAACAACAAATACATCACGACACCAGTGCCGCAGCTCCGCCAGTAGTCCGTTTTGGTGTAGATGTTCCGTTGTGCTGTGGATGAAAGTCCCGACTGTCTCTGTGATGGAGATGAGAGTCTGTTTCCACCTTGTCTTCTCCACTGGTCCGCGGCAGCAACGATTCGCTGAAAGAAACTTACAAGCAGTCAATGGCAGGATGAAGCAATGGAGAAAATCACGCAACACAATAATAGTCACAATCATGCTAATGGCTGGATGGCTTTCAAAAAATAATCTACAGTCCTAACAACAAATACACCACGACACCAGTGCCGCAGGTCCGCAAGTAGTCCGTTTTGGTGTAGATGTTCCGTTGTGCTGTGGATGAAAGTCCCGACTGCCTCTGTGATGGAGATGAGAGACTGTTTCCACCTTGTCTTGTCCACTGGTCCGGGGCATCAACGATTCGCTGAAAGAAACTTACAAGCAGTCAATGGCAGGATGAAGCAATGGAGAAAATCATGTAACACAACAATAGTCACAATCATGCTAATGGCTGGCTGGCTTTCAAAAAATATTCTACAGTCCTAACAACAAATACACCACGACACCACTGCCGCAGCTCCGCCAGTAGTCCGTTTTGCTGTAGATGTTCCGTTGTGCTGTGGATGAAAGTCCCGACTGCCTCTGTGATGGAGATGAGAGTCTGTTTCCAGCTTGTCTTGTCCACTGGTCCGGGGCATCAACGATTCGCTGAAAGAAACTTACAAGCAGTCAATGGCAGGATGAAGCAATGGAGAAAATCATTCGACACAATAATAGTCACAATCATGCTAATGGCTGGCTGGCTTTCAAAAAGTAATCTACAGTCCCAACAACAAATACACCACGACACCACTGCCGCAGCTCCGCCAGTAGTCCGTTTTGCTGTAGATGTTCCGTTGTGCTGTGGATGAAAGTCCCGACTGTCTCTGTGATGGAGATGAGAGTCTGTTTCCACCTTGTCTTGTCCACTGGTCCGGGGCATCAACGATTCGCTGAAAGAAACTTACAAGCAGTCAATGGCAGGATGAAGCAATGGAGAAAATCATTCGACACAATAATAGTCACAATCATGCTAATGGCAGGCTGGCTTTCAAAAAGTAATCTACAGTCCCAACAACAAATACACCACGACACCAGTGCCGCAGCTCCGCCAGTAGTCCGTTTTGGTGTAGATGTTCCGTTGTGCTGTGGATGAAAGTCCCGACTGCCTCTGTGATGGAGATGAGAGTCTGTTTCCACCTTGTCTTGTCCACTGGTCCGGGGCATCAACGATTCGCTGAAAGAAACTTACAAGCAGTCAATGGCAGGATGAAGCAATGGAGAAAATCATTCGACACAATAATAGTCACAATCATGCTAATGGCTGGCTGGCTTTCAAAAAGTAATCTACAGTCCCAACAACAAAAACACCACGACACCAGTGCCGCAGCTCCGCCAGTAGTCCGTTTTGCTGTAGATGTTCCGTTGTGCTGTGGATGAAAGTCCCGACTGCCTCTGTGATGGAGATGAGAGTCTGTTTCCACCTTCTCTTGTCCACTGGTCCGAGGCATCAACGATTCGCTGAAAGAAACTTACAAGCAGTCAATGGCAGGATGAAGCAATGGAGAAAATCATTCGACACAATAATAGTCACAATCATGCTAATGGCTGGCTGGCTTTCAAAAAGTAATCTACAGTCCCAACAACAAATACACCACGACACCACTGCCGCAGCTCCGCCAGTAGTCCGTTTTGCTGTAGATGTTCCGTTGTGCTGTGGATGAAAGTCCCGACTGTCTCTGTGATGGAGATGAGAGTCTCTTTCCACCTTGTCTTGTCCACTGGTCCGGGGCACCAACGATTCGCTGAAAGAAACTTACAAGCAGTCAATGGCAGGATGAAGCAATGGAGAAAATCATTCAACACAATAATAGTCACAATCATGCTAATGGCTAGCTGGCTTTGAAAAAGTAATTTACAGTCCCAACAACAAATACACCACGACACCACTGCCGCAGCTCCGCCAGTAATCCGTTTTGGTGTAGATGTTCCGTTGTGCTGTGGATGAAAGTCCCGACTGTCTCTGTGATGGAGATGAGAGCCTGTTTCCACCTTGTCTTGTCCACTGGTCCGGGCCAGCAACGATTGGCTGAAAGAAACTTACAAGCAGTCAATGGCAGGACGATGCAATGGAGAAAATCGTGCAACACAATAACAGTCACGATCATGCTAATGGCTGGCTGGCTTTCAAGAAATAATCTACAGTCCTAACAACAAATACACCACGACAGCAGTGCCGCAGCTCCGCCAGTAGTCTGTTTTGGTGTAGATGTTCCGTTGTGCTGTGGATGAAAGTCCCGACTGTCTCTGTGATGGAGATGAGAGTCTGTTTCCACCTTGTCTTGTCCTCTGGTCATGGGCAGCAACGATTCGCTGAAAGAAACTTACAAGCAGTCAATGGCAGGACGAAGCAATGGAGAAAATCGTGGAACACAGTAACAGTCACAATCATGCTAATGGCTGGCTGGCTTTCAAAAAATAATCTACAGTCCTAACAACAAATACACCACGACGGCAGTGCCGCAGCTCCGCCAGTAGTCCGTTTTGGTGTAGATGTTCCGTTGTGCTGTGGATGAAAGTCCCGACTGTGTCTGTGATGGAGATGAGAGCCTGTTTCCACCTTGCCTTGTCCGCAGGTCCGGAGCAGCAATGATTCGCTGAAAGAAACTTACAAGCAGTCAATGGCAGGATGAAGCAATGGAGAACATCATGGAAAACAATATTAGTCACAATCATGCTAATGGCTGGCTGGCTTTCAAAAAGTAATCTACAGTCCCAACAACAAATACACCACGGCACCACTGCCGCAGCTCCGCCAGTAGTCCGTTTTGGTGTAGATGTTCCGTTGTGCTGTGGATGAAAGTCCCAACTGTCTCTGTGATGGAGATGAGAGTCTGTTTCCACCTTGTCTTGTCCTCTGGTCATGGGCAGGAACGATTCGATGAAAGAAACTTACAAGCAGTCAATGGCAGGACGAAGCAATGGCGAAAATCGTGCAACACAATAACAGTCACAATCATGCTAATGGCTGGCTGGCTTTCAAAAAGTAATCTACAGTCCCAACAACAAATACACCACGGCACCACTGCCGCAGCTCCGCCAGTAGTCCGTTTTGGTGTAGATGTTCCGTTGTGCTGTGGATGAAAGTCCCAACTGTCTCTGTGATGGAGATGAGAGCCTGTTTCCACCTTGTCTTGTCCTCTGGTCATGGGCAGCAACGATTCGATGAAAGAAACTTACAAGCAGTCAATGGCAGGACGAAGCAATGGAGAAAATCGTGCAACACAATAACAGTCACAATCATGCTAATGGCTGGCTGGCTTTCAAGAAATAATCTACAGTCCTAACAAAAAATACACCACGACAGCAGTGCCGCAGCTCCGCCAGTAGTCTGTTTTGGTGTAGATGTTCCGTTGTGCTGTGGATGAAAATCCCGACTATCTCTGTGATGGAGATGAGAGTCTGTTTCCACCTTGTCTTGTCCTCTGGTCATGGGCAGCAACGATTCGCTGAAAGAAACTTACAAGCAGTCAATGGCAGGACGAAGCAATGGAGAAAATCGTGCAACACAATAACAGTCACAATCATGATAATGGCTGGCTGGCTTTCAAAAAATGATCTACAGTCCTAACAACAAATACACCACGACGGCAGTGCCGCAGCTCCGCCAGTAGTCCGTTTTGGTGTAGATGCTCCGTTGTGCTGTGGATGAAAGTCCCGACTGTCTCTGTGATGGAGATGAGAGTCTGTTTCCACCTTGCCTTGTCCACAGGTCCGGAGCAGCAACGATTCGCTGAAAGAAACTTACAAGCAGTCAATGGCAGGATGAAGCAATGGAGAACATCATGGAAAACAATATTAGTCACAATCATGCTAATGGCTGGCTGGCTTTCAAAAAGTAATCTACAGTCCCAACAACAAATACACCACGGCACCACTGCCGCAGCTCCGCCAGCAGTCCGTTTTGGTGTAGATGTTCCGTTGTGCTGTGGATGAAAGTCCCGACTGTCTCTCTGATGGAGATGAGAGCCTGTTTCCACCTTGTCTTGTCCTCTGGTAATGGGCAGCAACGATTCGCTGAAAGAAACTTACAAGCAGTCAATGGCAGGATGAAGCAATGGAGAACATCATGGAAAACAATATTAGTCACAATCATGCTAATGGCTGGCTGGCTTTCAAAAAATGATCTACAGTCCTAACAACAAATACACCACGACGGCAGTGCCGCAGCTCCGCCAGTAGTCCGTTTTGGTGTAGATGTTCCGTTGTGCTGTGGATGAAAGTCCCGACTGTCTCTGTGATGGAGATGAGAGCCTGTTTCCACCTTGTCTTGTCCTGTGGTCATGGGCAGCAACGATTCGCTGAAAGAAACTTACAAGCAGTCAATGGCAGGACGAAGCAATGGAGAAAATCGTGCAACACAATAACAGTCACAATCATGCTAATGGCTGGCTGGCTTTCAAGAAATAATCTAGAGTCCTAACAACAAATACACCACGACAGCAGTGCCGCCGCTCCGCCAGTAGTCTGTTTTGGTGTAGATGTTCCGTTGTGCTGTGGATGAAAGTCCAGACTGTCTCTGTGATGGAGATGAGAGTCTGTTTCCACCTTGTCTGTTCCTCTGGTCATGGGCAGCAACGATTCGCTGAAAGAAACTTACAAGCAGTCAATGGCAGGACGAAGCAATGGAGAAAATCGTGCAACACAATAACAGTCACAATCATGCTAATGGCTGGCTGGCTTTCAAAAAATAATCTACAGTCCTAACAACAAATACACCACGACGGCAGTGCCGCAGCTCCGCCAGTAGTCCGTTTTGGTGTAGATGTTCCGTTGTGCTGTGGATGAAAGTCCCGACTGTCTCTGTGATGGAGATGAGAGTCTGTTTCCACCTTGCCTTGTCCACAGGTCCGGAGCAGCAACGATTCGCTGAAAGAAACTTACAAGCAGTCAATGGCAGGATGAAGCAATGGAGAACATCATGGAAAACAATATTAGTCACAATCATGCTAATGGCTGGCTGGCTTTCAAAAAGTAATCTACAGTCCCAACAACAAATACACCACGGCACCACTGCCGCAGCTCCGCCAGTAGTCCGTTTTGGTGTAGATGTTCCGTTGTGCTGTGGATGAAAGTCCCGACTGCCTCTGTGATGGAGATGAGAGCCTGTTTCCACCTTGTCTTGTCCTCTGGTCATGGGCAGCAACGATTCGCTGAAAGAAACTTACAAGCAGTCAATGGCAGGATGAAGCAATGGAGAACATCATGGAAAACAATATTAGTCACAGTCATGCTAATGGCTGGCTGGCTTTCAAAAAATGATCTACAGTCCTAACAACAAATACACCACGACGGCAGTGCCGCAGCTCCGCCAGTAGTCCGTTGTGCTGTGGATGAAAGTCCCGACTGTCTCTGCGATGGAGATGAGAGTCTGTTTCCACCTTGCCTTGTCCGCAGGTCCGGAGCAGCAACGATTCGCTGAAAGAAACTTACAAGCAGTCAATGGCAGGACGATGCAATGGAGAAAATCGTGCAACACAATAACAGTCACAATCATGCTAATGGCTGGCTGGCTTTCAAGAAATAATCTACAGTCCTAACAACAAATACACCACGACAGCAGTGCCGCAACTCCGCCAGTAGTCTGTTTTGGTGTAGATGTTCCGTTGTGCTGTGGATGAAAATCCCGACTATCTCTGTGATGGAGATGAGAGTCTGTTTCCACCTTGTCGTGTCCTCTGGTCATGGGCAGCAACGATTCGCTGAAAGAAACTTACAAGCAGTCAGGACAATGCAATGGAGAAAATCGTGCAACACAATAACAGTCACAATCATGCTAATGGCTGGCTGGCTTTCAAGAAATAATCTACAGTCCTAACAACAAATACACCACGACAGCAGTGCCGCAACTCCGCCAGTAGTCTGTTTTGGTGTAGATGTTCCGTTGTGCTGTGGATGAAAATCCCGACTATCTCTGTGATGGAGATGAGAGTCTGTTTCCACCTTGTCGTGTCCTCTGGTCATGGGCAGCAACGATTCGCTGAAAGAAACTTACAAGCAGTCAATGGCAGGACGATGCAATGGAGAAAATCGTGCAACACAATAACAGTCACAATCATGCTAATGGCTGGCTGGCTTTCAAGAAATAATCTACAGTCCTAACAACAAATACACCACGACAGCAGTGCCGCAACTCCGCCAGTAGTCTGTTTTGGTGTAGATGTTCCGTTGTGCTGTGGATGAAAATCCCGACTATCTCTGTGATGGAGATGAGAGTCTGTTTCCACCTTGTCTTGTCCACTGGTCATGGGCAGCAACGATTCGTTGAAAGAAACTTACAAGCAGTCAATGGCAGGACAATGCAATGGAGAAAATCGTGCAACACAATAACAGTCACAATCATGCTAATGGCTGGCTGGCTTTCAAGAAATAATCTACAGTCCTAACAACAAATACACCACGACAGCAGTGCCGCAACTCCGCCAGTAGTCTGTTTTGGTGTAGATGTTCCGTTGTGCTGTGGATGAAAATCCCGACTATCTCTGTGATGGAGATGAGAGTCTGTTTCCACCTTGTCGTGTCCTCTGGTCATGGGCAGCAACGATTCGCTGAAAGAAACTTACAAGCAGTCAATGGCAGGACGATGCAATGGAGAAAATCGTGCAACACAATAACAGTCACAATCATGCTAATGGCTGGCTGGCTTTCAAGAAATAATCTACAGTCCTAACAACAAATACACCACGACAGCAGTGCCGCAACTCCGCCAGTAGTCTGTTTTGGTGTAGATGTTCCGTTGTGCTGTGGATGAAAATCCCGACTATCTCTGTGATGGAGATGAGAGTCTGTTTCCACCTTGTCGTGTCCTCTGGTCATGGGCAGCAACGATTCGCTGAAAGAAACTTACAAGCAGTCAATAGCAGGACGATGCAATGGAGAAAATCGTGCAACACAATAACAGTCACAATCATGCTAATGGCTGGCTGGCTTTCAAGAAATAATCTACAGTCCTAACAACAAATACACTACGACAGCAGTGCCGCAGCTGCGCCAGTAGTCCGTTTTGGTGTAGATGTTCCGTTGTGCTGTGGATGAAAATCCCGACTATCTCTGTGATGGAGATGAGAGTCTGTTTCCACCTTGTCTTGTCCACTGGTCATGGGCAGCAACGATTCGCTGAAAGAAACTTACAAGCAGTCAATGGCAGGACGATGCAATGGAGAAAATCATTCGACACAATAACAGTCACAATCATGCTAATGGCTGGCTGGCTTTCAAAATGTAATCTACAGTCCCAACAACAAATACACCACGACAGCAGTGCCGCAGCTCCGCCAGTAGTCCGTTTTGGTGTAGATGTTCCGTTGTGCTGTGGATGAAAGTCCCGACTGCCTCTGTGATGGAGATGAGAGTCTGTTTCCACCTTGTCTTGTCCACTGGTCCGGGGCATCAACGATTCGCTGAAAGAAACTTACAAGCAGTCAATGGCAGGATGAAGCAATGGAGAAAATCATTCGACACAATAACAGTCACAATCATGCTAATGGCTGGCTGGCTTTCAAGAAATAATCTACAGTCCCAACAACAAATACACCCCGGCACCACTGCCGCAGCTCCGCCAGTAGTCCGTTTTGGTGTAGATGTTCCGTTGTGCTGTGGATGAAAATCCCGACTGTCTCTGTGATGGAGATGAGAGTCTGTTTCCACCTTGTCTTGTCCACTGGTCATGGGCAGCAACGATTCGCTGAAAGAAACTTACAAGCAGTCAATGGCAGGATGAAGCAATGGAGAAAATCATTCGACACAATAACAGTCACAATCATGCTAATGGCTGGCTGGCTTTCAAAATGTAATCTACAGTCCCAACAACAAATACACCACGACACCACTGCCGCAGCTCCGCCAGTAATCCGTTTTGGTGTAGATGTTCCGTTGTGCTGTGGATGAAAGTCCCGACTGTCTCTGTGATGGAGATGAGAGTCTGTTTCCACCTTGTCTTGTCCACTGGTCCGGGGCGCCAACGATTCGCTGAAAGAAACTTACAAGCAGTCAATGGCAGGATGAAGCAATGGAGAAAATCATTCAACACAATAATAGTCACAATCATGCTAATGGCTGGCTGGCTTTGAAAAAGTAATCTACAGTCCCAACAACAAATACACCACGACACCACTGCCGCAGCTCCGCCAGTAATCCGTTTTGGTGTAGATGTTCCGTTGTGCTGTGGATGAAAGTCCCGACTGTCTCTGTGATGGAGATGAGAGTCTGTTTCCACCTTGTCTTGTCCACTGGTCCGGGGCGCCAACGATTCGCTGAAAGAAACTTACAAGGAGTCAATGGCAGGATGAAGCAATGGAGAAAATCATTCAACACAATAATAGTCACAATCATGCTAATGGCTGGCTGGCTTTGAAAAAGTAATCTACAGTCCCAACAACAAATACACCACGACACCACTGCCGCAGCTCCGCCAGTAATCCGTTTTGGTGTAGATGTTCCGTTGTGCTGTGGATGAAAGTCCCGACTGTCTCTGTGATGGAGATGAGAGTCTGTTTCCACCTTGTCTTGTCCACTGGTCCGGGGCGCCAACGATTCGCTGAAAGAAACTTACAAGCAGTCAATGGCAGGATGAAGCAATGGAGAAAATCATTCAACACAATAATAGTCACAATCATGCTAATGGCTGGCTGGCTTTGAAAAAGTAATCTACAGTCCCAACAACAAATACACCACGACACCACTGCCGCAGCTCCGCCAGTAATCCGTTTTGGTGTAGATGTTCCGTTGTGCTGTGGATGAAAGTCCCGACTGTCTCTGTGATGGAGATGAGAGTCTGTTTCCACCTTGTCTTGTCCACTGGTCCGGGGCGCCAACGATTCGCTGAAAGAAACTTACAAGGAGTCAATGGCAGGATGAAGCAATGGAGAAAATCATTCAACACAATAATAGTCACAATCATGCTAATGGCTGGCTGGCTTTGAAAAAGTAATCTACAGTCCCAACAACAAATACACCACGACACCACTGCCGCAGCTCCGCCAGTAATCCGTTTTGGTGTAGATGTTCCGTTGTGCTGTGGATGAAAGTCCCGACTGTCTCTGTGATGGAGATGAGAGTCTGTTTCCACCTTGTCTTGTCCACTGGTCCGGGGCGCCAACGATTCGCTGAAAGAAACTTACAAGCAGTCAATGGCAGGATGAAGCAATGGAGAAAATCATTCAACACAATAATAGTCACAATCATGCTAATGGCTGGCTGGCTTTGAAAAAGTAATCTACAGTCCCAACAACAAATACACCACGACACCACTGCCGCAGCTCCGCCAGTAATCCGTTTTGGTGTAGATGTTCCGTTGTGCTGTGGATGAAAGTCCCGACTGTCTCTGTGATGGAGATGAGAGTCTGTTTCCACCTTGTCTTGTCCACTGGTCCGGGGCGCCAACGATTCGCTGAAAGAAACTTACAAGCAGTCAATGGCAGGATGAAGCAATGGAGAAAATCATTCAACACAATAATAGTCACAATCATGCTAATGGCTGGCTGGCTTTGAAAAAGTAATCTACAGTCCCAACAACAAATACACCACGACACCACTGCCGCAGCTCCGCCAGTAATCCGTTTTGGTGTAGATGTTCCGTTGTGCTGTGGATGAAAGTCCCGACTGTCTCTGTGATGGAGATGAGAGTCTGTTTCCACCTTGTCTTGTCCACTGGTCCGGGGCGCCAACGATTCGCTGAAAGAAACTTACAAGCAGTCAATGGCAGGATGAAGCAATGGAGAAAATCATTCAACACAATAATAGTCACAATCATGCTAATGGCTGGCTGGCTTTGAAAAAGTAATCTACAGTCCCAACAACAAATACACCACGACACCACTGCCGCAGCTCCGCCAGTAATCCGTTTTGGTGTAGATGTTCCGTTGTGCTGTGGATGAAAGTCCCGACTGTCTCTGTGATGGAGATGAGAGTCTGTTTCCACCTTGTCTTGTCCACCGGTCCGGGGCAGCAACGATTTGCCGAAAGAAACCTAATAGCAGTCTATGGCAAGGCTTACTAATGAAAAAATCATGCAAAATAATAACAGTCACATTCATGCACATGGCTGACTTGCTTGGTAAAAGTACTATACTGTGATAGCCACAAACACACCATGACACCGATGCGGTACCTCCGCTAGTAGCCCCCCATGAGGTAGATATTCCGTTCTTGCGTGGATGAAAGTCGTCGCTGCAATCGGTGATGAAGATCGGAGACAGCTTCCATCTTGTCAATGCTAGTGGTCCAGTTATAGCAACAATTTGCAGCTGTCTCAAACCAGTCAATGGCACGACACACCAATAAAAAAATAAAAAAAACATAAAAGCAACGTAATAACGGTGACGCTGATGCTCATGGCTGCTTAGATTTGTGAAAGGTTCTTATGGTAAGACCAAGAAAGATCACATCCGTACTGTGACTCGACGAGTAGCCGTGTCGGACGTAGATGTTCTTCGCTCGCCTGGATTGGAGTCATGACGTTTGCATGTGAAGTAAATAATTAATTACCACATTCAGCTCACATGTATGAAGTTTGCAGGAAGTGATGAAATCCTCTTCAGAAATACAAAATTTTGAAGTGTGCACTGACTCCAGCGAAACACAGCGCAAAAGCGACGAGGAAATTCGTATTTTGTTCGGCCTTTCATGTCGTCTGCGAAGAGAACCAAACGCTGGCAGACGACAGTCACGTGACGTAATTATGCACCGCCACAAGCAAAAATACGTTTCTGAAAACGTGAGCAAAGTTCCAGCAACATCTTAGTAGATAGTAGATAGTAGATAGTAAAAAATTAAACCAGTAGCATATACTCCGCAGTCAATTATAACTTTTGAAAGATATGGGCTTAGCGTCCACTAGCAGCTTGGAGCCAAGCTTTGTCGTCTGCTAATGTTCACAGCATAGATGTTTTCGGTTCTCTTGATGCTGTTCGATTGACATGTAATTTATCTCTATCAATGTATTTCCGTGTCTCTTTTTGTCGTGTATATCTACTTTGCATAGTAAAAAAAAAAAAATAACTGTGTAGATAATTACACTAGGTTACACAGGTTAGGTTATTACACAGAACAGGAAAGTAACCTTTACGCGATGTGAAAATTTTGAATAAAAACCGAAAAAAGCGAAGCTGAATAATTTTAGACGTATTTTAGTAGAATAAGCTGCAGGAAAAAGGGGAGTTAAACTTGGTTTTCCCACGCAGACGGCATTCGGTTTCCAATCGTGTCACACAACATGATACGGAATGGACAAAAAAAAAGCGAAAAGAAGAAAGACTTATAATGTGGCGGAGCACAAATACGATGTAATAGAAGCTGTGGACTGGCACGACCCAGGGCTCACTGTATCCCGTAGAAGAATAAGTACACCCAGCTTATGCTCGCGCGTGATTTTCACAACTAAACATATCGCTCTAAGATCAGGTATACGGTGTTCCATTTGTAGTTAAATAACAAAAATATTTTGTTCTGAGCACGACTGTAACATTATATAAGCAACACAGCTCAGACAATACCCGAAGGGATTTACGCTTCGTTATAGGAACCGCAAACCAAATAAATGAATACGAACAGCTTACGTCAATGTCTTGCTGATGTGGTGAAGGAAAACTATTCAGGGATGTAAAGCCAGAAGGTATGCACTGATTCGATCCAGAATATAACTCAAAAACACGGACGAAATTCGTATATGACACTCAGAGAAACGGTTTTCGGTGTCGTCTGCGAAGAGAGTGAAAACAAGCAGACGACAGTCACGTGATATGACTGTGCAGCTGGAACAAAGAAAAACATGTGTTTTTAAGTCAACACCTGTCCATAGCTATCGTAAATAGGAATACTAAGACGTACTAAATGTAGCAGAATAGTAAACTTGAATCCCACACAAAGAATGAGATAAGGACTGGGAGCGCCATCTCGCGTCGTCTGCTTCAGCGAGCGGTAGTTTCGATACCGGGCCCTAGATGGCGCGCGCAATCACCGCGGCTTCCTGCGAAATCTTCCCCCGCGTGCGAGACTGTTTTGCAACGGCTCTTCCCCCGAAATATAGTCGGGAACTAGTCTGTTCAGAATCATATGAATGGATGAAGTTTTGTGCGTGAAGGCAGGTTTTGTTGTTCATTATCAGCCAAAATAATCGCTGTACCCTGCAACGGCAAGCTGGGGGAGGCCACTTTCCGAGAGTAGTTGAGAGGGCCGATTCCTAGCGAATATATTTGTTGTGGATTAAACGGACGGTTCTTCGTTTTGTTGGACCTTTGTTGCAGATTCGGGAAACCGAATAACTGATTGAACATAAAAGTAGGATACAAGCGAACTGGTGATAGGTGATAATATGGAGATGATGACTCTGCTTGTGAAGGGAGACAACGAGAACAAGAAGTAACTTGTCCTGTTGCTTCTTGTTCATCGTTGTGTCCCCTCAATCTCAAGGAATGTCACCATCTCGAAGTAACTGACGCGGGGATTGTCTTCAATAATGACCCTAACTATTTATATTGTTTAACAGTTTCAACACTACTTATTTATATTGTACGATGTTTGTTGCAGGAAGTAACGCCCATATTGTGAGACTTTTGTAATGTTAACCGACATGTATCATATTGCACACTAACTAAGAACACAATTTAAAGAGTTTTGGTGGCCCACTTGGCCGCTTTGTGAGGATACCTCGTTGAAAGGGTTTCAGTCGTCAGCGAACAGCTTAATATTGACTCCGACACGTTTTTGGAACGTCATGTGGGCAAGCTTGTGGCATCCCATCCTACAGTTGGCAATACAACATGTTCGGCTATATCACTGATGTCAATAAGGAACAATAAGGACCCCAAAATAGACCCTTGGGGAATTTTCTTTTTCTTGCGGAATAGCAAGCCGACGTCCCGTTTGGCTGACCTTTCCCCCGTTTTTTTTTCATTTCCTCTAATACATATATCCCACCCCCCTTGGGGAACGTCTGAGCTAACAAGTAAGGACGACGAAGCATGGGCGTTCCCAGGATTTTTCCCAGGGGGTGGGGGTGGGGTGGGGGTAAACTGTCTGTCAGGTAAATACGAATTAATGCATGCAGGGAAGTGTGGATTCTTGAAGACGCGGACTGTAATTTTATCAGCACTTTAGTGTGTGACACTTTATCGAACGCCTTTCCAAGATATAGGAAAATTACATCCACTTGCCCATACCTTTATGGAGAAGGATAAATAACGAATGAAGCCCATTAACAAAGAGAAATTTCTAAAAACCATAGACAGTTGTTCTAAACAAAGAGAAACGTGCGAGAATACAAACGAGTGCTCAAATATTTTACAATAAATGCAAAATAAATTCGTAAAATGCATTGAATAAACCGAAGTGACATATTATTACTGGAGTTATATTCGTTAACATCAACTGCAATAACAAATTGCCTCTAATTTGGCGGATTTCTGACAATCAGCGAGATACTTACGGTGTCGTCTGCGTAGTATTCAAAAATATGAATACTGGAACGAACTAAATGTAGCGCGTAAGTAAACCTCACTCAAGGAATGAGATTGGGACTGGGAGCGCCACCTCCTATCGCCCGCTACAGCTAGCTGTAGTTTCGATGCCGTCCCCTAGATGGCACGCACAACTTCCGCAGCTCCCAGCGAACTTCCTCGCACACGGCAAACTCTCTCGCAACGTGCCCTCCCGCGAAATATTTTGTGATCTGTCTTTCTTGCAATTATACATAGCAGACAATCCAGGTAAAACGTGTGTCGTTTTTTTCATTGCGTGGGATATCACACCAACTCCTTCATGAATAAATGGAAGTGACATATACTATTGATGGAGTTATTTTCGTTTAAATTTTGACGAAATGTTAGTTTAAAACTGTTTAGTGCTTTATAATGTTTGGAATTTCGAGTGGTTTAATATAAATAATTTCCAATTTGAAATGAATGCGGGTTGCAAAGTAGTACCAAGTGGAAGTTATTAACCAGTTGGAATTACAAACGTTTTTCGCCTGAGAAGGCTGACCCGGTAAGTTCAAATGAGATAACAAGTTATCCTAAGTTTGGCGGGTTTCAGGCAATTTCTATATATTTTGGTTATCCCATATTACATGCATCTGCACGGTCAACTAAAACTGGAAAGTAATCTTTCTTTTCCGTATTTGAAAGGCCATCAGCCAAAAAGGCCTCATGACTAAGAAGTATAATATGGTCTGTCAAGGAGAGATACTATTTAAAAATTATGTTTAATTACGCACGAGAAGGCTATTGATTGTATTCTATCAACGACAGGGTTTTTGAAAATAATGGCTGAACCAAAGAGGAGCCACTTCCTACTTGAGTAAAAAACCATGTGTTCGTGCCTCTGAATGATCACGTTTACTCGATTTGTTTAAGTCATCCCGGATAAATGTACGGGATGTTTACGTTCATTGACGTGAACCTGCTTTCCAAGTTACACATCAAATTGGGTTAATAGGCGTGCAGAGAGTTGACACAAGAAACATTGAAACTAATCGGAGTGTGGCATCATAGCTTCAGGATATGTCACATGCTTACAAGTAGTGGTGTCCGAGACTCATTCCCCTGATGTCAGCGTTCGACGCCAAAATTTCTTGAAGGGTTATATAGCCAACTATGACACCTAAAAAAATCATTATCTTGTACTCACTACTCTAGCATGCAGTACAAGGCGTGCGTGACTTCATGAACCATAAGTATCAAAGTGTCACGACCCATTTATTCCAGACAGGCAGCACGTAAAAGAGAGTTTTATTGATAGGGAATGCTAACGAACGAGATATAAAACACGTTTGCGTTATCAACACAGTGTAAATGTTGCGTATGTACGTGTACGCGTATGTATGTACGCGTATGGTCGTGCCTCGGTGTTTTCGACACTTGGGTGTCCGACAAAAACTGACCATAAAGCAAGTCATCCATATTATAGAGCATTGCAAGTAAGACAAACACGAGAAATTTATTAAGGAAATCGGCAATCAGGGGAGGTTCACATGAATAACGATGTGCAACTCAAAATAGCAACGTAGAGTGCATGATGGTGGTCGCCTCCTAGAAAAAAGTGACAAGTGAGCGTGACAGCTATGATGGCGATCTTGCGACGCTCTGTGTAATTTAATTGTGAATTCTTCAGACAATGCATCACGTGATAGTCATGTTTACCTGTGAACCGGCAGGATGTTACGAATCGTCTTACGAAGAAAATCGCGATTATTTGACGTAACACATCTTCAAAACAGTATGCTTGTGAACCGGAGAGTGCATATACACACACACAGGGCCCAGGAACGATGACATAAGCGATGTGCTGTTCTTTTCTTCTAATTTTTTTGTACAAATTTGTAATAAATAATAATCGGGGCAGACCTATCTAAATAAGGCACAGCCAAAGAACCCGCGGAGACGCTTTGCTCCCTCCTCGCCTTAGACGTAAACTGTTAAACCTTCGCAGCCATATAAAAACATATATTTATGCCACATTCCTTTCGCAAAAGGGGACAGCAATACCAAGGTAGGTATTCATTGGCGAACTAACATCACGTGTATGATGCGTATCACCACTGCATTAAGCACTGCAAGTCGAAAGCAACTTCCGTCATTGGGACTAAGGAGGCGTGAATGAATAATAGGGAGACAGGTTATGGTTAACCTCAGGTTATGGAAGTATTAAACAAAGGCGCCTACACTGATAAGTCCATGTGCCTCGTCGTGCCTTGGATGGCGCGACGAACGAACAACTGTAGTATTTGCATTCAGTCATGCCTTTGAATTCGCGCTGAGATACTGAATCCAAAATTTGCAATACTCCTCGTGCGGCAGCTGAGAAAGACTTGTGTACATCCTAGTCGCGTTCCTGGACAGTTTGAACTCCAGAACTGACTCTCTGGCCTTTTCCCAGCGGAGCCACGTAGTGCTGGGTAGAACGTTTGGATTGCTGAAATGGGTAAACGGTAATGGGTAAGAAAGGTACCCCGCGCGCTAAACGATATGAACAAGTCAAGGTCACATCGGATAAGCGTAAGGAGGAAAGACTTCCTCGTACTGACATCAAGGAGCTGAAAAGATGTCTAAGAAGCAACCGAACTGGCGAAGTTGATGCATAATGTAAAACCCCGAGACTAGGGAACACGAAGGGACAGACACAACACGAAGTCTCAAACACAGCTGAGAACTTTACTTCACAGCCCACAAATATATGCATAACAGAGGGAAAGAGAAACACAGTGTTGAGACTTCGTGTTGTGTTTGTCGCTTCGTGTTCCCCAGTCTCGGGGTTTTACATTATGCGTCAAGAAGCTGCCACAAGAACGCGACAAACCGTTTGCTGCATGCACAGGACCCCATCCTCTCCACGTTGGTACAAAAATGTCGCAGTGGTACATGAATCAATGAATGAATGAATAAATAAATAGAGTTACACATCTCCCATCTCACTTACGCATTCCACGCAAATCCAGCGAACATCTTGGCCATGTCTACCGAGAACCATAGTTCCTCTTGAGCCAGTCCGAAATCCTTCTCAATGACATGCACTTGTCCGGTGGCGTAGATGAGGTCCAACATCTGAGGCACCCCTTTCCATGTCTTCCACCACCGGTAATAAGGCAGGTGAGCGAACACGTACGCGAACACCCGGCTTCCTACTTGCGTCGCTCTCTCGATGAAGTAATTCACGGGGCAATGGACCAGCATGTCCCCGAACAGACTTTCCAGAAAACTCAAGAGCGCCGTTCCCTCCTCACGTTCAAACTCCGGAGTGCTCATGTTGTAGAAGTCAATCACGGTTGACGGGTCTTGAACACCATAGAGATAGAGCCATTCGTACAAGGGTGACAGAATGTCTCCTCCCTTGAGTTTGGGTCTCGACGACAGACCAAAGAAGTTCAAAAACTCCGCGACATAGTGGCTTCCTTCGTTGGTGGTGTAACCGATGATGATGTCTACGGGTTTCATGGATGTTATGAGCTGGTCTCGCAGACCCCGACTAAGAACAACTACTTTGTTGTCGCAGCTTGGACCGAAGTAGAGCTTCCGTCGATCCACGGCTTCCAGGATGGATTTAACGGGACGCGTTCGGAGGCAAGCGACGAGAGAGTGCATCTTACCAGGACCGTCAGCAGCTTTGCATTTGAGACCGGCGGCAAGATTTTGAACGTTTACGGTGGCGTTTTTGGTGTTGTTCCGTATAAACGCGTAAGGGGAGCCACTGATCATTATGGCCCTGTGGAAGAGGAGGCTTGCGTGACTCAAGAGAAGGTGGAAGCCTACCGAGGTAGCTCCAGCTTCGTGGCCTGAAAATATACATGGTAAACATTACGTATACATAACGAGAGGATAGAGAGGTAGCAAGCGAGCTGGTGGTATGGATCCATAACTTAAAAACCCGAGACTAGAGGACAAAAAAACGACAAACACAGACAAGGTTTGTCGGGTGGGGTTTGTCGTTTTTTTTGCCCGCTAGTCTCGGGTTTTTAAGTTATGGTACGTATACATGTCGTTGGTTAATACAAACACGTTACATGTGTCTGTCACGAACAGAAAAAAGAGAGAAGATGAAAGCTGGCACCGTGCACTCAGGATGTTCTGACATAAACGGTCGCATTTTGCTGTTTCCAGTTGTTCGTTTCTGCACGGACGAATATTTGCTGATTTCTTTAAAATGTGATCCTGCGAATACCATGCACATTCAAGTGCTTTACAACCTTATTCGTGTTTATTCATGTGTCATGACAAAGTCTGGAAAAAAAAAAAAGAAACAGAGAAATGCAAATACGCTGTAAGAACTTAAAAGTACTTTGAGGAGAGAGAGAGAGAGAGCGAGAAACAACCCGCTGGTTTACAAAGTTTCCAGTTCATGTGTGTCTATGGCGAATCACCTTGCGTATGTAAGAATATTGCAATGCAACACATGTAGTCTGATACGTTTATATTTTCCGTGTCGCGAAATGTCCTCGCGTTTTGCGACGTCGCAAGTGAGAACGGACCTCAAGACCGGTAACATACTTACCGAGAATCGTCACATCAGAAGACGACCCTCCGAAATTGTGTATGTTCTGCTTCACCCACTTAAGGGCTACCAGTTGATCTCTGATGCCGACATTGCCCGGAGCCACGGCAATACCAGCGTTGAGGAAGCCAAAAACGCCAACTCGGTAGGCCGGTACGACGACTACTACGTCCCACAATGAAGCCATGTATTTCCCTTCGTAGAAAGTGTACGTGCCTCCTCCACCATACTGGAAGCCGCCGCCGAACAAGACGACCACAACAGGTTTCAAGCCGCATCGCAGGTCTTCTTCGCTTGGCTGCCAGATATTGAGGTAGAGGCAGTCATCCTCGCTGTTTGATTGGGATATGTGCCTTCTGGGAAAGGGCACCGACAGTGGCTGTAACGAGTGGCGGCGTGTATGCAAAGTGACAGAACAGTTACGTTAAGCGTTACGTGCTAAGTGATTAAGCTGATCCGCGTCAGAACTGATCTGTGTTTAAGTCATATGTGTCCAGGGGCGGACCTATAGGGCCGGATCTCCTGACCTCTCTCAATTCCCCCAACAACACCGAGAATCCTCTGGATGTACCAATCCGTAGGGACATTATTGGCACATCCAGAGGATATAAAGTGTTGTCTGGGGTCCTGTCGTCACCGAGCGCTTCCATTGAACCTATGCGGGTTTGCTTGCTGGCCTGTCCTAACCCACTCCGAAAAATCCTGATCCGCCCCTTATACTGAGCACGAGTCGCTTCGTCTGGTCTGGTGAAACTCTATTAATGAAAAAAAAAGATAAAAATCGACGCTTCCGTGCATCCGACGAATTCAGCACTTACTTGTGGGCAACCGAGACGAGAGAATGACCCCGTCCTGTTAACGTGCCTTCTGGAGAAGTACAACTGCTGCGGTGCAGAAAATCTCCACCTTTTAGTCATCTGCACCGCGTATGGGATGCCCATGTACTTTGAGATCTTCCTGTTGAGCACGATTTCTTCAGTATTTTCGCGGGGAAAAGTTGGTTCGGGGAAGGCTTTGTGACGCATCATAAGGAAGGTGAACACCACACCTCCTATGCCGACTGCCACGAACAGCACAATTCCACCTTCAAGAAAAAAAAAAGGCTGTCATGCCGTGCAGTTATCACCAGAGATTCACGGAACAGAAGCAAATGCACTTACAAATCAATCTTTTACTTTCCTCTGGCCGACAACGAGCAACACGACGTAACACAACCCTCGGAGAAAGGCTTCGCATTGATGTTCCTGGCCTCCTTCTTCTTCCTCCTCTTTCTTCTTATGGTCCGTGATAGGTAACGAAGCTGACGGAGCTTCTTCTTCTCCGTTCAAGGGAAAAGATGGCAAAAGATGGAAGTATGCTATGGTGTACCATAGCTATACTATGCTATACCATGAATAGCTATACTTCTTCTTCTTCTTCAGCCACAAAGGAAATGGGCCCTTAATAGCTATGGGGCAATTCACACTTGTTCTTTACTGGCCGTCATGTGTCTCTAATGGACGCCGGTAGCGTAGTCAAAAAATATTTCGGGAGGGGTTTGATTAACTTTATTTTCGTTTGTAGTTTGATGAACTTTACATGGGGCAGGAGCATTTTGCCCTCTTTCCCCTCTCTCAAATGCACTACCAAAGTAAAGGCTTCGGGAGGGAATTGAACCTTCTCCCCCTTCTGGCTACGCCACTCGCGGACACGATGTAGCACATATTAACCACTTAGAATCACAGGGGTGGAGGTACCAGAGTTCGAATCCAGGTGCCGGCTATGCTGTCTGGGGTTTTTCCTGAGTTCCCCAGACGCTGTCAGACATGCGTCGGCACAGTTCCCTTAGAAGTCGGCCCAGGACTCACGTTCTCCAGGGCGTCAGTCGTGACTTGGCCCACCTCGGTGAGGCCGACAACTGCAAGCCCTCTCGCCATCAACACCAAGACCATCTAGGGGTGTAGCGGTTTTATTGGCAGAAAGAAAGAAGAAAAACGGAAGAAAAAGGTGAATAGACTTCATAGGAAACATCCGTTTGAAGTCACTCGTAAGAATCGCAGGAAACGACGTTTATCGGAGTAGACTACAGGCGAGACACCTCTGGCAACAATATCCGTATACACGTCTCGTGCATGTCGCACCATAGCTATAGCCTTGTATTGTTGACTTGTCACGCGTCCTGCCGCGTGCTCTGTGTCCAATTAGAAGGAGCACGAACACTACTTGACACTGAGTTGGACAATGAGCTGCCCACACACAGAAGACGGATTTATTATAGTGACACCCAAGTCTCTAACTAGTAAGTTATTTACTGCATCCACTTGTGTAACAGAATGCTAGTTTGTTCATTGCATTTATATCCTTCCAGCCGTCGTCGTAGCCACAGTGGTAGCCCTCGGAACCGTAGGCGTTATAATGTACTACACATTGTCCGGAGCGAGCAAGTCGCGAGGTGAATACCTCGTCGACTCTCAGCACGGTCTTGTCAAGACAGTTATGGGACGAACCATAACTGAATACCTAGGCGTGAAGTACGCGAAAGTTTTGAGCAAGTCTGATCGTTTCGCCCCGTCCGATATCCTTGAATACCAGCGGGAAATGAACCTAAGCTCGCGTCCACCCTGCCCTCAACTGCCTTGGAGTCCCATACCGACGCTTCTCAAGATTAAATCTCACTCCACAGATGACTGTCTACGTCTCAACATATGGCGACCTGGACAGGCCAGTATTCGCTGCAAGCCTAAGCCCGTTGTTGTCGTTTTTCATGGTGGCAGATTCCAGTACGGCGGCGGAGGCACCTACTTGTACTACGACGGTCAGTTCATGGCTGCTACGTGGGATGTCGTGGTCGTTACACCCGCGTACCGCGTCGGCGTCTTGGGATTCCTCAACGCTCAAACAGCGGATGCCCCGGGCAACGCCGGTCTGACAGACCAAGTGAACGCCCTTCGCTGGGTGCACAGGTACATTGACCAGTTTGGCGGAGACAGAGATAGAGTGACACTTCTCGGGGAGGAAGCAGGTGCAGCGTCCGTTGGGTATCATCTAATTCATCAGCAGACTTCGACACTTTTCCAGAAAGCCATTCTCCTCAGTGGCTCTCCTTTCATGCCGGTACCCGATAACAGCGGCGCCACCGCGCTTTTAAATGCCAATTCTCTTGCCGAGATATTAGGCTGCGAAGTAGGCGAGGAAGGGCTCCAGGACTTGCGGTTACGACAAGAAATGGTAGCCTGCTTGAGGAGGAGAACACCTCTGGCTGCCGTGAATGCAGGAAAGAAGTTGTCGTCTAGCAGCGACAGGGCTCTCTTTGGCCCAACCCTATCAGAAGGCTACCGTTGGAAGAGAGGAGAAACTGCGAAAACAATGAAGCCGCTGGATATCCTAATTGGATACACAAAGTCCGAAGGAACGTCGTACGTCACCGAAGCCATGAATATTTTCGAGCTCCCGGCCAACCAGCTGTTGAGTGCGACAAAGATGGTGTCCATGCTGAGGAAGTTTTTGGATATGTACGGCATCAAGGATTCAAGCGAAATAATCCAATATTATGGATACAACAATTTGACGTTTGCTTCCAAGCTAGGGGTTTTATTAATAGAAGAGGTCGCTGTGG
Source organism: Ornithodoros turicata (assembly GCF_037126465.1). Classification (NCBI taxonomy): domain Eukaryota; kingdom Metazoa; phylum Arthropoda; class Arachnida; order Ixodida; family Argasidae; genus Ornithodoros; species Ornithodoros turicata. Next base: position 35,808,901 of record NC_088208.1, on the reverse strand, counting down.
CCCTCGGTGACTTCTTCGTCTACTGCCCCGTCATGTATTTCCTGGAAGAAGTAAGCCGAGAGGGCAGTCGTGTGTTCTTCTACGAGTTCACCTACTCGCCCAATTACAAGTGGTGGGGATCTTGGCTGGGAGTGCCTCAGTTTCTCGACTACGTTTTCGCGACTGGGTTCCTGGACATAATATCCGAGTCAGCCGCAGTTCACGAAAATGACAAAATCCTCGCGCAAGACATGGCGAAGATGTTCGCAGGATTCGTCAAGACTGGGTGAGAAAAATTGCGCATGCGTTGCTCCTTTTTCACCCGAAAAAGTTGATTCATGCAGTTGCGTTTCAGAAATCCTAACACACTTCCAAACGTCCTCTGGCAACGTTGGAAAGCGTCTGCCAGTACGCCACTAAAGATGGACTACGCGGCCAATGGGGAGTACAATCACGATCCACAGTATCGTTACCGTAACGAGTGTGACATGTGGCGGAACTATCTGTGACCACTTCCGCATAGCTGTTTGGCAGGTTCCAGAGAGGACAGATGACTGAAATATGTTTATAAGTAAAATGAAGGCGACACAATGTTTCTGCGGGTAGTCACTTTTTCCAACTGTGATGTCAATCGATGGCTAGGAACACGTCTGATAACGGAGCGTTCATCCTCGGCTCAGGGCCAAAGATGGATGATGACAGGCACAATGGCACTGAGGCTACAAGGTTGCCAGACTCAATGGATCACAGGAATCATAGTCTAGTCAAGCAACAATATCGGTTTAAAAATGTACAGGGTCATTATTTTGCGAATTTTCTGTACATGGGTACACTGACGGTGAGTATCTGCATCAACTGCACTCTCAGAAAAAACAAAACAAAAAAATGCGTAAAGTAAAGAGGTGGTAACTCCACAAGTTACCACCTTATGCGTACGTTACCTCCTTGCTCAAGACCACAAAGGTTGTACCACCTTCCACCGTTACCACCACCATGGTGGGGTGATAAAATCTTGTGATTGTGTGAATTTAACACAAATGTTCAAATGCTCTTCGTTGCTCAGACACGCAGTCTTCCGCGAGGTACGTTAGATGTCTTTACCATGTGTAGAGCCCGAATTATTATTACACCCTTCTATAGGTGGCATATAGGTACCTGCTGCATGTGGTAATGTTGCACCCTTCTATGGGGTTTAGCAAGCCAGTTACCGCCAAAAGGTCTCTACGACTCTACCCTTTTTTCTGAGAGAGTGCGACTTTGGCAGGAACCTTTGAGGAACTCCCAATTTTTTGCCCCTTTAACATTCGTGTCTCCGCAGCTAAGTACCGACAAATATGTACATAATAAAATACACAACCTATACGTACCGAGTTGTGCCTTATGCGGCTATATAGCAGCTATAAGGTGCTCAAGAACTTTCCATTTTGATGGTCAACTGTGTCAGCACTGCGCACGGGATATCCAACACTGAGGTCAATTTGAAAGCGCTATCTTGGACAACCTGACCCCGAGACGAAATATAGTCCTTTGTTAACTCATTCAGGGTACCCGACTAGTGGTTACCTCCTGTCGCTTTCAAACAGTAAAATTGGAGGCGGTGTCCCCCTTGAGCAGCCGGCTCAGACGCTGTTCGCATATATTCATACTCTGTGCGCTTTCTTCCAGACCATAATAATGCTTGCTTTACATGCCTTCGTCTCGAGATCATCGTTCCTGACTGGCATATTGCTGCGATGGGCGCAGTACTGTGACACAGACAGAACAGATAATCACCGAGTCGCCCATGCAGTATTAAAGGGCGTCAGGGGTGCATTGGGTCGCGAACAAGGCCGCCCAAATACTCCACGACACGACCTGTCAAGTGTGCGGCTACCGAGTGCGTACATGCAGACCAGATCGCTGATTCTCATATCTAGGAGGATGCGTGACGTATACACCGCTTACGCTCTTGGAAGCTGCGAAAAGACCAGGGTTAGCAGCACTTGTCCTGACCCAGATCATTCACGTTGCAGATTAAAGCGGTCCAAAAGCAGTCGGTACCCGGGACGGAGTTATGAGGGTATAACACGAGCAGGTTGCGATGAGATTCGTGTAAACAGTCCTCGTCCTCTGCCGGAAACCGCGGCGGCTGTTGCCCGGACGTTTGAATCTTCACGACGGAGGTCAAGGAGTGGTGAGGTGGTGAAAATTCTTCGAAACGAATTTCAGACGAGTTGAGGTGAGGAGAAACCTCTGTCGGCACAAATTTAGTGAGGGCAAACATCGTGAGGGCATTTGCTCATCCAACTCTCTTGTTCTCTACAACGTCTCTCTGGAAAACCAGGGCTTTATCTCGGCCTCCACAGTCAACACTCTTTAAAAAAAAGGGCGTACTTTAACTCATTTTCCTTGCCACATATATCACTCCCTTTTGGAGAGTACAATTACTCTCAAAAAGGAGTCTCCACACTCTCTGAAGGGAGTGAGGAGACCGTTTAGCTCACTACTGGAGAGTAATTGTACACTTCAAAGGGAGTCATATACAGGGTGTCTTTTTTTTCTTCGATACAGATTTTTCATAAAAAAAACGTAAGGGCTATAGATATCCTGTTTTCACTTTTTAATGATAAAAGCTACGAAGTTGCCCCAATGCGAGCATCTGTTCCTTTCGGCCACCTGATATCGTAACCGTTTTCAGAACAAAAATCCCTTGGTAGATCGTCCGCAAAAAAATTCGTGAAGGAACACCTTTTTTTTTCTTTTTTTTTTTCTTGTTCATTGCGCATCTTCGGAGACGCGTCTTTCCTTCACCCCAATGTGAGAGGGTGAAGGAGCACAGTGCCGCCTCATGCGTCGAAGATGAGCTTTGACTTGCGGGAACAAAACAAAAACACACGTATCAAAAACACACAGAGCTCATATCTCGCCGGATTTTTAGGTATGTAAAGGAAGCTTCTCGTGTACCTCGCTTAACTTTTAATGAGATCTCAATTTCTGCTGGGCAAAACACATCCTTTCTCAACCACGCACACTCCATGTGCTCATATTGCCACTTACGCGACGCAGCGTCTAACCACTGTTTCGATAAACCGTACTCTACAATGTTCATCAAGGTGACATTTTCTGGAAAGCGACCACGAGACAACTATTCCGGTCTTTTCTTTCCAGTTGGTATCAACTGCTCGTCCCCTGTTATTCACACGCCTAAAGATTGTCGTGCAAGTGCTTCCGAAATGAGGTAGGGATTTGAAGATTTGAAGACATACTGAGTGGCTGCGACGCAGTTGGACAGTGTTCAAATTTTCATAGTGGCGTGATATAGCTAGAGCACGTGCGTTTTCTGCTCGTCACTTCACCAGTGTAATGAAGATTTGCATGTCAGACATTTTAGTGTGGTTTGATAATCCTTGTATTACCATGGTTTCATGAGACGTAGTGCGCTCTCGCGGCGTCCAGTCGTAATTAAGTTTTTAAGCTACAGACAGATACAAATTTAAATGCGTGTGCTGGAAAGCCCATCTCCTGCTGACTAGTTTCATAACACTGGGCTCTTCTTGCCACAAAAGTCGTGAAATGTCGTGTTCAGCCGTAAATATTAACCTCGTTCTTGCGAAAAGACCTGCACTTTATGCGAAAGGCGCGTGAGCACATGTGAAAGAGCATAAGGAACGGCACAACGTAAACTCCCTGGACGGCATAACGTATAATGCGATAATGAACCAATAAAAGTGAGCCTGAGTGACTGGCACACAATAGTTATCAACTTATCGTCAGGTAGGAGGAGGCCACCAATAGAGGCAGGTCTGTTGACGGAAGAAAAAAAAAAAAAGAAGAGAGACCAGCTCCTCTGGCATGGTGGTTAGGATGATCGCTTTCCACGCCGAGACTGGGAGGCGACACGGGTTCGAATCCTGTCATCGGCTGCGCTGTCCGAGGTTTTCCCTGGGTTTTCCGAAGACTTTCCAGACGAATGTCGGCACAGTTCCCCCTGAAGTCGACCCAGGACGCATACTAACCCCCTGTCCCCCACTTCTTCCTGCTGTCCTCTCTCCATCGGTCCACGTCTGTACGTTGCTCATGGCCACCGTTGCTTCGCGGCTCTAACGCGGAATTAAAAAAATAAAAAGGAAATAAGAGCAATTACATTAGTTACAGTTTATATGCCGAGTTCGAGAAGAGGTCATTTGTAATGCTGGTACAGCTTGGGACAGAAGTTTACGGGACACGGCACTTGCGTATTTCTTCATCGGAGTGTCCGCCTGCTAGCTACCAGGAAGAGGTCCAATAAGAAACGGGTGAAACGGGCTATTCTTTCTATCTCTCAGTATGTGCGTCCGCTCCTGCTGCTAGGGCGTCGCTCCGATTGAGAAATGCGACACGTCGGGGTTCCACAAACATTGTCCCAAGCTGTACCGAAGCGCTGTGGATGACCTTGGGAAGCATTGACTGCTTTGTTTGTTTGAGGTCGATTCACGGAGTAACGTTTGTTAAAGGTACTGTAAAGCACCACCGATCAAATGGCATTTAGTGTGGCTATTCGTTAGTCCAAGCCACCAGGACAAAAACTGCGCAAGTTTCATTCCAGTCGACGGTGCAATTAATCAGAAAATTACAATTAAAGATTACGGACAACACTGTACTAGGTATTCCAAATGATTCCGTACTCCTGCCACATACGGCGGCAACCACATTGCACGCGTATAACACTGGGCCCGACATAACAATCCACCACAATCCACCATAAAATCCGTCCCTGCAATTCACACAACGATCCACATCTGAGGATAAACGGATAAGCGAACTGAAATGAAATGCTGAGCCGTTGAAAAAAAAAAATGTATCAGACGTTCAAGGAGCCAGACAGCGTCTGGGACTTGTTTGTTTACAGAGGTTCACAGAGAGAGTTTGTTCGTTCGAAAGAGGCCGCGAAGAGAAGGAGCGTGCAGGCGCAGTAGAGAAGTAGGGCGAGCCTCCATCAAACGGCGGCCAGCGCTGGGTTACTCCGCAAACAACACTGTGAACAGGGGTTTCAGAACGCATAGGTAAACAGGGAAACTAATAATATGGTTACGAAAATAACGAAGTTCCGATGTAGTAGGGTGTAATACCAATTTTCAGTGTTGCCCGCTGTACAGGGGTTGTTTGACACCAGGCGTCGCACCGCTCCACTACGCCGCATTTTTCATGGCAAATTAAAAATATTTATAGCGCGTTGTCGGTCGCATGGTTCCGCATATGGTATTTAGAAGCAACAGAGTCTCTAGTCACACCACCGGCATATCATGCGTGTCTACTGCTTTACAGTACCTTTAAGAGCTTACCATGGACAGCTCACTAACGTAGAATCACATCTCGATGCACCGGGGTCCATATGTGGTTCATGACCTAGTTCTAAGCGTTCTAAGTTCATGACCTAGGCTCTGTAGCGTCTAAGATGGCGTTCCTCGTCACCCAGATCACGGCACTTTCCTTCGCGTACCACAAACCAGTTCCTTTGGGCTTGTGCGGTACTGTGCTACCTATCATCAGGAGAGTATCAGAAAAGTGAGCTACGCTGCCCCTCGGTGGTATTCAAAATTCAGGGACATCAAAAGCACCCAATGGCTGCGGCTGAAGAGCTACTCATAGACGTTTCTAGTAGGCAAGACGCTTTCCGGCGTTTGCTACCACTAGTGACTGGTGGCGACCGTCGCTTTCGAGTACGGTCAATACTGCGGGGAGTTGTCGACCTACACTAACCGGTTCATACTACGCCTAACGCAACGCTGCACTGCTACCCAAGGTAGCCTGAATCTTGAATCTTAGTTAAATATCTATACAATGAGACAGTTTATCCAATTTGCAATGATAGACCTTAAGATGGTCGCTGCTAAACTGCAAAACATATTAGGAATATGGTGCTCTCAGTCGCAATGTGACCTTACTACGAAATAACCGATTATTCTACCCAATATGCGCACGCTCACCAATTCACAAATTACGTTCAAGCGAGTTGTAAGGGACCTCTTCTTCAGCAATGAACATTATCATTGAGATTCTGAGCGTATGTGGTCCCACAGGCTTCCTTGTTCGGAAACGGATTTACTGATCTGATTGCTGCTCATGCTGGAGTGCTGCCGGTCAACATTGAAACATCAGCATCAACATCACCCATGCAAGAAAGACAAGGGCAACCAACGAGCACGCGGTGGACAATCGGGTGTGGACGCTCACGCAGCGTTCCGAAGGAAAGGCTGCGGCGGCAAAGGGCAGGCAGCGGCTGGGCCGGTCCCGTGAGCCCACCCAGCGATCCAGGCGGGGCGAACCCAGCATGGGCGGCCCCGATGCCGAGCAGATCCTCAGCCAGGAAGTCCTGCAGCGCCTCTGGGACATGAGGGTTCCTCGGCTTCTGTGCGACGGCATCATCAAAACCAGTGACGGAGGAGACTTTCCCGTTCATAGATTTATCATGACCAGCTGCAGCGAATATTTTCGGTGAGTCCCGTGGAAAAGCGGACGCAACTGTTAATGTGCTACTTGATGTATACAAACAACATCGATGTACATCACGCGAGGTAGAGGTTGAGTCGCCGTGAAAAGAGCGTCGCATGCTTTCGACCGCCATAAGGTATGGGTTAAACAGCCCAGCATGAAGGTACGAGCACCGTGCCATTAGGACGCCATGTAAGAGCCCCTGAGCTTTCCCTTTAGAAGCATAATAATAGTCTACCTAATGTTGCAACAATATGCACTAGTTGCTAGCATGGGGGAGGATTATGGTCGTGATCCACCAGTTCATTGCTATCTACTGTTATGACCGGAATAGCTGCTGTTACACAGTGCGTTGTAGCTGAACTGTAAAGTATGACATGGCGCAAAGGACTCATACACGTTACGAAGGGTGTTTCATCTAGATATTTAGCTTCAGGTGGTTGCCAACGCAGCACAATGCACCGACAGTTCATGTACATGGGGAGTTCGTAGACATCTGCAGTCTTCAGCGTCTGGTAGTGAAGTCGATAACGCACAGTCAAGAGTGGCCACTGCACGAGAGGTAGTTCTTCTCGGTCTGCAGTGGCGGTATAAGAAGTAATGCCCACTGTAGTTACCTGAGGTTAGTTGTGATGTGCTACTTAGAGTACACCAATGGCGCAGGGCCCTGTTTGCGAGCATGCTGCACGGACGTCCCAGGGCAGACGTGGTCGTCCCTGGGGTATCAAAAGCCACTATGGCCATTATTGTGGAGTTCGCCTACAAGCGAGTCACCTGGGTGGGCTGTGACAACGTGGAGAGCCTTCTGGAGGCAGCGGACTACCTCTGCGTCGTGGGCATGATCAAGGACTGCTGCGACTTCCTCGTTTCCATCATGGCACCCGAAAATTGCATCTCCATACACAACGTCGCTAAGCTCTACAACTGTTTCTCCCTGGCAGACAAGGCGTACAAGTACGTTTCACCAATGCGGCACTATAAGAAAAGAAAAGAAAATGAAAGGAAAGAAAGTAATTTGGGGAAATAGCAAGGTCCAGGTTCGAATCCTCTCGTCTGCACCTTTTCGCTGAGTTGTTCGAGTCTGGGCGTTGGAGACTTATGTGTTTGTAATTTGAGGAGTAAACACAGCTTGTATTCCCCTACATTGCAATTACTCTATTTAGTCCCTCCGTGAGAAAATTGCTCATCAGCACTGCAAATACCTCCTGAACGTCATTAAGGGGACTAATGGTCTCGCGGTTACGATATTTTGTGCACTAGTCCACACTCTTAAAGAAAAGAAAAGAGCGTACAGTAACTCTTTTTTGGGGAGTACACCCTTGCCATCACTCCCTTTGGAGTGTACAATTACTCTCCAGTAGGGAGTTAATGGCCCCTCAATCCCTGAAGGGAGCGAATGGAGCGTCTATGCTTTTTCAGGGTAATTGTACTCTACAAAAGGGAGTGATATATGTGGGTAGGAAAAGGAGTTAAAGTAACCATTTTTTTTAAGAGTGCACCAGCAGTCCTCCAGTATTACATCATGTCTCGCGTTCGGACTGAATGCAAGTTAACAACGCTAAGACCACAAGGACGAAGGACAAGTCGAACGCTAGTCCAGGCGCGGTATCAGTTTCTTACGCTATTGCGTGTGAACGCCGACGCAGCGCAGCGCCATTGGCACTACTTATCTAGGCTAAATTGTTTTCTTTAACCCTTTACCTTTAGAAGGGAAAAAACACTTTCTATGTCAGAACAATGAACCACAATTAGCTAATTTTTTATAGAACTGCTAAGGCCAGTACAACGCCGTAGCAGTCCAAAAATTATGTTACTGAATTGAAAGTAGACAGAGCATTGAGAAGATAATTCTTTACTGTATTACAACCGTGGAAGTTACTAAACACGTGAGTATCAGATATCTTTACGCGTATTTCTCCAATTAGCAGTTAATTAAAGGTCGAGTAATTAAGTTCGTCCAATGGAAACCCCCTCACGTGCGAGAAAAAGCGGGGGAACACTCGAGGTAAAGTTACATGGCTTATTAACCTGCTTGCAGTTACCTGATGCGCAATTTTATCGAGGTCTCGAAGAAAAGCGAGGAACTACTCAGCCTGGACATCGACGAAGTGGAAGCGATCTTCTCGGATGAAAACCTCAACGTCATAAAGGAGGAGACTGTATGGAAGGCAGTAACGCGCTGGATCGACTACGACCCCATCAACCGACAGCAGCACATCATTCGCCTGTTGCGCTGTGTCCGCACTGGTCTTGTCGACACGAACTTCTTCGTGGAGAAAATTAAGGCTCATAAATATGTACAAGACAATGAGACATGCAGGTAATTGACCGTCAGTAATTCATACGCCGTTGTAGCGATATTTTGCAACTGCTGGGAACGGAGTTGTATGCGTAGCGTGTGGAACAAGATATCAGCGCAGTTGTCTGCCAATGATAGTCCAGTCCCGAGGATGATAAGCGACCGTGACTTATCTTAGGACGTTCTGCACAAATCTTCTACCATAATAGCGGATACTTCGTAACAGTTTCAGGACAACCCTTAGTTACGATAATGCTCCAATTGTCACTGCAGACGGACAAGCCCGTTGTTGTTGTTGATGAGGATTGAGGTTTTATGGCGCTCAATCAACTAAGGCTATAGGGACAAGCCCGTGAGGAGCCATATTCATGAAATGACATTCCTAGTGTGGCTGTATAGGATCAACACTCGATAAGGATTTGCAAATTCACTATCCGCGCAGATCCGGCACTATCCGTGCATTCCTATTTGAAAGAAAAAAGGAAAAAAAAACTATCTGCGCGGTGATACTTATCATACCTATACTAATTATATGACAGAATAGGCGTGCACTAGAGGATTGTCTCAATAAAAGCATGTTACAATGTGACAGCCTGAAATAAAACGTGATTGGAGAATGACTGTCTCAATAAGTACTGCGCAATCGTGTTTGTTTCTGCATTTTTTTTCTTTCTCGCGAACCCCTGAGCTAAGTATCAATGTATTACTAGCATTACTCATTTGATGCACGTAAATATTAGTCTAATAATACCTCAGAATCACATATTACACAATAGCGATTACTGGGAAGTATTTGTATTATAATACAGAATGACGAACTCTGTCGCGCGGCTTTTAGCAAATCGTCATCGCAGCTGTACAGTCTTGGATCACTCTACCATAATACATTTTTCAGGCCACTGGTCATCGACACATTAAGGTTCCTGTACGACCTGGACGTTGTAGTACATAATGACGAAGTGCCTACCCCCGTGTTTGCAAGACCGAGGATCCCCCACGAAATGATGTTTGTCATCGGAGGCTGGATGTCTGGGGGTCCTACCGCCTTCATCGAAAGCTACGATACTAAAGCGGACCGCTGGATCAGGGTGACTGAAAACTATTTGCTTTCTCTCACGCCATATATTTCTGATTATAAAATTATAAATTAATAATTAATGAACCAATCGTAAAATACTCAAAAAATGAACGCTCCAGTGAACATTACCTGCTTAGAGAAATTTTCAAAAGGAACCGCAAAACTTCATAGTTTCGGATTCTGAAGGAATACGTGACGTCACTCAGAGGTTTGGCGTCTGTTTGTTAGCGACTGCGCTCGTCTCGGCTATGCGCCCCACGCTGGAAAGCTGCCAGCAGCCATGGTGAGGAGACTGAAATCGAGCAGCAATGTTGCCAGACTCCTGTGGAGACTGGGCACATCATGACGTCATACATCTCGAAACTAGAAATTAATTTTATGATACTTCCGCCATATAAAGATTTTTTTTTTAGAATACAGTGTAAAACATGTAGATTTGCAATGGCATACATCGGGTAGGTTTCTGAAGATTCGGAAGTGTATCATGCCGCCAGACATACCAAAGCAGATTCGCCTTGGATAAAAGGTTAGCCAGCTGTAGGACTCGAACCCACATCTTTTGGATTACCGGTCTAGGGCTCTACCAGTTGAGTTAAGCTAACACACCTCCCCAGCGACTTCCAAGGATGCGAGCTTAGCTCAATTGGTAGAGCCCGGGACCGGCAATCCAGAAGATGTGGGTTCGAGTCCTACAGCTGGCTAACCTTCCCAGTGACGTCTTTCTTTCATCTTTTATCTAAGGTGAATCTGCTTGCGTATGTCTGGCTGCTTGATACATTTCCGAATCTTCAGAATCCTACCCGATTTATGCCATTGCAAATCTACGCGTTTTACACTGTATTCTGAAAAAAAAAAAAGTTTACATGGGGCAAGTATCATAAAATTAATTACTTCTTAATTACTAATTAACTTCTGAGGCACTTGAGGCTTTGTATGTATTTGTCCTTTCTATGTGTTCCAGCCTCAGAACATCAATTGCCATCACCTTAGATAACTTTGCTCTACATTATTATGTGCGTACTTCTATGCATGCGCTACATATGAACGGGTGCGTAGGTAGACTGCATCGACCCCGAGGGTCCGCGGGCGTACCACAAATGCGTTGCCATCAATACAGACATCTACGTCATTGGAGGCTTCAATGGTGAAGATTACTTCAGCAGCGTGCGCTGTTTCAACGCGGCTACAAAGCAGTGGAGATCTGTGACCCCCATGCACGTAAAGAGGTAGGAGTACGAGAAGAGCTTGGAAGGAATGTGATTGGCTTTTTCGCTTTGTTTCAGATGCTACGTGAGCGTTGCAATGCTGAACGACGTCATCTATGCCATGGGAGGTTACGACGGGAGGCACCGTCTCAACACAGCTGAGAAATTCGACTACAGAACAAATCAGGTTGAGTTATTGTATTTAGTCACTGCAACCTTCTAACGGAGCATGAAAGATGACGGATTTGAATGTTCTGCTTACGACATACTTGTCTGAAATCTCCATCCTGCAGCACAGCTGTCCCCTGTCGTCGGTGTGGCACGTGAAGGAGCTGTACCATTATCGCCTCCGAGGGGAGACCGTACCGGGTGCCTGTTTCACACAACGCCACCAGGCGGGAGAGATCATCTGTAATGCTTGGGAGTAGTCTGCTAGAATAGAGAAAAGAATGCTAGCAGACGACGCCCAAGTATTACAGATTATCTCCCCCGCTTGGTGGAATTGTGCGAAACACGGCCTCCCCTCCGGAGCGATAATGGTACAGCTCCTCTGCGCGCGACACCGACCGATAGGGGACGACTGGGCCACGGGCTGGAGATTTCAGGCAAGTATGTCGCAAGCAGGAAAGACTAAGTAGAAAGGCAAGTAGAAAGACTCCGATCTTTATCCCTGCGGCGTTATTGGTGCGAAGGTGCTGGCCTACGTTATCATACTAAGAACCATTATACCTACGTAATGATGATCTTGTATTTACAATTCCGCAGACGTTATTCGTGTCTCATGAAACATGTATGGTTCGAGTCAACATAAGAGCTCTACGGCCACAGATGTATTTCTCCGTCAGCGCATATGGGGCGTACCGAGTATGTCGGACGCCAAGCAGACGACGGGAAAGACCTTACGCGTTTGCGTTCAAAGCATGCTAGTTTGCTCCAAATACGTAGACTCCGACGGGTGTTCTCGCAACATATTGAAGCATGCACAGGCGACACGGAGGTGCCATGCACCCGCCTAAACCAACCAGGTGTCCTTAGATTTGTGCGCAGAGTTTACGCGCAGGAGCTGAACTTGTCCTGAAGCGTGGAGCAGAGCAATGACTTGTACGGGACCTGTTTTTCTTTGTTTCCTGCACCACTTGTAGCACAAATACCAACAGAGCCACGAAGATGCTCAAAAATGAGATGTAACGAATTACCATAAGAGAAATTTCTAGAAAACACATCTTTGAAGAACATTTCTATGAAGCTTTGGACAACCAACACCCATTTAGACCCTTATGAATCAACTCTTCCAGTGGACCATGATAGCACCGATGAACATGCAAAGAAGCGACGCGTGTGCCACGACCCACGACGGCTACGTGTACGTGACTGGAGGATTCAGCGGGAACGAATGCCTCAGCTCTGCGGAACGCTACGATCCCACGGTGGACCAGTGGTGCACGATAGCGCCCATGAGATTCCGTCGCAGTGGCGTTGGCTGCATTGGCTTCAAGAGCTTCGTCTACGCAATCGGGGGCTTCAATGGCACTTCACGGCTATGCTCTGCCGAGAAGTATAACCCGGAGAACAACAGCTGGACCACACTCCCCAATATGTACACACCACGAAGTAATTTCTCTGTGGCTGTGAGTATGTATAGCGGTACAGCTGTCTGGTCCCGCTTTAGATCGATAGGAATGACAAGTACTTCGGATCAGCAGTGCACACAGCGAAACGACTTATTATTCAAGTATCAATGCAGCACAATGCGTTGAAAGTTCAAGTACACAGGGGCGGCTTGAAGGTGTCTTATCAGTGCAGTGCTTCATTTCAGAGTTGCCCAGAGAGATATTTCCGTCCAGCCCTATGCACTCGAATTTTCAGTACGTTGTGCTGCCTGTGGATTGAACAAATGAGCGGCGTCATTAAGCGAACAGCATTGGGCTGAGCACCAAAGCGCTCCGCGCTGCTATCTGACGTCGTCCACGTCCACTGACGTCCATGTGACGTCCACTGGACGTCTGACGGCTACGACATAGAGTAAGGGCGTTGAAGTAGCTACTGGATGGTAGCGTGTGTAGAAACAGCTCAATTTCCTCTGCATAGTAATGGACCTTTTTCACATACACATGGTATCCTAGCGGCTCTCCAACGAACTATGCTCGGCGTGCGTCAAAACAAATAAGGTCGCGCCATTCGTGCGGGCTCCCCACTGGTCCCCACTTCTGTCGTCCCCAAACTGCGCCACCTAGTGAAGACTGAGATAATCCTCTCCAGCGCCTCAAGGTCATACGCATGCGTATAGGCCATTGTGAAAAAGGTCCATTGCAAAATTGGCTGGGAAGTCAGCCAGGGGATAGCAGCACGCACAACACACTGCTATCGGATAGTAAGATACAACAGACTTCTGCCGACATGACGTTGAAGTTTGTCCTTTGCCCTGAAGTGTGGTACGATGTAGTACTGTAGGCAAACCAAATGCGTGCTACATATTATATCGTTGTTCCCCAAACAGATAATCGACAACCTGGTATTCGCCATCGGTGGATTCAACGGTGAGAGTACCACAAATCTGGTCGAATGCTACGACCCCACGACGGACCAGTGGTACGAGGCTACGGACATGAACGAATCTCGTTCCGCTCTGGCTGCCTGCGTCATCGGTGGCCTGCCGAACATTCGGGACTACATTCACTTGCGGAGGGACAACCTGATGGAGGAGAAGCGGCAGAAGATGCTCGATATTTTGCGCTTACGCTCAAGACAGACAAACAGAGACACTGACAGGGTGAACTAAGTTCAAGCCGTCGGTGTAGTGTTTGCACGTAAGAGCATGCTAAGCTTATTTGGAGATGGTGCACCTGTGAGAGTGATCTGATAGGTTATCAGAATACCAATACATGATAGCCAGTGGAAACTAACAGCGGCCCGAGTTTCGCACTAAGGTCAAAATTGAGGCTGAAGGTGACTGTAGAGGATAATGCAAAGAAATAAAATATAATGGATGCAGGTGATGAAAACTACGTGTTGGTCGTGTCCGTCACATCATCAATGCCATGACTGCGGTAAGTTGGAAGTGATTATTCCGTATCTAAGGGCGGAGTTTTTTCAAGAGCACGGGAGTAATATTTCACTCCATTTAAATAGTGGGCATTTCAGTCGTTATGCCGATTTATGTGGTATGTATTTTGCAACGTTCTGAGAATCACGGTTCGCTCGCATATTTTATTTGTTAAATTATTTCTCCGGTGATTTACGCGTATTTTTCATTGGACACGTACAAACACGCAGAGAACAACAGATATGGACAGAAGGAACAGAGGCATCGCTTCTAGGCATAGCGGGAGTATGCTCGGACTTGGAAATTATCGCGTGCTATGTAAGTTCATTCTATCATCTTTGGCACAATGGACATTGTCTACATGACCATAAATAAGCTGTCAACGGAGTCTCTGCTCGTTACAGCTGCAACGGTGACCGAACTATCGTTGATCATAGATCTCAAGCAATTGATGGACGCTACAGGTGATCAAGGTGATGAATGAAACGGTGGCTTCTTTCAAAGAATTTCGTCGCCGAATCGTAATGTTCGCTTTGAGGAATACCTAACTCAAAAGGAACAGACAGGAGCATGTGATTCATCTGTGTAGCTTGCCACTTATCACAGGAATGACTGGAAGTATATGTGCCAGGACTTAATGTTTGATGGAGAGATTGTGAGCGTCGAAGTAGGGGCTTCATCACTAGGAATTACACTGGTCGAAATTTCTTAGGTACTTCGCAATGAACTTGGACACAAATTTGCATGTTGCGTTTCACATGTCTCAATGCACTGGGGAGATGCATTACAGGGATTACAGTAAAGGAGGAACGTGGTATGTGCTTCCGTTATCGGTACGGTACGGTTTCGGTAATATATACGTAGGTAACATCAGTGTACATATTTCGGTAATACAGTCAACCCTCGAATTATGACCGGTTCACGTTTTTAAGAAAAAATCACTGATCAATAGAGGTTCGGAATGAGGAACAGGGGGTGTCTTGTCCAGAGGGCAGCGTTGATAACGCGAGGAAATTCGTAGGTCGAGGTTTCGTTTTTTTTTTATTGTGTGTTAGCGCCGCGGAGCAACTGTGGCGATGAGCGGCGTACAGGCGTGCACAGATGGAGAGAGGGCAGCAGGAAGGAGTGGGGGACAGGGGGGTTAGTATGCTTCCTGGGCCGACTTCAGGGGGAACTGTGCCGACATTCGTCTGGAAAGTCTTCGGAAAACTAAGGGAAAACCTCAGACAGCACAGCCGGTGGTAGGATTCGAACCCACCACCTCCCAGTCTTCAGCACGACCTTGGTTACCACCAACGAGCGGACGCCTTAGATCACTCGGCCATACCGCTGGTCGAGGTTTCGTAAAACCAGGGTTGACTGTATACCGTGTCCGGTACGACGACGTTACCGTTCCTTGCTTTAGACACATAACATACGAAAAACTAAACATGGGATACTGATTTGGAAGCCGGTTCTATGAAACTGAACCACGGCCTCCTGACGTAGGTAGCATATCTCTAAGTTTGGGGTTAATACAAGGGGACGAACACACTTAGGCAAAAGGACAAGAGAGGATGGTTTGTTCCTTCTCTTACTTCAAGCCCAAACTCGCAGAATACGCTGTTTACGTCATGAACTCTGTTCCGTTAAGCTGAATGACATCTTGTTCTGGTCGACACCCCTCTACATCCCTTGAACAAAACCTTCATCGATGCCATGCTTTGAGATACATACACAGGAGACGCATACCTAGGAGGCATACATGAGTTACATAGGAGACGTATGCCCGCACAATAAACACGACTTCTCAGTCCACCTCAGGTAGCCCCTTGATACGCTACCCTCGCATTCAACGAAAGCAACGCGTACAAACATAAAATACTTCTTCGTTTTCCTCGAGAGCCCTCACAAACTATCTGTTTACACTCGGAGGAAAAGAAACTGAGAAGGACTCGAGTTTCTTCCATTTGAAAGCAAAAGCAACCGTGAAATCAGTCCAGGCTAGAGCGGGACGATGGTTCTCCAGAAACTTCCCTTTGTTCTGACTAACTTCTGTTCTCCAACTGATACCAGGATCAAGTAAACTCCTTTTCAAGTCGGATTGCCGAAGTAGCGTGAAAACAGGTCGATCATTTCCTTTTGATTTTGAGAAGACGCCCAAACAAAAATAAATAAATAAATATATATATATATATATATATATATATATATATAAAGGACGCAGCATCGGTGTCTGACGAAATACTTTTGCCTAGGCGACAGCACGAGCGCTTCCATAAGTGTAGAATGTGTATTTACCAGTAAACTGCACTTAGAATATACCACATATACAAACAACGAGGCTTCTAAAATCGATTCAAGGCAGAAAGTCCTCCAACTTCCCAGGGATTTGCTCGGCCTCTTCTTTAGGTGTTGTTGATAAAACTCACGCGACTCACTCGAATGAGCGAGGAGCTTCATTCTCGAACCTTCCTATTACGAAAGGCTTCACTGTTGTCTAATCTATGCAGGCCTGCAGGAGTTGTTTCTGATAAGAGGAGAACAGTGCGCAGCGCTGTGTCAGCCACTTTTTTTTTCTTTTTGTTGCGAAATGGCAGCTCCAAAGTTTTCAAAGCGATGGCTTCATAGGACCAACCACGTGTAGGTCCGTCCGTAGCTTTCTATGGCCACATGGTGCGTCACGTGACACAAAGTATATATATATATATATATATTAATTTGTAATTCGTAACCGTGATGGTACACTTGCATTCCTGCAAATGAACAGCAAGACGCGACGCCAAATTGGTATGACACGAAGTAGTGGCGTCAGTTTCTAGTACTGTTGGATTGGTAGTGTGTCCGTCGGATGATCCCAAGATCGCGGGTTCGAATCCGGCCGAGGACGTGTGGCAACATGGTGGAAGGGCACAATTTCCTTAGACACAAAGTCTTCCTCGAGGGACGTTCAATGTGGTGTGCCGTGTGTCGAGATTTCGGCGCGCGTTAAAGAACCCTCTGGTGGGAAAAATAAATATAATTAATAATTAATTCAGAGTAATTAATTCACAGACCCTCCCACTGTGGCGTCGCTCATGATCACATTTGTCTCGCGACGTAAAGCTCCAAATTATTATTATCATAGTACTTTTATCATATTATTATTATCATTATCATAGTTGGGTGAAGTGTTTTTGTTCCGTTTGTTGCAGCAAATACACGAAGCGTTCAAGGTGACTGTAACGGCAAGAAGAACGGAGTCTTTCACGAACCACCCAGTGACGTGAAGCCTATAGACACATAATGGACGATGCAGTTCAATCAACTCAGGAAAAAGCTCATGTGTGCCTGCACTAAGATTCGAACCAAACACCTCCTGCTTTCCGCACGGCTTTCTCGTGAATTGTGGAACTAGGTTCTATGAGCTAAGTGGGGTATAGGTTCGAATGCAGGCGTCGGTACTCATCGGCTTACTTGATTCATGAAGCGCATTTCCTCCCCAGAGAAAGTGCTTCCTGATATCAGCAAATCAAATTCCTTTTCGACGTGCTTCTGCGAAAGCTATATAAAAGTGTAAATATGTAGTTCAAAATCAAATTTTATTGGAAAATATTCGTGTTATAGAACATCAGGAATAGCAGACCAATAAATTTTACACCTGTTAATCAAGGCGGCTAGAAAGGCAAAAACAGAATTTGCAAAAATAATTTACGTAAACCAAATTGCGGTTACACGGGGGAAGCCGTCCCCCAGCTCGGAACTCATTTCCATTTTTTCCATACTGGATGTAGTTTCGGTTTTTCATTTTTCAACCAGCACTTCTTTGGAATAACTCGACATCAAACATCGAAGAGCTTCGTCTATCACGGTTTTAATTCGTACATTTGAGACTGCTCAGTGTGCACACCGACCCAAGTCGGAATAGCTACGGGCGATGCGCGAGCAAATTGAATGTCTTGCCATCTTGCGTTGCGCAGTTTGAACTCAATTTCACATGAGGGTCGAACCCTCGTTTCGTTGCCTGCGGGTATTAAAATGGAAAACTTCTTTGTTTTATGCGGTAGAAGGTCATAATATTGCGGAATGAAAACATTATTGATGAGGGTTCGCAGGAGGAGGTCTCCGGGCGCAGGAACTGGTGCGTCTGGAATGAGAGCACATTATATACCGCGAAAGTGTATTGCTAGATTTAAAAATTTCGGTTCAATCGACTTCTTCTAACGATTGCATCGCACTCATAGGCTGTTTCATGCAATAAGCAGTGATGTTGATGATAATAGTGAAGTCACCAGGCGGATATAGGAATGGAAGGGGTGTAGTTTCATATACAAATGATGGAACCGACTGTTGACATGAGAAATGTCTTGTTACATACCCGTTGAACCCGAGAAGGGCGGTAATGGTGCTAATGGAAGAGCTCACCGTTGTCGGCCTGACAGATGTGGCCAAAGTCATGACTAACGCCCTGGGAGATTGTGCGTCCTGGGCCGACTTCTAAGGGAACTGCGCCGACATATGCCCGACAGCGTTTGAGGAAAACGAAGGGAAAACCCCAGACAGCACAGGCGGCACCGGGATTCGAACCCGGGTACCTCCCAGTCTAGACGTTACATGGCCAGCACGCTAACCACTAAGTCACGCGAGCTGGTACCTGAGAAGGGCACGTTCAAGCAACGGCATACGCGTGCGCCTATTGGTTGTAGTAGCTACCCGCATCGCTCTACGTCACGAGAAGTAGTGTGCCGACGCGGAAACTATAGGAGCGCTATAAACGGCACATGGTGGCGCTGGAGTATAATTTCTCCAGCGGAATATCTCTGTAAGGATTGACGGACTACAGTTAGTGTCGTCCTCGAACGCGGGTGTAGTAGAGTGCAGGGCATCCATAGCTAAACTTGGGAACTGTTCGTGCTTGACGTTGGTAACATGTCCTTTTGCTTGGGGGAAATACAAGCAGGCGAAAAACAAAACGAACGGCACAAGACAAGTTTTCTGTGTTTGTCTTTCATCCAAGCTTCGGTACATGCTGCCGACGTCAGGTATACACCAGCTCTCTTGCATTGTACATCTATGTTCGTGCTGCTTGGGGTAGCAGACGACTACCAAAGGAAATGCTATATAGACGGCTATTCTGTCCTGTGATTCTTCAGCCTTTGCGTGGCAGCAAGTAACTGGTTTCGCCCGCTATTTAATAATGCTCACATTTTAAGATCGTGTACATTTCGGCAAACCTCTTCCCGCGTCGATGCCGTCTAAATGATATCGACATGCTGGTGTTCACAGCATGGATGTCATTCGCACAATCCACGAGGTTCGAGACGAATTCCGTTCGTTTCAGGGGCGAGTCGACATAGGAAAAGTCCGCTTCATTTACAGACCACGGTGATGCGAAGGATGACTGCTCCTTCCAAACCGCGCTAGTGCTCTTCGAGTGCCATTGTGGTCAGCAGAAGAACACGCACGCGGTGATCGGGATTCCAGAATGACAACGGTTCTCGCGAGATTGAACACGATAGGGGTTGGATCCTCATCTCGCTTGAAACGCCCCTTGGCTCGCATGCCATGCGTGCCGCGCTGAATCTTTAGATAAAGTATTTCCAAGCTGAGCTGTGGTAATGAATCGGCATCGGAAGATATGGCCGTCTAATACCATAGGAATAGTAAACTCGAGGGTATAATTTTTTGGTTTGTTTCAGCACATAAGATGAATAATCATTACCTATGCACTCCACGAAAATTACAGATTAATGCGATTGGGTTACGTAGTCGGCTGTAACGGAGTATTACATATTAGATTAGATTAAAATGATAGATAGGTTAGATTAAATTAGATGAAAGGTACGGAAATGCTAGTCAGGACGGGGTGAGGTCTGGCTACTGCAATGCTCGTGCACTGGGAAAGTGCGCTGACTGTAAGAAACAAAGAGAAAACCAGCTTGAACTACTATATACGCTGAATTCACTGGATGACCATATAATTGTTATCATTATTTCTAAAAGTTACTTCCTAGTTAATACCAAGGGATTTCCATAACTACCATGAGATAAGCCGGTGACTAAAGTATCTTCCAATAACTTATCCACAGAATTCTACTCTTACTATGTCCCTCTTCCATTTCGGGCGCGTTCAAAACTAGCACAACATGCGGAGGGGTGCCCTTGACCGCGTAAAACTCGTGCATCAAAACGAAATGAAGTGTGGGGGCGGTGTGGGATTATGATATACCGAATCTGAATTCATCAAATTTCCACCCGAAACAGATCACACAGAAACCCACGCAATAGTGAGCGATTCAGAACCGATTACACAGAAGAAAAGCTGCGATGAAAAATACACTTCGAACGCAAACACAAAATGCTTCGGAAGAAGAAACAGTGCGAGGCACTTTCATATCTAGCTCGATTTATAATCGAGATCGTTTTTCTCCCCCCGCACATGTCTTCCATCTTTCCTCCTCTGCTTCCCTTTTCCTCTTTTTATCGAGACAATGTTATAGCCTAGTCCCACGCAGGCAAGTGCGGCGATAATAAAATCCCGAAAACGTCTTCGTCACGTCCTCGTGGCCCGAGTCTGTCATGAGACGTAGACGTAGAAGAAAATTTGTGTCTGCGCGTGCACCAGAATGTTGAAGTCGTCGTGCATCGTTATGAGCACGTGAATGTCTTCGCATATCCTAAAAGCACTTTTTGGAGTAGAGGATTAGGAACTGCGTTTACGGTTATGCGTAGCCATATGAAGAACAACGCAAGTCCATTATCGGTGGTGATGAATGTGTGGAAGTGGCGCGTAGTTTAAATTTGAAATTTAAATCACCGCCCCCGTTTGCAGCGGCTTGGAAAATGACGTATTCGAATCGTTGTAAAGTATTTTAAGACCCTTTTTTAGGTGACGATCAGAGCAGTGCTTTAGACAATGAAGTACCGCAGTACTGGTTTGAATATCATATACTAAACAAAGTGTTGCTGTGTGATAGAACCCACAGGCCGTTGTAGGGCTTCCGATGAGGTATGTATATATATCCTATATGTATCGGAGCTTTCGATATGGTACATTTCTGCTTGTAGTTATTTGGCACAGTTATTGCACTGTTATTTGCATATTCATAGTGAAATATCGCTCTGTGAACAGCATGTACATCACAAAACGGAGCCTCAGTGGTTCAAGATCGAGTTAACAGGGACAATAAACTCCTTTCGTCACAACTAACCTCCTGAAACACACCTCAAGCAGCTGAAATATTTCCCGTTTTCGCTTTCATAGACAAAATTCCGGAGCACGCATTCCAGCGGAGTTTACATAGGGTATCAATATACGAGATATACCAAATAAGAGCAGTGCGATACACTCGCAAAGGACTCGAATGTTTGTGAAGGACAGAAGCGTAGTGGCGGCTTGTTAGTAGTCAGCAGTCCTCATCTAATAGAGCCTTTTTGCTTCAAGATTTTTCAAGAAACGGCCCGATACATGATACGAGTAATGACCGGGTGAAACCAAATCAATCAAATGCACACAAGACAACTCAAGGAGCCTTTCCTCCTGAGCCTTGAGAATCGTTCGTCTAAGTCGTTTGCAATAAAATAACTCCCTTGAAAGACGCCAGGAATGGCAGAGGAGACGCGTGCTCTCGAAGGGATAATTACTAAAAGGGCTGTTCGCTACTGAAAGGGAATATCAGACATGATCCAGTCGATCGTGAATGCGTAGCTTGCGTGACAGGGTGAAGGGGTACAGATACACAGGGGTGCACGTGTCACGGATCTTCGAAGTGGCGAAATGTAAGAAGATATGCGAGACGGGAATGCCCCCTGCTATGTATATATGGTTGCGCATGCATTGGGCTTCGCGTGTACCTTGCAGATTTAACCGCTCCCTTTTCGTGTTCGTAGTGACGCAGTAAGCACGTTTCGGTCTCGTGCAAAGAAATTCTTTATTACTTCCATCGATAACGAGAACGTTGCTAGTATATCGTAGCACTAACGGGCTTCTCGCGCTTAACAGCTTGTTTAACAAGAAATAGTGTCACTTTTCGACGGTCCCTCCTCCTCCGCTATACCAAGCTGCGATCAGCGTTAGTAAGGCTTCTGCTGAGGCTAACAATCCATATTTAGAGCGCTCCGTAATCGTTTATAACGGCCATTTAGGTAATTCATAGCGGGAGTGGAGAACCAAACGAGACCTTTAAAAAATACTCCTGTCAGATGATTGTTCGTTATGTGCAAGATCACTATGTGAAATAGTTAACAATACATATTATGCTCCAATGGTCTCTAGTTGAATTTTGTTGTCAACGGTCTCGCTACTCCGACAGCAGCAGTATATGTGATTTTTCTCCGGCACGCATTACACCAACACATTCGAAACAAGAGTTGCTAAATGTGTACTACAAGTTCTGAGGACACTCGAGGACAGTCATCGACCGCACTTCAGCTATCCTTACGGCTGCGTCCTTTCAATCCCGAATCCCAATCTTCATGTGCGGTCAATTAATCGAGGGAATTATTCGTTGAACACTGGCAAAGCCAAATTGTGTGCATGGTTGAGGAGTCGAGGAGTTTAACCAGTGGGGTTCGATTAGCTTTCCGAGGTAATTTTTCTTAGGTGATTTTTCAACTAGAATGAGAGTAACTGGAGAACTGATAATCGCTTCTCCGCCAAATGTTTCGCCGAAACAGAGGAGAACGTATTGACCTGCGAAACAGCGAATCGATTTGGGACTCTTTAAAAGCAACGACGCCGCGGAGTTAACGCTTAATGTTACAAGGCAGTTTCCACAATAAACAATATCGACTTTCTGAACAGACCATGCACGGAGGGCTGTAGATACTATTTATATATACATATATATTTGTCAACAAGCCCCTCCACATAATCATTTTTACCTGTATGTCCAGTCGATTTTCTGTCTACATTACTATGTGTCACGATCTAGAAAGGCGAACCAGTGAGAAATTGTTAGGGAAAAAGCTTCAGGACGAGTACCGCAAATATTTCTTCTCTGTTTGAAATATCAGCGGCTCTCATGCTGAAGGCATAATGCTTGTCTGAACGCTTGTTTGTTCCATAATGAATCTTTGGGTCGTTCCTCAGATCGTTTGCACTTCCATATGCCTTGAAATTGTAAACAGTGTTACGTATCGTTAGCCATTAGGATAAATATTACATGCTGGTATCACGCCTGATACTTACTCGAGAAAAAAAAAAGAAAAGAATTTCCCCCTTTCAAGTGACTTTCAAGAGAAAGAGAAGAAAGAGAAGAGAAGAAGGAGATGGGTGCGTCAGTTGCGATGTGGTTGACCTGTCTATATCAGTACACCTATGCTAGATTAAATAAGTAAATGGAAATTTATGAAGAAAAAAAAACTACGCAAGGAAAGTAAAGACTTTGAGGAAAGTAGTAGTAGGAGAGGGTATAAGTTTACCTGGAAATCACCCTTTGCATCCACTTTCTCTACCAGGCCTACCAGAGAAACCTACTTCTTTACTTAATACGCCTTGAGCTATTTCACTTGCGTCCGAAACAAAGCTAATAGAAATTCCAAACGTCTACTCAGCTGCGAGAGACTCGAAAAGTGAAACGTATATGCGTTTCTTCAACAACGCATTTACCGCTGTTCGTTTTTTCTTCATTCGCGCGCTACCTTTATTACAAATTACCAGCAACGAAAAAGAAAAAGAAAAACACTACAAGAAACGCGGAACAGGGGCATAACTAGCTACAAGGCAGCAGCGCATTATTACAGCCCCTCCCAAAACCTCCATGTCTCGAGGGAAGGAACGAAGCGGGCGATATGTGCACACTCGCTGTTCTTGCCATCTAAGCAAATTATCCTCCCAACACGATCAAGCAGCAGATTCACAAGCTTGGACCGTCTTGGCCGATAAAAAATTAACAATAGGCTCACCAAGAGAAGAAGCCTACCGTACCCCCTCTCCTTTTACCTCTTTCTATTTGAGGCTGGACATTATTTTTCGTATGTGTGTGTGTGTGTGGGTGGGGGGAGGGGGGGGCTAACTCGGTTTTATGGTGGTACCGTATCCGCGATGGCAGCTCGAATTATTTACGGCGCCGACGTGGCAACGAAGATATATTCTCGTCAAGGCAGACCGAACGGTGCATACAATTTCCTTTATGCACGAGGCGTGTGGAGGCTACAAGGTACGGATTAGGAACGATTCGTGCGCAGTCGACATGCAACCTGCGTTATCGTCTTGTGGAGATTAATCGGCAAATCGTCGGAGAGGCGTAAATAAGTACGGAGCCATTGTGCGTGTTCGGAACAGGAAGGCCGGTCGTTCGGTGCATGCGTACCGTTGCCGCGGGAGGAAATATTGATGCCAGTTGCGTAATAAGTTTCACGGTACGAGAGAGTGCAAGGATGTGTTCTTGACTGTGCCTAAAGGGTTGTTCAGTAGGAGGCAATCAATAATACCGCGCGGAGATTGCTATTGTAAATCAAGGATTCCTGCATCAGCATGAGTGAGGGTAAGAATGTTTTAGCGTCTTAACCTCGTTAGCAGAGCCTCGGTACTCTTGTCAGTTTCCTACTACTGTCTCGTAATGCTCCTCAGGTAGCCACGCTTATCTATTTTTTTTTTTCTAATGTGCCCGACCTTATTGTTCGTATAGATCGCAGGAGGTTACAACTTCATGATTACAGCTCTGTAATATCAACCTATCGTTCAAATGGGTGGTTTGCAACTTTCTGTCGAAATGGCGTAAGGGAAGTTGCAATGTCACGTGGATTTAGGCTTCCGGTCCGAAGTTCTACTGGAGTTGCGCGTTAGCGTGTTTTCAACGTAATAATGAGCGGATGTTGAGCGCTGTACTTATCATGCTAGATTGTGCGTGGCTGTGATAACATTATCACCCCCCCCCCACACACACACACACACACAATGTGAAAAGAATATCACAAAAGTCTCGGCGTCATCCCAAACTAAAAGGAAACAACTACATGCGTACTTACTCAGAGTGCGGAAGATTGCTGGGTAAAGTACTGTCTGCACATTTTGTTGTGCCATATCTCAAATGTTGCTCGTTATCTTTGTTATCTGAGGCGCCAAACTCACCGCGTTGAAGCGGAACAGTTTGGACAGCCAACGATCGAGATTTCAAAACGCACGCCAAACGAAACGGAAACATGCATAAGAAAAGTACGTGCGAAGTATTTTTTAAGTACCTTACTTTTTTTTTTGGGGGGGGGGGGGGGGGGACAGGCGTTCCCAGTCGATCCCGTCTTGGTTGTCCTCGTTGTCCTTTAAGCCGTAGTTTAAAAAGTTTTGCTTTGCTCCAATTGAGCGAAATTTCGGACCAGATGTTCGAAGAACCAGCATGCGTAGCGCCGCTTCTCAAATTGAAAACTTGATACTGATACTGCTTGCTGCCGCTACTGATATTTGCTTTCTGCTCCTACTATTGATACTGCTACTGCTTGCTTCTGCTATTGATACTTGAATACCAAGCTGCTTCAGGCAGCTTTTTTTTTCTGTACTTCCTTTTGCCCCTGGAAATAAAACAAGTACGAAAGAAACCGCTTCCCTTTGATTCATCCTTTCTAAATACGCGAAACATGCTGTAGAAATATTACACTAACAGCTCTCTTTACTTTCCCCAAACAAACATTCACGAGCATACACATAAAGTGGTAATTGGTTCGTGTGGTACATTTTCGTAACGTACATGTTTCCTGTTAGCAATGCCAACAAATTAACTACGCTAAAGTCCTCGGTACACTTGCGTTGCAGATGACCCTCTCATACTTTTATTCATTTCTCTCTTTTTTATGTTATTACACAAGTGTGGACCGTTTCTGTAGCGCCTGGTGTTGATGGACACGGCGCAAATGGAAACCGAGTTAATGGATCGTCCGATTGCGTATCGACATCTCTTCTCACCACACCAACAAAAAAGTTCCGAATCTTTCAATGTGCAACGCCTACGAAAGTACATAGAGAAGGGTTGAGCTCCGGAAATGGGTCCACATTCGGATAAGTCCTGGCAGAGTACACATTTCGTATGGCCGAAGGATATGACGCGATAACGTCAGTATAAGAACCGACTTAAGTGCATCTTTCATGACCCATCGGTGGTTATTTTTGCCAAACGGGCGCTCAACTGAACTGTGTTTCTCCTGCCATTTGCGAAGCCCGCAGTGTTTGCGTGATATACGCCCCTCCAGTTTTATGGCTGCAGGCACCACCAGTGTTTCATCTGCTGAAGCATAACTGTCTTTAAAGGAAGCTGCTCTCTTCATGTCCGTGGTGGCGTGCCTCTTTTATGTATCGCTGCTTTCCAGTTCCCAGCAAGCGTACTCTGCTCTGGAAGCGGATGGCATGAATTACTGTAAGGACGAACGCGGATGCGGCATTCGCTTTCTCGGATGGGGTCGACGTGCTAGTAGTCGTGCGTATACTGAAACATTTTGCAGCGGAACAAAACTAATCGTAGTGTTATCGTTTTTTTTAAATTTCGTGTTAGCGCCGCGAAGCAACTGTGGCTATGAGCGGCGTACAGACGTCGACAGATGGAGAGAGGACAGCAGGAAGGAGTGGGGGACAGAGCCCAAGCAGCACAACATCCTGTCCCAATATTGGACCAATATTGGCAATACTGGCCCAATATTGGTCCGATCTTGGTCCAGTATTGGGCCAACATTGGCAATATTGGGCCAATCCTGGTCCAGTATTGGGCCGACATTGCCAATATTGGGCCAATAAGTTGTGCTGCTTGGGAGGGGTTAGTATGCGTCCTGGGCCGACTTCAAGGGGAGTATGTTAGTTTTCGGAAAACCCAGGGAAAACCTCAGACAGCACAGCCGGTGACAGGGTCCGAACCCGTGCCGCCTCCCAGTCTCGGCATGGAAGGCTGCCACCCCAGCGGCCACGGGAGCTGGTGTAGTGTTATTGTAGTAAGCTAGTTATAAAATATAGGGAGTTGACAAAGTTTGGTACAGCATACACGTACTTAGATAAGGCACTGAACATGGTAAAGAACGCAAAAAACAGGGACGGTCAGCGTTCAACTTACAACTGGTTTATGTAGACAGAAACAACCAGTTGCTAGGCGAATGCTGTGCGTGTCCGTCCTTACTTAATTCTCTGGGTTCTTTACCATGTTCGGTGCTAACCAACGCGCTCTCCACCTTCTTGCATGTATCACTGTCACCTAACGACGCTATCAGTGGATTATATCCGTGTTTCAGGATCATCCGCTAGATGGCGAAACGGTCGCGACTGCGTGCAACGCGACTACACAGAAACTAAAAACGAATTGATGAATGAGACATGTATAAAGTGATGTCATGCAGGTTACAACGCGTGCATGCAGCAGATAAAGTAGCATAGAAATTGTAAAAGTTACTAATTATAAGAAATCATATAACATTAGTAGAAGACAATTCCGGATGGTGCTATCTCAGCCAGGGCAAAACTCTTTATGTCGACGATAGATATATCCAATCCCTCGTTTAGTGTCTTGATAGTATCCTTTAGTGTCGTATTGGTGTTTTTTTTTAAATTTGTATCTGACTTCTATCTGATTCAAAGCACACCGAAGGAAGGTACAAGGTCTATCATCAGAAACCTTCAACACTGTTCTGCAATCACTCATGAAAATGATAAGGTCCTCTCTAACATCGTCTCACTGCAGACACCCATTCGATTTCTTTTGCATTCCACCTCCCTACGGCCATGGACTGGGTACGCGCGGTGCGACGCGTCGATTCGCTCGCAATAACCAGTTATGAATCACACAGCACGTGTGCAAGTCTCCAGACAAATTGTGTTGAACTAGGAGAGATCAAACGACACGTAACTGTACTAACATAAAATATACATTAGTAAAGGCGCGAAGGTGTTTTAAAATGTACAGGGCGGAGAAAAATACTGCAAGGACGCATGTTATGCGATACATTCTTTTGTGAGCGCATAATGCACAAAAACATTCCCGTCGCCGTGTACTTTACTTTTCAATGAGCGACATGTGAACGTCATAGAGGAATCCAGAGTGCAAGCATTAGCTCTTTTCACCGATGCACGGTAAATGAAAAAGACGGTCCAGGTACTTCCCCGCAAAAGGCTTATCGCACCCTTGGAATACTGTTTCGACGGGAACCTGATTGCGAGAGCTACCGGTTCACGGCAAGCACGAGCAGCAGAATTTAATAGAAGGCAACTGAAAAGGTTCCGCTGCTTTGATGTCGCTAGTGTTGAGAATAAAATTACATTCGTCTGAAAGCACGAATGTCGCGCAGAATACGTGCAACATGGCCTCTCCCACGTACATGACGGTTCCATTCGGTTCGTCAGAATACCATAACTCACGAGTGCGGTACAGGGGAATGCCTGTGTAGGTTTATTATATTTTCTATTTTCTATGCGTTGGTGAACGGTTAAGCTCACTTTGTGCTGCGGTACATCGCTGCTGAGAGAAAACTGTGCAGGTGTATGATCCAACTGAATCGTGAAATAGTCAACTGTTGCTGGACCGGCCGGATATGTATATGCGAAAACAAATAAAAATAGAATAGGTACTACCACAGGAGGTATACCGTTAGCTAATGCTGTGTAGACAAAGAGTGTCATTTTAGGACTGATTATTTCAGGCAAGTATACGGTATCTGATTGTTAGCTAAGGTATGACTCGTGATTGGGGCTACACAGGCTGCATAGGACATGCAAGTACCCAATATCTGATGGTAATCCATGGATATCTTACAGAATAGTAAACCGAACAACCCACGAGCTTTGCTGTGTACACAACAAAGCTCGTGGGTTGTTCGGTTTACTTTTCTTCGGAAAGCGCCCCCTATTACGAAACAAGAAACCAGAACAACGTTGTTCTGGTTTCTTGTTTCGTAATGGTCGCTTTCCTACCAACACACCCACATTCCGGTATCAGTAAAAGATAACGTTCCCGCGGTTACAATCAAAGCATTAATTTCCTCCGCGTTGTTTGTCTCCGTGATTTGGAATAATTTCAGCATTATTGCGCATAAATTCAAATAGGTTCTGAATTTTCACAGCAGCAGATTTTCCACGAATAGGCATAAACTCCTCACTCCACACGCATTAAAGTAGCCCTCTGCAAGCGTTACGCCAGTGTCCTTCAGCTTCGAGCGAATGTCGTTTGTCACACTAGAAATCGTCGTTATCATCGGATGTATTAAAAAAAAAATACAAACAACGGTCCCATCGCCTGGAAGGCAGAATACCAAATACCAAGAGTGGGGCGATTTTTCTGAGTGTTGGATATGTGTTGGCCGGAAGGAATATTCGACAACCGGGCCCCCTTGGGAGGAGACAGGCTCCAGGAAATGGAGGTGCCCCGTGCAATTTTTACGAGCATCGTGCTCTGGCAACATGCTGACGCCATTGTTTGTTTCCTGTGCGGCTCCGAGTGTATCGGTAAAATAAGGACGGCCGTCCAGCTCTTTGAGTTTCCGCGCGGATGGGATTCAACTCGAGCACGTTCTCTGCGTGTCTCGAAAGGATGAGATCAAAGAAGATGTGCCCTGACTCTATACTTGGAAGTCGGGTGATGTAGTCATTAGCTACGCAGCATACTGCTCTATTTTCTACAATAAGGGGCTATTTCGTCACGTGGAAACGCCTGCTCTATTTTCGTAACGAAACATATGTCTTTCCGGAAATCGAGCTTAGTTCTGAACTACCAATAATTAAAAATAGGTTCATGAAAATATATTCCGTTTTCTTTTTTTTTTCAGCAAAGGAGGTAATCTGCATAGAAGAGAAGGGACCTCTCCCTGTTTACAAACAAATGACGTCAGATAGCACAACAATGCCGCCAACTTGGTGGACTGGAACTATTATATATATACATAATTACTATATACTACTATGTGTTATAGTGTATATATATATATATATATATATATATATAATGAGGGGGAAAAAAAAGCTGACGAGCCGCAAACATGGCGAAACACGTGTCCTGTGGTGCTGTCGCATCGTTCCATGAGTATCTATATATATATATAAGATCGATTAGTCACAAGAAAGCCACGTTTAAATGTGGCTTCACATATTGTAAGATTTTTATGCAGTTACTTACATATTAACTGTTCTATGGCCTTGTTCTGCTCCATTCTACCGGTAGCCCTATCTTTGTGGTAGCCCTTTCTAAACATGGCTACCGGACTCTTCCATCTTCAGGAGCCTGAAGGGCATGACCCAAGCAGCACAATGTACTGAAAGTCGAGTGCAATCGGGGTGTACGGTATGTGTCTTATCAATGTTCTTTAGTCTCACCACGGTTTCACGGGTCTGTTCATGGCCTTCCACCTACCCGTCCACCCCTATTGCACTCCACTTTGAGTACATTGTGCTGCTTGGGGAGTTTCTCTGGGAGTGCACGTTGTGCCTCTATACAAAGCAAGCGGGAACTAAGTAGTAATAACAAACTACATTCCGACCAGGATTGCCACATTCACTTTCAGACGATGCAACTCTTGGGGTGAAGCCCTTCTTTCTTTCCGCGGGGCACTGGGAACGCGAATAACGACACGAAAGCGACTAAAAAACGTGACCTCATTTGTGTGTACCACTAATACAAAGAAGCCACCCGTGACCTTCGTGAAGGAATACGGCTTTGTGAAACCGCGTTGTTCTTCACCGGCGTTGTTTGGGTTCCCACATGTCTACCAACGTCACCATTAGGTCACGGTGACGTTTCTTCGGTACACGTCTAGATGCGTAGAGGTCAGCAAAGTGTAAGATCTATGTGACGAAATGAGCCGCGAAATAGCAGACTTACTACGGAACGTCAGGACTAGGAAACTGGGTAAAGCAGGTGCGTAGCTTATCGAACTATTACTCACATAAAACTACAGTCCATGCAATCAAAAAATAAGGAAGACATTTCTTAACGAGCACTGCAGGGACCTAGCACGATGGCAGCGCCACCTCCTGCACGTGACATCATTTACACATGACGTCGCTCGAATATCGCGTTGCCCAAAAAAGCTTTCGCGAAAGTTTATTTTAATTCCGGAGAACCATGAACCGTGAAGTAATGAAAGTTTCAAGGTATCTTCAAAGGGGGCGCTGTTGAAGAGACGCGCATGTCAGAGTTTGATACATGTTCTCAGCACTCGTCGTGACAACGTCACTTCGCAATGTCCCTTTAACTTCTCCTAGATATCATTGACATTCCTGGTGGCTTAAGTGCTTCTTCCACCACTTTTGCTGACAACAAACATTTCACGCTGCAACACAGCCCTGCCTCCCCACCACACAACAGGTGTTCCCTCAGCTAACGCAATGTTTCTGGTGGGAACAAAGACGGAACGCAGACCACGAATGGTTTCCAAACAGGACGCTGAAAACATGCGATGGAACAAAAAAAACGGAGGTTAGGGGAACTATAAAAGGAAGAAAAAAAGAAATATCAGGCTAAGGAAGCGTAAAGGAAGCTTAACAAACACCAGGCTCCTGATACGAAACTGCAGACTTACAAGGAGCAAAGCGCCAAGAACGTCTGGATCTCTACAAACTCCCTGGAGGCACGCAGTGCTAACTGAAGGAAGCGGAAGAGGAGAATGGACCGGATTCAACTCGGGGTGGCTTCTGGTAGAAACAAAGCAACAAAGTTATCATCTGGTAAAAATCTGGCCAAGGATGGATTTTTATATTTTATAACTGTAGCGATGGAGAGGGAGCGGGAACCAAGATAGAAGTGATATTTGAAGTTAATTACATTTTGGAGAGATGAAATTGAACAACAGTCCGGCGAACGAAGGATGTTTCCCACAGGAAACGGGCCGGTGGGAACTTCCAGGGATTTGGTTTACTAATGGAAGCCTCACTATTCTCCCAGCGTCTGGCAGGATGGCACGGCGGCGATTCAAGGAGTGTCTTGGCGAGGACTGTAGACGCGAAAATAAAGTGTCGAGCATAAAAAAAGGCGACATCTTTGGGGATTGTGGCGAAACCGTTAAAATGCAGTAGCATTATTGGGTCATCGCTGCACTCTAAGAAAAAAAGGAGTGCTTTTACTCCTTTTGGGGAGTAATTGCATTGCCACAAAAAATAGTCCCTTTTGGGAGTAAATGCACGGGAGTAAATGAATGTGACAGAGTGAAGACCGCATTTCACGCGCTGTCGTAAGAGTCCCAGGTACTTAATTGGTGCGCATGCATGAAAATACTTTGAAGCAAACCGTCAACCGTGATATATCGAGTGATATAAAATCTTGCGTCATACTAGGGCACAATTTGCGAAGAAAAATGCGCTAACTGTTTCTTACTCTGTGTGTCTGGAAAATTGCTACGTTGTCTGAGTTATACAGCCTTATGCCCTTCAAATTGACCAAGGGCACATATTTACGGTGACTGTTGCATTCAGGAGACCATTCGCGAAGTTTAGTGACAATTTGCAGTCCTGGGGAGTAAATGTCGGGACTAAATGTTGGGTTAGGGGACTAAAATGGGGAGTAATTGCACACTAGGGGAGTAGAAGCTGCAATTACTCCCCGTTTTACTCATTTTTTTTTCTTAGAGTGTGGAGGTGAATTATATTTACGCATAGTTGAGTATAACTCGTATAACAAGCACGTTCGCTGGGCGTGTCTGCAGTCTTTCCAGCGTTGGAGATTAGGATCAGGTGGATGGCCAAAATTTTCAGCACGAATTGAATATTTTTCGTATTAATATACATATATTGCATATTAAGGCGAAAAATGGATGCGTTGTGTACTGCCCTAATATATTTAAATCGGAATGAATGCGTAGGCTTCAACAGCTACGTTCAGCTCGATTTTCATTTCTATGCAGAGTTTTCGTGTCGGCTCGGTGTGATACGTTTTCTTAACTCCTAATTATTCTCGGACTTTACTTTTTACGTTACTTTATTACGCGCTGCGTTACTAAAAATGTCCGACTTTTCGACACGGACGCGCGTCACAATACTTTTTCAACTATGATTCTGTGCTGCGACCGCATGAACGTTTGTCCTTGTGCAGTTCTCTATTTCACGTTTGGTAAGGTGCGTACATGTCACGATATTGCCCTAATTGCATCGCCATTTATCCTCCGTCTTTTATAATCTGTTAACAGTGGGACGTAGTCACCTGGTGGACAAGCTTCACAGTGCGGAAGCCTATCTTGGCACAAACAGAAGGACGACACCTAGACAACACTCAAAGTCGTATCTTGTGTTGATGTCATCCTTCTGTTGAGCCCGGACCCAAGTTCTTGCACTATAGATACTATGTGTTCATTTTATGCTATTTATAATCTGCCTCAATCTTTCAAAAAACATAGACAACAGATTGATCCTGCCACAGGGTATTTGGTGTGACGAGTTTCGCAAAGAACAGTGTCAGTCGTCGCTAAGGAAATGCGTGACGTGTACAGTAATCAAGATAGTGGATACTCACTCAAAACTGTGAAGGTATGTCCTGCGTGGGAGCAGGCTGACCTACTACGCCTGCCGATCTTAATCTTACCCTTTTGTTCCGTAAGCGATGTAGTCGTCTCTTTCATGGTTTACGTGTTACCTTCCAAACATACCTGGACATCGTCTAGGAGCTTGTAACTCGTCATGTAACATATCTTACCACGGCGAATAACTGGCGACCTTGGCGCTTCATCTGCAAAACAGCAGCCTGCATTACCTGAATCACTGCTAACTCAATTATGAGGCGCTGTTGGTCGAAAATTTTGAAGATTGCTCACGCCTTTCACTCACTCAGTAATGTGACGTAAGGCTATACGTCACTTCTGTCACGTCGCGTTATTGGCGCAGAAAGAAGAGGAAGGTGATGGTGATGTGATAAAGAAAAAAAAAAGGGGGAATGTGAGTTTCGACAAAGTCGAACTGGCTACCCTAGTACGCTTACACACAGAAAGTACAAACAGATGAGAGATGATGAAAAGAGATGAACAGAGATGACGATTGACTTCAACATGTAGAGGAAGATACGTTCAGTGAGGAATGTTTCTCTGAATCACTTTGATAAGGTTTGACAAACTGACTTTTATAATTAGTTGTTTTGCGTGTCCAAGCATTCTTCGAATCTTCGTCCTTTCATTTATTTTATTTTTTAAATATGGAAAATAAATTGAAAATACATTACCGAAACTAGCGTGGCCTGTCTTTCTCGAGGAAGGTCAAACAATCCATTTCATGTTTCCTTCGACCAAACCTTTCCTCAGATTGATAACCCGCAGCAAAATGCCGTTATCAGCCACACAAATAACGAACGCCCTCGCAACACGAAACAGAAACTAAACCAAGATTCTGATATACATATATCGGAGCAACAAGGCGTATAATTGTGATCATTACCACCTACTATCTTCCTGTAATCGGCGTGCAAAAGCGCAGATCATAAGATAAAGCCTTCCATAGGCGGGCTTAATCAGGCGAGGAAAGACGGCGGAATAAACCATCCTTATGGGGGGGAAGAAAAAAAATGCGCTCATTATGGAGATCCGGTGTCCGCATCGCCCCATAAAGCAGCAGGTGGTCGTCGTTTGGGAGATGAACGGCGGAAACCAAAACCCGTTTGGACGGCTCTGCCACTTGGTTACCCGGACCCTTGCACGGATCGCGTTCACACCATTCTAAATCAACGTCACTTCGCTGGATAGCGTCTCTTTATATGTACATACGACGAATCCTTTCTCGCTGCGCGACCTCCTAATCTGGCAGGAAGGTCATTCCTGCTGAAAAAAAAAAAGAAAATAAGAACAACAACAACAACAACTTTATTTTGGCTTTGGAGAGTGGGGAGGTTCACAGTGTATTGGCATCAAATGGAAGGCCGGCCACAGGGGCAGGCTTCCTGCAGCATCTCACAGGAGGTTCATCGCCACAGGCGATACTCTACCACATTGCTGGTGGGAATGTGGGGAATAAAATAACGAGCCCCTTCACAATAACGATCAAAGTCCGATGGTGTCCAGAAATGTCAGAAGAGCTTTGAGCGCACAGCGTTGCTGGACTGGATTAGGCCAGGGACCAAGCAATTTCGATAGGGAGAAGGGGCGAGAGTCCAGCTGACGAAGAGACTCGGAGAGTGTGGTTCTGGAAGGTTGGTAGTGGGAGCAATGAAGAAGAATAGGCTCCAGATCCTCAAGAGCACCACAGTGGCAGCAGGTGGGAGAGTCAACTTGTCCCAAGCGGTAACGCCAGTGAGCTGTAAAGGCCACATCGAGGCGCATTCGCAGCATCTTGACGAGAGGAGTTTCGTGGCATGCGGAAACCGAGCGTTGGATCAACTCTGCTCAACATAGAGGGGGGAAGAATGTCGGTTGTCCATTGGCGGGAAGCCAGGGGTGTAACTAGGCGTCGGAGAATTGAACGGCGGTCTCCTCTCAGCAAAACAATACTGGTGCGTTTCCGATACGAGAGTGCTGCTTCTGCGGCGCTGTCGGCCTGCTCGTTCCCCACGACACCACCATGGGCTGGAACCCACTGGAGAACTAGCCTGTGGCCTGCTGCGTAGATAGTGTGGTAAGCCAATAACACATCTGTGACTAGGGGTGCGGATGGGCCTCGTATGCCGGAATTTTCAATTGCTTGAAGTGCAGATTTGGAGTCTGTGAAGACTGCCCATTCCCGCGGTGTAAAATCTGCGATGTGTTTCAGCGAGGGTTTCATCAGCGTGAAACGTCTTCCACGCTGATGAAACCCTCCAGCAGAAAGATGTCCTGCAATGGCTACGACGGCAGCCCACGTCTTTCTACGCCGAAGACATCAAGGAGGAGCCAAAGCGACGGCCAGCGGTGTCTAGATGCGCACGGCGAATACTTAAAATAATACGTAAAACTGACGCAGTTTGCTGCTGCACGAATTTTCCACTGTTTTTGAAGAAATAAATGTTTCACTTGCACTCTTACACTCTAATAAATAAAAAAAAAAGAAACACTAAAACGGGAGCGGGGGGGGGGGGGCAGTTACAGCCCTTAGTCCCCTATAGTCACGTGGATCGGAATTACTCCCCGTTTTAGTCCCGTGACACCGAAATTTACTTCTCAGCACTACAAACACTCCCAAAACTTCACATAAACTTCCGTGCACCTAGCCTCGAAAGAAACTAATGGTTGAGGGGATAGATGCAGTCCCCAAAAAGGAATACCATTACTTCTTCTTCCCCTTGAGAGTGTATTTTTTTTTATTTTGGTTCCGTGTTAGCGCCGCGAAGCAACTGTGGCTATGAGCGGCGTATAGATGTGGACCGATGGAGAGAGGACAGCAGGAAGGAGTGGGGGACAGAGGAGATTAGTACGCGTCCAGGGCCGTCTTCAGGGGGAACTGTGCAGACATTCGTCTGGAAAGTCTTCGAAAAAAAAAACAGGGAAAACCTCAGACGGCACAGCCGGTGGTAGGATTCGAACCTCCCCCTTCTCCCAGTCTTCAGCACGACCATGGCTACCACCGACGAGCAGGACGCATCTGAGAGTGTCTTTGCGGACGTCACATAACCAACAAACGCATCTTCCTCCAATTTTTCAAAGGATACGTCGAACTCTTCTTATTTTCTTTCACTTCATCAGCGTGAAAAGTCTTTCCTCCAAGGTGCTGTTTAAGGGGCTCAAATAAATGATAAGTCTAGTCTGGGCTAATGCTAAGTCTGGGCTGTACGGGGCATGGGGCAAAACCTCCCGCGCAATTCGCTATCCAGGGTTGCTGCCGTCAAATACGCCGTGTGGGGCGCGGGGCATTGTCATGAGGAAGAATGACCCTTCCGGACAACATCCCAGACCCTTTTCCTGCGAGTTGCGTTTCGCATGGCACACTTTATCAACGTGTAGTTGTACTGTGCGTTAATCGTGACCTCTTGCTCCAAGACGTCCACATGGGTGACACCCTGCGTGTCCCAGAAGACAGTTCCCATGGAGTTCCCGGCAGATGACTGCAGCTTGCTTTTCGTTGGCGGCGGGGAGGCCTTACGTCGCCATTCCATGCTGCCTCTTTTTGTCGCTGGCGTGGCGTGATGCATCCAGATTTCACCACATTCGATAAATGGTGCCGTGATGTTACGCGTAAGGTTTGTCTGCGCAGTGTGGCGACATGTTGCACGCGCCGCAGGGTAGGACTGGGGATAATTTGGACCCCCTGGGGTTCTTTTGACGTGCGCCGGAAATCTCCCACACAAGGTGCTGGAAGCAACGGCTACCTGCCCCACATTTGATGATTTCAAAAATTCGTCCCCCCTGGGATTAAAACCGGTTTAGCAACTGCAGAGAGAGACAGAGAGACATTGAGAGAGAGAGAGAGAGAGAGAGAGAGAGCTATGCGCAATCCCTTTTGGTCACAAGTGAGGTGTCGGGGAACGCATCTTGGACAGACTTTGCGGGATAGTAAGTGCTCGCGAATGATTTTCTCCAAACTGCCGGCCGGCACTAGTATTATTAATATTATACTGGGCTGCATTGTCCTGAACCGTTACTCGCCGGTTCTCGAGGATGACTTGCTCAACGCCTGGGATGTTCACTGGCGTTCAATGGCGTATGGCTGAACGTAGAAAAAGACACTAATGTGATGGGCATGCTTGATTAAAGAATGGGCTTAAGTGCTGTGTTCGCTCTTCTGTTTAATTACCTCGCCTACTACGGAACATGCTCAAAACAAAATGCCAAGACAATATCACGCTCACACATCTTCGTTAATATTGTTCATAAACCGTCTGTAATATTATGCGCATAATATAAAGTACATAAATCAACACCTAAATAAGTTAACTGCTCCTAGAAGAAGAAAAAAAAAAGAAAGAGAGAGAGAGAGAGAGCAACGTTCACGCGCCTTACAATTTCTCTGTCCTACATTTAACCCAACTTTCTTGAGGCTTGAGGTCCCGTTGCCACAGTATACTCGGAAAGGCAACAATTAAGGTTAGCGATCGCACCGATCGATCGTTGCGAAATCCCAAATAGAGATATTGTTTTACATAGGCTCTGCACATCGATTGACTCTTCCGTATACATAGAGTGACAGAGGCGATTCCCTTAAAACAACAGTAAGAAGGAACACATTCAGCCGGTGAAACGACACTGCGGGAAAGTCAGTGGCCGTATCGTGGTACAAAAATGGACGTATCAGTTTCCTTTCGGTCTTCCGTGCAAGCTCGCTGAAGAATGTCAAAATGAAGGAGGTACGTTGAATATCAGACGTCTACACATAAAAAAATTAAAAATAAAGAACTAAGAAAATGTTAGCTCCCGAAAGAAGTAGAGGAAGCGACACAAAGGAGGCACAGAAAAGTACGTGCAGTTTCGAAGTCCTTATCAATACGTAGGCATGTCCCGCAGTGTCATTAAAAGAAAAAGAAAAAAAGAAGAATCTCATATGTAGCGCTGCGCTGCGCTCGCTCGACATAGGAGCACAACAGTTATTTTGTTCCGCTACGGATTTTTTTAATATACTTTATTTAAAAAAAGTAACTCGTATTGTGTTGCATGCATGGCAAATTTTCACGTTTTTTTTTAACGTGCGAAAATTTAACAAATTTTCAAGCAACGATTCACCGTCGCAACTGCTGCAATCAGCAGAAGTTCCCACACTATCTCATCGAGTGCTAGTTCAACGACTAAAAACTCTCTAATTTGGTAATTTTGAATAATCAAACATGCATTAATCCATCGTTATACATTAATTTGGCAAACAGAGGTAGTTATCGAAATAAACACACGAACACATTGAGCAGTATCGTTTCCACTCTAACTGTTTAAGGGATTATTTCTTCCTGGCGGCAATCCAAAGTTGGAATAGTCTCACACAACAAGGTGGGATTATGCGACACGCTGTTTTCTTTTGTTGACCTCACTGAAGCGCATTTTAGTTGAATTTTGCAGACAGTGTTTTTGTACTGTGCATTGTATTTGCCCCTCCTTCTATGGCATTGTAAGATGCTAGAAGTATTCTAAATAAAAAAAATATAATGCAAAAGAGCGATTAGCTTGGTGCACTGCAGAACATGTGAAAAATTGTGTGCGCGCCGTTAGATAGGTCTACGAACTTCCCCACGACATCCGACGACAGCGTCTTGTGTTGGACATGTACTGATTGCGAGCATGTGACGTGAGAATACACGAAAATTTTTCTCGAGTTCAGAGAAACACATTTGTGACGTTGTAAGGGATTTCACACAAATGACTAATTTTAGAACGAATGACTGCTTGTTGGAGATATGCACTTCATGGGTCAAGATTTCAGTGCCTTTAGTAGAACTGATGTATTTTCAAGTATTTAGGCAATCAACTAGACAAATACCACAATAGAATACATTAGCACTCTTTGGTGACATCACGAAGCTCACTCGCCAGGAAACGTTGCTCCATGAATATGACTTGGCTTGGCTGTGGCCTATTTTTCCTACACTATATTAAGAATGACGTACTTTTCCTCCGTCGTTGTGACACCCGTATTTTATGGCAGGACATCATCCCACGGCGAGAAAGAGAAGGTTAGTTCCCGTTCGTAAGGCCGTGCGCAGGTATAATAAATGACAACTGCGTACCGTCGTCACAAGACACTTGCATATCTTCGCAGACGACACACCACAGAGCGAGCATGCCAGTAAAATGCGGTGACGTTTTGTGTAAATGGTGAGGGGAAGTTAGCTCCATGGCAGACGATGACACGAGAATGCCAGCTATTACGCCAGTGCGATGGTGAAAGATGACGAAGAAAGAATAAATCTGAGAACCCCTGGATTGGATTGGACTGGATTTCAGTTAGCAATCATATGGAGTATAGAACACAGCACAGCCGATGGTGGAACATTATGGATGGAACATTACTGCCGATGATACGAGATTCCAGCCTCCATATTTTTCCTTTTAATTCCAACTCTAGAATGCCAGCTATTACGCCAGTGCGATGTGGTGAAAGATGACGAAGAAAGAACAAATATGAGGACCACTGGATTAGATTGGACTGGATTTCAGTTAACAATCACGAGCCCTTTCACCATCACCACCATATGGAGGATGGAACACAGCACAGTCAATGATGGAACTTGGTCTAAGGACCCCCCGTCGGAGGTACACGTCGTGTCAGTGTGAGAAAAATCATATTGCTGTAATTCATCCATGGCATCTCCTGAAAGAAAGTTGATTCTGTTATTGGCTGTGGTAAAGGCAGCTAGCACTAAAAATAATTTTATTATTATTGATTCGCGCAGAAAGAATACCATTCCTCACGGTTCTGATGTGTCTCACAGGAAGGGGGAGGGGGGGTCGAGGTAGCTTGCCGTTGTTGGCTGCACTCAAGTGGGCATCGTCACGACTATAGCACGTCTCACAGGAGTTTTCCACGTCAACCCCATTGGCCTCCAATGACACAGTGCCTCTGCATAACTAATTGAAGACAATGTTGCTGGTGAATTCGTCCCGTGCAAGATGGCAGCTGCTCAACAATTATTATATCCGTTTGCTACGGGGAATGCTAGCATCTTATATAATTACCAGTGGTTCCCTTTGGCCAAATCTGTCGAGTATCTATTTCGTATCTATGCCCTGTCGAGCATGGGAAGCGGTTGTGGTCGCTCGCAGATAGTGAAGAATTCCTCTTCTCATTCTTTACCTGTTGTCTTCGCTAAAGATCAAACAGTGCAAGCACGCAGCGAAAGCTTAACGAACTAGATGCTCAGCACGCGCTTTGTCACAATTAGGATAGTATCCTTGCGAAAGTCGAAAAAGAATGCGCAATAACGTCAATAAATCAATACATAAACTGCAGAGAATACGCCCGGGCAAAGATGTATAGTTGGGCACGGCCGCCTTCGCAATCATCAATCTTTGTTCAACCGCGTCCTGGCAAAGACGACGACGTCTACTAAATATTTCAGGGATTGCACAATTCACATTTTCTGCACTGCAGGCGGTTCGGCGGTAAACCTTGAACAATAGCTGCCATCGTAGCGACGGGCATAGAAACCGCGACGATATTCCCTCAAGCTAGAGATAGATACGTAGGATGTATGACAATTCGTAAGTCAATTCCTACCTTGCTTTCATCCTTTATGAGTAGGACGTATTACTGATATAACTTGCCTTCACTCCAGGTTAGCTATTGGCTTAATATCAAGGGTCACGTGGATTATGTGCTACCCACGTGCACCCACGCATGCACAAGTAAAAAGGAAACAGTGGTACAGTACGAAACGAATACTGTGAAATTATACCTGTAACAAAAAAGAAAAACATACAAGAGCTATCATATTCGAATCAGTGAAGGGGTAGATGGAAAAATGAAGCGCTATGTATATTGCACATACTATAAGAAGAGGTTTAACGTGGTGATCAACATCCACGTGTCATGATGCATGTTTAAAAAAAAAAGGTTAAAACTCCTTCACCGCGAAGAGCACAATCCAGGACTTGTTGCAGAATACAGAAATATCCCCAGCCCCATCCCGACCGCACAAGATACACGTGAGACCGCTAATCACATAAACATCCTATCCCTTTCGCGACACCCTTCTCGCCTCTACCACCCTTCCCCTTCTGCAACGGGACACTCGATCGAAGCGTCACACAAACACATTCCTCCTCTTTCATCCCCACGAACGGTCTAGGTGTCACCCACTCCCATTCACATTCGAACCAAGCGAATGCAATCAAAACGGGAAGAAAAAGGGGGGAAGAGGAGGAGGTCAAAGGGAAGCGAATGAGCTTCAAGGAAGAGCGAATGGGAGATCCAAGAAGTTTAGTTGGGCCGGGCGCCGCTCCGAGGCGCACCGCGCGCAGGGCTTTCATCGCCAGTTCTGCTATAAACCTTGCCTGGTAGTACAGGCGGCGCACGGTTTGAAAGTGACGCGCATCGCCAACATGTTTCATCCGGTGGGCCTCGCGTGTCGACTCTTGCTGGCCTGTCACGTGGTCTCCGTCGCAATGGCACAGCACCACCGGCAACAAGGTAAACGACACAACGATGCTTTGTGTCGGATGCTTTTCTGAAGTTTGTAAGATGTACCTAAAATACCACATCGCATGCCGCTTAGCGACAATTCGAAACTGTCGTCTGCAGTGTTTCATCTGCTAATCGTATCGGGCAGTGTCAGACATGTTAGTAAGCACACTGGTTCTTTTAGGCGCTGCCGCAAGGATTTATTAATTTTGCAGGTAACGTGCAGTTCGTACAGGTTAAGTATATATTTCAGCATTCCCACACTGCAAGCTAATACATAAAGTGCATTGGAAGGTGAAACTAATTATATGCACCAAATTAGACATAGTGTGGTATCGGACGGTATCGTATCCAGAACGCTCGAAAGCAGAAACAAAAACAAAATGCCATGGCCTGTCTTGTCGGAGAGTTTGACAGACACGCGAGTGTTTTTGCGGCGGGCCTGCGCGTAATTAAATATCACCAAATGAATAAAGGTGATATAACTTCCACTAATATAAACAGACGCATTGTTCAATTGTTCAACTGGTGGTGCTTACCTGTAATACTCCCGCACTTGATTCGAAGGAGAAACTGATTGAGCTCGCACAAATTTTTTCACAAGGTTATATAAGAACTTGTTAGCGTGAAAACTTACCTGAAAGCCAAGGTAGCACGTTCCAATCTCCTTTTATTCGTTTCTCAAACGAGAGATCGCGAAGCTCTGCAAACAATTTATGTAAGGAGATGTGGCTTATTAAACGTCATTTTTTTATATTCGCTTGGCTGTCGTAAGGTTTTTCAACTTTGTAAGCCTCGTCTTAAAGGATCACATAAGATATGCGCGTGCGTGTGAGTGCATTCATGTGTTTCAAAAGACGTTTTTATTAAATATACAAGAAAATGACAGTTGATTGGCACGTGCATCTATCATTAAAAAAGAAAGATAGAATCACAATAACCACCTTGGGGCAACTAGTACTATAAATCAACCATGTAGGCGTTCGCTGGGTAAAATTACATTTATTTACGTCGGAAACGGCAACTCACAATTCAACAAGGCGCAAGTATGAAGAACGAAAATAGAAGATAAAAAGAAAATGCAATTGTTTTGGGAACTTTAAACCACTAGCAAAAACCTAAAGCCCCTCATTAAAATGAGTTCCTCGTCTGAAGTAAAATTTGTTTTTGTTTCGTTAGTCCTCCCCCCGCCACTTTCGCATTACGTATTACATTACCTTATTTCCAGTGTCTTCGAAAGGGAAGAAAGTGCGAAAAGTGGGGTCCAAGGACGAACTACGCTGAAGACCACGCTTGTCGTGTTCCACAGTACACTCTTAGAAATGAACTTCACCGCATAGCACGCTTCTAGCCAGCCATCGTCTCGAATGATATCGTTATCTGCCCTGATTTGTTGAAAACGGGGCGCGTACGCCTTTTCTGTGGCACTTATGCTGTTCATAATTGTCACAAAAAAGGCGTACGCCCCCGGTTTTCAACAAATTGGGGCAGATAACGATATCATTCGAGATGATGGTTAGCTAGGAGCGAGCAATGCGGTGAAGTTCATTTTTAAGAGTGTACATGAATTACATCCCCCAGTCAATAAGGAAAAGCGCTACTTAATAAGAATCAACAGAAAGAAGTTATGTCTAACGCCAGCAAGGCGACTTTAGTATCTTGACTGACTCGCTGAAGGATAGCAGAGCGCACAGGAAACGCAAGTCGGTGACTGAGCAATGGGAAATGGAAGTGCAATGGAAGCAACGGGAAGTGAAAAACTCTCATCAGTCGTTACATAAAAATTAGTTTTACAAATTCCTTATACGATACTAATTACCTTTACTATCTGGTAGAACAATAAGTGATGCGCGGATGTGACTATGAAGTCATGAGCCGCAAGATGCCGAAAAATTTTCACGTTCTCTGAAGAGCACTCTGCGGCAGACTTGCTTCATCACAGTACGAGAAAGCTCCATGAAAGCAAAAAGCAAGAAATGCATAAATACTGTTTCAGCACCGCGTTTATGGTGGAATTAAACGTAATATAATCCCTCTCTTGCTTTTTTCTTCTGAATTGATTATGTGTAGGTTAAGGCTTTCTTTTCCTCCCGTATCAAGCTATTAGAAATGCAAGAAAGCTGGAATATGCGACTTGTAGGTGACTAGCGATTTGTTCTGTTTTGTGTGAAGAATGAAGAGAGATAATTCAATCAGGTTCATTTTAGGCTTTGTGAAGTCAATCATGGCACTTAATTATTCAGCTTTTCTGAACAACGAAAAAGAACATGCAATATTGGTTGCGCTATTGAATCTTTTGAAAGTTACTTGTTTGTCCTTGTGATGGATCATGAACAAAATGAGAAGACACAGAAAGAATGTCCGTAAGCTCTTGACATTGTTTCACTTAAGGTAAACGACGTGCTATTAGTTATAGCCTGCTTGTGTCGTTAAGCTGCGCAAGTTAGTAACCGGGTGAAAGGAGGACAGAAAAAAAGAAATAGAGGTAGAAGAAAAGCGGATTGCACTGTACAATTGCATGCTGTAGTTTAGTTTCTACGTGCAAAATGTAGATAGAAATGGGATTGGTTCTTGAGTCTTGGAGTTTCTGGGTCAAAGGCAACAGAAAGGACGAAAAACATGCATTAGTCACAGATAAAATGGGACAATACCACTTTAACTTTGTTGCTGTCGTCGTATTTAACTAGACATTATGATCTGCATAACGAAAGACAAATTGCTGAGGCGAATGGAGCCTGAAGCGCCAAAGAATCAAAGGAGTTCAAGGTATTCCCCATGTCTTTCTCTATTATTTTTTTCGACAATATCAACATCAACCTTTTTACTTCTTCTATTCATCACCATCACCATGAAGAAGGCAATGAATGTTGCGCAAGCATACAACTACATCAATGATGATGGGATGAGGCGATTCACCGCAACAATTGCGGTACCATACCTCAGTGCCACACCTAATCACAAATCACAAGGGTCGCTTCGTCTTCAGACAATTACCCTTTCAGGAATTAGTTGATCTCGATTAGTAAATTTTTTACGTGTTTGCAGTAGAGTCGCTTACAACTTTCAACTGTATTCATTCGGC
This sequence comes from Ornithodoros turicata, assembly GCF_037126465.1. Lineage (NCBI taxonomy): Eukaryota > Metazoa > Arthropoda > Arachnida > Ixodida > Argasidae > Ornithodoros > Ornithodoros turicata. The sequence continues at coordinate 35,763,927 of NC_088208.1, read as the reverse complement.
TGTGACGTAAGGTGGACGCGTTGAAAATTTTGCTACTGGTAACCTAGTTTCTGTACCAGTACTGTACCAAGTAGGCAGCACTATACCCAAAAAATGCAAGCTTGTTCCTTCGGCTGGGACAGTTCTTTTCGCTCACGTTTGGACGACATGTGGACTTGGCCAGCATCGTATAGATATCACAACCCTGTTTCCGGCGAGGAATATCGAGCCTGACAGCTGCGCAATTCAGTACCGCAAGAGAGTCCTGAGACGTACGAAGGGTTCATGATCTGTGTCTCCGGCAACGCTTTGTAGAGCACGAGAGTAACGAGTGTGATAGAAACAAAGCAAGACGCCGCGTTGCTTTGTAAGCGTAGTAAAGCTACGAATGGCTACTTTGCTCATAAGTACCGAGAGTATTGTTCATGTTTCCGATCTTGTTCACAGCAGAAAGGTTATCGTGAGCAGTGCGTGCACCTCTCTTTGAAGGAGGCCTACGTCTTACAGTCCGTGTCGTGCGCTTGCTAGAGGAAGACATAGATGCGATTCCCGCATAAATACCTTTCCTCCCCTATTTTTCTTTGTTCTAATAAATATATCCACCCCTCGCGTAAATGTTATATATATACTCTTTCCGCTGTGCCAGATGATAGATTACCTGACAAGTCATACGAAGAAATATCTGTTCGCCGTTTCTCGTACGTATTTGATTACAGAGGTGTCCTATGTCTGTTCGAAATGTCGATCTACCTGATACTTTTCCGTCCCCTAACTCCAGCGTATCGTTACTGCTAGCTGATTATTGAGTTCTCACTCTCAATACAGACTTACAGCGCCTGAAAAATTCTATGACCAGAGCTGTAACATGTTACAACACATTACGTCTGCTTGACAAGCAATGTATGTTCCAATCAGACAACGCCTATGTACAGTACAAAGATGATATTATGACTGCTGCCCGCTACAAAGGCTGCCTTGTGTCCCATTGCAACGAAAGTTGACAATAGGTCATGAAAAAGCAAGATTGCCATCGATATACTGCTGGGTCACGTTGGTTCCAAGCGACGCACTGTAATGGCAATATCGAGTCACAATCAGCACAACTTCTCGGCCCACTATTAGATCAATATTGGCAATAATGGCCCAATATTGGGCCGATATTGCTATTATTGATCTAATATTGGGCCAAGACGCTTCCTCCTGCTCCCTCCTGCTGTCCTCTCTCCATCTGTACACATCTATCCGCCGCTCATAGCCACAGTTGCTTCGCGGCGCGAACACAGAATGAAAAGAAAAGTCATAAGAGAGAGCTTCACCGCATGACACGTTCATAGCCGACCTTCATCCCGAAAGACATCGTTCTCACCCGGATTTGTTGAAAACGGAAGAAGTATGCATTTTTCATGACGCCCATCTAGTTATGCTAATTCTCAACACTACCAACCTTCCCGAAACGCACTCTGCTGGTCCGTTACTCAGCTGGACTCTTGCCCTTTCTCCCAATCAAGATTGCTTGGTCTCGTGCCGAATCCAGCCCATCAACGCTCTCCGCTCAAAGCTCTTTTGATCTTTCTTTGATCCTTATGGTGAAGGGACTCATGGTTTCATTCCCCACATCACCACCAGCAATGGAGTAGAGTATTGCCCCTGCCGATGAAACTCCCCCTCTTAACATCAGCATCTTAAAATGTTTGCTAATCCTCACAAGGTGGTCACTACTAGCCCAGATGCGGGGGGGGGGGGTGGTCGTGAGTCCTGGGCTGACTTCACAAAGAAGTGTGCCGACATTTCTCCTAAAGCGTCTGAGGAAAACCCAGGGAAAACGCCCAGACAGCACAAAATCGCCATAATCGCTAATCGCTAACAGCACAAAAGGCGCACGCCACGCTCCTTCGGCATGTGACCATTCTGTGCAATGGTTTGGTCTTCAGCTTGTTATGTGGCGAAGCTGTGTATTAAGAGTGCAACACTACGCGATACAACTTGGATTATCGAAAAAAAGAAATAACTCGTAAAAGTCTAAGCCCCTGTGCAACAGGCACACATTGATGCTCGTTTTGAACTTTTCAGGTCCAGCATTGGTGCTGTATTCTCGCTCACTGTTGTCGGCCGTAAACCAACTTTATGACGATTTGACGACGGATGACGTATGTAGCTAGAAGGCAAAAGAAGAAAAGAGCATGTCATTACCGCGAAAACTCTAGTTTCATTGTTGTCTATGTAGACAGGCGTTCATCGCATTCTGTCATTTGGTACAAAAGAAACACAATTCATCCGTTGCGTGGTGGTGTGAAGAGATTGCCGTTGTTGGCGTCACAATTGTTGGCAGCGTGACGGCCGTAGCTGGAAGATGGCATAAGATGAGGTGATGAGACGTGATAAGGATAGGAACTGATTAAGATTCATGATTTTCTGGCACTTCAAGCCAAGCTACGAGAACACAAAAACCTCCACATAGCACGTCCATAAAGGTCCCCATGCTAGTCCCGTTGCACGTAATAAGTATGCTAGATTCTGCGCCCTCATGAGAGCGTACCTTTGGGGTGCACGATGTTTTTTTTTTACTAGCCTTCATTTCGCTGGTCGGTCTACCCGCATGAGAGAAGAAGATTTTAGGTACAGAACTCACGTGGAGGCCACATCTCTTAAATGATTTTTTGCTCGTTTTGCCCATTCTATTAAGAACAAAGGTTTTCTGTCCCTTTATTTATTTATTTATTGTTTGGTAGGTGATTATCAAAGAGGAATTATAAAATATGCTGTCCTTGAGGGCGATATCCCAATTACACCAACAGCAGGTCTGCATAGCAGGTGCGCGTTATTTGCGCCAAAGATTAGAATGTGTTAGGGAGCCATTGATAACGCAGTCTTGCATGTACCGTATCTACAGTCTAAATGTGTAAATTATGGCGCAGTTGCAGCTTCTATTATTATAATCTTCAATTATAATTCCCATTTTAGTCCCTCCTTCCTGAAATTTACTCCCTAACACCGCGATTAGTCCCTATGGTTGAATAAGGTGGTGAACACTTGCGAACTAAGCTCGTATACATTTCCGTACCGAACGACCTTTAGTCCCGAAAGGAACTAACGGTGATGTGATGGCTATGCATCTAGTAGTCAAAAGGACTAAATTACTCCATGTTTTCTCAGGGCACACCGCAGCCAATCAACGGATATAATAGTCACAGAACGCTTTGATTGATCTCAAGAGGCATAACTCTTTCAGGCTTATGTTGCCATTGGCCTACTAGAACTGCCTATTGTCCGAAAGATCCTCAATGAATAAGCGCAACACCAAAAGAAACAAAAAAGATGGCCACGCAAGACAAACAGACAGTACAGAGCACGTAAAAAATCCAACGGAATAAATTATGGCCTACATTACAAGATAAGCAGAACTTGCTTTCCTTCCACAGGAAACTTCTTTAGCACCTCACTCTTTTTAATGCGAATCTGCATAGAATCTAAATATAAGCTCTCTATGCGCTTCATCTCTAGTGCCTGAAGCAACATTATATTACGGAACAAATTTTAATGCAAGTAATATTTCTTCAAGAATGAGCGTTTTTTTTAGCAATGGCGCTGACTACAAACGTGGAAATGAAAATGCAAACTTCGTTATGTTTATGAGCAATTCACTATTGTCACATTCAAAATCCATTTTTATCATCACTTCTCTATTGGTATCTTCACTCACTCATCGCCACGATATGTATTTGTGGTAGTCCCCAAAAGGTCTCAAACTTACCTTTTGGGGACAACCACAAATACCAAAAGGTCTAAAAATTACCGAGTTGCTTATGCGCCATTAAAATTGAATCATCATCATCATCATCTAAAAAAAATTACCATTTCTCTTTTTCGGAGAGTGCATATGTGCTGTCATAATATTTTCAGTATATAATTGAGAACACATGCATATCAAGCTTGTGCATTATCAACTTTAGCGTGATCATTTAGCTCGGTGTTTTCTGTGCAAAGCCGTAGCGACTAGCGAGTACCTTACAGCTCAAAATAACGTTTTACCTGAAATGTACTTGAACACTTATTTTTACATTCTCAAGATGTCACAGTATACTATTCTCAGTCCACTCTTAGCTCTTAAGCTTCTATGTCACGTTAACAAAAGGCTTCACCATGCGTGAGGCATACGTGAGGCTTACAGGCTTCAACACGGGACGACATGCGGTAGCCCGCGCAAAGACGCTGCACCACAGCGCAAACAGTAGACAGTTCGATGCACTATATTTGTACCGAAGATACATGTCCGAGATAAGATACGTCGACGTATCGGCTGTAGACCAAACGTTGTATCAACACGGAAACTTCGTGTTGCTCGGAGACGACCAAAAAATTTGGACGCGTATCAAGATCGCAAGTGAAGATGGGCATACATGGGGCCGTCAGCATCATGTTAGCATAATTGAAACATGTTCCGGCGATATAAGCAAAATAGACGAAGTCAAATGAAGCGTCTGGTTGCGGGAAAAGCCGCTTAAAAGGAGAGAACAAAGTCGATCAATTCGTGTTACTGGAAGATTAAGCGGCGATGGACAATTTCCTCTTTGGGATGTCAATGTCTTCCACTGTGTGAAAAAGAAGAGAGAGAGAGAGAGAGAGAGTTAGAGAGAAAAAACGGTAGACAGTGAAAGTTCGTATCATAGATTCGTTTCCTACTGTGCAGAGCAGGGCTGCGATCAGCATAATACGAAGCACAGAAGGTTCAGAAAGTTCTTCCTCTTGCTCATGCGCACACGTCTATCTTGGAGTTCGTTAGGAAACAGTAGAGAAAAGGAAAATGCGGAAATCACGCAGAATCAGGGAAAGTGCACTAAGGAGTACTTTTGCTAAGAGGTAATTTTAGTTGTAGTAATTTTAAAATTAAAATTATTAAAATTGTAATTAACTAATTAAAATTCATATCATTTTTTTAGGTTTAGTAATTTTAGTTTAGTATAGAAGGAAGACAATAATGAGGAAGGAAGGTTGTAGAAGGAAGACAGCAGAGTTAAATCCAAGGGGTAGTTAGCGTCCAAGATGCACAAGCACAATGAAGTACACGCAGTGAAGCTTTAAACTGTTTATTGACACAAGCCTTCTTGGAGTGGACTGCATTTCATCAGGTGTAAAAGAAGTGAAAAGAAGGCGGGTGTAGCTTTATATTCTCTTTTACACCTGATGAAATGCAGTGCAATGCATGAGAGCTCAATAAAGAGTTCAGAGCTTTACTGCTTGTACTAGAAGGAAGGGTAAGCTTTAGTCCTGCGGGGGACTAGATGATGATAATGAATGGTTTTTATTGGGGCAAGCTATGGTCGGTAGGGTAAGACAGGTTGATGACTACAGGAACCTGACTACATGGGGAAGGGGTCTACAAGATTACCTTTGGGGGCTAGATATACACAACAACAACAATAGATGCTGACGATGGGATGGGGTGTTTCACCGCGGCGGTGCGCCACCATACCCCTATTGCACGTGGAACATTATATGAAGATGATGAGGGTGGGAAGAAAACACAAGAACAAACAAAAGCGTCTGTAGCAACCTAGTTGACGACATGAACAGGTGAAGAACCCGACGATGGAGCACAAGATCTTCGTAGGGGCCAATGAGTGCAGCTAAGTCGAGTGGTCCTTCGCTGATACAAGCAAGCTCATCACACAGTATCCGCCTTTGCGGGCAGTAGAGTGCACATTCCATAAGAGTGTGCAGGGTGTTCGCCACGACACCGCAGGTGGAGCAGAGGCTTGTGACACAGTATCTGATCATACATATGTAGATGTACACAACCCAATGCTACACAACCTAAAACTAATTGCCACAACCATCAGCCGTAGCTGTCGTGCTTGTAGCTATAGACGTGGAGTGTATTCAAGGGACTGCACCTCGCTAACGACGACAGCGTACAAAAATAATTCTTTGTCACTGAGCACTCTGAGGTAGAATGAGTACAATGCGGGCAAGATGCAATCAACCATTCCTGACAAAGTGTCACTTTAAGCCCCCGTACTGGACCCATCCAAAATGCAGCGCCATTCGCAGAAACAGCGGTCGCAGACACCGAAACCAAAAGCGCAATCATTGCTGCCGTACTTATACGATCACGTCTCCACTAAATATTCTGTGAAAAATGAACTCGGCTCCGAGTCAGTGGTGCATGGACAGTTAGGTAAAAAAGGTAGCGATGAAAAAAGATCGCGATCTATAACAGTTGATGGCGCTCGTGACCACGAAATGGAGGGACTTTCTATTTGTTTCACATGTAACGTTCGGCACATGGCACAAGTATCGAAACGAGGTGCCTCTTGCGTTCTATTTGCTAGAGCGTGTATAAATCAAAGTAAGTGCAATAGTCAACGCTATTTAGGTGACAGACTCGTTACGTCATGACAACGTCACTTTGAGCGCGGTACGTAGCTTATGCGCATGATGTCATTGCGTGTAACAGGAGGCAACCAACGGGTAGGGTGTGAAACAGACACGATTCAGACGCGGACGCTCATGCTGCATGCTGTTACAGCTTTGCTTCTCAAGTGTAGTAGGATGCAGCACGCCCAAACTCGACACCTAGTCAGCTTCTTCCCTTCTCATGCTTTGTTTCCAGGGGCATTCTAATCTTAACTGTGGTATCACAGAAAGTCAAGTGCATTCCGTTAGCCGCTGCAGTATGTTGCATTTCGAAATAACTATAAATAACAGCAAATTTGCACAGCAACTTACTGTTCAACGTCTTCAACGTAGCGTGTCAAATATATATGCTAACAGAACATTTCAGTATGGCGGTACCATTACATTTTTAACTGTCGCAAAGGAAATTGAAACGCTATTCAAGGAATTTATGAAGATATATTGCACGCTAAAGTAAGAAAGGCCACACACACTAAATCTAAACAGATTAGATTTAGAACAGCTGTCACTTGTTTGAATTTTGCTGCCTACTGTATATGTGCTCTTCTGTCTGTTCTTTACCGTTTGTTCGATATTTCTCGTTTTAAGAATGTGCGCAAAATACAGGGTGTTTTTTTTTAGCCTTTACAGAATTTTTATGGAAAAGGTATGAGAGCAGCATAGATGTCGTTTTTGCAGTTGCGTACAACGACCACACGAACGTCCTCTCGAAGAAAGCGTGCAACTACAAACTGACTAATTACTTAAAGTTTATTAATTAACTTTTTAATTACGGAATTTTGGGCAAAAGCGAGATAGCAGATTGAGAGAGAGAGTATCTTAGTTGCGAGCCATTTGACGTTTAACAAATCCTGAAACACGCGCGTGCGTTAAAATACCCATCCCCGAATTTTGTTATGCCAATGAGCCAAAACCGAAACTGCGACGACCGGGAACCATGGGAGTACAGCGCTCGTTTGACGTCAGAGGGCCACCTGATTTGGAGCGGTGGAGATGATTGGAGTAGGTACCGCTGAGCCTGGCCAGATAAACCGCTTTCCGGCCCAGGTACGGCTCCGTCGGCGAGGGCGATATGCCCTCCTCAAGCTCGCTTTTTTCCGTTTCGGCTCATTTGCATACCAAAATTCACCGATGAATGTTTCACGGCGGCACGCGCTATTTTCTTGCTTTTTTTAAAAGATAGAGTGAATTTTAACGAGGATTGTATCCCGTTCTGTTATTTCGCTTTTGCCCGAAATTCCCTAATTAGAGAGTTACTTCAGAGAGTTACGTCCGTCTGGCCGTAGAACTCAACCGCAAAAACGACATCTATTCTCCTCTCATAGCTTTTTGTAGAAATTTTGTAAAGGTAAAAAAAAACACCCTGTATAATTGCTTATACGTGGTAATTCATGCGGTTAAGTTATAAAGTAGTGAACGTTTGTTCTAACGAAACGTCACTTGGGTATCGGCTAATGACTTGTAAGCTTTTAAGCCATACTTTGTGTAAGCTAAAACATCATATGAATTCACAAGAAATAGTTCACGTCACATCATTTAAAAAACATAGAATGTCTTCAGGTGATCAATATAGGTACAAAGCATCAAGCTAACCATCAAGAACATCACTGTTTTAGAACGATGTCGAATCTTCCACATCCTTGATTAAAGACGGGGCCATACACTGTTCATCTCGCCGACGTTTTTGTTTTTACATAATACCTTTAAAGATGAATCGCGCAACCATGTTCTCTAAAAAATACACCCCCTTGAACAAACAATACGCCCGCCACTTAAAGGCCGAATTGAGAACAGCCTTCATAAATAATACATCACAGAGATGGTCGAAATTCTAACAAAGTAGAGAAAACGTGCAGCGAAGCCCCACTTTTCGGTATAATTCAATGCGCGCGCTGTTCATTATTTAAGTTTCAGATCAGACATGTAACAACAAGAACCAAGGACGAGGGGGGACTGGAAATTAGGATATAAAATTGATGAGGCATTCGGAGTGTTTCGTTTGCTCGGCCTTTTTCCCTCCGTTTGTCTAAGTAATTATTCTTGCCAAAAGCGTCTTCATGCTGGAAAGGGGGTTTGGGGGGGGGGGGGTGTATATAGAAACCGAGCGGCGGGCATGTCAGATCAAGACGTCTTTGCAAAGTAGCACTTATCTTTCCCTTTGACTCGCGTTCGAATTCATGAGAGGGTCGAAAGAAATATGAACGAGGAAATAATGTCTGATGCGAAGCTCAAGCTGCTCGTCATTAGGAGAATGCAAGAGTTTTGTTAACAACTTGGCTGGATAACACACACACACACACACACAAATAAAAAGAAACGATGATGAGACCGGTCTGATGATGGCTGGGTAACGCGACATAGGATGACGTATGAAAGAGTTATTTGGTATCTCCACTTCGTTGATTTTGAATACATGCTCTCACCTGAAATAACAGTTAGTTTTACTGCATCGTACGCTATCCCCTTTGCGCACGTGAGGGATGGCGTCGGTGGTTCTGCGCATGCGCAAAACATAAAGAGAGCTTCGTGCATCCCTTGCTATGCCTTACGTACGCAAAAGGTGACAGCGTACGATGCACTCAAAACTTACCAATACCTTTTGTTCAGCTTGCGCAGTCTCCTTGCGTACACTCTAAAAACAGAGCTTCACCGCATAGCACGCTGCTAGCCACTCATCATCCCGAATGACAACGTTCTCTTCCTTGATTTGATGAAAACGGGGGGCGTACGCCATTTTTTGTGGCAATTAAGAACTGCATACTGACATGTAATAATTGCTTAATGATATAAAATGGCGTACGCCCCCCATGTTCAGCAAACCAGGGGAAAAAACGATGGGAGCGTGCTATATGGTGCAGTACATACTTAAGAGTGTAGGAAAGCAAATGGCGGGTGCACACTTCGCACGAGCCGAAAGTGACTTTGCATTTAGCGCGTGCGCAATGCAAAATCTGCTATTTCCTCGTGTACGCAGAAGTAACTACGTACAAAGTAACTAAAACTCTATATCAAAGGTAGTTCGTAATATACGACGTTACTGTTTGACAACCATTTTATGAAAAATGAAAGGAGATGCGAAGAGCGAAAGAGGACAAGTGAAACATTTTGAGTGAATCGAACACGTTACAAGCAACCTTCCATCAACCATCACACAGGACAACGACAACACAGTGTAAACGCGACAGGTACGTGTATCAAAGCATCGACTGAGTCGCGGTGACCAGCGCAGCATATGCTAACGAGCAAAAAGGAACCGCATTAAAACAATGGTCCGTGGCTTCGTGACACGGTGCCGGGCCCGTGCCCTCCCAATGGGATCGTCTCCCAGGTGATTAGAGATGTTCACGTAGTGCTCACGAACGATTTCGTGTCGGGCCAGCACTCCAAATATTAACCGAATGTCGGTCCGACTTTGAAGCTTTGCCCTCGATTCAGGCTGATTCAAAATGTCACGCACCCTGCGTTGACATGCACCGGTAATCATCATCTTGGAATTCTTGCGTCCTCCCAGTTGAAATTGCGTTCGGACGTCGTCGGACCTCAATCCGCGGTGGCGTGATCGAGGCGAAGCCCGACGAAATGGAGCAGCCGAGGAGGACTCTATGCACACAGGGGTTGATTGAATATACACCCATTAGGGACAGATATCTGATTGCATTAGTCCACTTAGTTAATCCAGTGGTTTTTTCTTGCCTAGTATCATTAACATTAAGGACTGCGTAAGTTCGAAATGTTCTAGGATTAGCGTTCTAAAGAGCGATCCGAACTCAACACACAAATTCACACATTTTTTTATATATAGTTAACAGAAACCTGCATATTAAATATAGTGCCACAACGTGAACACCTTTCAAAAATTGACAGCGGCAATAGCCGAGTGGAAGAAGCATTCGCTTGCTGGAGTCATGTATGGAGCCATTCTCATGCTAAAGACTGCGACTGGGAGCCACAACTGCTACGCGGTGGTAACACGTAATAATAGTAATAATAATAAAAACATCCGAGGAACAACGTGATGCTCTTAACCTAAGTAAACATGCGTTTCACGTGATGAAAAACACCGAGACTAAGGAGACGACGAAAAATGGACACACACAGACGAAGACTCTACTCTACTCAACTCAACTCAACTCAACTCAACGACGAAATTGAGACTTTGTCTGTGTTCGTCCGTTTTTCGTCTTCTCGCTACTGTTGGTTTCTCTCTCTTTTTTTTTGTCATGTATTCTCGTCATCAGCTCGCTCGCTTCCTAGCCATTCTTTCACGTGGTTTACAGTCTAAGAGATGACCCGCAACGACTTTCAAAGTTATATCCTTAGTGGTGTTAATGAAGGCAACCGCGTCGTGTCTAGTCGGCCTCGCGAGTGGGGTCACCGTCATGATTGTATCCGAGACGATGGTTGAAAGTTAATGATGATGGCAGACGAAATCGTAGGGGGATGCAGGAAGTAAGCTTTTTCACAGCACACCTCTGCTATGCAGGCAAAGCACGCTTTACAGGAGTAGCGTTTCGCGTGTTTATTCGCACTAGGAGCATTTGGTCGCGAGGAACACGAGACCAACCACCCCAAAAGCATTTGTTTATTGAAGAGTTTAACAAACCCGATTTATCCGATTTATCTATGGCTAGATAACTGGATTATTCAGCGTTTCTCGTCTTCTTACTTCTGTGTTATGCCTAAGCGATCGCTAAGCAGACCCTGCACGAACGTACGAACTCACATTTTTCAAACGAGCCTTCATAACAGCAAGTGAGGAACAAAAAGATCCGAGCTATATGCAGATATGATGCCGGCATTGGTTGTCCACTCTAAAACGCGACGTAGACATCACCATTGAAATAGTGCAACCCATATCCATTATTAAGGGCTCGCGGCACTGTCAAAGTGATCAAAGAATTGCGTGCTTGACCAAGCGAAGACGCTTGTCTTTCGCAAATGCACTCTTCTCCACGGAAATAACAAGGTTCGACCTTGTCTGCACACATTTTCACTTCCAAAGCACTGGAGGAAATCCATAAGAGGCATTGCTATACACAGATGGAGTGCGTATTAGAAGACGTCATGTCATGGTCGTCATTTGTCTGTTACTTGTTGTTGATACGCAATGCCCCATATATTCAATTTCAGGGTAAGTCCGGAAAAGCACGGAATACATGCATGTTTGTATCCGACTAAAGCAGTAGCGCTGCAACCCGAATACCCGACTATAGGGTGTCTTTTCTTGAATATCTGTAGTCAATGGACCATTCCTGGTCTCACGTATGAGCATGCCCAGCACCTTATTGCTGCGGCCGCCATGTTTGTTGACATGAAAACATCATTGCTGCTTGTGTACGCTGTAAGCTGTGATGCGGCTTCGCAAAGCTTTTTCTCTCAATGCCTGTTATGTGTTGCGTCGTCGATTCCGTTGCGTCGGTGTACGATTCTTCCGCTTCCCACCGGAAAAGCATCACCACAAGAAACGGGAGCTTTCGATTTGCTCCGTTGGACGCATGAAGAAAAATGGTTCCGTGTGTATGCCGACGAAGATCTCACGTGAGCCTCTCACGTGAAGAACCTCTTTCTCTTGTCGGTGTTGGCGCATGCGCTTTGAAGCTGTCTGCATGCCTTGTTGTGCTGCTACTACGCACGGCGTGCCAAACTGTACGAGCGTCGCCGTGATCGCTGGCATGAAAACATGGCGTGTTATGAATATGCCTTAAAGGTACTGTAAAGCAGCACCGATCAAATGTCATTTAGTGTGGCTATTCTATAGTCCAAGCCACCAGGACAAAAACTGCGCAAGTTTCATTCCAATCGACATTGCAATTAATTGGTAAATTACAATTAAAGATTACGGGCAACACTGTACTAGGTATTCGAAATGAATCCGTACTCCTGTCACATACGGCACCAACCACATTGCATGCGTTCAACACTGGGCCCGACATAACAATCCACCACAATCCACCATAAAATCCGCCCATGCAATACACACAACGATCCACGTCTGAGGATAAACGGATAAACGAACTGAAATGAAATGCTGAGCCGTTGAAAAAAAAAGTGTCAGACGTTCAAGAAGCCAGACAGCGTCGGGACTTGTTTGTTCACAGAGATTCACAGAGAGAGTTTCCTCGTTCGAAAGAGGCCGCGAACAGAAGGAGCGCGCAGGCGCAGCAGAGAAGTAGGGAGAGCCTCCATCGAACAGCGGCCAGCGCTGGGTTACTTCGCAAAAACAGGGGTTAACAGGTTAAACTGTTAATAGGGGTTTCAGAACGCATAGGTAAACAGGAAAACTAATAATATGGTTACTAAAATAACGAAGTTCCGATGTAATAGTGTGTAATACCAATTTTCAGTGTTGCCCGCTGTACAGGGGGTTGTTTGACACCAGCCGTCGCACCGCTCCACTACGCCGCATTTTTCATGGCAAATTAAAAATATTTATAGCGCGTTGTCGGTCGTATGGTTCCGCATATGGTATTTAGAAGCAACAAAGTCTCTAGTCACATCACCGGCATATCATGCTTGTCTGCTGCTTTACAGTACCTTTAACAACTTTTCATGAGGTTTTTTGGGGTGCATCGCGTGTTATGTGCTTCTACAGGTGCAGGTTATACCATTCTGAACAAATGTTAACCTGCTATACACTCTAAGAAAAAAGGAGGAAAATGGGGAGTAATTGCAGCGTCTAGTCCCCTAGACTGCAATTACTCCCCATTTTAGTCTCCTAACCCCGACATTTACTCCCCAGGATTGCCAATTGTCACTGAACTTTGCACATGGTCAGTCGCGAATGCAACAGTCTACGTAAATATGTGTCCTTGATGGTCAATTTGATGGCATAAGGCTGTATGACTCAGCCAACTTAGCAATTTTCCACCCACACAGAGTAAGAAACAATTAGCGCTTCCGTCTTCGCAAATTGTGCCCTATGTATGTCGCAAGATTTTATATCACTCGATACCTCACTGTTGACGGTTTGATTCGAAGTATTTTCACGTCTGCACACGAATTATATACCTTGGACTCTTAGAACAGAGCGTGAAATGCAGTCTCCACTCTGTGACATTCATTTATTCCCGTCCATTTGCTCCCGAACGGGACTATTTTTTGTGGCAATGCATTCACTCCCCAAAAGGAGTAAAACTACTCCCTTTTTCTTAGAGTGTAGCCTCAAGAAATGCCAGCTTAGTCCACGTGGTGTTACTTGGTCATTTGGCCGCCAAGAACGACGCGTCCATGGAAATGGTCCATTCTCGCGGTCCTCGTACCATCATGTTCTGAAAATTGTGCACAGAAGTTCTGTCTTGTCCTCAAACTACGCGCACAACGATAAAAATAAACGATGCATACGAGCTGTCTTACACGAAGAAGTCTTCTTTTTTCTTACAAACAAATAAACAAACAAACAAACAAGGAGAAGTAAAATTGCTTTCATCCAGTACGGTAGAGGCATCTTACTAGCGGCATGTCTGAGTGTGCCACTGGTAGCCACTGGTTGGTGGTAGCCAAGCTCGTGCTGAAGACTGGGAGGTTGTGGGTTCGAATCCTACCACCGGCTGCGCTGTCTGAGGTTTTCCCTGGGTTTTCCGAAGACTTTCCCGGACGAATGTCGGCACAGTTTCCCCTGAAGTCGGCCAAGGATGCATACTAACCCCCTTGTCCCCCACTCGTTTCTGGTGTCCTCTCTTCACCTCAGTCCACGTCTACACGCCATCATAGCTACAGTTGCTTCGAGGTGCTAACAGGGAATAAAAAATAGGCATCTTCTGCTTTCGAAATCGAGGCGGCAGCGACGACTGGCAATGACTGACAAACCTCTGAGGCGACCCTCCATTTCCTGAAACAATTTTGCGTGTTAAAGGTACTCTAAAATGCAAAACTAACTTGTTTCCAAGTCAAAGTTCGTGTTTCAGTTAGTATAATGCAAGCAAAATTAATTCACACAGCGCTACCTAAAAAAAGAGAGTCCTCTTTGGCGGCGACGAATGGATTCTCAGGAAGCTAAGAATGGCGGCATCCAATCAGACAGCAGGATAAGCGTGCGCATGCCTCCAATCGCGTGCCTGTGGATTTGGAACGGATTCATATCGGCTCACTGTGCAGCAATAGACGCGGACAAGGAGTTAGAACATGGGAGAGACAAACCACCTGCAGATTATATATATCGAAATATACAAGCAGTTGAAAACAACACCTCTAGTATTCGCTATACGCCCAATTAATTACCAACAGCGCTGCACGATTAATACTGCGGAGAGATGTCTTCGGAATACCACGGGATAAGCCTTCCCTTCCTGACAAACGTTTTAGATACAGTCTGACACGTGATCCATTATAATGAAGCACCACTTCTGCCCTCATTTGTAGCACGGTTTAAGACACAACGTTGATAGCGCGTGTCGAAGATTAAACAGTGTTACAGGGGGGGGATTTCACGGAGGGATTTCGAACTTGTACCAACATTCGAACTTGTACCAACTAATCCGCTTTGCCCGTCTTTTGGAACGGATCCAGTCGTAGTCTTGTGTACATGCCCGGCATGACGCGCATTGCTGCATGCACCTTTCAATACCAATTTATTGAATTGTAGGCCACAACAGTAATCACAAATGACAACAATATTAGATTCGCGTCCTTCGGACCGCGATACCAGTTCGCTTCGTAGTCGCACTACGTTATTCTCCGTAACTGCTCCATGGCGTGGCACGTCCAGCATGAGCTAAAAGCACCGACGCACGAGCTGTCGCGACGTTCACTGCTTAGTACCGAGGCAAGAAAGAGTCCGGAATAATTCTGATCGTAGCTTCATAACGGAATCAAAGCTTTCAATTGCGACAGTAAGTGCGAAATTAACATAGGACGGAAAGTAATTTGAAGTGAACTTGTTTTTGCACCTTAATACCCCTTTAACAAACGACACGGAAGTGCTGTAGAGTATGGAAGGTAATATGTTGCCTCGTTATAGCCACCGTCGGAATGCTATTCACGATATCCACGCTGAGTGCTGCCGCTTCCACATTAGCTTAGAAAATAAGCTTTCCTTCCAAGAAGCTTTCCTGGTTCTCGACTTCTTCGTTGAACGGTCAGTCGCATATCGTGCGATTGTCAATGACCAACTGCATCGGCCTACTATGAGCACTCTTTTTGTCTCTCATATTAAAGCGAGAGCTTTACAGGGCCGACCGCAGCGTTGGTCCGTCTGAGACTTCTTTGGCCTACTACACACGTGCCACGCTAAGAACACGCGACAACCCTATAGAGCTACGTACGTATTTAAACGCATCTGCCACAATGCCCAGAGGTGCAGCTAATTTGTAATAAAACACGCTAAGGTTAAACTCGTATCCGATAATAGCCTGCACCAGGCTCCCTTCCATCGTAGGGAATACACACGCTCTCTAGTCACAAAGCCATTTTGAACAGCGTCGTCGAAACATGGCCGCGATAACAAGAACCGATGTGGGGGAGGGGGGGGGGGGGGCAATAATAACTGTTGATGGACCTCCGTGACACTCGTTAACCGATTAGACCTTTCCCGGAGCTCACGTCCGCGGTCGAACATCGCAGGAAGCAATTAAAAGGGGAACGCGAAAAGCCGCAGCAGCCATGACGTTTTTGATAACGTAAAGAGCCATTACATCCAGCGCCACGTAGCGTTGGACAGGGGAAACCACAAAAGCGGTAAAGCGACAGGAGCCCTGCCGTTGAGGGGCCATTTGCGAACTTAACTCGGCAGTTTTGGAAGTGGCAGAATTGTCTTTGCCTGTGGCGTTGGTAGAGAAAAGCAGAAAAACGAAGATGGGAAGCAGGTGTGGGTTCTGTTTTATGACACGAGTAAGCAGTGGCGTTTTAGATTGGCTGCTTAGCTTTTGAGTTGGAGGTTTGAGGTGCGAATTAAACCGGTGTCGTATTGTCTAGAGACGCGAAGCGTCGAATAAATAAATAAATAAATAAACTGAAGGGAATGCCCTTTTATATATCTCTTCTGCGGCGGAAGAATTACCCGAAATTTCCGATCTTGAAAATAAAAGGATATAACGTTGTGGTAAAATATAACACATAAAACAAGGCTAGAATATCGAAAAACATATGCCGTTTTGGAACGTAGAAAATCCAAAGAATCGTTGAGGAAATGCTAATGGGAGATGAGCCTCATGACGGTCGGTCTCTGAAAGAATAGTCTATACGTTCGAAATATTGGTGGCTCTTATCGTGAGGCATTTTGAGTCCGACCAAATAAGAGCTATTCCACTTTTTATTTCAATGGCGAAGGCTTGTGCTCTTGTAAATCTCAGCCACTCAACAATGACAAGTTAGTTTTCTTTTAGATTTTTTTTTTCAATTTTCCAGAAAAGAAAATCTGAGAAAGTCGGTCGTTCTACAATTTCAGTGAGTTAAAATCGCCGGAAATTTTGATTCTCGACATAATTTCTCGCGTTTGCTCGTTCTAGGCAAGCCTTGCGCTAATGGTTGCATTGACTTAAATTTCTCATATGTCGTATTTGCGTGCTAAACGAATAAAATATCTATATTCATAAAATATATCACTGCAATTTTATTCGTTTAGCAACATATAACACTATAATTAATACTGTAACGTTCCGTAATACATCTAAGTCGCGCTATAGCGATAATTCTCGTTTATAATTTTCGACAATCATGCAAAGGAAACTTTCAAAATTTTCGTAATTTTTTTAACGTGTGTTCGAAATATACAAGCAGTTCAAAACAACACCTATAGCGTTCGCTATACGCCTAATTAATTACCAACAGCGCTGCACGATTAATACCGCGGAGAGATGTCTTCGGAATACCACGGGAAAAGCCTTCCCTTCCTGACAAACCTTTTAGATACAGTCTGACACGTGATGCATTATAATGAAGCACCACTTCTGTCCTCATTTGTTTCACGGTATAAGACACGATGTTGATAGCGCGTGTCGAAGATTAAGTCGAATTAAGTAGTGTTACGGGGGGGTGGGGGGAGGTGACGGAGGGATTTCGAACGGTCTGCCTGCCTTGATTGGCGGCACGTTGCTCGGGGAAATGATGAAAGGGGTTGGGGAAGGGGGGAAGATAATGTTACGACCTTACGACGCATACAAATACGGCTATTTCCTAATTTAAAGGCTATACACGTTTAAATTCCAAGTACCGTCCAGCAAATTCTCATCGACTGTCAGCAGTATTCCACTACACACCCTCACATGCCCTTCCTCAACCGGTTGGGCCTCCGGCCAATCCAGCGCGTCAGCTACGAGCTCTTCAAGTCCTCATCACATTCTTACACCTACTGTAAGAAGGTGATGAGGCGTGAACTCTGAGCATTCATCATCATTCGCCATCCTCTCTCCCCTGAAGAAATGGGATAGGGTGCTGCCTCAGCGGCGAAACATCCCAGTACATCATCGTTACTCATTTGATTTTGTTGTTGTTGTTTAAATTCACACTCTCGATGAAGTTATCGGAATGCCTGAATTTTCTTTTTTTGAGATTCCGCGAAACCATCAAAGGCAGTGTTTCCTATGAAGATGTCAACATGAAGGGACTGAAGCGCACGTAGTCTGTTGCACATCTTCGTCACCTGGTCGTCAGAGGCCCCTACATGCGTTGTACTCCTGATGATGATGATTATTTTAATATTGATGCGTTCTAAAGAATGGCAACTTTTTCTGCACTTTTGTATCTCACACATGCGTGCAAGTGTAACTTTCTGAGGCGCTGAGTTCCACACGCGCACAATAAGAGAAGGAGCGACGTATTTGTTGACTCCAATGAGGAATTCTGGGAGTGAAAGCACGTAAGTCACACAAACTGCGGTATACAGGATATCCAGCAACTAAGTTTAGAGCCATATACGCTTTTCTGCTCAATGTTCCCTCCCTGTTATATTTGGAGCAAAGAATTACCAAAGAGGAAAAACGCAATGCGCAGTAAACCGTCTATGAAAAGAACAGGATATTCTTTTGTGCTGTAAGAAACGTCAGCTTTAATGCATTTCCGCTTAGCAGACCCGAGGAAAACACCGGAGAATTGCTATGATCTGCGGTATCGAACAAATGCGCATTTGTTAGCGTGCGTCCGCGGTCTCATACCATTAGTTTTGTTTGGGACGAAGTTTGCTGCCGTCGACAACGAAAACAAGATCCGTATTATTTTTAGCCCGTCCAACTCCAACTCCAAAACAAGATCGTCAAATTTAAATGAAGCATGTAGCACATGTTAGGGCCCAATACCATCTATGTTACTAGTGTTTTCCAGAATGTGTGTCGTGTAGTGATCCGAAGAACTGTAAAAGTTCCGTCCCTCTGACAGTTCCGTTTCGCATGCAGCATATAGAATTTTGCTTATGGAGCAGGAAAAAAAAAGGAAGAAAGAAAAGAAAACATCAGAGATATTGAAACTCCGTCTACGCTCTCAGCAGCTGGTTGATTGATCATTGATTCGTGACTTTACGTTGCGAGAAAACTATGATCATGGTTGATTGGACCGCATATTATTCAGAAGAAAGTGCAGCGCAAGTAAAACGCATTTTAGCACATTTAACGCAACAAACGCCAAGACACATTTGTCGAACAGACAAATGAAACAGACATAATTGTCGTGCAAGCGCAGCTATGTTTCAACCCTCAACTCATGTTTTGAGATACGAAGAGATGCCTTGAAGAGATGGCAAATGAAACCAACTGAATCATCTTGCCAACAGTCGTGCATCGTAGTCGCCAGTGTTTCATGCAAAAAGTGACAACTGGGATCAAACGTTCCTCAAACGATTTGTTTCCAAAAGACGACTACAAGATATTTCAATCGATTTAACGTTCGAGTGATTTACCTCTGCTTCGTTGTTGTCAGTGTCCTGTTGACGTCACCAGTACGTCCCCCAAAGCCTTGCGTACCCGGTCATGGCTTCGTTGTTACGTATTATTCAAGTTTTGGATAATAGAGAGTTTTGGTACATCTTACGCAAAGGTGACGTAAGTGGTAGCGTTGCCGGTCCTGCGCGCGCCCATAACAGAAATAGAGCTTCACGCAGTGCGCGGAACCGCCAACGCTATCCCTTACGTACGCAAATGCTTTAGCATACGATGTACCAAAACTCTCTATCAATTCCACCAAGAGAGTCGGATTCACTTCGCATGCTGTAGATACATAACACAGTAAACACAATTTGTGACTGAAAGGTATCCTTCGCACTTTCAGCGGAGTATCATTTTTTTTTGAAGCAATCAAAACACATACAGATAATTATGCGTCGCCCTGAATGGTACCATACATATTCATCGCACATATGTTTACAAAGCCACTAACTCACAAAACATGGATAACGCATAAACAACTTAGGTATACCCTACACGAAAGTGTAAGCGGAAGCCTGGCCTTTCCCCGTAGGGTGTGTTTAAGCAGCCGGTCACGTTGGTGGTACTTTCATCGGAGCCCAACGAACAAAAACGTCGACAGCCCTCACGCTTGCCCCCTCTCTCCCTCATTCACCGTGCTAGCCACGAGTGAAAAATTGCTTCATGCCTAAGCGCATGACGAGCAAATTCTATTGGTTGTCAGCGTATTTCAGGACAGAACATTTCGATCGTTTTTCTAAAAACATGCCAGTTGAGTTGGGCAGCTATTCACATTATCGATTTCCATCGAGCGCACGCTAAATTAATTTCGCATCGTTCATTTATTAGTCACATAATTAATGGGAACACCTGGACAGTACGTTGGCGAAAGCGCGGCGACGACTACTAAAGAGGTGGAAGGTTAATATCCCAGCACTTCAACGCAGGCACTTTTTAGAAATCTACGTGGGTGGAGCTAGGCAGTGGGGAAAAAAAAAAGTGTGAGAACGAAAACGCTGGCGTTTTCGTTAATGAGAGATCGACGCTGTGGACAAGAAGTATCGATACATTGTGTGCTTAGGCCTCGTGAGGTTACTTTCTTGAAGTTGGTGAGGTCAGGCTTGATTAATATGACGGCTATCCCAAACTTTAGAACAGATGGACGGCTCTACGCAAAGGAAACCAACTGAATCATCTTGCTAACAGTCGTGCATCGTAGTCGCCAGTGTTTTTTTCTCATTGTGCCTAATTCATTATTAAGCACCGCTTATTAGCTAGATTTTAAAGCGTTGGTTGAGATCCAGCTTCAAAGTTTAGAGTGCCACACGCCCGATCGAAGCGTTTTCAACAAGGTGAGCGTCTCTTCAGATAGGGTATATCTCCCAATCCACATGTCTGGGGTGACGAATATCACCATGATTGTGCTTTGATGATTGAGTTTTTTATGACGCGTAGGCAACTTAGACCATAATGCGCCATGACAATGACTTTTCCTGAAATGCTATATCCTTTGCAAACAACAATTCATGTTCATAGGAACTCAACGAGCTGCCACATATATTACTCTCCTTCGAGTTATTTCTGCCTTCTGCATGCTGCCCCGGGACCACGCAAGGGTCTCACTGGAGCTGTTGCAACAATAGATGACAAGGACAGAGAAAGTTGCCATGCCAACGTCAATGGCATCCTGTTTCGCACACAATTAACTGCATTCCGTTCCTCAAAGTTTTAGCAGATCGGAAGGTGTTCGCGATTAACGGTTTGGAGAACATAATAGGCCTTATTCTTTTGAAGGCTTTACTACTGAAGTGGCTGACACGACGTTGCCTATCTTTCACTTGACAGCTTCCTTTTGTCGCACCGTTTTTGCAGAGTTCTCCCTTCCGTTTGGTACTACCACTGTAGTTTTTAAAAATGTTAAAGGCTCTAAACTTTTGCACCCTTGAGCGACAAAATATATATTCTTATAAAATCAATAGAGAAATAGAGACCCCAAACACATTTTAGTCCCTAGTTCCCCTCCCTCTTCCTTGTTTTTTTTTAAGTGTTAAGAGAGGTCAGCGAATACTTGGCTTGCTCCTCTCCCATGAGAAATGTAACTACCGCGTGCACACATCGTAATTTGTAATTAATTTTCTCCCTGTTGCTTTCCGCCGGTGAATGCCAATTAGGAAGTGTATGATTTCTTTCTTTCTTTCTAGATTATTGTCCAGGGTTTCCAAATCGTCTTTTTTGAACCGACGTTTCTCCATCTCGACAGTCCCAAGTACGGAATGGAAGGATTTATGGGCCCAAATTAAAGGAAGCTGTAGAAACTCCTCATTTGCTGCTAAATTGAGTGGAAGAAACGTAACACTTGTTGATGATGCCTCGTCATAGTAAACCAGGAGTCAGTTGCTTCGCGGCGCTAACACACACACACATACACACACACGAGACCAGGAATCAAATCGAATCAAATTGGGAGTAGATTTACTCAGGAGTCAGTCATGAATACAAGCGCGTATTCTCTTGCAAATGCATGTTTTTTTCTCGATATGGTTCAGTATCTGGACGGTGAAAAAACGCTTTTGCTGTTGGTTTGGGACCGACCAAAAGGGTTCTGTGGAGCATATAAATGCATGTTTTGCACGCTGTGGCATATTTCGCAAGAAAGTGCATTGAAAAGTGCATATTTGTTCATATTTACATGCGCGAGAGCTTACTCCTTTTTCCATGGACGGTTATGTTAGTTTCCGGATAGGTTGGGTCATCTTTCAGGAAAATTCTGGTCGGAACCGAATATTTTTCATGTTTCGGTGAGGCGCGGTGCGGTGTTCAGCCCGTACCCTGGCTCGTCAAGCCTCCACTGCAGGCATGGCCGATGGAACGTACTCACCTTCGCCACATTACCGTTACGAAGAGAGGCGCCGTTCGCATTTTAATCAGCATGACGTAGTGCCGAACGGAAAGCCATGACGAAGAACACGAATATACGTGTATGTTCGTGTTTTTCACGTCGCCCATGCTCCTGCTTGTTTCGTCGTGGGTTTCGCTATTTTACGAATCACGAACGCAAAGCCTTTAGCTCCATGATTTATATCTGTGGCGCAAGTATTCCTTGTTGTGTGCTGCAGAACGAAGGCCACTGTATTTTACGGGGTTATTCCTAATGAAATAGTATTTTTTGAAATATGCATTCGGTGCATTGCTTTTGTACCAAGAACAATAAAAACACATTGCATATATTGAGTATTTTTAGTGCATATTTCGAAGATTTTCAGTGCATAGCTGCATGCATATTTCGGGAGTTTTTAGTGCATATTTATCCGCGCTCTAGTCATGAATAACGTCGATATGACTTTTTTGTTCCAGACCCGAAGGTTTAGACATAGTCGTACCATTCTTTCAGTAACAATCCCTGGATATATTACTGACATTTAAGGTAGGGTTTCTCGTTTTTCGATGATTGTATTTTCCGGTGTATTACGAGATATCGGGCGAAGATAGGTGGAACAGAAACGTCATCCGGTTGTCTCAACAACAACAACAAATACACTAATAATGATGAATAGGAAAATTTGCCTGTTGTCGCGTGATGTCATAAGAGAACACAAACTCGTATTACTGTACTTTGGTTTTGTGCTCATTTTGACGCGTTTCACAGGGTCTCGAAAAAAAATCTATATAAAGAACGAGAATTATTAGCGAGAATTCTTTTCGCTTCCTAGGCATGACCTTTCGCAGAAGGAGTGGTATCAGGGGTTAGTACCGGAGATAAGGGTAGGTATGGCAGAAAGGGGTTTGTAGCAAGAGTTGTTATTTTAAGAAACCCTCATAGGAAGTGTTGATATTCTTAAAAAAAAAATCTCTAGCAAGTTCCCTCATGTAATGAAAGCCCTCATCGGTAAAACCCTTATTTAATCAAGCTTTACAATTGAAGAACTCGTGTCGGCGCGTACTAAGAGCGTCCTCCTGTGCTCATTACCAACTAACGACTGTGCGTGTTTCTTTGCAAGAATTTTAGAAAATTCTGTGCGTTTGGCGTTGCGCGAGTCTGCAATGTGCCGAAAAAGAAACAGCAGCAGCCAGGGACTGACAGCGTATGGTAGAGATACGTTCACAAAAGCTGTATTTGCCTTGCGCTAGAATAATACACAATCTTCGAGTTATTCAGTGATGAAGACCTGTGCGTGGTGTCTTGAATGCCCTTAGACTGAATACGTTGTTAGGCTTTCTGCAGACACGCGTACCAAACATGACGAGAGAGTGAACGTGTTATTAGAAATGCTACGCAAACGCTCCGCGCGATTATCTCGGCTTCTATCACCTTCAACTAAACAGAGATCAAAGCAAATAAAAATGCCAGGCAGTTACATAGAAGAAAGATAACGCTACCCTTAAAGAAAAAGGTTACTGAGAGAGAACAGGTGTGAGGTGAATGTTGCAATTTCACAAGATTGCACCGCCAGCGAGCAACACACATATCAGACGCTCTTGCTGAGCTTTCCTTGCCGTAAGTGGAACAGCGATGTGCATTCAAAATGTGCAGCTCGAAAAAAAAAGCAAAAGTTTTACTCACGCAATCTCTCCTGCTAGAAAGTTTAGTTCAGAAGAAGGTCGATTATTGAAGAAATAATCGATTCACGCCTCACGAGTATTTGCAACGATGCGCTCCCACAAGTGTTAACCACTACATAATACAAAAAAAAAAAGAAAGGAAGAAGTAGATTGGGCAGTAATTACAGCTCCTAGTTCACCCATATTACCGTTACTCCCTATTTTAGTGTCTGGTCCTCACATTTGCTCCCCGCTACTGCAAATAGTTGCTAAACCTCGCATAAATTTCTGTACGTTCAATCTCGAAAGGAACTAATGGTTGCACGAGACGACTCAAATTACTCCTTTTTTTCTCTCTTAAGGTGTAGTTAACAACCATGGGGCAGTAGAAACAACGAATGCTCCGGTGCATTTCGGCGTCGTTAACAGACTATACGTCGTGTGTGTCTGGGAACCGAAACGCGCTATTTTTTTGTCTACAATTAAGTAATTGCGTACATTTGTCACTTTGTTCCTGTCCGTTTTCGTGATCGATTGTACAGACCTCCTGCGGATGGGCGTGGCCACAATGCCTTCATTGGTTGACTGATGTTGGTCACTGGTTGTAGACATAACGGACGATTACTTTTGGATTCCTTCGCTGCCAGCTTCGCGCGTATAACATACTTTTTGCGATAGACTGCTCTTAACAGACCTGCACAGGTACTGATTGAGCTTGACGAGTATCGGGCTGATTTACGCACGGTTTCACAAGATTGGGCTGATCGAACTCACAGCTGGTCGCTCAAGATACATTAAGAGTGCACCACACTACAGACATAGAGGCTGACCCATCTTCACCAGCACAATACCATCGCCTAGCTCGTTCAGTGCACGACGTTTCATGAATAACCAACGTCGTTTCAATGTGCGATAGAGTACAGTGCCTTGTGCTAAACCATGTACGCAGGACTATGGTAACTGAGAAGCAGCGTGTGGCTTGCGCGAAGACCGTGCGATGGCATTGGCAATGGAATTGGAGGCTATTTGGCAGGGCATGTGATAATAAATATACATTAAAATAGAGTTTTTAAGTTTTTTATGGTGCCTGCTTGTGCTTTACAGTTTGCTACATCTTTCAATACTATAAAAAGTATACGACACGTTACAGTATTGCACGCTTCATTTACTATCATTGCTTCTGCTCAAGTAGAGATTTCCGAGAGGTTTTCAGTGCCTCCGTTATGACGTAGATCGATAAACACTGTGCGGAAACGATACGATAAAGGAAGCAGTCCTAATTAACGCGTCCTGAAGTAGCCAGTACCGAGTGTTTTGGGACTAACATCTCCAACTTTTTCTTTTTCCAATCAATCAGCACGATCCATGATCAGCAACGTGATGTTATCCGCTTCGAAACAATAGGGCGACTAGCGTTTTCGGAACCGTCATCGTGAACACCTTCCCATCTATTAAAACCCGCTACTGGCAACAAAACGGTGCCATTAATAACCCTGTCACGCGGCAAGCTTTCAATGATCGTCGAAACCAACGGCCATTGGACATGCGCGTAGCGACACCTATCGTGTAACGTGTCAACTGTATTTTTGTCATATCTGCCCGACTGCCTTTAGTACACAATGTATGAACTTAGTGGACCCGTCACTAGCATCAGCTAAGAGACCACACAGTTTTCAACCAATTGTCAATTGTAATATGATTCAACAAAAGAAAGAAAGAACTTCTCAAACAGCATTCGATCCAATGCACAGGTTAACGCATTGCACTCTAGATGGCGCTACGCGCATGTTCAGTGGCCGTTGGCTTCGATGATCGTTGAAGACTGCCCGTAGGGGTATAACACATCACGTAGCATATCGGTAGTTAATATTCGAAAGCTATTTTTGCGAAAACTAGAAAAGATTCCTCTTCCAGACAGTTCCGCAACATCCATCGCCTACGATAGCGTTGTAGCGGTTCAGCCTTTGATAAAGAGAGAGAGAGAGAGAAAAAGAACTGAACGGATGATGCGAACGGTTCACTTGATCTTTTCAACCCGCTCGCGCAATCGGAGCTGCCAACTGACCCGGCAAGAGATCGCAATCTTCCATTTTCTCTACGGAAAAATTCAGTTGCACACAATGCAGTCTCTAACAAGCCTTCGCCTTCCGAAGATCGCTTCTATTTTGTTTAAGAGTCGACGGCACCATCGTTGAGAGTGCGATGACTAGCAGTCATCAACACAGTCGGTCAGGCAAACACGATGGGAAAATTGCCCTCCAAGGTGTTTCTCTATCCCATGGCAGCTGTTAAGTTGTATTTTTTGTCTTTAAATCAATATGACGCGTTTCAAAGCGAGAAATACGATGCGCCCAAGAATATATATATATATATGCCTTAGTTGTTGCTCGAGTTGATACTGCCATATTTCTTTGCCATTGAAAGAGTCTTCTCTCATAGCTTTGTTGTGTTTGGTTGGAAGTATTTTTTGGCGAAAAGGGTCTTAAACCATCTTTTCTTTTCCAAGAAGAAAAGGTACAAGTAAAGGTCAGGCGATGCATTGTGAAAGGAAGTAAAGTCGGAGCGTAAGCGATAAAAGGGTGCTGTTAAGCTGACAGGTTCTTTCAAGGCAGGCAGTTTGTGGAAAATCCGTCCGTGTAGATCGGCTTTTTCAGGTATGCGTTTCCACGGACGAGCCCCTAACCTAAAACAGGTGCATACGGGCTGCAGATATACCACTAGACGACGAGCGGAGACGTGTACCAGAAAAGCACACTGACGCGAAGCAGTACGCTTTTTAGAGGACTTTGGTACGAGAAACGAACTAAGGCGCTCATCATTCCATTGAATACATTGCCTTCATCTAGACCGACGTCGGCTGATTAGGTGGACTAGACCCCCGTTACGTTACAACGTCAGATGTGGCGACCCGTCGTTGGCAAAATAAAGCAACGTACGTTGGCAGCCGCCGATCACACGAGTTGTTTTGATGGTTGTTTCCGATGATGTATGTCATTGCGCGAAAGGAGATAAGAAGGAAAACTTCATGTGCGCGGCAGATTCTACCCTGATCTCACCTCGCAAAACGCGAAAACCACGATGTTACACCACGGCGACAACCACGTGCGCTTGTTTTGCCAACGAACCACTCTTTCCCAATCTCATGATAACTAGATGTGACGTGCCGAGGCGAGTGGTCTATTGAAGATAAAGAATGGGGGCAAAATGTACAGGAAATTCAAGTACATGAGAGTGGCTAGCAGGTGTCCTATAGAGTGGAGTGTGGTGCTTCATTTCGCTCAGCTTCCCACGAAGAAAACCTACCCGTCCAACCCTGATGCACTCGCACATTCAGGTCACCATGTACTGCTTGGGATGGTATCCAATGAACCCTACACGTGAAGAGCCAGTGACTTCAGGGAGGGGCAGGCTAAACGGCGACACACTCGGTGACATGATGACTGCGTATAACAAATGAGTGGAAGGCCAAAAAGGAAACGCATGGTCTAGAAGTAACTACGTACCGTCTGCATTTCCCCCTCCCCCAATATCAACCCTCAAAGCGCCATACCGGTAGACATACCTCTCGGATATGAAACGATACAAGCAGCGCAACCACTTACACAAACACTACGTGCATTCTCCTTTCTGGCATCCAATTATTTAGAATAACAGTATGTAAGACACAGCATAAAACAACGCTTACTTTATACACTGTTCCTTTCGCAACGAAACAATATGTGTACTGCGTTGCACAAAAGCGTTTGGAACTTATATTACTCCCGCACCAAACGCGGAATACACGCGCTGAAGCAACGCTACACGAATATGAGCGATCACATGCCAGATTTCATTGTCCGCTAATCCCTCAGCTTTAGCACGGCAGCGCCTTACAAATGATATACGGCGACGACTTAATCGAAAGAAAGAGAGAAGTGCGAAGGGAAAAGGAAGGAAAAATAAATGCCCGTGATCCCATCCCAGACCCCCTCGCCTCTTACACCTCCGCGCAGGCAGTTGAACGTCTACGAGAATAACTTTCGTCTGATATAGGCTCAGGGCTGCCGAAAATGCCTCTGACGTGGGAAGAGGCAACAAAGAAAGGACCCGAGTGTTGTTTGTGGTGAGCTTAAGGATAAAGAAGCCCTTTTCTCTCGACACAGGGTCGTATAGTAGGAGGAAGGAAACGATAATGATGTTACTTTATGTCAGATAATAGCAGCGCATAGGACGTTTTTGTGTATGTCCGATTGTGGACCGGAAGAGTTGTGTCTCTTAACTGGGTAGACAAAGTGCCTTGACGCTATCAAGGATAAAACAGATATAAGGAATATGCATGATGATGATGATGACGACGATAACAAAGAGAAAATGATCAGATACACCTACGGAGTTTATGTGTGGAATAAGCGCGTGTTCCTTATCAGATGAAATGATATGGTAGTCCTAGAATGGTACGTTAGCACCTGTGATAACAGTATCAATGTCGCGGCCTGCACGGTTATAGAAATTTATACATGGTTGCGCACAGATATGCAGTGGACGTAGGAAAGAAAGATTAAACAAAGAGAATCCTGTGCACGCAGACACTCAACAACAACAACTACTTCATATTAAATGATTATGAGTGGGGAGTTTTTCATCGCTCACAGATACCCTCGACTGAATCTCATAATGGGAACGACGGCCACTAATCAAGGAACAGCGAGTTTGATTAGAAGTTTGATTAGACGCTCACCGATCGAGAAGCAAGTGTTCGGAGCGAAAACACATATTCACACTGATGTACTTAAGATAGGTGAACTAGATCAATGTGCATAGACCGGATGCTGGCATCAAATTTCACAACCGGCACGTAAGCAATATGAATGGTGGCAGTTAAACAACTGGCTGCATGCACGCACGCACAGTCAAGTAATATAATACGCCGCGCAAGGTTGGCAATGTGTACACAGGCACGATTGTATCGGGTAGTAAAACTTGTCAACAACGTTTTTATAGGATTAACGCAAGCTTCGTGTTTGTCGCAGTCTAAGGCAGAGGAACTCCACGCATACATATCAACGCACCAAGGTTTGTTTTCGCAGTTGAACTCTGGAAAGGGCAAAGCAACAGAACACCAAGCGCAGCTGTACAGTTACGCTTATTTTTCTGCGCACCCTGCAGTGTTGCAACCGACGCGTTGTTCATTGTGTTTTTATCTGCATACAAAATACAAAAGGATATGAAAGGATGAAGGAATGTGTCTATGAAGTATGTAACTTGTAATGATTCAGTGCGAAACGGATCCTGTAATGCCGTAATGAACATACCTGCAGCTCCCAATTACGCTTCATAAATATTGATAAGAAATTACAGAGAGACAGATAAAAGAGAAATTAGCTAAATGAAGCATAAACGAAATATGTGTGGGCGCAGTCTCTTCTGACCTGGAACCAATCATGTCATAGGATATACTATGAATGATAAATAGAAAGTCTGTCTCCAGTCGCCATTTAATATTCTGAAATTGCCGTATTGTTGCAGACTAATTTTATCGCCCTATTTAATACACCCTTCACTATATCGTACCATACCTGCAAGACCTGCAAGACCACATTCGATTTCATCTACAATCCATCCAATTAGATAAAACAATGAAATAAAAAGTATCAGAAACACGTGGCACGTGCACAATTTCGTGTTAGCGCCGCGAAGCAACTGTGGCCATGAGCGGCATACAGACGTGAACAGATGGAGAGGGGACAGCAGGAAGGAGTGGGGGACAGGGGTGGTTAGTATGCGTCCAGGGCCGACTTCAGGGGGAACTGTGCGGACATTCTTCTGAAAAGTCTTCGGAAAACCCAGGGAAAACCTCAGACAGCACAGCCAGTGACAGGATTCGAACCCGTATCACCGCCCAGTCTCGGCGTGGAAAGCAATCACCCTAACCACTATGCCACGGGAGCTGGTCAGCACTATTTTGTATCCGACCCTATGTTACGATGTTACAATACTCAAAGCAAGCAATTTTTCTACCATTCTACCCTAAGCGAAAGGAAAAAAAGCACAACACCCTTTTTTGCCATTTCTACGAAACCTCCCATCTAAGAGTAACGTTATAATATGCCACCTTGTACACGCTGTCCTGAGACAAACAAAGGCATGGGCGAGAACCTGACACGGATGTCTTCATGAACGCCGTTGACGACAAACTTGATTTATTGATTGAGATTGAACACAGTTTGCTATCGAACGGGAAACTCATGGAGGATAGTCTTACGCAAGTTACCCCACGAGCGGGTCCTGGAATGACAAGGAGGTTCTTTTTATTGTATTTTTTTTCCTACGTAGGGATCGTGCTTCCAGCGCTAATGACTCTCCCTTAAATTAATTTTTACCTTCAGTGGCTGCCTCTTGGGGTCGCCTCTTTTAGCGCTTGAGGAACGTTTTTCATTTCGTTTTAAGTAGGTTCAAGTAGAAACGTTAGAGATATAGTGATGCATGGGTTTAACCTATACCGATGAACGTTTGATTCATCGGAGGCTCTTTTTCTGGTCGGTCAAAATAGTGCTGATGACGGGACTGTACAGAGCCGGAATTGACGACCTCTTTTTTTTTTTTACTCGGTGATGATTACTGGACTTAGTTTGTAGGAGGAGATACATTCTGAACAGAAATGGTTTCGATGACTGACAGTACGTGTTAAACAAATTCAACCTGCGCTTTATTCGCTGTGTGTACCCATTAAGACATACAACGATTTACTTTAGAGCAACTCTCGTCGAGATGTACACTGTTACATTCAAAATGCACGAGAAGTGAAGTTGCTGTAAAAATAATAATAATTCGGGGCGTCACGTCGCGAGACACCGTCGCTGCTATAGAGAATGCAGCTTGGGTATGAAAATCAATGGGGAAGTTTGATACGCCGTTTGTGACTCAAAATGTGTCTCAAAACGTGAAATTGCAGGTACATGCATTATATAGGAACACGGTTTTGTACCATATTCTGTCGCATGCACATAGTGGATCACCTGCTTGTCGAACTCTCGTACAAATATGCCAACAAACTTTAGCTGTCGAAACCGAATACTGTAAAGCATCCAAACCATTCCGCATTCATAAAAGCAAAACAAACGTTCATATGCATAAAAGAACTTCAATAAAATTTAAAAAAAAAACTAAATTCATACATTATTGTAGATTTCATTCGGATAACAAGGACTGGGTTCCTTTGAGGAGATTTTTATTCATAAAAATAATAATCAATAAAAACGTATTCATTAATAAGTCATGCACGGTTTCTTGTGTAATGTACATTCATACTATTCATATGTTCATAAAAAGCATTCGTATGCACAAACAATTGATAAAAAAAGCATTCATAAAAACTTGTAAGGTACACTTACTGGGACACCTTACTCAGAGATCGCAACGCTTTTTTCTTGCGTTCCTTAGGGGACCGGACGAGCATATCCGTGAATGAGGGTTTCCAGACAGAACTGCCGTGCGTGACGCAGAATCCAATCTTCAACAACACTAACAACGTGCATCAGGTGCGCTGGTACCACGAACCTCACTACCTTCTGGGTCGAGAACCCATTTACACTGTGGACTTCGGTGCCTCACACTCACCCTATTCAGCAGACCGTACGAATCTCAACCAGGTAAGTGTAACAGTCACGTGACCTACCCCATCTTTTTGCACAGGTGCGTATTCTGCTCTTGAGTTTTATGTGAAGGCGGGGGGGGAGGCGTTTGTAATTATATACGATACGAAGCGTTCTAATAATGAATAAGCGAACATCAATCTCCTATATCACAAGGTATGTTGTCCATATGCATCAAAGCACGTGGGAACAAGATAACATCATGCAACGAAGATGACACTTAGTCGGAAAGGTACGGCTGAGGTTCGTTGGTGGTACCCCTGTCACATGGGTATTCTCCAATGATTACCATTGACCATCGAACCAGAGCAGATTATAGGGACAGTTTGGCCATTGTTTGATCTTTTGCCGCCAGGAGATGGGTGCTGGCCGTTACGTCACACCCCTTTATGCTCTGCCCACTTGACCGGAAGGAAGGCACGGGCAGATTTCAAGGCGGTCGTTCCGCTCCAAAATGGCGGCAGTGACCCTGGTGCCGCCCATCGTGTGACGTCAAATGACGCGCTTTAAAACAGGCTCCTCCCATTGGTCAAACTTTCCCAATAAACGGATCTGTATTGAAATAGTGCCGTGTATTAAAAGGGAGTCTGGCCATTGGGAGGAGCCCCAAAAATGGGCTCGACTTGTCAACCACAGTTCCACACCTCTGATTGGTTTGTATTTTACCACGAGGGTCGCCATGACACCTTACTGGCACCCAGAATGGCGAAGAAAACAAATACAGTGAAGCGGGAATTTCATGACAAAAAATTTTCACAGACTACTCTGAATTTACGCTGCAGATGTACATCCTCATATACTTTTCTCGAAAATCAGTTGCAACTGATGCTCCGCTATCGATATCTAACCGAAGATAATACGTTTTGTCGTCGGTGTTAGGCTTACTGAACAGTGCGATCACAACGAAATCATAACGAAAACGGCACTGTGCTGTACAATTTTGACTTTAATTACTGCATCTTATGAATATAAACATTGTTGCCTGTTTTATTTCATCTATTCATGTAGATAAGCTAAAAAATCGTACCAACGACAGGATGTGTACGAGCGGGTGGTTCTGTCGGCAGTGGTACAGCGACGGAAGCATGCGATACTTCCGGACATACCTTGCGCAGCCTAGGTGGCGTTCATCAAATTTGCATCGAAATCCACTAGTTTCGCAGATCGCGAGAGGTATCCATTTCACTCCCATCCAATCCACTTGCCACACAAAATGGCGCTGCCCATGTTGGATAAGGGGACAAACAGTGCGGATAGGTTGATTGATAGTGCCCCATATTTCAAGACGTCATTGGTCAGAAAGCTGAAAAAGTGGGTGGAGCTTCAGGTATAGGCATGACCCATTAATGGCCAGATTCCCTTTTTAATGTACGGCTCTGCATCGAACATGCGCGTAGCGCCACCAAACGTGCACGGTGTCAACCTGTCAGGGAACCATGGATACAATGATCTTCGAGAAGTTGACACGTTACACGATAGGTGGCACTACGCGCATGTTTAATGGTCATTGGTTTGAATGATAATTCAAGACTACTGTTCCTGTGACAGGGCTGTAAGAAAGATATCGTCATGCTAAAACACTGTTGCAGAGACCAACAGATGCAGCCTACTGTCTGCGCAGGTAGTCCGATGGACGCGCAAGGAGTGGCTGGGTCGGATCTACTTCTCCCTCGTAAACTACCCGTATACGCTCAAGATTATAAACCTCCGCTACGAAGACATGGGTACTTACATTTGCTCGGTTCACTTCAGGGATGGCTCTGAGAGGAATTCCACCATCTATCTCCAAGTCATAGGTAAGTTGATCCGAAGGGGAATGTCAATACACCACTCAGACATGCAAAGTGATTAGGTGATGAGGTCAGAACGCTGTCTAGTGGCCGCGAAAATGCAGTGAATTCGCGGGTATCGTTTTTGAAACCGACCAGCATGGTAGAGCGCGGCGTACAGCCGCCATCAGACTTAACCGTAACGAGATCCGACATACAGGTCTCAGAGTGTGTTGTGAAACACACAGCTGCTCGGTCTGTCGTGACCTTGACTCAAACGCGTTGGCCAAAGCTCCGGGACGCTGGCGTGCGCTCAGGCCACGCCATCGCACGTTACAGCTAAGTTTGACGGCGACTGTACATAACGGTTTGATGTGGACCGGCAGAGAATAGCGAATGCCTATATGGGTATGCTTCATGACCATCTCACACGTCATTTTTCAAACGACACGTACTGCCATAATACGTAAGTACGTAATGCGATACTATGTTTTCGAAGAGCGTGCTTGGTCATGTCTGAAGATGCTTCTACCATGAAGATGGGCCAGACGCGTCCTATTAGCGGAATGCAGAGAACACGTTTACCTTTGAACTGTAAACAACCCACTTGAATTACAGCACATTGCCGCAGCGCCTTTCATGAAACCAATGTGTTGTCTGATAGGAACACTCTTGCCTTTGTGATGCTCTGTGTTTTTTTGTGCATTGAGATTTCGCATGTGGACTCTCCTACACTGTTACTCCTACAAGTTTTGTGGTGATGTTTTCATCCATTCCGTTTCAAAGTGTATATATTTGTGTAGTTTCCCTTTCTTTTCTGAATAACGCGTCCCGGAGTAGCCAGTCCCGAGTGGCTCGAGACTAACATCTCCATTTTTTTCTTTTACAAATCAATCAATCAATCAACACTCTTACCCATCAAATTTGAATTCTTCTTGCATAAAACAGCACTCTCACTCGGAGAAATTTATACTAACACGCGGAGAGGTTCTACTAAAGTTAGGTTTCCCACATTTATCGGCATTTTATTTCAGAACTGTTTCAATGTTACGGTATGTTTTGAAAAGAGAGGCACTGCGATAAGCATTTCGCTTGGCCTAACGTTGTACGGTTCGGAAACCGGTAAAACCGGTATATGAATAGAAATGGCAAAAAGAGAGCAAAGCATGTGGACGTTTTAAGAAGCGAGTAAAAGAAAAATAAAGAAAGAAAGAGAGGACAAAGCGAGTGCCAAATATGATGGATTACCGCACTTTATGTGAGCTCCACTCTTTTTCCGAATATCACGCCATTTCCAAACGGAATATGAAAACGAACCTAAAAGACACTACTGAACACGCGATTGCTGCTTTGAACAAATAAACATGGTGTATAACACGCCATAACTGTGGTACCTTACTGATAATGGCGATCGGGTTCTGCCCCAAGCATGATGTCTGAACAGAAAAAGTTTATGTTTGAAACTATGAGGTGAGGCACGTACGTCTTAATTTAGTGATACACCAAGAACCTTGTAGGCCAATTATTTCCCCAGAATTAAATTAAATTTGTAGTTCAATTTTGATACGGATGAGGTAAAGTGAACCTGGCCTCTATATGACTCTATACGATTTTGTATGTCATTTTGATGTCGTTTGCTAAAATACACGGTAATACGAATTTAGTTCGTTTATCTCCTGCATTGTTCAGTGTCTAGGTTTGAAGATTCCTCTTCGTGATAGGACAGAGCGCGACGTTCTCCGAGTTACGCGAATGAATCATAACCGTCGCGTTGAGCGGGAACTACCGACAAATTAATCCATACGTTGTCTGTAAAGCGTGCTTTGCCTGCATAATACAGTGGTGTTGCGGGAAAGACGAACGCCATTTCTGTTGAAAGATGAATTTCTTAGGCAAATTGAGGCTTTGTATGTGTTTGTCCCTTCTATGTTGTTCCAGCCTCAGAACATCAGTTCCTTCTTGGCCATTTCTGTTTCGACAGTCATCTTTTTCTGTCTTTAGCAACGCTCATTAAACAGAGCTCCCTGCATTTCAAACCTCATTTTTTTACTATAAAAAACTAAAATGTCGAGAACAAAAGTGTCCTACTGGCTACCGTCAGAAGTTGTAACCAGTTCCCTTCAGTGTTAACGGGACTGTTGCTAAAAAAGATGTTCCTGCGGCTTCCGGCAAGGAGGAAAGGTGCAATTAAATATAGAGAGCCGCGGAGGAGCTTATTTTCTGGATCATTTACGAAGCGCCGTGGCAATCCGCGGCCAATTGCAGTGCCCCCGGAGCCTCCCGTGATCACCGATGTCCAGGGAAACGTCCTCTCGGGAGTCATCGGACCTTACAACGAGAGCAGCCGGCTTAATCTCATCTGCAATGTCAAGGGAGGTGAGTCACTCTGCCTCTCACCTTCTGCTTTCCTCCTACATAATCAACAGGTAGTTAGGCCGATGTCTGAGAGCAGTACTGTGTGTGGGATTGGACAGAACATTACTTTATGCACGCATTACCAACCGTTCAGGGGTACATTTACGCTGTCTTTAGACCAGCTAAATTCTCATCATCTAGCTATCACGACATTGCTCGGTACATGATCAAAAGGACGCATAACTGAATGAATGAATGGATGATATGAATAATGATGAATGAATAGCCTCCCAATAAGTGAACCCCGTAGGCGACGAATTAGCCTCCATATTTCCTTTCCCTTTTTGCTCTCTTTGCTTTATCTTCTTTTTCTTTTCGATTGAATAGCGAGTCTACCATGCGCATGGCTGACCTCGCCTCTTTCCATTCGAATAAATACAGGGTGTTGAAAAGTAAGCTTTCACGAGCGCTACGCAAACACAGCGATGACAGGAAACCGGATGGTAACTTGTGGATGGTATGCACGGATGGTATGCAACTTGTGTTAGAAACAGGTGCTGCTAATTATGTAGCACCTGTTTCTTACTCAAGTAGCGTAAAGTTATCATCGGGTTTCCTGTCATCGCTGTGTTTG
The DNA here is from genome assembly GCF_037126465.1 of Ornithodoros turicata. Classification (NCBI taxonomy): domain Eukaryota; kingdom Metazoa; phylum Arthropoda; class Arachnida; order Ixodida; family Argasidae; genus Ornithodoros; species Ornithodoros turicata. The sequence continues at coordinate 35,727,779 of NC_088208.1, read as the reverse complement.
CGCAGCGCTCGTGAAAGCTTAATTTTGAACACCCTGTATACGCCTACCTCTCCCCCAAAGACACGATTAATTACTGAGGCGGCTATCGTCAGTGATAAAGTAACACTTGCGTTCCACAGCACGTGCAACGTATCAAGGAAACAGATGACGGGACGGGTATTTTCAAGCCCGCAGATAGCATTACCCGAACGGCCGATCACTAGACGGTTATACACGTAACGAACTGGACGCGACCGGTGAAATTTTGCCCGACGCAACGTGCGGTTGCCCGCAGGTTCCCCAAGTCACGTTATGCAGTATTAATTGCAGGAAGACGCCACCCATTTAGAGACGTGAACCGAACGGTGTAAGTAGATTGCCTCGTTACATCGAAATTAAGGCGGCGCTCTCTAATCACCGGTGCCAATAAAGTATTCAGGACCATATCACGAACGCAGCGGGAAACGGAACCCTCTCTGTCATATGCAACTGCACAGCCAGCATGGATAATCGAGACGGTGGGTGTACTCACTGCTTAGAGGGAGTGGGACCAGCGATGTGTTGTAACGCTTTTACGAGACTCGTCGTCTGTGTGTGTGGTTGAGAATTATTTGTAGCTTTGAATGTTAGAAACGAACACGGGGCAAAATGTATCTAGGACTCGTCGTCTATCGCTGATTTCTCGTTTCCCAACGGAAATGAACGTTGCCTAAATAATATGCCGTTACATAGAACGAGGAGTATTAGTACATCGTGAGCAGTGTACGAAAACGACAGAATAAATGAGGCTGTCAAAGTAAAAACCATCAACGTAATGTTATCAACTTTAAAGGAGTAAGGCGATTCGCTTATCGTATTCTCGTTACCGTTGTCGTGTGTACCTTCCGATCCACTAAAACTAACTAATTCCGTGCATTATTTTTTTAATTACAGCAGTTGTGGCTACGAGCGGCGTACAAACGCGGACAGCTAGAGTTGAGGACAGGAACAAGGAGCGGGGGACAGGGGGGTTAGTATGCGTCCTGGGCCGACTTCAGGGGGAACTGTGCGGACATTCGTCTGGAAAATGCGCCCGAAAACCATCACACAATAGAGCCGGTGCGGGATTCGAACCCAGTCTCGGCGTGAAAAGCAGTCATCCTAACCACTACGCTACGGGTGCTGGTAAATTTCGTGTGCTACAACAGATACGTGGTGATGCTTTCCGCAGAACGGTGCTACTTTTCATTGGTTTAATAATTATTATCATCATTGTAGTTATTCAATTGTGATTTCTATTTACGTTGAGAGGGGACGTAAAGGCACGGAGGTGGGAGAACGCAAAGGCGGTAAAGCCAGGTGGTGGCAAGAAGGTGGTAAAGGTTCGGAGAGGGCGGACCCTTTGATGGGGGGAGAGCAGAGCCATGAGGACCTCCTTGGGGTCAAGTACAACACGACCACTGAAAAGAAAAACGGAAATTAAAATATATGAAAGAAAAATGATGCCATCTAACTGCTGCCATTTACTGCGTGCACTGTACATATCATCAGGTTAATGTAATAAATTTTCTTTATATATATGACTAAAAAAGAAACAGAAAAATAAACTAACTTTGTAAAACTGTGAAGCTATCGTTCTATTGTACGTTCTGCAGAAGTCCTGCAAAACAGCATGTTTGATGCCTTTACATAGATATCCCGTTTAAAATACACCGATGACGTAAATGCATTGCGCATCGCCTGCACACAAAATCACTCCCACATAAGACTGGCTCGTCTATGTATATCGGTTCCCGTAGAGCTCAACGCGACGCAATCAGTGCGTAAGTAAGAAATTGTGAGACTGATATGGGAACTGCTTAAGCCGTGGCTGATGCACGGGGATCTTCTAATAGACGGTGAGGTGCTAAGATGCAAATTCACGTTATGATGAATTGTCGGGGAAGCTGCGGACAGTGCCTCGCATAATCGCGCAGTAATCGATGGGCAAATTATGCCAGGGACACGACTGCTTCTCCGCTCTGCACACACACAGTGTGAGGGTTCGCCGGCGAGCACTCTCCGACAAGGCGCATATTAGATCCTGCACATGGCCACATAAATCAGCAAAGGTGCGCTAGAGGGCGCATTAAGGTACGCTCTGTGCCGCTTTGCATTCCATGGCGAATGTCCCGCTCCTGCGGAGGTTGTCTTCCGAAATCATTGAAAACTGACACGGAGTCGATCTTTATTCATTTAAATAATCATAATTTAATTCAATTCATGTATTGCACTTTTGAGTACTTTAAAGGGAACAATAATAATAATAATAATAATAGGTGATGATACTCTGGGTAGACTCTGGAAAGTTTTAGCTCTTTGACTCTCTAGGTGACTTTTTAGCAGCTTTTTAGCGTCTTTTGGCAGCATTTTAGCAGCTTATAACGTTAGAAACTAGACCCCTAGAGTCTAGACGAGGTAATGCGATGACGCTCTAACATTGAAGGGGATGTGAAGGGGCCACCAATCTAGGCAGGCAGACCGCTCGAAATCCCCCGCCTCCTTGATACTTCACCTCAATTTATTCTTGATACAAGTAAAATACGGTTACTTGCGTTGATTTGAACCATACATTCCCTATTTTACAGCAGATAAAGCAATAGATGCATAGAGAATTGGCTCCGTGGACACCGAAAGTCATCCAGCCATGACATCATGGCACAAGCGTAGACAAGCGGTATAATTCGCTGCATTTTCATGCCGGCATTTTCATAACGGCTTGCATTCAGCTGTGGCGACCACGGGAGACGTCACGTGCTCACGAACACCAATAGGAATGGCAGAGACGCTTGCTCCTGTGACGTCAGAGCTGGACGCCATAGTGTGTTCGATAATTTTTATCACGCCAAACGTGGAAATCTGGCTTATGTTCCCCCTATCAATACCCTCGAGCGCAGTACAACGCATCAGGATGTAAAGAACCCATTTAACCGATATCTTATGCTGTTATGCCAGACGGCTACAAGGAGAACAAAATGAACAACGCGGAAAGTAAAATCTCTGGTACCTTCGCCCATTAGCAAAACCCCTCAATTCTCCACCGAAGAGAAAAAGACGTGCGCGGATTACCAACGCGAAAATAGCCTGGAAATTGAGTTTAACCATCACCGTCTTCCGCTTTAAAAAGGCCGAGGTAACTTTGCGAGTCAGGAAATGTTCATCAGTCGCCACCGCGAAAGAAGAGGAAAGGGGAAACAAGATTTGCATGTTCAGATCACCCCAACAGACCCTTGTTCCTAATGTGGTGATTCGCGTTTTGCGTTTCCTACGAACACGAGGTCGCTATGCATTGTAAAGCGTGAACGTCATTCCGTTCCATACACTCCGGCGCCGCTGGTCCACTTTCGTACGGATTAGGAGACCACCGCGGTAATAATTCTTTTCGCAATCCTTTTCCCCACACAGGGCGGCCGGTGTAAAAGTATACGTAGTGAATAAAATTCCTCGACACTTGGAACGGCCCGCGTATCTTAGAGAGATGTTATAAGGAAGCCCAGCGACCATCCTTTTGCAAGCGCACGTGCGAAGAGGGAATATGTTCGCATCAAGTATAGGGCCTATAACGTAAAAGACTCTAGAGTACAAATGTACTTTTTCTTTTTACTCTGACACGTGCACGTTCAAACTATGTTACGGAACAAGATCTTGTGTAAGCGAAAGTCACATTTTTAGGAGAAACAAAAAGATATTTCGTTTTATGGCACTAAGCCGATTGCGAGGTAAATGAGAGAGATCAAATTACTCGAGAGCCGATTAGTCTGTTCGAAAATATGAAAATAAGGTCGCCGAAACACATCAACGTGGGCTTTCACGCTGACGTCACCAACGGTCTGCCAGAACTGCCTAAAATTGCGTATTAATTCTAAGCGCATTTCCAACTATGACAGGGTTCTGCAATGTGAGCCTATTATACACACACGCATGAAAAAACGCGTGCGCGCGCATGCACGTACACACATACACATACATAGAGATGATGATGATGATGTTGTTGTCCAAAATGATAAGCTGACCTCCGCCCCACTGCCGCCTGAAGGAGTGATGAGATGATTACGGTTAGGTCACGCTGCAGAGGTACATTGGTAAGTAGGGAATTAAGTGACGTAGTGTAGACAAGATTGGTTTTAAAAAGATAGTCTTAGCTTTAAGGTGAAGGGAATATCAGAATGACGCAACAACAACAACAATAAATAAATGAAGTAATGATGTATGAGGAAGTTTTCCGATTAATTTGTACTTCATTACCCCATGCCATCACACTGGTCAGTGCGCGACACGAAACGATGAGGTGATGCATGCAGGCCCTCGGTATGACGTCATGTTCATGTACGCCGTTCCCAAAGTTTACGGACGCCGCGTTACATCCATAGCACAAACCCGACAGTCACCTCATGAACCCCTTGTGACCAGATAATGTCAATGCGCTTAAATTCAGCTGAGGCGTGTAAAGGAGACCGGAGACACATTATTTCCACCATCTATTTCAGAACTGTAGAGCTTTCCTCAAAGACGCAAGCTCCGATGCCACGGCGAGCTCAACAATTCATTCATCATGCGGCTAATTACTATTCAGAATCAATACCATTCTATTTTCCTCCCCAGCGGCGGATCGGAATCAATGCGTTTGGCTCAGGGCTTATTAGCTGCATGATGGGTTTTTCCTTCTCGTTTTTGACAACAGGGCGTCCAGCGCCAACGATCACTTGGAAAAGAAACGGCGAGGTCCTGGACGTGAACGCCATGAGCTCAATCTCGGGGGACATGAAGAAATCGACGCTGACTCTCCACTCGCTTCATCGTCACGACCTTATGGCTGTTTATACCTGCGTGTCTTCCAACAACGTCTCCGTGCAAGGAGATGCCTCTGTCACGCTGGACCTCAACCGTAAGCGCTCCGGTTCCTCCAGTTGTGTTGCAGACTGAACCGAAACGCTCTGATGGACCTCGTCTTAATGGCTTGATGGACCCGCGGACGGCGGAAAGTTCAGGTTGCTCCAACCCAAGCAGCAGCACAACATCTTGACCAAATATTGGACCGATATTGGCAACACTGGCCCAATATTGAACCGATATTGGCTATACTAGTCCAATATTGGTCTAATCTTGGATGGTATGGGAAGTTACATTGGATAGGTGCATGAGACGGTTACCTATGGTGAGATATCACCAAGTTCTAGAGAAAATGAGGTAATGGGTTCTCATAAAAGCAGATTTCCGAAATGGCGGTGGTACTTCTGAAAGCTCTGAAAGCTGTTGTCGGCCTCACAAAGGTGGGTAACGTCACGACTAACACTCTGGGGGAATGTGCGTCTCGGGCCGACTTCTAAGGAAAAGTGCGCCGACATATGTCTGACAGCGTCTGAGGAAAAACCCAGGAAAAACCCCAGACTGCACAGACGCCACCGGGACTCGAACCCGGGTACCTCCTGCTCCTCCAAAATGCTCCTGTGGCATCAGAGCAGGCTACCCCGCCTGTGACGCTGCATCGCCCGGCTGCAGCGAGCTCAAGAGAGTCACGTGCTCCTATGAGAACCAATAATAATGTTAAGAAATTCGTTAAGACTTTTCTGACGTCTTCGTTCTGTATGGCAATGCGCTCGAGTGTCTGTGCCTCGTTAACTATAATGATGAAAGAACGCGCAAGAAGACACGGACTTACAAGGGTCCTTTTGTGCGTTATTTCGTCATGATATACGCAACCAAGACACTTTTCCTTTGCTTGTTAGACGTACTTCGCGACAACTCAACTGATAGAGGTTAAATCAGCGCGCAACGCTAATTACGCCTGCGATTGGCTTAGGCGCGGGTGCATGACTCCTCCGAATAGCTCGCGTGGTGGAACGGTTAGCGCGCTGCCCATGTCACGTCCAGACTGGGAGGTACCCGGGTTCGAATCCCTGTGCCGGCTGTGCTGTCTGGGGATTTTTTCCTGTGTTTAATTTCTTCAGACGTTGTAAGACATATGTCGGCACAGTTCTCTAAGAAGTCGGCCCAGGACGAACATTTCCCCAGAGCGTTAGTCGTGACGTTGGCCACCTCTCGTGAGGCTGACAACGGCGAGCTCTTTCAGAAAAACCACCACCACCTCCACCGAATCACAACATAGCGCGCCTGACGTGGACAGATGGAGAGAGGACAGTAGGAAGGAGTAGGGCACGGAGGTAGGGGGGGGAGGTTAGTATGTGTCCTGAGCCGACTTCAGGGGGTACTGTACCGACATCCGTCTGGAAAGTCGGCCGGAAAACCAGGGGAAAACCTCAGACAGCGCAGCCGGTGCATGGATTCGAACCCGCGTCACATCCCAGTCTCGTCGTGGAAGGCGATCATGCTAGCCACTACGACGTGCTAGCTGGTCACACGCAATTGCGCTAATTACATTATCCGCTCGCAAAGGTCCCGTGACCAGCAGCATGACCGAGTGGGTTAAGGCGTTAAGACTGGGAGGTAGTGGGTTCGAATTCTGTCTGAGGTTTTCCCTGGGTTTTCCGAAGACTTTCCAGATGAATATCGGCACAGTTGCCCCTGAAGTCGGCCCAGGATGCATACTAACCCCCATGTCGCCCACTCCTTCCTGCTGTCCTCTCTCCACCTGTCCACATCTGTACGTCGCGTATAGCCACAGTTGCTTCGTGGCGCTAACACAGAATTTAAAGAAAAAGGTATTGTGTTGTGCAGTAGTAAAAGTGACGTAGATCAACAATTCCTATTTACGTTAGTCTGGCGTGCACTATAAGACGTAAGCGAAGCCGCCTGGTTTTTAACGCTATAAGAACGACGTTTTCATTGTCGCAGTATCCCCCAGCACTGTGCAAATAAGGAGGACGGAAGCCCCTATATCAGCTTGCCTTCCGGCGGAGATACTCTGCGAAGTGTGGGGCTCGAAACCTCCTCCAGAAATTACTTGGTGGAAGAACAGCGTACAGTTGAAGCACACCTTCGTGCACGTTTCGCAAGACGGAAACCTCACCACCAGCGTCGTGGAATTTATTCCCGAACCAAACGACAACGGACAGAGCCTCGTCTGCAGAGCCGAAAATACCCGGATGCCTGGAAGCGTCCGAGAAGACCTCTGGGACCTGAACGTGCACTGTAAGGAACAGTTCTGGTATCTGCACTGGTGTGCTCTTCTGAAATATTTATGGGTTGTTATGTGTATCCCAAGCTATACAGTGTTTCACCTAAAGTGATAAAAAAATTCTGACTGGCGACGTAGGAGGATTGTGGGACTTTCGGCAATTACCTTCTGGGCACTTTTGCTGCCATTTAGGGAGGCTTTGGACATTTTTTAATTGAGGAAAATTTATTTTTTCAATTGAACTTCGAAAATTGCCAAGCGTACCTCACTTTTTTTTACAGAAATATGAAGTCCTCCATGGATAACCACAGACCAAAGAAAAAACTATGCACAGTATCGCGACAGAAATAGTAAAAAAAATGTAAAAATTCCGCTTTAGGCCTGCCTGCTTGATTGTCGCAAAGATGTGCGCACGGACTGTGCGTGGAGAGAAGGAAGTGTTCCCGCCTCTTGTTTTACCTTTCTTCCCCCACCTTTGACCTTGATGCTGGTGACAACCGTCTTATCACGAAGATGACAAGTCAAATGAAGGCGGGGACACTTCCTCCTCTAGACGCACATTTCGCGTGCGCTTCTTTGCGAAAATCAAGCAGGCCGGGCTAAAGCGTAATTTTTTACTAAACAATTTTTGTTGCGATACTGTGCATAGTTTTTGTTGGGTCTGTGGTTGTCCGTGTAGGCCTTCATATTTTTGTAAAAAAAAAAGTGAAATTCGCTTGGCAATTTTGACAAACTCAGAGAAGTGTCAGAGAAGTGAAGTATCGACATCCACACACAACAGCTACTGCTGAAATTCGCGTTACGCAATCGTAACCGTCCTGTAATTTTTCTACGTTATTCATTATTATTTTTTATTATTATTTATTTGTATTGTTGTCTAGAAACAATGTTCGGATTTGCTTTTGAGAGTTTTAGTTGTAGTGCAGCAGTCGCCTTGCTGACGCAAAGGAACACGCGTTGACATTGCGCACGCGGCAAACGCAAAGTCACGCCCAGCGCAAGCAGAATTGGGACCCACTGTTTCCTTGAGTACACGCTACTAAAATTTTCTATTGTCACGTTAGGTGTTCCCTTTCAAGAATGTAACAGCAGAGAGACAAAAATCGCATTGCTTCTCTCTCGATAGAAGTACCACTTCTTGAACTGGTTGACAAGGTACAATAATAAATTAAATATTGGGTCCTGAAACCCTTATTGTGATATTTTTTTCGGTTACTTACCTCTATTCGATACTTTCAAGTATACGAGAATGCGTTTTATGTCTTTGCGGATTTTGTTAGTGTATCGCGTCTCACGTGAACAGCTTCTGTGATTTATAGACACTTTTTTTTTGGCGTGGCTTCTGGCACAAAGAGATAGAGAAGAAGAGGAGCTGAGATGGTGTTGAGCCATGCATTATAAATTTTGGAAGCCTTTTGCTTTAACCTGCCTTTCTTGCTATTCCTTGTTATTCCTACACATGTAACCTGAGCATACGTCAGCACCCTTTTTACGGCCTCGTTAGAAGCCATGCAAAAGCTAACAACACGGCAACGTCACTTCCCTAACTGCTTAACTATAACCGACTAACGACCTCACCACCACGTCAAAACGAGCGAACGCTTGCATTAACAAACGTTGCGTGACACCCTGTGTTGTGTCAGGAGCGTCTTCTTAAACGCGCATTTTTGTAGGTACGCTCTAAGGAAAATAAAAAAAAGGGGAAAGAGAGAGAGAGAGTAAATTCAGTGATTTTGGAGACAAGATATACATTGCCACCACCATTAGTGCGTGTGACCATCAGTGCACCTCTAAACGCAGCATTGTCGTTTGAGCGAAGTTTGGAACTATTTGCAGTGCTGGGTGGGTGGGTAGGGGGGGGGGGGGTTGTTTCAGAGTCATGGAACTAAATTGGGAAGTAACGTCAATCTAGGTGACTAGAAGCTGTCATTACTCCCCAATGTACTCCTTGTTTTTTCTTATGGTGTAAATAAGTGCTGCTTTTCAGACCAGCCCAAGCTGCGCCTTCAGATGGACCCCAACCTGTCGCTGGACAACATTCGAGAGGGAACTACGATCGCCCTTAACTGCAGGGTGGACGCGAACCCCCGTGTGGGCGAAGTACAGTGGCAGGTGGACAACAATGATCTTCACTCGCAGAGGGGCGTTACTGTACACAAAGACACGCTGACGGTGTCCAACGCTCGGCTGCTCCACTCGGGAAACTACACCTGCACGGCAGCTAATAAGGAAGGAATTGGACTCAGCAATGCTATCGACATCAGAGTGAAACGTAAGGATGATGATGATGATGATGATGATGATGGGAACAAGCTCAGTTGAGCTACTTCTATGTGAGGGTAGGGGGGATATACGTTAATTCAAATTCGAAAAAAAAGTAATAATAAGATAATAATGTAATTATCGAGAAGTACGTGTGTAGTGGCTAGTGCTCAGATCAGAACAGCCTGTACATGTCTACCCTTCAGCCGTGCTCGAAGGGTAGGATCTGTTCGCAGTGGTGTGCAACGTACACTGTTAAGCCCGAACTCAAGTACTGATTGTCAAATCGCGTAACAATACAACTCCTGTAATCCAAATATAGATAACAGATATATCGAAATTCACAATTTCTAAAATGAAAGATTTTCCAGCTTTTTTTTTTTCCCCGTTCGCTCCCGAAGTTTGTATAACGAACATTTCGTTGTAGAAGGAAAATGATGGTGATAAAAAACGAATAAGAAAAAGGATAAAACAAGAGATAAGTGACCAACTTCGAATTTTAGTTCGTAATTTGATCTGTTTTTCTTTCCGTCGCAGACTCTCCCATATGCCGACCCGGTCAGCGTCTCGTCTACGCGACGAAGCTATTGAAAACAGTTCACGTGAGCTGCGAAGTTATCGCTCAACCCCCCTCGGTGAGCTTCGAGTGGAAGTTCAACAACTCCATCCATAGCAGCCGCTTGGATTCCCATACCCGGCACGGAACACGGAGCATTGCCCGTTACGTGGCGCGATCGCCAGAAGACTACGGAACGCTGCTGTGCTGGGCCCGAAATCAAATCGGCGACCAAAAGCAGCCATGCGTTTTTATGGTAGTTCCAGCAGGTAAACTGTGCGTGACTACATTTCAAAGTACGCGGCTACGATTGTGCTCTCCTCAATCAAAAGTGTTATTGAAGGGACAATGAAATTTTTCAAATACCCCATAAAATTCTTCTCCATCTCGAGAAACTCGTACACCCGGTGTTTTGTTTTCGGTTTTTGGTTTTTCACATGAAAGCGCGCAGTTCTTTAACCATAAACGGTTAGGAATCGCTTGTTATTCCACTTTTGTTCCTCAGGACGCTTCTTGACTATTACATGCTTGGTCATGGGGGCCTCCTTAAGCTGGGTTTCCGCACGACCCGCAGAAAGCAGTATCAGCCAATCATAGGCGTACCATGAGGTGACGTTGTCGGTGACGTAATCGAACACGGAGGTGACATGATCAAGGCACGCGACACTGCTTCCGGAGCTCACCGTGGCACGCCACCTGGTGTATGAGCTTCACATAACTTTGACAATTCTTGTAAAATTTCTCGTAAAACAAAACGTTCACTCACCGAACCTAAAACTACGGTTCCTCTCAATCATCTTCTCGGAAACGTGATCGTGTTCAAGCCACGTGCATCATTTTTGTCAGAAGCAACCGACCATAAGTTACCTCGTCGATAGAGTTGTGGTAGACAGACAAACCATTATTTGAATTCTGCATTGTATAGTTTCGAGTCTCTTTTGTACAGTGAACGCAGGAAACGGTATGGAACTTCATCGCCCAGGTCAATGCCCGAGAAAGCGGTCTCTCGACTGAATGGTATTGTGTATTCTAATGAGACAACCCGCATCGATGCGCCTCTGAAGCTACCTGTCTTTATTCAGCTTTTTGCAGCCTTCTTCAGTATAATGTCATTTACCATAATGAAATAGAGTGAGCGTGTACCGCACCCTCGCCGTCCACGCAGCTCATTCTGCATTCAAACCACCATTTTGAGCTAATATGTGGAAAGTTGTTACAACAGTAAGGTGATTATGAAGTGCAGCTTTTCTGCCTCAGCAAATAGCAGCCGGAAGAACGTTCGTGTTGGAATCTGCATAAGCTAAAAGACAACACGGGCTTAGGCTCTGAGATTAGGCAATACAGAACTATAAGCACTGATGGGGAGCTTTACAACTTCCCAAACAGCCACTGTGGCGCTGCTGTGCCTTTTATTTCTTCAGCTAATCTCGTGCAGCTTTAAAACGTTGTTCCAGCATAGATTTAATTGCCAATGTAATTCGGTTATGTAATATCATGACGGTCTTTGGTTCAAGCTCCTGATTTGGTGTTTGTTTCGATTTCAGCTTCGAACCTGTTGTCTGAAGAAGCACTGGTCACTGTGTTGATATGCCTGCTGTTCGTGTTGGTCGTCCTCGTTGCTTTCATATACCTTTTGTTCAAGTGGAGGAGGGGGAAACAGAACAAAGATGGTAATGACGTCATAATCGCCATCGTCATCGAAACACCACACAATGTGGAGTGTTACCGGGAAGAGGTTGAGACAATAAGGACACCTTAGGTCATACAGAGTTGGCACGAAAGCAAATGCTTTAAGTGTACACACATTCTAGGAAATTTTGAAGGCCAATACACGTAAATACACTGATTGTTCAATATTCTCCAGAATCTCCCTCTGTAAAACAGGAGGATGAGTTTGTCGTCTGCAACCTGAATATGTACCGCCAGAAAAGGTGAACAAGACGTTTATCGTACGGAAGTCTGGATTAAGAAGTATTTTGCCAGGATATTCCGCACTCAAAGTCATCGAAATCAGATAAGGAATACGTGATGATCTGGAGACGAAAGCACACCTCGCAGCGTTGAATGTTTTGGCGCTGGGTGTGACGGAAATGCGTTGCGGTACTTTTCGGTCAGGGAAAATACGAAAAATTACAACACCTGCACTTTATACGACTTTCCTTATGGGTCCATCAAGATCGATAAAAAAAATCAAAAAGCCAAGAGAAACCGTGAAAGAAAATAGTTTGCACGCGGTATTTTAAGGACAACTCCTTTCCGACGTGGTCAGCTTTTATCTCATTTTTCCTTTATTCTGGATTAATCAACAACAATACATACATGATGACAATGACAACCTCAAACGGCAACGTATTATTCTCCGCGTTTGCATCATAAGCACGACGTCTAGCTATTTTTGTGATCAGCAAGTTGTTGTTTTCATTCTGAAGAACAAACCTTATGCTTGGGGAGTGACTTTTTCGGGTCAAACCCGATTCCTCCCGGTTATTCCACCCCGAACTGACCTCAGACCAATTCGGGCTACACCCGATTTCTCCCCGAATTCCACTCACTATGAAAACCTCAAGTGACTTTTCCACCGAAGACGAACAAAGGTCGCCACGTGTAACACATTTAAGAATGGGTCACTTACGTTCCCAGCAATACACCTATGTGCGTCAACACTGCCTATGCCTTCGGGGATTACCGCTGGAAGGTTACGATCCCGCAAATAAGAAAAAAAAAACAAGAAGAAATAGATTAGGAAAGGTATAATAGACAACAGGAGAAACAAAAACACCAGATAACACCCGATAACACCCGAATGCACAATTATCGCCCGATTTATCCCCGAATTACAGATTTAAAAATAGCGCCCGATTTTTACCCCCCCCCCCCCCCCCGAATCTCAGACAGGCATTTAACCCAAAAAAAAGTCACTCCCGACTTATGCTTTAAGCTCTCTAGAAGCGTGTCCCACTTAAAACCTCCCTACATTTGCGGGGATCTTGGTCGCCCACTTGTCATCGTTGTCTATAACGCTAAATAGCGTCATTTATTTGCTTTATTTATTTATTTATTTTAACATTTACAGAACAGCGTCCCAAGACGGAGCGACAACCGTCCCAAGACGCCGCCGTGGCGGTAAACAACGTCCACTCTCTGTCAAGAAACAGCAACGGCGACATGAGCAGCACGGCTAACGCGGGTGGCGTTGGCAACGTGAATAGAGTGGGAAACGGCAAATATATGGCGTTCGGCCGAAGTACGCACTGACGTGAGCTGTCACCAAGGCTGTTTCTACGACCGGGGCGGTGCGCGTGACGGAAAAGACAGAAACGAACTGAATTCTGTGAACTGCTCAGGGACTCTCTCTCTCTCTCCATATATATATATATGTATGTCGCTCTCCTTCGAAGGCACGTACAGTGATGTGTGTGTGTTTCGTTCATGAAACTGTGGAACTCGTCGCCTTCATCTATACAAGTGTTATCAGAGTAGTGATGCTACTAGAAGGATAACGGGCTTGTCGGAGCTGGACCGTCGCAGAGTCGTGAGCGGAACGAGGATAATGAAGACGACTTTCAATGTACGCTTCAAATCTTTCACCTAAGTGATTGACTGATACGGTAATTCTTGTGCATGGGATGTATCACAAGAAACTGTCCCCACGTTTTTCAAAGCGTTTATTTTCCTGGGTGGGGAGGGGGGCGTATCTTTTACCGAAAGAAAAAAAAAAGAGCAAAACGTCCGTGAAAAATGCAGTCAGCTGCTCTCGCCTTAACCTGGATTTGTGAACTAATGCAGAAGCTAGTACTAAATATACGCATAAACAGGGTTGATTCTACACTTCTAGTACTTTTTTTCTTTTACAAATCAATCAATCAACAGGTTTGATTCGTGCACTCTGAGGAAGAAAAGAAGCAATTCTAGTCCTCCCGTGGACTAAATGCATTGCCACAAAAATTAGCTCCTTTAAGGAGTAAATGCATGGGACTAAAGTAATGTCACGGCATGGGGACTGCATATCACGCTCAGTTCGAATAGTCTCAGGTACATAATTCATTTGCATGAATGAAAATACCTTGAATTAAACCGTCAACCGTTATATATCGAGTGCTATAAAATCTTGCGACATGCATATAGGGCACAATTTGCCAAGAATTAACCGCTAACTATTGCTTACTCTGTTTAGGTGGAGAATTGCTAAGTTAGCTAAATTATATAAAGTCTTATTTCATTAAATTCACGAAGGGCACCTATTTACGTACACTGTTGCATTTGGGAGACCATCTCCGTAGTTCAGTGACTATTTGCAGTCCCGGGGAGTAAATTTCTGGATTAGGGGACTAAAATGGCGAGTAATTGCACTTCGAAGTTGCAAGTGTGAGTATGTACCTAGACGACGGGTACAAGACATCTCGAAATTTAGCTGCGCCGGAACACACGACTGTTGCGAGAATTGGGCACAGACGTGCATTAGGGGCACCACTGCCTGGATGCTCATATGCAAAATGCATTTAATCTTCTAATTGGGGACCAAGCGATTTTCTCAGGTTGCTTCGACCTCCCTTCCTTTATATTCAAGCTCTCAACTTTTCATAGGTGGGCCCTGACTCTTTTAATGTCAGGTATCTAATAGGGTGTCACGGCGGCTGGCGAATATATTGTCCTCGTGCGGGACCTTTCTCTCGTGTTCTCCATACCCAACTAAAATACCGTATTTCATATTTTATCTATCAACTTGTCAATAACAATGGCAATGATTCTTTTCTTTTTTTCTCTTTCTGTAGATCCTGTCTGCAGGAGGATTCCGCAAGAGGCTGCAGAAATACACATAAAACGTCATTGCTTCTTACAAGTGGCAACATGTATTGAACTGAATTGAATTTATTCGCAGCACACACCTACGGACTGCCGGAAAAAGGGACATTAGGCCTGACGACGCCTGTACAACCTGGTTGATATTTCTTCGTTCAATACTCACGGCGTGGGCCTAATGTACCGCTTATATCGATACGGAACACGGAAACGATGGAATCGCCTGCAGTCGCGCGTAGTCTGTACGAGCATTGTTGGCGCCTTCGACTAACAGTGCTTCAGAGATGTACTATACTGTTAATGGACACGTTGAAACCTTATTGTTGTGTGTCGGATAGGGCGCGCATATTTTTTGATACCGTGTTGTACATACTGAAGCAATAAATTACGTTTGAACAAAAATTATTGAAGCGATGCTCTAGCAATACACTGCTTTTCTCCACACCACACCCTGTTACCGGCATACTTACTATTTATTGTGCCAAGCATTAGTACTACTACAGTCGTGCTCGACCGAAGAACGGAACGTTTAAGCCCGGCTCTAGGGTTTTTCTATAGCGGCTGCAATAGCTCGGCACATAGCTCTACACGACGCCACAAGTAGCACGCCGACACCGAAACTATGGCACCCATACCTGCGACACCTGGTGACGTATTTTGTTCGGCGGAGTAACTCTTTTTGTTAATGGCTTACTTTCCGTTTATATACTTACTTTTATGAGAGTTCTTATCCGTGTTAGCGCCACGAAGCAACTGTGGCCATGAGAGGCGTAGAAATGTGGACAGATAGAGAGAGGACAGCAGGAAGAAGTGGGGGACAAGGGGGTTAGTATGCGTCCTGGGCCGAGTTCAGGGGACACTGTGGCGACATTCGTCTGGAAAGTCTTGGGAAAACTCAGGGAGAACCTCAGACGGCACAGCCGGTGATAGGATTCGAACCCACCACCTCTCAGTCTTCACCAGGACCTTGGCTGCCACGAACGAGCGGGATGCCTTAAAGGGACCATGAAATGATTTTCGAGAATTCCGAGTGGTACTCTGCAGGAAACCGTTCTCATGATCCATCACTATCGTACACACGTCCACTTTTAACCGTATTCAGTACAACGGGGGCGCAGTTATCGGACAAAAATAGCAGGGCGTGACCGCTGGATATATGCCTTCGAAGTGGGCTTACGTCATCGCCATCCAATCCTCTCAGCCAACTGTGAACGACGAGGAAGACACACCCCGCCGGACCACGTGGATGCGTGGTTTCGGTTTGGACAACAACGACGTCGTATATCTCCCGTCGAAATCACTTGAAATATGGCGAAAGCAAATTATCAGCAATTGAGCAAGAGGTTATGCGACACATACAGCGTCTATGGATCGTTCGGTACGCAGCAGCTCGTAAAATGTCACCGACGAAGGTATGTTCTGACGAAGAAGAAGTTCAAAGAGGAAAACGTGCTCCGGTAACCATGCCGACAGTCAGCGGCTATATTACATTTCTCGTAGGATTCTGTGTCAACGGTTAGTTACATTCGTGTCTCCAAGTCAAATTAAAACATATTTCGTGACAAAGTATGCAAGCTTATTTTGAAAATTTTGCACTTTGCTCGCAAAAGCCCGTCCGCGAATCGGCAACATGTTCTGTGTATGATGTCACGGCCAGTTCGCCTCGGAGGCGGGCCGTAGCAGCTGCCGTTCACGCCTGTGGTAAATATAGAATATTTTCGCTATTTGCACGATTTTCAACTTCATATTTCACAGAGTGAATGCTTTAGTACAGGGGAACTAATTAAAAATGATCGTGAGCTTGTCAAACATCCTTTCATGGTCCCTTTAACCCACTCGGCCGTGCCGCTATAGTAGGAGTAACTCCGTTAGAGGTGACGCCGTAGAGATTTCGTGCAGTTCTTCTTCTGGTCAACACAGGTATGGCGCAGTACTTTGTCAAACTGTACATGTGTACATCGCACATTTGACGAACGAAAAAAACTTTCACGTTGAACAGAAAACGTAGTATTTTTGAGCGTGCAAACCTGTACCGAAATAGTTTGCTAGCATACGTTAAGGATAAAGCAGCGCAATGACACACACGGAATATCTGGCACATAAATCTGTCCACAACAAGCAGCTTATACCTATACGGCGCTCTAAGCTAAATTACCTCGAAGGCTATGACAAGCGCCATTTATTTATTCGGGGTGAACGAAGCCTACAGTTTAATTTTCCGGCTATATTCACCCCCGCCCAAAAGAAGGGAGGCGAGTGATCGGAATTTTAACCCAAAGGACGCGGGACTGTGAGACCGAAAAATGAAACGACGTAGAGATAAATAGCCTACTCTATGGGGCTCAAGGGTCGATAGAGAGTAGACAATGCTCTCTTCGCTTTCACGAAGCCATCTTTCTGAATCGGGGGCAGAAAGGGGGCAATGACACCTATTTTTCCGGTCCTGTCATTTCATGTGCTTCGTTGATAAGACATTTTTTTTTTAAATGTCGACCCAGGACGACAACTAACCCCCCCTGTCTCCCACTCTTTCCTGCTATCCTCTCTCCATCTGTTCACGTCTGCCCGCCGTTCGTAGCCACAGTTGCTTCGCGGTGCTAACACGAAATAAAAAAATTAAAAATAAAAAGCATTTTCACGCTAACACGAAACTGAAGAAAAAAAAACTGTGTCAGTGATTGCTGTGGCCACACGGCAGTGCAGCTGGTTGTGATGCGACGTGATAGCTCGTATCGTCAGTGGAAGATTTTTCGCTGTGCATGACAAGATAAAGCGCGGGTCTAAAGCAGGATGGAGGATTGATTGATTTGCTGTTTAGTGGCGCAACAACGACGGAAGTTATAGTAGGCCAAGACTATGATGATGCACATGATGATTCAAGTTGTAATGTCATGAAGCAGGACTTCAGGGCAACACTAGGAGAGGGAGTCCGCAATCCTCCTTTGTCTTGGAAAGGTTTTGAATCACCTTGCGTTTCACCTATCTTGCCCCCATTTTTTCTTTGTTCTAATAAATATATCCCCCCCTCCCTATGGGATTCCAGGGTGAGCTCATGGCGAGGGAGTCGCCGATCCTATTCTGTCCTTTAAGGACTTTAGGAGCTACCTCCGCTGGGAAAATGCATGAGATGCCGTAACTAGTCGCAAGTATCAAGTATTATAAAAAAATCTTTGACCATATAGCATAGAAAAGTTTTCGAAACTAGGAACTGAGCTTTGGAACCTTTCGAACGTTTCGCCAAAAAGAGTTGGATAAAGTGATGCTTCAACGTACGTAGCCTATCTATACGGTCTTTAAATAACCACAAATTACAAACATACATTACAAAACACACATTACAAAACATACATCCTTCACGAGGAAACCAAATAGTGTGTTCAAAAAAGAAAACGCAACGTTAGGAAGCACCACAAGTAGGCTTCTGTTTGTCGGCTCTTCAGTAACGATCAGAAATATCCCGTCTCTGAGATAAGCCGCAAACTAGAGCTTTTTTTTTTTGCGTTATTGACTGTCGGTAATGTTCAAACGGCATGAAATAACTCGAAGACAGCTGACCAATAGAAAGCGTATGTGCCGCACTCAATCGCAAACTGCTCGCCCAATGATGTGTGTGTAAGGTTTCCACATCACGGTCGCCATTAACACTAAGGACACCAAATCCTTCAGAAGCCTGCGCTGCTTGGCACTTAGTGGAGCAATCCGTTTCGCAACCTGCGTGACGGACAGCAGCAATAAGAGCCGGTACGGCAACACAAACAAAGTCTAAATAGGAAAAGGGAGATACTCAGACACAGAATATAACATCATTTCTATACCTCCATACTAGATATTTACCCGTCAGGATGACGCCACACAATTCACCGGAGAAATCAGAAAACCACAAGACATATTTTTCTTCTACGATAGCACGGAACAATAGATGGAAAAGAAAAAAAGAAAGAGCAAAGAAGCAGACGGAAGATGCATAGACTCTGCATTTTTGCTTGGCAATAAATCCGCTTCACTTAACCTTTTACCGGGCGTCAGAGGCGAACCTAAGGGATTTACCACATTTGCATACGGCGGACATCGAAGCGGAATTAATATATGGGAAACCGCCAGCACAACACGAAGCGCACGGGTCGCACACACGGGGAAGAGGGCTTTCTCTCTCTCTCTCTCTTTTTTTCTGTCATGTTTCTTTGTCTAGCAGAAATTAAGAACTAATACACGTCGCGGCGTATATCGGGCTGAATATAAAGACCTGACCCCGGCGGTGGTTGTGATAGCGCACTTAAATTAAATGGAGTAAGGGGTCCGCGAGCAGATGTAATAATAAGATCTCCCCTTTCCGCTTCTCTCGTCTCTCTCTCTCTTTCTTGTTCGCTCTGGGTCATCATCCGTGTTATGGGTCGCACAAGGCACTTACGAAATTCAACACTCCAGGCGCGCATAATGCATGCTAAATAACGCCGGTGGACATGCAAATTCTCGCTTTATTAGTGCTTTCATGCAGCGCATAAACAGAGAGAGATCGAGTTAGCTCGTGCCTTAAGCAGAAGCAAAGCTACAGGAGCTGTAATTGGAGTAAGATTCGGTGTGTTGTTCTTCGATTACAACAAGGCTTTATTTTTGCTTCGCTGCCTATCATTGGAAGCAAATAACTTTATACTGAAAAAAAGTCTGGTAGCGTGCAAAACGGAAAAAGTGGCACACCACAGACGACTGAAAACAGTAATGACGTTTGCTTTACATAATTTACACGGCATATAAGAGTGTGGTAAACAGCAAGGTGTTGGGAAACCAGGAAGAGGAGATTATGACGATAGCGACAACAGAACGGGACACCAAGAACGAAATCAATCATTCATAAGAAGGTAGTCAAGGAAAGCATCCGAAGACAGGATGGGTGGGAATAATGACAACTGGGTCAAAAAATAACATATTTCCGGGGACATATGATAAACAAAATTATGTGTATGCATATTGCATCTCAATTTCCATCTCCATCTAACATCTTCATTTTTTCTTTTCAAATCAATCAATCAGTCATCTCAATTATTTTCACTTTTTTTTTTAGAGATACGAAACAGACTTTTTATGCAATGGTAAAATATTTTTTTTTTTTATAGTACCGCGTAGTGATAACCAGCCTGACACCCATTCGAGTTCGCTCTTAATCGACAGTTAATGAAGCTGGGATGTCAAAGTATTGTTGGAGACATCGGAGCCCTCAGCCGAACGTAACAGAATTAACGCTTCATTAAGCGACGCAAAGAGAGTACTTGAACACGATTGAGTCTTGGCGTCGAGGGGATTCTGTTAAGAAGGCCCGCTATGAAATTTTGACTTCTCTTTTTCTACGTTCTGAGTTTGGTGAATGTCCGTTCGAATGCATGACCGATGTAATCATCCCTTATACGCATGTTTGCTTTGGCAAATAACTTGAGGCGGCAGACGAGTAGATTGGGAAGGAAATACTATCGGATTTTATCGGATCTCCTATCGCTGTTCTGTGGACGGGTACTCTACATGGGGAAACGATGAAATTTCATTCACTGGAGGAGGGATCCCCAACACCCAAGGAACCTTAACCCCAATGTTTCCTGATAAGAAAAAAAGAAAAAGAAGAAAAGGTAGGGAGAGACTAACTATCAAAATGCGCTGTCATTTATGTTAAAGCGAGAGGTTGGTAGTGCCCACTAACCACAATGACCGTGTATGTCTGTCCGTAACACCTGTGGTGAGAGGATTAGAACGGCGGTGCAGCAGTTGTAATTTCCGAAGATCATCACCGGAAAAGATGGCCCTATAAATCTATCGGATTTTAACGCGTTTGGTACAATGCCCTAAACCGCAACCAATTTGATTAATGCATTGGCATTAGAAGGGTCATGCGAACGAAAACCCGGTGTCCTCCGTCGGTGTACAGTGATGTGGAAAAGGCCCTAGGAGGAGCTCTAGAGGTTGTCGTGAAGCCAAATTTCGCTGTGTAGTTGGCGTTTGTTCCTTGGGCACGTTCGGACATGTGTAGCTACGTGAGTGTGTGCGTGCGTGGTTTATAAACGGATGTGGTTCCTCCTACAAGCGGTGTGGTTATGTGGTGGTGTTGTTGTGGTGTTAAGAGAATACATAAAGGGAACGTATGATAAGAAAACGTATCACACGCAAAGAGTACATAAGATAATACGTTTAATGATAATGTATTTCCACCGCATTAATTACATTAATAGTCATTCAACTTTTTTCTTCTGCTTTCTCTTTTCTAAATTCTCAGTTGCGGCAATGTTTTCATGATAGAAACCCTATATCTCATTTTTCTTCATTACTAACTTGTTCTCTAAATATTCCCAGTGTGAGAATGTCATGTGTTAGACGACTGGACGCGTTTAGCGAAGCGGAATATGTTTCCTCCGTTTCCCCATAACCGCTACAGAAATCGCGCAACAATACGATCTCAGACCAAGGTCGCACATCGCTTTCATCTCGTCGCACGACAACCCTCATCTTATACCCCGACAGCGCTCTCACGAATTCAATTCCCTGCCGCAGCTCGTTCTGTGCGGGCAAGACTCCGACGAGCATTTCACGATTGTCTGATCCATTACTTTCAGCGCCTTAAAAAGGAATCATCAAACACGCATATTCCAATCGAGTGGGAAAACAACCGTGTGTCTCGACACATCGTCCGTTTTTCTGCCTCGATCACCTTTTCTAGTGGCATCGCTAGTGTCGAACCCTTTTCCTTTCTCATCCCATCTGACCCTTGGAGTACTGACGTTGCCGTTTTTTCAAGTGGCGCCCAGCAATCTGAGTCCTGCGAAAAAGAAGAAAAAAAAAAAAAGAACGAAAAACCTTCTTTCTCCGCTGCGTTACGACAAGCAAACGGAATCGGCGCCGCATCTATATTTCAACGCGAAGGTTGTTGGGCGCTACAAAGGTTTGTTTGACCAGCAAGGTAAACACGATTGCGAACGGACAATCTCAAGTTGATTTTTGAAGACCTTCCGTCCTCTGCTTTGAAACAGCGGCGACGAAGAAAGTATACCGCCGTAAAAAAAAAAAAAAAAAAAAAAGCGTACGGACGAGATAAGTGTGTACGCTGGAAATCTTCAAAATTGCTTAGATGCGAAGAGTCTTCGGAAGGGGTGAGAGAGAGAGAGAGAGATAGATAGGGATCAGAGGAGAGGTGAAAACTGCGGATTCCTGCAAGTGTGGTGGAAGGGGGGACGTTTTTTTTTATTTTATTTTTTATTTTCTAGTTTTGAGCCAAAGAAATTTTTAGTGTCAATTCCAGGATGAAACACAGAGTGACGTTAAGAACGGCTGGTGGCGTCTTAAGCAGAGATCGCTCTCGTACTTAGGAGGAACAAATATTAGATATAAGTGGTTTCGAGTGGGGGGATAGTCGGGGATAACGTTCAATCATAGGAAAAGGGCACACAGCGTCTACAGTGTAAAGGTGCACGATAGGATAACATGAGTGGAAACGTTACGAATATAGAAAGTAAGATGCCGCAGGAAGAGTGGGGGAAAAAAGGTTGCATTAAATTGCGTAGAAGTCTGTGCGGCGAATGATTAAAACCTTGTCTCTCAATTCTGTTCAAGAGAAGAGAGCTGACACGTTTCTGTCTCGCTAGCAAATGTTATTGGTATTATTATTATGGTATTGTTTACTATAACTTATTTGCTTATTTGCTGTGCGGCCTTCTGTTGTCTGGAACAAGTCTGATTTGCTCTTCGGTAGCTTACTTATCGAATTTATTCGTTCAGTTAATCGGTATAAATCGGTAAAGTTAATCGGTATAATCGGCATATTCATGTTGGACATATAGTCAGCGAAGTTATCATCGGTAAGGTTATCATCATGACCATCACAACCTTCAAGAATATTCCGTTTTCAGAGAAGCACACGTCTGAAGATGGCGACTGGAATAGACCAGGGGCCTACAAATGATATGCAGCAAAACTAGCTTAAAAACAACACTAGGTTTTAAAAATTTACGAAAAATGCCGCTGGTTCTGGAATTTACGCGACGAAGGCACACATCCCAACGTAAAGACACGCACAGGCTTTCCCCACAAGTTGTACACTGCCAATATTTTCCGCATTGATAAATGAAGCGGAACGCATTTCGAAAATATTACACTATATGAAGAAACGCGACGCCAAACGGGACAGAGAAGAAATTCGGGTCATTCATAAATTCAAATTTGCGTCGTATACTCTATCTTCGCCATTTATATCCATCAATTTCAAGTACAAGAGATCAAACCGCGCGATATAAAACGCGGCGACAGAAACAAAAAAAGTGAAAGAAAACGAAAGAACGGAAAACACAAACGAAAACTACGAAACTTCTTCTCCCTGAACATCTCATACAACATTCCCCCTCATAACCCAAGAATGGAAATGAAACACAGGCGCGGAGTCACGCAGCACCTCAATACACGCTCACAGCCGTATAGCCACTAAACACAATTCCGCTCCCAGATACTGTTTCTCTTGTAACCGCGCTATATATACTTTTGGCACTTTAATCACGTAGAAGACTTATTCATATCGGAAACAATGGAGAACCATTCCTACCCCTCCTCCCCTCCACGCGTCGTGCCTGGAATATCTCACGAGTGCCCAGTGAGTGCCCGTACCTATAAAACACATATCTCCCACCGGGAGTTGTTTCGTGCCGGGGGAAAAAGTAGCGGAATTGACGCGTGTTTGTAGACAACCTTGGATTGAAAGCGATGTCTTGGAAACCGCTATCCGGAAGCGACGTCTGTACGAGGCTACGAAGTGAAAGGTGAGGGAGACCAAGAGATATAATCTGTTTCTGTTGTTTCTCTTGTGCGAGGGGGGAGGGAATCGGGGGAGAGAGTTGGGGGAGGGGGAGGGGGAGGGTGCTTGTAATTCGAAGAAAATACGGCACATATATGGGATCCTGTTCCCTTGAGACGTTACAGAGAGGAAGCCAGCGTTTTTGTCGAACACAGGAACGTGGGGGAGGAATTTGATGCTTCGGAAAATGAATGAACGACAGACATGGAATGGCGACTGTAAATATTTTAGTGTGCACGGAGTATGTGGAGTGGGTGTAGATTTGGTGGTAGTTGCTGGTGAAACACACAATGGGGGGTTTGTAATGTCGATATCGCAGAGAACTACTTGTGTGGGGAAAGTCCCACTATTTTTTTGTGTTGATGTCTGTCGGCATCAAGATCCCTGATCTGCTCGGAAAATAATGCAGTCATGGTACCCCGGGTTGTCAGAACCACCAAAGTTGTGTGCTTGGAACCTATTGGGGAACACGAAAAATTTTCACATGAAAAATATCAAACTTTACAGGCGTCCAAATCGTAGGTAACGCTCATTCTTCTTCTACTTGGTGTGGGACACAGCCACCCTAAGTAGCGTATAAAGGTAATTGCGGCTTCGTCAACCAGCGATACTTGGTTTACGATTCTACTTCAAAATCATAACAGAGGACTGCTTACGGAAAACACGACAACAAAACATTGCGGTAATTTTGTCATTTATGGCTCGGACACGCCTCCCGGTCCGGTTCCAGGTCTGGTCGCTACATGGTTCCATTTGGGTTGGGAGTGTCATTGTTCTGCTCGTACCTGGGTGAAACGAAGAAGCACCGAGCTAAAGAAAAAGCTAATGGCCATTCTACATGGAGCAGAAGAAGAAGAAGAAGAAGCACACGGCGCGTGATCATAGAGATAATATATGCGCATGATCGCGCTAATGGCCATTCTCCATAGGGCAGAGGAAGAAGAAGATTACATTATTTGGCCTGACCACTGGGCCTGACGAGAACGTCTTCGCGCTGCTCTGCATCAGCTTCTGGTCCCCTCGCCTTGTTCTGTCTGGTTCTCCTACTGCTGGCCCTTGGCGCATGGGGTAACTTCGCCAATAATCCTGGTAGTTACCGTCGTACAGGGAGCATCCCAATGAAGACTACATTTAGGATGCTCGCATGTCTTCTGTGGTGGGTAGTCCTCTTGGACTACCCTAATCCCAGAGCAAGAGGGTTAGCACACTGATCCTTCCACTGTGCCACCATCATCTCTCCCTCCCCCTCTTTCACCTTCCCCTCTTCTCCCTCCCCTGGGTGCACCGAGACGTCACTTCAGAGCAGGCTGACCGCACCTCCCGCCCCCGTGGCCCTTGGCGATCTTCATATCTGTGTCCTAAGACTAGGTCCCAGATAGGGTTCCCATTGCTGGTCGGGATTCCTGGGTGCGGCCATTGGGGATGTCGCTCCCCGAGTGCTTCTCCTGCCGCTGCCGCGGACTCTGTGATCTACGTTCCGGTGCTCCCAGGTTCGATTCCCCAGTGCAGGTCCACTACCGCCCATTCTAATAGTAAAGTAAAGTCTCATGCTAGCCTGTGTCCAACTATGAGGGCTCTCTCGTCTACGTCACCGTGAACGCACCTGCTATCGCATAGGTTTGCCCACTGGTTGACGAATCACAGGGTGTACTTCACTAAATAATCATGTTAAGAATAAGTAATTGGTGCATAAAACACTTAGAATGAAATGCAGAAGCACAGTGAAATGCTCATTTGCAAATAATGTGTGAAGCCTGTACTACACATCACGTGATGTCATATCTATCGCGGTCTTCACTCTAATACAAAAATCCAATTGAACTGACATTTTTCGCCAACACGTGTCGTAAAACAGCCAGAGCCTATCTGCAGTAATGTGCTGTGCAGCCAGAAACGACACTTGAAACAAACATTACTATATCACGCCACAGCGATATAATGAGTACCGTTCCGTTCTTCCCTTTTAAACCTTGGATCCGGCACGGATTCTGCTACTGACACAGTGTCTCATACAACCAACCCCAGCCACATATGAAAATATATGTCTAAGAAGAAAACCGTAACAAGCAACAAACAACGCTTCCCCCTGCAGGTCAACGGAATCAACGCGAAATAACGCCCCCTCCCCCCCCCCCAAGACACACACACACACCGAGCCAGTTTTTGCCGAGAATTGCCGCAAGACAATCTCGGCACAAGTAACGAGGTAGGAAGCGGTCGTTTATTAGCTTTTTAGGTGAGCAAAGACCAGCAAGTAAGGGAGGGTTTAGGAAGAGATAACATCTTCACACGCGTCGGCTTTGTGAAGCATGCCCAAAATCCAAGCCGTGCGTGAATTCTGCTCCTCATTAAGCGGGACCCTGTGGCATAAAGCCGCTCCCTTTTATGATCCCTTTTCATCCCCTTTTCCATGTGTGAGCCTGTCATCCGACCGTGCAGGATTTCGCATTCAGAATATACACCCGCCATACAGACACGACGAATGCACGCAGCTCCGAAGACCCGATATTAGTTCCCTGGTACATCCCGTATTGATGCGCACTCTTCCATCTATGGAAGCTGCCGGGCCATCTCAGGATAATGGAATAAGCAGATAATAACCATATACATGCAAAGATGCCTCGAAAAAAAAAAAATCGATGACGGGATCTCGGTGCTGATCCGAATTTCAGCATTAGTGGGATACTTCTCTGCACAGGTTGCCAACATATGACGAGGTTAAACCGATCCAGGGCTCTAGGTTCATCATGCTCTTCCCATGGTACACATGTCTTCTTCCCCTATCAACTTGATATTTCATTTTTCACTTTTTGTAATACTTTTGTTACGCGTTTCTATTGTACTTTCTTATGGGCTTCTCTCCACTCCGTTATGTAATACGCCCTGGGGGTCTTTAACGTACTTAAATAAATAAATAAATAAACTTTTCCTTATGTTCCGCACCTCTATGAGACGTCTATTTAAAAAAAAATTTAAAGAATGAAATTGGCTATTTTTTAAATTCCATGTTAGCACCGCGAAGCAACTGTGGCTATGAGAGGCGTATAGACGTAGACAGATGGAGAGAGGACAGCAGGAAGGAGTGGGGGACAGGGGGAGGGTTAGTATGCGTCCTGGGCCGACTTCAGAGGGAGCTGTGCCGACATTCGTCCGGAAAGTCTACGGAAAACCCAGGGAAAACCTCGGACAACACAGCCGGTGACAAGGATTCGAACCCGTGTCACCTCCCGGTCTCGTCGTGGAAAGCGGTCGCCTTAACCACTGTGCCATGGGACCTGGTATTTGCTATTTATGGAGGAATGTTCCTCTTCTGTAGTCTACGAAACACCCTTACATTAATCATGACGCTGAACGCGACTGTAAGATTTGCATAAAAAAAAACTGCACAAACATGTTTTTCTCGATGTTGATGGCATCACTAGCCTGGGCTTGAGGCGGTGGTAGGGACAGGAACACAAAACACAACGAGACAGGACAGGTTCCTGTCCCGACCACCTCCTCATCCTCTGTTTACCCCATTACACCAGCATGCTTGCGTTTTAATGCTTTGTTCGTGTTTTTCTCGTAGCTGTCTAATAAACGAACACGAAGAGGGCACTTTTTTCTCACAGACAAACAATTCTCTCAACCCTTTAGCAAAAGCAACGGGGAAGTGGACCGCCCTAGCGACGGCGAATGACCGACCACATCATCATCATCCTATGGAAATATGTACATGTGTGTGTCGTAATTATCAGGATATATCACAAGGACAACAAAGCTTATATTCGATTATATGGAATAATCAATCCGCGTAAGAGATGAGTTATCACTTCTTTGCTTGGGTTGTGTGCAGTAAACTATCATTATGGTGTGAGGACCTAAATTGTCATATTGGGATTACTTTAAACCGACATGTATGTGCTGCACCACAAGTTGAAAACATTATTCCTTCACAACGCGCCAGCTAATGCAGCCTCTTGCAGTAAAGTGGTTCATATGAGGAAAAAAACAAAACAAAACGAAAAAGATGTTTCAGAGGCCAACCTAAGTGAAACTTCGTAGCGCGATCTTATTTTTTCTCTTCTATATTTTTGTCTGCAAGTGTCCCCCACCGAAGTACTAGCATTTCAAATGTCGGGTGCTATACTTGTAATAGCGTAAAGCGTTGCGGTTTTGTTGCCTTGACTGTTCCAACCTTTCGCTTCTATATCTAAAAGCATTATGCTAAGCTCAAATAAAATTTGAAAGGCAAACCAAGTAAACGGAGTTCCGCAAGAGTTCAAAGGGAGCGCTGCGGTACGAAGTTCAGAACACTAGTTAAATATTCATTACATCATCTTTTAACGTTTTTTTACTCTGCGCTCTCGAATCATTTGCAAATCAAATGAGAACACTACAGCTGAAATGTTTCACTCGGCCATCTTGTTTTTATTGGAAAAGAAACATCTGTCGTGGTCGTAATAACTGCGGTGTAGTAAGAAGTAGGTGTCGTAGTCTACATTCTATTGCAGGCATTTATGTATTGTCGTTGCTCTTTGTTATCGTACTATATTACCTCTATGAAAACGTTATTAAATACATGATGCTTCACGTAACGTGTAACAAAAAATCTATTGGAAGATCTACTTGTCTCCAAATTACGATGTGGCCTTTACAGCTCAGTGGCGTTACCGCTTGAGACAAGTCGACTCTCCCACCTGCTGCCACTGTGGTGTGCTTGAGGATCTGGAGCATATTCTTCTTCATTGCTCCCATTACCAACCTTCCTGAACCACACTCTCCGAGTGCCTTCGTCAGGACTCTCGCCCCTTCTCCCTATCGAAATTGCTTGGTCCCTGGCCTAATCCAGCCCAGCAACGCTCAAAGCTCTTCTGTCATTTCTGGACACCATTGGACTTCGATCGTTATTGTGACGGGGCTCGTTATTTTATTCCCCACATTCCCACCAGCAATGGGGTAGAGTATCGCCTGTGGCGATGAACCTCCCCAATCTCCAAAGCCAAAACAAAGTTGTTGTTGTTGTCTCCAAATTACGAGTTCAACGGCATTGATCTTTGACGAACTGTTTCCTTGACATACGAGCATTTTGATCAATTTTCAGTGTAGAGCAAATCTTATTGTATGACTGGAACCCCACAAGTTTTTGAGTCAACGTAAAGCTATTGCCGGAAACGGAAAGCGCTTTGCAGAATAGAGTAAATAGAGTGAGTAAATAAGTAAGTAAAACAATTAATTTCTTCTACAGTTTGATAGAGCTGATTGTAGTACGTGACAACTTTTGCCCCTAGGTAAACACCGTGGCTCCCATAATTTTCTGGCATACATATTTCTAACAGACTTTTGAGACACATTAGGTGAAAGAACCTGTAATTCGCATACATCCATTACACATATTGAACCAGGTCGCGCAGAAGAGATCGAGGTACTCAGTTCGAATCGCCGAAAGCTCTCCGGCAAACTTTCCAGACGGGGGGGGGGGGGGGGAGGGTATATGTTTATTCACACAGAAGGAGATGTCAGCCACGCGGATACCGGCATAGTTCCTTTGAAGTCGGACCAGTGTCTACCATACCACACATGCCAACATTTGTGTTGGTAATTTATTCCTGGTCTCCTATCTCCACATCTGTACACGGCTCATAGCCATGACTGTGCCGCGGTGCTAACATTGAACTAAAATATATATAGCGACCTATATCGATAAAAAAGTGGCAATTCCAAATAAACAAAACGTAAGCAGACGCCTGCAGAGGATAGAACATCTGCAGTTTCTCGTATATACCTTACTGATGAAAAGCTACAATGTTCTTCACGATGAGGTGTTCATAAGAGTAAGTGGTCGCTTGATAGCTCAGAGGTTCTATTTCGCTTTTGCTGTCAGAGACTCGTGTCTGGTACGCAGGACAAAGCCCATGTACATCGCGGAGCCAGGTATACCTTGGTACACGCTTAATGCTGGTGTAACGCGATTAGGAGTTACCAAATGGAGTTACCCTCCAAGCAAGAAGGGCATCGCGCAAGTGTGGAAAAAAATGACGAGAGATTTGAAAAGACGTACAGAAAATGAGGTTAGTGTCATCACGCAAAAAAGAAAAAAAGGAATGAAAAGAAAAACGAAGAAGAAATGGCGTAAGGCACTTTGGCGGGACAGGGGCAACTTTGGCATCAGCGAAGTGTAATGTGCGCAGTACCTCCGGCGATTGTGAGCATGTCATGATGAAAAAAGTACTTCGCTCCTAAGATTCTTATTGACTACTAATTGCTCCTTGCATGTAATGCAAAGAGCTTCCAAGACAGGAATTAACATCAGCGATGACACCCAATTAATACAGGGAAAAAGAGCAAGAATATCAAAAGGGGTTAAAAAATGTACTGTTTGCTGCAACATTCTAAAAAAAAACAAAAAGAAAACAGAAAACGATAAAACCCCAATTGCGGGGGAAATACTCTAGACGAGACAACGCAGACACCGTGGGAGAATAATATACTAATTATAATATAGATAGATATAATATAGTATAGATAGTCATACTCGATATTATTATTCTCGTGCAATACTTACAAGGAAAACGATACACCCACTGCATGCAGAGACAGTGGCATGATTGCTGTTCGGTCATGTATTCATTCCTAGAAGAAAGAAACAGCATAGCGAGCATGATCCCACTGCCCTTTAATGAAAGTAATCAAGGGCTTTACGCAGTAAGAGATGACACACCTCGAGTTGCGCAGCTATATCATTAGTATTGGTGATGACGGTGACCGCATAGGCTTTGGTTGGTTTTACACGTGCAGGCAGCGTCATGGCTGTAGCCGATGCAATCGTTTAAAGCTGATGACGAAAGACGAGAGTGTAGGTCAAAGTGGTAATCAAGCTTTTCCACAGTACGCCATACCGATGCAGGCAAAGCACGCTTTACAGGCGCAGCAAGGTAAAACGCCACGTAGAGTAATAATAAAATGGCTGCATTGTACGAAGCGTATTTAAATGGGATAGCTTTATAGAGCAACCACGTGATCTTATCACGCGGCGACATCACGTGCTCGTAGGGTGTCACAAAGTAGTTGGCGCTAACTGGCCATAGATGGAGCTACACGGTCTTGACACGGAAAGCAGGCGCTATAGTAGGTAGTATAGTAACGATCCCATATCACAACAGAATGCTTTCTTTAGACGCAGCAGCAGCAGCATCATTTAGCATTACCGCTCTAAATAACCCTGCTCGTCACGCATTCAACTGGTATCCCCATCGAGACACGACAACGTTTACACGAGAACCACGCACGAACACCATCTCCTTCTGAGCCATTATATTCGGACCCTTCAATCAAGCCACCAGAGCCATTTGATGCACACGCGGGTACGTGCGCTGAGAAAACAGTTTAGCAGACACGGAAGTCTGGGCCGCAGAAATAGCTGGAACACTACCGCATCCACCATTACAGCGAGTAATCTGCAGAAACAAGTATTTTATCGACTTCCTTGAAGGGGCCCATTTCGCTCCGCTCTGCCGGAGGATAGTTAATGTTACCTTAGAGTCGCTCTGACGGCATCGCGCGTGAAATATTCATCCTCCAACCTCACTCTCCTATTATCTTATTACCGAGATTAATCGTTGCGCTTTTGCTGGAAACTCGATGGAAAATATGAAGAAGCAGCTGCCTTGAAAGCCCCATGTAGTATTCGCGTGCGAAAGGCAGGAACCACAGGGTAAGGTAACATTGTTTGACCTTTACGTGTTTGGTTTTGAATGGCTAATTTGAGCGCGCTTGAGAAATCGAAGAAAAGTTGATGACGCTGCCGGAAAACGGGGGCTTGAAGTTAGGTTAAGGTGCGTGAAGACGCGGTTCTTAATTGGGTTTGAGAAGTGAAGCGGTGTTTGAAGGCGGGCGGAGGTGTTTAAGGATGGAACTGTGGCGGAAGTAATGTGTAGGTGGGGTACCGTTGGGCTGCGGAAAGATATTAGCGAATCCTCTTTTCTTTTAATGGGCGGGGAAACAGGAGAGAAGGTGATGGGGGAAGTGAAAAGGGTGCTTTCGTATGGGGTACGTAAACATCCTGCGCTGCTGATCCGGATTTTGTCATTATACCGACGACGGTGGCATACCTTGAGCTTGAGGGAACGAGAGGACCCACAAAGAGGTAGACAGGACGAGGCTCTTTTTGAGCCTCGTCCTGTCTACTTCTTCTTCCACCGTCGTCGAGCCTTCACCAGCTCGCTTACCTGATCCCCCTTATTTCATTTATTATACCGGTTGCTCACCTCATGACACTGCAGAAAGATTTTGGTGATGGTTTCGCTCGCACGCAAACCTAATAAATGACGCTTGCTTTAACGACGAGAAGACCAAATAGCCAGGCATGTTGGAAAACACCTTATGTTTATAGACGTATGTTGTCGTATCTTATATCGTATCGTATGATATCGTGTTTGACATGTCTTATGTTGATGATACCAAACAGAGATGTGGCAAGCACAGAAAATTACACAAGCTGTTATAGATTTAGTGCGTGTATTCGTTCTTTATGTCTCTGTTTCTGTTTACTTATACTTGTACATTTTCACTCTGCATACAGCAATCAAGATATTGTGTACACGGGATATCCCGGGCTGTTTTCCACGTCCTTATATCCCAAGGTTTCGAGGCTTGACAGGAATACTGCAAAGAATACTGTTAGCGCAGTCGCGATGCAGAGTTGTGGAACTATTACGACCAGCGTAATTTCTAGCCTGCCCTACTCTTGAGGCCTGCACGGAAGGTCTCCAGACGCACCTCTTTCGACATTACGTGAACTGCTCGCTTGGAAAATAAGCCGAAATGGAATTAATAAGCCGAAAGGCAGCCTTTCTTCAACATGAAGCAGGCGGGGCATTCACTTCGTGTTACTTGCCAGGTTCTGATACTTGAGTAATTCACCTTTTTAAGTAGAAGCTTGGTGTCGTCCTAGATGCCAGTATTAAATAAACCGATGGACGTTGCACGTGACGGCTGTGAATAGTAAGTAACCCTCTCACTTGTGGGGAGCATAAGAAAGGCCTCGTCAATTTCAGTTTTTCATTGAAAAGGATTAAGTTACGGGCCTTTTGATTGACATGCGAAGGCAGCGCGCCGAGGACACACACACACAAGCACTAGAGTTACTATTCAAAAGCATTGCCATGCGCGGCGTCTCGGTTTCCACTGAATCCCGAAATCTGGTCCCGGAATCCCGTGATTCGTCGAGCAAAATTCCGATATACACGTACTGAAAAAAATACCCGTGATTACCAACACTAGTCAAGACTTCGAGCATTTTCTCAATGTCGAGTGGGCTGCTGCTCAACCTCTCCAGGGTACTTCCGAGGACCACACGGCTTCATGAGAAACGGTTGCAGTTCGGGAGTATGTCCTCCCTGCCCTTATAAGGTACTCTATAAAGAAAGGGCTTAGTGACGTTGGTGCCTCAATCCTATGCACTTAGGGGAACGTCCCAGCCGGAAACGACGAGCTGTGACATCAGCGGTCATTGTCGAAGCTTCGTAATAGGTGAGGCGAAGATGGTAAGACACTGGTTCCTTCGAATTGTTACCATACCCTTCTTTGTGGCACGTAGCACATACACTTGGTGTCAGACCTGGTGAATTATATTTTCGCGTGGGCGGACGTCGTTGGTCTTCCCGCAGGACACGTGG
This sequence comes from Ornithodoros turicata, assembly GCF_037126465.1. Taxonomy (NCBI): domain Eukaryota; kingdom Metazoa; phylum Arthropoda; class Arachnida; order Ixodida; family Argasidae; genus Ornithodoros; species Ornithodoros turicata. The sequence goes on along the minus strand of NC_088208.1, from coordinate 35,694,615 downwards.
ATAATATTATGATGCTCGTAGGACGGTATCAACTCCAAAGGGAAACAACGAAGAAAATTTTCGCCCATTTTCCTTTACACAATTACACGAAGACTCTTCGAAGACGGCCCGTAATATTTTATGCGGCGATTTTCTATGCACATTCATGAGTACCACAAAATTTTAACATCGCCAGAATCGGCTGAAGCATAGTAGATATCGCTGTGTGAGCTTTTCCGGTTGCCAGTTGACGGGGCGCAATCAATGCCCCATTACCAGGAACGCTTTCCCAATGGAGGCTGAGCCCGACCAACGATGAGCGGGGCCTTACTCGAACGAACCGTTCAGTTTAGAACAAAATCGTCTTTCTGATGGAAGTTCAATTGGAGCGGACGCAAGATTGGCCTCGGAACGAGATGGAGACTGCCACCTTCTTTTAGGAAAACGTAAAAAAAAAAACAAGAAAAAAGAAAAATAAATTCGCTGTTAGATGGGATGTTAAAGGTGACGGAAAAAGTAAAAGATGATTCTTGACGGTGCCGGAAGTTCGCATGACAAGTTTAACTGAAGTAGCCCTGAATTTCTTCAGACTGGTAGGAAGCATTGTGTTGCATGTCTTTGCCTCTTTGGAACGTTGCAACGAAAATTACCACATGGGTTTCCCAAATTGTAAGGCTAGAATTTGTGCTGAGTTTCGGGATGCTTAGAAGAAATGGAAGAGAAGAAGCAGCGACATCGGAAAGCTTTAGGAAACATGTAAAATGTATATCTCCTACGTAACCGAAACAAAATAACTTCGGCCGATCATTTCGAACAGAAACTGTTCCTCTTCTGGACCAACGGTCCCCGTTCGAAATACCGCCCACTAGTTCGCTACTAGCCCGCTACTAGCCGGCTAGTCCGGAAATACCGCCGGCTAGCAGCTAGTAATAAGTCCTGAGGCTTTTCGCTGAAACGTTTCCTTACTTGTACTCTGGAATTTCTGCCTTACTACGAAGAAAATAAGGGAGGTCGATTTGGCACCCGCTTTCGTCGCCGGAGCAGGGCGCGATCAACTTTCCTGACATATATCAAGTATGTATCGCAAATATTTGGAATTGAAAAGTTTAAATGAATACTGATTATCATTGACATTATCAATTTCATTTTTTCGGCGCTACTGTAATGTGGGATAAGTAAAATCTCAGGATTACAGTGCAACGAAAGCTATAAGACCCCTATAATCACGCAATGGTTCACTAATGATTCACGTGATAATCACACATTTTCGAAATAACGAGTGTCTAGATTGTCTAGAACAGTGTTTCCCAAAGTGTGGTCCGCGGACCCCTCGGGGTCCGCGAGAGTGTCCGTGGGGGTCCGTGACCGTCTCTCACATTTCAGTGAGGATTTTCGTCCCCACAAACACGCGCTCGTACATGCTGCCCGATCTCCAAATACCCATAACTTCTAAAATTGCTACAAGCATGCTTCAACGGCTAGCTTCTAATTTCTCATAGAAAAGTTCTGCAATGCACGTTTGTCCGCGTCATACACATACAAACAAGAAGAAGAAACCAGTCCGGAGTCATTTTCGAAGCTGTATCGAAAGCACGAGGCAGCTGACGAGGTTGCTGGTTATGCACTGGCTAGTATGGGAAATACAGTGCGTCACATCGTTTTGCTTCGAACTGACTGAGAGTGTTCCTGTGTTTAGCGCATATTATATTTGGCAGCCTGCGGACCTCTTGCAGCGATGGTGGCACTACAAATGATACCTCTGTTTGGTATTATCAATCTTGAGAGCTGACAAGCAGTGCACCATCGAAGAAAAAGTACGGAATGGCGTAGCAGTGGCATCTTGGCTCGAAACGGAGCAGACAAACATGCAATTGCGTACCCTGTATACCCTGTAATATAACCTGTCGCTCATATTAAACGCGGTCTGCAATGCAGTGTACACAGCGCGTATCCCGGTATATTTGTGTGTGTGTGTGGGGGGGGGGGGGGGGGGGGTCCGTGAATTGGTTCTCATCGCTTCCGGGGGTCCGTCACCGCCAAAAGTTTGGGAAACGCTGGTCTAGAACACGAAGATAAACCGCCTTAACGTGACCTGTCAGTCATGCGCGATAACATACTCTTTATATATCTGTTGTTGTTGTTGTTGTTGTTGGAATAACGTACCGTTCACACATATTTCTCCGTGTATTTCATAAACATATCCTTTTCTAAGAGTGTCATCTCGAAGTTAAAGTTACGTAGAGCAAAAATAGCGAGACAACAAGAATAATCTTTTTTTTTTTTTTTCAAAAAGTATCGGAACGTATAGAATGGCATTCCGGCAACCGTCACCAGGCAGATTCAATTGTCTCCAGCGGCCAATATCTCTTGCGCGACACTGGAAAGCGGCATGGCCAAACGTGATTCCCATAAAAGTACGACGCCATTCCTCTCTGCCGTGAATTTAAAGACGGCCTCGGCGAAGTTTTCCACGGACGCTATTGCGTCTGTCAATATTGGCCGAAATCGATTCTCTTCAAAACTGAATCTCTAGATATAAAGAGGACTGCTCTAAAGTATATAGGGGTTCTTTTTCGACGATGCTTCGGAGCTCTACCTGACTTCGTGTTCGCTCAAGCGTCCTGCTTCGTTGATTGTATATGTCGACGGCAAAAAAATAAAATAGTAAAATGCGTAGGAAACATTTAGGTCAGTGAAATCAGTCATGATGAAACGTTAAGGGTCACTATAATTGGTTGTCGTGTCACGTACGATGTTTTATACGAAAGACTGACGCTGCTGAAGAGTTTAACCAGACTGCGGCACTACTGGATGTAGTGATGACCAAATGGAAGGAGGAAATATTAATGAAAACGGGGTATAAATAGTGTGTGACGATTAGTTAATTTATATAAAATTTTAATAAAAAAATCATAATAAAATACCATTTACTAGCGCTACATATGAGGCATATCTTACGCTTCACTTGTAATAATAACGTGTGGCGCGGCAATGGTGTTGTACTGTCCATGATCATTACGTGTGATACGATGATTTCGATTGGACGACACCTGTAATTACTCCGGAAACTAGATATGCGTCAGAGCGCGAATTTTTAAAAAAATAAATAGCATCGCAGAAGATGCTCTACCTCCAATAATTTTCCTTTTCTTCTTTCAAACCCAAGTGTGAAAACAACAGTTCCACAACTGTTTTTCTTCGCAAATACACATTATAACGAAAGGACAAAAAGCTATCTTCACAGCTCTCTGAAATCGCTCACAGCAAGACGTATTTGCATAACCACAACTCCATCTAGACATGCAAATCCGAAACACTCTTCTTCCCCGCACGAGTTTAGAAACAAAAAAGAAACAGAGTTTTAAGAGTTACTCTGGCCAAGATTAAATGGTCCCCGCCGCAAGCATCTTTCACAAATTTGCATACTGTCCGTGAGAAGCGGTAGTTTCGTTTTACATTTGCCAACCACCCTCGCTAATCACTTACAGATCAGTTGGGTCAAAATAATGGGTCGCGCTCGGAAAATTTGAACGCCATGCGTTGCGGAGGCCGGGTTCTAAAGAACGACAGGCTAAAGATCCGAGCAGAACAGAACAGCAATTAGTGAACTAAATTAGGCGGAAGTCAAAAGCTGCCGCCTTGGAAGTGGCAGGAGATATATTTATTATCTAGGCGAAAAGCATGAAACGGTTCATGCAAGCGAAGTGTGTTTCGGTGTCGTGTCTACACTGCGACTTCTTGTGCTCCGTGACCGTATCTTTATAGTTACGGAAGTGCGAAAAGGTGCGAGATGACATGAAACCAAAGACAAGATTCACGAAGTAACTACGGTATGAAATATAAGTAGCGTATATGAAGTATACGGTACGACGTAAGTATACTTGCGTAGATCTAAGAGGGACGAGTCAACAATCAATTTGATTACCGCATAATGTCTAATACCTCATAACAACACTTCTCGCAGACGCCTAAATATTACGAACTTGACGAGTTCAGTGTCTCAAAGTTCGAAGCACAAAGTAGTGACAGTGTGTTGCAGATTTACGAGAAGTTGGTGCGAAAACTCTTCTGGTCGCCCTTCATAAAACAAAAGAAAAAAAAGACGCGTCATTTGTAGTACTACGCATGAAATGATTCGCATACTAAAGTGTACATCAGTATAAAGTGTTACTTATGGACTACAAGAGAGCGATAGCTAATTCCGAGAAGCAACGACTCATGCAGTATTGATCCGCAAGAACAGTTTCGGTTTGAGCAGACGACGTTCGTATTACCGACGAACTACGCTGTGTGTCGCCACGGGCCCAGACATCGTCATATTCGCCGTGCGCCTTCCAACTCGCTTTTTGAGAGATGGCGAGACAGTCATGATGAACTTTTTGGATACAAATCGAAACACGTACTTTGCATTAGTAGTGGATAATGAATTTCTCTCTCTCAAGTGGTGCTGAGGATATAGAGGAACCTTAGCTTTCTTGCTTCCATGCCGAACAAGTAATTATACCGATCAACAACGACAGATCAATTGATGATGATGACTGGGAAAACACCGTCCAAACGATTGTGAGGATTGCTCAACCTACGCGATGCCGTACTTGGCTAGTCTCTGGCTTGACCTATACCTACTGCTCAAACAAAGTAACGTGATTGTGGGCCTCACAGAGGTGCGCAACGTCATTACTAACGCTCTGGAGGAATGGGCGTCCTGGGCCAACTTCTAAGGGAACCGTGCCGGCATATGTCTGACAGCGACTGAGGAAAACCCAGGAAAAACCCCAGACAGCACAGACGGCACTGGGATTCGAACCGGGGTACCTTCTCAGTCTCGACGTGACATGGCCAGCATGCTAACTATTCAAAAGTGTCAGAGTACTAGCGCTGCTAAAAATCTGAAAATCTGAAAAAATATCGCTACCAAATAAAAATGACGCAACACCTGACTGCTACTTTTTTTTAATAGTAATCTGGTCATTCAGGAAGCTCATTATGCATGTATGCATTTCAGAAGTCGCGATTTTTTGTTCGCGTTTTACACAGCGTACAAGACGAGCGAAATTTCATTTAAAGCACTCAACCAAAGTGCTCCTAATAAATATAAAAAGTGTAAATTATACTTGCTTGTCGCGTTGCCCAGCCACACCTTTAGTACCAAATAGAAACTGTAAGGCAAATATTATTAACGCAAATGGAAAGTTGCGATACTGGGGTCGGATTCACAAACGCGATCGTAAGTTACGCTAAAATGCGCTAAGACGTCGTAGCCTGCGACACGCGTACGACGGCGTCGTAAGCGCGATTCACAAAAGCTATCGTAGTGGAGAGGGTATCTCCTTTGATGAGGAAGAGGAAGTTGCTCGCTTCCTGTCACGTGCACCTCGGAGAGAAACAGTCAAAGGGTGCGAGACTATGTTTTCGCTATGGTAACGATGACGAAAATTTGTAATCGCACCAATAAGAGTCGTCCCGCTAGAAGAAGACGAAGTTGTTCGACCCCAAATGTTTTGTTACTGCACGTGCTCTCGGTCTTTCGGTAGCCATAATGGATGCCATGCAATCACAGGCGAAACGCTTTCGATGACACAACAAATCTATTCCGAGTATGTTCGTCTCGGGGAGGGGGTGGGTGAGGGTGTTTTGTTAGCGGTGTGTGGCACCCAGTTTTGCAGCTTTTAAGGCTTCTTTTGCCTTTCTTGCAGACAATTTGGAGGGGTGTTGGGGGTGTCTTAGCGGGGTGTAGGGGATGCTTGAAAAATCCCTGCGACCCGATATTACGGAGCACAAAGTTGAAGCATTTGTTGAAGGTTACCAAGTAAAAAAGTGCCTCAATGTCACTTCGGGGATGGTCTCGAAGGTTATGTGGCAAAGTGCAATGCTTTGGCGCGTATTGCGGGGTCTTGGTTTGCTGTCTCCAAATCCACCGCTGCCAAATAACGCCGCCATCTTTCTTCGTAAGACTGCTCGGGAGCTCTCGCAGGATTCCGCCGTAAGCTACGAAGATCTTGCGACGCGCGCCCTTCGTGAATGTACACTTCGTCGTAACTTTCCCGTACGACGGAGATACGACAGATTCCGTCGCAGGAGCTCTTTGTGAATTCGACCCCTCATCACGTCACTGTGACGATTGCTGCAGAAGGACTTGTGCTCGTAATAGCGAATCAGCTATGACCGAAAGCAAACTCCTGTACTCACCAGCATACGGCCTACTAGGACCGCCATTATCAATCACTCTGCTGTACCAGTTCATGGGGTGCCTCTCATGGTACTAAGGCTGTTTCATCAACGACACACACTGAATCCAAGTGCCATTATACCTCATAAGACGGACGAGAACTGCTTCAACGCCATAACCTTCGTACCACACCAGCTGGGACACCTTGAAGGAGGCAATGCCAGGTAAGAAAACCTTTCAATGCCTTTCAATGTTGCATTCCTTCTGTGGCACCGTCCCCACGGATCTTTATCACTACGTACTTATCAGCCGATATCATGAGGTGCCATAATCATGTATCGCGTCTTAGCCACGATCAAGAAAGACAGACACAGAGAGATAGATAGACGCAGTCACTGCGGCGGAACCTTATATCAAACAAGACAAGATAATGCTGAGCATGATGGCAATTGATATCCTGAGGCTGGAACACATAGACGCACCCCTGGAAGTCACTGTGGATGTGTGTTAGCTTTGGAATGTTGGAGCGTTGAAAAAAAAAAGTGTGTTAGCTTAGCTCAATTCGTAGAGCCCTGGACAGGTAATCCGGATGATGTGGGTTCGAGTCCTACAGCTGGCTAACCTTTTCAGTCACTTCCTTCCTTCATCAAGATAAGGCTGTCAACTTAGCGTTTTTTGGTACATTGAAAAGTGTTCACGATAACGGTTTCAAAAACATAGGCAAATCGCCTTATACCCTGGTTACACGGGGAGCCTCAATGGTCATGTAAACTAACGACCATTGAACATATGCCTTAGCGCCACCCACTGTGTAACGTGTCAACCTCTCCACGATCAATAGATCCAATGCCCATTGGGAGTTTGACACGTTATACACTGGGTGGCGCTAACACACATGCCCAATAGCCGTTGGCTTAAATGATCATTGAGACTCCCCGTGTGACCTGGGTATTATTCCATTCAGGTAACTGGACATCACGTTCCCCAGCTTCCTTTGTCGTACCGTTTGTCGTATCGTATCGTACTGTCTGAAAAATACGTCATCCCAACAACGTTCATAAAATGGTCCCATCTTTCTGGTTAAATATTTCCGAACTTTTACCTCCGAAATGCGGTTTTGTAGAAGCGCTCAAAATATAGCAACTAGGCCCAACGAGCTCTGGACTTCTTGTAGGTACAGCTTGGGACAAAAGTTTACGGAACACTGGGGAGTTGCATTTCTCTATTGGAGTGACACACTAGTAGCAAACAGGAGAAGACATGTGTACATAGTGAGAGGTGGATAGAGTAGCGGGTCACCCGTTCATTATTCGATCTCTCCCTGGTTGCTAGCAGGGGGCCGCTCCGATGAAGAACTACACCAGTGTCGATTTCCGTAAACTTATGTCCCAACCTGTACCGAAAGGTGCGATGGTAAATGCGCTGCGCCTTCGGCCGACGCCACACGCACGTTTTTTGTTTTCTTTTTCTCTTCTCTCGTTTGTGTGCTATTCGTTATTTTAGCGGCCAGCATACGTATCCATTGAAGTCTACGGGGATGCTCACTCATGAGAGAACTTATGTTCTGAGGCTGGAACAACATGGAAAGAACAAATACATACAAAACCTCAAATTGCGTACGAAATTAACGATGAATGATGGAAGTGACTGAAAAGGTTAGCCAGCTCTAGGACTCGCAAGACTTGTAAGTCGCCGGGGAGGTGTGTTACCTTAGCTCAATTGGCAGAGCCCTGGATCGGTAATCCAGGAGATGTGGGTTCGAGTCTTACAGCTGGCTAATTTTTTTTCAGTGACTTCCATCTTTCATCGTTATGTTCACTGATTCGTTTCTCTCTGAGGACCGTATGTCCGTCCCGAGAAACTCAGCGGATGACCGTTTCTGAGAGAAAGACATGCTGTTGGGTGGGCACAAACGCAGCGTAAAAGGGCGCTTGTTCACACCCATGTGACGATTCTGAGGTCCGTCTTTCAGGGCAAAAAAAAAAAAAAAAACATAACGTAGATGTGAGTCCGACCTTCTTATTGAGGCGCACCAAGGACGACGAAAACTTCCCATGGGCGTCGTCTCCTTTACATAAAAAAAATGTTGGTCTCACGTAGGGAGTAATAATTCCACGAAGAAAATTTGGTGCGCTTACACCTTACAGTGTGGAAACAGACATAAAACTTTGAAGAAACGCTACTGGAAGCTGCTAAGTACACTAGCACGCTTATACTAGCAGTAGATGCTGCCGTTTCAGAACCTTTATTGAGGGTTAGTATGCGTCCTGGGGTCGACTTCAGGGGGAACTGTGCCGACATTCGTCGGGAAAGTCTTCGGAAAACCCAAGGAAAAACCTCAAACAGCACAGCCGGTGGTAGGATTCGAACCCAGCACCTCCCCGTCTTCAGCACGACCTTCTCTACTACCAGCGAGATCCTTAACCCGCTCGGCCACGCCGCTGGTAAGTTTCAGAACTGGGGGCTCGCATTTACTGTAATACTGAACAAGTACAAGATAGCGGTGGGATGATGTTTCAGCCTAGTGCTCCTCTCTGGTAGCGCACCTTATCAGGAAGGCGTCTTTGTACTTCAATAGTATACCGAAAAACTTCCATCTACTTATATTTCCGTATGCTAGGGTACCGTGGCGGCATGCCCTAGTCTCTACGGAACAAACCTATCCTTTTCGTTTCCCCTCTCAATCCATCCATCCATCCATTTTCGGTCGACATCAGATCTACCTGATGATTTTTTCCTTCCTCTCCGTGTCACGAGGACGAGCCCGAGACTCAACGTCGAAACACTTTGAGCTCCCCATCCAATCGTGGCGGGCGACAGTCGGCAATTTCAGCCGGCAACGGGTACGAAAAATGACATGCACTCAAAGTGACGTCTCGAATCTCATCTTTCTCAGCCGCCTCCTCCTATTACAGCAGCTTTCGGCGCAACTGTTCTTCTTCTTCTTCGACTTTTGTCTTATATAGGGGCAAAGATGTTCTCTCCGCAAAAGAAGCGCACTGTGAATGGATGCGGAGGATCACACAGAAAGGCTGAGCAGCAATACCAGGAAAGAATAAAGGGTGCATTGTATCTGCGGCGACGGGAGCTGAGGTGCTAGCACGGTGTCAGCGGATCACCTGGGTGTCAGCAAGAGGGACGCTCTGCTCTCAAAGTGGTCGATGTGTCTGCTCGCTTGTCGAGTCACTGCTGTGACGCCTTCTGGAGTGTATTTAAACACAAACAGAAGATAGATGGGACTTGCTTTAGCAAGTGCTTTTTTTATTGCGCGTTATCGTCGCGAAGCACGAGTGTGCTGTGCCGTCTACTGTTGGTCCTTTTATCCCAACACCGGGGCTGTTATCGATTTTGAACAAGGTATTATGTGTAGGTGATATTTTTGCCCCTGCTTAACTGATCTCGTAGGATAAATTTAGTAGCACTGGTCCGGGTAAGTTGGTCCTGATGGACACAGAGGAAGAATCTTGCTCCACCTTTCAAGAAGCAGCGAGACGTTCTTTTAACATTATTTTCAAAAGGTAGCGGGAACAGTATTCGACAAAATGCCTAGAGCGTCGCGTTCAGAGCAAGGGTTTCGCAACCGGCCTGGATAACATCGCGCGAAAGGAACCACGCGCGTTTACCTTGCACTAAATCAGAAGTGAGAGCATCCCGCAAGAAAAATCGAAAGGATGGGAAAATGGAATAAGGGGCAAGAAAGGAAACACAAGAAACATGTTCACACGGCCGGAGGAAGGAAAAATAGGTTCTTCCCTAACCCAATTTTGGGCAAACTGTAAGATGGCAGCTAACACTTTTCACTTCCTTCTATTTTGTGTTTACATTTTGGAAACGAAATGACTTTAGCCAGGTTCCTTACATTTGTAGGCGGCGATGCCGGCCAACAATATATACTATACAATAATAAATACTATACTGTTATATATATATATATATATTATTGTTTGTTTGTTTGTCTGTTATTATATATTGCTATTATAATATATGTATATATATATATTACTATTGAATATATACTATACGATACTATACAATATACAAGGTTTTCCCTGGGTTTTGAGGCAGACTTTCCAGATGAACGTCAGCACAGTTGCCCCTGAAGCCGGCTCAGGACTCACACTAAGTCCACTATCCCCCACTCTTTCCTGCTGTCCTCTCTGCAGCTGTTCACGTCTATACGCCGCCGATAGCCACAGTTGCTTCGCGGCGCTAACACAGAATTAAAAAAAAAGAGAGACTAGTTGTAGTTGGCTGCAGAAAGCACAGGTATGTCAATTCCAATTAACCTCAGAATGTATTTTTTGTTTTCGCAAATGTGTAAGTCTGCAAGAAAGTAACTACTGCGTCACGTCATGCAAGCGACCAATGAAATTACATCTTACAGGAGGGAGGAGAAAATGCACGCATGGAAATACAACAAGAAGAACATATACGTGATGCCGACGACACGGGGTGTTTCACCGGGCAAATTTCGGACTGTGCCCATACGATTGAGTATTGTTCGATACGATCGAAGTTTATTGTTTCTCTGATATTTAAAAAAAATTTGGAATAGCAAGCCTGCATCAGCCTGGCTGACCTCGTCTTCCTCTTTTCTTTTGACTTCTCTCTTCTCTCTTTTCTTTTGACCTCTTTCTGACGTCCTCTTTCATTTTGTTTCTCCTAATAGAGATACCCCCCGATAGGAATGAAATGAATGGAATGCAGACGCACACGGCACGGACCAACGCTTTGTCTTACATTGCTTCACAAAACGCATGCATATTGATATCATAATGCGGTGTTTTCATACGTGATCCCCCCGCACTCCCTCGCATAAAAAATCACGATGTCTCATAACCATCAGAATCATGGGTCCTCTCCGTTTCCATTTCTCTTTTGTTGCGCTAAACCGCTTTACCGTAGCAGCAGAACAGAGATTCGTATGCGCACCTCGTCAAACCCCAGAATACATTAATCATGAAAGCCTCTTTGCACTGCGTTACAAGAACAACGTGTGTTTCCAGTGAGCATTAGCTATTCAAGACAGCACTCGCACTGAACAACCTCGTTGAGTCTTGGTAATCTCATTCACGATTTCTAAAACAGCTTTCTCCGTAGAAAAGAATACTATATTAAAGGATACGCAAACACAATTCAGGAAAGAGATAGGCAGAAAGAGAGAGAGAGAGCAAGCGAGCGATGGATTAAAGGAAAAAGGAGTCGCGGAACATGTCTTGGCGGCTCTCTCTCAGTTAGATTCGCGAATCCCAACCTACAAAGTCGGAGAGATGGTTGTTCAAATCCTTTCATTACTTGGTCCGCGGCATTTGTTATTCCGGACGTAAAGAGAAAGCTACGTCTACTTTGCATAGCCGCTGTGGGCTATGTGGGAAAATTCCGCCCTCAGAATGGCAACTCCTGGGCAAAGCAATTTGGGACAGGAACTGAGAATTGCAAAGTGCCGTTAGTTGCGGACAGTTGAAAGGCGTTCTCCTAAGACTTCACTGTAAATATTAACAGACGACCGCGGAATTATATCCGCGCGTGTTCCGACTAAGTGCGCTAATAAGCAAGTACGACAGAGCTGGAAAAGTTGCATGACGTACGAGGCAAATTTGGGATTTAAAAATTACACGAGAATGCGCGTGGTAGAAGTGGGTGGACCATCCCTAAATGAGTGGATCATCGCCAAGAACGCCTCACACAGAAATAACCCCTCTGTCCCCCCTACTCCGTCCTGCTGTCCTCTCTTCACCTGTCCTTGTATGTACGTAATTAAAAACAAATGCCAGAAGAGGGGGCCATTTTTGTTTGTGTTTTTTACGTCGCGTTTGTACCACGCCGCGCCGCGCCGCGCGCTTAGTGGCGCGCGGCGCAAAGCAGCATGGGAACATTTTGGGCGACACTGGTCCGTCGTCTGCTTCGGTCATAGTTTAACCCACAGCACCAGGTGACCTTGAATGTTGTTGTTCTTCTTCTACCTCTGCCTCCATCCGTCTCGTAATGCTCTAAGGCGCTGTAAGTTCCCGCGATCCCTTGCGTGGCACAGGGGGCGCACGCTGTTGTAAGAAGGTCTATTGTGTCTATGAGTATAGCGTACAGACACATGCGGATGGAGGAATGAAGGAGCGCACCAGGAAGGAGAGAGAGAGAGAGAGAAAGTATTAAGGGCTAGTTTGAGTATAGTTTGAGGTCTGCGCAAACGTTTCTTCTTTCTGTCTCAGTAACAGGGCTCACAGTAACCTCCGCGACTTGCGAGGTTTCCTTGCTTTTTCCGTATTGGTCGAACTATGGCTAATATGATTATTATTTGTGGTATAGTCGTATCGTATTCCATCCCGTTGTTGTATGATATTGCACTTATATGCCGTTTCTGATTCGGCAGAATGAACAAAACTATATCATCGTTCACAGCATAAGAAAAGATCCCATAGTCTTATATACTTTCTTTAAAGCCTCGTAGAACCTTTTTTTTTCCTTACAGCGAACTCACAGCTTACTCCTTGCTTTTTTTTATCTCTTTTGCCCTCAGCTACACGAGAAGAAATATTTTGAGGGAGAGAGTGATCAACAACGGTGCAGTGTGCCAATATGAGTGCAAGGCGCCTATGAAATATTCAGGCTTGTCTGATTCTTCCGGCGAGTCACGTACAAGGAATTCCAAATGTATATGCATTGTGCACGGCCACGAGAACTTTACTGCTACTGTTGCTTACTCGGATGACGAAAATGCAACACTCTCCATACACACTGGAAGACACTTTGCAAAACGTGCTATCCTGTCTTACTCCATGAAACGTGGCATTCTGCCGTGCACGCCGGCATCTCTAGAAAACAGTTTTCTTTTTACCCGCTACGTATACGTCTTTGTGTACCTGTTGCTAGGTACGTAGGTCTGTTGTTTGTCGAGCTGCACCGCGCAAGCGTGCCGCATGTTAGACAATTCGGGGGGCTTATTTTTTCTGATTTTGTACATGCAAAGGCGGTATTAGTAGCATTTAGGGGTAAAAATACTCGCAGCATGAGAGATGTAAATGGCCTTAGCGGTGTCTACGGCTCTAAGATGGTCCTTTGGATCTGTCACAGATTGACGACACTGCGACAATCTGTCTGCAGCAAGCTGCAACAAAGTGGATGTGTGCGAAACCCGGAAAGACGGGAAAGATTGGGCGAAAGGAAGGTGCTTGTAATCGACATACCTTGTCGGTTTTCTACGTGTATCTCACATATATATTTGAGTGGATTAGGAAATTGAACGAAATGAAGAAATTAGGAGCAGGGAAACGACACACCAGAACGACGCGGGGCGCACACAGCACAAGGTGATGGTGACGTAATAAAGAAAAATAAATAAGGGCTATAAGGGCTAACTATCAGCTGCAAGGGTTAATTGAATGCCTCAGTTAAGTACAGGCCTCGCCACGTGACCTAAGAAGCCCAACCAGGAACATTAGAAGAAAACAGGTTACGGCATGTGCCTATCTAGGAATTCTAGCTTTTTGCTACATATGTGAGCAGACAGTTGGCTGATACATGTACCCCTAAGTTCATCTATTTGATATGCCAGTATTATTTCTCATGTGAACTGCTTCCTGGCCCCACCTAGTATTGTAGAGAAATTCACGTAAGACTCAGTCTCCAAGACAAATGACCGGTACTTTGTCTCTACTTTTGCACTTTGTACTGCTTTTGTCTCTTTTCAGGTTCACGGACATTCCCTCAAGGCCCTGCTGCACAGTACCTGCCATACCCCCTTTCACATGTTACACTGTTCGCTACACCCTTTCCCTTGTACTTAACTCTCACATATTTAATCTTTGTTATCGTCACCAAACCCCAGTCCCGTCGAAGGCAGCGCTGACTGCCGAAACGTCGACCCCTACTGTGACTGTAAATCTATTTCTAGTACCTCCCATTTAATTTTTGTAATAAAAGTAGCAATTGTTTTTAATCCTTATACGGCTTCCCAAGTCTCTTCATTACTTGTAGTCTATATCTTCTTCGCGTCCATCTGTAGCAAGTTGTCAAACAGGAATGGTGCTTTGAATTTCTGAATAGATTATTGGGCACTCCGATATGGCTCTTAGAGCCAAGAAATACCATCACGTCGACTCATTCCTCCATTAATGAGTCAAGCGAACCCATAAGAGGTATTGTCCGCTTGCTCTCCTTTTCTTACGCGCAACCCAATCTACCTCTGCGACAATTCCCAATGGAAACTTACTTCTTCCTTATTCCTCTTGTCCACAGGGCATCTTACATTCCGTTTACCATAATTACAACCTATAAGCTTTGCAATATCAGTACCCTCCGAGCAAACCAAACAACGCAACGCCCCTAATGAGAGAATATTACCAATACCCAAGACAATTTTCCCGAGTCGTTCTAGCCTTGTGCTCAGACTGGTATGCTTTGACAGCATACAATATAGCGCTTTCTTTGTTATCGAGACGTTTACTGATAAGCAGCATTCGTTGCGAAATCCGAAAAAACAATCGTTGCCATTCGGATGTCACGTCTCTGCTGTCTCCCTTAGCAACGAAAAGAAAGCGCTTCGCATAGTTCTTCTGTCAGAGAAGGTCTTCCGGTGCTCATTACCAATGCTGCCATAATTTAGCGTCATTTGTAGCCCCTTTCTGGCTCGCAGCCCTCGTGACAGATCCGCGTGCAAATTGTTATTTCCCTCGAGATTGTAATTCAGATGTTGGAATCTCATTACCTTTCCTGGCTCGTTTTTCCTTATGCTTCTTCCGCTCCACTTTGAATCTGTTCGGAAGAGATAAAAGACTGGGTATTTTCCAAATCGATTTTCCTTCGCGCTTTTTGGAGTGTGAATTTGTTTTTGAGGTCATGTCGCAGTGTGACGAATTGTTCTTTTCGTTCTGTCGTAACGCTGTGTCGTGAAGTTGCAAGATGGGGTCCATCTTGTGATACTGTAGGGTTCGTTTAGAGAGAAAAACCCGACATCACCTGTGCGCTTATAGAAGAGAGAATTCACCGCATACGACAATGGCAACGCAGATGGCAATTGTATCGTCCGCTTCGCAGGCCGTTAAGAAATAGTAATTGGTTGTGTTTCTCGCATGCAGCAAAACGTAAAACGCAAAACGTTGCCGGCCACAAAGCAGTACAAAGAAGACGCGAACTTGCACTGTAAGCCGTTATTAGAGAGTTTTAGATGTAGCATGCGGCAATTGCATTGCGTACGCAGTACTGTAAAACTTTCCAATATTCTCCAGTTTCCATTGTTTCTATTTCTACTTAAAAAGGTCTTTTATATCCGGCTTAACACAACAGTGGAAGAAACAATTAAAGAACATCGACGTTTCGCCAACCTGTTCAGAGGGCATCATCAGTGCATAATGTCTCTGAATGTACAGATCAGCCCACTGACCTCTGGATAAGCAGGCTGATCTGTACCTTCGGACACACTGTGTACTGATGATGCTGCCTGAATAGATTGGCGAAACGTCTACGATTCTTAATTCTTTTTTCCACTGTTGTGTTAAGCCGGAGATAAAGGACCTTTTGAAGTATCTTCCCGGCTTTTGCAATATATTTTCTATTTCTATTCTATTATATTCCATTCTCGGTTATTCGACCTGTAAATCAGTACAAATACGCCCGTGAATATGCATATTATTCGATAACAGTTTGTACCACAGGTAAGCACGGTGTCATGACGTCATAGGGAAACAAAGTTGCAATCACCTGCACTCGCGCTGCAATCACGCTGAAATGCGTTTAAGGACAGCATACTGCACGCAACAATTATATTATTTCCTTTTCTCGGAACAGACGACACCCATAACAAACCTCATTCTCGCGAAGAGAAATCCGTTCTCAAGCAGCCAATGCTGGCATCTAGCCGTACACTTCGCCCCTTGATAACAAATAGTATGTATGTTTTAATCTCTTTTTCACCCACGTTTCACCTGGCACTATATTGCAGCCCCAAACGACCGGACCAAAACTGTGAGCTTCACTCGTTATATCGTTTGTATCACAACCCTGTAATCAGCTTGAGCTGGACGATAAGACGCTAAGGCTCCTGATTCGCTGTGACGAACAACTTCCGTGATGGCTTTTGATCCGCGACACATTGCGCTTCCTCGTACAAATCATCTCCGGGATTATTGTTAGAATTGGGACAGAAAGCGAAGTGGAGTTGAGAATGTGGCGCTCACATACAAGCATGTGCGTCACGAGGTTATGTCCAATTCCCAGCGAAAACACGGGAGCATTATCGTTTCCTAAGTTTTGTTCCTGATGTTCTTTTCTTCCTAATGTCTGTGATTGCTTTCATGAGCTAAGCTTCCTTCTTGTCCAGTGGTTGTTATCACATAACGCCTGTAAACGTTACATTTCGCAGTTGTCTCGCTATTCGCAAAGATTATACTTAACTGGAATTTTATTTTTTCTGTCATACATATGTTGGCACAGTTGCCTTAGAAGTCGGCCCAGGACGCACATCCCCCCCGGGGAGCTAGAGGTATACTATCTATTACTCCGGCTCACATAATCAAGTCAATACTACAGCTATTGTAGCGTCTTAAGAGCGCACGATGTGCGACGAGCCTCGGAGTTTCGGGTTTCAGTTTAACGCTTCGTGTAGTTGGACTGGGGCTTTATTAAGATTCATACCTATACCAAACTGTCTTGCGTTGTCAGGAGGATGGAACAATGAAAAGCAGTTCGCGGATATACCTTGTCTGCGCCTGTGTCTAACATCGAGACAGGATGTCATAGTATAGTACTTCCTAGACGCAACCTGCATCACGGACATTTCAATGACAGATTCTGCGTAACATTCTGGACCTAAAGAGTCTCTCTATTCGAAATACTGGCAAACCAAAACTGCGATTCAAAACTTTTCTCGAACAGCTTCCTCGCGGAACCTATAGCTGCCTTTCTCTTCTTCCATACAAGCATAGCAGATGTTTGCTCGTGCTAACATCCTCTAAATTGATTTCGAAACTCGCTTACCATACACGCTGCACTCTACTTCAAACGAGTCTCTTGATCTGCCCTATAAAAATTACGTTTCCCAGAACGTTTTTTTTTTCCTCTCTCTCTCTCTCTCTCTTCTTTGATCTCGTACGCAAAATTCTATGCGAGAGCCTTAAAGGATCAGCCCTCTGTGAGCTCACGCAACTTGTGCCCCCTCGCGCCCGCGCGGCAAGACAAAAGATGCCACTTTGCATGATAAAGCACCAACCGGACGCAGTGATGGAATATTTCCTGGCTTCGCGTCCGGCGGTGGTGGTTTCTTTAAATAACCCCCTTATGAAGACCATCTCTTTTCTATCCCCCCCCCCCCCGCACCCGTTAATTCACGTTCCAGCATCCACTTACATCCACAAAGTACGGAAGCGGTCTTAAATTCCTCGGCCCACCTGAGGTTATATAGCGCGGGGTGATAAATTAAAGCGTGTGTCGCTTTATTGAAGGCAAGTTTCGCTCGTCCCTGAAATAAAGTAAGTTAAAAATATTCCGCCTCTAAAAAGCAGTTATAAAGAAAAAAAAAACTTTTGCGAGCTTCGTGCGCGGAGAGAGATAACCGTTATTGTACGGCGGCTGCCGAATATTCCGACGGGAGAAATTTTATAATTTAATTACCTTACCTGTAAAGTGTATCATTTTGCTGTAAGTGGGATATTAGCCGCACCCATTGTAATTATTATACGTGCCCCGAGGTGAACCGCAGCGCGTCGAATATCACTTCATTAAACTGTAATGCATTAGCACATTTATTCTTCATTGCGTGTGGAATACGGTACAGTGGTAACTGCCGGCAATGCGAAGTAAGGCACCTGTTCATGTTCAACTTGGGAAAACTTTACTAGTTTTGAACCTATATTCAGTCCGTAAGTATAAAACATGGAAAGCGTGCTTACCTGATGACGTCCTGTCTTTTCTTGATTTTTCCGTCATTACTGGCAATAATGTCTTCCCAAGGAAGACAAACTCTGTGAAGAAGGATAAAGGCACATCTTTTACCTCTCATTCTCTTTTATTTTGTACAAAAAAGTTTGGCAAATAAAAACACGTGAAGTGCAAAACAAGAAAAAAAAATATACGGAGTCAATGAGAGACTGAGAGCAACAGACTTACGCCACTAAACTATTACTCTGCTAAACTATTACGTCACATTAACTACTGTCAGCTGTCAACTGCCACATTAAGTCAACTGTTATATCAACTTTTCTCTATGTTTTCCGAAAACGCTTTCACATCATCTAGCCCAGGTAAAAAAAGAAAACATTCGCATCTTGGATGATGTGGACATAATGCGACGCAACAATTACTTTTGCGAAACAACGGACTGCGCAGACGCATACGAACGAAACAAAGAGCTTTCTTATCTTATCCAACAAGAAAGGAAGCATAATTCATTGCTAAAGCGCTACATTTCTTCGCGGGCGATACAGCAACTGAGAAGTAATAAGTAAGCCGAGCCTATCGATAAAGAACTTGACAGCGGGGCATTAACGGAGCGCATACCTCACTCCTCTATTGACAACAGAAATCTTTGATCATTCTTTATCCCTATAAATCCACTAGCTGCGAGCCCAAGAAGCTAAGCCTGCTTACTTCGGCATATAGTACGACCATAAAATATAGAACAATGACGGCAGCCCAACGCAACAAGAATTGCCAGCGACAGAGTTCACCATTCTGCAGCTGTATGATGCATAGGGGAGGAAATGCGCTACTTCCTTCCGGAGAATGCTTGCGGAGTCATCGATAATTCATTGCCAAACATAAATCGTTCGGGAACCGCCCGCAGGATGCACGAGCAGAGTTTTTCTCAAAGTACTACAACAAGCGAGGAGCCCCGAGCCCCTCAACAAGAGCCGGTTTATGGGCGCGAGCATCTCCAATAAAAGCAATGTCTCACCGATGTTGTGGTCAAGCGCATGAAGGCGGAAGAAAGTTGTGTACGGCGCTCGCATTTAAGTGGATGGATCGCAGAACTGCCTTTTACTACGCGATGGGTATTTGATGTGCAGGCTCTCTATGAATGCATGTTTATGGGAAGTCAATGGTAACTTAATGTGCTGCAGCCGATGGTTAAGAAAAGTACGCACAGCAGCATAGTTTACTAGAGTGTAGGAGTATGGAAAGGATTGAGTTATCTAGTTCGGCATGCCCAGGCATGGCATTCGTAGATAAGGCATGTGAAGTATTCAGATGGCCTTTTTGCACGAGATACGATATCAGTTAAACGACGAAAGGAAATATTGAGAATACGGTGTTCACAATACAAGAAGACGAAACACTCTGTAGAGCTTTATGAGGCTGTGATTCATAAGTTGGATATGTTTCTTCTTTGTTTTGTTTTTTTCATGAAATTTTCTAGTGAGACAACTCTGATATAACATATCGAAGCAACGCGAAAGAGACGAGAATGAACAGGACGAGCGTTACACTAGGGACTGCTTCATTTAGCATGAAGACAACGACAAACTTGGCAATCCCGCGTAGTGACAAAGGCCACTTCAGCGGGGGAGAGGGTTATAGAACGCTGGCTCGACGTTATCGGTAGAGGTGTCACCACGTTGGAAACCACGTGTTAACGTGGTTTCCAATATCTCCCGCCCGAGTCGCGAAGGAGAGAGAGAGTGAAATACATGATGACGATGATATGGGGATCGCGAAGGATGCTTCCACAAGACCGATGACAACTGGAGCACGAGAATAAATTTCGCTCTTTTAGACAACCTCCACGCTCTACACATCTTCTCGCTGTTCTGATGGAGATTTGTTGTCGCTACGTAGAAATCGTATTTTTTTTCCTTATTTTTCTTAATATCTCACTCTCTTAAGCGTTCATGACAGAGGATCCCTAAACCTGAAACATATCCCTCCGTCTCTTCAACCTTTACAGGGTAATATTGCGGACAATGATGATTAATAAAACGTGCCTCATTGACAATTAACGAGGAACGACGGCAACGTTTCCTTTCGTTCGATTGGTCCGAATATTGATTCCTCCGAAACAAGGTTCGGAATATTGAATCTCAGCGCATATTGCACTCACGAAACAAAGCACAAGTGTATGCGTCCGAACCAGGCGTTAATGGACGCTGTGAGTATCGAAACACGCCATCCGGACATATCAACGCCAACACGAGGCGAGAATCAGGAACCTGGGTCGGCATATCGAGCTATGTCTACAACATATACTATTCGAAATATAGAATGCTTCTAGCAGGCAGAAAGTGACGCTAGTAGGAGCTCATACGTTTACATTTTCGTCCATTGTCAGAATATCCCCGGGCGTATTTATTATATCAACATTGATGAAAAACTTATTACGAATAAATTACTTCCCCGACACGCGTTTGCGAAACAGACACGACGAAATGGACGAGCGTGACAAACGCAAATAAACGACACGTGAATGGTACGGCCCGACGAAGAGAAAATGAGCACCTGATAGTGAAAGCACATCGACATGCGGAGAATACGTAATGCATATCGCACCATCATCATCATCATAAACAGACAACAACGCGCCGTTGAGCGGAAGAGCCGTTACCTGTTTTTCACAATATATTCGTTGCATCAGCAGGAGAAATACCGCAAATAAGCACACACAAGCCTCCTGTTTCAAAGCGGTATACTGTATTTCGAGTTGATTGACAACTCCTTTGGGAACAGTAGTTTGGATAAGGTTCTTGGCCGTAACGGGACCCCATAAGTGCTCCATCATAATTACGGAGCGCGCACGAAATTGGCTGACGTTATTTCGCGACAGGGATAGCCAAGATATGTGCGGATGAGAAGAGAGCACTCCGTCAGGGTACTATAGTCATATAGTCATAGCCGACTGACGCTGATCACTCATAGCGAAATGCTCAAGTGTAAAGTTACTGAAAAATAACGCGAAAAAAGAAAAAGTGCGCAGACCGTCGCGCACCTTCTTTTTGATAGTTGAGAAGGCGTGAAAAATGCTGTTTCTCAATGCCAGCCCTGTCGAGAAGTTGAGATTTATGAAACGAAATGCGCAGAAAAAGCGCAAGATAAGGATCGATATTTCGCTTTCGCGGCCGTCCTCTGGGAAGTTGTGGTTTCATTTGATAGTAGAGTACCGCGAAGTTAAATTCAGGTACGATTGTTTCCGGCAAAGTATTTATCTAGGGAAGCTTCCTACGTTTCAGTTCGAATTAAAACACATAGCAATATGAGGCCGATAAGAATGTTTATCGGTCATGGAACTCGAGTTCAGATAAGAGAGTTTTCGAAATTTATATTCGTTATAATAATTTTTGACATAATTTATATCAATAAAAAACTTGGCCTTACAAAGACCCCTGATCTGTTAGACATCGCTTCTGTCTATTATACGAACCAACACGAACTATTATGAGAACTATCATTGGACTATCCAATCGCTTGTACACCTTAAAGTCAGAATGTTCGGAACAGCAGAGCAACAAACAGTCCTGTTCAGAGCGCACACATCATGAAAATGCGTTGATTGATTGATTTGTAAAAGAAAAAAAACAGAAGATGCGTTCATTTGATCTCTCTCGCAGTCTTCTTTGTATACATACATACTGTTGCACAAGTATTACTCCATGTGACTCGGTTTCCCACTTCGATCCCTGTAACCCTCTTACACATTCGACACACCGAGGCACAGATATTTCGAACCGACTCATGTTCGCCGTAGGTGTAACACCATGCTAGATTCGACCAGCTCCACCTACTGTTCCTTTTGTCAAATTGCTCAAAGTCGCTATGCATGATCCGCTCTATACTAGATATGAGAGACGACTTAAACTTACGAGAAGAAAAGTGTCACGTAAGCAGGAAAAGTGCTCCAGTGATCAGCGTATCATTCATTGCACACGAAAACCATCTTTGCCATCAATCACAGGGAAAGATCTCTGTCGAGGTTCAAGGCCCTCTCCTTCAGTGCCTCCATTAAGTGAGTGCTGAGGCACACACACTTTTGACGGTAGCTCCCGTGATGCGTAATCGACCCACGACAGCCATTACACGGTGAATCCAACCATTCCATCATGAGCTGTCGAACAGCAGTTGATTCGCTATCTTCGCTGATGACACCAGAAGCGATCGAAGATGACGGCGTCCCAGCGCATAATGCTTGCAATGCCTGCAGTTGCATGTTGTCGTGAACTGGTATGGTGGTTGAGCCGTGGTTGAGAAAGCTAGTCTAAGTTCCTTCTTATCGTGGGACTTGGGAAGTCTGGACGAATTAGTTATCACAGAAAGCATGCGACCTTCCATATCGGCCTCCAGTGAGAAGAATATCTTCTGCCGCAGTATTCGGCAAGGTTACCTCATGCCCAACTATACTGCACTGCGCTAAGCACACCGTTGTTAGGAAACGGTATGTTGTGAGTATATGTGATTCGCGTCATTCGTTCCCCCAATGTGACATTGCCCGTTGGAATGGTCGATGACCCACAAGTCGTGTATCTTTTCGTTGTTCAGTTGCTAGAAAGGCAAGTATTTATGATTACAGCGATAACTCTCCAAATCAAATCCCGATGCGACGACGCGGTTGCCTGTCTACTATGTGAGAAAAGTAGCAGTGGGATTACAATACGAAAAATATGTACAGACAGGATAAAATTACTCTAATGTTCCCTGTGCAATGGGGCAGGGTACTGCACAATCACGGTGAAGCACACCATCTCATGGTCATCATCTATTGTTGTTGTTGCTATAGGATTCCAGGTACAATTAGATATTAGAAAATAAATAATAATAATACGAGTCAGCAGATTAAAGAGCAAGAGCACGGCGACTTCATTTAATCTCGTGCTCGCAGATCTACCTATGGTTCTGCCCCCGGGGTGTGCATCTCCGTATTTATGAAGACGATATATTGGTTAAGACATCCGCTAGACAATGGCCGGCGCTGTAAACCAGGTTTCATTGTGCGCTTAACAATGCAGCACAATACATAACACAACATGCGATAGCGATCTCCAAGGAAAAGGCTGTATATCGTCCCTTAACCTGGAAACACCTCACAAAGTTCACCTTGCACATAAATGGAACCAACGTAGTACGAGTATCTCACCATCGCTTCCTCGGGATCATCCTTGACCGTAGATTATCCTGGAATGCTGAAGTCTGGAAGATCGAGCTGACGCTAGGGTTAGGGTTAACGTTTCCCGTTATCTCTGCGGGACACGACGGAGAGCTACATGCCACTCTGTGCTTGGGCTTCACGCGTCTCTCATTCGATATTGGCGTACCACTTACGCGTCCTTCATGCTCTATTTGCGACATGAGAAACTTACCTACGTCGCATCCTGACAAAGAGCGTGAAGATATGCCTCTGCGACCTCAGTGACTCTAAAAGTGGCTTAACCGCACTTCGTACAGCGAAGGAAACCAGCAGCCTTTCACTTGTAGTCCAAGACATCAGCGACGCGCACACCGCAGCTCTAGACAAAGGCCACGACATCCGGCTACAGTGGATGCCGGGTCATGTGGGCGTCCGCGGCAACGAAGTAGGCGATCGTCTTGCACTGAACGCTCACCAGCCGGCGCTCACACAGAAAGTCTATTTCACCGGCTCCTACGCGAGACCTACTCTTGGTCTTCTGCGAACCCGACTAGTAAAACTTGATTGGTTGAACGTACGGTTACCGACGTCAGTGCTTCACTGGATTCATCCACACCTCACATATCGAGCACACTGCTCATCTGCGAGCGATTCACGGCAAGTGGAGAAGCTCTCCTGGATGCCTTGGTCAGACACGACAACAGCCCTCTTAACCTCAAGGAGGTACTCGGTGACTGGCCAGCGGCACATCGACATGTTTCATACCATGTGGTCTCTTTCGTTAGAACTTTTGTGGAACAAACATCCTTTTAGACTCCTTGGTAGACAGGCTTCGCTACCATAAGCGCACTGGAGTAGCCGGCCCAAGGTAGAGTTGGGGCAACAACTCCATGTCTTTTTCTTTTCTCTAGCAAACAACCAACAAACCAAACAGCACTGCGACTGGTTTCAAGTTTAATTCTTTATATTACATGTGTTTCGTATTTACACTACCCGATCCGACATTTCTCGAACCTCCACATAACACATTCACAAGAGGCAGGCACGGACACATATTAAGGAACTCGTGTCCTGCCTCGGCTAACTCTCATTGTTTACGTCGTTTACACACGTTTGTATCTAAAATTGCTCTTGATGTCAACGGCCTTCCACTATACAAGCTGATGTTTTTTTTTTTAGGTGCATCAGATCGTTTAAAAAAAACGCTCTGTGAGCAGCTGTATGATAGCGGTGGGTATATCAACGTACGTGCTCGTCTCAAAATAAAAAACAAAAACAAAAACAAAATGGCTTTCAACGAGGATCGTCTTCCATTCTGCTATCTCACTACTTTGCACGAAATACCCTAATGAAAGAGCAAATTACTGAATGTTGGGTAATTAATCGCCTTGTAGTTACATACTCCGAGGGGATCACCTGGTCGAAAAATCCGACCGCAAAAACGGTAGGTTAGACTAGACTAGAAGTAGAAAGAAAAAAATGGTAACGATATCTATGCTGCTCTCATAGCTTTTTTAGCTGAAAAATCCGGTGCAGCAAAAAAATAACAAAGAAGATAAGAAAAAAAGGAAACACCCCGTGTATTACAATAGACTAGCTGAAGGAGATTGGTCAAGCAAGAATACTGAGAACAATGATGTAAATCTAATATCTAATCTGGAGAGCGTGTCTGCTCACAAAGACCCTGCAACAGCTTATCTTTTCAATGCCAGCTCCATGGAGATACATCTTAGAGGAGCTATCTCCCAATGATCACGAGAACCGGCATTACTGGCCATTCATACTCAACCTTATTCACAACGCACTTTCCATCTACGAGGATTAAGCTCAGGTAAACCACTTGTTTTACTGTATTATGTTACCGTAAATTATTGAGTTTTTTATCTCGTGTAACTCATTGGCACTGTTTCGAGAAATGACCTTTATACCTTCCAGGTTAGGCAAGTAACGCTGAACAGGAAGAATGAAGGTTTTACACGCAGTACTCGTGCTTGCCTTCGCAATGTTAGCGTGTGAGTATTTGCACTTGTTGTTCTTTTGTCGTACGGGGAAAGGTAATATCTCCAGTTATAGTATACTGTTACCGATTTCAGCAATTGCCATGTTGACCTCAGCTAACCTTATTCGCTAGTCACTGATAATTGTTCTTTTGAAATCGGCATTTGAGATAAGATAGTTTCGTGTACCTTTATCTGACAATACGTATACTACTTGAGCTCCTCATGTGGACTGTCTGTCTTGTCACTGTCCATCATGACCAGAGAGAAAGTTTACCCTTGTACAGATCATGATAAAATACATTTCATAACCCCATAGGGTGCGTAGATAAAATTACATTCCAGATGTTTTATCCTTTCGTCCACCAAAATGCATGGGGTTAGCTTACCTTCCATTAAGCAGCGTTTAGCTTGCAGATTTGCTTAACACTAGACATTGTAACATAAGGCGAGCTAATATTTGTCAGTCTATGTGATTTCTCTTTAGCTCTCTGCGGACGCATTGTATCCACTAAGGTTATGCTTGCCTTTATGCGACTCTAAGTACAACTCAAAGCACAACATCAAGAAAGTGCATGCAGTGCAGATGAGCGAGCGAATTCGCGAATTTCCCCATTCACCGTCATCAATTTTTCTGTTGTTGAGCGCAGTTGCTACTTAATTTGTAGCTCATTACATCAGGCTACACTGGTCAATATTAGAATCACTAAATAAGCTTCTCACGTCCGTTTGAGGCATGAAATGACAAGGTAATAGGTGAATAGTGAGACTAATACATTCAAGTCCTCGGTACTACAACGAGACGTGCCCATCCACGTCACTTCCGAAGTTACGTACGACAGTTAACATTCCGTAGACCCAGACGCCACACAGACACAACAGCCGCCACATTACTGACGCATGGACCCCTGGTGACGAGACGACGTCAGTGCACAAAGGCACGAAAGTTCATTTAAGTCAGTACTTAGCATACTTCCTCCATCGTTCTCTCTTACCGTACGTCTGCTTCAAGCATCGTCCTGACCGCCACCATCGTCATCATCGTCATCATCATGTAATTCCGGCATGAATTCCAGCGAAAGCGTCTGAAGGAGACCAGTGTCCAATAGAAAATGCAGGACAGAAAAAAGAGCTGGACGTGCACAAGAGGGACAAAGCGCGGTAGTTGGTACAAGTTCATATCGGCTCACTGCAGCAATAGACGCGGACAAGGAGTTAGAACATGGAAGAGACAAACCACCTGAGCTGGACGTGCTGCATGCAGTTAGGCCAGGAACATAGCACTGATGCCCCATTGACGTTATCGCACTCAAAGGATATAATGTTATAAAGTACACAACTCTGTGCAGTTTCGTAACAAGTGTCAATTCGACAAACTTTCAGGTAGTGTTCAATCTTCGATGTTAACAGCTGCAGGCAACCGTTGGTGAAAATTTTAACGCTAGAAAGCAGTATTCTTGTTCTTGTAAGTGTCCTCGCTATGGGAACTCACTGAAGAATTCCCGCGTTGGTGTCTTGCCGTAAGAGAACGGTGATGTAGAAAGGCACTATCTGTGTGTTTGTAATCATTAAAGGCTAACAATCACTGAAGGGTTGCTAGACACACACTTTCACGTTCAAGTCACAAGGAAACGTATGTCCATTACTAACGCTTTGACTCCTTCACATTCTCTATATTTTTACAGCATCATCGACAGTGGAACCTGAGTGAGTAGGGGCTTTATACCTATTATATATAGGAGCGTATATAAAATAAACATTTGAGTGGCTAAGTGTC
Source organism: Ornithodoros turicata (assembly GCF_037126465.1). Lineage (NCBI taxonomy): Eukaryota > Metazoa > Arthropoda > Arachnida > Ixodida > Argasidae > Ornithodoros > Ornithodoros turicata. Next base: position 35,667,655 of record NC_088208.1, on the reverse strand, counting down.
ATATTTGTAGGTCAACAACAGTAACATCACCTTCGTCAATCAATGTGACCACGTCTTCTCTCGGTATTCCAGGTAAGCCGTGATAACAAGTACTCATGAAAACTTTACCTTTGGTACTTCAGAGCCGCACACACCAGTACATCTTCATGAAGAATGTTTCTGTACAGTGTTCTAAAATTATAGTGTTTTGCTTATGAAACTATATGCGTATTTCTTATCGCCATATTCGATATCTTGTAATACCATCCACATAATGAAATTCTGTTTGGTGCCTCATCTTCGTCATTCGCCATCACGAAGACACAAGGAGTCGGGATGTCGTCTAGTCCAGCCAGTTGCCCTTTCCTCTTTCACCATCACCCTTTCAGTTTCCATTTCACAATCATCATCACCACCACCACCACCAGTCACCGCGGGCGATTTCAAACACAGGCTCTCTGTGACTACAAATGGCTAGCCACGTGACTGATGGCAGGTCGTCTCCATAGCTACGGCCGCAGAAGAATCGCCTTGACTGGCGGACTCTCAGTGACGTCAAGTCGTTGGAGCGATCAAGCCTTGTTTACTCTATGTGACGTTTCCTCTATTGCTATTACTTAACAACGCCTTGCTCGAGGCAAGGGTACACAAGCACGACTAAACTTCCGTATCTTTCCTATTATCTCTTTTTCTAACAATTTTTCTGTTCTGTGTCTTGAGGGAGAACCCTTCTGCAGATGAACATGGTGGTGAGGCGTGATTCCTGATGACGACTCTCATTCAAATTTATTATTTCAAATCATTCTCTCATTCAAATCATTATCATTTAAAGTTTGCATGTACCCTGCAATAGACACAGCTTCGTCGGCTGGAATGGTGTCCGACCCGCGGGTGTCTTTGTTTTTTCTTCTCAAAACATAGCTACAGGGTAGGCAATGCGTACTTGTATATACGCTGCGCTGGATGAACCACTAGTAATGGCATAGCATGCGAAATAATAATTTTGCCCCATGTTGTCATAAGGCGGAGTAGTCAAATGATACATTTAACATTGACAGAATGGCGTAAATGCAGGCTAGCTGGTGGATAAATTCCATGATAGGCAAGCCTGAGCGATGGGCAAGAAGTTTGTGTTTGTTTACGTGTTCTTGCCCATCGCTCAGGCTTGCCTAGCATGACATTTAACATGTACATACGTATGCACCGTTCCCCAGCCAACCTCACACCCAGCGCTTTTGCAGCCTCACCAAGCCAGCAAGGAGGAAAGCCATATACCAGGGAGGAAGCATACGGCTCGTGTGCCTTTCTTCTCTCTCACTTGGGCGGGAAACATTGTTCAACGTGCTCACCCGGCTAGACGGCGCTGCACTTTCAATATGGCGGCGTCCGCGGGAAAACGGTGTTAAACAGCGTTTTCCAGGTCATAGTGAGGCAGTCTTATTAGTTAGCCCATAGAGAAAAGTGGTAGTAGTTTGATTGTTGATAGGATTTCTATGTTACGCCGAACGTTGAACGGCTGCCTAGGGATTTGGACTACACTGTGTATAGGGAATGACTTTCTCGGATTAAACCCGATTCCTCCCAGTTATTCCCGCGAAAGTGACCTCCAACCAATTCGGGTTAAACCTGATTTCTCTCCGAATCCCAATCACTATGAAATCCTCAAGTGACGTTTCCACCGAAGACAGACAAAGGTCGCCACGTGTAAGAATGGGCCACTTACGCTCCCAGCAATACACCCATGTGTATCAGCACTGTCAGTGCCCTCGGGGATTAGCGCTGGTAGGTCACAAAAAAGAAAAGAACAAGAAGAAAGATTAGGAAAGGAATTAACCGATAAGAGGAGAAACAAAAACACCCGATGACACCCGGAGGCACAATTATCGCCCGATTTCTCCTGGAATTACATATTTAAAAATAACGTGAGATTTTCCCCCACCGAATCTGAGAAAGGCATTTAACCTGAAAAAAGTGACTCCATAATTGCGTATTGTGCCCAGAGTGTCTTAGATGCACTTAATCTGTCTTCCGTCTCGTGTCTTACCCATACGAACTCTTTCCTTTATGTCTTATAGATAACGCCCACGCTGCGGTAATTACGAAAATGAAAGACGCTGTGGATAAGAGGATCCAGTCGCTCAAGGACTATGTTGTAGAGAGTCAAGGAAGCATTCCAAAGGCGCCTCCTTTCGTGAAGGCCAGCTACCAACTCGGAGCTCTGGAGCTGAACAGGATCGGTCAACTCGTAACTAAAATAGGAAACACAGCTAAAACAACCGCGAGGAATGTGAAACGAAAGCTAGAAATCATGGTGAGTATTATGGACTAAACTGCCGTTAAGAAAGGCACTTCATTTACTGTGCCCGTTCAACTGTTGTAAGACTTTGCTGTCCCCAACTGTTTATTTCTATTCTATTATCAACCTCTCTTCGACCTTCTCTTCTCCGCTCTGCCGGCACCGCTCACTTACAATTCTCCCCCAGTTGAGCTTCATCTCTCCTGAGATGGTAGAGGAAAGGTAGAGGAAAGGAAAGGTAGAAAAAGGAAAGTAGGATTGACTTTTTGTGTGTTAATGATAGAAATGGACGCTCCTGTGTCGAGGAATACCTTAATGGGCTAGCCATTCACGATGACTTTGATGAACAAAAGATTAGTGTGAAGAAGAAAAACAGTCTCCTTTGGTATCGTCGGGTGGGACTGCGCACCCTCGTTTATTCGTTTAAATTCTCTCCGTGTGTAGTCTGGAGATTGTCGCTTGTCGCAGTATTCAGTTGGCCGGGACTAACACAGTCCTTTACTTGAGGCTTGTCTACTGGTTCCGTCCTTCGGAGGGGTGTCGCAGTTGTGCGGGGACGAACTGCAGTATCCGTGGGTCGTGAGGGGTGCTGTCGGGTGCTAAAATCCTTAAGGCAGTAAAAGGAGCCTCTCAACGGTTGTTGGCGCTCTCACCAAAACTTGCGTCTGCATGTTCTTTGGTAGTCCATGCACAACCAAATGAATAACTGCTGTGTCCGGAAGGTTCGGTTGGGCTATGTGAAGCAGTTTGCGTCTCTCGTAGAGATAGTCAAGGGTAGAGCCGGATCTGCGGGGTGGTAACTCAGAGGAACTCGTTTCTTTTTCAGGTAACTTTGTCAAAGTAACTTAAGCTAAGTACCAAGTTACTTTTAGTTCGCTTTTCACTCGCGTCCACATATTTTCTTGCTTTCTCTCCGGTTCTTTCATGGCATTTTATGCCATAAAACGTGATATTCAACCAATGACAGTATTCTATTCAGGAATTAAGAATCGCTGCTATTGAAATGAAGCTGAACCATTGGGATAAGACGCACAGCGTTCGAATTGCTGGACATCAAAGAAAACGATCTAAGCGTGTTGCACTCCTCCGCAGGCAACTCAAGGTCTAACTCAACTGTTCATGCGCGCTTGTTCAGCCCTATTTTGTGTCCGAAGTAACTTGGAAGTAACTCGTTCTCTTTTTTAAGTACCTCCGTAACTGCGAGTTACATTTCAGGCTGAAGAACTTTGTTATTAACTTAGTTACATTTTTCACACGGTAACCTAACTCGTAACGAGTTCTTTTTGACGGGTAACTTCTCAATCTATGGATTATTTCCATTGACCTGAAGTTAACTTGCTTTCAGGCTATTGTCCTCGGTCCGATCCGTTACAGCTCCGACAAGATTAAGAAGTACGCCGATGGCATTAGAAAATTTGGGAACACCACCGCTGAGGTTCAGGCTGTGAAGTTTGTGAGTGATATTGTTCGTGACTTTACCGGAACTCAAAAACCTTCGACGCACGATGAAGCTGTGCTCCAGGTTGCCGAACTCATTGGATCAGCAGGGGAAAGCATCAAGGACACGGCCCGCAGTCTCGGTCTTCTTTCAAAACTTGACGAATACCAGCTGACATCGAATGAAAAAAAGTTCGTGAGACGCATTGCGTCTGCCTTGGGTAGCAAGTAACGGCTAACGATATGGCTCGCATCTACAAGCTGGAAGCGGAGATCACATAATAAGCACAGAATGATCATTTTGTCAACACTACGAGACAGGAGACCCAAAGAACTGTTCCTGAGCTTAAATTTGACAAAATTTAGTTTCAAGGGAGTTTACGTGAGGTTCTTCCGTAAACATTCGTAATAAAAATATCACGACCTTATAGTCAATATTTAAAAAAAATTAAAAAGTGAGTCATGGCTTCTGCAGGAAGAAGTTCTGTAAATGAGGTTCTGTTTTGATATGATATGTGTACGAGAGATGTCCGGGTTGCCCCATTGTCAGATTCTTATTTAACTGTTAGTCTTGTATTTGTGAATAAAATAAAAGGAGTATTGATTCTTACACTTACTTGCGTGAAGGAAAATGAATTGCTTGAGTGCAATACATTGACATTTAGTGAGGTAAGTAGCGGAAACTAAATAAATAGTTGGCACCACTGCCAGCACTACACGCAAGTATCACTATTCACTATTCAGGGTACGTTATTCTCGACAAGTATTATTCATAGTAAACATTTTTCAATTTTTGATGTCCGTGCGGTAAGGGTTCCAGACAATCGAGGCATATTCTAGGACTGTCTGATTAGTGTGCTATAAGCACTTAGTTTCATTGATCGAGAAACCTCTGATAAAAAACACAACTCGCAAGAAACACAACGTCTTAAAGGCCTTACCAGAAATATAATCGTTATGCCTATCCGATTTGAGATTGGAGGAGATTATTAGACCCAATTACTTTACTTCTTTAACTGTCTGAATACATCTGGCACCAACTGAATATTGGAATCTCATTCGCTGTCTTTTATTCGTAAATTGGGATGCTACCGTTTTATCAAAATTAATTCCCATTTCCCACCTCAGACACCACTCTGAGAGGTTACAAAACGCCTCATTGAGAGCAAGTCGATCGGGTTTTGTACTAACACGTCTACGAATGACACAGTCATCTGAACAGCATTACAGTAATTGAGCTGCTTAAATCTGAGGCAACGTCGTTGATATAAATTAAAAACAACAATGGCCCCAAAACTGAGCCTTGAGATACATCAGATAATACATGCACAAACTCCCAGAGCGGTGTTCATTAATTTCAACATATTGCTTCCTGTTTGTCAGTTAAGCCTCAATCCAAGACACAAGACCGGGGGTAATGCCGATATAGCGCAACTTAAGCAGGAGCAGGTGATGTGGTACGCGGTAAAACGCCTTAGATAGATCTAAAAATATTGCGTCTACAGGTTTTCCCGCCCATTTTAGTCCAAGTGCCATCTTAATCTAGGTGCCGTCAGAAATAATCCAGGCGCCATTTAGTTCAATCCGGGCGCCATCTGAAAAAATCTAGATGGCAGTCAATTTAATCCGGGTGCCATCTGAATTAATAATCTAGGTGCCGTCAGAAATAATCCAGGCGCCATTTAGTTCAATCCGGCCACCACCTGAAAAAATCTAGATGGCAGTCAATTTAATCCGGGTGCCATCTGAATTAATCCGTAGTGTTTTTAAGCACTATAACCGTGTATTCATACGAAGGACATCCCCGCAGAATATTCACCAGACATGTAGTCATGTTCAAGTAGTTTGCAACACGTGCCGATAAGTGATATAGGACGGTAATTAGTAGCTAAGAGCTTATCCTCGGTCTTGTGTACCGGTATCACTTTGGACACCAACCAGTCCTCAGGTATGCGGTGAGAATCGCGTATATATAATATAAGTAAACGCGACAACGAGACCACCTTGACGTCACTGGTTGACCATTGACGTCACTCCTAACAGGAGGAGCGAGAGGGGGACGGTCTGGGGAGAAAGGGAGGGACTTATGTTGCACTATACAGCATCAGGTGTCTGTGTGTGTGTGATTTATTTTCACATTATTGCATCGATGTTCTAACAGTACATATTGCTTACTCCCCATTTTACTACCCAACTTATTTATTGCTCAACGCCCATTTTAGCGTCGGTCAACAGCTGTCTAGAGCGAGCCAGACGACGATAAGAAAACGTGGAAGCATGACGCAAACTGCATGTGCCCAGCCGTCAGTTGGGGTGCTAGGTCGAGAGATACGGGATTCGGGGGATCGTGGCGCCTTGTATTGTGATAATATTGTGTTATTAATACGCGGAATGAATAGGCCAACGCCAACAGAACGAGGAGGCAGAGAGATACGACAACCGAGAGATATAAACTATTCTAAAGTGAAAACATTTCTTAGGAACCGTCACATGGTTCTCTGGACAGTGGAGTGATTCTAAGTAGATAACATTGTTCACACGTTCAGGAATTACCAGGTAAGCAGCCGCGCCTCCCCGTACTTTAATTTGCCGCTGGCAATATATATAGCAGCGCAGTTTCACCCGCTGGAGGCAACTGGACAAGATTCTGTGAAGACAGTACAGGTCCTGCAGAAGCGACCTTAAGATGACATCGAAGACAACACTCATTGCATGTCTTGCGCTCCTATTGGCGGCCGTTGCACAATGTGAGTGGATACTATTGCTTTTCTGTCGTGTCTTGATGGAACCTTTCTGAGGTCCATGTGATTGACTGGTCCACTAATTACCACGTGACCTAAAATCTGCATGAGAGCGAATAGTCTTCGTCGCCGAATGCATGAACTTGGGAAATGACTTGTCATTCCTACCAGTCAGTTTTTAACGAATTGCTCCGCATTCAAAAGCACGCCTCGGCGTAGGTGCCTTAAAGGAGCTGTGAACTGTACCAGGCGAGCCCGCCGACTGTGTCGGCTCCAAACAGGGCGATTTGAGCGTGTTTTCTGTGACACCTTCCGCATAGGTGAATTTCATAGGTGCGTATATTCAGCACATAGCATGTTCCTAGCCAACCATCTTTCCGAATGACAGTGTTCTCGCCCATGATTTGCTGATAACGAGAGACGGAGCCTATTATGTATCTATTATGCCCGGCTACAAAATGGGCTAGGCCTCCCGTTTTTAACAAATCAGAGACGAGAACGTTGTCATTCGGGATCATGGTTGGCTAGGAGCGTGCGTGCCATGTAGTGAAGTTCACCATGCGTCACCCAGGGCGTCAGTCGTGACGTTGCCCACATACGTGAGGCCGACAACGGCAAGCCCTTTCACCATCACCACCACCACCATCACCATGCGGAACGACTTTCAAAAACTCGCGGCCTCGTGCGCTTTCTTCAAGAAACGGGCCTCGCAGAAAGACCACTCTAGTGCACCTCTCACCTACAGTGTGCCTCCGTCCCATCAGTATCGGTCACCTTGCCTATGCATCACTTTGAAGTCCGATATATTACGGTTGACGGTTTGCTTCAAAGTATTTTCATCCATGCACACGCATTATGTACCTGGGACTCTTAGAACAGCGCGTGAAATGCAGTCCCCACTCTGTGACATTCATTTACTCCTGTGCATTTACTCCCGAAAGGGATTATTTTTTGTGACAACGCATTAGTCCCCAAAAGGAGTAAAAGTACTCCTTTTTCCCTTAGAGTGATAGGTAAACAGCGTCTCTTGTAGTAAAACTCGTTTTTCTTCTGCATTTTTAAATTATTTAATTTGTACCTTTAAAACACAGCGAATGGAACAACAAATAAATCATGACTATGACCGATCGCAGTTGTCTCGTGACGTAAACCCCAATTATTATTATTAGTGACTATGACCAGGGGTGATTCACCACTAGAGAGGAGCAGTACTCTACCCCATTATGCGCGAAACATTAGATGTCAGATATGAAGCTACTTTTAGCACCTGAAGATCTGCCCTTTTACTTCAGTTGTTGTCAAACTTTGTCAACCATGTGGGCTACATCAGCCCTATAGGATGTTTTGACTGACAGCTAATTGAGAATGTCTCCTGTTTCTATTTATTGCAGGTGCAGTTGTGTCGTAAGTATCCATGAACCCTCATATTATATTCATAGTCGAGTCAGCGCTTTCGTGTGGTTGAAACATTTTATGCCGTATATTCCCAACGGAGAGGGAGTCTTCAATGTGGCTTCCGTGCTTTCTTCAACCACTATCACCATCATCAACGCATTAGAAAGGACTATCGCGTGCGGAAACCCACCTATGTATCAGATGCTACCACGTTCGGCACTGATCGACAACCTAGTTGGCTAATTTCGTCGTCCGAGATACGCGTATAAATTACTGTAGAAGTGGTTTTTTCCGCGTGGAAAATATTTTCGCGTTTTCGAGCAGAGCTGCTTTGAGGATTGATTCGCGAGAACTTAAATTCGCGACACAGGTTTCCGGGAGTGCTTTGCTCTTGCATATCGTGCCGCCGTCAATACTCGGGCATATTTGGGCACGTACTAAGACATCCGTTGTTAACGTGGATTGCGGCATTCTAGGTCTATTCCTTTCTTCTCCTCACAGAGATGGGAGGAAAGGCCCTGTCAAATGGCCTTTAGGGACCCTGTAGGAGGCCATAGTACTGGCCGTGTGCAAGTTAGCCAGTTTATTTTAGCAGTTCTTATTATTAATTATCCCTCGGGGCACTGACCAGTTCGGTTGAGATGTAGTAGTATCAAGCTGGTTTTGAGAATGCGGGGAAAGGCATGTTCTGGCTTCGTGGTATAGTGGTATATTGCATGTATAGTGCAAAGCGTTTATAGGAGTAACAAAAGCATGATGAATTTTCATTTCTTTTCATCTTGCCTGATGGGATAAAACAATCTTCTGCGCTTGCTTAAACTGCCTACGCTACATGGAGTAGAAAGGGTCAGGTAGTCGCGGTATAGCGTCGAACGCCGAACGATTTTCGCCCTCATATGGCCAGAGTTATTCGCGGGAACTTAAATTCGCGATTTTGGAGGTGTGCGCGAAAAACGCGAAAAATAATTCCACGCGAAAAAAACCACTCCTACAGTAGGTAAAGGCGACAACAAGACCAGCATGACGTCACTCTATAGCAGGAGGAGTGAGAGGGCGGCGGTTAGAGGAGAAAGGGAAGCGCCGTGCGGACAGTCACGACATCCCCCTTTTCAATGTCATGTTCTGATTGGTGGTGGAGGAGTGATATTTTCGCCTTTTTTCATAAAGGAAATTCCGACACACTCTGAACATGGGGCGTCTGCTTGTCATGCGTTCGGTTGAATAGCAGGCACAGCACGCGCCACTATCTCGCGTGAAATTTTCGATACCTTGGTGACCCGCCAACGAGGAACAAAATGATACCTCAGTTTCGAAATCGTATAGAACGGTCTTTAAGAACGCCCCCATTTAAGAACACAACGCGACTATGCCGCGCAGCCGTCACACATGGCAGACACGCTCGATAGGGAAGCTAATGTCCCGAGCTTGAAAGGAGGCACAATTTTGTCGGAAACGAACCTTAAAGGTACTGTAAAGCAGTAGACAAGCATGATATGCCGCTGACGTGGCGAGAGGCTTCGCTGCTTCTAAATACCATATGCGGGACCATACGACCGACAACGCGCAATAAATATTTTTAATTTGTCATGAAATATGCGGCGTAGCAGAGCCGTATATTAAAAGGGAGTCTGGCCATTAATGGGTCATGCCTATACCTGAAGATCCACCCACTTTTTCAGCTTTCCGACCAATGAAGTCTTGAAATATGAAGCACTATCAATCAGCTTATCCCCACTAAATGCCCCCTTATCCAACATGGGCAGCGCCTATTTGGGTGGCAAATGGATTGGATGGGATTGACATGGATGCATCTCGTAATCTGCAAAAGTAGTGGATTGTTGGTGCAAATTTGATGAGCGCCACCTAGGGAGCGTAAGGCACGTCAGGAATTGTCGTCTGCTTCCGTCGTTGTACCGCTGCCGGCGGCTGGGACACATTCTGTTGTCGGTATGATTTTTAAACAAATCCACATGAATAGTTGGAATATAAGAGGCAAGAATGTTTATATCTATGAAATCCAGCAATTAAATATAAGATTGTACAGCACAGCGCCGTTTTTCTTATGGTTCCGTTGTGATCGCCGTGCTCACTAGGCCTAACACCGGCGACAAAACGTATTATTTTCAGTTAGATATCGATGGATGAGCATAAGTTGAAACTGATTTCCGAGAAACTTATATTAGGATGTACATTTGCAGCGTAAAATCAGGATAGTCTGTGAAAATTTTTTGTCACGAAATCCCCGCTTCACTGTGTTTGTTTTCGTCGCCGTTTTAGGTGGCAGTATGGTGTCATGGCGACCGCCTTGGTAAAAAGCAAACCAATCAGAGGAGCGAAACTGTGATTGACAGGTCGAGCCTCTTTTTGTGACTCCTCCCAATGGCCAGACTCCCTTTTAATATATGGCTCTGCGGCGTAGTGGAGTGGTGCGACGCCTGGTGTCAAACAACCACCTGTACAACGGGCAACACTGAGGATTGGTATTACACATCATTACATCGGAACTTCGTTATTTTAGTAACCATATTATTAGTTTTCCTGTTTACCTATGCATTGTGAAACAGCTGTTAACAGTGTTTTTTGCGAAGTAACCCAGGGCTGGCCGCTGCTCGATGGTGGCTGTCCCTACTTCTCTGCTGCGCCTGCGCGCTCCTTCTGTTCGCGGCCTTTTTCAAACGAATAAACTCTCTCTGTGAACCTCTGTGAACAAACAAGTCCCGGCTTCTTGAACGTCTGACACATTTTTTTCAACGGCTCAGCATTTCATTTCAGTTCGTTTATCCTCAGATGTGGATCGTTGTGTGGATTGCAGGGGCGGATTTTATGGTGGATTGTTATGTCGGGCCCAGTGTTGTACGCATGCAATGTGGTTGCCGCTGTATGTATCAGGAGTATGGATTCATTTCGAATACCTAGTACAGTGTTGCCCGTAATCTTTAATTGTAATTTTCTAATTAATTGCACCGTCGATGGGGATGAAACTTGCGCAGTTTTTGTCCTGGTGGCTTGGACTATCGAATAGTCGCAGTAAATGACATTTGATCGGTGCTGCTTTACAGTAGCTCTAAGAACCGGGCTAAACAGCCCTTTGTTGTTGCCGATCGGCAGCAGTAACCTGTGTGAGAGCAAAGATGGAGTGGACACGATCAATCCATCAGTCCAATCAATTCTTGTCAGCCACTTGAAGAGCTTGTTGATAGCTGAAAATGTGTGTTTAGGAAAATGTATAGGCTTAGTAGACGGCACACTGGATTGCTCGTTCAACAGTTTCGCTCACCAGCGAGTTGTCTAACAAGCGCTGAATGGTAGCACACAGGGCGCAATGTTTAACGTCCTGACAACGCTGCCGCTGCATTGTTGCAACAACACGGAAGCTGAGGGCCAATACCACAGTTGTTAAAACATGTGTAGTGTATGCGCGATCCTGATTTTAATTCAACGTTGTTGACACGTGTTCCAGGCCACGTCTCGAAGAAGACAGAGGTGGTAAGAACCTTTTTGTTTGTCAGTGTTTTCTGCTTTCTCGAGCGCGTGCACGTACGTGCACGTGCGAACACACTGCAAAGACGCAACTATTTCTAAAGAATATTTAACTTTACTTTGAAAACAGAAGAGAAGGGGTTTGCGGCTGCTGTAGTGGAACACATCGCTGAGGAGAAAACGAAAGAAGTTGGCGTACTGGCACAAAGAACAGGATTCGTGCTGAGCCAGCTAGGTAGTGACTTGGAACAACTTGCACAGGAGGAGAGAAGTGTAAGTGCATAGCCTGCTTAACATAATAAATATTGCGCTTATCTGTGTAATAGGATTATGTTTGACTTCCTACAGCTACAGTAAAAAAGGGAAAAAAAACAAGCAATACGTCCGCGTGATTGAAAAATCACATGCCAGTTGATGTCGAAACATATGTGTGGCTTAAAAGCGTTGTGACATTTCGATTGATGGGAGTCATTAGATCATGAACGCATTGTACTCCACGCCGGAGTATCAAGGAAAAATATTTTCCCGCGTGTTGCAGTTGGCGATGCAGAAGCCCTTGAGCCAGGGTCGGGGTGTGGACCTCCGGTGGGACAAGCGTGAAATTTTTGCCCCTCCCCGCATTCTTGCTGCCCGAACTGTGTCTTTCTGGCCCCGCTTTCAGAGGGTTCAGGAGAGGGCAATTAGACCCCCCCCCCCCCCGCGTAGACGAAGGCCCTGACTTGAGCAAGAGAACAAACTTGCAGAAACTTACTTGAAGTTGAATAAACTTACACCTCGAGCTCTTACGTCAGAAGAGCCAGGTCTTCCCCATTGGTTCTCGAAAGCACGTGATCACCGTCGTCCTCACCACACTGAAGAAGATGCCTGCCGTCATGCAGGAACCGGGCGGCTTCCAATATTGGGGGCACTGATTTTCTACGCGTCTATTACCCCATTTGCTGTAGTAAGGCCTTAGTACGCGCATGCGCATGCTAAGTCTCATAGCACAAAACACTAAGCAACAGACTCGAGTAAGATTTAAACGGCGCCAGTCAAGAACGAATTTAAGCCACCGTCTACAAGTTCAGGGGTAATCTCTGAATATTAATCTATCATCAGTCCTCTTACGTCACAATTTTCTCCCCAATCGCGCTCATAGTTTTTGAGGATATTAAATTCGCAAGTTATGGACAACACTGTGTCCAAGTGGCCACGCGAACTGGGCATTGCTCGTCAAGTACAAAACTACATTGCATGCGGACAACGGTGGATCTAAAACACGAAAGAAGTTGGCTACGTGTCGGCTGCGTAGCCATCAGAAGCTGCAAGTCAGTCGGGAACATCGGTCACTGTTGCATGACGAATTGGGGATTATATTTTATTTTTTGAAGAAGGAGGAACCAGAGACACGGAGGAGATTGGGAGGGGAGATTGGGAGGAGACTCTGGCTATTTCTACAGATTCACAAAGCATTCTTCGCCAGGTCACTTTTTCCTTACGCAAAACAGAGGTTTCCGCGAAGAGGGCTTCACAGTTGTTACATTCCCGGAGATGTTGAACTAATTCAACAGTGAAGCCCTCTTCGCGGAAACCTCTGTTTTGCGTAAGGAAAAAGTGACCTGGCGAAGAATGCTTTGTGAATCTCTAGAGATAGCCACACGAGGCAATTGTGTTAGTCAACCCTCTCTCATTCCTCTTCCTCCCCTTTGGAGGTTTTTGAATATATAGTGGGTTGTTGTCAATAAAATCTTTGCTGTGTTTGAGAATTGTTGTGTCCGTCCCAATCTCCTCCGTGTCTCTGGTTCCTTCTTCTTCAAGTATGCACCAGCTTGTCAGCGTCCTCTCTCTTTTATCAGTCATATTTTATTTTATTTTATTTACCTCAATTTTGTGAGGAAATTATAAACAGTACGTGTTTTCTGTCACATTTCTATCTCGTTACGCTAGGTTTACAAGCAGTAAGATGTTAAACTACGCCATAAACAGAAACGGTCTTCCTGCTGCCTTCCGGTACGTTTAACAGCTCTGCACCTAAGGTATTCGGGACCGTAGCGTACTTCCATTTAGGCGATCAAGATCAAGTGAATTGTGGGGCATGAATGCGACATGGTAGACATATTGCTCGTATTCGATCCCCACGGAGGCTTCTACCGCATTCAATGTACTACTCGGTACAGAAGCCCTCGTCTCGGTTCCTTTCGAGCAATCCTTCTAGCTGATGATTCGATGACTATGCGTTTGGATTGTCATCTTATTTTCACGTTTCTGTAGGCTGCCACATACGGATTTTGGAAAAACCTTGGAAAGAAAATAAAACGCGCTTTCAAGAAATCGTGGCCATCGTTGAAAAAAACCGTCCTAAAAGTAGCGGCAGGAGTCCTAAAAGAGAAGCTTGCAGAGTATCTGTCATCCCAGTCGCTCAGAGAAGAAAACTTCGGCGACCTCGTATCGTCACTGGGCAGGAGCGTCCGTAACCTGGGCGACGACCTCACGCGCGAGGGCGTACAGATTCTTGACGGTGTTGCTCTGGACGGAAAACTCACTGAAGCCGAACAGGAATTCGTCTCCACTGCTGTTCAAGCATTCAAGAAAGAATGAATCGTCGTTAAACGCAACAGCTTATTGTAACATATATGTAAGATAGATGCTTTTTCTGTAATATACACGCGCATTAAAAAAATAAAATAACACTGCTGTGTGGATGTGCCACTTTTTGGAAAAGAAAAAGAGAGAACGTTACACCTGTACAGTAGCTACTGCAATAACTGACAGTTTCGTAATGAGCGTCAATCAGGCAAACGCTCTCGGAGGGATGGGGGGAGGGGGGTAGTGTTTGGCGTGCCTGTTTAGCACCTGCCGCGATATGCGGTGTTAAGCGATTTCTACGAAGCGATAAGACGGTGTTTACGATTTCGCGATGCAGGAGCACCATTGAAATAAGGATCTTCGAATTTTAACAAAATCTTAGTCTTTTCCAGGCGAGCGTCAATGCAAACCATTCAAAGTGAAAAATTTGAAAGTATAGTTTCTCTTTTTGCTGAGGCAGAAGTGCAAGATTGTGGCCCAGGCACGCATGAAACCAAAATACACCGTAAAATCTGCATTTGTCATTTGTAGGTCTGCCCACAAACTGCCTATTGTAAAAGAAAGTAATACAAAAACAGCAATGCACACAGTAAAGACAGGAAAAAAGGATTGAAAATATAAAAAAGCACAACCCTTGTGGACGTAGGCCACATGTAGGCACACATGTCCCCATGTTGGCCACACACTGGAGCCCGGGTCTTGAGTCTGCAAAGTTGACCCAGGACTGAGCTGGGCTGGCTAATATTTTTTGCATTGCAAAAAGAATGGCGTAGATCTCAGCACACGTAGACGACGTTCTGTGCGAAAGATGGTAACCACAGGAGACCGACTGATACAACGACAGTGTAGCGAGTAAGGAAAAAGGGAGAAGTTATTTATTTAGAGGTCGTCAGGACTAAGGGGTGACAATGGTTGCTTGGAGCTTTTGCACGCGTCTAAAATGACGTCAGAATCAAGAGGGCCCGCCACCTGCAGGCTGCCAGTGACGGCCGCCAGGTGGCGGGGCCCCTTGATTCCGGCGCCATTCGAAATCCAAGTGACAGTTGACGTTAATGTCATCTTTCCTGCCCGTGGGGCATGGGTATGAGCCGAATGCATCGCCGATTAAATCGTCTTGCTTTAACAATGCGAACAGTTCCCATCCTTTCTGGATGCTACGGGGTACCAAATGGTACTTATAGTGCACTATACTACATCAATGCACTAACAGCACTTATTGCTTTCTTATTGATCCATTTTTGCTTTCGTGCAAGCTACTCGCCTAATGGAAGACCTCTAAACAGAACTCCGACCTGACTTCCCCCCTCCCCCCCATTCACGCTCACCATTAATTCATCCTCTCATATTAACCTCTTTGAAGAAGGGTATGGTCCTGCAGCTACACGGGGAAACATCCCATGTCATTATGAACTTTCTAGCAATTATTGCTTACTGAGTACCTATGTTATTTACAGCTCAACGCCCACATTAGAGCCGGTCAACAGATCTCTGCTGTTCACAGTTAATTACATACAACTATAAGAACCTCCCGCTATTGCAATGACGGTTCTCATGTATAGGAATATTAGACTTTTTATAATAAAACCTGAAATCTCGATTGTAATCATATTGATTAAGAATATCTTCTTCGTAGTGATATAGATTTTATTTCCTCTTGTGTTCGTGTCGTTCTTGTCGTTCGTGTTTCGTGGTCTTCCAGGTTGCCTCGAGCAAACTAGACGAAGATAAGAAAACGTGGAAGCATGATGCAAACTGCATCGTGTCAGCCGTCACCTGGAGTGTCAGGTCGAGAGATACAGGCACACAAACTTATACCCCTGACACACGGGCACATACAGAACCTCTTATCTCAAGGCCTTTTGGAAATTCCACAAATGACATAGAAAACATTCACGCAGCATTGTTTCGCGCTCTCTCCGGCATCGGACTTGTTGCCCTATCTACTAAAGCAGTTGAGATAAAAGGCCCTAAATGTGCCCGTGTGACAAGGGTATAAGTGTAGCAACAGTGGCATGCGCACTTTACTTAGTGCACGTGCACTTAGTGGAACAAAGAGATAGTTGTGCCTTGTATATGTATGATGTTTTTCATAAGAATACGCGTACTAACAATGGAAAAGAAAAAGAGATATATGCATAAGAGATATATGCATAAGTGTATGATTCCAAAGTCGAATCATTCCTGACTAACCGTATCACGGTTCTCTAGACAATGGCGTGAAGGTAAGTAGATAACATTGTCATTATTAATGCACGTTCGACAATGACCTGGTAAACAGCCTAGTTTACGGTTATTTTCTGCGCTGACTTCCTCGTACTTTGATTTGTCGCTGGCAATATATAAGCAACGCGGTTTCATGTACTGGAAGCCACTGGCCACAATTCAGAGAAGATCGCAGAGGTCCTGCAGAAGCGACAATAAGATGACACCGAAGGCAACACTCACTGCGTGCCTTGCGCTGCTGCTGGCGGCCGTTGCACAATGTGAGTGGAGAGTTTTGCTTTTTTCCTTTCTTCCTTTTTTGTTTTGTTTTTTTCCTTTGTTCGATGGGAACCATTTCGAAGGTTCGTGTAATTAGCAGGACAACTAACTAGCATGTCATCTAAAAGCTGCTTGTGAGTGAGTAGTCCTCGTCATCGAATGCAGTCACTTGGGAAATGACTTGCACTTCCTACCAGTTAGTTTTGCTCCTCGATGAACAAATTCCTCCTAAAAGTACCCTTTGGTTTAGATGCCTTAGAGCACAACGCCCTGAGCTGCTAAGAAGGGCTGGCTGACGTGGGTCTTTTATTTGATCTGATATCAGTGGCGCTAGCAGGGTTATTGAAAGTAATTCTACATGGATTATTTCTCTATCAATGCCGTGTCAGCAGTTCTTGTCTTCATCATAGTTTCCGGCTAATGATAAGTGCCCACCCAAAGGTTGATAGTTTGCATTAATCAAGCTAGCTAAATATGTCCAAGATTGAAAGTCAGGGAAACGCCTAAACAGTAGCTTTTGTCCTCATTTTTCTTCTGGATTTCTTTTCTTCATTTCAACTGTGTCAAAAGCAGAATCAATGGAAGCTGTTCTTAATTCCCGAAGATTACGGACTTTCTTACTTTGCGTTTGCTGAATTTTGTCAGATATACGGGCTGCATCAGCCCTAAGATGTTCTGACTCACCACTAATTACATGCCATTTCTTTTCGATTTTTGCAGGTGCAGTTGTATCGTAAGTATCCAGGAACTCTCATGTCACATTTGTGGTCGAGGCAGGGCGTCCGTGTCGTTCGAACATTCTATATACAGGGTGTCCCAGAAAACGTGTCATTGAATTATAATAAAAAAAAAAAAACTACACCACCTAGAGTCACGCGGTCAATGGCATTTGTTCTTACTGGGTTTTTGCCACCTCCTCATGTGAATGTCGTGTAACGTAAGTTTAATTATGTGAATTTTTGCGAGCTTAAGTCGGAAACTGCCTAGTAAATGTCACTTTTTTACCCCACCAATGTGAAGCGCGTGTCTAATTTAGTCAAATTCATGATAATTGACAGAGATATTCAGGAGCTATCCCATCGGAAAAAAATTGCCGAACGTCATGCTCTACGGAGGTCGCACAAAATAGCGCACGATGAATTGTTCAGGGCAATCTTTGTCAGTCCGACGAAAGGAGGTTGGAAACCCAGCCCTCCCCGACATCGCAGAAAGAGATAAAACAGACACGGCTTATCACGTCCGACTTTCGCTGGGATAATGCTTTCCCTCTCTCAATTTTAGGAACTGTTACTTTTTCTACTATCACTCTGTGGGCTGGCTTCGGAACCTCCTTTCGTCGCACTGAGAGCGATTGCGCTCAAAAAGTCATCGCGCGCTATGGTCCGGTGTGCCGAAAAGCATGATATTCGGCTACTTTTCCCGATGGGATAGCTCGTGAATATCACAGTGAATTATCACGAATTTGAGTGAATTCGGCACGCTCTTCATATTGGTGGGGTAAAAAAGTGACCTTTACTTGGCAAATTTCCGAGTGCAGTTCGCAAATATTTACATAATTGAAGTGTTACATAGTTGAAGTGCATGACATTCACAATAGGAGGTGGCAAAAACCTAATCAGAACAAATGCTGTTGACCGCATGATTCTCGATGGCGTAGTTTTTTTCTATTATAATTGAATGACACGTTTTCTGGGACACCTTGTAGAAGCTACCATGAATCTTCAGTATGGCTCCTTTGCTTAGTTCACTCGCTATTGTCACTATTATCGGCTCACTTGAGCACGACAGGACCATGGTGCGCAGCTTATATAGGGAAGCTAGCCTCCAGAATTTGAAGACAGGCACAAATTTCTTGGAAACGAGCCTTAATAACCGTGCAAAACAGCCCTTTTCTTGTATAGCTATAGCTCAGCAGCAGGAACCTGTGCGAGAGCAAAGGTGTGACAGAAAAGATCCTCCACGTATTTCTTAGTTCTCTCTTTGTCGGTCACCTGGATAATTGATTGATAGCTCAAAGTGTATGTTTAGACAAAGGCATAAACTTAATCGACGTCTCAGTGGTTCGCCCGTGAATTAGTTGTGCTCACTTGCGAGTTGTTGAACATGCGCTGAATTGTAGCACGCGCCACAGAATGTTCGACGTCGTGCTAATGCTTCCGAACTCGCAGACGCCATAGTTCGTTGTAATGGCACAGATACTGAGACACAATTCTGCACTTTAACAACATGTGTAGGGTACACGCAATCCTGATTCTAATTATACTTTGTCGCAACACGTTCCAGGTCACGTATCGAAAACGACAGAGGTAAGTAAGAACATTTTCGGTCAATAATGTTTTTTGCTTTCTCGCGCACGTACGTACACACCGCCAAGACACAACAATTTATAAATCATATTTAACTTTACTCCGAAAACAGAAGAGCAGGTGATTGCGACAGATGTGGTGGAGGACATCGCTGAGGAGAAAACGAAAGAAGTCGGCGTACTGGCACAAAGAACGGGATTCGTGCTGAGACAGCTTGGTAGTGACTTGGAACAACTTGCACAGGAGGAGAGAAGTGTAAGTGTATCGCTGCTTAACATCATGAATATTACGCTATGTGAGACGTCCCACAGCTGCAATGAGGACAAAATCAGTCCATGTGTTTCACAAAGCACATGTCAACCAGACATCGAAATAGATGTATAACCTAAAGGCGTTGTTACGCCGCAATAGATATTGGTCATTACATTATGCCGACATTGTACGACACGCCGGGGTATTAAGGGAAAATGCTTTTTTCTACCTATGTGGTGTCCTTGGGGAGATAGAGACCCTTGAACAAAGTTACGCGTCGAGCACTTCCCTTAAAGAAGGAAGAGCCTCGGTCTTTCCCATTGCTTCTTGAAAGCACATGATCTCGCCCACGGTCGCCGCACTGACGGTGATGTGTGATGAGGATGACACGATAGAGGACGCACTTGTGGGCAGATCACGTGACCATGACGTGTGTTCTCTGAGAACACTAGGAGAGTCGCTGCATTCCTAGTTTTTAGAAAATTACAATTGCAAATGGCGAGCAACACTGTGTTTACACTCTGGTCACCAACAACATAGCATGCGGACAACAGTGCGTTGAAAACGAAAGAAGTTGGCTGCGTGTCGGCTACGTAGCCAGCAGGAGCAGCAAGTCAGTCGAGAACAGTGTTGCTTGACAAATTGGGGTTTATTTGCAACCAGATGTCGCCACGAGATATTTTATCTCAATTTTGCTAGTCAATTAGAAATAGTGTCTCCTGTCACATTTGTAACTTGTTGCGCTGGCTATCCAAGCAACAAGTTGTTAAACTGCGTCGTTAATATGAACCGCATGTCTGCCGCTTTCCGGTACCATTAACATCTCTGCACCTGAAGTATTGGGAACCGTATAGAGCACTTACATTTGGGTGATAAAAGTCAAGGAACTCTACTCTACTACTCTATGCTACTCGCTACACGAGCACTCGTTTCGTCTCGCTTCGAGCAATTGCTCTAGCTGATGTTTCGATGACAATACGCTTGGACTGTCATCCTTGTTTTCATGTTTCTGTAGGAAGCCACATACGGATTTTGGAAAAAGCTTGGAAAGAAAATAAAAAGCGCTTTCAAGAAGGTGGTGCCTAAGGCGAAAGAATTCCTCATAAAGAAGGCTGGGGAAGTCGTAGAGAAGAAACTTGTAGAGTATTTGGCATCCCAGTCCCTCAGTGAAGAAAACTTCGGCGATCTCGTATCGTCACTGGGCAAGAGCGTCCGTAACCTGGGCGAGGACCTCACCCGCGAGGGCGTACAGATCCTCGATGGTGTTGCTCTGGAGGAAAAGCTCACTGAAGCCGAAAAGAAATTCGTCTCCACTGTTGTTGAAGCTTTCAAGAAGGAATGAAGTGTCGTTAAACTTAACAGCTTATTGTAACATATATGTAAGATAGATAAATGTATCGTTTTTTAATGTAATAGATACGTGTAGTAAAGAGGCAAGAAAGAACTGCAGTTTGATGTGGCACTTTTTTGGAAAAGAGAGAAAGGGACATAAGTTCGAGCTCTACAATAACTGAAGCACTCATGTTAAAAACTGGAACTGCATAAAGGCTGGAAATGTACCGCGACATGACTGACGGTACGACAGCAACTCGAGCAACTGCTGAGAATAACAGACAGCAGACACGCACGCGTGCAGTTTCAGTGTCCCACCAATTGCGCATCCGATGACAGCGAAGATTAACATGCACAACTCAGCAAAACGGTAAAACAAAAGAATTTTCTGCAACGATTAATAGCAAGCAAAACTAGTGATATGCATAAGCACACACACGGTTCGAAACGTTATCAGTACAACCACATCACATTGACAATCACGTGATAATCAGCACGTCGATAGTCATTCTTTCCAATACAGGATTGCTCACAATAATGAACTAGTAGCCAGCTTTGCTTCTTCAACCTTTGCCCGTTCACATGACTTTCGCTCGCTCGCTCGCAGCGGACACAACGCTGCTGTACGTGTAGACACACGCGTGGAGCGATCTAATATTGTGTAGAGCTGCGTCAGACGTGACAACAAATGGGAAGGATATTTGTTTTTGCTAGTCTGTGGATTGCGTTGGTCGTTATGCCAATTGGAAAATGTAAGTGCTTTGCTTTTTTTCGCAGCATCCCAGATGTGGTTATCTTAGGGTCCAGGACAGGATATCCGGCAAACATTTTCGCCTATACCATGATATCCTAGCACTTCTGCAGATTGGCATGCTTCCGCGATGTCCTGAAAGGCAGTAGGTCAGCAGAAACCTTTGAACGGGGTACATACGGAGCGGAAACTCAATGATGTGCTTTCCACAAGAATAAAATACAACTCATGCACAACTCACGCACAGCTATCTTAAGAAAACTGCGTGTCAGTATAGCCATCTGCGCCATAACAGCTGTCGCGCAGTATGTGTCATTATCAACAGTGCTTTCTCTTCTGTCTTTTCCTCTCCTGTCTCTTCCTAAGGGGAATAAGTACGTCCACAATCGAAGGAAGATCATGCAAATATTCATTAGCAGGCTGACATGCTTCTTCTTGTATTATTGACTGTTTAGATGAGTCACAGAAGTAGTGAGCCCATCTTCTTTATTGTTTTAGCCTACTATTTCGTATATCCTTAATTTATTGATTCGGTTTATTTTTCTCAACAATGTCAACAAGTGAGGACAGTTATGAAATGCTGCCCTTCTGTATTCATAGTTTTGCCTGCTTGCAAATGCTGACCTGTCAGCTGTCTATGTCTTTCAGTATTACGACTTCTTTTGCTCTTTTCTTTTCAGGCGTAACAGAAAGGTAAGTATCCCGGATCATCAATCTTAGCCGTGCAACAATATACAGGATGTCCCAGGGAACGTGTCATCTTGCCCTTACTACATTTGTTCTCACTATGTTTTCGCCACCTGCTGATGTGAATTTTATGTACTTAAGTTTTATTATGTAAATTTGCCAAGCAAAGGCCACTTTTTTTACCCCACCATTGTAAAAAGCCTGCCAAATTTACTAAAATTCATGATTCATGATGGGGATACTGAGGAGCTATCCCACCGGAAAAAATAGCAGAGCAGCATACTTTTCGCAGCACTCAGAGCATAGAGCTCGTCGACTTTTGAGTACAAGCGTTGCCAGTCCGACGAAAGAGGTTACAACCTCAGCCCACAGAGGGGTAGGAGAAAAAAGTCATAACTGGCAGGTATGATGCAAGTCGCATCAACTCAACGACAGCGACAGAGATGTTTATTTGAACTCGTCTGTCGCTACACGCATGGTTCCCAAGCAGCACAACATCTTGGCGCAATATTGGTCCAATATTGACAATAAAGGCACAATATTGGTCCTATCTTGGACCAATCGCGGGCCGGTATCGCCAATATCAGACCAATCCCGGGCCGGTATCACCAATATCGGGCCGATATCGGGCCAATATGTTGTGCTGCTTGGGTTCTCAGTGTTGAATGCGCTCCGCAGTCAGATCTTGCTGATCTGCACCAGGGTGCTGTGCTTGATATGCTTCAGGAATATTGATCCCCCACAGGGTGTCGAAGGACCATAAGGTGAGCGTTATGGTCACTGTAGTGTGTGGAGGTTTGTAAACTGGTGAAAGTTTCAGCCGGGAACGCATGTATATTGGCAAGGAGTCAGCCTCTATCTAGTGCAATGTGACGCAGTGCACGGTTGCGGATAATTTCGACCCCGTAGTTTTCCAATGTTCACCACAATCAATTGTGCCACAATATCCAGTGAGACACAACATTGTGTTTACACGCTGAGAACAGTAAATTTACAAACTACAATCTGAAATGTGATAGTGAATAAAATCTCAACCAAGGTACAGGAAAGGGATAGCCGACGTTCCGGAGTCAGCTCGGCTTCTTCCTCAAGGGAGACTGCAGTGGCGGTTTGTCGCGGTTCAAAGTACGTGATCCGTGATATTGTCTTTCACTCTCGTGACGGAAGCCGCTGACGTACATACGCAAGGTGAAGCTCAAACAGATCGGTTAAGGTTTCCAGGGGTGTACTGTACATGTGGCATCAGCGCGCGCGCGCAATTGATTTGTAAATTCCTGTTCACTGAACTGGCAAAAAAGAAAATAATGACCATGTTGCCCATATTGCTCCGTATGCACAAGTTCGCCGGCAAATGTTCGCATCGGGAGGGTGCAACAGTAGAAGTCTACGTACTTTTTTTTAAATGCAATAGAAAATTCAATTCATACAAAGAAACAGGACCGAAACGACAGACCAGAGACACACACTTATATACTTGGCACCACATACGATTGTTGTTCTTTTTTCACTTGACTAACTACAAAATGTTGAAACTCCTTTCAGGTCACATTCAGAAGGACTTTCTTGTAAGACTCTTCTCCTGAACCTTTGAGTGCTTTCTAACTCGCATCCATGTCAAGATACTTCCGCACTGCGCATTTGTGCATAGTTTAACCTGCATGCCTTTAACTTTGGATACAGACGACCAGGCGAAACAGGATACAGAAAAGCATGCGTCTGACTACCAGGTGAAACCGGCAAAGGAAGAACATGTGGAAGTGGTGCCCACAGCTGCTATTGATGACAAGATTTTGAGGACCTTAGAGGTAGGTCCCGGTGCGCATTTCTCTGGCGAACTTTAACTCTATAATCAATAATTGTCTGGTGACTAATTGTCCGCGACCAGCTCAATGACTTTGCCTGTGCTAATTAATCGCGTTCATGTATGCACTAACGCAGCCAGCCACGTACGGATTCTGGGAAGACTTCTTCCAGCAAGCGATGCATGCTCTGAAGAAATGGACTATACCTGCACTAATAGCCGTGTTAACTGAGATCGGCAGGCGACTCGTCCGAGCTTTTTGGAAGCGGGACACCCCTCAACAACATAGAGAGTAATAAAGAGCTACATGGCAGATGCGACTACGTAAATAGGACAAAGAGGACAGGACGACGGCGATGGTGATGTATTAGCTTTTCAAGGCTGGCTTCACATTGTGTTCGGCCTTCGATCAAAGGATAAGCCGTTGTCGAGCGAAGAAATACAGCCCCCAACAACACCGATTATCCTCTGAATGTACGAATAATGTCCTGACGGATTTATACGTCCGGTGGATATCCGAGGGATATCCATCGGGTGTACGGATTCCTTAGGGCATTATTCGCACATCCAGAGGCTATTCAGTTTTGTTGGGGGCGTAGATACTTTTTTTTTTGCTTTTTTTAAATGATCAAGAAGAAAAAGTCAAATGTTTTTCGTTTATCTTGTTTCAGCGACAGAATAAAGCCAGGGTCCTTACATGCACAACCAACGCGTCCTTGCCGACTACCCTATTGACAACTGCACATAAATATGTTAACAGCAAGAAGGGCGTCCTATACCAGGAATACCGTCCTATACCTATGCTGTAGGAAACTAACAGGCACAATGGGAAACGTCCAGCGCTCGCAAGTGAATAAGACAAGTGTTTATAGAGATTGAAACATTCAGATAATTTATTTCACTAAAAAAAAAAACGAAGAACATGAATAAAAATAACGTGCAAGTTTCCGGCGACGCAGAATCAAAAATAACGAGGACGGTGAAGAGCATCAACTGTTTACTCTATACACATCAAAAACAAGACTTTCGTGCAGTAGGCTGCAAGTGCCACTGATTTTTTGCGAATTAAAGTTTCTCAAATTTTCAATGCATGGGAGTCTATGGGAGATGCAACAAAATTGCTTCTCTCAGCCCGCCGGCCAGTGATATTTGGGCCAAAATGATGTCATTCCCTAGAGTAGCAGTATGGGAATTGATTGCAATCAACGAACTCGACAAGCATACTGCAGTTTTCCAAATCTGCTGCGAATGAATATAATGGCTTCTTCGTTTGCTAGCATGTTCTGCACGCTGGCACCGATTATATTACTTCCTTAGAGCGCGCGAAAAAAGCAAAGCGAAGAAAATAATTTTGGGACGGTGCAACCAACCCTCTCTGGAAGCGAACGTTAACTAGATCGCTTTTGCTTTTACTGCTGGCGAATATTTTAGAACCAAATCGAGGAAGCAGATGGCTGGTCATCCATGTGGCACGAAGAAAAGTCAACGTGGTGGTGGTGGTGGTAGTGATAGGGCTTGCCGTTGTCGGCCTCACGTATGTGGGCAACGTCACGACTCACGCCCTGGGGGAATGTGCGTCCTGGGCCGACTTCTAAGGGAACTGTGCCGACATATGTCTGAAAGCGTCTGAGGAAAACCCAGGAAAAACCCCAGACAGCACAGCCGGCACCGGGATTCGAACCCGGGTACCTCCCTCCCAGAAAAGGCAAAGTGTCAAAGTGCGTGCCCGAAAAACAGCCTGTGGCACATATGAGACTACCGGTGACGTCACGAATGATACAGGAGGTGAGAAGGAACCTTTAGATGTTTCGGTTTCGTTTTGAGCTTCCCAGGGCTTTCCAGGCTCATCTCGGAAGAATGTACCTAACTTAATTACAAAGCCATTACAATACTATAATATAATAATAATATAATCCGGATTCTCCCGGAGTCTCCCGCGTTGATGGTAATGGTATTACACGTAAGTTTTGTCTGCCTGTAGCCTGCGTTGAGGTGTTCGTTTGCTAGTTGTGAGCGTAACTTTGACTGCTTCAAGTTCATCACATGAAAGGCCTACACGCAGACGTATGTTGACATTGCTCTCGCGCCAGCCAACGCCAACAGAACGAGGAGGCAGACCGATACGACTACCGAGAGATATAAACGATTCCAAACTGAAAACACTCCTTACGAACCGTCATATGGTTCTTTGGACAATGGTGTGAGTCTGAGAAGATAACACTGTTAACACGTTCAGGAACTCCTCTCCATACTTTGATTTGTCGCTGGCAATATATAGCAGCGCAGTTTCACATGCTGGAGGCAACTGGACAGGATTTTGTGAAGATAGTACACGTCCTGCAGAAGCGACCCTAAGATGACATCGGAGACAACACTCATTGCATGTCTTGCGCTGCTGTTGGCGGCCGTTGCACATTGTAAGTGGATACTTTTGCTTTTCTGTCGTGTCTTGAGGGAACCTTTCTGAGGTCCATGTGATTGACTGGGCCACTAATGAACACGTGACCTAAAATCCGCATGAGGGCGAATAGCCTTCGTCACCGAATGCATGGACTTGGGAAATGACTTGTCATTCGTACCAGCCAGTTTTGCTTTTCGCTTAACGAATTGCTCCGCATTCAAAAGTACGCCTCGGTGTAGATGCCTTAACGCTCCAGGCCCTGAGGTGTTGAAAAGGGCTGATTGATGTTATCCTGTTGGGATCTGTGGACATCAGTGTCACTCACAGGTTATTGAAAGTAGTTTCATGCGAACTGCTGCGCTATCAATGCGGTGCTAACAGTTGTTGTCATTTTATCGTGATTTGCGTTTAGCTAGGTACCCACACAAAGTTTGTCATTTAGCATTCATCAATCTATGTGAATGTATATCGGCAGGGAAGCGCCAATGTAAAAGGCAGGGAAGCGCCTAGGTAAACAGCGTTTTTTGTAGTAAAAGCTCGTTTCTCTCCTGCTTTTTTATTGTTTAATTTGTACCTTTAAAACACAACGAATGGAACAACAACAACAAATAAATCGTGACTATGACTGTTTTATTTGCCAACTGTTTAATTGAGATTACGTCAGAGTACATAGGAGCATAGTTTCCATTACGGTAGTCTGTGCTCGACTGACGCGTTGAGCGCGTGTTGCACTGTGTTGCACAATATCCCACAGTTGCCAGGGACGATCGTTTATCTGCCGATATCAGCCGAACACGACAATGACCTGAGGCGATTCTGAACTGGAGACCTGTACACTACCCCATTACACATGAAACCCTAAATGTGAGATATGAGGCTACTCTTAGCACCCGAAGATTTGCCCTTTTACTTCAGTTGTTGTCAAATTTTGTCAACCATGTGGGCTACTTCAGCCCTATAGGATTTTTGACTGACAGCTAATTGAAAATGTCTCCTGTTTCTCTTTTCTGCAGGTGAAGTTGTATCGTAAGTATCCGGGAACACTGATATTATATTCATAGTCAAGTCAGCGCTTTCGTGTCGTTGAAACATTTTATGCCAAATTCCTACCGGAGAGGGAGTCTTACTTACCTGCTTACTTCAAAAACTATCACCATAAATGGACAAATGGATTTAAACAAAAATAATAACCGTGCGTTCTATGAGCGCCCGTCAAACGGAACACAATCCGACTATGGTGCGCGAGTGTCAGGCATGACAGACACCCTGGATGGAGAATCTGGTCTCCAGAATGTGAAGAGAGGCACAAATGTGTTGGAAAAGAACCTTAAGAACCGTGCAAAACAGTCATTTGTTGTTGCAGCTCGGAATCGAAAACCTGTGCGAGAGCAAAGGTATGGTTGACAAGACCAATCCACGTACAATCTTAGTCCTCTCCTTGTCGGCCACCAGGAGAATCGATTGATAGCTGAAAATGGGTTTAGGAAAATGTATAGGCTTAGTAGACACGCATTGGATTGCCCGTTGAATAGTTTTGCTCACCAGCGAGTTGTTCAACGAGCGCTGAATTTTAGCACAAGGGCGCAATGTTTAAGTCCTGACGGCGCTGCCGCTGCATTGTTGCAACAACACGGACGCTGAGGGCCAATAGCACAGTTGTTAAAACATGTGTAGTGTGCGCGCGATCCTGACTTTAATTAAACTTTGTTGACACGTGTTCCGGGGCACGCCTCGAAGAAGACAGAGATGGTAAGAACTTTTTGGTTTGTCAACGCTGTCTGCTTTCTCGTGCGCGTGCACTTACGTGCACGTGCGAACACACTGCAAAGACGCAACCATTTCTAAAGAATATTTAACTTGACTTTGAAAACAGAAGAGAAGGGGTTTGCGACAGATGTGGTGGAAGACGTCTCTGAGGAGAAAACGAAAGAAGTCGGCGTACTGGCACAAAGAACAGGATTTGTGCTGAGACAGCTACGTAGTGACTTGCAACAACTTGCACTGCAGGAGAGAAGTGTAAGTGCATCGCCTGCTCAACGCTTATCCGCTTAACGCTTATTCGCGTAATAGGTTTATGTTTGACTTCCTACATTCGAGTATCGAGAAAAAATATTTCCCGCGTGTTGCAGTTAGCGATGCAGAAGCCCTTGAGCCAGGGTCGGGGTGGGGACTTCCGGTTGGACAAGCGATAAATTTTTGTCCCCTCCCCGCATTCTTGCTGCCCGAACTGTGTCTTTCTGGCGCCGCTTACGGCGGGCTCTGAGGTGGACAACTACACCCCCCCCCACACACACACACACACGTAGACGCGGGCCCTGCCTTGAACAAAAGAACAAAGTTGAACAAACTTGCTTGGACTTGAACAAACTTAGGCTTCGAGTTCTTACATCAGAAGAGCCAGGTCTTTCCCATTGGTTCTCGAAAGCATGTGATCTCCCCCGTGGTAACCACACTGAAGAAGGTGGCTGCCGTGATGCTAGAGCCGCGCGGCTTTCAACATTGGGGAGACTAATTTTCTACGAGTCTATTACCCTATTTGCTGTAGTGAGGCTTTAGTACGCACATGCTCATGTTAAGTCTCGTAGCACAAAATACCAAGCAACAAACTCGAGTAGTGTTTAAGTGGCTCCAGCCATGAAGGAATTAGAGCAATCGTAAGCAAGTTCAGTGGCAATCTCTCAATATTAATCTATCCTCAGTCCTGTTACGTCACAAGTTCCCCCAATCGCGCTCATAGTTTTTCATGACATTAAATTCGCAAATTACGCACAACACTGTGTCCAAGTGGTCACGCGAACTGTGCATTGCTCGTCAAGTACAAAAACTACATTGCATGCGGACAACGGTGGATCTAAAACGAAACAAGTTGGCTACGTGTCGGCTACGTAGCTATCAGAAGCAGCAAGTCAGTCGGGAACATCGGTCACTGTTGCATGGCGAATTGGGGATTATATTTTATTTTGTTTTATTTACTTCAATATTGTGAGAAAATTAAAAACATTACGTGTTTTCTGTCACATTTGTATCTCGTTACGCTAGGTTTACATGCAGTAAGATGTTAAACTACGCCGTTAACATAAACGGCCTTTCAGCCCCCGGCCTTTCTGCGTTCCGGTACGTTTAACAGCTTAAGGTATTTGGGACCGTAGTGTACTTCCAAATAGGCGATCAAGATCAAGTGAATTGTGGGGCATGAATGCGACATGGTAGATGTATTGCTCTTATTCGGTCCCCACAGCTGCTTCTACCGCATTCAATGTGCTACTCGGTACAGAAGCACTGGTTTCCTTTCCTTTCGAGCAATCCTTCTAGACTATGCGCTTGGACTGTCATCTTATTTTCATGTTTCTGTAGGCACCCAAGTACGGATTTTGGGAAAGGCTTGGAAAGAAAATAAAAGGCGCTTTCAATGAATTATGGCCATCGTTGAAAGAAAACGCCCTAAAAATAGCTACAAAAGTCCTACTAGAGAAGCTTGCAGAGTATTTGCGATCCCAGTCCCTGAGTGAAGAAAACGTCAGCGACATCGTATCTTCACTGGCCAAGAGCATCCGTAGCCTCGGCATTGACATCACCCGCGAGGGCGTACAGATTCTTGACGATGTTCTTCTGGAATTCGTATCCACTGTTGCTGAACCTTCCAAGAAAGAATAATGCATGAAGAAAGAATGAAGCAACAGTTCATTGGTGACATATATGTAAGACAGATAAATGTCTCGTTTTTTGATGTAATATACACTTGTAATAAACAGGAAAAACAAAACTGCTGTGTGATGGCCACTTTTTTATTGGGGGGGGGGGGAGAACGTTACACGTGTTCGTATACAATAACTACTACAATAACTGATAGTTTCGTACTGAGTGTCAATCAGGCCAACGCTCGCGGGGCTGGAGTAGTGTATGGCGTGCCTCCAGTAACTGGTACAATCTCCGGTGTTAAGCATAAATTTGGCGATGCATTAGTACCATTGAAATAGGAACACTGAAATAGGAATATTCGAATGTTAACAACATCTGATATATTCAGGCAAGCGTCAACCAAATTTGTGTACGCATCATGAATAATAGATTATGCAGTGGAGGGTCAAAATGGGAAGTCGCAAAAACGGTACTTATTTTACACATGTAAGCCTGCAGAAAAGGTACTGTTTACAATGAAAATCATTCCATGTGAAAAATATTGCAGTAGTTTCTCTCTTTGGTGAAGCAAAACTGCAAGGTGATGGCCCAGACACGTATGGAAGCAAAATACACTGTAAAATCTGCAATTGTCATCTGTAGATCTGCCTGCAAACTGCTTATGGTAGAAGAAATAACACAAAAACAGTAATGCACATAGTAAAAAAGCAAAAAATAAGAAAAGTAAAGAAGAGGGGCAACCCTTGCGGATGATCCGGGAAAATACCACTTCACATTGACTGCTAATTCTCATGAAAAATACTGCACGAAACGTGAAAGAACCAACTAAAAAAAAACCGATGAATTTCATCAAAGAATCACTCCCATAACTGCATAAAGTATCATCTGTGATACATACCGAAAAGTGACAGATATATATATATATATATATATATATATATATACGTGTTATGTTGTTTTAAGGCGGACTCATGCGATCTAGTTAACGTTCGCTTCAGGAGAGGGTTGGCTGCATCGTCTCAAAATTATTTTCTTCGCTTTGCTTTTCTCGCGCGCTCTGCCAGCGTGCGGAACATGCTAGCAAAACGACAAAGCCATTATTTTCATTCGCAGCGATTTGGAAAACTGCAATAAGCTTGTCGAATTTGTTGATTGCAATCAATTCCCAGGCTGCTACTCCAGGGAATGACATCATTTTGGCCCAAATATCATTGGCGGGTGGGCTGAAAGAAGCGATTTTGTTGCATCTCCCATGGACTCCCATGTATTGAAAATTTGAGAAACTGTAATTCGTCATAAATCAGTGGATCGCGTCAGACCTTCAAAAATGTGCCATTCCCTAGATAAACCCGGAGGAGAACACGCCTGTACTGGTTTCTTGTCGGAATTTAGCGAGGTTTATGCGAACCCTGCCAACAAAAATTCCCCATACACTTCCTTGATTGATTGATTGATTGATTGATTGATTGATTGATTGATTGATTAAGAAGTGAGTCCGCTATAAGTCCTGTGCTGTGTCATCTATATCGGAAGCAGGCTACCCCGAAGCTGCGTAGTTCCTCCATGGCTCAATGCGGTCCGCGGTCACGAATGAGTTCGGCACCGCGTATGAGTTCGGAGGTTGGCTATGATGTGAGCTATATGGCTTTTGAACGATTTATAGAAGGGGACACTGGGCAGGAGACAGAGAAGTAAAGCCTGCACGAACCGCATGTCCTGTCTATGTCTGAATAAAAGAATAATTGGGAGTGGATTTGCCTTACGTACCAGCTCCCGTGGCATAGTGGTTAGGATGATTACTTTGCACGCCGCGACTGGGAGGTGACGCGTGTTCGAATCCCCTCACCGGCTGTGCTGTCTACGGTTTCCCCTGGGTTTTCTTGAAGATTTTCCAGACGAACGTCGCCACTGTTCCCCCTGCGACCGACCCAGGACGCTTAGTAGCCCCCCTGTCCCCCACTCCTTCCTGCTGTCGTCTCCCCATCTGTCCACGTCTGCACACCGTTCATAGCCACGGTTGCTTCGCGGCGCTAACACGTGTAAACGTGCGAACTCGCGCACTATGGCCCGATACGGATATCCCTCAGATTTCCATCGGACGTATAAATCCGTTAGGACATTATGCGTACATCCAGAGGATAATCGGTGTCGTTGGGGGCTGTACTTCTCCTTCGCTCGACAACGGCTTATCCCTTGATCAAAGTACGAACACAACGTGAAGCCAACGTTGGCAAGCTAATACATCACCACAACCTTCGTCCTGTACTCTTGTCCTATTTACGTAGTCGCATCTGCCATGCAGCTCTTTATTACTCTCTATGTTGATGAGGGGCGTCCCTCTTCCAAAATGCTCGGACGAGTCGTCTGCCAATCTCAGTTAGCACGGCTATTATTATAAGTACAGTCCATTTCTGAAGAGCATGCCTCGCTTGCTGGAAGAAGTCTTCCCAGAATCCGTACGTGGCTGGCTGCGTTAGTACATACATGAAGGCGATTAATTAGCACAGGCAATGTCACTGAGCTGGTCGCGGACAATTAGTCACCAGATAAGTATGGATCAGAGAGTAAAGGTTCGCCAGAAAAATGCAAACCGGGACCTACCTCTATTGTCCTCAAAATCTTGTCATCAATAGCAGCTGTGGGCACCACTTCCACATGTTCTTCCTTTGTCGGTTTCACCTGGTAGTCAGACGCATGTTTTTCTGTATCCTGTTTCGCCTGGTCGTCTGTATCCAAAGATAAAGGCATGCGAATTCAACTATGCCCAAATGCACAGTGCGGACATATCTTGACATGGATGCAAGTTAGAAAGCACTCAAAGGCTCAGGAGAAGAGTCTTACGAGAAAGTCCTTCTGAATGTGACCTGAAAGGAGTTTCAACATTTTGCAATTAGTCATGTGAAAAAAGAACAACAATCGTATGTAGTGTCAAGTACATCAGTGTATATTTCTGGACCGTTCGATAAGGCTTGTACTTTCGGTCCTGTTTCTTTGTATGAATTTTCTATTGTATTGAAATAAAAAGAAAGAAAGAACGTAGACTTCTACCGTTGCACCCTCCAGCTGCGAATATTCGCCTGCGAACATGTGCATGCCGCCCAGAGCATAGCACGCGACGAATTTTTCCGCCTAATCGTTGTCAGCCCTACGAAAAGAGGTTAGAAAACCATCCCACGCCATGATAATAGGAATCGATAATGCAAGCATGGCTCATATGGCGTCCGGCTTCCGCTGGGATCATGTCTTCCATCTCCCAATTTCAAGAACTGTCACTTTTACAGCGACAGCTGTTAAGCGTACTACCGCGTGCCGTTCTTGTCCCATATGTCGCATCGCCAAAACACAGAAGAGAAGAAACGAAGAAGAAGAAACGAAGAAGAAGAAACGCATCCTGGTGGTGTCCATGTACATTTCCCCCAACGTGCCCCTTGCAAAGATACATGCGTTCCTGACTTAAACTTCCACCAGTGAGCGAACCTCCGCATACTACATTGACCATAAAGCACACCTTACGGTCCGTAAACACCCTGTTGCCGATCAACATCCTGAAGCATATCAAGAACAACACCCTGGTGCTGACCAGGAAGATCTTGCTGCGGACCGCACTGAACAGAGCGAACCCAGGCAGCACAACATTTTTGCCCAATATTGGTCCGATATTGGCGATACCGGCACGATATTGGTCCAATCTTGGGCTGGATTGGGCCACGATTGGTCCAAGATTGGACACGATATTGGGCCTACATTGCCAATATTGCCTATATTGCCAATATTGGACCAATATTGCGCCAAGATGTTGTGCTGTTTGGGAACCATGCGTGTTGCGACAGACGAGCTCAAATAAACACTTTGTCACTGTCGTTGATTTGATGTAACTTTCATCATACTTGCCAGTCATTTCTTTTCTCTACTACCCCTCTGTAGGCTCAGATTGTAACCTCCTTTCGTCGCACTGGCAACGATTGCACTGAAAAGTAGTCGAGCTCTATGTTCTGAGTGCTCCGAAAAGTATGATGTTCGGCTATTTTTTTTTTTTTTTCGATGGGGTAGCTCCTCAATATCCCTGTCACGTATCACAAATATGGCACGCTTTTTAGAATGGTTGGGTAAAAAAAAGTGGCTTTTACTTGGCAAATTTCCGAGTTCAGTTGGCAAAAATTTAGATAATAAAACTTAAGTACATAAAATTCACATCAGCAGGTGACAAAAACATAATAGGAACAAATGTAGTAAGGACAAAACGACACGTTTCCTGGGACACCCTGTATACTGTTGTACGGTTAAGATTGATAATCCGGGATACTTACCTCTCTGTTACGCCTGAAAAGTAAAGAGCAAAATAAGTCGTAATACTGAAAGACATAGACAGCTGACAGGTCAGCATTTGCAAGCGGCAAAATTAGGAATACAGAAGGGCAGATTTTAGAACTGGCCTCATCTATAAATAAAGCGAATCAATCAATTAAGGATATACGAAATACTGTAGTAGGCTAAAACGATAAGGAAGATGGGCTCACTAATTCTGTGACTCATCGAATCAGTCAGTAATACAAGAAGACGTATGTCAGCCAGCTACTGAGTATTTGCATGATCTTCCTTGGATTGTGGACGTACTTATTCCCCGTATGCTTTGTTTTCATAAGGTTTGTGCGTTTAGCATTTCGTGAGTCATATATTAATAAATACAGTAGAGAAAAGCCTTGTTGATAATGACACATACTGCGCGACAGCTGTTCATATTCACAACTCCCAGAGGCCTACTGACACCTAGTTTTCTTAAGATAGTTATGCATGAGTTGTATTTTATGCGTGTGGAAAGCACATTTTTGAGTTTCCGCTGCGTATGTACCTCGTTCAAAGGTTTCTGCTGACCTACTGCCTTTCAGGACCGCGTGGAAGCATGACAATCTGCGGAAGTGCTATAGGATGTCATGGTATACGCGAAAATGTTTGCCGGACATCCTGTCCTGGACCCTAAGATAACCACATCTGGGCTGCTGCGAAAAAAAGCAAAGCACTTACATTTTCCAACAGGCATAACGACCAACGCAGTGCACAGACCAGCAAAAAGTAATATCCTTCCCATTTGTTGTCACGTCTGATGCAGCTCTACACAACATTAGATCGCTCCACGCGTGTGTCTACACGTACAGCAGTGTTGTTTCCGCTGCGAGCGAGCGAGCGAAAGTCAAGTGAACGGGCAAAGGTTGATCAAGCAAAGCTGGCTACTATTTCATCATTGTGAGCAATTCTGTATTGGAAAGAATGGCTATCGACGTGCTCACTATCACGTCATTGTCAATGTGAACTGATAAAGTTTCGAACCGTGTGTGAGCTCATGCATATCACTCGTTTTGGTTGCTATTAATCGTTGCAGAAAAAATTCTTTTGTTTTACACTTTTGCTGAGTTGTGCATGTTAATCTTCGTGGTCATCGGATGCGCAATAGGTGGGACACTGAAACTGCATGCGTGCGTGTCTGCTGTCTGTTATTCTCAGCAGTTGCTCGTGTTCCTGTCATATACCGTTGTGTTTGTCTTATATATATATATATATTGTGTTTGTCTGTTATCGTCCCTCCCTCGTCTCGGCTTTTCAAGCCATGGATTGTCACCACCAGCTCGCTTGCTACCTAACTACTACCTAACTTTAACGACTAACTACCTAACTTTCCTTTCGTTATATACCGTCACTCATGTCGCGGTACATTTCGAGTTCAGGCTTTCACATCAGTTGTTCAGTTATTGTAGATCTCCAACTTATGTCTCTTTCTCTCTTTTTCAAAAAAAGTGCCACATCAAACAGCAGTTCTCTCTTTCCTCTTTACTACACGTATATATTACATTAAAAAAACGATACATTTATCTATCTTACGTATATGTTACAATAAGCTGTTACGTTTAACGACGCTTCATTCCTTCTTGAAAGCTTCAACAACAGTGGATACAAATTTCTTTTCGGCTTCAGTGAGCTTTTTCTCCAGAGCAACACCGTCAAGGATCTGTACGCCCTCGCGGGTGAGGTCCTCGCCCAGGTTACGGATGCTCTTGCCCAGTGACGATACGAGATCGCCGAAGTTTTCTTCTGTGAGGGACTGGGATGCCAAATACTCTCTAAGTTTCTTCTGTGCGATTTCTGCAGCCTTCTTTATGACGAATTCTTTCGCCTTAGGCAGCACCTTAGGCAACACCTTCTTGACACCGCTTTTTATTTTATTTCCAAGGTCTTTCCAAAATCCGTATGTGGCTTCCTACAGAAACATGAAAACAAGGATGACAATCCAAGCGTATTGTCATCGAAGCATCAGCTAGAACAATTGCCCGAAACGAGACGAAACGAGTGCTTGTGTACAGAGTAGCACATTGAATGCGGTAGAAGCTCCTGTGGGGATTGAATACGAGTCCGCCGCGTCCGCGCGAGTCCGCGCGCGCGATTCAACCGCCACTTGGCGGTTCAATATGAGTATTGTTTTTGCCATGTCCTATCCATGCCCGATTGTTGAGTTCATGAGTTCCTTGACTTTTATCACCCAAATGCAAGTGCACTATACGGTTCCCAATACTTCAGGTGCAGATATCTTAATGGTACTGGAAAGCGGCAGACATGCGGTTCATATTAACGACGCAGTTGTTGCTAATAAAGCCAGCGCAACAGGTTACAAATGTGACAGAAGACACTATTTCTAATTGACTAGCACAATTTAGATAAAGTGTCTCGTGGCGACATCTGGTTGCAAATAATCCCCAATTCGGCAAGCAACACTGTTCTCGAATGACTTGCTGCTCCTGATGGCTACGTAGCCGACACGCAGCCAGCTCCTTTCGTTTTCAACGCACTGTTGTCCGCATGCAATGTAGTTGGTGACCACAGTGTAAACACATTGTTGTTCGCCATTTGCAATTGTAATTTTCTAAAAACTAGGAATGCAGCGACTCTCCTAGTGT
This sequence comes from Ornithodoros turicata, assembly GCF_037126465.1. Taxonomy (NCBI): domain Eukaryota; kingdom Metazoa; phylum Arthropoda; class Arachnida; order Ixodida; family Argasidae; genus Ornithodoros; species Ornithodoros turicata. Next base: position 35,631,168 of record NC_088208.1, on the reverse strand, counting down.
TCTCAGAGAACATACGTCATTGTCACGTGATCTGCCCACAAGTGCGCAAAACAAACACACGTGATCATATACGCCAGAACACGCGAATAGTTCCAAGGGTGGCCGGCACCCACCGCTGTGACGCTTCAGTCGCTGCAATATTTGCATAACACCGGGTGGTGACTGGGTGGTGACGCGGGTTCGAACCCCAGCATCGGCTACGCTGTTTGAAGTTTTCGCTGAGTTGCCGACTTTCCAGGCGAATGTCGCCACACTCGAAATCATTCCGCAACTCACACTAACCGTCACTCCTTCCTTGTGTCCTCTATCCATCTGTCCCCGTGTGTACGCCACTTTTAGCCACGGTTGCATCGCGGTGCTGACGCGGAATGTAAAAACCTGCACCGCAAATATTACAGCAAATGGGGTAATAGACGCGTAGAAAATTAGCACTCTCAATATTGAAAGCCGCCTGGCTCTGACATCAAGGCAGACATCACCGTCAGTGCGGCGACCGTGGGCGAGATCACGTGCTTTCAAGAAGCAATGGGAAAGACCGAGGCGGTTCCTTCTCTAAGGCTCGACGCGTAACTTTGTTCAAGGGTCTCTATCTCCCCAAGGACAACACATAGGTAGAAAAAGCATTTTCCCATAATACCCCGGCGTGTAGTACAATGTCGGCATAATGTAATGACCCATATCTATCGCGGTGTAACAAGGCCTTTAGGTTATACATCTATTTCGACATCTGGTTGACATGTGCTTTGTCAATCGCACGGACTGATTTTGTTCTCATTGCAGCTGTGGCACGTCTGACATAGCGTAATATTCATGATGTTAAGCAGCGATAGACTTACACTTCTCTCCTCCTGTGCAAGTTGTTCCAAGTCACGACCTAGCTGGCTCAGCACCAATCCCGTTCTTTGTGCCAGTACGCCGACTTCTTTCGTTTTCTCCTCAGCGATGTCCTCCACCACATCTGTCGCAATCACCTTCTCTTCTGTTTTCGAGGAGACGTTAAATATAATTTATAAATTGTTGTATCTTTGCGGTGATTACGTACATACGTGCGAGAGAAAGCAGAAAACATTATATTGGCCCAAAATGTTCTTACTTACCTCTGTCGTTTTCGAGACGTGACCTGGAACGTGTTGCCACAAAGTATAATTAAAATAAGATTGCGTGTACCCTACACATGTTGTTAAAGTGCAGAATTGTGTCTCGGCATCTGTGCCGTTACAACGATCTATGGCGTCTGCGAGTTCGGCAGCGTCAGCACGACGTCGAACATTCTGTGGCGCCTGCTACAATTCAGCGCATGTTAAACAACTCGCAAGTGAACTCTCAAGTTAGCACAACTAATTCACGGGCAAATCACTGGCCGTCGATTAAGTTTATGCCTTTCTCTAAACATAAACCTTGAGCTATCAATCAATTATTCAGGTGACCGACAAAGAGAGAACCAAGAAATACGTGGAGGATCTTTTCTGTCCCAGCTTTGCTCTCGCACAGGTTCCTGCTGCTGAGCTATACAAGAAAATGGCTGTTTTGCACGGTTATTATGGCTCGTTTCCGACAAACTTGTGCCTGTCTTCAAATTCTGGAGGCTAGCTTCCCTATATAAGCTGCGCACCATGGTCGTGTCGTGCTCAAGTGAGCCGATAATAGTGACAATAGCGAGTGAAGTAAGCAAGGGAGCCATACTGAAGATTCCATTCTGTATTCACGGTAGCTTCTATATAGAATGTTTGAACGACACGGACGCCCTGCATCGACCACAAATGTGACATGAGAGTTCCTGGATACTTACGATACAACTGCACCTGCAAAAATCGAAAAGAAATGGCATGTCATTAGTGGTGAGTCAGAACATCTTAGGGCTGACGCAGCCCGTATATCTGACAAAATTCAGCAAACGCAAAGTAAGAAAGTCCGTAATCTTCGGGAATTAAGACCAGCTTCCATTGATTCTGTTTTTGACACAGTTGAAATGAAGAAAAGAAATCCAGAAGAAAAATGAGGACAAAAGCTACTGTTTAGGCGTTTCCCTGACTTTCAATCTTTGACATATTTAGCTAGCTTGATTAATGCAAACTATCAACCTTTGTGCGGGCACTTATCGGAGGAATTTGTTCATCGAGGAGAAAAAACTAACTGGTAGGAAGTGCAAGTCATTTCCCAAGTGACTGCATTCGATGACGAGGACTACTCACTCACAAGCAGCTTTTAGATGACATGCTAATTAGTTGTCCTGCTAATTACACGAACCTTCGAAATGGTTCCCACCGAACAAAGGAAAAAAACAAAAAAAAGGAAGAAAGGAAAAAAGCAAAACTCTATACTCACATTGTGCAACGGCCGCCAACAGCAGTGCAAGGCACGCAGTGAGTGTTGCCTTCGGGGTCATCTTATTGTCGCTTCTGCAGGACCTCTGCGATCTTCTCTGAATTGTGGCCAGTGGCTTCCAGTACATGAAACCGCGTTGCTTTTATATTGCCAGCGACAAATCAAAGTACGAGGAAGTCAGCGCAGAAAATAACCGTAAACTAGGCTGTTTACCAGGACATTATCGAACGTGCATCAATAATGACAATGTTATCTATTTACCTTCACGCCCTTGTCTAGAGAACCGTGTGACGGTTCGTCAGGAATGATTCGACTTTGGAGTCATACACTTATGCATATATCTCTTGAAGGTCGTTCCTGTCTGCCTCCTCTTTCTGTTTTTTTTCTTTTCCATTGTCCATCTCTTTGTTCCACTATGCGCACGTGCACTAAGTAAAGTGCGCATGCCACTGTTACTGCACTAAGTTTATGTGCCTGTATCTCTCGATCTGACACCCCAGGTGACGGCTGACACCATGCAGTTTGCATCATGCTTCCACGTTTTCTTATCTTCGTCTAGTTTGCTCGAGGCAACCTGGAAGACCACGGAACACGAACGACAAGAACGACACGAACACAAGAGGAAATAAAATCTATATCACTACAAAGAAGATATTCTTAATCAATATATGATTACAATCAATATTACAGGTTTTATTATAAAAATCCTAATATTCCTATACGTGAGAACCATCATTGCAATAGCGGGAGGTTCTTATAGTTGTATGTAATTAACTGTGGACAGTAGAGATCTGTTGACCGGCTCTAATGTGGGCGTTGAGCAGTAAATACCATAGATACTCAATAAGTAACAACAGCAATAATTGCTAGAAAGTTGACGATGACATGGGAAGTTTCCCCGTGGTAGCTACAGGATCATACCCTACTTCAAAGAGGTTAATATGAGAGGATGAATTAATGGTGAGCGTGAAGCGGTGGGGGGGGGGGGGGGGCAAGACAGATCGGAGTTCTGTTTAGATGTCTTCGATTAGGCGAGTAGCTTGCACGAAAGCAAAAATGGATGAATAAGAAAGGAATAAGTAATGTTAGTGCATTGATGTAGTATAGTGCACTATAAGTACCATTTGGTACCCCGTAGCATCCAGAAAGGCTGGGAACTGTTCGCATTGTTAAAGCAAGACGATTTAATCGTCGGTGCATTCGGATGATACCCATGCCCCATGGGCAGGTAAGTCGACATTAACGTCAACTGTCATTTGGATTTCGAATGACGCAGGAATTAGAGTCACTGTACCGGGGGAAGAGTACCGCAACCGCTTCGCGTCGTCTGCTCCGGCAGCCATATTGCTTCCAAGCCGCCGCGGATCGCGTGTTAGGATAGCTGTAGTCAGTGTTACATCGCGTTGATTTCGCGGCTGTGCACCAAAAATTTCGTGACATCCGGTGGTGGGACTCGGCTAATACTTAATGAAACAGGGTACGAGCGTCACTACAGTATAGTTTGTTGTATTCTGTAGCTAACAGACGAATTATGTTGGCGCGTGTTCGCCTCTAAAAGGCATCGTCGAGTCTCGTTTGCGCTCTATAGATGAGTTTTTTTTTTCTTTTAGTTCACTTGTTTCGTGTACATAAAACTATAGTGCTCGTGTGTGCAGCTTCAGGTTGACATAAATATCCTCCACCAGTTTTATTCTCATCTCTTCGCAATTAAATTTCTATTTCGCACGTTCAATGGCTATGTGAATGCCAACGTTTTTTCACGCGCATGTAAAGTGCTGTGGGTTGTTCTTCCAATCCCCCGCTTCAACGCAAGCAGTTGATCTTCCATGAGGAGTAGACCGTGAGCTTCAAGTCACTACATTCCGTCTCAGCATTTGCTTGTTTCTTTTAAGACTGCGACCTCGTCGAGGGGACCATCACATGACTTGTCTGCAGGCTTTTTCCTGCGCATATTCCTCGATGCTCTTGTCACCAAAATTTGTGACGGTGTTGTCTTCCTCTGCAAAGTTGATTCACTCACAATTACAGCTCAATATTTAGGAATAGTTTTCATAACTCAATATTTAGGAATAGTTTTCATAAGTTTCAATAGTTCTCATAGTGCATATCTATATATATTTCGAGGCATTACCATCCTCCACTGCCCCTTGATCAGTATTTAGGAATAGTTTTCATAAGTTTCAATAGTTCTCATAGTGCATATCTGCGTATATTTCGACGCATTTCCATCCTCCACTGCCCCTTGATCTTACACTAGGTTGTCATCAACTTCAGTGTGCAAGTCTTTTGGTGACTCCTCGGAGAACTCTGCGTGCGAAGAACGGGGGATAGGAGCGTTCCTCAGCCTCGTAGGTGTCCGGTATGCAAAACTGCTTGGGACTGCCGTCCACTTCAACTTCTTTCGAATCTCCTTGTCCTCGAAGTCGTCGCGTGTGAAGTGGTCCTGGTAGTGGCGTTTTGTTAGCACCGCCGGACAGGAAACGCAATTGGAAGATCCAACAAGCACTACTTTGATACGCCCGGCTGTTCTTTGCACAGTTGAACTGTTATTCAATATTGTGTGCAAAGGTTCTGCATGAAAAAGAAACACGCCACGAAATTTACCTCGCTCAAAAACGTATGTTATTCGTAGGCGCGAAGTTCTTTCGTAAGGTTCTGTGCCGATCTACGCGTCTCGTCACTTTTGCCCGTCGGAATGCAGAAAAATGGTTTGCCTGACTCTGTCCCGTTGCAGCACAACATCCAGTCATGGTTGTTCGTAGTTCCTCAGCTCTCTGAGATCCATTTCACGTACAAAAAACCAAGAGCGGCACACGAACATACGCGCACATGCGTCCCAGCTATTGCGTTCCCCGTAGACCCGGCGGGAGGTTGGAAGCAAAGAGGAGGAAAACGCACCACGTGACGCGCCTCAGCGAATGAGCAAGGCGGCGGCACGGGGAAAGCGAATGCGATACTCTTCCACCGGGTACAGTGACTTCATTCAGTGATTCTGACGTCATTTTAGACGCGTGCAAAAGCTCCAAGCAACCATTGTCACCCATTAGTCCTGACGACCTCTAAATAAATAACTTCTCCCTTTTTCCTTGCTTGCTACACTGTCGATGTATCAGTCCGTCTCCTGTGGTTACCATCTTTCGCACAGAACGTCGTCTACGTGTGCGGAACTCTACGCCGCTCTCTTTGCAATGCAAAAAATATTAGCCAGCCCAGCTCAGTCCTGGGTCAACTTTGCCGACTCAAGACCCGGGCTTCAGTGTGTGGCCAACATGGGAACACGTAGGCCCCTCAGTCCTGTTGTCCATGACATCCTGCAAGTTTATAAGAAGGCGGCCGTTGCAGGGCACACTGTCGCATTGCAGTGGATCTCCGGACATTTTGGCATCTGCGGCAATGAAGAACCAGACAAAGCCGCCTTCAGCGCCCATCAGCACGCAGCTTTTTCTCCGATAATGATGTCTCCGGGCGACCGAAGACACCTCCTTTCGACACTCACCGGCCCCAAGATGTAGGCTCAATGGCAACACGACATAGCCCACTCCCATTCTCTCACATGTAGGCCCTACGCTTTCTCTCGAATTTCCTCCGCGACTACCGCGACCCTTTACTGCACTCTTCCACCGCATGAGGCGCGACGTTACATTTACACCTGCCTTTAAACACCGTCTCGGCTCTACCTCATCTTCCCTCTGTCCCACTTGTGGAGTGCACGGAGCCCTCTTCCACGTGATCCTGGCTTGTGGGCAATAGCGTGCGCTGATGGAAGTTTCTATGCTACGTATTGACAAACGGCCGTTCAACCTCGCGAAGATCCTCGGACCGTGGTCGAATGCTGCCCAGCAGATGGGAAGAAAGGCGATGTGGGGTATCGATGTCTAGAACGATAGGACTGCCAGGTACACAAGACCCAGGAGTAAAAACCGGGACGGGTGTACTTAAAAAGGGGAAAAAACTATACTTGACGTTTCGAGCGGACGCTCTTCATCAAACGTGGTGTTACATATGCTGCCCTAGTTAACACGTTCACGTGCAGCCCCCTAGCGGGCTGGGCAGTATGTTTAACATTCTCTGGCACTAGCTTCCTGTTCAACCTTTTTTCTGATGAAGAGCGTCCGCTCAAAACGTCACGTATAGTTTTCCACCCTTTTCTCCCCTTTTTAAGTACATTAATCCCGGTTTTTACTCTTATGGATGTCTAGCCCTAGGTCGAAGCCTTGTCCCCAAGACATCGGTACCCCACTTTGCCTTTCTTATGTTTCAGTTCGCTTTCTAAGCACACCCACCCTGCTCTGCAATTTCCCGATAAGTCGGATAACGACCAACGGATGATGCCATCCCCCTTGGAGAAAACTATTCGACCGCCACGTGACGCAGCTCTACCAACTCTAACATCACTCAAAGAACCTACTTAAGCCATGTGCTACATTTCTAACACTTTAGTCCTGACGAAGACAGTGCCACTGTCGAGACGTCTACCGTTTTGTTAAAATACCATGTTGTAGTTTTCTTGCAAAATTCTCCGCTAAATAAGCTAGTTTTTGTTAACTTCTCTGTAATCAGTTGACCACGTCTTATTATTTTACTTATATAGGCCTGTTGCACGACGTTTGGGGGCGCTCCAAACCACAGGGGTGACACAAACCCGCCATTGTTGTAGCTACCCTCAAGCGGGTGCTTTTGGCAAAACTGCCATCTTGTCCTGGTCGCACGTCACAGAAAACGTCATTTTGAGGTCATGTGACTTTGTTTACATGTCGTTTTGCCGCTTACCGACATATTTACGTCGTCATAACGCCAAGAGATGGACGTATTTTGTCAACGTAAAGTATGCGGTGCTTCTTCCGCAACATGGTAGCCCATTTCTCCTTATTTTAAGTACTTCGCATCGGCTCAGTGAGTCTCAACGCGCGGTCGTTATCGCATCTTTGGAAGTCGTCAACAGTACGAGGCCTTATGTGCAAAACTGCGCGTTTTACTGCGAGATTATCGGATAAAAATAATTACCGTGATCGAAAGACATCCATAACGTTGCGCAGAAACAACAACCGCATTGTTTTTAACTGTTGCGTCAGTATCGTGTGAAAGTAATCGTGTGATGTGAAAGTGTGACGAAAGTGATGGAAGCGTGTTGTGAAAGTGTGATGGTGTAAAGTGATCGTGTGAAAGTGAAAGAGATTCCGCACTAAAAACGGTGTTGAGGTAAAAGTGCGACATCAAGCCGTACCGTATGATATTTCAGTGAATAAAATTTCTCAACCCCAAGTGGCACAGATTATGATAAAAGGAATATTTTCCTTTGAGTGAATAGGCGATCCTCCGCGGAAAAGCAGTCCAGCAACACTGGGCTTCACCTCACCGATATTCCTCGTCTACGGCTTTCTGTACATTTTGGTTTTTGCTGCTGGCGAATATTTTAGAACCAAATCGAGAAAGCAGGAGACTGGTCATCCGTGTGGTACGAAGAAAAGTCAAAGTGTCAAAGCGCGTGCCCGGAAAAGAGACAGTGGCCCATACGAGACTACCGGTGACGTCACGCATGGTACAGGAGGTAGGGCAGAACCGTTAGATGTTTCGGTTTCGTTTTGAGCTTTCCAGGGCTTTTAACAACGAACGGGTCCCCGACTGCCAGACCAACTTTATTTCTCCATTTCGGAAGAATGTACCTAACTTAATTACACAGCCATTATAATACTTTCGGATTGTCCCGGAGTCTCCCGCGTTGATGGTAAAGGAAATGGCATTACACGTAAGCTTTGTCTGCCGCTAGGCGCCGCTGAGGTGTTCGTTTGCTAAGGCCTGCTCGCAGACGTATGTTGACACAGTTGTCTCGCGAACTAAAAAGCCACGAATAATTATTATTAGACGTATGTATTAGCGATCATGGAGAGGCTTGTTCGCGACAACATATACTTCCAGATACTTCCGTTCAACGTAAGAATAAAACACAGCCACACCAAAGTCAGTGAACTTGCTCTTGTTGGTGCATAGGCCACATTGATTCATCCACTTTAGACCGTCTTCACACCTGTCGGTAAGTAGATAGAAAGACACCCCGCTAGGAGAAAAGACTCGTGAAAGCGTAAAACGAACCGACTTAGATGGTAATTATTTGTGGCTCGAGGTGTGATATACGGCCGTATACATTAGGAGTGTTGTCCTCGTTTTGCGTTCTTTTCACGGTAGAACAATAGAACATAGAACAATAAGAGGAATAAACATGACCACAAACAAACGGAGCAACAATCCAGATATGCATAACCGCGTGATTCCAACGTTGATGATCCTAACGAAACTTTTTCCTGTGGACAATGGCTAAGCATGTAGATAGCATTATTGACATATTCTATGGACATACGAAGAAGGCAATGGTTACAAGCCGACAGTCGTTCGTCCTCATACCATAGACCCGAAGCTGAAATTCCATGTTCCAATACACCACGATCTATTCAGACACTTTTGCACCGGTTTCGGCTGAACGTCCCGCATGCTACGTGTGAGAACTTGTGCGCAATATTAACGTGACTTAACAAGAATAGCCTAAACTAGTCTCTGTTACACGCTCGTTCTCACACGTACGCACCAATGAGGAGAAAAAGCAATTCGTCCCGTATGGTCGACTGTTTCTTCGGAAGTCGGAAGGGTAGTTCAGCAAAATGTTCCTCGGTGTGCAACGGTCGAAAACGCCGTGCACATCTCGGGCAGTGCACAACATATGCGTCCGAAATAGATACCTTGAATTGAGGGTGATTGATACTAGCAGCGCAGAAGACACAAGACGTCTGGTTCTTCTGTGTCCTTGTGTCTTGTGCGCTGCTAGTATACTCAGCCTCAGTCCCCCACCAACTACGCCAAATCTGAACTGGCGTCAGCTACTTTGGAATCTGCTCTCGATCGCTTGCGTAATGGAACTTTCGATGTGGTCAATGTTCTGGGTGTCTGCGAGCCCACAAGAGGGATGCAGCGTTACCAGCACTTGTAAAGTTTATAATGAGTAGTGTCATCGAACCTTTAGCTTTAAGACTATAGCGAAACAGTGCTGAATGCGTTCCAAACTCTAACTAAAACTCATTTCTTCCACATGGTTGGAAAGACAGAAACAACCATTTGATTGCTGAGCTTCACGTTGACAATACTACCTGCAAGCAGAGGTCGCCACTCGCGACTGCCGCTCACGCATGCTCAGGCGAAGGAAAAACGAAACCACTGGAATCGCAAGTACAAGGGGGATGGCATCAGAAGTACTGGGGGCGGCAATCAGGCTGCTCAGTTCAAGGCGCATGAGCGTATGGGCGCTACTCAAGTTCGCTCATGCGCACTTCACGCAATTTGAGCACCTCAATTTGCAGCACTCACTTTGAGCACTCGCAATTTGAGCTCAGCTAACTCATGCTGAGCACACGTTCGCCACAGAGCATGAAAGAGCATTCTCATGAGTGGGCTTCACTCATTCTCGTCTTCACGTTTCCTCATTTCTGTTCATGAGTGAGTTTTGCTTATGCTCGTATTCTCGATTGCTTAATCATGCACACTCATCCCCTGCTCTACTTACGCTCACTTATTTCGCGCTCAGCTTTCCATTTGCATGCAAATGCCAAGCTCATCCGCTACATTAAGCGTTGAGCGGGCATGCTCATCAATTAGTATTTGCGAGGTATGACTGCCAAAAAAGCAAGGCGTCAAGACTTCAAGCCTAGCTCCAGGGCTTAAAGCCGAAACTCCATGCAGCACTCTAGGGAAAGGCAACTAGAATCATTGAACCATCCTCCAAGAGCTCTCGAAAAAGAATTGTTTCCTTATAGCGTACCTATGCGTTTTTCGATTCAGTAGCGCTCTCGGTGGCAAGGATGCAAAAGGGGCGAAGAATAAACAAGTGCGGCCCAAGTTGATTCCTGGTAAGTGCTCAGCACGGACCCTTGTTCTGCCCCGCTTGATCTAGAGTTCCAAGCTACAACGGACGCGGGACGAGTAAAAAAAAAAGGAAGGAAAAAGATAACAAGTGTGCCATCAATGCATGCCATCCTTGTCCGCGTCTCATCTACAGAAATAATTCGCGGCTTCCGACTTGATAGAAGATCGAAAATACAGTACTCGGCTTGTCGCGCTTGTACGTGTAGCGGAGTGGGACTGCGGATAATTTGGCCAACCTGGGGTTCTCTTGACGTACATCACAAATCTCCGACACAATGTTGCTAGAAGCAATGTTTACCTTCTCCACATAACCCACTTTAGTTTTGGAAATCGTACAACAGTGATACATGGCGTGGCAAACAGAGTACGACAAAACCATGGAAATAATCGGCACTGCTGTCAACATAACTACCTGCGCACTTGATATATCTCGCTTGCACTTCAGGTACCTGGCTAGAGATATCTGCGTTGTATTTAGCGACTGATAGTGAGGGACGTGCAACGAGATATTTCGCAGTCGCACGTCTTGCGTGAGCTCGTCTTATAGCAATTGGACACCGATATCATAGCGCAAAACGTAAGTTTAGGTTCTGGATTTGGAATTTATTATCGTTTTGAGTGTTCTGTGTTATGTACCGTTATCTACCAAGTTTTAGTTGAGCAGCTTCTCCATTGATTTTGAGTGTACAATAGGGACCGTTTCGAAGTATCAGCCAGGGCAGGAACCACCACTGGTAAGGACTGGACAGCAGTATGGTCGTTTGCTGTTAAGGAACACACTATTCGTATCATGTTCTCTATCTGCAATGTCGACGTCAATATCTTTTTATTTTTTATTACGTGTTAGCGTCGCGAAGCAACTGTGGCTATCTGCGGCCTACATACGTCGACAGATGGAGATAGGACATCAGGAAGGCGTGGGGGACAAGGGGGTTAGCTCGCGTCCTGGGCCGACTTCAGGGGGGAACTGTGCCGACATTGGACAAACACTGGAAAATCTGGAAAACCCAAGATAATACCTGGATGTCAATACCCGGCTGGGTGACCTGTATTTTAATTTATGTACTTAAACTATCAATGATGCCAAGTACTTCGTACTTTTAGTACAGTTTTGAGGTAGTTTGTGCCCCACTCTCTTGGGACCACTCGCCTTTCAGGCTTCTTTGCCTCAATTTCAGATTTCGCTGCGAAATGGTGGTGCAAACAGCTTTCTTGATAGGCATGCTGGCGATGCTTGCAGTGACAGGAGCACGTAAGTATATTAAAAGCCATAGTTCTTGCTTCGAAAGGTCGAGAATCCAGCGAATCAGTAAGAAATTATTACGGGAAGTGCCTCAGGACGAGAGCCGCCGACATCTCGAACAGAGGCTGTTCTTCTTCTGGATGCCCAGAAGACGAACTGTCTCTAGTGTTACATTTCTTGCAGTAGCGTCGTGGAGGTCACGCGGTACAAAATCTCCATCATGACAACAGCAAGGACTTGGAGACGGTGATGAACTGATGGATAGGAGAAAATTAACCCCGTTTATAAAAGGCATATTAGCTTAGCTTTAAATGTGCTACAGACCCGGGTTTATAATATTACATTATGCAAGACGTTCTATTATCCTTTCTCCCATCTTGCCTCCCATTCTCCTATCTCGTGTTTGCACGAAATTCCCTAATTAAAGAGCTCATGAATTTTGGGTAATCAATTAGTCACATTGTAGGCACTGGGAACGTAGCCCTTCAGATGTCGTCACCGATATCATTTCTTTTAGAACCGATTAAATTCCTGCAAGAAGATGCTGGCGAATCAAATGGATTGCAGGCATTGCAGGCAAGGAGGGTCGGCCTTGTTTTGCTGAACGTCGGCCACCGCCTCAAGAGCATTGTCGACCAAGGAAAAGAACATGTTACGGGAGACGATGTACGTTAACAGGCATTCTCATCATAGGTTAAGCATCGGTCCATCACGACCCCTTAGGAGAAATAAATTAGGTGTGTAGGATGTGGGATTATGCGTTTCCCTTGAAGACTATTTATTGTGAACGGCTCACCTAAAGATAAACTGCGACGTAACCGATTGTTATCACCTTCCTCACTATCGTGGTCTATGAGAAATGAGTGAGCTTGCATCGTACGTCAAAGAACCCTCTGGTGGGCAAAAGCAATCCACAGACCGACAGGTGCGGCGGCGCCGCACATAATCTTAGCATGGTGGGCTAGAAATACGGGTGTGCCAATCGGCAAGTTTTTCAGGTACCCAAAAATGAAGGATGATCCAGGGACGCTGAAGTCCGCGATAGGGCCGCGCTCTGGAGGATTTTCCTAAGTCACGTGATGTTCCACTACAGTTTGCCCCAGAGCGCTCGTGTGCGAATGTCAGTGCTTGGGATGCGATACGGACAAACACGGACACGAGTCACTCGTTATCAGTTGTTTTGTTGCAGGTATCACCGCCGGCTGGCCTTCACTGCTTTTTTTATTTCTTTGCTTTTGAACTGAGGCAGCCCGACGAAACAAGAAACTCTATACAGCAATCTATTCTATCAAGCATTAACACAGTACCATATGACGACAGTGGCATGTCTTGCGACTTATGACTTACGGCACGACGGACAGGTTTCATACGAAACGCCGTAAAACTGTGACAAATATTCTCAGCAGGTGAAGATAGGCGAATCGACGATACTTTCAAGTCACTCGTCTAGTATCACAAACTGACGAACAAAATCTGTTGTGGCCCTTAGTACACTGCGAAACCACAACAGGAACCATTCTGCTATCTACTGATCTCACTCTACGTTAGAAATGTTTGAAATATTTTCACCAGTGGAATATTATTCCACGAGAACCCCTTCATTTTACGTCTGTCGAAGCAAGAAGTAGATGAGATAGCGTTTTTTTTTCCCTTATTTATTTTCTTGTTCACCGAACTTGGGAATCAAAGCATGTACACGCCCACGCGCTTTACTGATAAGGTGACGAACGAACATCCACAGCATGGCATGTGTTATCACATCGACACGTTCAGGTGTGTGCCATTAGGCACACCTGTCTGCCGTTGTCACACGACGACTTCGACGTACTGTCCCCTAATTGACAACCACAAATGCAAGCAGAAGGAACAGTTGCCGCTGAAGAAAGCTTCGACATCAAAAATGTTATATTGCTTACACGGAGACACAGGCGGTGACTTAGTTTTCCTTTGTAGTTCGTGGCGAATCCGCATGGTTCGCTGCGAGCGACGACTCCATCTATCCTTCATTTGAAGGACCCCCCCCCCCCCCCATGCATTGGATAGGCCGATTGGCACACCCGTATTTCTAGCCCACCATAATCTTAGTTGTCTCGCGACGTAACACCCCCAATTATTTAAAATTTCTATCAGAAATGAACCTGAAACACCAGATAAGACTCCGTATCCAGAAGATACGGGGCAAGGAGGAAGTGACAGGAAAGACACGAGATAAAACTTCATCAAAAGAAAAAAAAGAAGAAGTAGAAAAAGAAAAGCAGGCGGCTGTCATTCGTAGACTCCGCGTAGGGGTCTCTTTACCAATGCCTAAAAGTTCAAAATCAGGGTAGCAAAAGATCCCCTGTGCGCTAGGTACCGAATGACGATATCATACCCCTTTGCTTTGCTTGTATTCTGAACCAATTCGAAGTTCATAAGAAACGCTTTTAAAGATTAACAGAGATCTGCTCTTTCCGAAGAAAATCCTCGGCGACAGGCCCATCCATGATTGCAATCAGAAGGCCGCAAAAATTCGGTCTCACGTTCATGGCGATAGTAAGCATTGCGGTCTGCGACACGAATTTCAGCAGACAGTGATGTCCCTCTGTCCTTTTTATTTTTTTTTACCCCAGTAGAAAGCCTTATGCCTGAATTGTCTGGAGCACATAGAACAAGAAGAAGAGGTATGAAACGATTTGATTGGCTGTAGTATGGGCAGACGAAATCTGTCCTGGGACTTTAACATAATGAATTTAACCTGTAACTTTAGGAAATAAAATACATACAACTGTGCATTATTATGTATCATTTATTTACTTGCAGGTCAGTGAATACAGCATCTTGAAGCACCTCTGGAAAGCCTACAAGTGTGTGACAGATACTGCTAAGGGCTCGGTGACTCGAGTAGCGTCGAAGGCAGCAACAGTGATTCAGAACGCGATAAAGAGAGCGGTGGTTGGAAGGTACTCTCAAAGTGAAGGTGGTCCGAGGAATATACTCGCCGAAATATTCGCAGACATCGAAAATACTGGGGCTGAGATACTCCAGAGTGATTTATTGCGTTTCAGTGGCGGCACGTCCAGCATCGATCCTCTGGCTCCAGAAGAAGAAGATTTTGTCCAAGAAATCGTTCTTGCCTTTCATAACCTAACCTAAAGGCATACACCCGCCGTACCTTGTTAACTAGCACGTTCCGAGATATCAACCTCTACTAAAGTGGCACACATATGCGGGCAAGTGTTGGTAGTGCTTGCGGACAGGCAAAGGACGAAGGCGACATTATATTGCGGAAACGGGACATTACCGCGCACATGTTACGGGATCATCGTAAACAGGGACAAGCGAGAAAATAAAACCAACGTGTAACGCGGCTGTTATACTGTTACATCAAGATTACTGACACGGATGCAACTATGATTCCAGATTAAAAATACAATGCAACTGTACCTTTACTGGCGTGACTGCTGCCTAGCATACAAGCCCTACCAGTGGCGACACCAGCGCTAAATTATGACTGGGTAGTTTCATTTTAAATCGAACAACGTGTGAAAGTCGTATTTTTTAATTCGCCCAGAAAAAATATATGTTAGAGGACAGTTCAAACGACGCAAATCGCGCCACGTGCGACGCTCGTGCGTGTAGTAGTTTCCGCGTAGGAGAGGGGGAAAGTCTGAGGCTGCTTGAGCACGCTTTCTTCTGGACCGACTTTGACGGGATCTAGCACCGCTAATTTTATGTCTAGGAACTGGAGGTTTTTTATGATTATAGGCTGCACCATAGACACTGTCGACAGTTACCGACAGAACTCTGAGAGCCACAATTTTTCTGTTAAAAAATGCCAAACTTGGCGTAAACGTTCAAAAAGGCCAAACTTTGTTACCAATTTTCTTCATGACGGGACGTTTGAGAACATCGAGCTTAGTGCCGTTCGATAGGACGTTGAAAGAGCTTTCGTGCTGTATAGAATTCATTTTTCTCAGCCCAGTTGTTTCTGTGTTATTAACTTGAGAATCACACATGGTAGGCGAAAATTGCCAATGTTGCATCACAATTTTCTCAAAAATGCCATCTTCGATTTCTTTGATTATTTTTCGAAAGGTGGCGTCACGTCTGTACTTTAGACGTCAAGTGAGACAATCTTTTATTTTTGCCTGAGAGACGCGCAGCGATTTTTTTTGTCAGGCAGGGTGCACGAGGCTGCGGCCTTGCGCGCCCCACCCACGAGCACGCGACCTTCAACCTCTTCTTTGCTATATGTGTCCCGTTGACGGAGAAATCAATGACCACACTGCGTGAGCTTGTTGTAGTGTCCCCGGAGCATCACTTTACGTTTATCCAATGGTCTCTCAGTTCCGTCAGGCTCATTCAAGCCGTGGGAGAGTACATGAGTTGCCTGTGCGCCCTTGACGAGAAGCCCCAGTTCGACGAACATACCGACAAAGCAGTGAGAAGAAACGAAGCGCTTCGTAGAGATCTTTATCCACTGGTAACATCTTAGCTTTTGTTTCAGGTTGCCACCAGTCCCCCAGGAAGTGTGAAAGTCACACCCTTTTCGTTGGTAAAAGAACGAAGAACTGAAGTTTCGAACAACGTAAAATGTGCCCATTGCGAGATCCCTGCAGGTGGTGGCTGCCACCATTGGATTAGCATCATCCGATAGCTGTACACATGTCCTTTCACATGATATAAGGTGAATGGGTTCAAGCGCATGGATGCCAGAAGGACTACTGAAGACCACACCGAGGGTTTAAGGTACCTACGGCTACCGGAAACGAGGGATTTTAGTTGTGCGTTGTTCTGTCGGAAATTTTGATTCCCACGGTGACACTGACACATCTCGGTGAGCGCGAACGTGTTATACTTGAGAGCAGCAACTGTCATCACAGCGGTCTTACGGGTTTTGTACCACCCGTCGTGGTTCCGAAATAACGCTACGGAGCATAAAACTAATTAAAGCGAGCATGCACACCTTCGGAACTATCACTTATTGCGCCCAAGTTAAGAGGCGACTGCAACCGCGCGACCACAAATTTGTATTCTCAGGTGTTGTAACTTTCTGTCCCCTGTGGCCGTAGTTCTGCCTTCTTAATATGAACTCGCATGACAGCCTCATAGCGTGCGTATGTGCATTGCCTCAAGCACATGTGCGGGAGAATAGTGAATATGCGCACGTGCGTATACGCACACGTCGTGCGTGCGACTCCCATGAAAGTGCGTAATAGCAAGTTCAAGTCGCCCACGAAAGTATTGCCCTGCGTCTCCAAAGGAAAAAATAAACATACGTACCATAAGTGCAAAATAAGTCCATAATGCAACACCTGGGCATTAAATTACAAAGCAGACTACGAAGCAAAACGCGCTCGTAAACATTCGAAGAGCGCCATTGTGTGGAAAAATCGCTCCGCGGAAAGCCCTACGTCTCAATCAAAAGGAGAAAAGGTACTTTACCAGCGGCGCAAAGTACCGGCATAATTCTGCCCCTGTGGAATAAATCGTGAAAAATATTCCGGCTTTTTAGAAATAATTAAGATCGAACATGCAAAATTTTCGCGTACCACTCGTGGTTTTGCGATACTAGGCGGACAAAGAATGCGCTTGAACCCAGTCACTTTATATCATGTGAAAGGTCATGTCTAAAGCTGTCGGATGATGCTAATCCAATGGTGGCAGCCGTTACCTGCAGGGGTCTCGCAATGCGCACATTTTACGTTTTTCGAAACTTTCGGTTTTCGTTCTTTTACCAATGAAAAGGATGTGCCTTTCACACTGCCTGAGGGAGTGGCCGCAACCTGAAACAAAAGCTAAGATGTTACCAGTGGATAAAGATCTCTACGAAGTGCTTCGTTTCTTCTCACTGCTTTGTCGGTATGTTCGTCGAACTGGGGCTTCTCGTCAAGGGCGAACAGGCAACTCATGTACTCTCCCACGGTTTGAATGAGCCTGACGGAACTGAGAGACCATTGGGTAAACGTAAAGTGATGCTCCGGGGACACTACAACAAGCTCACGCAGTGTGGTCATTGATTTCTCCGTCAGCGAGACACATATAGCAAAGAAGAGGTTGAAGGTCGCGTGCTCGTGGGTGGGGCGCGCAAGGCCGCAGCCTCGTGCACCCTGCCTGACAAAAAAAATCGCTCCGCGTCTCTCAGGCAAAAATAAAAGATTGTCTCACTTGACGTCTAAAGTACAGACATGACGCCACCTTTTGAAAAATAATCAAAGAAATCGAAGATGGCATTTTTGAGAAAATTGAGATGCAACATTGGCAATTTTCGCCTACCATGTGTGATTCTCAAGTTAATAACACAGAAACAACTGGGATGAGAAAAATGAATTCTATACAGCACGACAGCTCTTTCAACGTCCTATCGAATGGCACTAAGCTCGATGTTTTCAGACGTTCCGTCATGACGAAAATTGGTAGCAAAGTTTGGCCTTTTTGAACGTTTACGCCAAGTTTGGCATTTTTTAACAGAAAATCTGTGGCTCTCAGAGTTCTGTGGGTGGCTGTGGACAGTGTCTATGGTGCAGCCTATAATGCCAAAAATCCTCCAGTTCCTAGACATAAAGTCAGCGGTGCTAGATCCCGTCAAAGTCGGTCCAGAAGAAAGCGCGCCCAAGCAGCCTCCGACTTCCCCCCTCTCCTACGCGGAAACTACTCCACGCACGAGCGTCGCACGTGGCGCGATTAGCGTCGTTTGAACTGTCCTCTAACATATATTTTTTCTGGTCGAATTAAAAAATACGACTTTCACACGTTGTTCGATTTAAAATGAAACTACCCGACTGCATTTATGACACTTTTTTTTTATATTAGCGTGGCTAAGGTCACCAGCGGCGCGTACTGAAGACTGAGAGGTGCAGGGTTCGAATCCTACCACCGGCACTGCTGTCTCTGTCTCAGGTGTCTTCCTACCTTTGCTTTCGTCTTCCCGACAGGAGACGGTGCCGGACACTGAGACTGCGTGCGTACGTGTCCGCTGTCTGTTATTAGAGAGTTTTAGTGTATCGTACGCTATCACCTTTGCGTACGTAGGGGATAGCGTAGTGGTTCTGCGCAGTGCGCGAAGCTCTCTTTATGTTTTGCGCGTGCGCATAACCACCAACGTTATTCCTTACGTACGCAAAGGCGATAGCGTACGATCCACTAAAACCCACTATTCTCAGCCGTGTCATACCGTCAGTCATGTCGCGGTACATTTCCAGTCGTCCTGTTTTTCACATCCGTTGTTCAGTTGTTGTGGGGCTCGAACTTATGTCCCCTTTTCTATTTTTCAAAAAAGTGCCACATCAAACATCAGTTCTTTATTTCCTCTTTACTACACGTATATATTACATTAAAAAAAAACGACACACATATCTATCTAGTATATGTTTTTACTATAATCTGTTGCGCTTAACGACGGTTCATTCTTTCTTGAAAGCTTCAACAATAGCGCAGACTAATTCCTGTTCGGTTTCAGGGAGCTTTTCGTCCAGAGCAACACCGTCGAGAATCTATTCGCCCTTGCCGGTGGTGTTCTTGCCGCTGGGGTTTTCTTCACTTCGGGACCGTGATACCAAATGCTCTACAAGCTTCGCCCCAGCGCCTTGTACAGCCTCCGTTATGACGATCTTTCCCACAGTAGACAATACCTTCTTGGAAGCGCCTTTTGCTTTTTTCGAGGGCTTGTATGTGGCTTCCTGCAGAAACACGAAAACAAGGATGACCCGAGGATTGCCCGAGCAGGATTGCCCGAGACGGAATGATTTCATCCGTACCCAGTGACACACTGAATGCCGTAGAACTTTTGTCCGCATGCGATGCAGTTGGTGACCACAGTGTAAGCAGAGTGTCAGACGTCCCCGTCGGTTGGGCGACCGCTGACGAAATCACATGCTCTCCAAGAAGCAATGGGAAAGACTCAGGCTCTCCCTTCTCTAAAGTACAGCTCCCGTCAACCTTAATAATAACACTGGAAAAAAATTCGGTTTCGTCCCCGAGCGCGATTGCAGCAACCCTTTGGGTCATAAGGAAATCTTTATTGAACAAAATCATTCTGTTAGTTTAACGCAAGGATTTTCTTAACATAACATCCCCCAGCGCCCCCTGGGTTGCTGCAATCGCGCTCGGAAACGAGACCGAATTTTTTCCAGTGTTATTATTCAGGTTGACGGGAGCTGTGCATGCTCGACGCGCAACTTTGTTTAAGGGTTTCTGTCTCCCCTGAAGGGCAACACCATATGTAGAAAAATATTTTCCCCTCAATACACCGGCGTGTAGTACAATGCAGACATGACGTAATGATCGATATCTATCATATACTTCTGCCATACGTGCACTCTTCAACGATCATTGAAACCAATCGGCATTGAACGCGTGCGTGGCGCCATCTAGGGAGTAACGTGTAAACCTTTCAGGAAGTATTGGATACAATGCTTTTTGCGAAGTTGACACGTTACTCGCTTGGTGGCGCCACGAGCGTGTTCAATGACCATTCATTTCAATGATCATTGAAAAATGCCCGTGTGGCAGGGGTAATAGTGTAACAACGCCTTTGGGTTACACATCTATTATGATGTCTGGTTGACATGCGGTTTGTCAGTCGCGCGGGTTGATTTTCTTCTTATTGCAGCTGTGGGACGTCTGACATAGCGTAATATTCATGATGTTAAGCAGCGATACACTAACACTTCTCACCTCCTCCTGCGCAAGTTGTTCCAAGTCAGTTCCTTGCCGGCTCAGCACGAATCCCGTTCTTTGTGCCAGCACGCCGATTTCTTTGGTTTTCTCCTCAGAGACGTCCTCCACCACATCTGCCACAACCGCCTGCTCTTCTGTTTTCGGAGTAAAATTAAATATAATTTTGAAATGAATGTGCCTTTGCAGTGTGTACGTAACTGCGCGAAAAAGCAGGAAACATTATTGACCGAAAATGTTCTTACTTACCTCTGTCGTCTTGGAGACGTGACCTGGAACGTTTTGCGACAAAGTATAATTAAAATCAGGATTGCGTGTACCCTACACACACTGTTAAAGTACAGCATTATGTTTCAGTATCTGTGCCGTTGCAAGAATCTATAGCGTCTGCAGAGTTCGGCAGTGTCAGCACGACGTCGAATATTCTGGGGCGTGTGCTACAATTCGGCGCACGTTAAACAACCCGCGCGAGTGAACACGAAGTGAACAACGCGCAAGTGAGCACACCTACTTCACGGGCAAACCACTGGGACGTCGATTAAGTTAATGCATTTCTCTGCGCGTAAACTTTGAGCTATCAATCAATTATCCAAGTGCTCGACAAAGAGAGAACTAAGAAGTGAGTGGAAGGTCTTTTCTGTCGCACCTTTGCTCTGGCACAGGTTCCTGCTGCTCAGCTATAGAAGGCAAAAGCCGCTTTGCACGGATATTAAGATTCGTTTCCAACAAATTTGTACCTCTCTTCAAATTCTCGTGGCTGGCTTCTCTATATATGCTGCGTGACTTTCATGTCTGATGGCTGCGTATCATGGTTCTATCGCGCTCTAGGGAGTCGATAATAGTGGCAATAATGGGTGGAGTAACCAAAGGAGTCATATTGAAGATACTGACGCCCTGCCTCGACTACAAATATAACATGAGAGTTCCTGGGTACTTACGATGAAACTGCACCTGTAAAAATCGAAAACAAATGGCATATAATTAGTGGTGAGTCAGAACATTTTAGGGCTGATGCAGCCCGTCTATCTGAGAAAATTCAGCAGATGCAAAGTGAGAAAGTCCGTTGTCTTCGGGAATTAAGAACAGCTTGCATTCGTTCTGTCTGACATCGAATATCGAATTTAGAATCGAAATATAGAAAAGGAATCCAAAAGAAAAGTAGGGAAAAAATATACTTTTTGTGTGTTTCCGTGATTTTCAGTCTTAGATATATTCAGCTAGCTTGATTAATGCAAACTGTCAACCTTTGAGTGGGCACTTATAGTGGACTGAAAACTATGATGAAGGCAAAAGCTACTATCCCCGCACTGGTAGCGACACACCCCATGTTGAGTTACTTTCAATAACCCTGCGAGCGCCACTGATATCTAAAGATCCACGTCATCCAGCCCTCCTTAGCATTTTAGGGCATTGAGCTCTAAGGCATCCAAACCAAAGCGTATTTTTAATGCGGAGGAATTTGTTCAGCGGGGGCAAACCTCACTGGCAGGAATCGCCAGTCGTTTCCCAAGTGAGAAAGTCGTTCTCGTGATTCGGTGACGAGGACTTCTCACTCACAAGCAAATTTTACATGACATGCTCGTTGTTGCCTTGATAAGCACATGAACCTTCAAATGATTCCAACCAAAAACAGAAGAAGAAAAGCTCTCCACTTACATTGTGCAACGCCCGCCAACAGCAGTGCAAGGCACGCGGTAAGTGTTGCCTTCGATGTCAGCATATTGTCGCTTCTGCAGAACCTCAGCAACAGCAATTACAAAAAGGCTATGTGCGAAAACAAGCAGTCGATTCCAGCACTTCACCTTCAATTATGACAACGTAAACACATACTTACACTTCCTCTCTGGAGGCAGTTATGGAGACCCGTGTACTGAATGCTACGTACAGGAACGTATTTATATAGGAGTCTCAAGGTATCATGGGGTACAGTATCACCCCACTTATTAGCATAGACTTCCGAGAAAAGTGTTGTTGCAAACTGGCGTGATAACCTCTTCATCGGATAACGTAGGAGGAACACAATTGTCATATGGTCTTTAGTCACTCCAACAACAACTTCAATGGCAAACACGGGAGAGCTTCGATAAACACCACCAAAACAAGGAAGAACTGCGACGGCTACTGTTATGAAAAAAAAAAAAAAAACGATTGCCGATAATATTCGTAATGATCATCACGATGTTATTTTAGTGCTTCTATTTACCTCAGAATACGAGCGTATCAACTTTTAATTTGTATAACTCATACGACAATGTGATGAAAAGAGGAATGGTATGAATCTTTGAAGACAGCCAAAATTACTCTTCAGGGTCATTTTCCACTAGCGGTGCAGGAGGCGACATCTGCCCCGTCATGTGATTGCGTGATGAGAAAGAGCGTGTGATAAGTGAGCACTCCATGGAAGCGCTTCTTCACATGTGTTCTTTTACTATTTTTTTTATTCCTGGTTAGCGCCGCGAAGCAGCTCTGTCTATATCTCACCGGCGTACAGACGTGAACAGATGACAGCATCAAGGAGTGGGGGACGCAGGGTTAGTGTGCATCCTGAGCCGACTTCGGGGAGAAACTGTGCCGACATATTCGTCTGGAAAGTCTACCGGAAAACACATGGAAAAGAGAAAACATTTCTGCGAGTCTGAGGAAAGTAAGAAATAAGGACGGATATGCAAAGGAAATTGACACAGAGACTAACAAATCAGCAGTGAACAAGATTTATTGGTGAAACACGAAAGGAAAGGTGGAACGGCACCTCAGACAGTAAGCTTGAGACGAAACCTGAGACAGGATGACATGCATTGAAGGCACATTTGTTACTTTTTGATCGTCCCATGTCTGTTACAAATTGCATTCGTAAAACGTATGGGTACGCTATAAGGAAACATTTCTTCTTCGAGAGTTCTTGGAGGGTTCTTCAAGGTTCTTGTTCCCATTCAATGGAGTGTTACATGGAGTTTCGGTTTGATGCAGCTGGGCTTGAAATCTTGAAGGCTTGCTTGTCTTGTAGCAATACGTCGGAAAAACGCGGATATGCTGTGCTTAGGTAAAGAAATGAAAAACTGAGCGCGAGATGAGTTAAGATAAGGAGAGCAGAAGATGAGTGAGCATAATTCAGCACAACGAGAATATGAGCATGACCAAAGCTCATTATTTGAGCAGGAGTGAGCAAACGAGGAGATAAGCATGAGTGAAACCCACTCAAGAGAATTACTCTTTCATGCTTTGTGGCCTATGAGCTGGGCATCAATTCGCTGACATGATGCACAAATCGCGTGAGCTGAGCATGAGCGAACTTGAGTAATCCTCATGCATCGTAAACTGGGCAGTCGGATTGTCACACCCGGTACTCGTGATGCCATTCCCCGCTTGCGGTGCCAGATAAACTACTACTGAGGATGGATGAAACTCCGTGCAAGTGAGCGTGAGCAACCAGAGGGCTCAGCCAGATACAAGAAGCCGAGCCGAGGATTATTGAGCAAACGGAGTGGGTGAGCACGAGCGAGAAGGCGGTTAGAGGAGCGAGTCAGTTGAGTAAGCCTCTACTTTCAGGTGTCTCAATGTGAAGCTTGACGATGCAATGCTGTTTCTGTCATTCCCGGAAGAATGGTGTCTTAGTTATAATATAGAATACATTCAGCGCTGTTTCGCTAAAGACTTAAAGATCAAAGGCTGGTTCAATAACACATCTGTAGGCTTTTTTTGTGTACAATAAACCAGCTGCAAGTGATGTACCAACTAACATAAGTTACCTCGTTGCACTTTTGGGTTGCCATATAGACACCCAGCCCCTTTACTATCGAAGGTTCCATTGTTCAAGCGATAGAGAGCGGAGTTGAAATAACCCTTTGTGCTGCGTAACTTGCGCAGTGTACTCCGTGTTTTCCAGCGTTGCACACCCTGAACACTTTGCTGAACTAGCCCTTCCGACTTACGAAGAAAGCCTTGACCCTATGAGAGGAACTGCTTTTACGGATCTTTGCTGCATACTACGTGTGAGGACGACTGCGTAGTAGAGGACTAGTTTAGTCTTCTAAGTCTCCTCTCCGTTGCGCACCCGTTCTCACTGGTAGCCTATACAGGGCATTCAGCCGAAACCGGTGCAAAAGTGTTCGAGTAGGTCACGATGTGTTGGATAGAACACAGAACTTCCGGGGCTGTGGTGTAGCAAGGACGAACGACTATCGCCTTGTAACCATAGCCTTCTGCATACGTCCTTGGTCAGCGATTTCAAAAGGTTGTTCATAACTGACCTAGAATGTCAGTAATGCTATCCAAGGGCTCAGTCATTGTCGACAACAGAAATTTTTCAAGAGGTCATCCACATCAGAATCACGCGGTTATGCATATCTGGTTTCTTGCACCGTTTATTTTTCGTCATGTCTCTTCCTCCTATTGTCGTATCTTCTATTGTTCTATCGTGACAATAACGCGAAACACGGACAACGCTCGTTCCTTACCCAGAAATTTGAAGTGGAATCCCAAGTGGATCCACTTGACTACAAAAGTGGTTCGGAGTGGATTGAACTGGTCCCACTTCAGAGTCAGGTGGTTCCAGTAGGGAACCACTAAGCGTGCTTAGTGGTTCCCAAGTGGTTCCTTTCCAGCTCCAAGTGGATACCACGAAGGAATGAAGTTGTTCTATTTTGCCAGCATTAGACTTGACAATGTCCACTCTAGTCCAATATGGTTACATTTTGGTGATAAAGCGAAAATTAAAGTGGGTTAGACGGGCCCACTTAGGGTCTGACATGAGGAACACTGAAACAACTTTGACAACAATCTTTGAGAAAGTGGGAGAATCGCTGTCTGGTGGCATCGCCATCGCTAGCGACAAAATCAAAAGGAAGTTATCCAAACCGATCCAATCCGTGTCGTTCAGGGTTGCCAGATTGGGCTATAAACCGCCAAATTGGGCTACTTTTTTTGACAGTTGGCGGGGTGTTTTTCATCTTGGCTATTTGGCTATTTTTGGGCTATTCCAGCGTTGCACGCCGCGTGCGCTCGGACGACAGCAAACGACCACACGACGATTGTCGTGAAGGTGAGAACCTGACCTTGATGTTAGCAACTCGCGTTGCCGCGGACCCGGCAATTTTTTGCTTACAGCGACCCTTCGTACCCCCGCCGTGTTACTAAAGTGTGCACAGACCTGTACGTATGGTTAGCCTTTAATATTCCAACAGCATTACTTTTGGGGCTTTTAATAATGGAACACCAGCGAGCCCAAGGCACTACGAACTCTCCCCAGTTCGAGCAACTTATTCAAACTCAGCAATTTCAGAAGAACAATAAAGTCGCCCGTGAATTGGTTACTTTGAACTTGGGAATTGTGATTGTACACGAACAAAAGATGCGTTGCAGTTTCACAACCTGTGTCCGCCACAGGATCACCGAATTCCGAAAAAGGGTTCCGACATGTGTCATCGTATCTGTTCGTATCTATTCCGCTGCCCATCAACACGTCCGACCGGGAAGCGCAAAGGATCATTATTGTTTTCAGTCTTGGCGACGGTAGTGCATGTGCTGGGACACAAATGCGTGTCTGCCACGTCCTTATAAAACGTAACAGCTTTAATGGAGCGTAGAGAGAGACGAAGGGTGACTAGGGTGACAATCGTCGTGTGGTCGTTTGCTGTCGTCCGAGCGCACGCGGCATGCAACGCTGGAATAGCCCAAAAATAGCCAAATAGCCAAGATGAAAAACAGCCCGCCAACAGTCACAAAATGTAGCCCAATTTGGCGGTTTATAGCCCAATCTAGCAACCCTGAACGATACGGACTGGATCGGATTGGATAACCTCCTTTTGATTCTGTCGCTAGCGATGGTGATGCCGCCAGACAGCGATTCTCTCACTTTCGCAAATTTTGTTGTTAAAGTGGTTGCAGTGTTCCTCATGTCAGACCCTAAGTGGGCCCGTTTAACCCACTTTAATTTTCGCTTTATCACCAAAATGTAACCATATTGGACTAAAGTGGACATTGTCAACTCTACTTGCTGGCAAAATAGAACCACTTCATTCCTTCGTGGTATCCACTTGGAGCTGGAAAGGAACCACTTGGGAACCACTAAGCATGCTTAATGGTTCCCTACTGGAACCACCTGACTCTGAAGTAGGACCAGTTCAGTCCACTTCGAACCCCTTTGGTAGTCAAGATCCACTTGGGATCCTAGTTCAAATTTCCGCCTGGGTAAGGAACGAGCGTTGTCCGTGTTTTGCGTTATTGTCACGGTAGAACAATAGAACATACGACAATAGGAGGAAGAGACATGACGAAAAATAAACGGCGCAAGAAACCAGATATGCATAACCGCGTGATTCTGATGTGGATGATCTCAAGAAAAAATTCTGTTGTGTACAATGACTGAGCACCTAGACAGCATTACTGACATTCTAAGCCAGTCATGAACGACCTTTTGAAATCGCTGACCAAGGACGTACGCAGAAGGCCATGGCTACAAGGCGATAGTCGTTCGTCCTAGCTACACCACAGCCCCGGAAGTTCTGTGTTCTATCCAACACATCGTGACCTACTCGAACACTTTTGCACCGGTTTCCGCTGAATGCCCTGTATAGGCTACCAGTGAGAACGGGTGCGCAACGGAGAGGAGACTGAGAAGACTAGACTAGTCCTCTACTACGCAGTCGTCCTCACACGTAGTATGCAGCAAAGATCCGTAAAAGCAGTTCCTCTCATATGGTCAAGACTTTCTTCGTAAGTCGGAAGGGCTAGTTCAGCAAAGTGTTCAGGGTGTGCAACGGTGGAAAACACGGAGTACATCCTCATGCACTGCGCAAGTCACGCAGCACAAAGGGTTATTTCAACTCCGCTCTCTATCGCTTGAACAGTGGAACCTTCGATAGTAAAGGGGCTGGGTGTCTATATGGCAACCCAAAAGTGCAACCAGGTAACTTATGTTAGTTGGTACATCACTTGCAGCTGGTTTATTGTACACACCCAAAAAAAGAGCTTACAGGTGTGTTATTGATTCAGCCTTTGATCTTTAAGTATTTAGCGAAACAGCGCTGAATGTGTTCTATATTCTAACTAAGACACCATTCTTCCGGGAATGACAGAAACAGCATTGCATCGTCAAGCTTCACATTGAGACACCTACAAGTAGAGGTTTACTCAACTGACTCGCTCCTCTAACCGTCTTCTCGCTCGTGCTCACTCACTCCGTTTGCTCAATAATCTTCGGCGCGGCTTCCCGTCTCTTACTGAGCCCTCTGGTTGCTCACGCTTGCGTGCACGGAGTTTCATCCATCCTCAGTAGTAGTTTATCTGGCACCGCAAGCGGGAGATGGCATCACGAGTACTGGGTGTGACAATCCGACTGCCCAGTTTACGATGCATGAGCGTTACTCAAGTTCGCTCATGCTCAGTTCACGCGATTAGGGCATCATTTCAGCGAATTGATGCCCAGCTCATAGGCCACAAAGCATGAAAGAGTAATTTTCTTGAGTGGGTTTCACTCATGCTTATCTACTCGTTTGCTCACTCCTGCTCAAAGAATGAGCTTTGGCCATGCTCATATTCTCGTTTGCTCAATTATGCTTACTCATCTTCTGCTCTCCTTATCTTAACTCATCTCGCGCTCAGTTTTCCATTTCCTTACCTAAGCTCAGCACATCCGCTACATTAAGCATAGAGCGAGCATGCTCATCAATGCGTTTTTCCGACGTATTGCTACAAGACAAGCAAGGCTTCAAGATTTCAAGCCCAGCTGCATCAAACCGAAACTCCGTGTAACACTCCAGAGAAAGGGATCAAGAACCTTGAAGAACCCTCCAAGAACCCTCCAAGAACTACTGTTTCCTTATACCGTACCCATACGTTTTACGAATGCAATCTGGAATAGACGTGGGACGATCAGAAAGTAGCAAGTGTGTCCTCAATGCATGTCATCCTGTCTCAGGTTTCGTCTCAAGCTTACTGTCTGAGGTGCCGTTCGACCATTCCTTTCGTGTTTCATCAATAAATCTCTCTGTGTCTCTGTCAATTTCCTTTGCATATCCGTCCTTATCTGTTACTTTCCTCAGACTCGCAGAAATGTTTTCTCTTTTCCATGTGTTTTCCGGCAGACTTTCCGGACGAATATGTCGGCACAGTTTCTCCCGAAGTCGGCTCAGGATGCGCACTAACCCTGCGTCCCCCACTCCTTGATGCTGTCATCTGCTCACGTCTGTACGCCGGTGAGACATAGACAGAGCTGCTTCGCGGCGCTAACAACGAATAAAAAATAGTAAAAGAAAAGATGTTAAGAAGCGCTTCCATGGAGTGCTCACTTATCACACGCTCTTTCTCATCACGCAATCACGTGACGGGGCAGATGTCGCCTCCTGCACCACTAGTGGAAAATGACTCTGAAGAGTAATTTTGGGCAGCTTCAAAGATTCATTCCATTCCTCTTTTCATCACATCGTCGTATGATTTATACAAATTAAAAGTTGATGCGCTCGTATTCTCAGGTACATAAGAAGCAATAAGATAGCATCGTGATAATAATTACCAATGTTATCGGCTATAGTTTTCTTTTTCTTTTTCATAACAATAGCTACAACAGTTCTTCCTTGTCTGGTGGTGGTGCTTATCGAAGCTCTCCCATGTCTGGCATTGAAGTTGTTGTTGCAGTGACCAAAGACCACACGACAATTGTGTTCCTCCTACGTTATCCGATGGAGAGGTTACTACGCCGGTTCTCAACAACATTTTTCTCGGAAGTCTATGCTAATGAGTGGGGTGATACTGTACCCCATGATACCTTGAGACTCCTATATAAATACGTTCCTGCACGTAGCATTCAGTACACGGACTTCTATAACTGCCTCCAGACAGGAAGTGTAAGTATATGTTTACGTTGTCATAATTGAAGGTGAAGTGCTGGAACAGACTGATTGCTTTCGCACATAGCTTTTTCGTTGCTGTTTTCCTGAGGTTCTGCAGAAGCGACAGTTCGATGACATCGAAGGCAACACTTACCGCGTGCCTTGCACTGCTGTTGGCGGCCGTTGCACAATGTGAGTGGAGAGCTTTTCTTCTTCTGCTTTTGGTTGAAATCATTTGAAGGTTCATGTGCTTATCAAGTCGACAACGAGCATGTCATGTAAAATCTGCTTGTGAGTGAGAAGTCCTCGTCACCGACTCACGAGGACGACTATCTCACTTGGGAAAAGACTGGCGATTCCTGCCAGTGAGGTTTGCCCCCGTTGAACAAATTCCTCCGCATTAAAAATACGCTTTGGTTTGGATGCCTTAGAGCTCAATGCCCTAAAATGCTAAGGAGGGCTGGATGACATGGATCTTTAGATATCAGTGGCGCGCGTAGGGTTATTGAAAGTAACTCAACATGGGGTGTGTCGCTACCAGTGCGGGGATAGTAGCTTTTTGCCTTCCTGATATTTTTCAGTTCATAAAGTTTTCAACTATAAGTGCCCACTCAAAGGTTGACAGTTTGCATTAATCAAGCTAGCTGAATAATATCTAGGACTGTAAATCACGGCAACACCCAAAAAGTATATTTTCCCCCTACTTTTCTTTCGGATTCATTTTCTTTATTTCGATTCTAAATTCGATATCCGATGTCTAAAACAGAACGAATGCAAGCTGTTCTTAATTCCCAAAGACGACGGACTTTCTCACTTTGCATCTGCTGAATTTTGTCAGATAGACGGGCTCCATCTGACTCACCACTAATTATATGCCATTTCTTTTCGATTTTTACAGGTGCAGTTTCATCGTAAGTATCCAGGAACTCTCATGTTACATTTGTAGTCGAGGCAAGGCGTCAGTATCTTCAATATGACTCCTTTGGTTACTCCACCCATTATTGCCACTATTATCGACTCCCTAGAGAACTCCCTAGAGAACGATACAACCATGGTGCGCAGCCATCAGACATGAAAGTCACGCAGCATATATAGGGAAGCCAGCCACGAGAATTTGAAGAAAGGTACAAAGCCGCTTAAGCGGCTTTTGCCTTCTATAGCTGAGCACCAGGAACCTGTGCCAGAGCAAAGGTGTGACAGAAAAGATCCTCCACGTGTTTCTTAGTTCTCTCTTTGTCGGGCACTTGGATAATTGATTTATGGCTCAAAGTTAACGTTCAGATAAATGCATTAACTTAATCGACGTCCCAGTGGCTTGCCCGTGAATTAGGTGTGCTCACTTGCGTGTTGTTCACCTTCGTGTTCACTCGCGCGGGTTGTTTAACGTGCGCCGAATTGTAGCACACGCCCCAGAATATTCGACGTCGTGCTGACGGTGCCGAACTCTGAAGACGCTATAGATTCTTGCAACGGCACAGATAATGAAACACAATACTGTACTTTAACAGTATGTCTAGGGTACACGCAATCCTGATTTTAATTATACTTTGTCGCAAAACGTTCCAGGTCACGTCTCCAAGACGACAGAGGTAAGTAAGAACATTTTCGGTCAATAATGTTTCCTGCTTTTTCGCGCAGTTACGTACACACTGCCAAGGCACAATCATTTCAAAATTATATTTAACTTTACTCCGACAACAGAAGAGCAGGCGGTCGCGGCAGATGTGGTGGAGGACGTCTCTGAGGAGAAAACCAAAGAAATCGGCGTGCTGGCACAAAGAACGGGATTCGTGCTGAGCCGGCAAGGAACTGACTTGGAACAACTTGCGCAGGAGGAGGTGAGAAGTGTTAGTGTATCGCTGCTTAACATCATGAATATTACGCTATGTCAGACGTCCCACAGCTGCAATAAGAAGAAAATCAACCCGCGCGACTGACAAACCGCGTGTTAACCAGACATCATAATAGGTGTGTAACCCAAAGGCGTTGTTACACTATTACCCCTGCCACACGGGCATTTTGCAATGATCATTGAAATGAATGGTCATTGAACACGCGCGTGGCGCCACCAAGCGAGTAACGTGTCAACTTCGCAAGCAGCATTGGATGCAATGCTTCCTGAGAGGTTTACACGTTACTCCCCAGATGGCGCCACGCACGCGTTCAATGCCGATTGGTTTCAATGATCATTGAAGAGTGCACGCGTGGCAGAGGTATATGATAGATATGGGTCATTACGTCATGTCTGCATTGTACTACACGCCCGTGTATTGAGGGGAAAATGTTTTTCTACCTATGCGTTGCCCTTGAGGAGAGATAGAAACCCTTAAACAAAGTTGCGCGTCGAGCATGCACAGCTCCCGTCAACCTTAATAATAACACTGGAAAAATTCAGTCTCGTTTCCGAGCGCGATTACAGCAACCCAGGGGGCGCTGGGGGATTTTATGTTAAGAAAATCCTTGCGTTAAACTTGCGTGGATGTCTGACACTATGCTTACACTGTGGTCACCAACTAAATCGCATGCGGACAAAAGTGTGTTGAAAACGAACAAAGTTGGTTGCGTGTCGGCTACGTAGCCACTACGAGCAGCAAGTCAGTCGGGAACAGTGTTGCTTGACGAATTGGGAATTATTTGCAACCAGATGTCGCCCCGAGACATTTTATCTCCATTTTTATAGTCAATTAAAGATAGCGTTTTCTCTCGCATTTGCAACTGGTCGTGCTGGCTTTACATTCAAGAGGTTGTTAAGCTGCGCCATTGACATAAACTGCATGCATTACTCGTATTGAGTCCCCACAAGAGCTTCTACGGCATTCAATGCGTTACTGGGGACGGACGCAATCATTCCGTCTCGGGCAATCTTGCTCGGGCAATCTTCGGGTTATCCTTGTTTTCATGTTTCTGTAGGAAGCCACATACGCAATCCCGAAAAAAGTAAAAGGCGCTTTCAAGAAGGCATTGTCTACGGTGGCAAAGATAATCATAAAGGAGGCTGTAAAAGGCACAGGGAAGAAGCTTGCAGAGCATTTGGAATCACGGTCCCGCAGTGAAGAAAACCCCAGCGACAAGAACACCACCAGCAATGGCGAATAGATTCTTGACGGTGTTGCTCTGGACGAAACGCTCACTGAAACCGAACAGGAATTCAACTGCACTATTGTTGAAGTTTTCAGGATAGAATAACGCGTGGTTTTGGCGTAACAGATTATAGTAAAACATATATTATGTAGATATATGCATAGTTTTTTTTAAATGTAATATATACGTGTAGTAAAGAGGAAAGAAAGAACTGGTGTTTGATGTGGCACTCTTTTGAAAAATAGAAAAGGGGACATAAGTTCGAGCCCCACAATAACTGAACAACTGGCGTGAAAAACAGGACGACTGGAAATGTACCGCGACATGACCGACGGTATGACACTGCTGAGTATAACAGACAGCAGACACGTACGCACGCAGCCTCAGTGTCCCAAGTGGGGAAAAGTGGGTTAGGGTCTCGTGGCTACCACGGGGAAACATCCCATTTCATCATTCCTACTCCATTTATTGTTGTTGTTCACAGTTCCACGTTTTGCGCATCCGATGATCACGAAGAATAACGTGAACAACTCAGCAAAACGGAAAAACAAAATAATTTTCTGCAACGATTAATAGCAAGCAAAAGAAGTGATATGCAAAAGCACACACACACACACACGGTTCGAAACTTTATCAGTACAACCACATCACTTTGACAATGACGTGATAATGAGCGCCTCGATAGCCATTGTTTGCTTGTAACGAAACGAGGAATTGTTGCGGGAAGCGTCTCAGGAAAAGAGCAGTCGACATTTCGAACAGATTCTGTTCTTCTTGTTCTGGGTGCCCAGAAGTGACACACTTCTTGCAGTGCGTCGTGGAGGTCACGCGGTAGAAAACCTCCGTCACAACAACAGCAAGAACTTGAAGACAGTGATGGGGGGAACTGAGTTAGAGGAGAAAAATAAACCCCGTTTAGAAAATACACATTAGCTTAGCTTGAACTGTGCGACACACCCGGGTTTATGATATCATTGTATTCAAGGCGTTCTTTTATCCTACCTCCCGCCTTGTCTCCCATTCTCCTATCTCGCGTTTGCACGAAATTCCCTAATTAAAGAGTTAATGAATTTTGGGTATTTAATTAGTCACGTTGTAGTTACGTACTTTCTCCAAGAGGATGGTCGCCTCACCGTATAACTCAACTCCAAAGACGACATTTTCCTGGTCTCATAGCTTTCACAGAAAAAAAAGAAAGAATTAAAATTTTGCAAATAATTAAAAACAAAATAAAAACACCTTGCATAACGGAGTATTAAGGCGCACTCGCACTGCCGGGCGGGAGCGAGGAACGGCGCCCGCAACGGAAGAAACATCACACGGAGGACGCCGGAGGCCCGTTCTCCGGCACCGTCCAAGCACCTCCTTGCGCGACTGACGACAGCGGACGACCAACCAATGAAAGCGAAGACGACGACGAGGGCCCGTGGCAAAACGCACGATTGGCGCACGTGGAAGTCTCGCTTCCCTAGCCCTCGTCCGTTCATCGCGAGAGCACGGCTAATCTCGGTATGGTGAGCTAGAAGGACTGGTGTGTTGAACGGCGGTTGCAAACGGGTCGTGCCAACGGGCCTGCCGACGGGTGGCTACGAAGGGCTCGGCTCGCTCTCGCTGCGCGCGCCCTCGTGGTCACGTGGCCCTATGTGCAAAGAGCAATGCCGACCCAGAGCACCTGCGATAGGCGAAATTGAAGCACTACAGTGCAAGTTCGAGGGAAAGAAAGATGTGCGCCTGCTGGTGCGTCACGCTGATAAACTCGGTGAACTTGATAAGCTGCTGACAACGAGGCGTGCTTGAAGTCGCTGCAGGGCTCTGCCTTGGAACTGGCATTAAGGTTTTCGTTCTGGTAGCGCCTTAATGTTCACGAAGAAAATGTCACTCGATGATTTTCCCTTTTTGGCACATTGCAAGAAGGTGGCGAAATCTTCGCTACAGCATTTTGGGTTACTTGGTTACGCTTGGATTTCGTTATACGCCCCGTTCCACGCAGCCTGCAGTGAGTGAATGGAGCTTGTGTGCGAAACATGAAGGTACCCTTGGAATTATTTGGTGTGAATAAGTTTCACACATGGAGGCACACTGAGAATTTATATAGTATATGCTCTGGAAATCAACTGATGTCGTTCCCGCTGAGACCATCTATTTTCCAATTTCGAAAACATAGCGATACATGTTAATACATTCAGAGCGCTTGAAATTGTCGAGGATCTAATACCTATACCAACTCGTAACATTACATAAAGGCTACCATAAACCACGAGTTAACTCGAACTGCAGACAGTGGTGACTAGATTAAGTCTTCCTCATGTAAAGCCACTTCTGTCATGGAAAGAGCCAGGATATTTTGAGCGGCGATTGTAGAAACTAAACAGTGTGCAGTGTACAGGGATATACCTTTTCGGCATCTTCGTCTAACTACTTCACAGCTGGACAACAAGCAGGAGGTTCTTCCTTCTTGTGTTCTTCCATACCTTAATTCGGCACACACAAATATTCCACATTTGTGTTTAGAAGAACGCTTCATTTGTCCGCGTTATCACGTATTGTGGCCTGCGACGAATGTCGCCGCTTTCTTTTTCTTTCTGATTGATAAAGAAACGCTTTCTGCGCGCGCGAAGGAACCACAGACGATTGAAATGCTCCGTTGTTTCATGATGTATCACAATTTCTTTCTTTCTTTTTTTCGTTCGAATCTTGAGAACGAATAATACCTTCTCACTGCCTGCACCTTCACACTTTACAGCTGGAGAATAACCGCAGAAGAAAGACACTGGACGCAGGGCAGCAGACAAACATTTCAATTTTTGTCGTTCGCATCTCCAATTTCAGCTACGTTCTTGTTATAGGTTGTTATTGGGCACTCGTGTCCAACAGGTGACACGTGAAATAGCACACATTCAATAGCACACATACAGTTTACACGAAATGATCGGTCTCCGAAAGTCACTTCCTTTATTTCGTGTATGGACTCTCATTCGAAAAAGAATAGCTAGCGACAGGAAGTGATTTTATGCGGTTGTGATGTGGCGTAAACAGCACGTGCATTGTCGCCGAAGTTCTTCCATATTCCGTCCTGTGTGCTTGTTTAACAAAACGTTTATTTTGTACCAGAACAGGGAGAGTAGTATGGGAAATAGACGTCAGGAGGCTTATCACACAAACACAACAAGTAGCAATGCTACCTCTATTGTAGCCGCACCCAGTAATTTATTTACATGAAATGCATTATGGAGTGCAGGACATATGGTAGCCGTATTTGATGCAGCACTCGTCGGCGGAGTATTGTACCGGTTGCAAGTAAGCCCTGCACGCCTCTGCGTTTCTGATCCAGACCATACCCGAAGCGACTAAGATTTACCCAACCGCCGTGAACTGAGCTGGACCACTACACCTTGATCGCTCTCTCCGTTTCGAGCGATCGTGGGACCGTTGCTATACATGGCTTGCACGTGACGTCACACCATAGCTTTACCAGTGCTTTTCCCCTCTTTTTGGTGGTCCTGCGCACCCGCCTACACGCGCGCTTCTTTTCCCTCTTTCTGGTGGGCCGGTGCAAGCCGTGCGAGCCATCTATAGGCAAAGGACTCGTACGACTTCTCTGCTCGACCGCGTTATGTAATGCCCTCGGGCTTTTAACGTATTAACAATAAATAAATAAATAAAGTCATACCATCTTCTCTGAGGTTTCGTCTCAAGCTTGCTATCTGAGGTGCCATTCCACCTTTGCTCTCGTGTTTCACCAATAAATCTTGTTCACTGCTGATTTGGAACTCTCCGTGTCAATTTCGGTTTCGTATCCGTCGTTATTTGTTACCTTCCTCAGACTCGAGGAAATGTTTGCTCTTTTCCATGTGTTTTCCGGCACACTTTCCATACGAAGACGTCCGCGCAGTTCCTCTCGAAGTCGGCTCAGGATGCATGCTAACCCTGCGTCCCCCACTCCTTTCTGCTGTCATCTGTTCACGTCTGTACGCCGGTGAGATATAGACAGAGCTGCTTCGCGGCGATAACAAGGAATCAAAAAGAAAAAGAAAGGAAGCCATAGAAAGAAGCGCTTCCATGGAACGCTCACTCATCCACACTCTCTGTCATCACACAATCACGTGACAGAACAGATGCCACGCGCCGGTTCACCCCGTGGTGCGCGTCCCTGTACCGCTAGCGGAAAATGACACCGAACAGTAATCTTGGGCGCCTTCGAAAGATTCATTCCATTCTTCTTTTCGTCACATTCTCGTATGATTTATACAAATGCGTTCGGTAAATTCGGTAAATTCTCAGGTAACAAGCAATATGACAATAACGTGATAATAATTGACAAGCATGTCTTGCCAATCTCAAAGATAGGACTGGATTGAATTCAGAGGCTGCATTCAAACATGCTAGAGGCAGAATTGTGTTGGCAGAGTAGTGATCGCAAACATATCGAGAGATGACACTCTGAGAAGAATGCTGTGAGCTGACAAGTGCCACAGGTTCGTGTACAAGGCACAAAATCAGGCATCCATTGAGTGTTTTCCATTTTTACCCAAAGCTGTCTGCACCGGAACGCGCTGGTTCACGTACTTCAGTCCATAGTCGACGATCCCAAGCAGCACAATGTACTGAAACTCGACTGCAATAGGGGTGGACGGGTATATGGAAGGCCTTGAACAGATCCGTGAAACAAAAGAACATTGATAAGACGCATACCGTCCGCCTCCATTGCACCCGACTTTCAGTACATTGTGCTACTTGGGATACTTGAGTCCACGGGACGGCGCATGCAACGAAAGCATAAAACCAAGCAAACGCCCCATGGTTTTCCCCCTGCCCTTATCCTTGTCACAAGGTTCACTCGTGGTATTCACCCGTTTCAAAACGAATATTATCGGCTATTAGTTCTTTTTTTTTTTACTGAACAATAGCCGCTCCAGTTCTTTGTTGTCTTGGTGGTGCTTATCGAAGCTCTCCCATACTTGGCATGGAAGTTACTTTTGCAGTGACTAAAGGTTATACGACAATTGTGTTCCTCCCACGTTATCTGATAGAGAAGTTACTACGGGAGTTTGCCACAACACTTTACTCGGATGATGATGCTAATGAGTGGGGTGATACTGTAATCTATGATAGCTTGAGACTCCTATATAAATACGTCCCTGCACACAACATTCAGCACACGGGTCTCCATAACTGCCTCCAGACAGGAAGTGTAAGTATGTGTTTACGTTGTCATAATTGAAGGTGTAGAGCAGTGCAGTGTAGTGTGTGTAAGTGTGCAATCGACCGCTTGCTTTCGCACATAGCTTTTTTTGTTATTTTCGTCTTTATTTTCCTTTAGTATTGTTCAGTACGAACGAGTGTATGACGCTGAAATTACAGCCAAGTACAGCCAAGTCCTGCCCATTTTTATTTTATTTTTTATTTTTACAGTTGAAAATGCTGAACCACGCAATTCTTCTACTCGACCTGTTTGCAGTGTCATCGACAGCGTGTAAGTAGACGTTCATTTAGGCTGATTCCTTTTATTATTGACTAGACAAGTGTCAGCGTCAGTTTTTCGCGATGAACGGCAAGCAATAGACGGTATTTTATTTGATATCCTTCAACATGCGAGTCTTTGTATGTCTTCCGATTTGTTAATTCCATTCCCATTCAACGTAAGACCTGCACACCTCGTCCTCTGTCTGTCTGTCTGTCTGTGTCTGTCTGTCTGTCTGTCTGTGTCTGTCTGTGTCTGTCTGTCTGTCTGTCTGTCTGTCTGTCTGTCTGTCTGTCTGTCTGTCTGTCTGTCTGTCTGTCTGTCTGTCTGTCTGTCTGTCTGTCTGTCTGTCTGTCTGTCTGTCTGTCTGTCTGTCTGTCTGTCTGTGTGTGTGTGTGTGTGTGTGTGTGTGTGTGTGTGTGTGTGTGTGTGTGTGTGTGTGTGTGTGTGTGTGTGTGTGTGTGTGTGTGTGTGTGTGTGTGTGTGTGTGTGTGTGTGTGTGTGTGTGTGTGTGTGTGTGTGTGTGTGTGTGTGTGTGTGTGTGTGTGTGTGTGTGTGTGTGTGTGTGTGTGTGTGTGTGTGTGTGTGTGTGTGTGTGTGTGTGTGTGTGTGTGTGTGTGTGTGTGTGTGTGTGTGTGTGTGTGTGTGTGTGTGTGTGTGTGTGTGTGTGTGTGTGTGTGTGTGTGTGTGTGTGTGTGTGTGTGTGTGTGTGTGTGTGTGTGTGTGTGTGTGTGTGTGTGTGTGTGTGTGTGTGTGTGTGTGTGTGTGTGTGTGTGTGTGTGTGTGTGTGTGTGTGTGTGTGTGTGTGTGTGTGTGTGTGTGTGTGTGTGTGTGTGTGTGTGTGTGTGTGTGTGTGTGTGTGTGTGTGTGTGTGTGTGTGTGTGTGTGTGTGTGTGTGTGTGTGTGTGTGTGTGTGTGTGTGTGTGTGTGTGTGTGTGTGTGTGTGTGTGTGTGTGTGTGTGTGTGTGTGTGTGTGTGTGTGTGTGTGTGTGTGTGTGTGTGTGTGTGTGTGTGTGTGTGTGTGTGTGTGTGTGTGTGTGTGTGTGTGTGTGTGTGTGTGTGTGTGTGTGTGTGTGTGTGTGTGTGTGTGTGTGTGTGTGTGTGTGTGTGTGTGTGTGTGTGTGTGTGTGTGTGTGTGTGTGTGTGTGTGTGTGTGTGTGTGTGTGTGTGTGTGTGTGTGTGTGTGTGTGTGTGTGTGTGTGTGTGTGTGTGTGTGTGTGTGTGTGTGTGTGTGTGTGTGTGTGTGTGTGTGTGTGTGTGTGTGTGTGTGTGTGTGTGTGTGTGTGTGTGTGTGTGTGTGTGTGTGTGTGTGTGTGTGTGTGTGTGTGTGTGTGTGTGTGTGTGTGTGTGTGTGTGTGTGTGTGTACATTTTCTCCCCTGTAACATTTCGCTACAAAATTATCGCTTGAAACCCACATGCGCAACATGAAGACAGATGCCATGTGACGAGTTCTCTACAGCGGTTGTCCGCTATAGTTCACGAGGCAATGAGGTGCAGCTGCAGTGCCGTTGTGTATTGTCGCTGAATATGATGACAGTGAGGTGTTCCTCCTTCAGGCAGATGCCGGATGTAGCCTATTTTACACAGCATACTAATTAGGTTTTTCCTGCTCCCGCAGGCATTGCTCAGTATGAAGTTCATCCACCAAGCATGTGTCTACTTGTGCTATCACATCAATCATAAACACAGTCAACAGGCTCACTTTCTTTTCCCCAACTGCCAACAGTAGCAGAAACTCACCCAAGCAGCACAATGTACTGAAAGTCGGGTGCAACAGGGGTGGACGGTATGTGTCTTATGAGTGTTCTTTAGTTTCACGAGTTTGTTCAAGGCCTTCCAGCTACCCGTCCACCCCTATTGAACTCGACTTTCAGTGCATTTTGCTGCTTGGGCAGTGGCATTTCCTGGTGTCGTTACTGCAGTATTCTCCAAGATAAGGCAACGCGATTGTACCGTTGATATCCGTGTGTCTGGCTCTCTGCTTTGCCAACACGTGACGTTATTGATTGCTTTGATGGGCACGAAGCATGCCCCGGAAGCATCGCGTGTTATCACCCGCAAAAGCAAGGAAACAGGAACTGCTCCCTACTAGCCGCTCTGCTGTCTGGGCTTTTCCCGGTGTATTCCTGAGGCGATCTAAAATAAATATCGGCACAGTTCACTGTGAAGTCGACCCGGGGCGCATGATGGTTTTCCGTCTTAGATGTACGACGTCCATACATATCGTAACAGGTCTTTTGACGGTTTTCTTACGAACCGCTTACCAAATCGTAGTACTTCGTGCGAGAAAAGCTGAACTTCCTGCACTGTAATCGTTACCGTAACTATGTACATGTCATACTCTTGCAAAGATGCTTAAACGAGTCTCCACTGAAAGGGAAAACTTGGAACGCAAACGCATGTGTACCCGATCATTTTCCTCTGTTTTGCTTGTTAGCACAGAATACAAGGATACAGCGTTACAACACACAACGTACACAATAGAAGTTTACCGCATTTTTTAGACGTTGTCACCGGATCCATTGCGGAAGAGGGCGATGTCAACGCTGGAGCGACCCCAGTTGAAAACATGGGTGAACAAGCCCAAAGGGAGGGCATCGTGTCGCAAGACGTTGCTAAGCGCCTACGCATTGCCGTCAAGACCAAGGACAACGAACTGATCACCGATGATGACGTAAGTAGGTGGCGGTTGCACTGTCGGTGGAAAAGCAATGAGAAATAACACACAACACACTGATCTGTTCACAAGTGCACAGTGTTGCCTCGTTACATGATAAGTTTATGGGCGTTTTCACACGCACGGTGGCCAAAAAAGCAGGTTGTGATCTCCTGACTGGTGGAAGCTTCCCAAGCAGCAAAATGTACTGAAAGTCGAGTGCAATAGGGGTGGACGGTATGTGTCTTATCAATGTTCTTGAGTATCACGAGTCTGTTCAAGGTCTTCCATCTACTCGTCCACCCCTGTTGCACTCGACTTTCAGTACATTGTGCTGCTTGGGAGTGTTGACTGGACTCATTGCGAAAGACAAGATAACGAGGTACTCGCGGCTGATAACCGCCTTATCCCTATCAACACGTCGAACTGAAAGTACGAGAGCATGAAGCACTACCGTTTTAAATCAGCAGCCGGACGCACCCGTGCAACTTGCGTCATTTAAGGTACTGTTAGCATGTGGTGCATGAAGTACCAAAACCAAAACCGGTTCCGAGGGGGAGGGGGTGGCCCGCAGGCAGCAGACGCCAAGCAGGCGTTGTAGGCACACGACGCCTAAGTACCTCTCCGTGACGTTGTGTGGCGCATGGGACTCATTGGACTACACGGGCTCTCCTCGGAAACGAGTTCGGTACACCTCCTTAGCGCGCGAGAACTCCGATAGGGGGATCCGTTGCGCCACGAACTGGAGATTGCACACAAGTGCGTCACAAACAGCACATCAAAATTTCGCAAACCATGACAATCCTGTTACTTCGCTGCTGATGTTACATGAAATGATACAACAGAATCTGCTTTCTCTACTGCTACGTTACAAGCATGTGTACAAGAAAGGCACGTTCAGTACGGTTCTGTAATGACGACGGACAATAATTTGATCTCTGCTATTTTTAATATCGCTGAGACCTCTTGGTTGCAAGAGCAGCGGTAAAGCGGGCTCTTTATGCTACCGACAACATTGAAAACAACGTATATGCCCACTGGTTCCAATTTTGACATTATCCCCATTCTGTGTATCCACATGGATTGCTTCCATCCTCCACAAAGCCACTGGAGAGTTAATGCACATGGGGCGTGAATTCAACGTTTGAACAACTAATAGGATACACATACTATTATAAACAGGAATCTAATTCGTTTGTCATTGTCTCCGTCTATAGGATACAGAATATATTCTGGAAAAGATCCCCAGCAGCCTCGCCAATATGGTGGCAAAAGTCGCCAGTGGTGCTGCTCACGCAGTAACGTCCCCAGCAGGAAAAGTCGTCTCGAATATTCTCGAGAATGTAAATCACTCTACGCTCTGGATAAACGTTCAATAACTGCCCAGGATGTACTGACAAGACTGTGCGACGACATCGAAGATGCTGGGAACACAATCTTCCAGAGCGGCGTGCTGCTTTATGGAGGAGAGCTGCCAAAAGAACAGAATTAGTTCTGCAGTGGGAAATGACATGACAAACTGCAGGTACATGTAAAAATGTCAAATAAAAAAAACTCCCATTTGGCACCCTCCATGTAAATTATGTCATACGTAGTATGTATCGGCTGTGAATGCACTGCTTTACTCTGTGACGACAAGTCCTCGGAATCACAGAACAAGAAAGAGAGAGAGAGAGAGACAAAAAAGAAAAAGCTAACAGAAAGCTAACCAGCGCTGCATAGTACCGTGCAGGAATGGGTATAGAGTTCACCTGCAAACTTCATGCTTGGAAACGAAACAAACGTTCCATATAAATCACCGCACAATGTTCGGACGCGTCCACTCACTGTCCTTCAGAAGTCAAGACATAAAATAATGGCGCATAAAATTACAAAAAAAATAAAGACTTGCAGGCCTACGGGGAACCACAAAAGCAGAATACGCACCGAAGAAACTGCAAATAATTTGAAGACTTTCTCCGAAACTCGAGCTCTCCCTCCCAAGTATATATTGTATACGGACCGGGGAATCCGGCGACGCACTCCGCCCTTGTCGATATCAATAACAACACGTGTTGTCGAGAAAAGGAAGTTTGCCATCAATTGAATTTTAATTTTTCCCATCTAAAACGGCAGCATCGACACGAACGAACTATCCGCGTTGGTCATTATGCCGATTGGAAAATGTAAGTGCAGTGTCCCGCTTTTTCTTCGCAGCAGCCTGGACGTGGTTATCATTGGGACAAAGACAGGATATAGGACAAATATTTTGTCTTATACCATTTCTACAGATTGTCATGTTTCCGCGAGGTCCTGAAAGGCAGTAGGTAAGCAGAAACCTTTGAACGAGGTTCGTGACCGGCGAAAATATAATACCATACATTCCACGCGCATACAGGGTGTTCAAAATTCAGCTTTCACTAGCATTTTATAAATAGGCGAACAAAAAGAAAACTGGTGCTATTTTTCTGTTCCTTGAGTAAGAAACAGGTGCTACATAATTAGTAGCACCTGTTTCTTACACAAGTAGCGTAAAGTTATCATCCGATTTCCTGTCATCGCTGTGTTTGCGTAGCGCTCGTGAAAGCTTACTTTTGAATACCCTGTATAATTCAACTCAATGCTGCACAACTGTCATAAGAAAACTGTGTGCCAGTAACCATTTACTTGTAAAACGCACACACACTTGCACACATATACATTGATAAGTTGATCGTGCACTCCCAGCCGAGTACATCTGTTTCGTCTTACTTGGGACTCGTCAGCCCAGCACAGGGAAGTGGCACGATCTTGGGTCGGCACAAATAGTCTGTCTCAGCGAGACATCAGTG
This sequence comes from Ornithodoros turicata, assembly GCF_037126465.1. Taxonomy (NCBI): domain Eukaryota; kingdom Metazoa; phylum Arthropoda; class Arachnida; order Ixodida; family Argasidae; genus Ornithodoros; species Ornithodoros turicata. The sequence goes on along the minus strand of NC_088208.1, from coordinate 35,588,203 downwards.
GATGGATGGATGGATGGATGGATGGATACGGTGGCTTTTCCCTTGCCCCTCAGTGTTCAACGGTGACAGCGCCACCTGTGGAGTTGTTACAATTTTTACCCAATACAGTCTACAACGGAACGCGCTGGTTCACGTGTTTTAGTCCATGGCAGGCGACACTTCAGTTCACGGTGCGCGCATGCAAGGACAGCGAACGCCCCCTGTCCTTGTCCTCGTCTCACAGTTATGAAATATCAATATTATCGGCTATCAGTGTTTTTTTCTCTCAAAACAATAGCCGCCGCAGTCTGTGTTTTCGTCTCGGTGGTGCTTATCGAAGCCCTCCGATATTTTGCACAGAAGTTACCCTTGACTGAAGGTTACGCGACAATTGTGTTCATTCCACATTATCTGATAGAGAAGCTACCACGCAGTTAGCAACAACACTTTACTCGGATGATGATGATAATTAGTGTGGTCATACGCTACCCCATGATAGCATGAGGCTCTTATATAAATACGTTTCCTGTACAGAACACTCATTACATGGGACTCCATAACTGTCTGCAGAAAGAGAGAGTAAGTAATATGTGATTACATTGGTCATATATTGAAGGTGAAGTGATGGAATCGACCGCTTGCTTTCGCACATTTTTTTTTTGTGTGTGTGTGTGTGTGTGTGGTTGTTGTTCTTGTTCTCGTCTTCGCTTTCTTTCGTACTGTTCGACAGCAACGACTATATGATGTTGAAACGAAAGTACAGCCACGTTCTGCCCAAAACGAAAAGCGATTTATCTAAGCGGTGATTATGATTATTTGTCTGTACATATTATTTTTATTTTTACAGTTGAAAATGTTGAAGCACGCAATTCTTCTACTCGTCCTATTTGCGGTGTCATCGACAGCGTGTAAGTAGTTACTCCTTTTTTTAGTAGAAACATGTCAGCACCAGTTTTTTTTTCGACGGTAAGTAATAGGGGGTACTTTCATTTATATCCATCTACACTGGAGGCTTTGTGTATTTTACGATTTGTCAATTACAGTCGCATTCGAGGTAAGACCTGTACGGTTCATCCAGTGTGTGTGCGTGCATTTCTTTTATTTTTTTTATTTTTCCTGTTACGTGTATTTACAAAAATTTTGCTTGAAAACCATATGCGCAACATTAACCAGTGACGAGTTATCTTCAGAGCTTATCCGCTCTAGTTCACAGGGCAATGAAGTACAGTAGGGAGTAAGGGAGTAATGTTACTCCCTTGTGGGAGCTAGGAGACTCCTTATTGAGAGTAATCGTACTCTCCAAACGGGAGTGATATATGTGTCAAGAAAAATGAGTTCAAGTGCATCCTTTTTTTTCTTTTTTTAAAGAGTCGCGACGAGAGTCACGTATTCCTGCTTCAGAGACATGCTGAACGTAGCTTATTTTAGACAGCGTACTAATTAGGTTCTGTCCTGCTCTCAGGCATTGCTCAGTATGGAGTTGATCCATCCAGCATGTCTTAACGTGTGCTATCGTATCAATCATAAACACTATCAACAAGCTTAAGTTTTCCCCCCATTGCTAACAGCAGCAGAAATGCAATGGCATTTCCTGGTGTCCTTATTGTTGCGTTCTCCAAGATAAGGCAACATGATTGCGCCGTTGATATCCGTACGTCTGGCCCTCTTCCTTACCAGCACGTTACGTTATTGATTGCCTTGGTGGGCACGAAGCATGTCCCGGAAGCATCGCGTGTTATCACACGCAAAAGCAGGAAAACTGGAACTGCTCCCTATACCAGTCGCTCTGCTGTCTGTGCTTTTGCCATTGTATTCCTGAGGCGATCGAAAGCAAATATCCGCACAGTTCCCTGTGATGTCGGCGCAGGGGGCATGATGGTTTCTCGTCCTTGATGCACGGGGTCCAGACATATTGTAGACGGTCTTTCGACGGTTTTCTTACGAACCGCTTACATAATGGTAGTACTTCGTGTGAGAAAAGCTGAAGTTCCTGCACTCTAATAGTTATCGCAACTATGTATATGTCATACCCTTGCAAAGATGCTTAAACGAGTCGCCATTGAACGGGAAAACTTGGAACGCAAACGCATGTGTACCCGATCATTTTCCTCTGTTTCGCTTGTTAACACACAATACAAGGATACAGCGTTACAACACACAACGTACACAATAGAAGTTTATCGCATTTTTTAGACGTTGTCACCGGATCCATTGCGGAAGAGGGCGATGTCAACGCTGGAGCGACCCCAGTTGAAAACATGGGAGAACAAGCCCAGAGGGTGGGCATCGTGTTGCAAGACGTTGCTAAGCGCCTACGCATTGTCGTCAAGACCAAGGACAACGAGCTGATCACCGATGATGACGTAAGTAGGTGGCAGTTGCACTGTCAGTGAAAAAGCACTGAGAAATAACACACAACACACTGATCTGTTCACAAGTGCCCCGTTACAGGATAAGTTTATGGACGTCTTAACAAACACGGTGATCAAAAAAGCGTGTCTCCTGGCTGGTGGAAGTGTTGACTGGATTCATTGCGAAAGCCGTGATAACGAGATACCCGTTGGTGATAAACGCTTCATCCTTATCAACACGTCAAACTCAAAGTACGAAACCATGAAGCACTGAACTGTTAGACCATCAGCCGGACGCTCCTGTGCAGCTTGCGGGTTTTGTAGTACTTGTCGGCATCTCTGAGTGTCAGAGCGGTGAGATAGCTGAATCAGGGCAGGATAATTCAAACTAAGACTCATACTGAGTAACTTAACGGCGTCTGAGAACAACACATAAAAGCGTGGGTTAACACAAAGAAAAACTATGGCAGGCGCCTGAAGGCATAGAACTCTCATAATAACTAGAAACCAAGCCAGCGAAGGAGGGCATTTCAACATGTGAGCTGCCATGATCAGTACGGTAGGCCTATTGTGTTACGAACGGTGTCTCCTACGGGATCCGTACGCATTTCTTTCATGTCGCACCACAATGTTTAAACGGTACGATACTCGTTCTCTAGGGAATCCAAGCGCATAGGTGATGGCGGGCAAAACAAACATACTTCGCACTCGACATAGCACACAGAGCCCAGAGGAAGTGGAAGCGACTTGCATTGGATTGGATACTATTGCGCCGAACGCACGCGGTCTTCACACGTGGAAAGGCTGTGGCGGAATCCAACCGAATCCAGAATACCGATCATGCGGTTTCCCGGGCTTGGATATTGGGAGGGAGTGTTGTCTCCGTACAACGCCTTTGCTCTCCCCCATCACTCTCTCTCCCCCAGACTTTCTTCTAACCTCTTTCTTTATGATTTCTACATTTTTTCATCATCACCGTGTACAGCTTTCGGAGAAAGAACAGTGTAAAGGAAGAACATGTATTTGGATCGATATAATAGGCGAGAAAAGCGCGAGTACTCATATTGAACTCACAACGGGACATGTTTGGGATCATCCAGCCAGAAAGATTTCATTGGGTGACCCCTTCGGTCATCCTAGGTACTGCTAGCATGTGGTACATGAAGTACCCACACCGGTTTCGAGGTGAAAGGGCGGGGAACAGGCGGACTACGCCGAAGTACCTCTCCGTGACGTCATGTGGCGCACGTGAGTCATTGGGCTACGCGGGATCTCTTCGGAAACGAGATTGGCGCAGCTCCATAGCGCGCGAGACCACTGATGCGTTGCGCGGTCTTTGCGCCACGAACTGGAGATTGCAGACACGTGTGCTGTACCTTCCCAAACCATGAAAATCCTGTTACTTCTCTGCTGATGCTGCATGGTTCAGACAAAGGGATTTCTCCACACCTACTTTGCAAGCATGTGTACAAGAAAGGGGCGTTCAGTACGGTCCTGTAACGACGACGGCAAATAGTTTGATCTCAGCTATTTTCGGTATCGCTGTGATCTCTTGGCTGCAAGAATAGCAGTAAAGCACGCCCTGTATGGTATCGACTATTAAGCACAATATATGCCCATGTGTCCAAATTTTGATGTTACCCCAGTCTGTGTACCCACATGGATTTCTTCCATTATCGACAAAGCCACTGGAGACTCAATGCACATGGGGCGTGAATTCAACATTTGAAAAACTGATAGGACACACATAGTATTATAAACACGAAACTAATCCGTTTGTCATTGTCTCCTTCTGTAGGATACAGAATATTTCGTGAAAGACATCCTCGCCAACGTCACCAAAATAGTGGGAAAAGTCGTTGATGCTGCTACTGGGGCTGTTGGCGCAGTGAGGTCCACAGGCAGAAAAGTCGTTAATGAAGCTGCGTCCACAGCAGCAAATGTCGTCACGAATATTCTCGCGAAAGTATCAGGAATCTACGCTCTGGATGAACGTTCAATAACTGTCCAGGATGTATTGACAAGATTGTGCGACGACATCGAAGATGCTGCGAACACAATCTTCCAGAGCGGCGTGCTGCTTTATGGAGGAGAGGTTCCAGAAGAAGAGAGTTAATTCTGCAATGGGAAATGACGTGACAAACTACAGGTACATGTAAAAATGACAAATAAAAAAATCTCACATTTGACACCCTCCATGCATATCATGCGTAGAAACTGCCTTTATCGGCCGTGAATACACTGCTTTACTTTGCTGCGACAAATCCTCGATATCACATTTAAAAAAAAAAGCTAACACATTGTTAACAGGCGCTGCACAGTACCGTGCAGAAACCGTTCACCTGCAGACTTCATACTTGGAAACGAAACATACATTCAATAAAGAAAAAATGAAAGAAAATGAAAGAAAATGGTCGTATGCGAGCACTCACCGTCCTTCAAAACTGAAAATATAAATGGCGTAAAAATAAAAATAAAATAAAGACTTCCAGGCCTAGGGGGAATCATAAAGGCAGCATGCGCAGCGCAGGAACTGCAAAGAATTTGACGACTTTCTCCGAAACTCGAGCTCTCCCTCCCGTGTATATATTGTCTACAGAGCGGGGTATCGGCCGACGCACTCCACCATTCCCAATAGCCATAACGCAACGTGTTGTCGAGATACGAAAGGTTGCCCACTGCTCGATTTTAATTTTTCGCTACTTTAGGGAGCACCGACGCGCGCGAACTCTGAAAGTTGGCCGAGGCTTCTTTATCGTTTCGTATCGTTGTGGCGCAAAGTGCGTGCCATGATGACCTTTCTGGGGGAGAAAACGACTTGTGAACTGAAATCTTCCGAAAAACGTAATAGGAATTCCCAAGCCTTGATAGAAACGACCATCGTTTAAGTTCGACCTGCCGGTGCAGTTGCTGTGTGTGTGTGTGGGGGGGGGGGGGGGGCGGTTCCTAGTCAATGAAGAATCTCATCAGGTTAAACATTAGACACCCCTCCACCCCCAAACACACACAAGCGAGTCTGGACCCCCCCCCCCCCTTCGCGTGACAGGGGGATTCTGCTACGATGCTGGTGTGTGGTCGTGTTAGCATCTTACGTGACCTTACGTGAATGTGAAATATCAACGAGGCGCCTTGGTTAATAATAACTGATACGAAATCGCGTTACTTATAGGTGACCCCTGCATAGATGAAACATTGGGCATGTTAAGTATAGGCTGTACCGAACACGCTCGGTGTACTCTTTCGCTCGCACTCCAGTGAGTCTTCGTAACGGTCTTTCAGAGCCGCGAGCGCGATACGCGCCCCGGCGTAGTTTCCGACGCGTCTCATTTGCTTTCCGGCGTCCTCTTCCTCCATACGTCACGGAGCGAGAGCAGCAGTTACGGGCTTCGGCATGCAAGCTGGAGCGTGAGTGTGCTTCAAGAGCGCCACGCTCCTGAAAAGGAGCGTAGTAAAAAGGAGCGCGCTACCTGCGCCCTCGAGTCGCTGCTTACCGCGCCCATTTACATAACGTGTGTGTTTAGAGTGCTCCAAAGTGCCGCTCCGCACCCAATGAAACTTATTTACTCAACGAAAACAAGACACCTCAAGGATTCTATACGCGAAATTTCAATCCTGCGTGCAAGCGTTGCGCTTTTTTTATCAATTTTTGAAGATCTGCTGACCTCCACGAGTTTGGATGACGCGACCAACAGGTGACGTCATGTCTTGCCCAGAAATTTCAGTGATGTCATGTTCTGAAGAGAGCGCTCGTCTCCTTGCAACGATGCCGGAGTCAGGGGAGGGTCACGCTGATCGAAAGAGGGGGAAATGGGAGAGATGTCTTTCACCTCCTTATGTTTTCTCTAAGGTCGGAGCGGTCGGAGGATATGTCCCACGGGGCTCCGCCATGGAGGAAGGAAACACAGGAGCGGGCCTTCGAACATTTTTTCAATAAGACGAGCGTGTCAGGCTTCGCATTGCATTCTGGGATGTCTGTCTATGCCTGACTACCACGTTACTGCACAGGTGACCCCAAGAGCATGCCGGCTTCCAAAGCAGGCTACGCGAGCCGTGGTTTCAGTGGTTGGCATTGTCATGAACGCGCGCGTGCAGTTTTGCCAAGAAGCCAAAATCAAAGAGCATTCTTACGGATGGGTTTCACTTATGTTCATTTTCTTATGTTTCACTTATGTTCACTTATGTTCAGCACAATGTACTGAAAGTCGAGTGCAATAGGGGTGGACGGGTGTATGGAAGACCTTGAACAGATCCGTGAAACTAAAGAACATTGATAAGACGCATACCGTCCGCTCTCATTGCACCCGACTTTCAGTACATTGTGCTGCTTGAGATACTTGTGTCCACGGGACGGTACATGCAACGAAAACATAAAACCGGGCAAACGCCCCATGGTTTTCCCCCTGCCCTTATCCTTGTCACAAGGTTCACTCGTGCTATTCACCCGTTTCAAAACGAATATTATCATCTATTAGTTTTTTTTAGAACAATAGCCGCTCCAGTTCTTTGTTGTCTTGGTGGAGCTTATCGAAGCTCTCCCATTTGGCATGGAAGTTACTTTTGCAGTGACTAAAGGTTATACGACAATTGGGTTCCTCCCACGTTATCTGATAGAGAAGTTACCACGGGGGTTTACAACAACACTTTACTCGGATGATGATGCTAATGAGTGGGGTGATACTGTACCCCATGATAGCTTGAGACTCCTATATAAATACGTTCCTGCACGTAACATTCAGTACACGGGTCTCCATAACTGCCTCCAGACAGGAAGTGTAAGTATGTGTTTACGTTGTCATAATTGAAGGAGAAGTGTAGTGCAGTGTGTGTAATCGACTGCTTGCTTTCGCGCATAGCTTTTTTTTGTTATTTTCGTCTTTATTTTACTTTAGTATTGTTCGGTACGAACGAGTATATGACGCTGAAATTAAAGTACAGCCAAATCCTGCCCATTTTTATTTTTATTTTGTTTTTACAGTTGAAAATGCTGAACCACGCAATTCTTCTACTCGGCCTGTTTGCTGTGTCATCGACAGCGTGTAAGTATACGTTCATTTAGGCTGATTCCTTTTATTATTTACTAGACAAGTGTCAGCGTCAGTTTTTCGCGATGAACGGCAAGCAATAGACGGTATTTTATTTGATATCCTTCAACATGCGAGCCTTTGTATGTCTTCCGATTTGTTAATTCCATTCCCATTCAACGCAAGACCTGCACACCTCGTCCTGTGTGTGTGTGTGTGTGTGTGTGTACATTTTTTCCCCTCTAACATTTCGCTACAAATTATCGCTTGAAACTCACATGCGCAACATGAAGACAGATGCCATGTGACGAGTTCTCTTCAGTGGTTGTCCGCTATAGTTCACAAGGCAATGAGGTGCAGCTGCAGTGCCGTTGTGTATTGTCGCTGAATATGACGACAGTCAGCTGTTCCTCCTTCAGGCAGATGCCGGATGTAGCCTATTTTACACAGCATACTAATTAGGTTTTTCCTGCTCCCGCAGGCATTGCTCAGTATGGAGTTCATCCACCAAGCATGTGTCTACTTATGCTATCACATCAATCATAAACACAGTCAACAGGTTCACTTTCTTTTCCCCCAACTGCCAACAGTAGCAGAAATTCAGTGGCATTTCCTGGTGTCGTTACTGCAGTATTCTCCAAGATAAGGCAACGTGATTGTACCGTTGATATCCGTCTGCTCCCTACTAGCCACTCTGCTGTATGGGCTTTTCCCGGTGTATCCTAAGCCGATCTAAAATAAATATCGGCACAGTTCCCTGTGAAGTTGGCCCAGGGCGCATGATGGTTTTCCGTCTCTGGTGTACGAGGTCCAGACATATCGCAGCAGGTCTTTTGGCGGTTTTAACTGGATCGTTAACGCATGTATACGCGATTACTTTCCCCTGTTTCGCTCGCAAATACACTATAGAATGATACAACGTCACCACACACAACGTTACGCAATAGAAGTTTACCGCATGTTTCAGACGTTGCCACCGGATCCCCTGCGGAAGAGGGCAATGTTAACGCTGGCGTGAACTCAGTTGAAAGCATAGGAGCGAAAGCCCAGAGGGTGGGCATCGTGTTGCAAGACGTTGCTAAGCACCTACGCGTTGCCGTCAAGACCATGGACAAGGAGCTGCTCACCGATCATGACGTAAGTACACAGCGGTAGCTTTGTCATTGGAAAAGCACTGAGAAGCAGCAAACAACACACTGATCTGTTCCCAAGGTCACAGTGTTCACCGAGTACATGCTAAGTTTATAGACGTCTTCACACGTACAGTGGCCAAAAAAGCAGGTTGTGATCTCCTGGCTGGTGGAAGTGTTGACTGGACTCATTGCGAAAGACAAGATAACGAGATACCCGCGGCTGATAACCGTCCCGTCCCTATCGATACGTCGAACTGAAAGTACGAGAGCATGAAGCACTACAGTTTTAAATCAGCAGCCGGACGCACCCATGCAACTTGCAATACATTCTGCTGGTTTAGAGTCTTTGTTGGCGTTCCTGAGTGTCGGGGGCATGAGATAGCCGGATCAGGAGAGGACAATTCAAAATAAGACTCATATTGGATAACTTCAGGGTGTCTGAGAACAACACATGAAGGCATGGGTTCAGGGCCAGTTCTCACTTTGCGACGCCCGGCGCGGCGTCGTGAGCGGGCGGCGGAAGTAGAGGCGCGTTTCCGCCCCCAGTCAGCGCGCACGATTTTCATGTTCCCACCACAGTGGCATTCCGTCTTCCAAAGCAGACGAAAAATCAGGAGGCGTGGCCTTTCTCTGTCACCTAATTGGTCGCCAGCTGTCGTTCTCGGCAGCTCTCGCCGACGTAGTGAAAGAAGGTTGGCATGGCTGTTTTTTTGGCACAATGTCTCTCCTCTCCCGACTCCGGAAATGCGCGACTATTTCCGCCGCCCGCTCAGGACGCCGCGTCGGGCGTCGCCAAGTGAGAACTGGCCCTAACGCAAACAAAAACTATGGCAGACACCGGAAGGAGAGCGAAATGTTGGTCACGGGAGATTGAAAGTTTGGTACATTCTTTCGGTTCGGTATAATAAGCGAAGAATGCGCGGGTAATCATTTTGAACTCAAAACAAGGGGAGAAGTTCGTCATTTGAGGTACTGTTAGCATGTGGTGCATGAAGTACCAAAACAAAAAACGGTTCCGAGGGGGAGGGGGTGGCCCGCAGTGAGCAGATGCTAAGCAGGTGTTGCTGGCAGACGACGCCTAAGTACCTCTCCGTGACGTTGTGTGGCGCACGGGACTGATTGCACTACACGGGCTCTCCTCGAAAACAAGTTCGGTACAGCTCCTTAGCGCGCGAGACCACCGATAGGGGGATCCGTTGCGCCACGAACTGGAGATTGCAGACAAGTGTGTCGCAAACAGCACATCAAAATTTCGCGAACAATGGCAATGTGTACGAGAAAGCATGTGTACGAGAAAGGCACGTTCAGTACGGTTCTGTAACGATGACGGAAAATAATTTGATCTCTGCTATTTTAAACATCGCTCTTGGTTGCAAGAGCAGCGCTAAAGCTGGCTCTGTATGCTACCGACAACATTAAATAGAATATATATGCCCACTGGTTCTAATTTTGACGTTATCCCCATTCTGTGTATCTACATGGATTTTTTTTCATTCTCCACAAACCCACTGGAGAGTTAATGCACCTGGGGCGCGAATTCAACATCTAATTCGTTTGTCATTGTCTCGGTCTATAGGATACAGAATATTTCCTGCGAGAGATCCTCGGCAACGTCGCCAATATCGTGGGTGGTGCTGCTGACGCAGTAATGTCCACAGCAGGAAGTGTCGTCTCGAATATTCTCGAGAAAGTAGGACTCTACGCCCTGGATGAACGTTCAATAACTGCCCAGGATGTACTGACAAGACTGTGCGACGACATCGAAGATGCTGGGAACACAATCTTCCAGAGCGGCGTGCTGCTTTATGGAGGAGAGCTGCCAAAAGAACAGAATTAGTTCTGCAGTGGGAAATGACATGACAAACTGCAGGTACATGTAAAAATGTCAAATAAAAACTCACAGAAACCCCTTTTATCGGCCGTGAATGCACTTGTAGCGGCGTAGAGATGCCGGTCATTGTCGGCGCGTCAGGATCGATGCGCGGCTTATCGCGACCGAGATATCATGTGGCGCGCCAGATGCAGTGGGCGTTGTACCGAGTTGTGGTGGAACGCTGTTTTTTTAAGGTTGTCAGTAAAGGTTCGCGTCTTGACAGAGCTGTCTGAATGAGCCTCACTTCTACTTACCTACCTACAAAGGGGTGACCCGGACATGATCTGAAAACGCTACCTTCTGATACGTAGTAAAAAAAAACAGCGTTCCACCACAACTCGGTACACGCCCACTGCACCTGGCGCGCCACATGATATCTCGGTCGCGATAAGCCGCGCATCGATGCTGACGCGCTGACGATGACCGGCATCTCTACGCTGCTACATACTGCTTCCCAGGCAGCACAATGTACAATGCACTGAAAGTAGAGTGCAATAGGGGTGGACGGGTAGGTGAAAGGCCTTGAACACACTCGTGAAACTGAACAAGATGATTGATAAGACACCCCTCCGTCCACCCGTCCACCCCTATTGCACTCGACTTTCAGTACATTGTGCTGCTTGGGTTCACTTTGTGACGACAAGTCCTCGGAATCACAGAACGAGAGAGAGAGAAAAAAAGGCCAACAGAAAGCCGACAAGCGCTGCACAGTACCGTGCAGAAACGGGTATAGAGTTCACCTGCAAACTTCATGCTTGGGAACGAAACAAACGTTCCATAAATTACCGCACAATGTTCGGATGCGACCACTCACCGTCCTTCAAAAGTGAAGACAGAAAACAATGAAGCATAAAATTACAATAAAACAAAGACTTGCAGGCCTACGGGGAACCATAAAAGCAGAATACGCACCGAAGAAACTGCAAAGAATTTGAAGACTTTCTCCGAAAGTCGAGCTCTCCCTCACCAGTATATATTGTGTAAGGACCGGGGTATCAGTCGACGCACTCCTCCATTGTCGATGTCAATAACACGTGTTGTCGAGAAAAGGAAGTTTGCCAACAATTCAATTTTAATTTTCCCCTTCTAAAACGGCAGCATCGACACGAACGAACTCTCCGCGTTGGCATTATGCCGATTGGAAAATGTAAGTGCAGAGTCTTGTTTTTTCGCAGCAGCCCAGATGTGGTTATTATAGGGACGAAAACAGGATATAGGGCAAACATTTTCTCTGATACCATGGCATCCTAGTACTTCCACGGAATGTCATGCTTCTGCGAGGTACTGCCCCGCGAAAGCTCACCAACGAGCTTTCCACGCGCATAAAATACAACTCAATACTGCTCAACTATCATAAGAAAACTAGGTGTCAGTAACCATTTACTTGTATACACACATATATGTATATACATATACATTGATAACTTGATCGTGCACCCCCAGCCTAGTACATCTGTTTCGTCTTACTTGGGACTCGTCAGCAAGGCACAGGGAAGTGACACGATCTTGGGCCGGCACAAATAGTGTGTCTCAGCGATATATCAGTGTTCTATGGTGACACTACGACCATTTTTACCCAATGCACTCTGGCGCTCCAACTCATGCATGACTTCAAAGCATGACTGTGTTCTATTACGCATTAATAGGCACTTCAAACCTTATATTCAAATATCAGATATCCGTATGCATGCTGAACATGGACTTGGCATCAACTATACATCCGGGACATGTTCACTGAGGGAGGAGTGACGTTGAGCAGGCGTCGTGCGATCGTGGTGTCAAACATTGACTTCACTTCCTCCGGTATTTCTGCTCCTCGGAAAACATGGGTGCCCAGGGTGTTCATGCTGACAAGGATGGTCAGCACTAACACAACTTTCAGGATCAATCCCGTAGCGATCTGAATGAAGAAAACAATGCGATTAGACTTCAGTACCATACTTCGGTAGCTGAAGGTTCTCACTAAATCCGAAGGGAACTTAATCCCCAACGTGGCAGAGGCCCAAACGCATCAATAACAATATCTCACTCGGATAGCAAATGAAAAGTAAGAAACACTTGCACAATGGCCAAAGTAGGGATTACGACACAGCATCCGTCAATCGTTGCTTAAAGGAGCATGGAAGTAACATGGCTCGAAACCCTGCCTCATCTGTGAAGCTGCCCACCAGGGATCACCATGCAAAATATTCGCTCTGCGGAGTACCGTCACTGCGCAATAAAATTGGACGAAAGACACGAGCCCGGCGTGACGTAGACACTCGGCTCACGCGGCTCGGCTCGGCTTTCTTCTTGGCTCACGCGCCGCTTCTACATGCCTGAGCTGTGCCGTTGGACGTCACTGGTCACGTGCCGGATGACACGGTAGGGGACAGCTGGGCCACGGGTTGGAGATTTTAGACAAGCGTGTCCAAGTTTTAGATCATACTTGTCCTGGTGACGCAAAACGCGCGGTAAAGATCCCTCGACCAATTTATAATAGAAATGCCTCGTTGCATTTCGATGAAACGATAGACACAGCCAGGCACTGCTAGACTACCATCGAAACGTCGGCAGGACAAAAGGACAGCCGGAAGGGGTAGAGTTAGAAAGAAATGGAGCGACAACAAATTTCGCTTACCATACGCGAGCAGGATATCTGAAGGGATTCTCGCAGGATCAAAAGCGGTAGAGAGACGGGCATGATCACATTGGCTGAGGCTGCGACTCCAACAGGAATGACGTAGAAGACCGGTGGCGTCTTGGACTCCACGGCCTGCGTACAAGGACTCATCGTAGACCGTAGAAAATACTCAGCTCATTCAGCCAAAACGGTTCCTATGGTTCAAGTTCTACCAGCTACATACGGAATGGTGCCAGTGTATAGCACGAAATACGTACGTGTCATTCTGGGCATTATAATGGTAGCGTTTGGCGAAAAATGCTACCTTTTTTTTTTCTCGTCGGTTGACCCGCGTATCCTACCTGATGAGCTACTATTGAATATGTGCGTGAACAAAGTGCGTGAAACAATTCTGTTTTTCAATGATCCAGACACGTATTTTGTATTCTTAGCTTATTTTTCTGGCCTGTTTCTAACAAAATACGTGTACACGATATCTGCTCACTGTGTAGCAACATGCAGACAGACCAGTAATACAGAGACACACTTACGATCTCGATGACGATGGGAACTATGAGGTCATTTAGGGTATGATTGCCCATTATTTCAGAAAGTACAGCAGCCACGACTGTCAGGACAAATTGATTGGTGCGTGCGGAAGTTTTTCCCCAGAACTTAGCGCCCACGTGATCGAAAAGTACCTTTACCAGGTTGTGTTCCTGCATCGGTAACATATCTTTATCGGCATAATATTAACATTGATACAGGTACGTGAAAACAGTACTGACTTCAGCTAACTTGGTGAGCGACGAGACAGAACCGTACATGACGATGAGGTTCCAGGGCACTCTCTCCTTGATCGAGTTCCAGCTGGCAAAGCGTCGTGCAGCCCAGGGTCGCCAGTTGTCGCGTGGAAGCATCATCATCACGATCATGGACAAGCTGAACACTGAACTCTCAATGTACCTTTTACAGAGAATAGATAAAGCACGTGTCATGGCGCCTTCACCATCAGTCCTGTACTGGAGGAAATTACACTGACATCATACTCACGCCTGTCCGACGTTGCGAGAAAGGTAGGTGGCGTAGTAGAAGGGGATCACCAGGAACCAATAAGAAATTAGAGTCTCCTGAAACCTGAGGAGTGAATGCAAGGGATTGGAAGTGGAAAATAAAAATGTGAATCAAAACTCACCTTCTTTCCCTGGTATCTCGCAGGCGATTCTTTATGCTTTTCGTGACTTCCTGCATTATCTTTTCATATTCATAGTCTTTCCCGTCTTCTCTATAAGAAGTAAAAGTGAAGTGTAGGAAAGCCTTCCAGAGAAAAATGGCAGCCACGTGTTCGTGCTCACATTGCGACAATATAGAAGACGTAGACTATGGCCCACCACACGACAGCGACAATAGCAGCAGTGGGAAGCGTAACACTAAACCAGGTCCAAGCAGTTACTTGCTGTCGATACCTACATGAAAATTATAGCAGTCTTGTACTGTTCTTATCACGAGGAAGCGTTGTGGTTACTCTTACTTGCCAAGGTGCAGCGTGATTGCGGAGCGTGCTGGAATGTTCCAAAAACTAGCCAGGCTGCCAATCACAGATGTCATGGTTGCACCAAGCAGGAACGCAGTTCTCATGCCGGAACAGAAGCTGCAATGATGCGTCTCATTGGCAACGCGTTTAATAGTTGTGGGAACCTCTTAGGTTCCACGAAAATATGGGCCCCAAGATGCCTACGTCTGAGATTTACCCGATGAATTTTCGCACACCGGGATTTGATCCTGGCTTCCAGTCACTGTTACCTGTAAACCAAGGTAATGGTTCTACGATGGCCATGCAGTGAACACAGAATCGCGCCATCAAATCACGTTATGGACCAACTCTTTACCATCTGTTCCGTCTCTCCCATCTTTCGAGGTTTCAAATTGCTTGAACGTGGGTGACGCCGTTGACGATGTCTCGCAAGGAGGGGAGGCCGGAAGAAACATGCGCCGGCCAGATTCCTGGATCAGGTAAGTGGGAGTATCGGTGGTAAGAAGCCACGGTGGAGCGTTGACAACATGGCTCGTGCTTCTCATGCTTAAGCTTCTGTTCTTCAAGATGGATGGCCTGCGCGAAAAAGAACAACGCAACGGTCTTATCGACTGTTTGAATTGTTGGTATGTGTGTTGATCAGAAGTGGCGTCAAGGACATGTCTCGAGTCTTATCACCTACTCGTTGAAACATCACAATTAACGACTTTATTAACGACTTCAACGACCATAGCGATCGGAGAGTTTCATCGCCAGGGGCGATACCCTACCACATTGCTGGTGGTGGGGACCAATAAATCGAACAGTTATTTCAGTTTTGAACAGTTCGAACAGTTTTGTCTGTCGCAGCACAAGTACAGCTCACACCAGAGTTAACTTGAGCACCATTCCAGCCTGAGGACCCAGGTGGTGCTTAGTACAAATAACGGCGGAGGGCGTTTTACTGTGCTTACACAGAGGGGGTGACTCGTTATGAAGGCGTTCTCTGCTAGGCTCTGCCCAGGGTGGCTCGCTTCCCACTTCGCAGGATGGAGCGCTGTTCAAGGTAACTTTGACGCGAGCTGTCCACCTCATGCTGCAAGGTGGTCCTTTTTTTTTTTCAGTGTTGTACTTAAGCGTTGCTTTGTAACCAATGTGCATTTTTGAGATCGCTGTACTATGCCTCATGCGCACGCACCTTCTGATTTCGTCTTGAGTGGGTGAAGTAGTTTTTTCCACCCTCGACGTTGTCACAGTCGTGTCATGAATACGGGTGACCGACGCCTTCTTGGGCACGGGTGTTCCAGCAATTCTGATGGACGAGGTCTTTCGAGGGCGCGTGTTGTCTGTCGTCTGCGTCGAATCCTTCAGTACCGTCGCTTCCAGAAGTTCACATTCAGGGTCTTTCATTTTGCACTCTTTCAGTATGGACGAAATGCGACGTTTCTCCGGTTCGCTGAGAGACGGAATTCGACGTACAGGGAGGTGTGGACCGTGCGACGACCGTGGGCGACTCGATGCAGGGAGATGATTGAAGCATGTCTTACGTTGATCGGATACGCGAGATTTCTTAGAAACAAAAACATGAAAACGAGTAAATGACTGTCCATACAATTGTCCGAGAATGTCCGCGCTGCATCTAAACGCTGGTAAGTGGAAAACATCGTTACATGCGTGATCTTAACGCGTATGAGTTTTAAATCAAATGTTTTCAATGCAGTTTTGAAGAGGAGGAAAGGATGGCTTAAAGGATGGCTGGTATGAAAACAAATCAAGCTATGTGCTATTTCCAGTGTCTTGATATGGAGAGCGTGGCAAAGCTATAGGTGGGTCTCAACCTGACCAATGCCGTAATGGTTGGTGCCGTTGACCGCATGACTCTAGGTGGTGTAGTTTTTTTATTATAATTCAATGACACGTTTTCTGGGACACGCTGTATGTCCTCCGCCTGACGGCCGCAGGACGTACGTAAATGACTATCACTGGAAGATCCCATGATGACACTCTCTGGATCTCCTCCGGACATCCCATCACGGACGAGGACGCGATGACGCTTTGAGGATGTCCTGGGGATCGCGAGTGTTCTTGGGGATGGAGAAAGGGTTGAGCAATCACTTTTCATCAGTTTCCGCGCAATACAGAACGAAGAAATCGTTTGATTGTGAATCGTTTTTGTGTGCCGTGATCGGCATTACGGCACCAACGGTAATGGTCAACGGACCATTACCGTTCATGTGTAGCTCCCAGCGACTCGCCATGCGTTCTTCCAGTAACTATGGCGACGCTCCCACAATCTTGGAAGTAGTACGGCAAGGTAACGAGAAGAGACACGTAGTGCCTCTCAGGCATTACGAGTACAGAGCGTCGTAAAGTATCAGCTTAAAACGTGCATGTAACCACGAAAGAAATTTTGTTTCGCTACCTCCAATTAACATCGCAGCCGTCAGTTGGTGTCTGCGCATGCGTATATACGCGTGTATACGCGTCCATTTTGACAGGTGCAGAGCAAACGCGTATTGCCTGACGACCTTCACCGGCTTAGGGAGGACTTGATCGGTGTATCTGACATATTATCAAGATAAGAACGCCTCAAGGATGGGCATGACGCTGGATCACCTGACTTACGGTGTTTTCAACGTCGGATTGTGGCGGTATTGTAGCTGGTCCGCGTTCTTCCTCTTCAGCCTTGTACACTTTAAATTGCTTTATAAGGGACGGCCCCGTTGGTTGATACGGCATCCAGTCGCTACACTCTTCCTGTGCAGTTCTTGACCTATCCGTGATCAGCGAAACGTTGGGGCTAAACTTGGTCACCTGCAGCCGTTTAAGATATATGACTCCAAGCAGACAAGATAATGCGGAAGTGTCGTCAGATATTGGCAGATATTGGTATTGGCATGATTTATGGTACAACGTTCGCAGCTGTGTCCAGATCTCGAAAGTCTCAATGTAAACCAGTGCTCGTTTGCGTAAAGACAAAGCACGAACAACAGACTCATTCCCAAATAACATTAAAGGAGCACTGAGGTGAGAGCACTAAGCCCCAATCTTTATGGTTTTGTTTTTGACTGCGGTGTGTTCTGCAACGAATAAACTGGCACACGTGACCTGATGCGCGCGATATCTTCGTCCCGCACACTTTTTTAAAAAAATCACCCGCTCTTGGAAAGAGAATGAGGGAACGTCGTGACGTAACCAATACAACGACGAATGAGAGAGGTACGGGGACTTTCCGACGTCACACGAGGATCGTATCGACCGTCCGCGGCTGCTTTCTCACTTTTTCATTCCGCAGTGACGATACAACGCTCACCGAATATATTTTGATTCCTTGTGGACAACTTGACAGCTGAGACAGGGTTTCGAGCCATGTAAAACATCACCTCATTGTGCGTGTGCAGGAGCAACGCCACCTATATAAAGAATACTGAATGAGTGAACGATGTGACTCGTTGAGAGCCTGCCATTTCTGCGGTCAGAACTACGAAGACGAGAGACTACATCAGCCATCAGTCGTCTGCGACGATTGCATGAAGCAGACGTACGACACCCCGCCTTTATACGTCCACGCCGCGGCAGGTTCTCTATGTCTAGGTGGCGCTGCCAAGGTAATTAAGAATGCGTCTGGCACTCGTACTTTTTTGCAACCTTTACCTTTAAACTTGCAACTTAGACTTAACTTTAAACTTAACTTGCAAACTTACTTTTTGCCACTTTTATGCAAACGGGCCCATCACGTGAAATAATAGAGAAGTTACTTTTACCTTGCGTATCTTTGCAGAAGACAAACTACCCTCGTCTCCATCTGTTAGAGACCTTCGGTTTTTGCAATTGGCCAACGAGTATTCGATACGGATGACATCTTGCTCGATGTTTGCTACTGTACGTTCAACTAGCATCGTGACCAAGACCACAACCACAGCGCTGGGTAGAACGAAGGTGATGAGAAAAGTGGCCAGCACTAAGTAGCTGAAGAGCATGGCGGCGTTGAAGCCGATGTTGAAGAGCGCGTACATGGCGAGGCGAGAGAAAACGTGCGATTGGTCGCCTATGATGACGATCACGAACAATGATGACATTGCCAGCACGCTGGACTGAAAGTAATCAGATCCGTTACGATTTATTGAGGCACCTGTGAAAAGCTAGTAGCTTAGCCATCTGCTTTTGTTCTGTTCGACATGGCTTCATTCACTAATTAGCTCCTATGTACGCCACCAGACTGGTACCAGTAACCATTGAATGTTGCAAAGCATATGAGTCTCTGTTATGCTTTCAGTAGCGCAACAATTTTCACTTTAGAAGCAAACGTCCCGAAGTATCACTGAAGAAATGGTTCTAAGTACCTATTGAGGGGGCATGCGATACATCAAGCCGGCCACTGGCCAAAAGCAGGAAAATTCATCGGGACGGTGGCTCAGATAATATAAGATTGACGTGAGCAGTACTAGAGCAGGTATATGAATGTAACCTCTTGCAATCTGGGGAGAAGCACTTGCGTAGTCCTTGGGTGATTTGTTTCATACGCTTCATATAACATAGAGGAAGTACTGGAGTACCGAATTACACGCGGTGTGGACCAAGGCTGCGTTCACGGACTAATGCGTTAACATCGATAATTTATTTAGCTAAAACAAATCTCAGCGTTCGAGCTTTTTTAGCACCACAGGTTTCCTCCGCAACTAGAATTTTTTATAGATTCGCACTCTGCAGGTCACTAACAAAATGGTAGCACTGCCGACTAATCCGAAAGCGGTCCTCAGTAGGGGACTATAAAAAATAGTTCTTACGTCGATGTAGTATAGTGCAAGGCGGTTGGACGACATAACTCCAGAAAGAGGCAACAGGACGACTGGGAAAAAAGCACTGATGGTTCGTGGGAGGTGAGAGCCCATCATGGACATGATGGTCACCAGGATGCAGTACATGCACCTGCTGTCCTGTTGAGATGAAAATACTAAATCAAATGAACATCTAAATTCGCAATGTGCCTCGAAAGTATCGGAAATGGGGCATTAAGCGCTCTTAAAGCGATGTGAAATGCTTTGGTACATGAACACTACTAAATAAGGAATCAAGAGCAAAATAGAACAGTACTCACAATATTTCCGAATAAGAATGGCGCCAAGTAAAGAGGGAGGGCGTAACCAAAGCAGTCATTTCCGTAAAGGGCTGGACAGATGCAAGTCCCAAACTTCTTGATCAGAATGGTCCCTGGGTATGGACACCATTTCGTAGGGTCACTTACAAGAGACCGGATAAGGTGATAGGGGCCCACTTACAATCAGAGTTAGTCGTTGCAGGATCAGACACAAATTTCTTCGTGTCTTCAGTCATAGTTGTTCTTCGTCAGGAACGATGCGGAATGACAACACGGGCTCACCACCTCGTGCGCAGTTCTTCTTCTTCTTCTTCTTCGTCCCACGGAGAATGGCGCAGTTCGCGAGATGAACATGCCTGTTGATTCTTCTCCTCTTCGTCCAATCAAAAGATGGCCGTGAGCCACTAAGGGAGATTGGCCAGGACAATTGGACGAAATAATTGGGCTGTTGACTACCATTTCAGTTTGTACTGACCAGCTCCCGTGGTTCAGTGGTTAGCGTGCTGGCCATTTCACGTCGAGACTGGGAGGTACCCGGGTTCGAATCCTGGTGCCGGCTGTGCTGTCTGGGGTTTTTCCTGGGTTTTCCTCAGACGCTTTCAGACACACAGTTCCCTTAGAAGTCGGCCCAGGACGCACATTCCCCAGGGCGTCAGTCGTGACGTCGCCCACCTCTGTGAGGCCGCAACGGCGAGCCGTTTCATCATCACCACCACCAGTTAGTACTGACGACAAAGTTGGCAGTGTCGTTACAAACAGCCGTGGTTTCACATTGATACATATTGGAATTGTACTCTAAATTATTATTGATACACATGGACAAGAACATGAAAAGGGCGAACTACGCTGATTTCGTCTATCTCAGACTCAGTAGATGTCTACCCTAGTGGCTATGCAGCAAACTTATCGGCATTGGCAACAACATCGGCACAACAAGACGTGCTTCACACCTCTCCAACATTTGTGACGTCATCACAAAAAGTCCCAGTGGCGTCTGATAAAGCGACGCGCCTCTTCAGGTGGACGCGAGTATCGTTACAATACCGAACGCGTGACTTCAAAATACCACATTTTGATTGAGTCTCTACAGCTATTTAGAGTCCAAAAGGATCGCTTAACATATTGGAATTCAGGAATAAGTGCGTACGTATGCTTTTATACGGATCCACGAAACTGTGCATTCGTTTGCCGATTTCCCTGCGAATAGCTCGTATACATTGGACAGTGCTCTCCCGGTTAGACTTTGTTCTTTTTCCGTATAATTCATGCGTACATTCACTGCTAGCGCCTATTATCTCTTCCCTCCTACAACTATACACCAGGACAAAGAACAAACAAATTGGGAGCGATACGCGTACGCATTCACGGCTGGGAGAGATTGGAAGAACTAAGATAAATGGCTACAAAAGGTGCACAGTCGCTTCCGTTCGTGCAACTACAATACAACTAAGCTGTCGATATGCTCGGTCTGCTCTTCGTCTCCTGTTTTCTGGCTGCCGCCTCAAATGCACAGCAATCAATTCAATTTGAGCATTGTGGAGGTGAGGATGATAGCACGCATTTTTACTAGCACTTTTTTTTTTTTTTTTCAGCGGTTTAGATTCATAGCTGTGTACTACTTTCGTGATTGACCTGTAAGAAAGTGCTTCGTAGTCATGCTCGGCTGCGAAGAATACGAGATGATACAGGTTTCGGTTGGATTGTTGAACACGTGTTCGTAGTGTATTACTGCTTCGCTGTCTTCGCGAACATGCTGCCTACGTCACCTACGTGGTATAGTCGTATAGTTTCCACCAGACGGCAGCTATACTTATTAGCTTATTCAAACTCAAATTAGCTTATTCCAATTCCCCTTCAAATTCCCCAAATTCCCTTATTCAAATTAGCGGGTGTTGGTACATGGTGATTGGACCACTGGAAGCGTCCTACGCCTGTATTTTTAAGTGTGTCAAATGTGCGGTACTCACACCACAGACTGAATAACGATGTCTTCCTCAAACGTAGTAGATGATGAGGCAATTAAGTATAGGAGGTCAAACACAACACAAGCTTCACAACGCCCTGTTGCATACTGAATAATGGCAGTTGAAGAAAAGGCTCCAGCAGTGAAATTCGAGAGGGTGTGCGCTCGAATCCCACTGTTAAGACCTTTTCTTCAACTGCCCTTATTCAACCATCTTTGAAATCTCACAAAGATGATGCGTCGGAACCAGTGTTATACGCTCCTATTGCTTTGTCTGTACTGTTCCCTCATGCTGTTTCTGTAACGCAATCAGGAAGCAAGATTTTGTCGGCTGTGGTGACGCCCTGCGACAGCGATCCATGCGTTGTTCCAGTAGGCACCGACCTCCGGGTGGATTTCCAGGTCCTATCGAGTGAGTTATTTTACACTCATTTAAATCTTGAACTTACGTATTCAAAGTAGCCTTATGTGTGTAGCACCAGACAGATATGTCCATAATACTAACAAGTGGTGTTATGCATGAACCCTAGATCAGGACAGTGAGACGGTGACGTTTGATCCTCGAGTTGTCGTATTTGGCCTGAAACTCCCTATTCCTGGCTTGGAGACGGATGCCTGCAAATCCGGAGCCGTGTCTTGCCCAATACGGAAGGGTGAAGTCATCAAAGGTACCATTCGTGCTCCGGTCTTGAGCTTCTTGCCATCGGTAAGCAGACTTTCACTGCCACGTTTACTTCTTAAAGGGGTTAAGACAGATGCGGTTAGTGTGGATAGTGTGATTACGCCGTGCACCCATCGTACTACGCTTCAGAAAATGGGTACTGATGCGGCACATTCCAAAAACACAACATGATGCAGGAAGTTTCTCTCCTCCTCTTTATACACTTGACAACGCCACCAAGTATCAAACGCACGTCCGAGTAAAGCCGACGTCAGAGGTCTCTTGAGCTTCCATTGGTAGCCACTCTCCACGTGACCTCTGTGCGTGACCAGCGGAGACGCGTGCTGTGACGTCAGAGCTCGTTATTCAGTGTGTAAATTTTCTACGCTTTTATTTCCCTCTTCGCTGTAAGGTAGGTAGAAACGTCTTTTAAGTTTACCTGGTATAACATGGTATGTCTTGTCGCAACCACTTTAAGCAGTTTTATACGTTGAGCACCGCACGTCTGGGAGCAGTGCATTACCACTACCCTGCTTTGTCAGCATCCACTGTAAGCACTATTGTTTTGCAGATGACGGTAACAACAATGTGGAAGGTATTGGGATCTCAAGGACTGATCACCTGTGGTTCAACGAAGGTCACTGTTACAAGGGGATAACGGTCGCTTCGACAGCATACTGCACGCTTGTTGGAGAAAACATCCAGTCTCAATCACACACATTTCGAACAATATATTAAGATTTTATGATCATTATCACGAACGATGTCATTAGTCTTCAATGCAGCTCAGAATAGGAAGCTTGACGTATCAGAAAATAGCCCGTCCCACCATGTTCACCCAGAGGATAGTGAAAAATATGACTGCTGTCTTGAAGGTGACTCCAGTTGCAAGCTGCAAAAGCAAAATGAATAAACAAACGTTGCCTTGCTTTCTCTACTGGTCGTCCTTGAAAATTCTGAATTTCAGCACACCCGCACGTCTACAGTAGGCAGTCATTCAAGAGTACTTCACCTTGGCGCAGCAGTTCTTCAGCAGAGCAGTAGTCAATTTGGACGAGCTGCTTGCTAAAGCTATGGCCCCACTCCCCGTAGTTACGAGTATCTCAGCTGCCTGATTGTCCTACGGCAGGCTGTGTCACTAAGTATCCTTAGCCTGAACAAGAGTTATCCATATAGGGTAAACTTACTGCCCAAGCGGGATGCACGTCGAGAAACTCCTCAGTTATGGCACGTGTCAGAGAAGAGGTTGGCAACACGAACGCAGTTTCTACAGTTGTCAGCAGCGGGATTGCAAAGTACAGCAAGGAACTGTTGGTATTCTTCGCCTGCACACACGAATCAGTAATGCGAAACACCATTTTGGGAGAATATTCACTGTTTGGAATAGGGAGACCGCATACCATGTTGGCGGCGACTGGCATGAAAACGTAGAGGCTACGGTTCGAGCTAAATGTCTCGGCTATCAACGCCGACACCACTGCCAATGTGCACTGTAATGTCACCCGATCGTCTGCTATGGTGCTCAGCCACACTGCAACATTATCTGCCATCCCAGTCTCCTGGAAGAAATTGGAAGTTTTACTGTGTCATGACGCGGGCGCTTTGTACGATGACCCGGCGCAGAACTGACATCCATTTGGTGTGTTCAGAACCCGTCACTTTCGTCACATTAGCTACCGTTGCTGTGCGTCAAGACAAGTACGAGCCATTCAAATTGTTGTGACTACATTCCTACCTGAACTGCAGCTGACATGCAGAATCCTGCTCCGGAAAGGAGTAATATACCCCAAGGAAATCGCAGGCGCATAACCTCAGCAGTTAAGATTCTGCTGCTAGGGCTGGTGTCGGAGCCCTTTCTGTACGGAGATATACTCATCAACAGCATGACTATAGTGCCAATTACAAGCCAGGGTTGCAAACTGCTGTAAGGATAACAAAACATGCAAAGTTGGAAGCAGTGCTTGTCTCATGAAACCATAGAACTCTCATAATAATAACTAGAACCCATACCAGCGAAGGGGGCATATCAAGATGTGAGCCGCCATCACAGGGGGTGACACAAACCTGCCATTTGTTGTAACTACCCTCAAGCGGGCGCTTTTGGCAAAACTGCAGTCTTGTCCTGGTCGCACGACATAGAAAACGTCATTTTGAGGTCATGTGACTTTGTTGACATGCCGTTTTGCCGCTTAGTCATATTTCCGTCATCATAACGCCAAGAGATGGACGAATTTTGCCAGCGTAAGCTATGCGGTGCTTCTCATGGTAGCCCATTTCTCCTTAGTTTAAGTACATCGTGTCGGCTCAGTGAGTCTTTAACTCGCGGTCGTCATCACATCTTTGGAAGTCGTCAACAATACGAGGCATTATGTGCAAAACTGTGCGTTTTACTGCGAGATTATCGGATAGAAATAATTACCGTGATCGAATGACATCCAAAACGTCGTGCATAAACTACAACCACATTGTTTACAAACGGTTTGGCTGCCGATCACGGGCGCCACCATCTTTAAGGTCACGTGTGCCTTGACGTTTGCGGTGACGTGCGACCAGGACCTGTCCAGGATGCATTGCGTTCGTCCAGCACGCTTTCGTTTACGGAGCAATACATTGGATGCCACCCCTGTGTCCGCCACGGTCGATACACTAAGCCTAGCGTGTTACGAATGGTGTCTCCTACCCGTTCCCTAAGAAATAACACAATCCAAGCGCACACGTGAAAGCAGACAAAACGCCCACTTCGCCCACGCCACAGCACACGGAGCCCAGCGGAAGCAAGCACGACTTGCATTGGATTGGATACGCGCCTGGTCTTCACGCATGGAAAGGCTGTGGCCGAATCCGGTCGAATCCGTAATACCGATCACGACGTCCCCCGGTGCTGGACGCTGGGAGAAGGTCTCGCCTCCGTTAAACTCCTTTGCTCTCCCCCCATTACCCTCTCCCCCAGCGTTTCTTCTAGCCTCTCTTCTTATAATTTATATGCATGTAACATTATGTTTGCAAATAATACATAAGATTGCAAATAAGACCCCATTTGGGCAAAGCTATAAAGGTAAGACCACTTAATTGGTCTGGTTGCTTGTCACTCTGTAGTCGCAGAGCGACAGCAAGTTGGGTGAAAATATCGCTCTAGTGGAAAAATGAAAAATCCTCACTCTGCTTCAAGTGCGTCATGAATTCCGAGTGGTCCGAGGAAATGAAATGGTCGCCGAAGCGACGTCAAGAAAATGGCCGTTGCGGCGTAAACCAGTGGGACGTAGTCTTTTCGCCTGGAACAACAGATGAAACAAGACATCAAGTAGAAACGGCACAACGCAATATCCTCCTGTGTTGTTCTAATCTCTCTCGTGACAAAGACGACAACTGTTGGAGCTTCATGCTTCCACATGTTCATAACACGGCGTGTTTAATGCTTTGCAATGATGCTCTGCTGAAGCGGGGAAAATTAAGGAAACATCCTTCAATAGCCACTCTATACTGCGTAGAACATTTCCTTGAGCTTAAGGAGTGGAGACAGGGAAGTCGACAGGATGGGCCTCATAAGCACCAGTCTAACGGATGATGATTGCTGTTGATATGAGCCTTGTCTTGTCTACAGTTCTGCCTCGGTGTTCAACTCCTGAGGCTCAAAGAAATTCTACTTTCTATGTCGATACACTCACTTATATTTTGTATGAAACTTTGTTCACTATACGCCGATCCTTTGAACATTACCTGTGCCCATCTAATCCGAACTAGCTTCAGGAAAATACGGACACTTACGCCATGGGGCCCAGTTTGCGCCATCTATGAGCAAGCTTTTCGGAGAGACTGCTAGCAACATCCTCATCTTCACTCACATTGCTGAAAGCAAAGAGCAGCCCGAGTTACAATTTTAAAACTTTAAAACAAAACTTACGCTCTACCATGTGAAGCCATAACAGTGTTATGTTACTGAAAACAGGAACTACCGGTAAAGAAAAACACTAAAACCGGTTGATACCTGCACTAGTTAAGTCATAACCAGTGCAATTAGCCACCGGTTTTAGTATTTTGCTTTCCTTTTTTATTTTTTGGGGGTGGGAGACAACAGCAGATCACCTCCACCTTGTCCATGACTTCTGTGACTCAGTCACTCCCCGAGGACATGCCCCAGGACACAGGAGGATATGCGCCAAGTCACACCCCCATACGTCGTCGTTGGTAGACTAAAGTGAACAACATTTCTTAGGAATACGTACTAGTGTGTCAGTATGCCATAGTGAAGAGGGACCCACGAGGCTGCGCACGAGCACAAGACTATAGGCAGCATTATAGCGATCCAATACAGCGAAGAGAGATCGTGGTGTGGCTCTGGATCTGACGTACTATCGATCCTTTTGGGGGAAAGAAAGTTGATACGCACGAATTAATACCGACCTGAAAAGCTTCATACGATATATACTGATTTCGGTTAATGTAGGTCTGCACACATCTTAACCGACGGCTTTACACTGAGATCACCGCCTAAAAACCGATAAATCAACTCAAGCATAAAATTACGATATGAGGGCCAGAAACTCCGCTAGCACTACGTCATGCGACATTGCTGTAGTTCCTGCAAATATCTCCCCTCTCTCGTATTGACGATTCTGTGCTTTACTCTGAGAAAGCACTATCTGAAACGTCACGGAGCATCGTCTCAGTGAAAAATCGGCGAACTCACATTGACATATGGTCCACAATCCTGTTCAGCATAGGCAGTCCCCTGAATGTAAGAGACCCCAATATCGAAGTGTACGCAATTGAGAGCACAAGGACCTTCTGCGGTCGTCTCACATGCCTAGAAGGAAAGGAAAAATTGATTTTATCTCGATGGCAGGAGTTATCCGCACGCAAAGTTAAGCGTAACAGTGCACTTCTCAAAATCTTTAAAGGAGTCTTATCATGAAGACTCCGAACATCTTGGGAATACTTTTACTGCATTCGTGGGCGTTCAGAGATCCCTATAAGATCAACGGATTGCGGCAAAGGGATAAAAACGATTCCAAGAAATGCTCCGCGAGCCTACTTATGTTCCATGATTTCTTCCACGTTACCTACAAATGGGAGTTAAAGGGAACATCGCACCCCTCCCCGCGATTCCGAAACTACAGTGTCGTTCTACTCCGCGTTCATCATTTATAGTAACCAGAAAATGAGTCCGACGCGAATTGCTGGCCATGTGCCTATGCAGTTTGAGGTAACAGATGGCAAGGGCAGACGACGCATACTGAGAGGATTCTGGGACTCCTTCTCTGCAAAAGTCACCCGGACAAAGCCAATCAGTGAAGGCCCTTTGGCGCAGACGAGCCCAATCGGGTAGCGGCTGAGGGACCTTGGTAGCCCCTAAGCAACCGCCCGACCGACCGACAGGCGGACGGGCGAGCGAGCCTGATTCACGGGTGACGGCGTTTGCTCTGTGATCGGCTTGCGGAATGTTGTTTCTGGATAGTGTCCGACGTGTTCGCACATCCAGGAGCGTTACACAGTGTTCCACGCAACATGGTCACGTCAGGACTAACAAGTCAAGAAAGTCGGCGTATTTACCGAGGACTTTTCACTCAGTATATCGATACGAACGCCAAGCAGACTACCTCGGAGACAATAGCTTGCGCTGCGTTTCCATTCGTCTGCCTGGCTTACGTCATCATGGTGGTGGTCTAATGTCTAAGTCGTTTTCTAGGAAGAGAAACCTGGCCAAGTTGACAACGGCGGCCATATCGGTCTCTTACATACGTTCCGGGATGCGACAGTCCATTTAACGCGAGCTGCGCTGTGTGCACACAGGTTTGCAGCCAGCCTCACACACAGCGCTTTTGCAGCCAGCACAAGCCAGAGAGAAGGAAGTACACGGCCCGTGTACTTTCCTTCTCTCTTGCTTTTGCTGTAAACTATCTGTAACGTGCTTCCTCGGCTTAGACGACGCTGCGCTTTTAGCATGACATCGTACACGGGAAAACAGTGTATACAGGGTGATCGATCTAGTCCAGACGTCCTGAGCAATCTGTTAAAAGGCGCGTGTGGCCCACTTACTGTAATTGTGATTCAACTCGCCGTTGGACCTCATCAAGCATTTCGAAAGTTGACAGAACTGTTGGATCTGGAAGCGGGGCACATTGGGATACGTCAGAGTGGCTCTACTGCGCAGGTCAGCGTTACTTCCGGAACCGAAAAAGGCTCGCACCAGAGCTCTTACGGAAAGAGCTCTGCGTCAAAGTTTTATTACTGCATAGGAAATACTCACCGAGGCTCGAGAACATTTCGGAGTTATAGGTAGACGCCACATCCCTATATTCAAAGTCTGATGACAGGATCGGGAACTTCCTTGACAAAGATACCTGTATATCTTGTTCCAAGGAGGGTTGAGGGTTCTTGCTTTCGGACACGACGACAATTTCGTCCATGCAGTAGTCTAGGTCGGTGAATCGTGGCCGACGAACGTTGGTCAACTGCCCTGGAGACGGTGACGGGGTCCTTTCATCGCTGGAGCTCTCCGGGGCGCCTGTGGCTTGTCGGCTGGATATCGGTCTTGGGGGCTGTTCATCCTCGGGCTGACGGCGTACAATTGGGCGTAGAATTGGTGAGGAACTCCCGAACACCTGTCATGAGAATGTGTTTCGTTATGAGGAGGCCACAACAAAGACAGTTATGTGATATAGTTTTCAAAGCACGTCTCTAAAAATACTGACAGAAAAGATGAAAATATCCATTGTCACTTTCTGTTGTAAGCTGCCAGTATCTTTACGTGACCTAATAGGAACATGCATAGAGTCTCCAGTGAGTTGAGCACATCTTAGAAAGCGAAGAAAGCACGGACAGAAGCACGAGACCGAAAGCACGTGCGCTACCACCTTTTCCTTGTGCGTCTAATGGACTACAACTCTTCCCTCCATCTATATATAACATACACGCGGTGATGTTTTTACGTGCCCTTCATTCCCCTCAATTCCAGGGAGGCTTAAAGACAATTGGGAGACTAAACAGGCGTAAGTTACTCACTTGCATAATAGCCTCCGCTCTGCGTTCAGACCCCCTCTTTCTGTAAAAGCGTGCGCGTTGCAGAGCCTTAACCTGCTGTCCAGCTAGCAGGCTGTCGCGAATGCTTGCCACAAGTACTTCGATGACAGAGGCGTAGAGGAGTGTGTTGACGCAGCTGGACAGAGACACGGATGTGACGAAGGAACAGAACCAGAATGTAGCCATGACACGACGCCGTTCGAGGCCGGACGCACCGCAGATGAAGAGGCCGGCACGCACCAGGAGAGAGGTCCGTCCCAGAGCAGCCGCAATGCACATAAACGTCGCAGCCGACACCTGCTCCGACTGCAGAAGACACACTGTTATGTTTCAAGGGGATGTCGTGCGTCAAGTTCACATTTGGTAACTGTGCCCTTTTGTCCTATGTTTGTAACAAGTGGTATATATGACTTCTACTGTAGCGTTAGTACGTGCAGCCAGAGGGAAACGTTTCTGGACTGGTTCTTAAACGAAAGGTTCCACCCTCCTGTGTCCTGCATTCAACTTCCGCAATGGACCTTTTTACAAAAACAAGCGCCACCTGTGGCACGCAAGGGATCATGGGAACTTAGGGAGCGCCTTAGAGCATTACGAGACGGCCAGAGGAGGAGGTAGAAGAGCAACAACATTATTCCCGGTGTGCGCAGCCGCAGCGTCAGCCAGGGTAAACCATAACCCATGCAGACGGCAGAACAATGTCCCTCAAAGTTCCCATACTGCTTTGCACTGAGCGCTGGATGGCGCGCGCATCTTTTTAAAATCGGCTATTTTGCGCCTGTTCACCTACGAGTCACTTGGGCACCTCCCTTGTACCATTTAGAGCACGGGCGGATCCAGACCCCCGGTTTGGGGGAGGCGGCGGTTTCTAGAGGGGGAGGGGAGATATGGAAGTCCATATAAATTGACGTTTTGGGGGCAATCGCCCCCCCCCCCCTCCCCTCCCTTGCCGTTGCTTTAGAGTTACGCTAACCACCCTCTTGACTTTCCAGCCCAGCCCAATAATGAATTTCAAATCAAAGGACTAAAATTGAACCGGATACGGAGCAACATAAAGTAACAGTAATCAGATCAGTTTGAGCATATATACACACGCATACGCTAAGGCTATTAAAGTAATTTCTCCAGACAAATCCTTGCACTCTTGCTCTATAAAAGCGGTCAGATAGGGTATGTTAGGCAGGACGTAGGTAGACCTATGACGGTTACGCATGTCTACAATGTATATAGACGTCTTGTCATCATCCCATGTTAGCACGTCTCTGCTCATGCTTACATTGAAATAGCCCAGGGCGGCGGCATTGGCGCTCATTACACCAAGCAGTGGTAAAACAAGGAGAGGCAGCAAGGAAAGTACCGGAACAGGGATTATCTCTGTGATCCACATTATGACGATCAGAGTAACGCAGTAGACGCACGACGTGGCCTGAAACTCAAATGTTATTGAGCAGCGTTTCAAGCCCTGCTCGTACATACCTTGGATTCTTGCCTCAGAATGAAGGACATGAGAAACGGCGATGAATAGCCCATGGCCTTCTTGAAATAGGTGAAGAGATGGACGTCTGACGTTCCATCCTTATGAGGACGAGGCGTTCTGCAATGTACACTGGCGCTATTCGTCTGACATGCTTGTATGGATACAGGCAACTAACACACGCCGTATTGTGCAAGTACGTACGTACTTTTTGCCCGTTCGATCTGCGGAAGACGAGCGCTGAGATGGTGGAGCCATATTCGAATATCGCTGGAAAATTGCAGCACGAGACGATTTTCTTCTTCTTCTTCTTCTACCAATGAGATGATGCACGTGAGCCACGAAGGAAACAAAAAGGACAAACTATGTCACCTTCTTCTTCTTCTTCAGCCACTATGTCTGTGTGGTGGTGGTGGGGAGTAAGGTTCTCTTTCGTCGTCTATGGCAATGTCACCAAACTAAAAAAATAAATAAAATTCTTCTTCCTACTTCTTCGCCACAGCATGCCGTTCGCTGCACGAGCCAATCGCTGAATATGATTCTACCATGCCTGCATACCATACCTGCTGGCCATGTCACGTCGAGATTGGGAGGTACCCGGGTTCGAATCCCGGTGTCGCCCGTGCTGTCTGGGTTTTTCCTGGATTTCCTCAGACGCTTTCAGACATATGTCGGCAAAGTTCCCTTAGAAGTCGGCCCAGGACGCACATTCCCCCAGGCCGTCAGTTGTGACGTTGCCCACCTCTGTGGGGCCGACAACGGCAAGCCGCGGTGACTTCTGCAATTATAGCATTTTTTTTTTTATGAATCTCCATTCTCAGCTAGCAAATCTTTCTTTACTTTGCCCTCAGTGAACATTACGCAGTCGCATGAATTTTCGAAACAATCCCAAATACGTCATGGTTTCGCAGTATATACAGATAGGTGACGTCATCACGAGCCATCGGCTTTGCAGGAGCAAGGTTGCCAGACGCGGGACAGATTGCGCGCTTTGTGACGTCACACTTCTCGAAAGTAGAAATAAATCTTATGATACTTTAACCACACATTGATCAATAAAAAACGGAATAGTATAGTGTGAGATGCCTAGAGAGCAATGATACACATTGGTATGATTCTGAATACAGGATATTTTGCACGAAGTGGCATTTTTGAAAACATACATCACAAAGCCATGCTTCAGAAACTGTTACGCATTGTATTAGGCATACACGACATCTACCAGTGTTCCTGGGAGTGTCGTAAGGACTAATGTAACTGAACATGTCGAACATATCGTTTTATATGCCGTGATGTTTGCTTCATTACAACACGCGGTTAATACAGTGGTAGTCTATGCCCAGGAAGACCCCGCTTCAGCGGCAAGAACATTGTTTCTGTTATCTGTGTGTGCTCTTGACCGCGCCGTGGAAGTTATTTGCCTATCGGGGAACGCGTGTCCTCACCTGAATGCCAAATCTAAGGCTGCGATTACATGGGGAAGTACATTTCGCAACTCCTGCTGTGCATCAGCGATACAATGTTATCTCTAAGAGCTCCTGGTACCACTGGTACGGCGCCTGCTAGGTTGAATGTGGTTGTCGTTCTACCCTTGCCGAGTTAATCGGAATCCAAATGATGTTTATTAACGATGAAAGAAAATGTCCATTCTATGTTGTTCCAGCCTCAGGACATCAGTTCACTGATGTTTATTAGTTAACAGACAGGCACAGGGTACGGTCTTAAACGAAGAATGAAGACAAAAAGGTGTGCTAACCGGTGACATGATCGGTGTGCTAATCAAGAACACAATTACAATGTTCAGTACGCGTTCTTCTTTTGTTCTTTTTTTTTTCGATTCAGACACTGTATCATGCCGGTGCATGCCTTCTAGTCAAGCTTTCGTTTCTTCTTTTTCTTCTACCTAATCTATATCTATACCGATCCTTAACAATAGATATGCAATCACATGCTCGCGCACACTTTGTGTGGCCCTATACAGGTACGAATGTTTCCACATATATTCTATTGTTATCGACTGAAGATATTGGCTAAAAAGAAATAACCAATTGCCTTACAATCCAATCTAAATTCAACCCAATCCAATAGCAGCTTGAAAATATATGTACTGAGACCACGGTGATAGTTTTACAGGAATCCACAGGTAAAATAGCATTGACACACAAAGTTTGAGTCGGACTTCCTAGTCTACACAACCACACCCCTCGTTGGACAGATAAAGTGCAGCTTGGCTATCTCCACAATGCTGTGTTTTCCCAGCTTACGCTTCGCAACTCAAGCTTAGTCATCGCTACTTTGTATTCTCCCCCGCATGAATATAAATGCTTCGCATTTTGTGTGGTACATAAAAAGACACGGCATGACCTAAACCGCAATGACACTGTGAACCGCAGTGGGGGTCAGGTGATTAGCCAGATGGTGATGACGCGAGCTGCGACTTATGTTGTGCTTGCTATTGCAGTTGGGCTTTGTAAGTAATCGTTGTATATAGAAATTCCTTCTGTGTGCTTACAATATACGTATTTTGACTTTTCTCGCTAGTAATATTTTAGTATGCTTAGCATTTATTGTGATTTGCTTTGTTCCGTCCTCTATCGCATTGCAGCAACCCCACCTGTGTAAGTATGTTTCATTGTCACACTTTTGAGAGCTCTTTGTAAGGACGACATCATTTTTTTGCAAGAAACCAACTTGATTTGGGCTCGAGAAAGTGTTCTGCTCACATTATAATCAGGTTTAGACTAGGGCCCCATTTGAGATCAGAGGTTCATTTGCTTTAGACAGCATAGAAACATTGTACTCTATCGACAACAACAATCGAGTACATGTATTTCGCCCTTGTCTGCAGTCCCTCAAAAACTACGTAACTGTGGCACAAAAGCTATCAGTATTGTTCCCTACAATTTACTGTCGTAACAGGGAGAGCATTTAAACACAACACACTGTGGTGGTGGAGGTGAAACTGCATCAGCAACAACAACAATAAAACAACAGCAACTTTAAAAGCTCAAAACTAACATTTACTATCTATTTCTTTCTCTGCTCTACTCTAACTCTATAAATGTGTCAGAAATATTAACACATCAATGGGAATACGTCAATCGGCTCTGCATAGGGCTGACAGTATAGATAAAAAAAAATAACCAAATTAACGTGAACGCATTCTTACCGTCGTACCTTTAACTCAAAAAATAAAAATATAAAAGTGCTTTGTTCCTTCTGTGTTGACAACGACAACTCTAAAATCTCAAAACTAACTCGGATTAACTCTCGAACTAACTATAATTAATTATCTCTCGCTCCTCTAACTCTGTAAAGTTTCAGAAATAATAATTCATCAATGGGAATAGGTCAAAGCATTAGGACCGCCGTACTTCTATTCTAGAAAAAGGATTTTTTAGTTACATCTGGGTTGATTTCTTCAAATTTCCTCCTCATTTGTTCTGTTTGGGATTTGTGTGACGCAGTCGCCAATCTGCACCGTTGATCAGACTAATAGGCCTGCATAAGCGATAGAATGATGAGAGTTGAAGAAAAGGCACCGGCAGTGCCTTTCTTCAACTGCTGTCATTTAATTTTAAGTACGCAAGTGGGCGTTTAATTGCCCCATCCACTACAACGTCGCTTACGCGCGTAGGTAAGGACCAGGAAAGGAGGTCACTACAGGGAGGGAATTCCTTTCTGTCTGGATGTATTTTGAATAAGTAAACCATAACATCGTTCCTTCCTCACTTTTATGTCATTAATCCTAACGTGAGCTTCTTGTACTGGTTTTCAGCGAGCCTGTTAGGGACTTCAGCCACTGGTAAGTGAACGCTCGATATAGTCCTGTTTAAGGATGTCCTAGCTCCGTAAGTGGGACAATAAGTTGCTGCTCTGTCCCGTATCAAAACACATCTGCGGCACCGCAGCGAAAGCACTATGGATATTTTGCCCT
The DNA here is from genome assembly GCF_037126465.1 of Ornithodoros turicata. Lineage (NCBI taxonomy): Eukaryota > Metazoa > Arthropoda > Arachnida > Ixodida > Argasidae > Ornithodoros > Ornithodoros turicata. Next base: position 35,553,581 of record NC_088208.1, on the reverse strand, counting down.
TCAATTTCTTCTTCAAACTTCTTAAATATAATCAAACTCAAACGCGCTTCTTCTTCTTTTTTTTTTCTTCCAAGAGCTTGCTTTATGCCCACCGAGTTTTCAACGGTACGACGTTGTTCTCTTAATTTTTGTTGGTTGTTGGTTGTTTTTAAGAGGGAGGATACATGATCACTCGCGTGAACAACGTGGTCTGCCGTTGCGCTGTGCTGAAGAACCGGTGCTCTCCAGAAACAGGATGTTGTAATATTATTAAGATGCTGTAATATTATTTCAGGAGACACTGCAAAGAGGAGATCTCTCGGAGTTATATTGCAAAATGTCGGAAGGAGGCTTCAAGGGATACAGACTTCCTCATTCCCAGAGGGCGATATGGAATCTGAAGAACAACTGTACGAAGAGTTAAACGACATACCTCAACTTCTGGAAGAAGAAGACATAGCCGCGCTCACGAAATCTTCGGCTCAATACAGTTGGCTAAAAAAGGCGCGTAGAGTAAAACCAGGAACGGTGTAGACGGCATAGCAAAGGGCGGCGTCGGCGTCCTAAAGGATTTCGGAATGGTTTCATAAATGTATTTCTACACATTCGCAACCAACACGCGACGCGCGTACAGTTGTGTGGCGTACGGTATCAACTTTCGTAATTTTATGCTCAAATTTTTCGTTGAAGCGATAGCTTGATAGGGCCAACCACCGTGTTACAACTTATGACCACGTGTCGTGGTCACAGTGACACGTCATTAGACAACGTGACCGTATCTAAACACGTTTGGCACAATGCCCGAGGATCCAGCCATTCTTTTGTTATTATTATTTTGTCTGGTCAGAAAAGTCACATAAGTGCAATGTTTGCAAGTGCCGATATGCCAGTACTGCATACAACATACAACTAGCTGAACAGTTGACAACCCTGGCAAACATTAGTTGTGCTCAACTTGTAGAGATCATACTTGGGCTTTCGGAAGCGAGATGCATGTACTGACCGAGATACTATATGGTATAAATGACTGAGCATGGTTTTACTGGTTATAATAAAGTTGTATCACAAGATTATATGAGTTATTTCTCTGTTCTGTTCTGCTTGCACGGAACCGTAGTGACCGACATGCCCATATTGAGCAAATACTGGGTGCTACACTCTTCTTCAATAGCAAGGAGCCTGTCACAGAGAATCTGACGGTTTACGGTGACGAGTTCAAAGAAAGAAGTCCTTTTACTCATTTTGAAACTGTTTCTCGGAAAGAAAGCCTTCCACGCACGTTTCCGAACGAGAAAACCGCAGCGAAAGCAGGACTTTTGCTATGCATTCGATGCAACCGACCATAGTCAGCGGAGTTTCGGTATGGTGACGACACCGTTCTATATATCTCGTATAATAATTTATTAATAATTGGGAGTAGATTTATACGTAAGATGAGTCAGCCTATTTGCGTGGCGACATCCTGCACGTGCCGCAAGGTAAGATTGCGGGTAATATCGACCACCTGGGGTTCTTTGGACGTACTCCGGAAATCTCCGACACACAGTGTTGGAAGCAATGTTTTACGTATCTCGTGGTTGCACAAGTTCTATTCTAATGTATGGTGCGTCGTATTATAGCTCCGATTTATTTGAATGATTTTCTTTCCATTTCATTTTATTTTATTTTATTCAACATAGAGCTTGAACCTACACATAACTTAAGAGCTTAAGAAATTTTTGAATTCGAACTCTAACCATGTTCTAAAAATGACAAGTCTAAGGGTGACAGAACTGACAACAGCGAAAATATGTTTCTCTTTCTTCGTTTATTTAGCTTTGACATCATCGTTACATATTCTTAGCATCATTCAACCAGCAATAGCTCCAGCAACTTTAGAAACAACGACAGCCGTTGCCACTTTTTTTGCGATTTTTTCAGCTCCCTTCCTGATCTGCTTCCACTTCTTCTTTAACCACCCGTACTCAGCAAGAGAATCCATCAGAGCCTCCAATTCTTCCTCTTCGACCTGCTCGGACAGGTCCTTCACTTGTTTGTTGAGAGCCTCTTCGATGACAGCTTTAACTTCGGGAGGAAGAACAACATCCTCAGACGGAAGTCGCCGCCCTACATTTTCCAATACTTCAGCCAGGGCTGCTTCATTCTTGGCATCTTCTGAAATAGAGCAATCGTGTGTTCTCTATCTATAATAGTCGCAATGCCTTCGTGCACAACTTCGAGAATAGTGCCGCTCCTCGGAGTGGTGCATCCGCGGGGTAGCAAACGTGAGAAGTTATGTAATAGCAGTAATACGCTTAGACAATATTAAGTACATGAAGAGGAGCCAGAGGGAAGAGGGGTTAGCTTTAAAAATAAAATGAAAATAAATATCTCCAAGTTGTGAACCTTTCCTCGCTGCCCTTTGTTTTAGAACGTTTGTTTTAGATCATCGCAAGATTCAAATCAAACTTTTCATGAGTTGTCATTCCCTTCAAATAAAAAAAAAACTCAAATAATAGTAATAAAATAGTAATAACAATAGTTAATAGTAATCAGCATCATCTCGAGCATTAGAACATGTGATTACCAAGTGAATTTGATCAGCTAATCCTTATTTATTTACGATGGTTATATTACATAATATAGTCTATCATCTTCCGCGAATCTGCGTAATAAGAACAAACACAAAATCGAGCAGTTATTTAAGCAGAGTCTAACTGCTAGAAAAGGAAAGAAAAAAAACAGAAGCAGACATTCCGTGCACTCACTGCCCAGCAATACATATAGTAAAGCATACACTCACCATCCTGTTCCGTCTGTGCGGGAGATTCACTGGAAATATAAAAAAAAAAATATTAATCGCTAGTTGGTTGATGAAAAAAAAAGAAAAAGAAACACGGACGAGAATGTAGCTTACACAGCAGGAGCAGCTGCGCAGGGATTGTGGAAAGAGCCAAACACGGCCAACAGTGCAAAGGCGACGAGGACCTTCATAGCGAAGTAGTGCTAGGCTGCTTCGAGCTTCTGTGGAATCACTGGTTCATTTGTCTCTTTGGCTTCGACTACTTCGCGTTTTATAGCCGTTACCTTAATTGTTTGGGTTTTTACGCGCCTGCCAGTCTTAACTGATAAAGGCATACTGGAAACCAATGAGCGCACTCTGGGAAAACGCGTTTGTCCATACATACTGATAGTGGCGAGTGAGAAGCCGATATCGGAACCACTTACAACTTATTCATCTCAGTGGCATTATAGCTGAAGGAGGAGAGAAGTGGTGAAGTAGAGGCAATAAGTACTCGGGTTGGGTAAATACAATGAGGAAACATGATCTGTAGATTCCAAACCTGCAGCATATAGAAGTGCGTTACAGTACTGCCTTACTCGAATATATGGCTAGGGGACTCAGGAAAACTATTTATTTATCTATTTCCACATTGAGTGCGCACAAACAGGTGTTAGGCCTTTGATAGCGGTGCACCATACATAAAGCAGAAGACAGAAATACTAATTTAAGAATTCAAACAAACAATCTAATGGCAAGCGAACGAATTAAACGCTACAGAAATGCAAAATCCGCTTGAGAGTGATGCCTGGATTGGCTTTGACGTACAAATTAAGCAAGATCCTGGTAATACAGGTCGAGTAAGAAAAGACGTAAAACAGGTCCTGATCTGTCGGATACCCTCACTTACTTGTAGGCTTCGAGCTATTAATTTATATGTCAAATCGTTTGAAGGCTAGAAAAAATGACAATCCGACATCAGCGAAGTTTATTTTAGAGTCCTGGGCCTACTTCAGGGAGAACTGTGCAGACAGTTGCGTGGAAAGTGGGCAAAATCAAGAGGAAACATCAGATTGCGCAGTCACCTCCCAGCTCAGTGCTTCGTGTACATTATTCGCTTTAAATGGTATAATATAGTGCTTTCTTTTGATGCCTTGTACGCTTTTGCCTTATATGTGGAATGCGGTCTCTCCAGAACGGCTTTCACTGCGCTTTTTCGACGTATTTTCTCGTAAGCCTTTAGAATGTGTTCTCTCCGTTCACGAATTATACCCAAGGCTGTGCGTGCCAGTTTGTCGACGCACCGAAGTGCTCTCAGTTCTGCTTACACGTCCTATCGGTCACCCTCTAATATCCTGGTAGGCTTCGTTACTTTCAGAAAGGTGTGGGGGAGACCCACTACTGACTCTCTGCAGCCTCAGTGGTTGCTCCTGTGTCGCGCTACCATGTACCCGGCAGCTTAAATCATACGCGGAGAAAGGGAGCCCTGTTTAGAGGTGAAGGGAGAAAGAGCAGGATGGAAGCAACATGCGTAGCAGCCGCATAGCCGTCCTGCAACACAGTTTTATTGATAAAAAGAAGAGATGTGTAAAAGCACTATAGTTGGATTTAACTGTTGTGCTCGTCAAAAACTCGTGACTAACGTCAGTTGTTTATCAATCAATCAATTATCGATGTCAGCGTCAAGTGTTTATCAGCTCGTCACGCGTCGTCCATAATAAAGCAACTGTTTACAAGATATATTTCTTTCTCTTGTCTACATATCATAGCTTTCCAATAAAAGTAATGCACCATAAAGTGTTGCCACCATGATTCATCCTTGTTATCACGATGATAGCGGCGTGCTCACTGTCTCAACAATCGTTGAATAACGTGTTGTTGGCGACCAACAGTAAAATCCAACTCACTTCGCGGGCACATACAACAGTAATCATACCGAAACTACCGCTGTGTGTCGCTAAGAGCGCAGTCGTCCACCCCTCTGAGGCAGTGAACTGGCCTGATTTCGCCAGCTTCCGCTTGCCGCTAGGGTGTCGTACCGAGGAGAAAATACACCGCTCGCGTGTTCCGTAAGCTTTTGTCGGGACCTGTACGTGATTGGTGCAAACAAAGGTGCTGTGGCCCACTTCCCATCTGGAGTCGACGGGACCAGAAGCGTGGGCTGGTTCGACAATATGTATAACTGACATCAGTTTCCTGAATGTAAGGTTTAAAAGAACGAAGCTGCAGGAGCTCACTGTGCGTGGTATCCTGAGGCGTTGTTCATGCAGTAAACCATAAACGGTTGTCATTGTTTGCCGAGATGGCCATCTTCCTGTCCATCTAGCTTCGACTCGGACCCTGATTTAGGACACCTTCTAAGATTATAGTTTCATTTCTTTGTCTCATATGCGGACTCTTCATATGGCCTTTACCCGTTTCTTCCCTAAACGTTCATTCGTAAAAATTCAATGAATAAATTTAGCGATGTTTCGTTAATGGACTGTTATCTGACACAGGTCTAGGAGGTTAATATGCTGCTCGCATCTAGGGTAGAACAAGCTATAAAAATGACGTAACTGATAAAAAAAGTTATGGGTACTTGAGACACGTCTGATGTAGGGGCAAGGACTTTGCACATAATTCTTTGCATGAGATTGACCAACAGACACACGTGTCAATCGATACAAAGAGGACAAACAACAACACTGATATGTCACAATGGACATTGGCCGAGTTGTGTGTCGATCAGTTATCGATGATGGCACAGCACTTCAGCGCGTGCGGAAAAGTCCCGGTTTATCTGCCAGACACGTGAACGTTCTCGCATTGATCTGGCATATGTAAGTAGAATAAATTATCACCTCCTCAATTCAGATCTCTTGCCTGGGCATGGGAGGTGGGAAATTAAAGCAAATAGATAGAATACACACACAAATCCATTCGTTATTAGTAAATGCATGTTAGTTATATAAGTCAGACGGGAATCCACTTACTCGATAACTGGGCAAATCGCAGTTATGGCTGTGTGATATCTCACACAGAAGCAAACCCTTCAAGGATGGCAACTGCAGAAACACACTACACAGATCTATTCGCCACTTTTCGAAGCTTTTCTTGAGAGATCAAACGCTACAGTTCCATTTTCCAGACATCATTCAATCACCTATCATGCAGGCTTTAGGAATACCAAAGCTCGTGGCCATGTTTCGCATCCACGATTCCTGAAGCCTCCACCACACCGCTGCAGAGTGGTCTTACATGGACATCAGAGGACCGTGCTGATGTTTATTCATGAAGTAGCTCGGCCACTTTCTTGTCTTCCCTGCTTGCGACGCGAGCTACAGAAAGCGGTTACGCCACCACCACCACGGCCTGTCTTTCTGGCTACTAGCAAACTTGGAACTTTGTGGCTATACCCAAAAGGGCCCCTGCTGCTCCATTTCGTCTGAGTTTCGCCAATGTGGCAGTGACTATCAATCATATGCGTAACACTCTGTAGTGAGCATCACAGGTACTATTGTGTTGTATTTACAACTTGATGTTTTTTTTTATATAGCTGCTGGACATGCGCTGTTTTTCAAGGATGTACAGAAGGCTTTCATTGTCTAGTATTGTTGTTGAGGGCTGGACCAAGGTTCAAGAATCTTGTAGAAGCTAAATGAACGGTTGTCACGTTTCTCCAAAAGCTTTCTTCCATGTTTTTCAAGGGTTGGGCAGTGTGCATGATGACGTGATGCGCATCTTCAGGGACGTACCAAGTTCTGCAGAGTCGGGACTTGCTAGCTTCATTCTATGAAGTGCTCTTTTTGTATGTAGTTTTGTCCCATTCGGATCCCGTGAATAGCTGTTTGAAGAGATCTTTCGTGGCTTACGGGGATATTTATTGTCAGACCTGGATCTACTGTAAAAAGATAATCTACGTACTGTAAAGATGTCTTCCAGAGGTTTGTAGTGTGTTGGTGAATTGTGTTCTTCAGGTTGATTTTCCTGTCGCCCTTTGAGAACGGTATGGCATCAAGCTCGGTGTTCAGCAATGCTAGTGCCGTCACCTCTACTGGTACTGGTTTTTAGTGATCCTGTTAGGGATGTTTCACCCGGTGGTAAGCCAACGTTCCATATAGCGCTGTTCTGTAGTGCAAGACATGACAGTGAGTAGCATGTGCGTACTGAACAAATACTGGGTGCCGCAGTCTTGTTCCACATCAAGGAGCTTGCCACTGAGAATCTCACGGTTTACTGTGACAAATTCAAAGAAATAAGTAACTTTACTCCCTTATACCCTTATCTTTCCTTTGTTCTAATATGTATATCTCCCTTCGATTTATTTCAATTATTATGATTTTATATTATTTCATATCTTCAACTTATTGAGGATATAGCTTTCACATAGACGTAACAACTTAAGTACCTAAGAAATTTTTGAATTCGCATTGTGCCATGTTCTAAAAAAAACGGTATGTATGTCGCTGGGTGACAGAACTGACAGCAGCGAAAATATGTTTGTCTACTCCTTCGTTTATTCAGCTGTGACGTCGTCGTTACATAATCTTAGCTCTATATTAACACTCTTCAACACATCCTCAATATTTTACAAACAAGACGCCACTTGTCGGCCTTTGAGCCTCCCCTCTTGTGCATGACCCAGATGTCCTTAAAAGTCTGGTACTCAGCAAAAGATTCCATCAGTGCGTCGAATTGTTCTTCTTCGAACTTTTCTGACGGGTCCTCCACTTGTTGGTTGAGAGCCTCTTCGATGACAGCTTTAACTTGGGGAAGAGGAACAACATCCTCAGACGGAAGTCGCCCCTCTACATTCTTGACATCTTCTGAAATAGAGCAATCGTGTGTTCTCTATCTATAATAGTCACAAAGCCTTCGTGCACAACTTCGAGAGCAGTCTCTCTCCTAAGAGTGGTGGCATTCGCGGGGCAGCAAACGTCAGAAGTTCGGAAGTTCAAAGTCAATTCCAAATTTTACTTAACAGCAGTGATACGCTGAGGCAATATTAAGTACATGAGAAGGAGCCAGAAAGAAAAGTCTCCAGTTCATTTCAGTTAACTCAAGTCGTGAAACTTCCCTTGGTGTCATTTATTTTAGAGCGTTTGCGTTAGATCATTGCAAGATTACAAATCAAAATTTTCATTAGTTATCATTCACTTGAAATAAAAAAGTAAACAATAGTAATAAAATACTTATAGCAACATCTAATAATGATAATATTAATCCCGAACGTTACATTTTGTCATTACCGAGCGACATTAGTCAGCGAACAGTTATTTATTCACGATGGCTATATTTCAGACTACCGTCTATTATTTTCCTTGAATCTGCCTTATGAGAACAGCCACCAAATCCAGCAGTTACTAAAATTGAATTGAACTTATAAAAAGAAAAGGGAGCACACATTGCGCCGCATGCACATCCCAGGAATATATTAAAACATACACTCACCATCCTGTTCCGTTTGCGTCGTAGATTCACTGTAGATATTAAAAACAAAATATTATTCGCAAAAAACAAAACAAAGGCGGACGAGATTGTAACTTACACAGCAGGAGCAGCAGCACAGGGATTGTGGAGTGAGCCAAACAGAGCGAGCAGGGCAAGAGCGACGAGAACCTTCATGATGAAGATGTGCTATGTTGCTTCGGTGGTCTACGGAATCACTCTGCGTATTTGTCTCTTTGACTACCGGCTACCTCGCGTTTTATAGCCGCTACCGCGTTTTGGGTCTTTACGCGCCTGCCACTCTTAACTGATAAAGGCTCACTGAAAAACAAATGAGCGCACTCCGGAACGATGCGTTTCCACGCATAGTGACATAGTCACGCGCAAGAATGTCATATCGGGGAACTCCTAGAGTAAGGTGCGGTGTAAGCGATATACAAATTTGCAATGGAATATGAATATGTTATTCTTCCTGTTTTGGGGAAAACGAAGAAAATAAAACAGCTACAGGCGCATTCTCAGGTGTTTCGAGTTTCTAACCCGTAAATGCAGAACGAACGTAGCCGTTGTGAGGCAGTCACAGCAGAAGAAATTCAAAAATGGAGACTCTTCTTCCATACCAAGGAGCTTGTCGCGGATAACCTGACGGTTTACTATATGACAAGTTCAAAGAAACAAGTCCTTTTACTCATTTTGAAGCCGTTTTGACTTCTCGAATCTCAGAAAGGTAGCCTTCCGTGCACGTTTCCGAACGAGACAGCCGCTGTGAAAGCAGCACTTTTGCTTTGCATCCCGTATCTCGTGATTGCACAAGCTCTCTACTAATACATGCTACGTCGTATTATCTCTCCGATTTATTTTAATTGTTTTCTTTCCATGGTCATTTGGTTGTATTTTATTCAACAAAGCTTGAACATACACATAACTTAAGAACATATGAAACTTTTGAGTTCGCACTGTAACCATGTTCTAAAAATGACATGTCTCAGAGTGACAGAACTGACAACGGCGAAAATGTCAATTGTCTTTTTTCTTGGTTTATTTAGCTCTCACATCGTCGTTACATAGTCTTAGCATCATTCAACCAGAAACAGCTCCAGCAACTTTGGAAATAACGACAGCCGTTCCCACTTGTTTTGCGATTTTTTTAGCTCCCTTCTTGATCTGCTTCCACTTCTTCTTTAACCACCCGTACTCAGCAAGAGAATCCATCAGAGCCTCCAATTCTTCATCTTCGACCTGCTCGGACAGGTCCTTCACTTGTTTGTTGAGAGCCTCTTCGATGACAGCTTTAATTTCGGGAAGGAGAACAACATCCTCAGAAGGAAGTCGCCGCACTACATTTTCTAATACTTCAGCCAGGGCTGCTTCATTCTTGGCATGTTCTGAAATAAAGCAATCGTGTGTTCTCTATCTATGACAGTCACAATGCCTTCGTGCACAACTTCGAGGGCAGTGCCTCTCCTAAGAGTGGTGCATGCGCGGGGTAGCAAACGTGAGAAATTTGGTCGTTCAAAGCCAAATTCAAATTTTGTGTAATAGCACTAATACGCTTAGACAATATGAAGTGCATGAGGAGGAGCCAGAGGGAAGAGGGGATAGCCTTAAAGCTAAATTGATATACATATCTCCTTGTTGTGAAACTTTCCTCGATGCCCTTTGATCTGGAGCCTTTCTTTTAGACGATTGCAAGATTACAAATCAAACTTTTCATTAGTTGTCATTTTCTTGAAATTAAAAAAAAATACACGTCAATAATAATAGTTCATAGTAATCATGATCATCTCGAACCGTTATTTCGCATACTACCATTTATTATTACTTGAATCTGCCTGGTGAGAACAAACATAAAATCGGGCAGTTATTTACACTGACTTTGATTCAGAGAAGGAGAAAAAAAGAAGAAGGAGCACACATTGCGCCGCGCGCACTGCCCAGCAATACATAAATTAAAACATACACTCACCATCCTGCTCTGTTTGTGTGGTAGATTCCCTGTAAATATCGAAAACAAGATATCATTCGAAAGTCAGTTGATGCAAAAGAAGAAGAAGAGGAAAAAAATGAGGCGGACGAGAATGTAACTTACACAGCAGGAGCAGCTGCACATAGATTGTGGAGAGAGCCAAACACAGCGAGCAGTGCAAAAGCGACGAGGACCTTCATAGTGGAGTAGCGCTAGGTTGCCTTCGAGGTTCTACTGAATCACTCTTCGCATTTGTCTCTTTGGCTTCGAACAGCTCGCGTTTTATACCCGCTGCCTTAATAGTCTGGGTTTTTACGCGTCTGTCACTCTTAACTGATAAAACCTTACTGGAAAGGAACGGGCGCACTCGGGGAAAATACGTTTCCGCACACATACTGATAATGAAACGTGGGATGCTCGTATCGGAACCACTTAGAACTGAGGTTCACTTCTTTACAGTGAGGTTACAGCTGAAAGAGGTGACAAGTGATGAAACAGAGGCAATAAGTACTCGGGTTGGGTAAATACAATGAGGAAGCATGATCTGTAGATTCCAAACCTGCAGGGTATAGAAGTCCGGTACAGTGTTGCCGACTGGAATATAGCTAGGGGACTACGGGAAACTATAAATTAAGCACAGGCCTGGTACTAGGGTCTAGTGAGGGAAGACGTAAAACAGGTCCTGATCTGTCTGATATCCTTATTTATTTCTGAGTTCCGAGCTATTAATTTGTATGTCAAATCGTTTGTATGCCAGAGAAATTGCCAATTTGAGGTCAGTGACCTTTAGTTTAGAGTCCTAGACACACTTCACGAAGAACTTCACCGACAGTTGCATCGAAAGCACGCAAAATGAAGAGAAAGCATCCGGAGTCGCCTCCCATATCAGTGCTTCGTCTGCATGATTCGCATTAAATGGTATATAATATACTGCTTTCTCTTGGTGCCTTTTGCGCTTGTGCCTTATCCAGAGTCCCTGCAGAATCGGGGGGGGGGGGGAGGGCTCCACACATGACTTTCGCTGCGCTGTTTGCACGCATTATACCCAACTCCGCAATGGCACGTCCGCATCAGCATTTGTCATCTCCGACGAAGGCGTAGTTCCAGGACAGTCGTATTTGGCATTGCACATCATCCATAGCTGCGGAACTCTACGCCATACTTTTCTTTTTGCAGCACATCGTTCCATTCCCCCCCCCCCCCCCCCCCGGAATTGGGTAGTCTTTACTGATTCAGCATCTGCGCTGCAAGCAATTGAAAATTCTGGCATCCGAGGCTTCTCCGCACCGTTGGTTATGGATGTGTTAACCGCTTACAAACTTGTCTACGAAGCAGGGCATACGCTCGCTCTATAATGGGTTCCCGCCCATTGCGATGTCGAAGGCAATGAACTGGCTGACAGTGCCGCCGAAGCAGCTCTCTCGTCTCGGACACGGACGCGTATTGCGCTGCTGAGAGGCGATCGGCGGTCCATACTTCGAGGTCTTGTGACTCGTCTGGCTACCCGCCAACGGACCGCCGACGTACTACCCCCCTGCCAAGCTGAGCAGAGTTGACCCAGCGCTCGCTTTCCGCTTGCCAGCACATATCTCTCGTCAAGACTCCGCATTAGTTAATCGAATGCGCCTCGACGTGGCCTTCACCGCTCAATGACGCTACCGCTTGAGACAAGTTAACTCTTCCCATTGCAGTGACTGCGGTGCTGTTGAAGATCTCGAGCACATTCTTCTCTATTGCCCACACTACCACCCTTCCCGCTCCGTACTCTCCGCCTCCTTCAACGAGCTAGACTCCAGTCCCTTCTCCCTCACAAAATTCCTTGGCCCCTGGACGCATCCAGCAGCTCACTAACGCTCTGCCTTCAAGGCTCTCTCCGCCTTTTTGGACGCCACAGGACTTCGATCCTCATTGTAACGGGACCCATTCCTTCATTCCCCGCTCACCTTCAGCAATGGCGTAGAATATCGCCCCCGGCGAAGAAACTCCCCAGCCATCATCCTGAAATAAAGTTGTTGTTTGTACCCAAGGTTGTGTGCATCTGCCTCTCGATGTACCTAAGTGTCTTGAGTTCTGCGTGCGTGTCCTGTCGGCCACTCTCTAATATCCCGGTAGGCTTCATTACTTTCAGAAAGGTGTGGGGTACGAACTATTGACTCCGTACAGCCTCAGTAGTTGCTACTGTGTCGGGCTACCAAGGTCCATGTGCGTGGCAGCTTAAATGATACCCGGAGAAGGAGCGTTTAGAGTTCAAGGGAGAAAGACCAGGATGGATGCAACATGCGTATATGATGTAACACCGCATACCTGTCCTACAACTGTTTTATTGAAAAAAAAAAGGAAAAAGAAAACATGTGTAAAAGCACTAGTCAGGTGTTTATTTATCTGCGAATTGAGTACTGCATTGTCTTTGGTGCGACTGCCCTAGACATGCCATGCCACGAGGTCTTCTTCCCACGTATATACCCGTGCCTATTTTTTTATTTTTTTATTTTTTGGAAAGCGGCCAGCACAGACCAAGCAGTTGATTAATCCTGTCAGCGAGACGGACGAGGCCGGTGCAAAGAAAGGTGCTGGGGCTCACTTCCCATGAGGAGTAGACTAGACATGAAGCGTGGGCTGGTTCGCCAATATGCATAACTGACATCAGTTCCCGGAACTTAAGGTCTAAAAGAGCGAGCATGCAGGAGCTCATTGTCCGAGCATTGGTCGTGTAAATAACCCATAAACGGTTGTCATTGTTTTCCGAGATAGACACCTTCCTGTCCATCTAGCTTCGAGTCGGACCCTGAATTACGATACTAAGACACTAAGATTTCAGTTTCATTTCTTCGTTTCTCATGGGGCCTCTTCATAGGGCCTTTACCCGTTTCTTACCTAAACGTTCATTAGTAGAAATGAAATGAATGATTTTAGCGTTGTTTTGTTAATGGATTGTCATCTGACACAGGTCTATGAGGTTACTATGCTGGTCGCATCCAGGGTTGAACAAGCGAAAAAAATGGCCTAACTGACAAAAAAGTCACGAGTTCTTGAGACACGGCTGATGTAGGGACAAGGACTTTGCACAGATTTCTCTGCATGAGACTGACCCACAGACACACGTGTCAATCGATACAAAGATGACAAACACCGACACTGATATTTCGCAAGAGATATCGGCCAAGTTCTGCGTTGATCAGTTATCGTTGATGGCACAACACTACACCGCGTGCGGAAAAATCCTGTTTTATCTGCCCGACACGTGAACGTTCTCGCATTGGACTGGCATATGTAACTAGAATAAATTATCACCTTTCCGATTTTGTACGTGGGCATGGGGGATGGGAAATTGAAGCAAATAGATAGTTACGTAAGTCAGACGGGGATCCACTCACTCGATAACAGGCAAATCGCATTTGAGGCTCTCTCTATATCTTTGTTTTTATATCCATGATATCACATACCGAAACCTTTCAAGGTTGGTAAGGCAGAATTATTAGCGACTTTTCGAAGCTTTTATTTGCAGGTCAAACACTGCCGTTTCATTCTCCAGGAACCATTCAATCGCCTATTCAGGAGGTTTAGGGGTACCGACGCTCGGGACCTTGTTTCCCATCAACGATTCCTGAAGCCCCCCCCCCCCCCCCACAGACACACACACGCACCGCTCCAAAGTCGTCTTCCATGGAGATCAGCGGACTGTGCTGTTTTTTTTTTTTTTTTTTTTGCTTGAAGCAGCTCGGCCACTTTCTTGTCTTCCCTGCTTGCGACGCGAGCTACACCCAGCGGTTACACCACTAACAACACCACTTCCTGTCTTTCTGGGTACTAGCTAACTGGGCAGGACTTGGAACTTTGTGGCTATACCCAAAAGGGCTCTTCTGCTCTATTTCTTCTGAGTTTCGCCAATGTGGCTTTCACTCATTTTGAAATCGTTTAGACAGCTCGAACCTCGGAAAGATCGCTTTCCGCATGCACGTTTCCGAACGAGACAACCCCAGTGAAAGCAGCACTTTTGCTATGCATCCCCACCGACGATAGTCCGCGGAGTTTCCGCATGGTGACGACACTATTCTACATATCTGGTGTAATAATATATTAATAATAGGGAGTATATTTACACGTAAGGTGAATCAGCCTATTTGTGTGACGACACGTTGCACGTGCCGCAGGGTAAGATTGCGGGTAATATCGACCACCTGGGGTTGTTTTGACGTTCGCCGGAAATCTTCGACACACAGTGCGGGAAGCGATGTTTTACGTATCTCGTAGTTGCACAATATCTGTACTAATGTACGCTATTATAGCTCCGATTTACTTTAATGATTTCCTTTCCATTTTATTTTGTTTTATTTTATTCAAGGTAGAGCTTGAAGATACACATAACTTAAAAACATAATGATGATAAAATAATAATAGTAGAAGTCGTTTTTTCCGCGTGGAAAATATTTTCGCGTTTTCGAACAAAGCTGGTTTGACGAGTGAATCGCGAGAACTTAAATTCGCGACACAGGTTTCCGGGAGTGCTTTGCTCTTGCATGTCGTGCCGCCGTCAATACTTGGGCGTATTTCGGCACGTACTAAGACATCCGTTGCTCAAGGGGATGGCCGCGTTCTAGGTCAATCCTTTTCTCCTCCTCACAGACATGGGAGGAAAGGCCCTGTACAATGGCCTTTAGGGACCCTGCAGGAGGCCCTAGTACCGACAGTGTGCAGGTCTAGCAGTTCATTTTAGCTGCTCTCATTCATTATCACTCAGGGCACTGAACAGTTCGGTTGAGATGTCGTACTATCACACAAGCTGGTTTTTGAGAATGCGGAGAAGGACATGTTGCGGCTTGGTGGTATAGCGGTATATATATGTACAGCGCAATGCGTTTGTAGGAGTAACAAAAGAGTGATCAATTTCCATTTCTTTACATCTTGCCTGGTGGGATAAAACAATCTTCTGCGGCTTGCTTAAACTGCCTACGCTGCATGAAGTAGAAAGGGTCAAGGTAGTCACCGTATAGCGTCGAAGGCCGCACGATTTTTGCCCTCACATGGCCAGAGTTATTGCGCGGGAACTTAAATTCGCGATTTTGGAGGAATGCGCAAAAAAACAGAAACAAAAAAGAACGCTTCTACAGTAAGTAAAATAATAATAATAATACATAAAAACAAGATAATAATACAAAAATTGAATTCGCACTGTAACAATGTTGTAAAAATGGCAGGTCTCGGAGTGACAGAACTGACAACAGCCAAAATTTGTTTGTCTCTTTATTCGTTTATTTAGCCTCTGACATCGTCGTTACATAGTCTTAGCATCATTCAACCAGCAATAGCTCCAGCAACTTTAGAAACAACGACAGACGTTGCCACTTGTTTTGCGACTTTTTTAGCTCCCTTCTTGATCTGCTTCCACTTCTTCTTTAACCACCCGTACTCAGCAAGAGAATCCATCAGAGCCTCCAATTCTTCATCTTCGACCTGCTCGGACAGGTCCTTCACTTGTTTGTTGAGAGCCTCTTCGATGACAGCTTTAACTTCGGCAGGAAGAATAACATCCTCAGACGGAAGTCGCCGCCTTACATTTTCCAATACTTCAGCCAGGGCTGCTTCATTTTTGACATCTTCTGAAATAGAGCAAACATGTGTTTTCTATCTATGGCAGTCACAATGCCTTTGTGAACAACTTCGAGAGCAGTGCTTTCCTAAAAGTGGTGGCATTCACGGGGTAGCAAACGTGAGAAGTTTGGCTGTTCAAAGTCAAATTCAAATTTTTTGTAATAACAGTAATACGCTTATACAATATTAAGTACATGAGAAAGACGGGGTTAGCTTTAAAGATAAAATGGAAATACATATTTCTAAGTTGTGAATACACACACATATAAATGGGATGATGTGAAAATTGTGAAACTTTCCTAGCTGCCCTTTATTTTAGAGCTTTTGTTTTCGATCATTGCAAGATTAGAAATCAAACTTTTTATTAGTTGTCGTTCCCTTCCAATTAAAACAAAAATACCCGTAAATGGTAACATTTAATAGTAGTCATGATCATCTCGAACCGCTATTTATTTACAATGGGTGTGTCGCGTACTACCATCTATTATTCCTTGAATCCGCCTAATAAGAACAAACACAAAATCAAGCAGTTATTCAAATTGAATTTCACTGAGAGTGAAGAAAAAAAAAAGAAGCACACTTGGCTCCGCATGCACTGCCCAGAAATATATTACAACATACACTCACCATCCTGTTCCGTTTGTGTGGTAGATTCACTGTAAATATCAAAAACGAAGTATTATTCGCAAGTCGGTAGATGAAAAAGAAGAGGAAGAAGAAGAAAAAAAAGACGCGGACGAGAATGTAACTTACACAGCAGGAGCAGCTGCACAGGGGGTGTGGAAAGAGCCAAACACGGCCAACAGTGCAAAGGCGACGAGAACCTTCATGGTGAAGTTGTGCTAGGGTGCTTCGAGCTACTACCGAATCACTCTGCTTATTTTTCTCGGCCACCTCGCGTTTTATAGCCGCTGCCTTAATTGTTTGGGTTTTTACGCGTCGGCCACTCTTAACAGATAAAGCCGTCCTGAAAACGAATGAGCGCGCTTTGGGGAAATGCGTTACCACACACATACTGATAATGACGAGTGAGAAGCTCATATCGGAACCACTTACAACATACCCTTCTCAGTGAGGTTACAGCTGAAAGAGGTGACAAGTGGGGAAGTAGAGGCAAGAAGTACTTGGGTTGGGGGTAAATACATAAGGAAACATGAGCTGTAGATTCCAGACCTGAGGGGATAGAAGTCTGTTATAGTGTTGCCGACTCGAATATAGCTATAGGGGACTACGGGAAACTATAAATTAAGCAAAGGCCTGGTACTATGGGGGTCGAGTGAGAGAAGGCGCAAAACAGGTTCCGATTTGTCGGATATTCTCACTGATTTCTGGGCTTCGAGCTATTAATTTGTATGCCAATAGTTTGTATGCTAGGAAAATTGCCAATTTGACGTCAGTGCCATTTATTTTAGAACGCTAGACCCACTTCAGGGAGAGCAGTACCGACAGAGCGAGTGTTTGGGCTGGTTGGTACATGTTTCAATTAAAAAGAATTTTAAAAAAACAGTGCTGGGTAGGACAAGGACGACGAATAAAAACGACAAGGACCGGCACGGAAACTGTACCGGCACTGTACCGACAGTTGCGTGGAAAGTGCACAAAATCAACAGGAAGCATCGGATTACGACGTCACCACCCAGATCAGTGCCTCGTGTACATTATTGGCTTTATACTGCAGTTAAATGGTATAATATTCTGCTTTCTTTTGATGTCCTGTACGCTTGTCCCTTATCTGTGAAATAGAGTCCCTGCAGAATGGGGTGCTCCAGACACGACTTTCACTGCGCTTTTTGCACGGATTTTCCCGTAAGCCTTCAGAATGTGTTGATGCGTTGACGGATTATACCCAAGGCTGTGTGTGTCAGTCTGTTGACGTACCTAAGTGCTGTGAATTCTGCGCGCGTGTCCTATCGGCCACTCTTTCATATCCTGGTAGGTTTCATTACTTTCAGAAGTGTGTGGGGGGGGGGGGAGACCCACTATTGACTCTGTGCAGCGTCAGTGGTTGCTGCTGTGTTGGGCTACCAAGGTCCATGTACGTGGCAGCTTAAATCATACGCGGAGAAAGGAAGTCCTGTTTACAGTTCAAGAGAGAAAGAGCAGGTTCGAAGAAGTTTGGAGACATATTGGAGACACAAAAACTCACAACACTAAAGAAAGGCGTGAGAACACGCCAAGGCCGCGTTTCCACGGGAACCAGAGAAAAGGTTCCCGGAGAAAATGTACCCGGAGGAAACGTCCCCAGATGAAAAGCCCACTCAAATGTCCGCCCCATGGAGTTAAATAGTTTATCGCTCGTAACACGAACCAGTGACTGTTAGTGCACAAATTTTCCTGTCATTTTTTATTGTTCACATGCTCGTGTAGCTATGGGGCTGATTAGAGGAGTTCTGCAGGAATGTATGTGATTATGATTTGGATTTTTTTGGCGCAAAAGCTACTAGGGCTCCTGCAGGAATGTAGTAGGAAGTAGGTAGTAGGAAGTATCAGGAAGTAGTTTAAAGAAAATAGAGAGAGAAACCAAAAAAAGCAACATGCAAGTTTCAGCTACCGAGCAAAGAAAGGGGAATGTGTTTGCGACGACTACCTCGGCACTCAGGAACCCAACACCATGCATGTTTTCATGATTTGCTAACCTGCAACATAAAAGACACGGACAAAGTAGGTTAGGAACATGAACGAGACGTAGACCTGCATGTTCATTCATGGTCCTAATTTACTTTGTCCGTGTCTTTTATGCCACATATTAGTCAGTCTTGAACCGTTACCAACTACTCCGCTTTGTCCCTCTAATATTTTTATGATTCTGACTTAAACGTACATTTTAAACTTTCGATTTTCAAAGCGGAGTAATTGGTAAAGATTCACGATTTACTACTATGCAGCATAGAAGACACAGACAAAGTAAGTTTGGAACATGAAAGAACATGCTGGTCTCCGTCTCGTTCATAGTTCAATGATTTTAAACTTTATTTCAGCGTCATCTATCGGATCGGACGCATGTTCGCTTCCTAGTTCTAGCTGTGAGCTCTATCCGCTGAGCCAACAGCCAGATAGCCAAGGACTCCTGTCAACAACAACATAGATGATTGGATGATGATTGTGATGTGGGATGTTTCCCTGCGTTGAGTGCAGGACCCTACCCATTCCAAAAAGATTCACATGAAAGTGTGGCGAGCGAAGGAAGGAGGCCACCGGCCTCCTTCAAGGACCCCTGTCAGGTCCATTGGCCATTACCACAAAGAACATCCTGGGTCGTCCTGAAATTCGTGGATGAGCTCTGACGTGCGTCGTCCGAAACCCATGTGCAGGTCATATATCGAGGGCAGAAGGCACATATTTTTCCTATATTGTCTCGGTAATTCTGGTATAAACGACTTGTTGTTTTAACGAGTATGGCACTCATAGGATTGATGTGAGGACGGAATGATTCCCGAGTAGAATTACCATAGTACGAGGACGTGACATTGTGTGTATTGGGTGCCGTGCTTTCATAGCCTTCTACTTTATAACATCTTATTCATAGATATCATAGATATCCTTATAGATATGCAATATCATAAGAGATAACTGTTCATAATTGCATGCATATTTCAGGAACTTTTTTTTCACAATTATGGGCTCTTTGGTGAATGCACTGCGTACGCGGTATTAAAAGCTGTGTTGCCAACAAGCGCAAACTAATAAAAGCGTAAGCAAGAAGCAATCTTTGCGGGATGCGCTTTTGAGGAGACCTTTTTCCAGTGGACCTTTTCTCCAACACCACGTTTCCATATGCGGAAAAACCGCGCGGTAACGCGTATGCGGAGCAGAAAATTCTTGCGGGAGAAGCAGCCTCCACGTTCCGGGTTTCGTCATGCTCTTGTGTGCTTCCGGCCACCCACGCAGTCTGCAGCCCACTGACAGCGTCGTGAACGTCGATATCTTCAGAGCCGCGCAGACCGCAGGCGATAGCGGCTGCTGGGCGGCAAGCATTCTGTCATGCTTCCCAGCGGCAGCTCGCAGGCGGTTTCCGCACATGTGTACCGCATATGAAAGCGGGCCCTTCCACAACATGCGTATATGACGTAACACCGCGTAGCCGTACTGCAAAACAGTTTTATTGATAATAAAGGATGTGTCAAAGCACTAGTCAGGAGTTTATTTATCAGCGAATTGAATTCTGTATTGTCTTTGGTGCGACTCCCCCTAGACTCGCCATGCCACAAGGTCTCCTTCGCACGTATATACCTGAGCCTATTTTGGGGGAAAGCGGGCCAGCAAAGACTAAGCCGTTGATTAATCACGCCAGCGAGACGGACGTGACCGGTGCAAACAAAGGTGCTGTGGCCCCACTTTCCATCAGGAGTGGACGGGACCTGAAGCGTGGGATGGTTCGACAATATGTATAACTGACATTACTTCCCGGAATGCGAGGTTCAAAAGAGCAAAGCTGCAGGAGCTCGATGTCCGAGGCATTGGTCATGCAATACAGTGAACCCTCGTTAATATGACCCTCGATAATCTGACATACGCGCTTTACGACCATACTTCTGGGCAACAATGCAGTGAAACCTCTGCAAACCTCTCCCGCCTCCCTCCCCCCCCCCCCCCCGTTAATATAACAATTCCGCATTATGACCAAAATTTTCGGGAACGGCCATGGTCATAATAACGAGGGTTCACTGTAAACGATTAACGGTTTTCATTGGTAGACGAGGTGGTCGCGAGGCGTGGTCGAGGTGGTCGAGGTTAATCGCTTCATTGTCGTTACGGTCGTTACAAGCTAACGAGTGGCGGGAAATTCAAAAAGGTGGGCATGTGACACATTGCGCATGACGTGTACCACGGCCTTCACGTATCGCGCGAAGAGCGCTGTGCACGTGTTTTATCACGTGCCCACCTTTTTAAATTTCCCGTCCGCCTTTTTGAATTTCCCGCCACTCGTTAGCTTGTAACGACCGTAACGAAGATGAAGCGATTAAGCCCCCAGCTTAGACTCGGACCCTGGATCGGAACACCTTCTAAGATTTGACTTTCATTATGTTCCATTTGGAGCCATTTTCACAGGGCCTTTACACATTTCTGATCTAAACGTTGTTTAGTAAAAATTATTCGAATAAATTTAGCACGTATTTGTTAGTGGACTGTTATCTGACACATATCTAGGAGGTTACTATGCTGGTCGCATCTAGGGTAGAACAAGCGATAAAAATGGCCTAACTGATAAAAAAGCCATGGGTACTTGAGACACGTCTGATGTAGGGACGAGGACTTTGCACGTAATTCTCTGCATGAGATTGACCCACAGACACACGTGTCAATCGATACAAAGAAAACGCTTATGTATCACAATGATTGTTGGCAGAGTTGTGAAGCGTCGATCAGTCAACGACGACTACGTGATGCACAGCACTTCAGTGCATGCGGAAAAACCCTGTTTTATCTGTCCAACACGTGGACGGACTCGCATTGAAGTCGCATATGTAAGTAGTTGAAATTATCACCTCCACAAATCACATTTTTTGCCTGGGCGCGGAGGATGGGAAACTAAAGCAAGTAGAAAGATAGTGCACACACACACACACACACACACAAAATGCATTGTATGTCAATTCCATATGGCAGACGGGAATCCAGCCACGAGGTAACTGCGCAAGAAAAATCGTAGTTATGGCTCCCTATATGTCTTTTGCATTTATATCCGTGATATCGCACAGAGAAATACCCCCCTCCCCTCCGCAAGGATGTCAAGTGCAGCAACACACTAAACAGACCTGTAGGCCACTTTTCGAAGCTTTTATTTCTCCTAATTTTTTTTTTTTTGTCAACATCAACATCAACATCGAAGCTTTTATTTACAGATCAGGAACTGCAGCCTCATGCTCCTGAAATCATTCATGCATTCATTACAGAGGCTTTAGGAATAGCTACGCTCGGGACCATGTTTCCAGTCCACGATTCCCGAACCCCCTGCTCCCTGCAGTGTCGTCTTCCATGGACATCAGCAGACCATGATGGTTTTTGTTCTTGAAGGGGCTCAGCCTCTGTCTTTTTCTTCCCTGCTTGCGAGCTATGGCAAGCGGTTACACCACCAACGTCACACTTCTTGTCTTTCTGGCTTGCTAGGTCAACTACTAGGTCACCACCACATTGTTGTCTTCACTGCACGTGTAGCTCACTCGTTTGTACAGGGTGATTCTTCGGAAGCTGCTTGATCCGCGGGAAGCGGACGCTCCTTGTACAGGGAAAAGACTTTCCAGGGTTGTCGAGCGCTGGGCATGTATACATGTTGTTGCTGAAAGGAGGGGATGTCTTTTGGCCAGTCACGGTGGTGGTAACACCTTCACGCAAACATACATCATCCATACGTCTTTTCTATACTGGTATCTCTCTCGTCATTCTTTATGCTGCGCTAGCTCTAAAGTATGCTGACAGCTTCTTGTGCTGGCAGCGTTCAGGAACCGCCGTATCTCATACATTCTGAAAAGAATAATGAGAACAGACAAATAAAGATGACAAGTAGATACCATATATGGACATCGATAGGGTAGCGTTTTGTATACCGAGAACTAATATATATAACATGACATATTAAGTTGTGTTCGGAGATAAACCAATATCAGGTAGTGCACAACTATGGTGTGCATTCATACAGGCAGAGAAGATTACTTTTTCAAAAGATTAAAAAAGCTCACCGTTCGCACGCACTCTGCGTTGTTGACTCACTGTAAGTAAATTCCGTAAAATTGGGCATACGTTTAAACCCTGGTGTTAATTTGAGTTCCAAGAAAAGAACGGATGTTCCATTCGCGTAGCAAAGACAGCTACGCAGTATCCGGGGAGAAAATAGACAGTACACAAAAGATAAAGAAAAAAGATAACAACAGACAGGCCACAGCTGCAAAGCCGTGCAGTAAGACAGCGCGGAGGACCTCCATTCGGAAATAACGTTGTGAACACGCTGTACACTGCAACGAAATGCGCTCTGAGAACTGACACAGACACACAGTGTCAGTTTGTGTCCCTACTTCTATCCCCGAGGAATTTTCCACGCCTGACACTCAAACAGCGTAAGAACTTGTAGCCATACGCTGACTGATAACAGATATGGAGGGTACAACTGTTCAAAAACATCCATGTATAACAATGCACAGCCTAACGTAGACGGAAGATCTGATACTGGAGCCACTTGAGGGGTTAAGTTTGCGACGACCTCGACGACGTAGCAAAATACATGAGACTGTCGGTTGATCTGTCGGTAGAACAGGGAAACACGCGACGGAAGATTTGACGTCAGTCATTCGCTGAGCTCCGTTTTTGAACGGCTCGCGTGCGATATTCCCTAATGTGCTTGTGGCGCCGAAAGTATCAGTTAGGAAATCACCAATACTTCGAAGGGGGCTGTTGGAATGTTGCTCCGTATATGACCTATTTTTAAGCCTTTAATAGTTAACAGTTCTAATGGGACAAACAAGGGTGTTATCACGGTTTGCTGCAAAAGTTGAAAAACACGAAGACAGTTGACACAGAAATACACGGCGCATCGCTACTGGAAGTATCGCCTTGTATACAGACTGGGCGAGCGGATATGTGATCACGCAAAGGTGCTCTATTTTTAATTATGTCCACATAGCTTTCGATATTGTGCGTTGTGTGAAACAATTTGTCAAAAACGTTGCACAAAGTATGGCAACGGTTCTACGTCAAGTCTCCATTCAGGTTATTTGCCCTCATGGCTATACAAAAAATAACAACGAGAACAAATAAATCCACCAGCTCCCGCGGCACAGTGGTTAACATGGTCGCTTTCCACGCCGAGACTGGGGGGGGGGGGGGGGGGTGACACTCGAATTCTGTCACCCGCTGTGCTGTCTGAGGTTTTCCCTGGGTTTTCCGAACACTTTCCAGACGAATGTCAGCACAGTTCTCCCTGAAGTCGGCCCAGGACGCATACTAACCCCCCTGTCCCCCACTCCTTGCTGCTGCCCTCTCTCCATCTGTTCACGTCTGTACGACGCTCATAGCCACAGTTGCTTCGCGGCGCTAACACGAAATTAAACAAAATCCTGACTGTGTCATGGGGCTATGACAATATGAAGAGGCTGCTGGTTAGAGATTAGCTACTCATCCAGGCTTTACGTCGATTACTCCCAACCGCAATCACGTCGACACTGCAGAAGGAAGGAAGGGAAACGAAAACTGACTGCAGACATCTTCGCCCTCTCATGAAAATAAATGGTAAGTGTGCTCGACTGCTACAACAGCAAACAATGCATCGCTGACGATACCGAAATGGTCTGCGTCGTTCCACGCTTCCCTAGGGAAGGGCAATGAGTCCTGAACTGGGACTGAGGGGCGCAGTGGCGAAAAATAACGGCGAATGAGTAGGTTGGCAAACCGGGGTGCAACCCCAGAGGTCACACCTGTATATTACGTAAACGTTGGTGGGCAGTGCAAGCCGTACCTTTGGAGATTGCGTCTGGTGATCTTGGATTGCTTCGCGAGGAGTTTAGTACGATTCGTGCGGAAAAAAAAAATGCATGACCTAAAGCGATCCTCGCCAAGGCCGATAATATCAGATAACTGCGAGCGAGCTGATACAAGAGCCCCATATAGTGAAAAAGCCTGAATATGGGCACAGGGGAATGACACAAGTCGTCTGTGTCCAATCTGCGCTTCCATTTTAAAACATCGCCTCCAACTTTACGGCGCTTCTAATTTTTGTAATGTTAATTTTACGCTGATATAGCGTTTACTGGCAGCAACTCTTGTGAGGAGCAGTATGTGCTTTAATCGGTTCCACGAGTCCCTTACATCGTGTAACCCATGCGGTACGCCCAGTGCAGGATCGATAACGTCTGGTCTTTATTCCCTCTCAGAGGCAAATATGTTCTGGCATAATCCCAGGTGCGCGAAAACAATGGAGGCGCACAATTTTACCCGTTTCTTCCCCCAGTGTTTTGCATTTCAGCCAACTTTGAGCTGGCATCACTCGGAAGCTGCACCGTCCCCTAGGAGGAACGAAAGCTTCGAAGTGTCATGGCACGCACAACTTTCGTTGCTGAGCTTTCGCGTCGTCATCAAACGCAAAAAAAAAAAAAATAAATAAGAAAGAAAGGAAGCAACATGAAAGGAATTAAGAAAAAGTAAAGGGGATCACACACGTAACATGAAAACGGTTAGGAGCAACTGAGGTCTATTTGAACAAGAACTTTCGTGTTAAGGGGCTGCACTTCTTCAGGTTACACGACTAATTGCAACACAAATATACATTACCCAAAGAGATATCTTGGGTTATATATAGGTTATATATATTGGTTATAGTTCTTGTTCAAATAAACCTCACTTGCTCCTAACCGTTTTCATGTTACCTGTGCGATTCCCTCATCGCGGGCTCCTCGACAGTGTTTCTCGTTTTTGTTTCCCATTTCGACGTAAAAAGTAAAGGGAAAGAAAACGAGCATCACTACGCAACGTATAAATAAGGGTTGAGGTAGTTACTATTGAAACGTGCGGTTTGTGAAATTGTGCAGTTATAACGAGGAGGATGTGGTGTGATGTGGTTGATAAAGAAAAAAAAAGGGGGGTTGGGGGTTGTTAAGAAGAAATCAGTGTTCAATAGCATTCCTGTTTAATAATATAATTTAAAATAAAGCCCAAAATGTGATTAGGGAAAGGTTAGAATTAGAGCAAATTCGTTAGTAATTGGACAAGAAATTGTGGCAGCATTTATACTTCTGCACGCACTATATTTGACGATGTTGAAAATTAGGAAAACTTTACAGAGTGAAAAAAAAACACAAAAACAAAAACAAAAAAGCGACTACTTGGTGGAAATCAAAGAGTAAGCCGTATAGGTCACCTCTGCCGGTTCTAGAATTATGAACGTTGCAGGGACTTTCGTAGAAACGCCTGGATCAAGAATCGATGGCTTATTTACCCAATAGTATTTGAACGTCAGTGAACATGTGTAAAAAAAAAAGAAAGAGAAAAAGAAAAAAAAAAGCAAGGAAAAGTGGGTCAGGCTCTTGCAACACTTTCGTAACCAAGGATTCGGCCAATTTCCTTGCAAAGTTCACTTTTGGTACTCCGATTGATTTGTAAAATTGCAGCTGTGGAGCGCCTGGAATCCTGAAGACATTATAGAAGGGCGTCGAATCAATGCTAATGGAGCACTCTTCCCTTGGTTGCAGATTGTACTTGAAATGCAGGTGCGCAAGGTAATTGCATGCTGTTCTCTCGTGCTTTACATTTAAGCGCTGCATTAAAGACGTGGCGCTTTCAAACCGTAATAGCGAAAATAAATTTTGAACTCCTTACGCTGTATGAGTCCCAAAGATGAAAGTCTTGTTCACATTTGATAGCGAGGAACACAAGGGCTCACAACTGCTCCTCGTACGGTCTGTTCACGATAAGCCAGTGGCTTTGACAGGACGTCTTAGTTACAATGAGATGGCTTTCCACGTGGCTCTGCACGACGTGTGAGTAATGCGACTTTCTCGTTACAAGCTTCATGTGATGCACTCGCTTCTTGCTAATTTTAGAGCTACCGTATTCTGGCAAACAATTTGTCAGCAGATACATGTAGTGATGATGAGTGAGGAAATGGTATTGCTACTACTACAGATAATAATAATAGTAATAATACGCATCCAGTTACATGTAAGGACACGAAGTGGTCGGAAAGGTCTGTCAACAATCTTTCGTTTTTCGGCATTCAATTATATCTTCTTAACTCACTCAATTATTTTCCTAATTACGTAGTTTCTACGAGAACATTTAAATAAAAACCGCTTTCAAATAGCCTGTTTCATGGACTAACCGAAATACCACTCTACGTAACTTCATAAGGAGAGAGAGAGAGAAATACATGATGACGATGATGTGGGAATGACTGCCGCTCATTGAGCAGGACGCTACCCCATTGATATTGGGGAAAAACGAGAGGATGGTGATGAGGATGATGCTGACGACCCTGACAGGGTTTTAGAGAGAGTTGATCAGGCCGGTAGTTTGCAGGAATTTGATGAAGGGTCGCAAGACGGACATCTGCTTTCGTGTGTCCTATGGTCCCAAAATGAGTCTGAGGTCAAGGGGTCGGCTGTCAATCCGCGCAAAGTCGTTTGCCAACAAGTGACGCTCCCTCATATAAGTGGCACATAACTTCATAAGGAACGACAAACAGCGTCTCGCAAAATTCAAACTGTATGTCTGTTAGAACTCATGACCCGTTGTGCTTTTCCTGTTATCGCAAGCAGTGATCATGGCCGGTGTGGTGTCATTAAAAGCGAGGACGTACACTGGTCTGGCGGACATCCTCAGAGACTTCTGCACCGGAGGAGAAGTGGCTGTCTCCTGGGCTTCTGAGACGCCACACGGATTCCTGGGTACGTAATCCTACAGAGTCCAATGGTCGGGGCTCGTCGTAGGCAGGAACACACGACATTCATCGAATCCAAATATTCGTATTCTCACTGGACGCGAGGTGCACAGCTTCTAATCGGCTTGGCAAATTTATTGACACCGCCATAGGTAGGCGATTTTCTAGAAATTCATTCAACGTCACTACACGGTGATTGGCAGCCCATTGAGAGCACATCAGGTCACATGAACCGACCATTGTCCATCAACTTGAAAAACCCATGATTCGACTTCGACTTCAACGTCACATCACGTCATGGGCCATCATTCAACAGCATGTCTTTCCCCATGATGTGATGGTGAATGACGCCAATGATGGCATTGATGAGTGAATTTGCCGACCTATGCACATCATCGCCGTCATGTAATGAGGTGAATGGATGAATATGTAAGGAATATGGGTGGATTAGGACGCTAGAGATTGGGACCTGCCAATAGTAGAAATAACAAAATACTGTACAGAACAAACGAACAATCTTCACGATTGATGTGTCATTTCTTTCTTTCTTTCTTACTTTATTTTTTGCGTAGCACTTGCGCTGAAGACATTGCAAAGCTCAGGGTGTGTGACGGTGGAAGGCACCTTGCACGCACTTAGCCGAAAGGGAATAAAAGAACACTCGAGGATGATGTTCCCTGACTCGACCATCCTGTCCAAGCTGCTCTTCCTCTTCCACAGACTGGACGACGTGAGGGACTTTCTCGCTCCAGCCATGGTACAAACACGTTTCCTTCTTTTGCATAATAGATTGGAATGCTCAAGAATGTCCGATCACAGAATATATCCAATGAATAGGCTTAAACGTCCAAACACGTACATTCGGTTTGAATCCTAACAAGTTGAAGGTTTTAATACAAGCGAGCATGTCAGGAAGAAATACTGGTGCCTGCATTTGACACGCAGAACACGCTCAACTCACAAGTAAGCATGCTGTGCCAAGTGAGCTTCTGGGACGATTCGGATGTTCTCAGTCGTCCTGTAGACGCATTTGGTGAACTCAGCTGCTGCACTGCTTTACTCATCAACGAGGAATTGGGAAGAAGACAAACGAAATACCTGGTACGTGATGTTTACGGTAAAACCATACTATCCCGAGTAATCGTCTTGTTATTCTGCACGGCGCCACAGTTGTTGGGCGTTGCTCCTGGACGCAGGTTGCTGCACTGCCGGATGAGGTGTGCATGAAATTTGGTACGCGAGCGTAGAAGTATTATACTTCACTGTATTTTGCACAAGTAATGTAGGAAGCATGAATTGTGTCGGCATTGTCAAAAGACAACTGACATTGTTAAACATTGGTTGGGAGGAGAACGAACTGATGAGAGCGTCGGCTGCCATTAAGCAGAGTTCGAAATGAGGACAAAACAGACATGACTAGAGACAACACCGTGCCGGCTGAGATATACTGCTTGCGACAGGGTTGTCTGAAATCTCCAGCCTGCGGCGGACCGGTCCCGTGTCGGCGTTGTCACGCTCGAAGGAACCATACCAATGGACCTTTTTCACATACGCGTCGTATCCTAGCGGCCCTCCAGCGAACCACGCTCGCCAAAGCAAATCCACATGAGTAGCACAAAGGACCAAAACCGGTCCGGACTGGGACCGACGAGCTCGCGCCGTTCGTGCGGTCTCCCCACTGGTCCCCACTTCTGTCGTCCCCATACTGCGACATCTAGTGAAGACAGAGATAACCCTCTCCGGCACCTCAAGGTCATGCGCATGCGCATAGGCCGTTGTGAAAGAGGTCCATAGCGGCTCTGAAGGGAGGCCGCACTCAACCGCCACCTGTCGGGCGAGATAATCGAGATAACCGTCGGATACTGGGATGTCGTCTGCTAGTGAGAGAGTGAGAGAGAGAGAGAGAGGGACAGCGGCCTCCCCTAGGAGACTGTATTGGTGTAGTTCCTTCGTGTGCGACACTGCCGGTAGGGCATCTCGCAGCCACAGGCTGGAGATTTCAGACAACTGTGTGGCGAGCAGTAGTACCCCTACGATTAAGGTTTTTTTTTTTTTCATTTACCTCCCCCGTCACCAGTGGCAACCCTTCCTTCGCTTCTCCCCTCTGGACACCCTTGACTGAACCACAACTACGACGTCCCACTAACTGCGAAGAAACCATCTTCTTTCAGTTTCAATAGCACGGAGTGCCCCGTCATATTTTCCTGACAATGCAAGGTGGGTTTGATGCAGGTTGCGCAGCACAGAGGAGGTAGTGGCTCGTGGGTACGTCTTTGGATGGCCAGGCAATGCAACGTCGCTTGTAGTGCGTGCGGTCGCGCGCACCGGGACGGCGTATGGCAGCTTCTCGAATCACTCGACGGCGCACACATGCTGGTTGGAACACTTCACGTAAGGGAACTTCCTCGTTTTCGTTCGTTTAAATGCATCTATTGCTGAATCCCGACCTCATCACAGCCCAGTGGATGCTTCACATAACGCCAGGACACGCATCGGTAAACGTCCAGTCATTATAGTCCGTGATACACTCCCTCGCAAACACGTCTAGACGTTGCAGGGGGGGGGGGGGGGGAGATTTCTTACAGTGGTAATCGGGTGAACAACATCAACAATAAATAAAGTATGAATGATGATGTTATAGAATGATGATGTTGTATCCTCGTTAAGGCTCCTGGACCCTATACCCAGTGCATCGGCGATCACATTTGACGAGTTCGCATGGCATATTGATGTTGATGTTGGCGAAAAAAAATTAATAGGAAGAGATTAAATTCGTCACACGACAAATTTAGCTACTTCGATAAACAGAACCCTCCCCCCCCCCCCCAAGAGAAAAAAGTAAATGAAAAATAAAGACCCGGCGCCAGTTTTGCGATAACTCTCGGCCCAAGGCCAAATCACTGGTTAACGTTATGCACAATGAATCACACGGTCCTAATAGACTGACTCCAACGCACAGCTCTGAACAAATGTCACATCCCTCTTGTCAGGTGGCAAAGGACCCAGCACTTTTACCAGATCAAAGTTGCGGTTGTCCAGTCCGTCGAGAGGAGATTCCATTTTAGCCCTTTGAGATGACATGTAGCAGGGACGATGCCTATAGTTTCTCCCCGTGGGCATGTCGCTCTTAGAAATGTCATAAGCGATAGAAGAGACCAATGCCGGAGTGCGGGATAGTGTCAAAGCCCAATCATCTTTGATGTACTGACCGGTGAGATGCCGATTGCTTCTAGCTGACACATGAGAGTGTGTCATTCCTTCGTGTACTGTTTGCGGACCACCAGGATGTGTTCAATGCTAACTGAAACACACTGCAGGTGAACAGGTGACAAACTGCAGGTGGTGAAAGGCTTTTACTTTGCTCTTGTAGACATAAAATAATGATCATTATAGAATCCCCCGCATTCAAGGATACGAAATGTGCGTAAGGAGTCCTGCACGGGCCCCGAACGCTGCTTCGACGGCTTCGAAATGTCATTCATGACGGCCCTCGCTCAACGCTTCAACTTCACGTGAGTATAGCCTCAGATTGAACTCTTCCCAAACTTCATGCAGGATCACCTCACTATATATGGGACGCGCGCCTTACCCGACTCACTTAAATTTGTACTTTGTTATTAGTAACCATGGTCGTTACAGCTTTACCTTGGTAGTAAACCCCGAAGGCAAGTTTGGTGGCATTGAACGGAACAGATGGAGTGGCATGATTGGTATGGTGCACCGAAAGGTAAATAACTCATTCCTTCTAATCATCCTAACCACCACAACCAGCGCTCTAGTATACTTTTGTGTACGGTGTCTGAACAGTAGCTCTCTCTGTGTATTGAAGGAGAGAGTATTGAGGCACTCTAGTATTGTGTACTTTAGGAGGTGGACGTCGCTTTGGGTGGCCTGAGCGTCTTCTACGAACGCGACAAGTACGTCGACTTTGCACTTCCTTATATCGTGGACTCCTTTGCGTTCGTGACCAAATCGCCACGGATACTGCCCTTCGCCCACGCCATACTGCGGCCTTTTCGAATCGAGGTCAGTTATCGGTTGCATGCCGCTGCCCTCATGATTATATCAGTGATTATACGAGCCAGGTGGTGATGACTGAACTGCACCAGTGAGGACGTCAAGCTGTACCATGAGACGATAGTTTTGTCACCTCTGTGGACGGGGCTGATGTCGGAAGGAACCCTAAATGCGTTTATTCCACAAGTGGCAACGCTGTCAGGAGCTCCCGAAATCGTTCGTCATATCTTAAGGTCCTTCGAAGGCCTAACCTCCAGATAAATCACGAACGGTTCTACAGAGAGTGAATCAATTTTACCAAATAATTTTTCTGGCGACCTCTGGAGTATCGGCAATGTGTGTAAAAAGAAGTGTAACGCCTCCGCTAGGAAGCGGGCTTGAAAGCAAACTCATTTTGTGCCAGAAACGTCTTACAAAAAAATCCTCCTAGGTGTGGTTCAGCGCACTGGCGTCCCTTGCAGTGGGAACAATCGTCTTGCGTCTTCAAGCGCGCTGGACTCAGCGTCGCTTCCGTGTCGGTCCAACACCAAACTTCTGGCTGTTGCTGGCTACACTCGTCTACCAGAGTGAGGTCTTGTTCTTACCCCATCTGGGAAAAAAAATTGTCTTTTGATGCAACACTGTTTGTAAGTAGCACATTTGGTTGCGGTCCATGCGCTTGCATACTTCATGTTACGATGTGCCGTTGCAAGTTGCTTAAACTGCGCTGCGCTGCTTAAACTTCAGTCCTCCTTTTTCTGTGCAGACGGTTGGCGCTCCTGGTACGAAACGTCCAGCTACAAAATATTCCGTGGGTCGTGGCTCATCCTAACGGTGGTACTGGCCAATGCTTACAACTGCGTGCTGCTTTCCGTACTTAGCGTGCCCCACTACGAGGAGGTTGTGGACACCATGGAAGAACTGGAAGAAGCCATACTGGAGAGGAGAATGACGGCCGGCACATCCAATGGGACAGCGCAGGCTACATTCCTCTTGGTACTAGCCTTGTCTTTCTTGCATGAGATGGACGCTAATACATACCATTACGGAAGTGATGGAGTAACTTCAACCAATTTTTTCATCAGACAAGGCTACTGTGGGAATGAAGACGGGGGGGGGGGATATGTTTATTGATAACAGAAACAGAGGAAAGGTTAGTCAGGCGTAGGCCGACTTGCTATTCCTTTAAAAGAGAAAAAGAAGAAGAAGAAAAAACAGAAAACCACGCACGCACACACAAAAGGGGCCTTAGAGGCTGGTCGAGAGGCATGAGGAAAGTTCAAGAGGGTAATCATAACCGCCCCCTGGTTGTGCAGAACTGGGCCGAGCAGACTTGCCAAAGAGACGTTGGGGTAACCAAGTTGTCGCAAGTGGCGTTGGAGGACGAGTCGTCGAGAGACATACCGGTTGCAGGATAATAAAACGAATTCTGCTGGCGGAACCAGACAAAGCAATCGCGTGGTCAGGTGCACGGCAACTACGGCAACTGAGCTAACCGCCCGTGCCACTCTCTTTTATCAACACGTTCGATGAGCATAGCGATGGAGTCATGCCACTACACTACCATACTTTAGGACCCCAATATTTACAATATTTATTTACAATAAAAACTATCGGCTGAAGGATAAAATAAATGATAGGAAAGAGAGAAAGAAGAAAGAAGTAAGAACCCATCACTCATCCCCCGCCCCACGCAACGTATCTCAGAGGAAAGGGAGGAAAAAAAACTAAACTGTCCAGCGGGGCCATAGCCGAAGGAACATGCGCGGCAAAACCGGCAGCGTTCATTTTCCTTCTTCACGTATTAGGATCAATTCTTTTTTTGTTGTCTTTTGTTTTAAAAGGTAAAGTAACCCCCAAAAAAGAACCCAAAATATTGTGTAACAAAGCCCTTAAGCACGTGCACACAAATGCAATCAACCATCCTTATGCGCGCACCCTGTTGAGCTTATCGGTGAACGTCGTCTTTACTCCTTATTTTCGACACAAGTTCGGCCACAGCAACACCATGCTGTGGGCAACCAACTATCCGAGCTACACCACTGAGCGTATCCCTATGACGTGCAAAGGATACACGGGGGAACAACACACCCATGAGAGCCAGCTAGATGCGATTGCTAGAACGTTCACTATGCATAGGTAGGATCTTGGGGGAATCCAGTACACCAACGCTGAGCTCTTCGGTCAATTATGTATTCCCTAATGGC
Source organism: Ornithodoros turicata (assembly GCF_037126465.1). Classification (NCBI taxonomy): domain Eukaryota; kingdom Metazoa; phylum Arthropoda; class Arachnida; order Ixodida; family Argasidae; genus Ornithodoros; species Ornithodoros turicata. The sequence goes on along the minus strand of NC_088208.1, from coordinate 35,520,291 downwards.
ATTATGGCAGGGTAAAACAACCCGTGACATTGCTACCATATATTTGCTGCTGTTGCTACCAATGAAGGTTTCCTTTGTTAAGAGTCACGCACAAATATTTCAAGAGTCGACATGTCTCTATACAGATGCTCCTTTCAGCGCGTGTAACTCTGTGTGGGTTCGTTGCTGTAGTCGTTCACAACAAATATACCAAAGTCGTCGCTTTATGTGTGCAGATGTCAACGTCAGGCGTGATGCTTCTGATCCGTCGTCTGATGGAAAAAGATCGTGGCTTGCTGGTGCCGAGCAAATCTATAGGTCTCCAAAAGGCCATTGCCGAAAACTACGGCTACATAGACACCAGAATGGGCTTGGTAGCTGCAGTAGCGGATTTGAACACTACTACAGTTAAGGTGTCTAACGGCCATATGATCAACACGTATTTTTCCATGGCCTTTCACAGATACTGCTTCTACAGGCCACAATTCGAAAAAACGTGAGTACATAGGACGTCACATAGGCTCGCGTCAGGTAGAAAGCGTTATGTAATAATGAAGTCAGTAGATAATGTTTTTACTACTGCCGACGATTATCGTAAATCGTGCCGTATCGTATCGTGCCGAAACTATCGTAAAGCCAGGACACATGCTTCCTGTACGAGCTATAGTAGAGTCATCAGTACACTGCTGATTCCTTATGTGCCCCAAATATTCATGAAGTGATTTACCTTGGCTTTGCTTGTTCCAGATAATTCAGACGTTGTGATCTCGGTTATATATAATTTTTGTGTTTGCTTTTTCGTGTGATTTATTTTGCCCTTCGGTGGCCTATTTGCTTCTACTGCATAGACATTTTAGACACATAGGAATTCAGGGAGCGGTTACCGCTAATAAAAATCTCGCCATACCTGAACTGTAGTTTCCGGCCACCATTTTCCTCATACACCTTGTACGCAGCGCCTTTTATCTGCACTCGGGGGTGTCTATCTACAGTATGCGCCTCACTCATGTCGCCTTGTCATGTCTGCCCCGCACTTTTTTTATTCACATCTGATTCAGTCGAAAGTCCGTATAACGAAACCCACGGGGAACACGATTTCTTTATCAAGTTGCGGCAGGGAATACAAAATTATTTCGCTGTACCCCGAATTTCGTTGTATAGCGTTTCGTTATATCGAGACGTGACTAATAACTCACGTCAAATGGGGTAGGGTACCTCAACTCCTGCAGTTATCAACATGATGTTATCAACATGATTGTGTTGCAACATGACTTATTCCGTTCCACGAAATTTCCAGAGCGCTGAGGTTCATCGAGACGGGCCACTTTGAAAAGTGGTTGCAGAACGACGCCTTCAATTACTTCACGAGGACGGAGCAGGAACGTGAAGGCTTCTCCCCTCTAAGACCGTCAGATTTGGTGAGCGCAGCGGTCATTCTCTTCGGAGGCCTGGGAGTCGCCGCCATCGCCCTGACGGCGGAAGTGCTGCACTACCGATGTCAGGTCAAAAAGCTTCGGCTTCGCAAGAAGGCCAACGTTTACAAAGAAAACTTCCTTCACAGAAGACCCCTTTATTATGCTCTGCAGCAGCGCACCAGCTTAACTGTGCTCAACTCGCGTTCCAGGAAAAACACGAGGAGGTGATTCTCTCTCTGGAAGTACCATACTGGAAGGGAACATGTATCCTGCTCGAGTGCTACATACGACTATTAACAGGGAAACCACCCTACAATGTCGCTGATATAAGAATAAGGACTTTTCTAACGTCCAGCCTCATATGGGGTTAGCATCACATTCGCAGGGACAGTCGCCTGTGGGCAAACGTACGTTGGTGGTCGCGCCATCTGTCTTGGCACATACGTCCTCGTGATAGAGTTGTAGACGCGCCTCATGGTAGACCCTATGGTAGACGCGCTTGTGATGAAGATGAAGTCTAGGATTCGCGCCACATCATAATACAAATACTCACCCAGGTAGAAAATGTTTACAGTTATAAGTGAAATAATTTGAAATAATTTGTACTCGAAACCACTTTGAAACGGTGTACGTAAATGGTTCGCAGAGGAGGTTGCTCCATAAACCATTTGGAATTGCCGGCATTTTTCACGTGGGGAATAATTTTGAAAAGGACATGCTTTGGAGAAGAATCTTGAAGGAAACGCACAAAATGACAACGCATTAAAGATGTGGAAAAAGGTTTGAATACTGAATGACAGTCATACTTCAATTTTCACAAAGTGCGCAAATCCTAGGATTCAAAGGCCAGTCTGGTGGAAAATCCGCATTGAAATTTGCAGTATATCCAATATCACATTTTCAGTAAATATGCACTAGATTATTTCGCACGCGACCAATACATACCGTGATCTGGTTCGCATCCATATTTCTAGGCGGTTACAGGGCAGGTATATACATCTACGCACGTTTTCTTGTAAATTCACATCAGCGCCCACCGTATGCAAGAATAAAGATGTGAAAAAAAAAATCGATAGACCCGTGAAAATATCGTCTTATCTCTACAGGGCAGGTCCTTCACGAGAATTTTTCGTTCTTTTTAATAATATAATAAAAGACGACATAATAACGACGCTATAATAAATAATAAATACATAGAAAAGTAATAAAACAACATAAGTAATAGAAAAATAAGACAGTAATGTAATAAATAACATAAATAATAAATAATAAAAGACGATAAAATATCGCCGTATTCCTACAGGGCAGGTCCTTCACGAGAGGTTGTCGTTTTCTTTTTCGTTTCTTTCGTTCGACACGGATGCTCCCCCTTCTGCAGTTCGACATTTATTTCTTCAACTTCCTTGCATTTCCTACAACCTGGCGTCTTGCTTGTTCCTCGATCGTAACCTTCCACAGAGATAGCAGCGGCAGCGACACAAGGAAGTCAATAAAAGTCTCCGATTCACGTTCTTAGTCATTTTGGAGAGTCGTGCACTCACATTAATGATCTTCGAAGGAAGATGCAAACGTCAGAGCTTGTTATCAATTATCTCAGCTTTTTGAGCAGAATGCAGAGGAGCTGTACAAAGCATCAAAAGTGAATCCACTACGAACGGAAATGCGCAGAATATGCCAGATATGCTACCAACAGTAGGAAAATAAAGCGGACGTACGAAATAAACCGTTACTTTGTGCGTACTTTTTGTTGTCGCCTTCCACTTCCGAAAATCTCTGCAATATTTCGAAGTCTTCCTTTCGAACGCGCTTTTTCCAAAAGAGCATTATCCAACAAAAGTTGTCTCCAATAGTGAACCCTCGCTTATCGAAGCAGAAAAGTATCTTTTGTGGCCCAACAACGCACGTCAACGAGCCAAGGAGAGCCTGCAGTTGAGTTTCCTGAACGACGCCGCAATATTTCTGAAGCACTTGCTCAAGAAGTGACAGGGGTAAAATTTGCCTTCCCTTTAGAGAAGGACATGGTAGTACTCGATAATCAGTAGAGTGGGAAACGACGCAATCCGCATGGTTTCAAGCACAGTATGTATTTTATTCGTACAATGTACAATATTCGTATTAGCTTAGATTAATACTCATGGCTGGACGACAATTCGACCGTCGTTGTTCTTGTGAGGGCCTTTGGAGATGTGACCAGTAATCTTGCCAGCGATTTTCTTCAGCTTCTTCAGTTTCTTCTTGAGCCACCCGTATTCGGTGTCCGTAGAGCCCACGAGTTGTGCCAGCGCCTCTTCTTCCAGTGTTTGTGGCACGTGCACAAGCTGATCAAATAAAGCGTCCTCGAACTCTTTTTCTTCCGCCGGAAGCTCTATGGGTTGCTTGTCCTGAAACCTCCTACCAACGTTTTCTAAAGCTGCTCCAAGTGACTTTCGGAGGTCTTCTGCAATAAAGAAACGCAACGTGTGAACCAGAACAGGAGGGAAGAATAAAACAGAGTTAGACCCAACAAATCATGGGAGCATAGTGAGCGTACACACATTTAAACGAAAGATCATTTCTGATAGAGGTAAACAAAACTAAAATGACTTGCAGTCACAATGAAGTTTCAGGGGTAACGGTACAAGATGAGTAAAATGTATATGAAAATCTAGTTCTAGAAATTATGCTGAAGTGCAGGAATACGAGTATAACTTACCACGTGCCTCTGTTGCGAGACCACTGAAATGTTAAGAGATAATAATTAGAGACAAATTGAACAGAACCTTAAGAGAATTAGGTCGAATATTAGAATGGACTTACATTGCATGACTGTCTGTGCAGCCGAAACGGTCATGAAACAAAGAAATAAAGATTAGAATACATTCTATAACATTCAAATACCATTGCAGATCTCATGGCAGCGTCTACCATTGGCACAATTGCAAATAGTAAAATATATTTCATAAAACATTGCTTACATGCTGTGGCAGCTAAACCAAGGAGGAGGACAGCAAACGTGGTCTTCATAGTTACTGCACATAAAGATACCATTATCGTCATTTCCAGGAGATGGTTTGCGAGCTTCTCGAACAGTTAGACGCCAATCGATCTAAAGTTCTTTCTTTGGTTGTGTGTAAAAACAGAATGGGGACAGATAAACCCAGTCAAGAACACTGCTTACCGGACTTCCAAACTTCTGAGACGATGCTCTACGGTGTAAGGCAACGAGATCTCAGGTCCACCGGGCTTTTATTCGTTCGGCTCCTCGGCGCACGTGTGTTTGTTTAGGATTCGTGCCGAGAAAATGTGGACACTTTCCCACGAAATATCCTACGTGCGTGGATGATATATGTAATCTGGTTTGGTTGAAGATTAGAACGGCAAGCACAAGAACACGGACGCGACCCGCTATTTGCTATATCTGTGACGCTGTTTTTATCTATACGTGAGCTGCCAGGAGTGAGCTGGGGCATTACAGATAATCGTAGGTGCAACAACGTAAAAACATTAATGATATCAGAGTTAGAAAGTAAGGCAGTGCTCTCTCAAGTAAAACGTGCAAAAATCAAGCGGTTTAACACCGTGATATTTCATTTTGAGCGGCCTGCTCAACAACGAAAAATAAGAGAAAAAGGCAATCCAGGAACGGCAAAGCAGGAAGGTAGGTAGCGGTTGTGGGAAGTGATGACCTCTACTTTAAACAAATTAGTATTTCACAGTAAGTTATTATTTCATTAGCTGTCGTACACGCAAATATCACTATCAAAATTATATAAATTAGTTGTCATTCCTATATCCCCCCACATTTATGATTAAATCCTCTTCAACAGATCATTACAGTAGATGGAAGTTTCCTATGGTTTTGCTGATTGGCCGAAGTTGGAAACCTCGTGGTATCCGTGAATCGCTTTGCAGTCTGGCAACATTCAGTGATTCTTCAATGTCTTTTTCCGTTTTCTGAAGTTGAATTGTTTTCGCGCCACCAAGTTTTCGGCCAATATTTTCTAAGGCAACGCCAAGCGACTTCTTGCTTACAATTCCTTCTTCGGCAACTGTTCATAGAAGCAGAACAAGGCACCTGTCAGGCAACATAATCGACATACAATACATCGGATATGACACAGATGGAGCAAAGTGTTCAAGGCTGTGAATCTACCTGTTCTTGAAATAGCTTATTGGCATTCATTAGTAAATAAATAAATATTTTACTTACAAAGCGCGGTAGCTAAGGTTCTGCTCTATGGCTTAAGGTAACATCTATTGAACACAAGGGAAATTGATGTTCTGAGGCTCGAACACGGAAGAAAGGACAGCACACAAGTTTCACGTGCCTAAGAAAAATGAAAGAAGGAAAATGAATTTCTTGACGGTGTACGAAATTTGTTGAACCCTCAAGGTCAGGGGTATGACTGCAACACTTTCTAAGCTACCACGTGGTGAGTCTGTGAAATTGATGACGTGTACTGGTTTCTGATATGCGCTATGATGACTTACGAAGTTTTTTTCTATAAATACTTCCTCTTTGAACAAACTTCACTTAGTTGAGAGTCTGCAGGTGGGTTGTCCCGTTTACGTTCTAAAGGCTGGTGCACACTGCCACGTTCGCGCTTACGGGCTACGGGTTGCGCTTACGTAGCACCCATCTCGTTGCCGGCTGCGTTCCTCCACCGTTCACATTACTACGTTTCGGCGCTCCGTTCCTCCAATGAGGGGCGGCCTCCTAGAGCGCCATCCTTCCGAAGGAAAGTGAAATAGAGCCACAGAGTAGCATGGCGTCCAGCGTCCAGCACCCCGGTGCCGGCTGCTTTAGAAGACAATCAGACATTCCTTGACGATGTTCTTAACCGTGAACTGTTAATGTTCTTAACTTAACGCCATCGTCGACAGTGCAACGTACAACTCCCTACTTCGGGCAGATTCATTGAGTGAAGATATCACCTGACAGACACACGGCTATGCTAATTGTCATCCATGAGTTTTCTTTATTCGTGGCATCCTTGTAGTCACTTCTTTTGCTATTCTATAGCCGGGGAAACTTCTCAACTTGGAGAATAAGAGCTTCTAAGCATCTAATGTTTCCGCCATCTTTGCAAGGAGACGCGCGAGACAAAACGCATGCGCGGCATCCGAACATTTCTGCCATCCTATTGGCCAGTGCGCTTACGGTTACGGAGCTTGCGGGAGAAAAGTCGAAGTTGCCTCAACTCCTTGCGGAAACGATCTCGCGGGCGCCGTCTCTTCGTCGTCATGGCAACCCCCACCGTAAGCGCCCGTAACCCGTAGCCGCAAGCGTAAACGTGACAGTGTGAACCAGCCTTTACTCCTTGTCCGCGTCTATCGCTGCAGTAAGCCGATATGAAAGAAGGAAGTCACTGAACAGGTTAGTCAGCTGTAGGAGTCGAACCCACATCCTCTGGATTGCCGGTTCGATTCCTACAGCTGGCTGACCTTTTTAGTGACTGCCTTTTTTTATTGTAACATCCCCGTTACGCACGCTGTACAAAACATGTTTTTTTCTTTTTCCAGTTCCATGCAATTCTTGTTAGAATCGTTGAGTCAGGAGTACAGGCTCACCATATTCAACGGCCTCTTTGATGTGCTCCTTGAAAGGATAACAACTCCAGTTTGCCCGCATGAAAGCCGGTGCCTTAGAATAGAGACCGAGAGCGAGAGAAAACATGGATATCTACTTACAGTGTGGTATCACCTAGAAAACCAAGAGAGAACGAAGCTGAGATCTCATACCTGGAGTTTCGTTGTCGCTTTATAGAAAGGACATGCGTATTCAAGAGAGGCTTACAAGCTGCAGCAAGGGGTCCAAACAAAGAGCAAAATAGGAGAACCTTGATAGTGATGTCAGGTTATGGAGCGAGCCTGCATTGAATATAGGAACGAAGAGTTGAACTCACTCGAAGTATGAAATACAGCAGTGGGAAGACCACCTACTACGGTAGTATAACCATAGTTTCGCAATCGATGACTTTGTCTCGAATTTGCTCAATGGAAGTAAAAGATAAAAAATAAATAATGCGTGCACATGTATAAGTACAGAAACGTTGAATACAGGACAGCCACGGAATACTTAAGTGACTTTTGCTTGTGAGTCATAAACGGTCGTACCGGTGCGGTTAAAATTCATCATAAATGAGCGTTTACGCTATAGCGTTTAACGCATTAGTGCATATTTCATCGCCAACCTGTGACCCGGTGCGGATAGCTGTTCTCGGGAAATTTATTATCAGCACACATACACACACACATTCCACGGCACTGTTTACATCTAAGTTTACAACGAAGTAAACCAGTTGCAATCAAATGACGGTACCACGAAACCGTTCAGCTGATTTAGTGCTAAATCCAAAAGGAACTCCGACTTTGGAGGTCCGTTTCTCCCAGCACTAAAAAAAAATGTGGGTGGAAGCCGCGACGAAGTCGAACTGGCTACCCCAGGAAGCTTTTCTTTTATTCCGTGTAATTTTAATTCAACTGCGGCTATGAGCAGCGTACAGAAGTGGACAGATGGAAAGAGGACAGCAGGAAGAATTGGGGGACAGGGCCAGGGGGGGGGGCAGGAAGCTTACACACAGAAAATACACACAGATGAGCGTGTAGAGCCCGCACTTCACCATATAGAGTTGAAATAAAGGCGGCCACAACACAAACGGGCTTTATTAAAGTTAAATTTTTCTTGTAAATGTTTTGTCTCATTCCTTGTATTCACTGTATGGCAGTATATGACGTATGTTCGTACGTGATTAATTCAGCACAAATAAAAATCGGCTGGATCCTAGGGCACGCTGCCATAAATGTTTAGTTGCGATAGCGTTATAGAGCTACCTTCCATTCTTCATCTTCGGTGGCCCGCACTCGCTTCTGACCCCACACGCCACCGTTGTAGTTCTTGCTCCTTATTGTGTTCTCGTCTTCTCTCTCCACAACTGTGACGGACGGACCTACGGTGCTGTCGATGCTTATGGGCCCTATACAGCTACGCCTTTAATATAACTAGTTCCGTATCCTGACGTTCTTGACCTGAGCCATCTTGTAACGCTGGTAACACAACCAACTACGGCGCCGAGGAGAATAGTGACCATGTGCTACGAGGATGTGTCACGGCAAAGACTCTGTGGACACTCGTGTGTCGCTGCTTTTCCATCCGGTGTCGGCTGATGCAACAGATGAGGAGAAGGTTCGAACAGCTAATCATGATAATGACATATTTTACGCTTTGGAAATTTCGCTGCACAGCAGTAGCCCAGAATAGGAGGAACTGGCTGACGCATCGTCGGGCTCTCCATGGTGACTCACCTGGTCACACTTAGAAACAAACTTGTTGTCTCGCGACGTAAACACCCAATTATTATTATTAAACTTTTTTTTTTTGGGGGGGGGGGGGGGGCTGAGCAAGAGTTTTTGCGACAGTGGTCATGCCATCACGTCGCTCTTCGCAACGGACATATACGCCTAGCGGGTCTAAGCTACACATAGTCCAAGTCTCTTAATCAGGTTTCTACAAGTTAATGCACGTCAAATTGACTACGACTAGTGCACATATAGCACGTATCTCGTTCTGTCATGTGATGCGCATCTGGTCAATAAGTGAAATAAATATTCTATCGAACAACGTCGTGTACCGTGGGTTCAGTAACCACAAGACAGTGATATGAACGACTGTAGTCAAATAGCACACACAGAGAGGTGAGCGTGCCAAGCTTTGCTTTCTGGGAGCGGTACTTCCCCATGCAAAGTTCTCTGGTATGCGGATCAGCATTCATGTTTCACGTTCCGAGAAGTCATTTGGATACGGATTGCAATCCACTTATTGTCTTCCCCACTCAGCGGTCTGAGTGACGTCATCATTATTCGGTGTCAGATAAGAAATCAGTATTTCCCCACCTATCTGTACCGATTCTGAGAGGACACAATGAAGTTCAAGTGGACGGGAGCCTGTTCACGATAAGTAAATTGCTTTATCTGTTTTGCAGCAACGAGCAAGCGTCTTTTATGGTACCGTTTCCTTAGACCGCACATGACATATTAAACAGTACGATAAAGGACAGGGTCCAATCTGAGTTTATCACTGTAACGTCAGCAACTCGAAAGGAATGTCGCAAGTGGCTAGTCGCGTTTTCGAAACTCTCCATCCAGTCCATAATGTTATCGTATTGGCACGTCAGTTTCAAGTAGACGTTCCAGAATTTCCCCTACTATCCATCTACTATCTACGTCCTTACAAACGCAATGCCGAAAGGGGTATAAATAATGGGCCTGTCACTGATTTCAGACAGTTCATCTCAGAGTGTGGACCACAAGGTAGGTACAGCTCTGGCATCCATTATAAACGATGATGGGCTTCATATTACGCTTCGTTAGACTTATGGAAGGCAATTGATCTCACACATTAAGATTGTAAGGATACAGCGTACTGAATATAACAGTGCCTCCCCATGGAAGTTTGTGATCCCGCGGTTGTCTCATGAGCCGTTCTTTATAGTTGCAGTCACCATGCACTTTCAAGTAACCATCCTCGCACTTACTCTAGCTGTGTCAGCATGTAAGTCTCACAGCCACTCAGGCGCTTTCACACACTAATGTGTTTCCACTGTCGTATTTGTCATGTCACCATGTGACTCAATGCCATTTTTATTTCCATGGTATCATCCCAGATGGCGCCACAGTGCCAACGTAAGTATATCCACCTACTTGTTGCTACAATGGACTAACTAATAATAATAATAATAATTGGGGGTTTAAGTTGCGAGACAATGGACTAACTGCTGCCGATATTATAAACATTATCCGCAACCTATGCACCACATAAACTCTTTCCGCAAAACTTTTCGCCATTCTCGAGAACGTAGTTTCATCCGACGAAGTTAGAACTGTTTTATCTAATTAGCAATTTGTTTTCATTGGTAGGACGCCCAAAGCCGTCGTCGAGACACACGGTAAGCTTTTTATTTATTTATTTTTAAATTTTGAGTGTTCTATTTAAAAAAAATCAAATGAGATTCGAGAACTAAGTTCACTCAAGCTAGGTTATTAACACGAATATACCACTGGAGATATTTATCATAAATACAAAACATGTTCTTGCCATGCAGATGAGGTGGATACACAAGAACTGGAGGACACTGTCTCAAAAGTCATCAGCTTGGTAGGGCGTCAGTTAACAGTCATCGCCGAAAGTAAGAGCGATGACGTCACAGAAGAGAAGAAGGAACAGGTTGAGAAGGAACTGGAAGACATCAACACTAAGTTGCAAGCTGTCGTGAAGGGACACGAAGAAGACCTGGGTGTCACCTTGGAAGCCGTAAGCGACGTCCTTCAAGACAGCGACGATAGCTCAGACGGCGAGTCGGAATACGGCAAGAAGTGGAACAAATTAAAGAAGAAGCTCACAAGCAAGAAGGCCAAGAAGATCTACAAGGTCGCTGGCAAAATCGCAATCAAGGTTGCAATCGGATCTCTTGGTTGAATATATCTGTGTATTTCAACACATATTCACTATGTACATAACGGCACAATAAATTATGTTCCCCTCTGTCGAGCCTTAACTGCTTGTCAATGCCTAAAAAGAAATAGAAGGAATTTCTGTTTATTTCAGAAGTTCAAAAAAGTATGCTCAATGTAAAAACCCCAAACTAGGGAGCACGAAGGGACAGACAAAACACGACTTCGTGTTGTGCCTGTCCCTTCGTGTTCCCTAGCCTCGGGGTTTTACATTATGCATCGACTTCACCAGCCCGCTTGCTTCTTTGCCATCTTCCCATTGTCAAACATTATGTCACGTCTGTCGTGTCTGTTAAAAGTTGTAAGTTGCTACAAGATAAAATAATAGCGCATAATGAAGTCGGCAACCTTGTTGTGTGAATACAACGCTTCAGAGCATAGCGGCTGATTTTCTAAAGACAACGCCAAGAAGCACTGCAACCACTTCATAGTTATGAAACGATTCTCGATGTCCTCACTAAAGGACTTCAGTGACCAGTGGGGCACTGGTTTTACTATAATACCGTATCATTTAATGAGCTTTTTGTAGTGAATTAACAGTGTGAAGCACGTGTAAGGCTTCTATAACAAGCGCTGAAAAGTCAGTGACCTTCGTGCAAGATTGTGCACTTGGAGGTAACCCTAGTTCCATTCAAAACGTCATATACATAAAGCAGCTGTTAATGGACGAATACGGTACGATACTATGCAATACAAAGCAAACACAATTTTTGAAATAAATACAAAAGTAAGTAGAGATATCTCTGCTACTGCACTGCAAGGGGATAGGAATATGTCTTAAATATATCATTTATAGCTAAAGCACACTTTCCAGATACCGAAAAAGTCGTTCTCAGCACCATTGGGTCGAACATTATAAGCTGAGAGCCGCTGAGCAAAAGAGATACGCAGCTGAGAGATACAAGTTACTCTCTGCACAGATATGACTATCTTTTGTAACTCGCCACTTCGGTTTCGTTCGGCTTTCCCGTGTTTGTAAGCACCCAGTGTGAGCAGAAACTGAGAAGATATTTCGGTTGAGAACAATATATTTCAAATAAACCGCGCGCTCGAATAACTTCTGTTGTTGTCCACAGATGGCTGCATGAAGCAGTTTCGATTTCGGCTTTCTTTCCCGGCACATTTATCAGGAGCGGTTTTCATTCACACTCTTTCCAGACAGGAAAACTATCTGACTATTTCACTACCTAAAATGCGTTATATTATTCTTGTGAAGTCGGAGGGTTCTTGGTAAGAGACAGACAGACGGACTTGGAGACGGACGGTCTGAGAGGCAGTTGAGACGGACAGTCTGGTACGCTTGAAGGTCAGATCCTGACGCATCGGTACGCGAGCGTGCTGCGACCCACGGCGCAAACATGAGAGCACGAGACCCGTCGTCTACTACTTACGTCTTTGAAACATAAAATGACTACAGAAAGCATGTGTATGCAAGGCGTTAAGGGATTATTTTTCAATCAATCAATGAATCAAGCGTGAAAATTGCGGCTTGGATTCTCGTCGCAGCCTGCTAAAATCACCCAGTAACGAGATATTTATACCGGTTACACCGGCAGCATTACAGCTGTTACATTTTCACTGTTTGCGTACGCTGATTGCAAATTGGTAACATTTCTGTTGCCTTCTTCGTACGACAAGTCTTATTGTAGTCAGACTTGTATCCAACGCACAGATAAACTTTTATCACGATAAGAACTCGCGCATTTCATTTCACAATCTTGGTCCCGTCCATCCTGACAATGCTGATGACACTCTGCCATTGGAGTGCATGAGGGACCTCGATGTGGTACCACAAGAGCCACACAAATGTGGAACCCGGTTACGGAGCCGGAAAGTGCACAATGTAATGTTCATATTTACGGCGTTATTTTTGTCGGCGTTCAATATTGTCTAATGGCTACGGCCGTCAATGTGGTCAGTCACTTCCTCGGCGGGAACTCGTTGATTCACTCGTCCTTGGCACCCACAAGTAATGGTCTGGTAGAAGCCAGTTTCCTCTTCGTTCTTCATCGGTCTCTAGATGGATAAAGCAGAGAGCACGCCCTTGTAGACATTAAGCATTATTATTTTTTGTTTGAAGTATCGTCTTTGGACCACTGTGAGGATATGTACCTTGTTCAGTCTCCCGGTCAGTGGACTGAGCATACCTGCAGAAGGTATTGTACAGCTAGGATCAGAGAAAAGTTTCAAGAACAACAACAACAACAACGAATAAATTAATGATAATGAATGGAGAAATTCGCCACATAAGGACCTGCAAACTACCCCACGGCACAATGGGCAGGATGAGATGTGTCCTGACGATGAGGTGATGAACGATGCTAAATAAGTGTCGGTAGTCAGTGGAGTCAGTAAGACATCAGAACGGTAGGCAAAACCACAGCACACAAAAACACACACACAGCACACAGGTACCCAGGCACATCATAGGGTAGAGTGGAGACCAGTGTCCCGGAGAAAAATCTTAAAATACTCAAGAGCTTGGCGAACAACCTTGAAGAACAACCTTGAACCTTCTGAGAAAGTACCTGAAAGGTGGAAGATCCAGCGAGCCGGAAGAGTATCATGATGAGGGTCGCCGATGTTTCGAGCAGAGACTGTTCTTCTGGAAGAAGAACAGTCTTTATGAGGAACACCTTATGGAAGAAGAACAGTCCGTGCTCGAAATATAGGCGGCCCCCGTCCCGAAACTGTTCCCTTAGCCTTCCACACGTTTAAGAAAAACATGTACTCACGCAGGAAATAAATAGGATTTACCTGAAACAAGAAAATAATATTGTGTCACAATTACGGGAAACAGGTGGACCTTTACACAAGCATTGTGCCTCGAGAAACAGAACTGTGAGAGTATCGCGGGATCGGCACCTGAATGGTGTTCACTCGGACTGTATCCTCAACAGGCATAATTCATTAAAACTGAAAACAAAGAGAGAAAACACGCCGCGACAAAATGTTTTGCGTGAATATGAGCAGCGTCATTGATTCAACGCAATTCACTAAACCTTACGATTCAAATTTTCCCGACTGTTAATTTCCTTTAAGCTCACCTAAGCCGCGTTTACATGAACTCGACCGGAGCGGATCGAGTCGGTTTATCGCAGCAAATCCTCTCCCATCAGGCCGTGCCAACCGATCTGCTAGGGAGGATTGATGTGAGGAGGTGCGATAAGTCAACTCGACCCGTTTCTGTCGGGTTCGTGTAATCGCGTCTACGATGCTCGTTGTAAAGATAAACAGGAAAGAGGAAACAGGCGACCGAATAAGATGCACATGTCGCGGCTGTAAATAGAAGCATGACTGTAGCTTCAGTAAAGACAATTTGAGTAGATTGACGATAGCTTCAGTGTGGCATCAAGCTATACGTTCCTTCGTCGGACAGGGGACCCCGAGACAAGGCAACAAACATAACACAACAGCGGAGAGAGTCTCTATGTCCACCGTGGCCCATGTCAACTCTCCACCATGACATTTTGTGCACGAAATCAGGGAGCTCTCGATAATACAACGATAGTCGTACTTTTTACTCACATGCTAATTCTCCGGCAAGGAACACGATAATTACTATCGTGATACCCCATATGATGCAATCCATTCCGCCTTCCATGAAAAATAAATGTGCCAAGTAGTAAGAAATATGGAGAAGTAGGTATTTAATGATGCACACGTAGCACTACAATATCTAAGATCAATTGCCTAAATCTGAATTCACGAGAACGGGAGAGCTACATTTCTAACAAGAAGTTGATTATCCATTGATAACCAACGTTCTTGTTGATACGTTTTGATTATCGCACTGCCTGAACTCATGTTTACAAAGGAAGAGAAATAAGCAACCTCACATATTGTAAAACGACGAAAGACCTGGGACAAGGAGCAAATAGGAACACAAACAACAGGGTCTGGAGAACATAATTTGCGTGTCCGTCTCCCTTTTTGCTCCTTGCCTCAGCTTTTTCGCCGTTTTACAATGGCTCGGCTGCACTTGCACTTCAACCTGACGTATGTCAATGCTTTTTCCATTACTGCACACCCTACTCTTGCGGTAGCGGTTCTATTTATCTCAATACACAATGAACGTCATATCCACTGCCGAGAATGAATACAAATGTGCAGACATGGGTGCAATACATTTTGTGTATTATTCTATAGCAAATGTACTCACTTTAGATGTTCTCTTCTGATACACAGCAAGTACAAAACGTGTCCAAGAGCAAAGAAGCACCTCCCGAGAGAACACCGCACAGAAGAAGTGCCCACGTCGGCACTTGGGATAAATGAGACACCACCATTGTGTTACTGAGCAGGATGTAGGTTCTCGAACACGCACGGCATGTACGCACATTACAGCGTCCGGATACTTCAGCCTTGCAGTGTATCCCATATCGTACAATAAGTACATCACTTCCTCCCCCTGATTCGATAGAGAAGCCCGAAACGCAGCTAATGACACTGTTTGCAGAGTCGTACTGAAATGACTAGTTGGTAAAATGTAATATTGAGACAAATCGGCGCAACTAGAAACTGACAGTCAGAAAGAGCCCCCAAATATACACAATGGGAATGTGTGTACAAAAGAATACCGAAGTTTGGCGTATGAGCTTCGACTGAGCTTTAGAACCTAAAAAAAAGCATGACGGTTTCGCGTGTATGTTGACATTACCCCATGCAATTTGGAGTGTAGCATAACACTCAATTTGTCGGCAAGAACTGGATATGTCGAAAACAATATTTCACATAAAGGGCTTATATGAACGGGTGAACGTATCGTGCAGCTCTCCAGGGACCTGCGTCTGCGTGAAATTCTGGGAACTGCATTTTGATGTATCTCACGGAAGACGGCGCACTGATACAATTCATACTAGGTAAGTGCACTAACACATGAATGTCAAGGTTGCGTGTGGGAGTGGATCAGCTGTGGAAGATGACAATTTGATGGAATGGTATGAATTAGGGTGCCTCAATACTTGCTCCACAGAGAGAGCTAGCATTTAATCACCATACAACAACAGCATAGATGAATGGATGATGATGATGTGGGATGTTTCCCTGCGTTGAGTGCAGGACCCTACCCCATTCCAAAAACGTGCACATGAAAGGACGACGAGGGAAGGAAATCTCTACAGTTCTTGAAGGAGGCCTGTGGCCCTCAGAAAGGAAAGAAAAGCGCCAAGTGCACGGTACTGATGTGCAGGGTTACAGCATAAGCCGAGAACTTTGCAGATGTTGAATGGCCTCTGACCCAGCAGTTCAAGTTGACATTTAAATGCCCTTCCCTCGCATACGTACTGGCTACAATCTTCTATAATGTATCGGATTGTTGCCGGGAAGCCACAGTTGTACAAGGAAACCACAGTTGTACAAGGAAACCACAGTTGTACTTGCCGGTACTTCAATAAAAACAACTTGAGATCACCCTAACTCGTACCGTTCCACCAAATTGTCAACTTCCACAGCTGATAATGGTACACGCACCCTTCACGTCCATGTGTTAGTACCCTTACCACGGGCTTACCGAGACAAAGCATGAATCAGCTGGACAACAGTGGTACGAATTATAAAAGCGACTCAGATGAGTCCAAGTTTAGGCACCTTGTCGCGTCTCGTTGGTTGCTATTGTTCTTTACAGCCATTTTTAACGTATTTCCTACATGAGGGTTCTCTAAGGAACTTGGTGAAGAAGAGCGAATTCACCGCCACTTGCACAAAAATACCGGGCCGCACAAACAAAGGACAGCTCTGCTTTGCATACTTTATCAAAGCCGCGCACATTTTTACAAAAACACTACTCCGATGGCTCTAACGGTGTCGACTGTTAGAATATTACGACAAAGTAGAAAAAGAATGAGGCACACTTCAGAAATAGACAAAGAAAAGTCCTGCGTGCAAACAATGTAGTCTGGAGAAGAGGGTCACCCTAATTATCCACTGCAAACATTCTCTCTGATGAATGCACTTTCGTTTTTACAATGGCGCTTGAGGAAAAGGAAGAAGATTGTGTATGTTCTTTGTGTGGACAAAACATGCATCGGGAAGAAGTAAGAGAGAGAAATGATTAATCACGCGTAGGGTCGCCACGCGCATGCGCACATTGGAGAAACCCGTATGTGTAGTACCTCCAAAGACACGAGGGAATATATTACTTTCCCATTCTTATGATTCCTCCCTCGGGAATAGAAGAGGCAACATAATGTTATCTTACCGTTGTACGAGCGTATTACGTTGCCAACGGCGACAGAAAACAAAAACGCATATTGTAACCTTAGACAAAATGATGATTTCGTAAACTGGTATACCGCGAGATATCTTATAAAAGTGTGTTTTGCTTGTTGTTGTTGTTGTTTTCGGCATTTTGTATAAATGGTTTCAGGTAGCAACCAATACCCGCAGTGATGATGAGCGACGACGTATACTTTTCCAAGTGTTAGAAACAATCAGATTTCAGGTTTATTTTCAGATTTCAGATTTATTTGACAAAAACAATATTATACAAGAGGTTACAACATACATATAAGGGTCCCGTAGTTATCCACTAGTGTGGGGACCCGCACCGATAACGTAATAATTCCAATTAGGCGGCATTCTTCGCAGCCTTCAGAAGAAAACGGAGCTTAGATTCACTGTTGATACCATTAGTCCATTTCGGTACAAAATGCAC
Source organism: Ornithodoros turicata (assembly GCF_037126465.1). Taxonomy (NCBI): domain Eukaryota; kingdom Metazoa; phylum Arthropoda; class Arachnida; order Ixodida; family Argasidae; genus Ornithodoros; species Ornithodoros turicata. The sequence continues at coordinate 35,502,753 of NC_088208.1, read as the reverse complement.
TGAAGTTAGCCATGCGAAGTTCAGAGACTGTTTGCAGCGCGGGGGAGTAAATTTCAGCGTCAAGAAACTAAAATGAAGGGAAATCGCACTCTTGCGGTACCATAGCTATAATTGCACCCCGATTTGTTGCTGTTTTCTTACAGCGTTGTTTTAACTAGCCCTTTAGTTGACGAAGTTTCCTAAGCGCTACCTAAACAAGGACGTGAGTTCGGCTTGCAATCGTTGAAATGATAACTACATATTTTTATCAACAACTCACGCGGAACATGAAACAATTTATTTTCGTCTCCAACTTCATTCACGAACGCGAACTGCGCGCCCACATAGAAGACAAACGACCGATTCAAAACCGCCCATCCGTTTAAACTTTCATTGGATACTGCCAATTTAATAGGTGAAATTGGATACTGAGTCTCGCATTGTCTGTCGCTGCTGCCAGCTCTCCCTACGTCCCCGCCAAACAATGAATTAAGAGAACCGATATAATGTTCACCACGGCAATGGGTATGACAGATGTAGCGCGGGCACCACAGAAGGGGGGGGGGGGGGGGGCCTGCGGCTGTCTGGATTGAGCGACCGCCACAACATCAGGTGGGGGCCGCACCTCTCTCTCCCCCCCCTCCCCGCAGAGGCCCCTACAGGACAGTGCCATAGGCGTGCCACCTACAGGGCTCCTGTAATTGACTTTCGTCAGAAAAATTGGGGGATCAGGGTAAGTCTCCAACTTTCCTTTCTTCTTGAGAGACAATGTTTGTGGTCTGCAATCAGTTTCTGGCCAGAGTATTTGTCACGGCTCGCCCCCATGGATGACTCAGTATCTGAAGTCACCACCCATACACGTTTCCGGACGTGACCGAGAATTCATGAAATTGTTCGGGGATCGCAATCTATTTTTTCTTCTCTTGTTATTTAAGCCTCATAAGAGGAAAGTATGTGCTTTCCGGGTAGAAACGCATGAACATCGTTCGGCGACTATTTTAAGAAGCCCATATACTTACATAACATGTTTCGATTTCAGAATTTAACTGTGGAGAACGTTAGCAGCAGATGATGTATACTCCGGTAGAGGGGGGAAAAGTCAGGTAAAATAGTAGAGCAGACAATTGAAAAACGCCAATGAAGATTCCTAAAATTTAATACAAGCTTTGTCGTGGTGGACCACACATTCATCCGACCTGATGAAGCATGCCCACCCGATGAAGCGTGGACCACCACGCGAAATCTTGCATTAAATTTTAGGAAGCTTCATTGCCGCTTTTCAATAGTCTGCTCGGGAGAACGTTGTAAGAAGGAGTTATCACCCTTAGTGCTATCGTTTAGAAGGCCTCAAACGGTTGCACCATTAAACACGCTCAGAAGATCATTTCTGATACTGTTCAATATTACCACGCACAGACCTAGCTAAAGAATGAGCCTAGGGTTGAGCTAGCTAAGCTTTGAAGCGTAAATACGGTAGTAAAACCTGTGAAAAAAAAAGAATTACCAATTTACAGCGTGGGGCGTCATGCGTGGAACTTGTATAAACTTAGCACATACGTGTTCAAAATTACGTCATCAAAAATACGTCATCAAAAATAATTTTATGGCGTCTGCTGTTGCACCCGCACCATGATCGTCAGCAGCTGCTTTCATTTGTATGCGAAGTACTCAGGTAACTAAGTCGTCTGGTACGGTTGAAGACAAATGCAACGTGAAGCACTTTCGTGAGCACCAAAAAAAGCAATATGTCTGCCTTATTATGTTGATATTGATGGTGGTGTGTCTGCAGAGCGCATATTTCTGTGTCCCATCTACATTCATAGAGTGGTAATGTTTGTAATGATGACGAATAAATCATGTCTAATGGTGACGAACAGCACCATTACATTATTATGACTGCACCTGTCCGCGCATATGTTGGAACATCAGCTATCAGACGTGCTCCACAGAAGTCTATGTAGGGAAAGCCAGGTGTAAACTTCATACGAAAAAGAGATACTTGGGAGTAATTGTGTCGTCCAAAGCGCAAAACACGCCAATTGCAAAAGAAAACCTTATTCTCGCGCATGTTTTACATGTTACTTCACCTAACTCTGTTTTGAGAATCCAAACGAAGAACACAGAGGAATTTGAACAAAACAAAGCCACATTGTACACGATCCATTTCCAGTATTGACTGACGACGAGTTGACTGCTCTCACCTATCCCAATACATATTTTTTTATCCTGCTAGTCGTCTTCTGCCATCCAGACAACGCTTCATGCAGACGGCGTTCCTATTGTTCAGCGTCCGGCACCCCTCCTCTCCACCTACCCCGTTCCCTTCTGTTTGCTCCGCGTTGATAGAACAGAATCCCCTTTGTTATGCAATCAGCCTCGTATCACAACCCGGAAGTCAGGCCTCCTAGCGGCACCTTCTGCGCTGCTATGGGTCCTCTCTTTGTAGCACACTTGTCGGCACACATCATTCCGTCGTTATGTCTACAGGTCCGCGATGACTGATAGTCATCATGCTGGCATTGCTTCAGCCTCGAATAATGACTCCGCTGACGAAAATATATGGTCTTTCTCCCTGGAATATAGCGAATGCTTTCGTCTCCGAAATATCAACAGTATATCACTGTCGCAGTGGAAAGGCCTACTTAAAAAAATGGGCTGCGAAGTTGCTTCTGCTCTGGAGTCGTCGCTCTTTCGCTGCGGTTCAACCATGAATTCGCTATCCGTTCAAAACTGCGCCGTAGAAAACGCTGCCAGAAACGAGTGCGGTTTTAGGAACCGCACGGAACCGCTATAGTAACAACGGTTTGTTAAAAACGAAGACAGCTTTTTGTTGTCAGAATTAATGAGCATCAAAAAGACCCAAGACTCTCCAGAAGGCGTGGCGTCAGCTGTTTAACTTAGTAACCAAAGTACCTCTACGATTTTCCATCTCAAGGAAACTAGTACTAGGGTACTTGGTAGTGGAGCCTAGTGTAGGCAACATGCTGCACGTGCCGTAGAAGCCGCGACCTTTCATTATGTACGGCACAGCTACATCGAGCCCCGTCTTCACTTCGTCTTAAAGTACAGGCAGTCCGCAGCATCAACAACGCTGACCTTGTGCTGAACATGTTTTCTTACAGCACATACTGACTGCGAGGTACCCTGGTTCGACTCCCGGTGCCGGCTGTGCTCTCTGAGTCTTTGCCTGGGTTTCCCTCAGGCACAGTTCCCTTAGAAGTCGGCCCAGGACGCACATGCCCCCAGGGCGTCAGTCGTGACGTTGCCCACCTCTGTAAGGTCGACAACGGCAAGCCCTTTCACCAGCACCACCACATTATTACAGAAAATGACTAACCTTTCCTTGCGAGTAATATAAGCAGCCACCGTAAGGCGGCGTCGTTCATCGCGGCGTCGCGGCATCGTTCTGTTACGTTCACTCTGGAGCCGTGGTCCCCAAACTCCTTCTGGTCATGATCATTCGTCAACTTACAAAAGTCCGGAGTCCCAGTAACCTGGTCGTGTTTATTGCTGTGAGAGGTAGCCGCAACAACGGACAGAAACAGGAAAAAAAAAAGAGAAAGACTACAATAACTTTTTTACTATATGTCCTCCTCATTTCCAATTGTTTTCCTCGTCCACATAAACCGCCGGTACGACTCTACATTCCGAAAACCTTCTCAATATGCAAGATGAAGGCAATATTAACCAGCATTATACGACTACCATTACTCCGGTAATTACCGCTGTCATTACGGCAGCCGCGTCTAAGAATGCCCACACCCAACCATGCACGTACACAGCGCCCAAAACATCTGCAGAGAAACGTTACGATAAACTAAAGGCCCCTATCGAACTACAGAAACAACCCAGGTGGTCGAAATTATCCGCAGTCCTATACCCGCGTGCATCATGTCGCCTCACAGATATAGGATGACTCACTTTACGACTAAAGTTCCTCCCTTTGATTTCTATGAGAAACAATGTGCAGTTACGATTTCGCCTAGCCTGCTGATATACCGCAACGAGCAGTAGGCTTTCCTTTAAATGGATTTTTTTTAAACGAATAACATCTCGATGATTATATTTCGCATGAACAATATTTCGATATCAATTTCGACGTTAATCGCGCAGAATATATTCCATATTAACAATTCGATACATAATGAATTCTTCCATCAGTTATTAACCGCTGAACACTGCAGAGCAGTACGAGCTATTTACGCCGTGGCAACAGAGCTTGGCTATACGGTGTTCGATTTACACAGTGATTGTAGAGTTACCCAATACCACGTTTCGGACACTCTATAATGTTCTAAATGTTTCTGCCACAGCTCGATGTCTACCTCGCACGCCGTGCAGGGCAAGCACATGAAATGTAATCCTGTCCAGAAGGACATTGACACCGAAGGAATACATGCATCCAGCATAAGAGCAGATCCACTTCATTTCCCGCATGACACAGCCATTACTCATAGGTCCAGCCATGAGACACAGCAATACACTTCAAAATCAATGTAACCCTTTTTGCGTATGAGAAGGGGGGGGGGAGAAGAGCACAATGCCCGCCAGAGTAACTCATGCTATTCGTTATCCTCGCTGTCTGAAGCCATAATTGCCGGGTAATAGATGACTCCCTTCGGTACGAGGGATATTTCCACCTCTGCCGTGTCTGACTAGACACCGCCACGAGAAAAGGAAAACGTCACGCCAAAGAAGGGATAAAGATCTCACCCCCCGGCAAGTTCCCTTCCCGCGTTCCTAAATGGAGTTCCATCAATAAACATCCCCGGGCGCATTCTTGGGTTGGGAAGTCGGGGAAGTCAGAAATAAATCGGGTTCAATTAAAAGGATTTTGGCTTGGCGCCTCTGCGGTGCTTAAGATGAATGCCCATTGAAGTGCCTCGTGGCATTTCCCCCGGCCCCTCAGGACATAGGTGAGATAGCAGAAATCTTTGTTCCCCGGTTTTATTTCCGGTTTTCTCTCCCGCGTAGCCTTAATCCTTAGAAACGTGACTATACGAGCTCAACCTGTATTGGGGGAAAAAGGGAATGGAAGATACATTGTTTTCTTTCTCTCTTTTTTTAGGCGCATCTTCCTAGCTTGCACGATAAGCTGGACAGAAAAGGATCCCACTTCGAATTTCATACCAATCGTTTTATGTCTTCTTGCCACCGCAAGGGATATCTTATCCTCTTTCTCACTAACGTAGCATACCTTCCCTTTTTTTCCTTTTCAAAGCGTGAAAGAGCCTTAGAAAATACAACTCGGTGGACGCAGATTTAGATTATCCTCCCACGGGAGGCTTGGGGAGTCGGGTGAGGGAAGCACACAAAAAAAGTAAAATAAAAGCCACTAGGGATTTAATCCCTAGCTCCCTTTTCGTACAAGGCTTCCCGTTTTTACAAGCGGGGAAACCGTCGGTAAGCCGGGATGATGGCACCGAGTGCTTTGTGCGTTACACAGGGCGTGGGGAAGCGTAGGTTTTGAATGGAACAGTTAGGGGGGAAGATTTGAAACGGGAGGGAGTTACGCGGGGTGAGTCTGCGTGGTCCTCACGCACGGATGTTCGAGTAGGCTGCACTTCACGGACCTGCAGTAGGTAGCTCGAGCGTTTTGATTGATGAATGAATTGGTTTCGCGTGTTTCAGAGTGAAAGAGAAAGTGTGCCGACGGTGTTATGGTTTCAACGTGCACGCGCTGACGTTACGTCCACCTCGTCCCTGGAGGGTTACCCGGATGGAGTGGCAGCTTAATAGGTTGATGGGGTGGGAGAGATTCGAAGCGTGCTATTTCCCAGTCACATCGACAATCTTGCGCTGTAAAAACAGCTTGCCGACTGGCACCGTTTTTTCCTAATGCTCTTGAAGGTTGGGAGAGGTGGGGGAAATTGGATTGCGGGTACGGCGATAATTTCGTTTGATATTTTTAGATCTTAAAAGGAGTGGTTGGTATGGGAGTGACGGAAGGTTACTGTTCGGGGATTCTCTTTTGAAGCTCCCATTGCGTGTTGTGGAGCGGAAAGTGCAAAGGGGTGGATGGAATTTGAGCAGCTTCTATTGTGATGGCTGGCGGTTACCGTGGGATACATAAAGAGGTTGAACATGTGTTCCTGAAATGCCGAATGGGGAGTGTCCGATTTCAACGTCCGATACATTGTGCCTTCGTTTTCTAGTTTTGTTGTTATAAAAAAGCTGTACAAGCTGCTCTTGTGGCAATTCTTGACAGCACGAGCACAAACTTGCAGAAGGGTTTGTTTTTCTTTTTGTTCACGTAGACATTCTAGTTTCACAAGAATAAACTTAATTTGGAGTTCATCGCAACTTGATGTTCTCGAAAACATTTTTCCTTCTTTCATTTTTTCTTTCATTATTTGCACAAAATAAAACATCCGCTAGCAAGGTTCACGTTCGCCCCATCCGTTCTAAGTCTAAAAATTGGGAATTGGAACAATTTTGGTCAAATATGTAGCTTTTGTTTTGTTTTTCTTTGTTTACTTACCAAAACAAGTAGCCGACAGCAAACAACATGTCGTTGTTGTTGGCCTCACAATTTTTGAACCAGTAGTAGTCGTAGACTATGAGTCCTGCCGAATACCAACAGCAACTAACCGATAGACTAAGTGCCTCAGATGACGAAGACTTAGGACATTCTTCGAAAACTTCGACAACACTCAGGGAACGATCAGACCTGTTGTATGCAGCTGCACGTGATCTTTCCCTCGTGGACAAGAACATGCATTCTCGGAAATCAATCTGTTGCGATAGAAAACGCTGTACCTCCCTAGTTTCAGAACCTCTGCCCCTTCTGGCTTAACACAAATTATAAAGGACGTCCGACAAAATATACAGAAAAGACAATTATCGTAGTGTTGCGCTAAAATTTAAAGCACTGTACAGCCCTTACTGATATATACGATACGCGCAACATAGGACGTACCACACTTACAAAATGGGAAGCGCAAACCCAACGACCTGCCAGCACTTCGTCACATTTATTTCTATGGCACGAAAGCCCGTATCGTATCATAATAGCCTTGTCAAAACAATCCACCTTCTCCATAGACTGAGTTTCCTTTTCTCCATTTCTCCGTAACTGAAACGTAACGCTCACCCCACCCTGTTGGAACAAAAGACACTGCCGAAGACACCTACCGACGGACCCACAAAGGAGCTTCTTTTATCCACCAACCCCCAGAACAGTAATTGAACGCCTAAGATACAAAAAAAAAGAAAAAAACGAGCGGCCACAAGATGGCCGTTTGAAAGGCACAATCATCAAGCTGCCATGCAAGTTCAAAGGAAAAGAAAAACACACTTCCATTCCAAAAGAGTCTCTTCGCTCTTTGTCTCTATTTCCAGTCTTGCCACGGTGCATTGTCAAGAACCGTTTCTTTGCAGAAGCCTTTTCTGAAGCGAGCCGTGAAATTGCTGTCCGCCTTCGTGATTGTAAAGCGGGAGAGAGCGACCGGTCGCCTCGCATCCAAGCTGGCGATCTCTTGTACAGAAGACCTGTCTATTGATCAGCGCTGATAATCGCGTTCGCCTCGGATCTTTTCAGCCCCAATGCCTGATACTCCGAGAGCTAGAAGGAATTTGATAGTGGACTGTTGCAAGAGTGTGTCTCACGGCAGACCTCGCGGCTTCCCGTGTCTTGACGAGGAAGGATTGTGGTTCCAAATGTTATATTGAGACGCTTCACTTAACTCACTGTAAGTTAGAAAAAGGAAAAAGTAACTGAAAGCTTTGTGGAGGAATGAACGTGAAAAGAGACATTTCTGTGTTAAGTTAGAGTGTCGGACGGTAAATGAAAGCGATGTTTTTCGTGGGAATGTTGTGTGTCGTCCTCGTTGTCACTCGTCTTGAGCGTGAACAGCCGCGGCGGGATTCCTAGGAAGGTCGAAGAGGCGAATCGCGGTTAGAGAGGTGAGGCACACTCTCTGGGTATAACGGTGGGTGAGGAGGAAAGCGCGAAGTTCAAATATGTTGTCAAGTCTTACAAAGCCAAGGTAAGGTGACGCACTTTCCACATAATTGTGCGTGAAACTACACTTGACAAAAGAGCTAGGCGCAGAGTTGCTGTTTTATTTCTGCAAGAAAAAAAAACACTTTTTGATATGAAAGCAAGATTCTGAAACGCAATTCTTGGGTCGTAATACTAGAGGTTGTGCAACGCAAAAAAGAAAAAAAAAGAAGAAAGAAACAATAAAAAATAAAAATAAGAATACAAATCACAAAGAACTCCGGAAAATTGAAGTCATCACACAACTTGCTATATGGCGAGAACTGTACCGTGTTCTACCCCTACCCTTGTTTACAAGGATCTCGATTTCGATGACGTGCCTGTTGTAACCCAATAACAACTCCGGATGCACTACAAAGCACTACGCGTCTCCAGACCAACCTTGCCGCTATCTATAGTTGCTGTTGTTTTTCTTTTTTCTTTTTTTCTCTTTCCTTCTGTTGAATTGCACAACAGAGCTGCGCATGCGCGCAGACACAGAGCAGAGCTGAATAGAATCGGATTAGGCACGGCTTGTGTTTGCCCTGGGACGGAGCACAACGTGCTTTATCTCGTGTTTTCTGCACTTAAGGCTCTAGCATAAAACAAATAATCCAGGAAATAAATTGAAACAAATGCCTATAGAGACTCCCCTGGCGCATCGCAGAAAAATATCACGAGAAAGTAAGTTTTACGATTGTCAGAAACATGTTTCACAGAAAGGGCATCGGGTCGAGGCGGATCGTTTTCCTTGCGTATCGCAGGAAATCACCCGGAATTTTGTGGAATTCATATCAAGGACGGTATATCGGAGAGACATCCACACATATTCGTGTTTATACACATAATCGCATATGTATTCAAGAGCCAAGTAAGATTTACGACGATTAGCTGTCAGCGGAATATGTTTGCGCTCATATCAATCGTGTTCACCATCTGCTCCTGAGCGTAACACAGCTACGCAATGGAATTTGCATGCAACATATATAATCACTCGATGTTTTGTAACTGACTACTGAAATTCGCAAAAGGCATCATCAGGACGCAGGATGCAGTCTAGACATTGGTCATCGCCGTAATCCTTTCAGCCCTGTAATGAGGCTTTCGAAAATCAAGCCTTATAATATGCGCAAAACGATATTAGGCTTCCCATGAGCCATCTGTTTCGAGTAAATGTTGAGGCACAGGTCTTCTTAAGCATGTATTTGAAACCAAAAGCTGAACTGGTGGCTTATGTGGCTTTTGTCGTACTAATATTTTTCCTTAATTCTGCACTTTTGCGCCGCGAAGCAACTGAGGCTATGAGTGGCGTACAGACGTGAACAGATGGAGAGAGGACAGCAGGAAGGAGTGGGCCACAGGGTGTGGGTTGGTTAGTGTGCGTCCTAGGCCGACTTGAAGGGGAACTGTGTCGACATTCGTCCGGAAACGTTACCGGAAAACCCGGGTAAAACCTCAGAGAGCACAGCCGGTGGTGTGGTTCGAACCCACCACCTTCCAGGCTTCATCACGACCTTGGCTGCCACCAGAGGGCGGACACTTTTACCTGCCGGCTTATGCCGCTGTTATGTCGTACTATCGATGTGGTAGCGCAGCGTAATATTCCATCTAGTTTAAACTCTCAATAATCTTTGAATCCAAGTGACAAGAGAAAGAATACCGCTGCTCATGACCCAGAGAGGACAGACGTGAGAGGCTCAAAATGAAACGGGGAAGTGATTTTCTTTCAACAAGAAACCGGTGCCATTTGTCACGCAGGCGCTATCGGGCGGGAAAAAAGCGAAAGTATATCACTGTCTGCCTCCTTCAATAGGAGCTCCTCCTTTCAAGTATGCTACATGCGTTCTCAACCGTAAGGGGATCAAATCACAAGCTTGCTGCCGGAGGGAAGAAAGAGAATGAAATGTCACGACCGGTTTCATTGGATACTGCACCGTGAAAGTGCAGCTCACGTACAAAAGAACTCAAGAATGATCGCAACAGTGTATGCGGAAGATATTTAATAATTTCCTAGCGTCCGTGGCAAGACGGACAGTAGCAAACAGTTGGCCAGAAGTTTGTGGTTTTACGCTCTGTTCGGTGGGCTGTACTACGGTAGCTGTATAGTGACACGCATGCCAACTTCGAGCGATGTCGAGTAGAGAGTTTGGTACAGGGTGTAGTACAGGCTTTAGTACAGACTGTGGTAGAGTACTCGAAGGCCTATACCCAAAGAGATAGGATGCGAGGACTAGCACGGTTCATGGAAGCATTGCTTCCTCAACGCTACAAAGCAACTCTTGTAAACTGCGTCTTTGTGAGCGATTAGTGTCTTTTATTGTTGTTCCTATCATCATTATGAGAATATGACGTGAGCAGGTGTCACGACGTCCGTGGTGGACTTTGCATCTAATGAAAAGGTAAGTCCTTAAGTTATAAGCCCCATTTTCTACCTAAAATATACAAAGAAAACAATACTTGCGATGTTTGAAAAATACATTTTTCCTTACTATGTGCTCATAAACAGACGTTGTCATTCGCGAGGAGAATGATACGGAGTTCTCTACAAACCGCCAAATCATGTTACATGCCTACACTGTCATGAACATCACCTCCCAGCTACCACCTCTTCTTTCGCTGCCTCGATCACAAACACAGCAGGACTATTTTCACATAGTCTAAGTCGCGTGCAATGCATGATACTCAAGCGAACCACCATCGCCGATAATGAACGCAACGAAAACAAAAAAAATTACGTGCTTCGTAATGAACGCGCTATTCATTAAGACCACCAGCTATCTCTTCCTCTCCATCTTATTGTCCTTCTTCAATCCCCCCTGCCGCAACGCTGCTACCAAAACTAAGCAGCCCTCATGCCGCTCTCTCCACCCTTCCCCTTGAACCATGCCCCGCGGGACGCATAACCTCCTCGCTCAATCAACAAACCCTACGCACGTGCTACCCTGCTGGTATCAATCTTAACCCAGCTCTTTCCTTCCTCCCTTTTCATACCCTCCACAACCTTCCCTTCTCTCGACTTGAAATTCGCTCAACACGCCGGCGTTCGCAAAAGGTTGGAGAAAATCACTTCGCCGAGCGGGCTAAGTCCCCTCTGAGAGTCTACGCATACGGATGTTAATCCTCCAATCCATTTCAAGATCCACCCACCATGATCCCACGGGGTGAGCGCGAAGCAGCGTCGCAGTTTCGTAAATCCGCCGCCTGGTGGCGACACCTCTCAGAGACGCCTGCGCAGCCAGGTAGCAGCCCGGCAATTTTCAGTCCATGAGCGGACACCGCGTGGGGCCCGAAGAGAACTCTGGCTGCAGATCGACTCAATTGACTTCCTGTGGCGCGCGCGCGTTTTTACTAGCGAGAAAGTGCTCGATTATTTTGTGCAAGAAGTAGAGAAAGAAGAGCAAGTATGAAGATGCAAGGCGTGGTGGCTGTGTCGGTGGTGGAGATACTGCTGACGGTTGTTGCGTATGAGAATAGTAAGTATCTGTCTTGCTTCGCTTTCTACCAGTTGCTGCATGGCTAGGTTATAATGTTCAGGTGTTGCAGTTAAAGTGCTGGAAAGATAGTATGTTGGTATGGGCGTTGCAAAGGCAGCCTATAAAAATCAGGAATCGCGTGATACACGGTAGACTATTACCAAGATATTTGCCGTAGTAGCTGTACAAACCTTGTGCTTGATCGTTTTGTGCATTGACCCGCGTCAGCTCCAGTTTTATCCTGCATCGCTAAAAGGACATTACCACGGATTCCTACGAAAAAATTACATTCCGTGCAACGCGTTATAGCACTACATTAACATTCGGTACTTTTGAACACAAAAAGTATTCTTACACGTTGATCTAAAAATGACGACGAAAACAAAGTTGATCCAAGGATCGTGTTCACAAACAACAAAATAGCTATATTAAAAAAAATTATAATAATACAAATATGATTGACTTAAAGTTTGCTTTCCCACTGCAAGAGTACGCTTGCCGTGAAGCACGCTTTACAGAAGAAACGTAAGTGGAGAGTGGCTCTTCTCCAGCAAGTGAGCAATGAATGCTGACCCCCTTTAAGAGGATTACGATAAGCCCGCGTGCAAACATAGTCAGCATTCGCCAGCGCAGAAAGCTGAGCCACTTTGCAGCAGGTGCACAATACGGCAAAAATAGCAATGAATACCGGGATATATTTACATTCAGCTTAGCGACTTTTCCTATTGTGGGAGCCCGATTTATTCAATCCACCTAAATGTTGTGCAGCGCGAATGTCACAGTGTTGACAGCACACCAATAACCTTTCCTAAACTCCGCTAGCTTCTGATGGAACAGAAGGTTCGTACGTGAAATAAAGGCAGCAAATGCCGGTGTTGCAAAACTCACGCGGGCTCTGTACACCTACTAAGTACTGTACAAGGCTTAGCAAAGCTTAGCACTAATAAGTTGTATGTATAATAGCAAGTAATACGCTTCCTGCTCCTAAACAAATAAAAACAAAAAAATTGATAACTCTGCTGTAGCCGGTTGTGGGATATATATCCCTTTGCCAGCAGTGCAAGGCATTGTGACTTCATGGTGAAATTCATAGCGTCGCGGCATATCTATGATTCTTCAGGTTATTTCCATATGGTCTTGACCTTTGAACCCAGCGAACCTAGCCAGTAGCCACACTTTCTTAAAACCCACGTTTTATTCCGCAGATGCTTTATTATCGGTGACCAAGATTCACTAGTCCACTAACAGAGAACGAAATCACTTTGTCAGTTTTCTTTCATACAGTCGTATAACAATTGCTGTATTGCCTATATTGCCAGAGTCGTTGGGCTGTTACAGTAGTTCAGCGATATCCTTCAACAGACAGTATTTGTTCATGTCGCACCTTTCGCATTCGATGAACTCGAACGCAGAAGAGCCTTATACTAAAGTTCTGTCCTTGCCGACAAGTACTACTCACCGGAAGCGTCCTCTTTTGTTCGGCGCTACCAGAATGAACGTACAGTAGCAGTCAGCAACGAGGTCACCATCAGGGCCGAAATTACTATCACATCACACTCTAATGGCTACACAATTTTCTTTCGGACAGATCCTTGTTTGTCCGTACGTGAGAGGGCGATAGTGCCAACTACCCTGTGCGCCGCGGCGTCCCGCAGGGCAGTGTTCCAGTCCCCTCTTGTTCAATGTCATCGTGGTGCACCTGCCCCTTCAAATGACTAACCATACTTACATCATCATATATGCGGATGATATTTGCATATGGACTTCTGCTGCGCGGCGGGATACCATACAACGCCGCCTGCAATCTGCTTTGGGCGCTACTGTGTCATATCTCGCTGATCGAGGGCTATCGGTATTGCCACCAAAACCGTGGCCATGGCATTCACGCGGCGCTCATTCTGCAGCTACCTCCCTCTTCTTGACAGGATCAAGGTTGCCGTTTGTTCCCTGGTGCAAGTGCCTTGGCGTCATCATTGATCGGGGACTAACATGGTCTCGACAGATTACTGCCTTCTGTGCCACCACAGGCTCTTATATTAACGTATTAGGCCGTCACTGTGGGTGCTCTTGGGGTCCTCCCTGCACGGAACTCCTCCAAGTACACACCTCTCTTATTATGGGCACTTTACACTCCTGCTTGCCTGTGTTGCACGGTATTTCCCCCCTTCGAGGAACGGCAGCTGCTTAATCTTCAAGCTCGTAGCATGCGCATTTGTTTGGGGGTCCTGAAGACCACGGAAACCTTCTCTACTATCGCCGAAGCGCGGGTTCCTTTTGTGCTTATCCTCTACGGCACGGTAATCCTCCAAGCTTACACACGCTATGTTGTACGGCACCCATGTCACCAAATTCGTGATGCCCCGCTTCTGCGTACGGCCAAGCTGTTCTGCGCCTACAAAGCCAAATCCCACCATCGCACACCTTGGTCTCCTATACGGAGCCGCTGCGGACCTTATGTCTGCCACCCCATGCCCACATCCGTTCCTGGTCTTCCGAAAAAAAGCCATGTTCCAGCTGTTGTGGCTTGCCAACTTATACTGCAACATTTCCCCTCTCTGCACTCGAATAGAAGGGAGGTTCACAGTGACGCCCCGGCGGCATCCCATGCATCATCATCTGCTTTTCGTATTCCTGAGGAGGCATACGAGCGCGGTTTCAAGCTCCTGCCCGCGCTGTCATCAACTGAAGCAGAAGCATTTGCTATATTATCTGCTCTGCGCTACATTTCTTGGTCGACATCAAGGGCGTGAACTACTCTTTCGGAGAGTAAGTCGATCTTTGAGGCCCTGTAATCGCCAAAGGCGATCAACAACATCTTCACGGAGATCCTTTGCCTGTACGCCATGCCGTCGTCTCTAGGACACAGTGTGTGGTTCCTGTGGATTTCGTGTCACGTTAGTATCTCGGGGGAATGCCCTCGTCGATTCAGCGGCCAGGCGTGCTCGTGCCGCTGGGTCTGTCACTCCTGTCCTGCTTACCCCGTCTGTCTGCCGGCTACCCATTCGCCGATACTGCATGAATTGCTCTAGCTACGCTGCTGGGCCCCACACAACATGGTCAGGTAACAAAAGCACCTGTTCAGTTCCTGCGGATTATGTGGCCTTCTGGGTGAACTGTGATCAATTTCGTGGTTGTTTTCCTTTTTTGTTTGTTTGTTTTTCTTCTTCTTCTTGCTTTGCTTTCTCCTTTTTCTTTGTTTGCTGGGAATAGCAAGCTGCCGTAGCGCAGAATAACTTTGCCGTCCTTCTTTTTTTATTCGTTTTCGTCACCACTACGAGCACCACCGCCAGATGAAAGCTCGCGCACTATCAACTATAAAACGAAGCACAATGTGCTCTACGCTTCCGTTGCTATCACAACTGATGACAGCAGCAGGCGATGAAACCATCCCGAAATGCGCAATTTGACGACACTGCCTGCGGCTTATACCCATTACGAGAACCATCACGCATTTCGAGCACGGAAGTTTCTTGCTATATAATGGTCATAGTTAAGGCTATACCTCCGTCTGTTGCGCAAGAAAGAACAAAATGTTGAAACGACGGCAAAAATACTCTTCATTACGGCTGACAGCAGAGTTCTACAGATCTCGAGCACATACGGCATGATCACACGCATAACGACTCCGAGATCCCGGAATCTGAACGTTAGTGGAAGCAGAACTACATCTGAGAACGGCACGCGAGTCTTATCCCTCGCATGAGGGAGGCTGTCTTGATGTTCATCACGCCGTGGTGCAACAGGGTTTTTCCCTTTCGTTTTCAACTTGCAAGGAGACGGTGTTTCATTAGAGGGAACCCGGCATTAATCATAAAAGCCTCGACGTTAAGCCTTTAATTTAGAAAAGTCTGCAAGAGGAGCGATGCAGTAAACATTTACTGCCGTGATTGTTTTAACGACACCGCCTTTAGCGAGTGGAAAGGCGCGTGGCTTGTAAAACTTGCAGGACGGTCGCGCCGGCGGTTCATTTTTACGCTGTCCTGGATATCTGCCCGGCGAGATGCGTGACACGCAGTCGACGCAGCGGTCTTTGCGGTGGCTGATTGCACATAATGCGTGTCGGACGGTGACACCGTGATGGCACTGCAGTGTTTCGTCAAGTTTAATGAAGGCGTGAGTAATTATGGTGGGAGATACGCCATTGCGTTATTCGTCATGCAGGAAATGTGGCTCGTAAAATTCGGACACAACAGCTCTAACGATGGTTTGGCTCGTCTCGCGTCTCTCTCTCTCTCTTTTTTTTTTGCAATTTTTTTTATTTCATTGTTCAGCTACTGAAGTTGGCAGTGGCGAGTCGGCGCCATGTTTGTTTGCGCGATCGCTCAATGTGGCATGCTGTCTTTACTTGGTTAACGCATAATGACGACAATGTGTGCTCAAGTAATTTTCAGTTGTTAATACGAACAATATATGTCAATATGTCCAATAATAATTGAGCTCCAGACAAAGAGCTTCAGCTTTAGGGCTAACATCTCCACTTTTTTCTTTTACCAATCAATCAATCAATCGAGCTCAAGACACACTATTCAGAAAGGTGTATTATTGTGATTCGTAGTACCGTCGGCCCATTCTGCGGCATTGCCTCTAACAGACACATCACATTGTCCTAAGAAGCAGAAGACAATAAATAATGCAGTAATGGAAGGCTTTTGTACGTTTCGAAACAGCTACGATAGTTTGCGGCACCACAATCGCTGATCTCTGTATTAATTTTGCCTTCCTAAGCTTCTATAGGTGTTCATGGGCACATTAAAATAATATTTGAGTTTGAGTAAGGTATCACCTCTCTCTCTCACACACACACACACGCACGCACGCACGCACGCACGCACGCACACACACACACACACACACACATATATATATATATATATATATATATATATATACCGTTGATGAGGTTTGGTGGGTATAACCTAAGTACGACACTGCTCCTCCTGGAAACCGACGCAGCAAGGGGAGCTGCACAGCGTTGCCAGTGATATATATATATATATTAGAAGCTTAGGAGGGCGGTTGACCACGAGAATGAAATATATATATATTATATATATATATATATATATTTGTAACTCAAACGTCGCCATGGCAGTACTGGACAGCTGTTTCGTCCTTGTTGGGCCTCATCAATAGTACGCAGGCAGGCAACGTTTGAGTGGATGGCGTTACAAACATATGCTATACGTGCAGCCAAAGAGCTCCGGCTATTTTTTCATTATATATATATATATATATATATATATATATATTCGTGTATAGAATGACGCATCATTCTGGTTAGCGAGAGGGTATACGCTCAGCTAGCCGAGAAAGAAGCCCCCTCACGAGGAAAACCCTCTGCTCTGAGACAACATAAATACGTGCACCTGCAACGCAGATGGAGAAGCCATGGAACTCCTTCGGAGAAGACGTTCACCGAAGTCTATAGCTGAACCCGAATCATTTCATTTTATTTTGCTCGCTGTGCGGCGAGGTACGTTGGTGGACCTTGAGAATGTGTGCGGAAAGAAAACAGGTGTGGAAAAGAAGGTACAAGCACCATGTTGTGTTCTATGTTCGCTTCCACGGGCACAGACTTATATTAATAATAATAATAAATTTTTATCATCTTTGAATTTTGAGAGCGTTAATTCACTCCACCTGGAAAATAATCTCTTGGCTTCCGCATATTTTGCCAATTTTATAAAACTGCTCACTTAATGCTAACGCAGTGAACACGGTGTTTCTCATCTTCCCTTTACTTTTCTTCTTCTTCTTCTCTTTTTTTTTCTGCGATGTTACGCGTCAAAACCTCAGCACACAATCTCCACCTGCTGTTACCAGACATTTCTCTGCCGTTGCCGCCGGCACCAAATCGTACCACCACACAAGAACAAAGATAAACACTGAAGCGTCACCATGCATCATCCAGCATCCTGCTACAGAATGTCAGGTAAAACCCACTCGTAACCACATTTCAAACGTTATTCCTTTTTCTTCTCTTTCTACCTTCAGCTTTTCCAACAAAATCGCTGAAAAAAAAGAAAAGTATAGAAAGAAGCCCAACAAAGCAGGCGTAGCGAGATCAAAAGGCCCTCGCCTCGTTCTTTCCTTCATCTTCTCGCTCCCATCTTCGGATGGCAACGAGCAGTCAACCGACTCCGAGGAATTATCGCGCCTATCAGGCCGACGCCTTAGGCGCATTGGTCGATGGATCGTGTAATTGCACTCTCCGTCTTGCCCCCGTCCGCCGACGCGCGTCTTCCATTTTTCCTTTGACCTACACATGCCGCTCACAGTCACGTACAATCCCGGTGTGCTGCCGTTGACGTCCGAGCTCGTAAAAAGCCCTGTTTACGAATTTATGGTCCTCGCAGACGAGCCAGAGCCCCAGCGCGAGCCATACCCATTTATTGGTGCAGCTGTCTCGACTCATCTCGTCACGGCAACTCGAGCAATTGTTTGCTTTATTGCTTACCAGTGTGGGTTCCGCACTTTTGGTTGGCGAATCGAGCGTGCTATGTATATTGAAGGCTTTACCGAAGAGATGATGGCGGTGGTCACTTCAAGGTTCAACGGATGTCTTAAAGGAAAACACGTCAAATTAAACGAATAAAAGCGCAAGTGTCGACAGCAACTATTATTTGAGCAACATGATACGGGTGTTAGCACAAACGATGAAAAAAAAAATGAAAAAAAAAAAGAGTGGCAAGAAAGAAGGAACAACAGCCGAAAAGAAAAAGATGTTGAGTGCGAACAACGTAACAACACCGACGAGGAAAGCTCTACTTGAACTTATCTTAAGCTTTGCTGAGATATGCTCAGCTCTGGTATAATGGAATCGCTGAAGAGAAATGCAATGACACAGAACCTAACGAAAAAGGGACCTTACATGATTCAGTAGCTTTTAATCATATTGTGTGAATGTGTGTATGTGTCCATACACATGCGCCTCAACCTGTAATATTTACTTACTTTCGAGAACCCTCCAAATGGCGAGGCAATATTTTAATAGGTACCACATGCCGCATATTGCATTTGTTCCTCGTATCGCTAATGCAACCTTCCTTACCCATGTTTCTCGCTACCAAGTACCACCCCGTACCCACCCAGGCACCACTGAGGAGCTGAACCGTGTTTAATAAAGAAATTGAATACATTATATGTCAGGATCACAACACGCTTTGCGCTTTTAAAGAATGGCTCCATTCATTTCGAGCATATTCTGCCTCCCTTTATCGCCGGTGTTTGGAGCTGTCGTTAAGGCAGGAGCAAACCTTTTCTGAAACAGCGAAGCGTAAGGGACAGCTTCGTATGCCCGTGCGACTTTGGAAACTACATACGTCCGCACCGTAGCAGTTTATTCCGTGCGGCGGCTGCAGATGTCAGTTCCATTATTGCTCGCATGGGCTGAACTAATGTTTCGTGTTTTGTCACCAGGCTAATGTTCTGCAACAATCAGAAGACGGTGCCGTCTAGAGTTGCTGTAGCCAGTCCAAGCATAGAGCCATGCTTAATGATACGCAAGGTGCTAACATTTCTGGAAAGCTGAGAAACGCTGGAAGAAAATTACGCTTGTCTTTTAGTGCAACGCCTCATTCTGTTTACGCGACTAGGAATTGTGAGCCTCTGTGTCAATTTCTAAGGCTGAGGGTGAAGACTTAGGAAGATATAGTAAGCACAGAGGCACGTGATAACTCTGCAAGGGTCCTTGGCCACCTGACAAGAGTGATGCTGCCTTGTCAGCGCTTGTGACATTTATTCGGAGCTGTGCGTTGGAGTCAGTCTATTAGGACCGTGTGATCCATTGTGCGTTACATTAATCGGTGATTTGGCCTTTGGCCGATAGTCATCGTGAAAGCATGGGGTTTCTCTTTTCTATTTTTTCCCCCTTGGGAGGGGGGCTCTGTTTATGGGAGTAGCCGAATTTGTCGTGTGACGAATTCAATCTATCCTTATTATAAATATGTTGCTCCTATTATTTAATATCACTCTTTGATTTACTCACCACCGGCAACTTGACATCGCCTATTTTGCTGCCTTCGTATCTTCCTATTATTTTTCTTCATCCACGTCAACATCTGCAAGGTTCGAATTTGTCATGTGAGGAATTCGATCTCTCCCTATTATTTTTTTTTTCGTCAAGGTCAACATATATCTGCAAGAGGCAATCACTAGTAAAACGTCGTAGCGCGAAAGTGCGCTTGCTCTAATCTGGAATTTGTTCACCTCACGAATCGTTATCACATTTTGAGAAATACGTACGATACTGCTACATTGCGGGTAACAATATCGCATTTCATTACCATTGAGTGTACAGTGTGAAACAAATGCTGCGTGAAAAAAAAGGAAAAGAACAGATATTCTCTCGGCGTGACCAACCGTGGTTAAGATATGTTTAGGTGGAATAAATCGAGAAAGGAAATGTGATAAAGAAAAATAAGCAGAAATAAGCGGAATAAAAACAGCCGAAATAATTGTTGTAGCCCACAAAACAAACTGCAATAAAGCTGAGTAAATTCGGTGTAGCCCAACCTCAGTGTCGCATCATCACATATGAACAGCACACCTGCTCTACTTCGAGGCTTCGGGTGCACAACCACAAAATGTACGTAACTAACGCCTGACGCGTTCTCTCCGAAGGCGCACGAATTTGGAATAATTCGCTATCCTTTGCGCCGACACCACAAATCATTTCCGGCCTATTCATACTCTACTTCATTTTTCGTTAAACCTAGAATTTGCTTTTGGAACTTAGCATGGAGCATGGTGATGGTGATGAGGTAAAAACAAACGCGCATAATTCATTAGACATGTGCATTAGACCAGTCGTTCATCCCTCCTTATACACTAACAAAGCGGACGAAAAATTCTTCAACGACGGTTACCCACAGGTTTTCACGCATAAAAAAGCCAGAGGATCGTCTTCGTCATTGGCTAGAAGATTTGTTGCGAGTCCACAACAAATTTAGCCAGTGACGAACTTTTCATCCGTGTTCGCCCGTCATTAGGCATGTCTTCTTCAAAGGGAAACATTGGTCATGTCAAAACGTTCCGTCTATCGCACTGGATAATCCGCGCAGCTCAATATCAGCGCATCACGCTATCGCAATACGATGTTTTTCCGCAACTCTTCCCCCTTCGAAAGTCCTCTTTATAAATTCGTCTTTTTTACGCAGATAAAATGGCACCATTTCATCATCTTCCGCATAAAAATATGGGCTCGTCACATGCTGAAAACTCAAGGATCGCATTCTCAAAAAAACATCGTTCTGTGCCAAAGCAAACCGGCACAAAGACCTCAGGATACTGGCAATCGTACCAAAACCTTTTTGATTTCCTGTTTGCTTCTCTCTCGTACCAAGCTCTATATTTCCGGCCACAGGCATTAGCTTTTTATTGTTCCTCGTGAAACAATTTTGCAATATTCGAAGCAGAACGCCGAACCAGATTTTCATTTCTTCTCGAGTTAAATGGCGAAATAGATAGCGTAAGAACCTTCGGAAAAGAATAAGAAAGCAAGAAGAGTGGAAAGGAAATGTGTATTCCGAGCTCGTGCGCGTTATTCATGAAAAACGGGCAGCGGTTTTGGGGAGCCAGATGAAGGGATGCAGGGAGAGAATAAACGCTCTATGTAGGTCAGTTTGAAGGAAAAATTGAGGCGGAACGTGCAACGGATGTAGACTTCTTTTGTGGTGCAAGCTTCTATAGGTTAGAGTATAACCAAGTTCTGAAACTTATTTTTTTCTGCGCCAATTTTATTCTTCAGTTTGTTTTCATCTTTTCATTCCTCCTCTATCTGTATCTCTCATAGCCGCAACATATCGACTAGACGCACCGATAAAACCCACGAGAAAGAGGCGAACCACAGCGTGCACGGGGAGGAAAGATGGGCTTCAGATTTTTTTTTTATTCTGCTCCGCTCCGATAAAGAGATTCACATAAACAAAAAAATAAGAAACAAAAAAGAGTTATCTCCCCTTCGCATAGATTTCTCCGTGTAGTTGTCGGAGGGTATCTGCGCTGTTTAATTGTTGTCGAACAAGAAGAACGAAGTTTGGGCTTGTCGAGTATTCGGCGAGGGATAAATATGGGCCTAACGCGATAATGCTCGAAGGAAAGCAAATCAGGCGAGCTGGTTGTGATGAACTTGCATACTTGCAACCCAGAGATTGAATGGACAAAATTCAATTACCATCACAAACGAGAATGCTGATCCTGATAATGATGCTAATAGAAAGTTATCGAGGCGTAGGTCGCACAGCCCCGTACTTAGCGTTGGACTATAGGTATTTAAGATCCATTTACGGGGGGGGGGGGGGGGGGATTGTTAATGAATGTTCAATGTTGGCGTTGAAAATGGCGCCGAGAAGAAATCGGTGAACACCGTAAGCATGTACAGTTGATTAATTTTTTTTTCAATCAATCAATCCTATGACACTTCAGAAATTAAAGGCGTTCCTACCAATACCGTTCCTAACTGGACATATATACATGCCTATAAGGTGGAACGCAGAAATAAACAGCAGAAAGAAGCTGCAAGACCTTCTTAATTCAGGTGATGGTGACGTCTTAAATTTAAAACAAAATGGGGATGTGAGTTGCGACGAAGTCGAACTGGCTTCCTAATTCAGTCATTATCATTATGTGCGTATGTATTTGTCGACATATTACCGTGATAAATGCTCCTCATAAAATCCACCTGGGACATCCTAATTCGTTATCGACCAACACAGTCCCACGTAAAGAAATGAGTCATTTGAACAGGCATAGATGCCAGTCGTACCTTAAAAACAATTGATAAAAAAGTCAAAACCACTGAAAGTTGCGTTTATTAACGGACAAGCTTTCATGCAGTGGACTGCAATTCCAGGTGTCCTGATGAAATATAGTCTACTAGGTGAAATGATACACGCTAATAAACAGAAGTTTCGGCGTTTTTATCTTTTTTTATCACTTATGTTGACCGTACTTGACAGGAAGTTTCCACATTCGCCCGATAGCCCCTTAAAAATCTCTCGGAGAAAATAAAACTCTATTTCATGACCACACAAAAAGTCATTCCGCAGTATAACGGTTCTCCCCAGGAATCTAATATTTCGGGTGTCACCATCCTTATCGCAGTCTCGTTCCGTACTGTTTATTATAACGCCACGACAAGCTCGCTTACGATTGCAGAGAAGCTGCGATTGTAATGTCCTTCCAGCGCCATAAATGATTCACGGTAAGGAACGCGAAACTGTCTTGCATTCGCCCATCTCGCACGTTCATCAAAGAGAAGTTCAAATTTCATAACTCGCATATCTCTGCCTCCTCTTTCATGCTCCAAATAGCCGATTGGAAACTATATTGCTGCAAGAACCAGAAAGGTGGAATCAAGGTAAAGATAAAGGACGTATAAATATGCACGAACAGAGAGACATACTTTTATTGCTTGAAACTTTATTAGGATGGCGACAGGGGGTTTTGTCGTCAAATGTCTTCCGCAGGGTAGCGCGAGTACTTCCTACAATGTGCTTACTTACTACAACCTGGGACAGTTTTCAAAATGTGAGTTTTTGAGAACCTTTCCTTTTTCATTAATAGAACGTTCTGACGCCGACTAGCTGCCGCGATTGATTCGTAATATACACCGCGCCTCAAATAATAACATGTATTATATATATATATATATATATATATTACACGTTGCTTATGCTTTACCTACGTGTATGTGTATGTGTGTGTGTGATGAGCTGAAGCCCTCGTCGCTTGATAACGTCGGTGGTGAAAGGCATAAAAGTCACAATATGAGTCAATCTCTACTAAAAACGTACAACGCATACCAGTGTCCCTTAGAAGTTTCATGAAGAAAGACATGGATAGACAGAGGTGAAAAAGCAAAAATGCCCCTTCTTCTTCTTCACGTTCCATTCAAGACACGAACAACGACAAAAGTACAATCTCATTAAAACTCTTAAACTTGCGCAGTTTCGAATCTATTCTGCCCTCTTCTCGGAAACGTCACAAGTAATCTTTCCGGGACCTTGATAGAAACCACGAAAACAATTGAGACGGATCGTGACGGACGACAGAAACGGAAGACCCACCATGACGTCCACCGGTAGGGGAAACGTGATAGGGACGGTGAAATTCGATTTGCCATCAGAAGGAAATCGTGGCCAGCCCCGTGAAAGGAAAACAAGAAAGTTTTCCGCTGCGAATTGCTCGCTCCTTCTCTGTCGTCTCCTGCGCTATCCGTTGCGATTTCCTGTTGAGCAAACCTGTTTTTCTTATCCCTTACCCTTGTTAGGAAAACGGGCAAGAATGTGTGGAAGGAACAAGGCCAACTAATGAGCACTGCAGTGCTACATCGCCTCGTGGGTCCTTTAGGCCTCGCTGCGGCAATTAGGGGAGCAGGGTTTTGTCTTAGTTAGGTCTTCCGACCCACGCTTTGCTGTCGGCCCAGTGACGTCTTACGAGAAATCTTCGTTCGTTTTGCGACGTCCGCTACTTTCTCTTTTCGTGTCTCTTTCTCTTTCTTTCTCCCCCGTTGATGCAAATGGCGTCGTGGATTACAGTGCATGTATGCTGTGTGGTTAGGGTAGGTGCGTTGCGTTGTGAGCATGATATGCCACACTTTTCACTATGGAACCGCTTCATCTTAATCCATGGTGTTAGAAATTCACCTCGATGCGAGCCACCGAATAATCGGCCAGTTTTTTTTTTTTTTTCAATTCTTTCAAAACCCCATTCTCTGGATCAATTATACTCTTCCCATGGCATCAAGGTCACTTCTTTTGTCTTTTGTAAGGTGTCACGAATCTTATTGTCTTAACGTATTAGCGTATTACTAGCGTAGTATCACGCGCATGTTAAGGTGTCACACACGTTTATTTCCTTGAATTCTCTCGATAATTGTATTGATACGCACCCACAATGCGTACGTCACATGTTGCAGTAACGTTGACCACCAGATTCCCTTGTGGTGTGGTGGTTCTCATGTTGGTCAAACGAAAAGGTGCACAAATTCCCGTCTTAGACAGCATGCTAACAACGCAAAAAATACAGGTACACAAACTGTAAAAAAACTGTAAAACCGTAAAAAATTTAAAAGAAACTGTATAAATACATTTCCAAGTGTCCAAATATGTGAGTCATTGTTTGACCGTACCGCGTCTGTCATCTGTTTCAAATTAGCCCTGTCAGTAACCCTACTGGTTTGAGTCTTCGTGCTGTCCCCTTCTCTATGTTCTCGGGTCTGTCTTCACCGCAGGCTCAGGGTAATTTTTTTTTTATTGCGTGTTAGCGCCACGACGCAACTGTGGCTATGAGCGGCGTACAGATGTGGACAGACGGAGAGAGGACAGCAGGAAGGGGTGGGGGACAGAGGGATTAGTATGCGTCCTGGGCCAACGTCAGGGGGAACTCCGCCGACATTCGTCTCGAAAGTCTTCGGAAAATCCAGGGAAAACCTCAGATAGGACAGCCGGTGGTAGGATTCGAACCCACCACCTCCCAGTCTTCAGCCTCAGGACGCCTTAGCCCACTCGGCCATGAATGAGAAGGACGTGTTGTGTGTGTGTTGCAACTGCGACTTCAAAAGGCTAATATAAATTGTGGCAGCCAGAGCGCCAAGGTCATGTCGAACAGCACGAGGAACGAGGTCAAGCAGCCTCGTGGGACGAAGAATATTCTTTACGAACCTGGAACCTGACCTGGAAGAAGAATATGGTTCAGTGGAACGGGTCTACTGACTACCTCTGAATTAAAACATTATATTGCTGAATCAGTCTGTCAGCCGCTCTGTCTCATGCAGCATACTGTCAGAGACAGAGGAAGCTGCTGGTGTAGCTCGCCTGAAGCCATATACATATTTATCCCATCTTTCGTTTCATCCTCTCTTGCTGTCTAGATGACTTGACCTTCGTTAGGGGCGAAGATGTCAGGAAGAGTGCATCACCGTCGCTCTCTAGAGGAGCATCATCTTCGAGTTGCCCTTCAGGGGTCACCAGTCGCCTATTAAATATATTGAACATAAAAATAAAAATCCTGTTGCTTCTTGTTCGTCGTCGTTCAAATTCAAGTACTGTCATCATCTCCACGCTAAATATATACCACCTCTAACATAGACTTTTGCCTCTTACCGTGACAGGAATAGATGGAGGTGACACGTGTTCAAGTCCCCGCATGGGCTCTACTGTCAGAGTGTTTTCCTCATGCGCTTTAAAGCAAATGTCGTCACAGTCACCTGTGAAGTCGGCAAAGGAAACGACCCTCTCAGGGCAACATGCCGCAGCACCGACAAGCTCAACGCTTGGCAAGAAATAAAGTTAAAACTCGGGTAGGTTGGTATGTCATACCAAAATCAGTTAAAACCCCGGGGCAGCGGGTGATTGTGAAGACAAGGGACGGTACAAGGTACAATCGTCGTCCTCGTCTCCTTGTACCGTCCCTTGTCTCCACCATTACCCGCTGCACTGGGGTTTTAACTATTTTAGCTTGGCAAAAACCCGTGACAAATCGGCGGGCCATAAAACCTTTGCCGAAGAGCGGTTGCCGTGCCCATGAAGAAAGGGATTTGAAGAAGTATACCCACCGTGATCCCCTTTCGCGACACAGCGCGTATGTGAAAGAGTCCGTGCATTTTAATGCGCTCTCACTGTGTGCGAACGCTAACCCATCAAGAACGCACTTGCGCTTAATCGTCTTGCTGTGGCAGAGTGCTGTTCTTCTTGCGGGATAGCTATCCCTGACCAAACGCCATTTGCTTGTCCTCCGCGTGTAGTTGATGACCGTAAAAACGTACGCACAATTTTTAGGTCTGGTGAAACTCAGTCAGCAAAGCAATTACCGCGGAAACTTTACTACCGGCACTCGGTGTTTTTTTGTTTTTTTTTTGTTTTTTTACGGTTTAGGTCTTGTGCAGTAGGACCTGACTTCCCACCTTTAGCTAAAAATGCAGGGCGTTTTCTTTTTATCCTTTACATAATTTTTAAAATAAAGCTATGAGAGCTACATAGACGCGGGTTTCACAAGTGGGTTTTGCGGCCAGCCAGGATGTCCTGCGGGGAAGAGCATGTAACTACTTGACAGCTAATTACCAAAAATTAATTAATTAATTTAGTTAGATGTTTTCGGAGAAATGTCAGATAGCAGAATTTGAGCCAGACATTATTTAAATGCATCCTTTTTTATATATACCCTGACACGCGCACTACATTGAGGTACAAATTGCCAAATTCTGGTATGGAAATGAGTCACGGATTTCTTCAGCAAAAAAGAGGGAAAGGGGCGTTCGTGTCGCGAGGGCCACGTGTTTTGTAGCCATCCAGCTGATTAGAATAAATGCTTATCTGTTGGCCACATAGACCGCTTTCCGGCCCAGATAAGCCGACGGGATGTCGTTTCTGCGCTCGAGAAGCGCGTATTTCTGGTTTCGCCTCATTTGCATACCAGGGTTTGGCGATTTCTATCTCAGGAAGCCCTCTCGTTGCAGGACGGTTGAGAAAGAGGGCGCATTCAAGTAATGCTTGCCTCCAATTCTGGTGTCTCGGATTTTCGTGAAAATATATAATGATAAAGTTAATTAACAAATTTTTAGGTGATTCTCGTTTAGGTAATAGTTCGGAAGCTATATGCTCTTTCCCACAGTATATTCATCGCATCACAGTATATTCGGTCGCGTAACCAGCTCGCGAAAATGGCATGTGCTGCGCTCACAGCTTTAAAAAACAATCTGAAAAGGATCCCTCTCTCTCTCTCTCTCGCACACACACACACTCACTCACACTCACTCACACACTCATTCACTCACTCACTCACTGTAGAACGCGTTTAACTTGCTCTGTCAGTCTAAACACGCATTTTCCTTTCTTCTTTTGAGGACAATGTACGTAAACGTCGGGGGCAAAAACCAAATAGGTACGCATCTTCCATGCCGATTCTACAACTAACCAAGTTTTACAAATGGTTCGTAACCTTATGAATGCTGCACTAATAACAAAGCGTTGGGGGTCTTACTACATGCGGCTGCTGATGCATTTTACGTACATTTTAGGTTGTGTTCTTCCACCAAGCAACCACCAGCCTGTACCGCTACAGACTACATAATGCAGCTACAGGTCAAAACAAGTAGAAAACAGCAAATACCATAGGAAGACACTTGCAACACGACAAAAGAAGAGAAAAACAACAAACTGGAGCTGACATGGCTGCCAATTTATTGCATACCAGGCATACCATATATCTTGCATTCGCGCATTGCGGGGAAGTAACCACACAGGAAATGGAGGGCAGGAATGGATTACTCCGTCTCTTCTGTTACGCTGCCGTAGAAGGTTTTGTGCGGTCCGACGAAAAAAAAGAAAAAAAGGAGTTCAGTTCCAGTATAGTACGATATATTTTTCTATATCTTGCCGGACGATTACGCATAGCTGCTATATATTTAAGATCTGCCTTAGGAATTCCATCTAGTATACCAGATATTTTACGGGATATCACGTTTAATATCAGAACAAACGCGAGATTAAAAAAAAATAGCATACATACCCAACTAGAGGTCTAAGAATAATTCCAAATACTAATGTGCATTATTACAGCCTTCTATCTGAGCCTCTGGCAACATAGGCCACAACTCAGGTGGCGAATATCCCCCTCCATCCATCATCATCATCGTCGTCGTATTTGTTATTGTTGTTGCAACATAGAAGAAAATCGTATAAGAGGAAACTGACTAGTAATACTGAGTTTCCATTTGTTATTGCTTCTCCCCTGATTTGCAGTGTTGTACACTACTTATTTATTTTCTGTCCCCGGAGATGAAACCCGCCATTCCTCATCTTAAAAATACAGTTGTTGTTGTTACTTTATGTCCCAAGTATGTTTCTATTTTGCAAAGCCTAATCGTACTTATAGAGTAGCAGGTCGTCTGTGCAAGAGCCAACGTTGCCTATTTACTTTCACTAACACTGCCAAGTCTTCGACTTAGTGGAGACAAACTAGCCCGACGCACAGCGTTCATGCAACATTCACAGGAATGCGGAATGAACTCTATCAAAGGAAAAAAAAAATCATTACACATACTCTCGAAGAAGCAACCACGACATACACAAATCAAATTCCATTTAATAAAAATCCAATGGATACACGTAGCAAGTAAATATAACAACACGATTACTGGAAAGAGCTTAAATTGTCCACTTTTTTTTAACTGTACACGACAAGCAGCGATATTGGTGAGCTTCGTGCGCAGCCATCGTAGCCGTGATTGATACCCAACCATGGGGCAACGATCGACGGACATGTTCCAAGACTGTGTTGCAATCCACGAGAACCCGGATCGCTTTCACCGACCGTTACTCGGTCCCATGAACCTCAATCGATAGTGCAAATTGCGTTCTATTAAGGCCTTCTGAGACAATGGAGTCGACTTGGTGGCCTCTATTACCGGGGTTATATGGCAAATGGGGCGGCACAACGCGATGCTGCCAGCGGAGCATATGATTGTGTAAGGTACAAAGGATCGATGGCGACGCCAAGGGTATTGCAACAGGAAGTCCTTTTTGGAGGACTTCGTAGGTGAAATGCATCTCTATTAGGCAACAAACTACTTCGGCGGGCATTGTTGAGGTAAGACGATAGTGTAATATGCGGTTTATTTAAATAAAATAAAAAAACTTTTAAGCCCGTTAATGGAAAGTAAATCTGGTAATAAATAAATAATAGTAATAATAGTAAATAAAGTAAATCGTCTCGCCGCTCGCACTGTTCGAGATGTAGTTACGGAGAGTTGACAATGTGAAGGAAGGTGGAGAGAGTGGGATGTAGAGAAGAGAAAATGGAGACGTTAGCCGTTCTGCACTGCAAGAAAAAAAAAGTAGACTTTCCTACCCAAGCTGGTAGAACGACAGTACTTGTACCATTTCGGGCCAATCCACGCGCGTCTTCTCCTCCACGTCCCTTTCCCTTGCTCCTCTCTCTCACGTTTGCCCTTAAAAAAAAAAAAGAAAGAAAGGGTAAAGTTTCCTACTCAAGCTGGTAGAATAACAGTTTCTACTCTCTAGTCTGTTTCTACTCTGCAGTTATACCGAAAAGGTAAAAATTGGTTTGAATAGAAATGCGGTTGCAATACAGCTCTACCGAGATTGGTAGAAAATTCCAGCTTCTTTTCCTAGAGTGTGGTGCAGCGAGCTACTGCAGAACACTGGATGGGTGTTATATGAGGACGCTAACCAGTCAGATATATATTGTGATTGGGATATTCTTCGTATATTGATATCTTTTTATTCAGTGTTAGCGCCGCGAAGCAACCGTGGCTATGAGCAGCGTACAGACGTGGACAGATGGAGAGAGGACAGCAGGAATGAGTGGGGGGACACAGGGGGGTTGGTATGCGTCCTGGGCCGACTTCACGGGGAACTGTGTCAACATTCGTCCGGAAAGTCTTCGGAAAACCCAGGAAAAACCTCAAACAGCACAGCCGGTGGTAGGATTATTGAGACTCAGTTATTGGTAGGGAGTGACTTTTTCGGGTTAAACCCGATTCCGCCCAGTTATTCCCCCTCCCCTCCCGAACTGACCACCGACCTATTCGGGTTAAACCCGATTTCTCCCCGAATTCCAGTCACTATGAAATCCTCAAGTGACGTTTCCATTGAAGACGAACAAAGGTCACCACATGTAACACATGTAAGAGTGGGTCACTTACGTTCCCAGCAATACACCCATGTGTTTCAATACTGTCTATGCCTTCAGAGATCCCGCAAAAAAAAAAGAGAGAGAGAGATTAGGAAAGGACTTAATAGAGAAGAGGAGAAACAAAAACACGCGATAACACCCGAAGGCACACTTATCGCCCGATTTCTCCCCGAATTATAGATTTTAAAACAGCGCCCGATTTTTACCCCCCTAATCTGAGAAAGGCATTTAACCCGAAAAAGTCACTTCCTAGTTATTGGGATTTGGATATAGGGACACTGGGAGCCTTGGGTGTCAAGAGATGGCCCAAGCGCCTATATGTCTTTCGGGAGGTTCACCAGGGTACACAATGATGCTGATTGAGTCATTCATTAAACTACTTGCGAAGTGATTGGAATTCCAAGGGAACCTAAAAACGGGAATATAAATCATACCTTTTGCAGGTTTATCTGCTACATGTTTATACATCACTGCTACACTGTTTATACATCGTGCCGTTTTATCTGTTAACAACGCAGCGATAGAATATTCCGCTGCGTTGTTAACAGCTAAAACGGCGCTCGTCACGTACATAATTCCGACACTGGTACTCGGCGTCGGAACATCGAAGAAGCCAGGGCTTAGTAGCTGCTTTTTGCAATTATTATCCGAAGTGTCCTCGGGCAGCACCCTGAAATAGTTCTACTTCTATAGCCTCTTCCATACTACCCCGAAGAACTCGAACTAACACCAGCCAGCTGAATGCGAAGAGTTCTCCCACGCACAACACAACCGAACACCCACCAACATTACTGATTATACCCCAAACAACAGAGCCATTGTCATCGCTGAAACTACTCAACCATTTTCCCCCCGTTCCCACCACTCTAGAATTCTCACCGGCGCATCGCAAAAAGAAAAAAAAAAGGGGAAGCTTTCTTGCATCCCATTGTTTCACACACACACAGAAACCCGTACAGGCTAAACTCTATAGACTGCCCTCTCTACTCTACTTAACGAGGCGCATTCATAGCAGTGATTGAGATGCCACTTCCCTCTCTCTCTGAACCCAAAGTATCCCTACTAAAAGACCGACGTAAAACAATGTCCCTTTGCTTGTCCACCAGCTACGTGTACGACGCTCCCTCCCATTGGGTAAACGTTCGGAGACTCCCCAGAGCTGTGTGTGTCTGGCCGACGTGCTTCACGCACCCACGGACGGCTAGTGCCCACGCAGCGAGAGGTCCTTTTAAAAGCTAGATTTATTACTACACAGCGCCGTAGTTTGTATAAGGGAAGGTGGATTGACAGATGCAAGCGTCGTGTCTGCTATGTCAACGTCAGGAGGAACGTGCCGGGGTAATATACGTGCTTGCGCGAAGGTATAGTATACCTTTTGGGTGCCACTCATAAAGTGTCGGCTGCTCTCACGGGGTGTCGCGAACAGGAACAAGACGGTTGTATTTTTTGTAAACAGAGCGAGAACCTGTTCAGACACTGTTGGTTGTTATCGTAGCAAGTCTTAGCATATAAGCTTGGACGTATTAATAGCAAAGTTACGCAACCTTCATTCAACGTTACCCGATGTTGTAGCACAGACGTGGAAGACGGAGAAACTCCGTTCATTATTTCGTTAAACGACGTCTAATTTAAGCGTCGTGTTATATTGTTATATTGGTAATATACTGATATTGACATTGGACGTCATAACAGTCTTAGTGATGTTGTCGTTAATGGCACCAGAGAGATGCGTGAGTCAGTATCGACCTAATGAAAGCCGGATACAAATAAAGTATGCGTTTCATGTTCTGTGCTTTTATTTGTTCCATCAAATTGACTTTTATGCGTTGTCGAAAAACAGAACCACACGCGCATTGTGTCTCACGCTACAGACCTCTGTCAATTTGTAGATTATATTGGAAAGACGAGTTCAATAACTTTCGTACGGTACAACTCAGTCGCGAGTTGTGCGCGCAGAGCAGGAAAGGGCACAAAAGATGAGCTTGCGAACTGCATTGATTTATTTGTAATGAAAAAGAAGTAGAACAAGCTCGACAGCGACAAGGTCATTATTCATGGCTCATTAGTAGATTATGCTAACGGACTTCTTTTCTTTTCCTATAGTATAATGAGGGGATCCCGTAAGTACCCAAGCCCCCCCCCCCCCCAGCACTAGATCTTAGCCCAATATTCGACAAATATTGGCAATATCGGTCCAATATTGGACCAAGATTGAACCAATAGTGGGCCAGTATTGCCAATATTGGTCCAATATTAGGCCAATGTGTTGTGCTGATTGGGTAGTGACCGTAAAAGGGGCAAACAGTCAATGGCCCTTGTCTCACATACAATTATTTTGTAATAATTGACGAGCAAAAGGCACACAGGTTGACACAGCGACACTTCCTGACCGTTCGCATGCCCTTCATAACAACTGTGTTGTTTAAATTGGTATAAGCACTATGTGGTACTGAATAACAAGTTAGGAAACTCTTGCATTAAATATAAATGAGTCCCTACTCAGCAGGCTGAAGTCACGTCTGCGCTGATACGACTCCTTCTGGACGCTAAACTCTTGGGCGCTGTCTGATACCTCCTACATGACTGTCTTCCCCAACATGACTACATGATTCCTACATGACCAGTGAAGGCGCGAGCCATCCTCTTCTGTATTTCTTTAGAATTTCCCGTGGCTCTGTTTCTTCTTCTTCCTTTTTTTGTTTGTTTGTATTTGCTTTTGGAAATAGCAAGCCTCCATAATGACTAACCTTTACCTTCCTTTATTTTATCATCATTAAACATGCCCCCTCCCCCCCCCCCTCTCCTGAATGAAGGTTCTTCAGGAGCAAGCAGTAAATGCGGACCCGGTGACACATACATGTATATGTGAAGAAATAAACAGTTTGTGGAATTCAATTTCTGTTATACATCTTAAGCAAGATGAACCTCTCAACCAGGAATTAAGTGTCGCGCTTCCCATGGGGTTCTTAGCGCAAACCGCTGAAACATTGCCTGAATCAAATCGTCTCGTGCCGCTTTTGTTTTTCATATTTTTGCCATGAAGGGGAAGGGCATTCGCTGTTCTATTGTTCTCACGCGCGATATTATTAAAGGGACTTCAGTTCAATAGCTTCAAATACCTCCATAGCTGGCACGGCTACCTATACTGACTTTCACACTACTAAGATCAACAAGAAGCTCAACTGCAGATATTTTCTTGGCTGACACAGCAATACGAAAAGTAGGCGCGACAAATCTAACGTCGAACAGCAGCGACATCATTACTTTTGAGTGCTTCGAAATGTGTTCAAATATTCAACATTCCACTCCAAAAGACAAAGGTCATCGTGGAGTGAGCACACGATTTTCACCCCACATAATGTATCACAAATATTGCCTCTTTTAAACGAAAAAAAAGGACACGGAATAAATCGGAATTTATGACCTAAGCTCAGCTATTTGAGGAGTCAAGATAGGAACAATGTCCAGAGACAAAAAAAAAAAAAAAAGTCCCGAAGACAAGAATTATCGAGGTCTCCCGTCTCCCAACGGGACGAAAGCCGATCTCCCTTTCGTGATGGATGACAATCCCATTTGGCAAAGACTTCCCACAACTTCTATCCCTGGAGGAACCGCAAAAAAACCGTCGCAAAACGCGTCCGTACTTTTTCTTTAAAACGGGCTCGAGACTCGCGCTGAATAAATAATTTAATACATATTATAGCACGCGCCGTTTCGGTTCTTGACGGGAGCTTCATATTTTAATGCCTGCCCACCTTCGTCGAAGAGGGCATAAAAGGCAGAATATTTTACGGCATGCTAAATGAAGACGAATCGATGGCTACACGGATCGGGGTCGGTGCAACGAGGTGCCGTGCGTCGCCTATGTGATCGCAAGATGTGCGTTTTGAAACCTTTATTCCCGAAACTTAAGCTGAGTGGGGCATTTTTCGACGTTGGCGTAGCTGCTGATGTTGACGCTGCTGCTGCTGTGATTTTAAGGTGAGTGAAATTTTTATGAAGCTCGGCTGCGCGGCTACTCGTGCCATACGTCTTTGCGCCACAAAAATGCGTCTGTGCTAAATGGGGATGTCACTGGGAAGCAGGTACCGCACGTCGATCATCGCTCCAGTAGAATATTACCGCC
The DNA here is from genome assembly GCF_037126465.1 of Ornithodoros turicata. Classification (NCBI taxonomy): domain Eukaryota; kingdom Metazoa; phylum Arthropoda; class Arachnida; order Ixodida; family Argasidae; genus Ornithodoros; species Ornithodoros turicata. The sequence continues at coordinate 35,468,537 of NC_088208.1, read as the reverse complement.
GCTGTCTGTTTCTTCTTCTTCTTCTTTCTTCTTTTTTTTTACAGTTGCTTGCAGGTTGCTTTCCTTTTCTATCTACTTGCACTTCGTTCTTGCTTTCCACATTTTTACTGGAAATCATTATCTATTCTTCATAATTTTTGAGTGGACATTTGAGGAACAAACAGAAGAAGAAGAAGAAGAAGAACGACACGCACAGCACTCATCCGTGCGTGCCCTAATGGCACACTCCAAAGTAACGAACTTGCTACGCCAACGCGTCCAATCCGTTACATTTCTTGTCCATTTTCCGTACTTTTCCCTCTTCCAAACGAAACGCAACCCAACCAAACAAGCCCAAAGTAACATGTATGCATTTATGCGCATGAGTGTTTGCTGTTCCACGATGACCGAACTGGGAGTTTACATTAGTGGAAAAAAAAAGTTTACATTTGAGTGTTCGATTGTGACGTAGAGGTTGTCTCTCTATTGGTTTTCTTTCCTTGAAGTCCGCTTCACCTCATACACACAGGTTGTGCAGGCAAAGCACGCTTTGCAGGGCCTCGCGGGGATCATTTTTTTAAAAAGCGATTATTTACCTGGGTAAACATGATAACGCAGACTCGTACGACATATTAAAGCAAACGGTTTCTCGACGAACAAATATTAGCATGGCAAAAGGGAAAGCGTTTTGCTGAATCAATTGGTGCCGGATTAACATTTCCGATTCATGTTTCCCATGCTGTACTTTTATTGACGGCAGGCATCATTCGCTTGCATTAAAGAGTTTTATTTTATCAAAGGACGTACAGGATTGACTGCGCACATTGTTATTCAATAGCGTTGTACATTTTTTGTCACTTTACACTGAGCGACGTCGTGAGAGTCTGGTGCTCTAGCTATCTGCAATCACAGATTGGGCAAGTTCAGCAAAGACGTTAGCAACACCAAGAACCTTTTGCACCTGTTCCCATTGTCGGTGATGCGTAAATGCGCAAATTATGTGCTTCCACCATAAAATGGTTGTGTGTTTTCTAGTTTCAGCCCTCATATCATAACATGATCAATTCTGCACGGCTTTAAGCATACTGCAACTTACTTAGTGGAGGTTATGATTTTAAAAGCGTCATTCCCGTCGTCCACGCCATTCTGAAATAGCTGACGCGGGCCGAGGTCTGTTGTCTTCCTAAAAAACCCACGCTCCTTTATTGCGCATTACATTTCGCGCTGTACATTCCTAAGAGTCTGAATCGCAAACTCGTAAACTATTTATTCCACGACCCATGCAGCTCAGTGAAAGTTTACATGCACGAAATACTCCATCCACACTGCACAACAGTATCCGTACAATCTCAGTTTTAAAAAAAAGATTGTTTTTGTCTTTCGCGAAAAAAAAAGAACAAAAAGAAAGGAAAACAGAAGGAAAACGGTGAGCAAGAAACGTTCTCCGCCAGACCGCCACACGGTCCCAAATCCTACTTTCACCCTTAGAAGCTGCTGCCTCCCAGAGAAAAAGAGCCGACAAACCGTTCTCTCTTTTTTTTTTTTTTTTGTTTATCGGTTTGTTCATCTGCGAAGAAACAAACGAAGCCCACCGACCAACCTCTGTGTCCGGCCCGGCCAACCAATCGCGAGGCACGAAGGCCGTGGCCGGAATACAAAGCATGGAGTGCAAACTTTATGGCCACACAGCATCTTGAAGCTATATTCATGGGAGTTTTTCTCTCCCCCCACGGGAACACTCTGGGACGTACGTGCGTTTCAGCCAAAGAGCAAACGTCGTTGTGAAGGAAAAGCCGAAGGAGGCACCGCTTTTACTGCACTTTGCGTGACTTGGGACTACTTCACGTGCTGATTACCTGCACTCGTCCGTGGAGCGTCTTGCGGTTGCCATTCAGTTGGGACGAGAAAGGCTCGATGAAGTGCGAACGGGAAGGATCAGAGAGGTTATGGAATGAGATAAATAAATAAATAAGTAAACGAATGGTGTGGGAGAACAAGGGAATCAGTAGAGTGGGTTTTGATGGGAACGTGATAACATGGGAGGCGACTTTCGAAGGGAATAAAGAAAAAGGAATAGAGACACGCTGTTGGAAGGTGGTTGTTACGCTACGTAATTTCTGGAGAAACCGAATATTCAACTGAAAAAAAAAAAAAAAATGAGCGGCACGACATAAGGTCATTGCAGAAATGTTGGCGACGATTGAAAAGTGAGGTTACTCTAGAGTAGTGTCTGTTAAACTTCAAAGGATGTCTGGAGGTTACACCACTAAACTAAAAAAAAAAAGAAGGCAGAAAAGTGGATTCCATAACTTGAAACAACAACAATTAGATGTAGTGACTTTAAGTAAGGAAATTTGTCACTTAATTTGTGGATCACTGTGCCGGGGCACTGTGGTTAGTATGCAATATGAAACGATGAAGTAATGGATGTATAACGGTATCCAAGTCCTTGTTATGACATGGAGCCTATCTATTCCTAGCTAAGCCTATCTAGCCTAAACGATTCTTCTACTAAAACCGCACTATGTAACTAACTATAAACTGCACCATATGTTACTAAAGTAAAATGAACTGAACAGGAGAGTTAGATTAGATAAAAGTGACGACGGCATAGCCCAGCGGCTTGAAGCATCCGCTCGTTGGTGATAACCAAGGTCGTGCCGAAGACTGAGAGGTGGTGGGTTCGAATCCAACCACCGGCTGTGCTGTCTCAGGTTTTCCCTGGGTTTTCCGATGACATTCCAGACGAATGTCGGCACAGTTCCCCCTGAAGTCGGCCCAGGACGCACGCTAACCCCCTGTCTCCCACTCTTTCCTGCTGTCCTCTCTACATCTATGCACATCTGTACGCCGCTCATAGCCACAGTTGTTTCGCGGCGCTAGCACGGAATAAAAAAAAAACATTCACCATTGCGTATTAATTTGTAAGATTATTATTTATTTGTTGTCATCAACCCTAGACCCATATGTCATTACATGGGTGAAGAAAAAGATTAAGACACGCTTTTCGGACGTACCAATATTGGTTCAGCATGTCTTGGTGTACACTACAACACGTCGCCCGACGACCGAGGGTGGAAATACAGGTGTGCGACGTTCGTCTTTCCCGATTTTATCAATGGAGCACAGGCAATGTTGACCAAAGAGACAATACCCGACACTTGAAGTCGCTGCATTCTCACCGCCACACACGACAAGTTGTTCATACCATGTTTACATTGTGCGAACAATACAACACATGTAAGGCTGTATTGTAATGACAGCGAAAAGAGCCGTCCAAATAATAATTATCCCGAGGTCGAAGAGAACGTTTCGTCTTAATCACTTCCCATGGAAAAGTGCATCCGCCCGCGAACTAATCTATTTAATTGCGTCTCGAGATTAATGGACGGCTTAGGTCTTTTTCGCGCCCGGAAGAGAGGCAAAAGCCAGAGACCTTAACAAACCTCGGGCGTGGTACCGCAAATCGTTGCTCCAAGGAGATAAATCACTGCACCACCTCGGGATTCGGCAAGAAAAGAGAAGAACGTACATTCGTGGAATATCTGCCAAAGAATTTCAGACACGTGACTGATTCCCCTATTGAGAGCTTGCACTTTTTTTTTTTTTTTTTTGTCTTGCGATGTTATGGCACCGCAATACTGACGAGGATATATTTAGGTTAGAGAGGTCCCAATTGGGTAGTTCGGCGAGTGTCGAAAGGCATAATGTTGTGTACATGAAGGCAGAAGCGCTGGAGATGCCATCGCGTTGTTTGTGTCTCTCCCTTCCGCCTGCAGTATCGTGAGCGATGGGAGCTTTGAGAATAGAAAGGGAGTCTCGGAAGAGTCTCGAACATGTGGCAGTTGCGACAGGAACGACGGTATTACGCGCGAAGTAGTGTTCTTTCCGCATTGCATGGGGACCATGCTACAGTAAGCGGCAATACAAGCAGAATTTTATCCGTTGCTCTTTTATGCATTGTCATTGTCGCTTTTCTTTCTCAACTGATTGCTACGTCCGCGCACGTGAATACACAGGAGCGAACGCAGCGGAAATGGAGCTCCACTGGACGCACGGAGATTTAGCGGTTTTCCATCTCTTAATAATGCACCATACCCGAGCTCGCTGCTCGGATTCCATTTTCGCTTATTAGAGACCGCGGGGCTTTGCTCTACGACAGAACTACTTTAACCCACCCGACATATTTTATGAATTCAGAAAATTAATTTTGGAAAACTCGTTAAGGCTAGCACTGGCTGTCCAAATTACATTTTCGTTGAGTAGGCCATGTCGCAACTAGGTATATGAAAAAAAAAAAAAAAGAAAAGAACTCAACTTGGATTTATGAAGCCTGTGATTTCTGGAGCGACGGCTTACATTTCGTCCGCGTTTATCCAATTCCCTCCTGTTCTATTCGTTTTTAGCTAGACAGGAGCTCGTAGTACACGGGGGGGAGGGGGGGATTGTGTTTATTAAGAAAAAAGAAACGAACGGTCAGCCAGACGGAGGTCGGCTTGCTATTCCAAAATAAAAATGGAAAATGGGGGAAGAAGAAAAAAGAAAAAGAAACAGAAGAAAAGCAAATGAGAAGGAAAAAGGAGAATAGGGGAAAGAAAATGATAGGAAAAGAAGAAAGAAAATAAAAGGAGTAGAGAAAAGGAAAAGACAAAGAAGACAAGAAAAGGAAAGGAAGAACACAAAACTAAAACTGAAAAGTCACACACGCGGTCACACAATCACAAGGCGTTGACAAGGCGTACATGGTTCGCGCGAGACGCGTGGAACACCTGTCCGGAGATGGACGGAGTAGAACTTCGTGCACTTGCGAGCTTAGCGATTCGCGTTTCCAAACTTCTTGATATTACCTTCTCTCTCGAGAAGCAGGATCGTGTCTGTTCAAAACCGCATTTTAAGAAGTGCTCTCATTATAACGCAGCGGGTACTTTTAGTACGCCACTTCTCAACTGGGAGCTCCTCGCGTAGCATGCCATCCATCATGCTTCCGCAACCTCAATCCCCGGGCTTTCACTCAAACAGTGCATTCCCCAGACACAACACAGGCGCTTGACTCTCGTATACTTTCGGAAAAGGCGGCCGCAAGAAGTTCTGTCTGCGAAACATCGCACTTCCTAAAGTACTATATATTTGCCGGAAGAGCTACAAAGTCGAGAGAATCTCACACCGCACTCGCCTGATTTATTACAGAGCAGGGAGTTTATTTTTATTACTCTTTTCTCTAGGAAGCATTGTGATTCAACAGGACGCCGGGACGGTGTCTGCTACAGGCATTCTTCGAGTTTCCCCAAGAACCTTCTCTTTTTTTTTTTCTTCTGCAGCGTAATATTTCGTTGGCCAAGGCAGGTACGAAAGCGCAGCGCCTGGCACAGACACACGCGCACATACAGCGGTACGAAGCACGCCGAGAGCCGCAGCGCACTTTGGTTGAGTGAAAAAAAGAAAGTATGAGAAGGTAAAAAGCGGGTCCGGGGTTAAAGAACATTTCACCTGCCTTTGATTTATGATGCAGGTCCCAGGCCTCGCGACAAAGTACACGTTCACAGAGCGACGTCGGTACGAAGAAGGCAGAACAAGGACAAAATCATATTGTAAAAATGACGACTGAAATATTTGGATATTAGGAAGCACGGTATATGGAACAGAATGAAAAAAAAGAAAAATAATGACGGATTGGTTTCAAAGGGATTATTATCGAGCAGAGAATAATGAATACCAGAGCTTTGTGCATATGAGTTGGGACGTCGACGTAGATTAACGATACCGTCGGTTTAATGCTGTCGAGTATGAATCCCTGGATGCGAGGGAAATATTACGAGACCGTGTACTCTGATTTGTGTGTCGTCTGTTTTGATGCATACGTAATGAGGTGGTTGTTATCAGTGAATGGGGAACGGTAAAACTTGTTCTTGCAAACGTAGTCGGCCCTGACGAGTATCACTGGTTCGTATTTTGAACATATAGTTTCAAATCACCCACCAACTTGGTGTAGGCCCGCCTGGGACAGTTGGGTGAGAGAAAAGCGGAGGAGGAGGTTACAATGACACCGAAAGGGTGCGGGCGCCCGAAGATCGGGATAGAAAGATTGCCCGTTAAAGTCACAACATTCAAATGCCCTGCGGCGTAGCTCGAGACATACGTTTCATTGCTGAGGCGCACATCGATAATGTTCGGTCTAGTATTGACTTGCGACGGAGCATAACCACCCATGAAACTCTCGCGCGGGTCTCAAAGTCAGAGTTGCTAATGCACACCTCTAGAGTCCAAGGCCTGCCTCGTCTAAATTTCGAAGTATTTGTTTTTTTGTTTTAATTTTTAGTCATGTATCCCCTAACTTGTTGCATGTAGACACTTCTAACTCTATTTAAGTCTAATGGTATAATTAATTTATCAATTACCGTATGCATTGCATGTAGTAATACTGTGTAAGTATTAGTAGTAGTAAGTTAGTGTAAGTATTAGTAATTAGTAAGTAATTCAGCTGCACTAGCGTGCAGCTAAATGAACTTCCCAGCGGGGCGTTTCGTCAGATACGACAACGTAGACAGAATCAGCAGAGTCCACTCTCGTGCGCGCGCACGTAATTTTTATGTGCAGCTACGACTTCGAGCCGAATAATGAACACACAACATGGAACACTTCAATAATCTCGAGAGAGCTCGCCGATTAAGCGCAGTCCAGCGAACACGGAGCCTACAAAAGCGCCATCCATCTTCGCACACTCAAACCTCATTATCGTCATCTCACATTAAACCAGCCTCGCAGGCGCCCACTTCTAAGGACCATTAATAAAACAGATCGTAATCCATTTCTTTCTCTTTCTCTCTCTCTTGTTTTTACTATCCCTCAACGACTGAACTCACACTTAAACCATTCTTGCTCACGGCTCGCTGAACCAATTTGCCGCTTTATCTTACCCTAAAGCCCCTCTACTAACACAACTCAGCACCCTAAAATACCAGCTTCTCTTTCTTTGCCTTTTCTTTACGATACGCTGTAAATCTTTACGCCGACCCATTTACGCTAGGTTTTGTGTGACGCGCGCGCACACACACACAGAGGATGAATGTGTCTGCCTTCTTCAAATGCTGTCTCTCGTATACAACTTTTTTTTTTGTCTCCCTCCTGGTCATGGATATTTCCACGCACTGTCGACACTCTCTTCCGCCATGCGGGTATAGCTCATTGCACTCCTCATCTCCACAAAGCACGCCGTCGCTGTCACAGCGAATTTTCGCCCTCCATCCTATTTTATCGCTCTCAAGTCGGCCCCAATGTATATGCAAAAAAGTGGGGTGCTCGACAATATACTCTGCCCGACTTGGCACTCCATGGGGAAGAAAAGTTACGACGTTTACACTCATAAAGAAGGCTGCGTCGAAAGTCTGCCGGCAGATACGTCCACCGTTGTCGCGCATTATCGGGTCAGCCGACTTTATGACATGTAAGACGCGTATAAAGGGTCGGAGTGAGTGCGAGACGACGACCGAATGCTCGAGAAAGAAACGCCACGATCGCGCGACGGGAAGCCTTAGTCGACGCGTACCTCATATTTTGCAATCGGAGGATTCTGTAGAATACACATTGGGATGCGGTCGTATTTTGTCTGGCACGAAATCATGTATGGGACGTGAATTAGGAATACGGCGACACCGAGGCCAAGAGATACGCATCTTGCATACTTTATGGATGTCTATTAGAGGACACCGGGGAATAGGAACCAGGGTTGATACGTATAACAGTTTGTTGGTGGGGTGTCCGCAAAGAAAGCTGACTATGTTTTCATTACGTTTATGTCTGGTAAGAGATAATAGATTACATTTCGCCTCGTAAAATCCATTAACGAAGCCATGTTGGGTCGATACGCGCCTGAAAGGGAAGAGGTCGTTTTGGAACCGCGCGCCAGTCTATAACCCGTCTCATATGCATATAGAAAGACGCGATAGGCTCGAATATCATCACACAGAGTTGAACGAACAGAAAGCCACTGTTTCAAATAATCCTGTGGGCGAAAACAATAAACACGGTCGTATACTTTATTCAAATGAAGCAGTGTTCTTCGTATTTGAAAGCATGCACGCTGCAATAACCGCGAAGAATAATGTTTAATAATAACGGGGTGGATAATTAGTGCGATGTGGATACAGGCAAACGTATCATTATGCAGACGCAAGATAGAAAGTGGTACAGAGACTGACTAACGGTTGCGTACTCTGGAAGGAAAACGGAACACTCCAAATGTGAGGGTCGTCGAGAGAATCAGACAGACGAGAGTCGAACCCGGAACCCTTGATTACCGGCCATTAAGAGGTGCGTGTGCGATTCCCGTCCATGTCTAGCTTTTTCCGTGGCTGCCACATTTCGTGTTCCACGGTACGTTGAAGCTTGTGCCGTGTTTTTCAGTTTCGCGTGTTACAGGTTCAGAATGGTTACTCTGCAAAATCACTGAATCGTGTTATACTTTCGTTCCTTCTACTTTCGTGTTATACTTTGGGTTATACTTTCGTTCCCCCTACTTTCGTGCTATACCTTGGGTTATACTTTCGTTCCTTCTATTTCCGTGTTATAGTTTCGTTCCTTCTACTTTCGTCTTATACTGTTAGATATACTTTCGTTCCTTCTACTTTCGTATTTATCTCGCTAACACTCACGCGTCGGATATTACGATGTAATTTGATTGAGATCATACAATTCGCATGACTCACTAGGGCTGCTATCATCATATGCTGCTTTGTCATATATATTTGTCGTTATATTATCAGTGTGATTGTTGCGGAGCACACTTTGTTTGCTCAGGAAGTTACTCTTTGTCGCACAGCGTTAATCACAATCGAATTCAGCAACATCTCTTGTACCTCTTGTTATTCCTTGTCAGCGCCGCGAAGCAACTGTGACTATGAATGGCGTACAGACGTGAACAGGTGAAGAGAGGACAGCGGGAAGGAGTGGGGTACAGGGGAGAGTTAGTGTGCGTCCTGAGCCGACTTCAAGGGGAACTGTGCCGACATTCGTCTGAAACGTCAGCCGGAAAATCCAGGCAAAAAAACAGCGACAGCACAGCCGGTGGATTCGAACCCACCACCAGGAACGAAAGCATAACACGAAAGTAGAAAGAACGAAACTACAACGCGAAAGTAGAAGGAACGGAAGTATAACCCAAATCATAACACGAATGTAGAAGGAACGAAAGTATAACCCAAACAGTATGACCCAAACACAATTTTGCCGTATAGCACACTCAAAAAATACCGATAACAAAATACACAAAAGAAATTTCCGCCTCTTCCTAGTATCACCCTCCAGTAAAGCTTTCTCCATTATTCCCCTTTTTATTCATGTGGGCTCATACAACACAGAAAAAAAAACACTCAGGTCGATCGTTTTTTAAGGCAAACAAAGTACACGAGCACAAAGTGGACACAGCGAGCGCAGCACCCCGCTGTGATCAGCGAAAGCAAGTAAACCTCAATTTATTATGACAACCCCCCTCCTTTTGTGTATGAGGTGCAGATCCCGCATATTCATCGCACTCTGTCGCCTGGTCAAACAAGGGACGCTCTATAGCCCACCACCTATCCAGATGGTGTATCCACGAAGAGGGTCCATTTGCATATTGGGCCCTGCGAAAATACGACGCGGAGGGGACACTGTTGGTTAGTCGGAGTTATGAGCTCGGATGGCGTTACTCGCTTGGGACGGCGGATTAGTCGCTAATGCACAGGGAAAAGAACCTGCCACGTAGCAGATAGAGGGATATCGTATTTCAGGCACGCGCGCTTTGATGTGGCGGTGCTGGTTGAGGGCTCTCTCGGTGTTTGAGGTTTGTTACGTGGAGACAGTGTAGAGGTTGGTGCCAGTTTTTTTTAGTGTTTTTTAGTCCCGGCTTTGAGGATCAGTAAACAGAGTAATCAGTAAACAGAGATAGTTAGATAAGAATACCTAATGTACACGGTGCACCTACCTCAACAACACCGAATATCCCTTGGATGTACGAATGGTGTCCTAACGAATTCGTACGTCCGATGGATATCCCTGAGATATCCATCGAACGTACGAGTCTGTTAGGACATTATTTGTACATCCAGCGAATGAAATGAAATGAATATCCTCTGGACGTACGAATAATGTCCTAACAGACTGGTACGTCCGATGGATATCTGAGGGATTTCCATCGGACGTACGAATTCGTTAGGACATTATGGGTACATCCATAGGATATTTGGTGTTGGCAGACAAAGTCGTGCCGAAGACTGGGAGGTGGTGGGATCGCGGGTACGATCCCGGCCGAGGACTGTAGCAGTGTGAGGGAGGTACATTACTTACAGTGCCGTGTGTCGGAGATTTCCGGCGCACGTCAAAAGAACCCCAGGTGGTCAAAATTATGCGCAGTCCTACCCTGCGGCATTTGCAACATGTCGCCATACTATAGGCAGACAAACCTTATGTGCAACATCAAGGCCTCGTTATTAAGAGCTAGGAGAAGCCAGGGCTTTTAAAGCCTGCTGAAATGACGTAACTGTGACATCAACAAGTTCGCGCAACAGAAAACTTTCAAGCCCAGTCTGCCCGCCAATTGTACAATAAGCTGTTCGTTGTCCGAACTCGGATGTCGGACGTAAAGCCGGGGACGAATAGCTGCGCCACACGCCCTGGAAGCAATGGAAAACTGCAGAGAATCGAAGTTCGTTCCTGGCGTGTCTACAGATCCCTACGGGCCAACGTGGGCTTTTGTAATACAAATGCTGGAGGTAAAATTTGTCATGTTTGCCATCAGACTCCCGTGTGCAAAAGGCTGTTCTGCTATCACGTCGGTACGACAAGAACGTTCGAACTATTCAGTTTGAGTTTGATTATAGGAAGAAAAAAAAAACGGGAGATAGCGTTCGAACTATATTCTCATTGTTTATGTTCACTTAATCGTCTTAGAGGTAGGCAGAGCTTTCTTGGTCACCTGCAGTGACTCCGTACTTCAAATATTCGAATTAATTATTCTGTGTTACAATGGATTCCAACTGGTGCAAACATGCGCGTTAACCGTAGTGTCTGAAACACTACTAATAAAGCACACTATATGCCCAAAAGCTACTAAATACTACACACTAAATAGTACATACTAAATAATGCACTACATAACATGTAACGCTACAATTGGAGCACATTTTGATGTCCTGCGTACCATACACTGAAGCTCGTCGCCTTCTAGAGCCGGAGCTGGGATATGTTTATTGAAAAAAAAAGGAGGAAAGCAGGGACGCCCACCCGCTCAGTGTTTCAAAAATACTTGGGCCCTGGAATTACAGCGTCAGGCACCGGGCGTTCTCCGCCGTAGTGAAATTTTTCCGGGACATTGATGCAGACGACAAGATTTGAGCCTATGTGCGTTTTGTGGGTGTTGCTGTTCGACTGTTTGAGTGTTGCGTGTTTGCGCGTTCTGTGACATTTCAATAATAATAATTGGGGGTTTACGTCGCGAGACAACTGAGATCATGAGCGACGCCACAGCGGTCGGTCTGTGGATTGCTTTTGCCCACCTGAGGGTTCTTTAACGTGCGATGAAAGCTCACCACACGACACCCCGTATTTAACGTCCCTCGCGGAAGACGGCGTGTCTAAGCAACTTGTACCATGCCACCAAGTTCAAGTGACATTTCAGTGCGTGTGCAATTGTTTTCTGTCGAATTCGCCACCACCACTATCCATCATCATCATAGTCATCGCCATCCTCCTCCTCTTCATTGGCATCATCCTTACAGGAGTTTTCGCCCAAAGTAACTGGTGCAGGTGATGTGGAGTTGCGGGCCTCACACTAGTGCAGCCAAAATCTCCATTTTATTTTTTTCTTAAAACCAGCCAACCAACCAACGCTAGAATTGAAAAAAATATAGAGAGAGAAGATATTTATACGAAGCATTACCCCTGACGCGAAATGTCACCACGAAACGTGCCTCTCAACTATTCGTTTCGCAGAGACTCAAGAAAAATCAGAGCCCTAGTCATTATCTAAATAATATACGAAGCTCCTCAAAAGCTTCTGCGCGAACTCTGGTGACGATACGCCGGCAACAACCACGCAAGAGCAACAACACACACACAAAAAAGGAAGATACTTCCATCTCACAAAGCTCACCGCACAGCAATCGCAACGGACGTGTGGTATACACTTTCCTACCGCTACTAAAATATTTATCGGGAATACAACAAAAAAATAGAGCCGAAGAACATCACCTGCGAGCATGTACGATGGCAAAGTGGTCCGCCCATTTCACCGCATATGTGCGCGTTTCTGTAGGGCTGACTTTTTAGTTTGTTCTTCCTTGCTTTCGCTTTGTGACAAAAAAGAAGAAGAAGAAGAAGAAACGATCGAAAGTCACTGATGACAGAAGGAAGGATATATTTGCCTTCCCGTCTCTTTCTTTTTTTCTGGGTGATGTGGCTTCAAATATTGCATCGACCGTCTCGAATTTCACTTTGAGAGTATCACACCCAAGAGCAGAGTCTGTCTATGTACTTTGGTTTCGAGGTCCAAGAGAGAAAGATAAAAGACGCCGATGGTTACGGGAATGGCGTCAAGAAGCTGCACCAGCCACGCAGTAGATATACAATTGATACGTAGAAAATACGGGATGTATGAACGTTAAGGAAAACTGAGCCTCAGGACGCGCACCACCATGACCATCACCATCACCGTCACCGCTATTTCGAACACAGACTGTTCTTCGTCTGGGATCTGTTCAGTCTCTATTCGAAACATCGGCGGGTCTCGTTTTTAGGCTCTTCCCTCTAGACATTTTCTTACCACTTCACCGGATGTTCTACCCTTCTAAGTGGAGGAATAAGAAGAAAAAAAAAAAAATTAAGAAGCTAGTAAATGTGCGGTTTTATCAAAGTGGAACAGGTGTCAGTTTGTAAGAATCAACCTCGATCCGTGCTTCTGAAGCGGCTCTTCATCTACCGTTGGAGAAGAAGCTTGGAGAAACAACGAAATGAAAATGCGCGGAAGAGACATAAAGGACACGAGTAAACTTCTTGAAATTATCGTTGAACTGTGCTAGTTTAATTTCTTTCCTGTGCACAAGCGCAACTCTTGTGGAGTGTGCGAACCACGGCTAAGACACGCTGGAACGCTGACAACGCGTATCCAATTTTTTTTCATTCCGTGTCAGCGCCGCGAAGCAACTGTAGCTGTGAGTGGCGTACAGACGTGAACATGTGCAGGTAGGACAACAGGATGGAGTGGGAGACAAGAGGGCTAGTGTGCGTCGTGCGGTCGACTTCAGGAAACCCAGGAAAAACCTCAGACAGCACAGCTGGGGGTAGAAACTTATAAGATGAATGTAAGAAGAGTATGGTCACGCCTCGATTTGGCTATGATAGGGGCACATCTTGGGGACACTTGCGTAGCTGATCATATACGCGGCATGTTCTACCCTCATTTTTCCTCATTATTTTCAGTACCCATTAGAAACGCGCCTCGAAAATGGAAAGTAATATTTGCCGTACAAATACTTAACGAGATCGTTCATGACTTTGCCATATCGTTTACACCGTTCGAATATGCGAGAGAAGTCGACAGAAGTGTTCCAAAGAAGTGAACGCAAAAGTAACGAAGGGACGAAAACATCTCCTTGAACACATCAGTGCCTCTCTTCTCTCTGCTTCTTCGCTAACTGACAAGCCGGGAAATTGACTGAGCTCTGAAGCGAGCAGCTGGCACAAAACAAATTAAAGGAACAGAGAGCTTTCTGGAAACATCGCAGGGGGCGCTCCGTGCGAAATAGTATTGCAGAAGACGAGGGAGTTTAATTAAAGTTTCCTCCCGCCGTTCGCGCTGCATGCCCTGACTAAAAACAAGGCGAGAGAAACATTTTAAGTTTAAATACAGCACCAAAAAGCAGGTGGGTAAAATGCGATGTGGAATATAATTATACTGGAGCGGGCACTGTTGCGGAAGGGGCTTGGTGTAACTCGAGAACTGAAACAACAGCGAGAGCAGTTAACAAGTGAGGAGCATTTTTTTTTAAAGAAGAAGCGCAATCAAATTGTATCTATCTTACGGGGTGTTTATCTAGGGAGTGAACGCATCACCCTTTCCTAGATACAGGACGAGGAATAAAATACGGCTACATAACACCGCAGGCTTCGTCTATAACAAGAAAGAACGGTTCCCCATTTTTTTCTTTCTTTCAATCATCATCATCATCAAGAAAGAACGGGATGGTGAAATAATAAGGTAGCTGTCGACGAGTAATTAAAAATGTGCTCTGCGAACGTAACGCCTCAGGTAATGAAGATATCCGTCAACGTCCTATTACAAGAATCCGCCCCCATCTCGCTCCTTTACCTTTATTTTTCTAAATTGCTTCTTGACGGTGCCGAAATGGGTTGGGAACCACCACGCTTGCAAGGATAGAAATCTGCGTGTCAACACAGAAGCACGTGCAATGCTCACGTCACGTAAATGACATAGTTCGCGTACGTGGAACTCGCAGAGAGTGGGTGCGTTAAGTAGGTGCCCCTGTTTTGGCTCACTCAGATCGGGAGTATGATACACTCGCAGCGGCGTCTAAACAGCGAAAAGAAACTTTGGAGCGCTACACTGTTCGCTCGCTTGGTTGCCTAAGCCACGTTGGCTTAGTTTTAAATTATAGCAAAGTTGGAAGAGAACGACTGCGGTTGTGAAGACATTTCCTAGTAACAGCGAACGAAATGTAAAAGATATGAATTTGTGACAGACGCCATAGGAGCTGTTTACTGTGAATGACTGCACGGCGTGAAGGTGTCTGCATTGGAGCACTGCATTACACGGGAGTAACCGCCGATATCCGTGTAGAAGTTGTCCACTAATAAGAAGGCATGATAACAGTTAGAAAAATACTACAGTTCACTGAAATCGAAGCATTGGGTAACATAGGCAGTCCGTACTCTGCATCCGAGCCCAGACTTCGAAGATCGTCCTGCCGCCGCTCAACAGGAAGTATGTCATGGAAAATCTCCAGCACCCGGGTGCTTGTCTTCTGCTTCCACGCACGGGAGCTCGGAAAGCGGCACGCGGTATCTCACACTCTCAGGTGCGCGAGGAGCGTTTATGTCGTGCGAAGTGAGTGGAGTCTGAAACACTCGGGCTCAGGGGCGCCAACTGAACGCATCAAGTGTGCACAAAACACCTTCCAAGTGTGGTAAACTCCAGTCAGAGAGGATGACGGTGCGACAACGATCGGCTCCACCAACACGCCTAAACTGTGTCAGAAATAATACATCTGAAATAATCTCCTGCGTCCCGTTAGTGCACATACTAAAGAATGCAAGTGCAGGGCACGGTTGCAAAAGGCGCAGTACGTGGCCTTTCAGAAGGACGGAGAGGAATTCGGAGTTGGAAACCATGCAGTCGCATCAAGGAGAGGGTGCCGATGTGCGTCAGGTCACATCCCGAGCTTTCACTTGGCGAATAAAGAAGTTCATCTTGTGAAACACGTAACGAACTGGGCCAATTATAGGTCGCTTCAGAGAACTTATAAGGATTTGAATTGAGAACAAAATAAAACCCGATCCGTCAGAAGGTGTCTTTGTCACCAGGTTGTCTTAGGCGCGGTTTCATCAACGCTGGTTAACTTTTAACCGAGATGAAGGGTTGCTAAAACCTTAGGGTTGCACTCAAATCATTTTTACAGACGTCAGAGTGAAGCGTTACATTCAAGTTGAAGGGCCGTTGATCTCGGTTCAAATGTTAATCGGCGTTGACGAAACCGGGCCATAGTCTCCTTTTGCGCCTTGAATCACGTGCATCATATCCAACTAGCCCGCATTAGTGAACTCACGGCTAGCTGGCGTAGTTAGCCTCACGCTGGCGTCCAAAGACACAACTACAGTGCAGACGCTACTGATGCTTGTGGTAATGATTATGATTATCACAAGAAAAAGCAGAATCAGTAAATGCTTACTTTATTTATTTATCGAGGACATCCCCTGCCTTCTGGATCCGTTGGCTTCGTTCCAGCAGGTTTACTGTTCTCAATAACTCGGACAAAACTTCGTCGTATATCTGTTATCACTTCGGCCGTAGTACACCTGAAACGGAGTCACATAATAGGTGCTTCTTTCTCTTTCTTCTTTTTTAAATGTCTCTTTGTCATGTTGAGGTTGGATTTTCTACGAATTTTCTATTCTCCTTTCCATTCACGAGTTCTGGAGTAGCACATCTGCATATTTTTTTTCGTATCTCAATCAACCAATCAATAATTGCTTCCATCTCTGCCGTTTCCTCGAGAGAAAGCCGCGTTAGCACAGTGTAGTAGGCTACAAAGGCTTCCTGGTCCACCATAAGTCCAGTCTCGTATACAGGGACACATATAACAGCGTGAGAGCTGAATCCCCAGGTGGCACAGGCAGATTGGAAGGCAAATAAGAGAATATAAAGCATCATCAAAGAGCATCCATAAGGCTGTGGTTGTTGCCCGAAGTTTGAAGATACGGCAATATGAGCGTCCCGTAATAAAGAGGCCTCTAGGGAAATAGAGAAGCAGTGGAGCGGCGGCAAATGCATGTGCGTGAGTGAGAGAATGCAAGGTAGAGGCACAATCAAGCTAAAAAAGGTTCCTGGTTTCAACATGAGACGGTAATCTGGGAAAGGGAACGTCGGGATACGAAACTTGCGGTTTGTCAACACGTTTTACGACGCCTGTCCTAAAGCTCCTGAGAGACATGCTTCCCACCCTAATGATGCCAACTTACTCAGCGAGGAAGTCGAAAAAAAATGCATCTTCCTCCGCGCTAAGACTAATAAAGAAGGATAAGTATAAATGGATAAATAAAATAAATAGATAAAGAGGAATAAAGCAGACTGTGCCAAATAAACTAATAAAACATTAAAACTTTGAAGACGAGTTACAAGGCATCCATCGGATGGGTCTCAGACACTCCGTTCCCCAGAGTCAAAAACAAGTTTTAAGAAGAGGGATGACGTAAAAAAGAAAAGAAAAAGAAAACATCTTTGCTGAAAGCCTCGAGTAAATAAAACGCATCAAGTTTCTCAACTCGCCTTAGCGCCATTTCCTCAAAAGTGCCGACACGTCACTTCCAGATCATTTTCCGAGGCCTGTCTATATTTTTTCCCTTAAATCATTCCAAACGCGAAAAACTTATAAGGAGGTCCATCACGCTAATGAGATGGAAAAGAGATGTTCTTCGAAGCAGACAAATAGCGTCACTCGGTTTTATATTTCAAACTTCTCCGCGCCCATGCTTAGAGACAAAAAAAGAAAAAAAAAGAGAAGGAACTGTGAATGCCACAGTAAAAGCTATCGGATATCGCAAGAGAAAAAGACACGCAGCACCTGCCATCAGGCTGCAAGAGAGTTGGCCAGTGCTGGACTACAAAGTAATGTAGCACCACGCCTTCCATCAACACGGCTTTCAAAGACGCACTGCGTTAGTCCGGCGGATAAAGCTACTGTCGCTGTTAGTCCAATAGTTTTCTACCAGGTCGTGAAGGCAAGATGCTACGCGTGTCGTGTTTTAAGTTACCGTGATGTGTTGCACGAAACCTCCCTTCTTGTCATTCTCTTCACTTGAAACTTAGGTAGCCGAGAGGGTTTGTACGTATCCTATCACAGTTTAGCTCAATATTGATCTCTCGCCCTTTTATTTTCCTCTCTCGTTTTACAGTTTGAAACAGATCTTGCCTTGGGACGTATTGCAGCTGTACCCGCCGCGGTTGCTCCGTAAACCTCTGAAAGGAAGCTTTTTGATGCTATCATATTACATACTGGAAACTCCTTTCAAGTGTTGCTAGACCAACTGTGTGTACTTGTATCCTCGAGGATGGTATCGAAGTAAAAGCAGTATAGTTTTTTTCTTTTTTTTTAACGGAAAGGAAAACAGTGTTGCCAGACGTTGGCAACGTGTCCCTGAGCTTGGGGGAAGGACAAAAGACAAAACACAAAAACGAACAGCACATGACAAGGCTCTCTCTCGTGCTGTTCGTTTTTGTGTTTCGTCCTTCCCCATAGCTCACGTACATGTTGCCAGCGTCAAGTATACAGTAGCTCGCTTGCATTTTACTTCTATGTTCCGTGTTCCTAGACCGCTGCGGAACCGAGATTTTCAATGGGACTTCTAGACTCACGCAGACGATAACGAGTGTTTCAATGTCTAGACGCTTGTAGTACATGGCTCATTTTGCTGCCACGCAAAAATCCCATTAACGCAGAGTAGCAGGTCTAAGTTTCTATGATCAACATTTCTACATAACCTCGTTCGCATATTGCCTCTTCTCCTCATAGAGAAAAGTAGAGACGGCTGAGAGATGACAGCAACAATTCTATCTTTGTGTCCTTTAACTTTCAGCTGATTCCTTAACCGTCGCCGCAGTCCCCGCACCGGTTGTGCTGTCTGAGGTTTTCCCTGGGTTTTCCGGCAGACTTTACAGACGAATGTCGGCACAGTTCCCCCTGAAGTCGGCCCAGGATTCATACTAACCTCCTGTCTGTCCCCCACTCCTTTCTGCTGTCCTCTCTCCATCTGTCCACGTCTGTACGCCTCTCATAACCACAGTTGCTTCGCGGCACTAACACAGAATTAAAAAAAACGTCGGAATTTTCAACCGAGATTTTTTTCCCCACGTTCCTTGTGTGTGTGTAAGAGAGAGTGTGAGTGAGTGAGCTGGGGGGGGGGGGGTGCGAAAGGGAAAAGGAGAATGACAGCGTAAGTGTGTGAATGTGTGACAGTGCAAGCGAGTGTTTACACCCAAGCAGCACGACATCTTGGCCCGATATCGGCCCGATATTGGCGATACCGGCCCGCGATTGGTCCAAGATTGGACCAATATTGTGCCTTTATTGTCAATATTGGACCAATATTGCGCCAAGATGCTGTGCTGCTTGGGAATATACTTTATACTATTCCAAATTGCAAGTAGAGAAATGTGATCAGCCCCGTGTCACTACACCGCCGCACGGCGCTCCGTTAAATACCAATCCATTTTTAACGCGCGCGAACTTCCGCGCGCGATTCCTTCAGACGTGCCTCCCCTCTGGTTGGCAGTTCAAGCGCATCGAAACATGCTCTAACCTCAGGTTCTCTAACATAGAGCTGTTATCGTGGGCTGCCAGGTGGACCACTGATCGGGGGACGTTATCTCTATTGCAGTGCACAGCCGGGTGATCGTGGTGAACGAGGGCCACCAGACGGAGCTGCCGTGCGAGACGCGAAGCCCCGTGTTCAACAGCACGCAGGACGCTCTCCGCGTCGAGTGGTTCCACTTGGGTGGACGACGTCGAAGCTATAGTTCACGAGAGCCCATATACACATTGGACTTTGGAGGAGGCACAAAGGATGGCCATCGAACAGCCCCCAACGCGAGGGCTAACCTTCTGCAGGTATGTGGTATGCTAGCTTCGAACGGATAACGAATGGCTAACGAACGGATGGTTACTAAAAGTGCAGGATGAGATCGTGGACGTCGTCCGCTCTTTTGACCTCTAAATCCAAGAACACAAAAAAAGTATTTGCGTTTTAAAAACTGTCCACATATTAAGGCCGAATAAACTGGGAGCGACAAAAGCAGGGAACTATCCCGTGCAGTGTCGTGGCAGTGCAAGACGAGCTTTATAGACCTCTAGCATTGTTTTATTTTATTTTTTTATGGACTTCCACCCGCCTTACGTCGCTGAAACGAGTCTGCAGGGCCATTGCTGGGGTATCTTAAGCACTTCCCATTTAAAGGATGGTTCTTCTCTCAATGTGTTTGCGCCTTCTCAGATAGCGAAAAGCATAGTATGAAGCTCATCCGTGTCCCTCGTGTTGCGATACCATCCAAGTATCTCGACAGTACAGGGCGACGTTGATATAACCGTGCAAAATGGCTAGAGAGAGAGACTCCGTACTCCGTACTCTTTCACAGGGCTGCGCGTTGTAGCCATCTTTCAGCACAGTGTTTTCGTTGAGACATAAAGCCAATGCGAAAAAACAAAAAAACAAAAAAAAAACAGGAGAGAGAGAGAGAGAGAGAACAGATTGAATAGAGAAAGACGCCAGTGATGCACAACAGATGGATTAGTGTGTCTTGGTGCGCCTGCGTTTGTAAGTGATGTTAAGTTCTATATATTATTTTTGTTTAGTATAATATTATATACGATAACATATATATATATAATATTGTAATATATAATATAACATAATATTGTGTCACACCTTATCACAAAGATTAGAGTGTACAATATAGTATCAGGCAGTTGCAAAGCTTTTTTTTTTGTTTCGAGTGGTGATGGGAGAGGGGATTAGTGTTTGACTAAAGTGTTTGAAACTGACTTTATCAGATATAAGTTACTATTTATAACTACTTTATATTATATATATATCAGTTACTAACGAGTAGCAGAACTCGTTGGTGACGTGTTAAATTTCTTGTGTTTTTTTTTCTTTTTTGCAATATAACCTATTCCAGTTCAGTCCACCAACCCGTTGTAGCCTTACGTGGGCATTAGTAAAATAATACATTTTCATCCCTACTCTTCCTATTTGCGCTACCACGTGAGATGTTATCACATGGGAACCTTGGATAACAGTCTTGAGCTTATGTTTACAATTTCCCCATTCATTATCATTAACTTATTTGTTGTTATGTTTACAAGTCCCAAACGTCGCCACACGCGGTGAGGCGACGTTTGGGACTTGTAAACACATGTTCTACGTGCAGCCAAACAGCTTCGGCTACTTTGCTCCCCCTGTATAAGTCTTGAGCTTATGTTGTAACTTTATTGAATTGCAGGTGGTTCGCTGGGCTCGTTTGGAGTGGCAAGGCAGGGCGTACTTCCACTTAGTGGGCTACCCATTTTCGCTTAAAGTGACAGGCCTTCGGTACGAGGATACTGGCGAATACTTGTGCTCAGTGACATTCCGCGATGGTGCCATAAGAAACGCTTCGGTGATTCTTCAAGTTGTAGGTAAGGTATTTTCTTGTTTTTTGCATCAGTTCGCGAAGGTGACAAATTGTAAAATTCAATTGTAACTAGGTAGAGCAACATTTTCCACGCGTTAATTCCTATTGTTGTTTTGTCGAGACTTGCAATGCACTGCCATTTTTCCAACCATGAATTGCACGCTACATACAGCAGATGCACCTATCATATTCATAACCACAAGCATAATTTTCGGAGCCGTAACGATAACAGCAATCCGTCTGTTTTTATTCATCCTTCACCATGCAACCTCCTTCCCATGAAATTGTATGCTCCTTTCTTAAACTGCTACTGTTATAGCGTTGTCTGTGGCGTTGCATTAGACACTTTTAAAACATTGTAAAACACGGTAAACATGGCAAACACGGTATAGAGTAATGTATTTACTTTACCGTGGTAACTGTAGCTGTATCGAAGCACATTTCAAAAACAGTAACTGTATCTCACTTACTATTTCTGCAGGCTGACTAACTTTAACTTGGTTCCTTTTTTTTTTTTAGTACAGTCACTGCTTCACTGACATCCGTGACTGCTTTACTCCCCAGTTGGAGATTTTTGAATGTTGTCTCTTATGGTCTCTCCACACATCAGAGTTGTCATAAAACCCCTGCTAGCAAGCGTACTTTGGGCTGAGCTAGATATACCGTCGTATGTTTCTGTACGTATCTTTGAAACAAGATGCAATTTTGGAATGGCTGGATGATTACTAACTGAACCTTTCATGCTATGGAAAAAGAGACGTTCTCAGACGTTTATCACTTGAGTTGTGGTCACGGTAGTAGGGTTTTCTTGCGGGAGGGGGGGGGGGGGTGATTATGTTAGGAGTAGTAGAACACGTCGGGCGACGAGTTCAATTTCTCCTTACTTCTTTTTCTTGCAAAGAAAGAAGTAAGACGTTCTGAGAAGAAATTTAGTGGTGTAATGACACATTTAAATTGTATTACGTCAAAAGAGTTTACATGCGGGAGTTTTACAGTGCCATCGTTGACAGAAAATTTTTTGCGAAACGTTTTTGAACTACTATTCATTTTTTGAAAATCTTTCAATGTTTTGTGCTAACCTTTTGCATTGTTATGGCGGTGATTGCACAATTTCAGCGATGACGTGGTGTCACGTGGCCCTATAAAGTTACTAGCAGGCGTACGCGGTGGCAAGCCCTGTAAAGCCATCGCTTTTGAAGGGCAGTCGTCGGAGAACAAAAAAAGAAAAAGAAAAATAACATGAAGAAGAGCTAGAAAACGGTGGTACTCCAACATACTCGAACACTCCGTCAAGGTGCGTCAACCATTTAACCAGGCTGGTACAACTTGCGGACTGCTTGCCAAGTGACCCCTTTCGGACGGACAGGAGAAGCGCTCACCCTGTTAACACCTTCCACATGGCGCGCGCGTGGAAACGTTGCCATAGTTGCTGCCGAAAACTCCCGTAATGCTACACCCCGTCCCACTGATCCCAACATCTGCCTTCCGAATCCAATGCGAGCATGCGACGGGAAAAACGATGGGATAAAGTGTACGCTGAAGCAGTCCTCGTATTTCTGCGACGCACCATTGACTTCGAGATCACACAGATAGATTGCCAACTTGCTTCTTCCGTTCCCAGATCGACACCCAGAGCGCAAACAGCATTACTTGCCGACTATTGTGCACCGTCAAGATAGAGGAGGTCGAGAATTTTCTTAAAGCTTCTCGGTTCGATGGCGTTCGTGCGGTGTGGCTCTATTGCTCTCGCATGCGAGATCAATGCGGGGATGTTTATTACGCAGCAAAAAAGAAAGAAAAAGAAAATACCGAAGGAAACACTAGAGACTCAATCCAGATCTGGGTGAAAACTGGCTTAGGAGCCCCAACACTGATCAGCCTAGAGGTTGGAGTGGACCGATAAAGTTGTGCTTCGATATCCTCCCGATCCTTTCAGAGGGCCTGTTTGTGTCTGCTGATCTTCTACCGTATTTGTATTTTCTGTTTTTTTTTTCTTCTTCTTCTTCTTATGGCACACAATGAACTAGAATATCCCGGATTCCGCGCTTACAGCGAACGCCGAAGGGTTCAATTGTCTTTCTTTCTGTTTTTGGTGGCTTTTACGCGTGACTTTTATTTTTCCTTTTTGAATTGGAGGAATCTTTTTTTTTTTTTACGTATACTTTGGGTGTAATTGATTTTGCTTTTCTTCCTTTATTACCTACAGTGGAGGATGGAAGACTCGTGTCTGTATATGTAAAAGTCACTGACACCAAGAATGCGGAATGTTCGCCAGGCGTTAGGACGCAGAGTCAGCATAACGCCTTTGGAGAGTGCTGATATGATTCCTATGGTAAAGACTGTGCTCAACTAGTGCCGCTCTGAGCAGAACTAAACCCCGTCACGCTAGTCAGCATGTTCCAGATGGCACGCCCCATTCTCCTTTTGCGTTTCGCCATTTCTGTAACTTTCCAAACGTAATACATAATGTCTCCAAGTGAAACCAACGTGTAACACGCTGTCCGCGTATTTTCGTAACAATAAATTGCCTATTACTTTATTCTGAAGACTTGCTTGCACGGTGGTCATTCCACTGCTGTTTGCAAACATATCTGCATAATTTACTCCAGTTAAACCAGCTTGGAGCACCATGTGGATGTATTTTATCACCGACGAACTGTTTATTATTTATGGTAACGAAGAATAATGGCTCGCACTACTGTGTTGTACGCCACAAGCTGAACGGACGCTCCACTTCCATGCTGAATAAATGTGAATTAATAAGGGACACGTGCAGGTATTTTGATTCAGACGTGTAAGCAGGTCCATTTACTTGAAACGTGTTAAAGAAACTCAAAAGAGATACGGACGGCTTTCACTACCGTGTGGACGACAAGCACTAATATGAATCAAACAGCAGTGCGCATTTTCCCAGCCGATGTAACCTTTGTAGCTAGAGATCTGCTAGATCGCTTGTGTTCTCTGTTTGTCCCAATAAATCAGTCGCTGACTAACGCTGTCTACCTTGGTGTCTTTGCTGCGTTTGTTCATGTTTCATGTAGCTTTCGCTACCGTTGGGTTGATCTTTGTGCTCCCATTCAATTCATCGTCTCATATAAACTACGTGAGATTGAGTAGGGTCATGCGACCACCGCGGGGAAGCAACCCATGTCATCATCGTTCATTCATTTATTGTTGTTGTTGTATTGATCAGTTCAACAGACATACGATGGCGAGAAAGCATAAATAGCCTAAACGGAATTTCAGTATGCAGCGTACCGACAGTGCTGTCTTCCACGTCAGACGCAGATGCCGTACAACCCAGCCATCTTAACCATATATCTTAATCATTTGCACATGGGCGTTTTTGGTATATAAATATATTAAATTTCTTATTTCTTGTTCTGAGTGCATGTTAGTGAAAGTGAGCTAGCTTTGTGCTAGCACTTAAGTGTTCTAGCTAGAGCACTTAAGTGCTAGTGAGCTACTAAAGTGAGCTAGCTTAAGTAGCTAGAGCACTTAAGTGCTCTAAAGTAGTCGGCTGCACATTTCTGAATCCACCATCTCCATATCTATTCAACCGTCCATTCTTTGAGCTCTTTGACTTTGAAGAATTAAAAACGCCATTAATGAACTAACCAAATTAGTAACTAGCTAACTAACAAGCTAACGAACGAATTAACGAAACTTGAAGTATTTTATTACATTCGTCTTAGAAGCCCAACACACTGTACCCCCGAAGCGGGAACGCTACTACTTTTCTAGCAAGTCAAAGAAGCGCAAACTGGCCACGAACCCTCCCATCTAGCTACGTACGCGGACTGGGGCATCTAATCAATCGATCGCGAATCAACAGATGGCTTTCATTGCAAACTTTGTAATTTGTTCACACTGGTAATGCAACGTAAGTCAAATTAGTCTTCATTGTCTCACGTTCAACTGTGGCATTTAAAGGGACTGCACTGCCTCGTCGAAGTAAATGAAGCTTTTGTCGAAGAAGTCGAAGTGTTATTTGTGGTAGAAGCGGGCACAGCAGAATAACCACTTTCGAGACAAACTGTCGGCACAGTTCCGCACGGTAACACCCCTGCCCCCCCCCCACCTTCTTCCTGGTGTCCTCTCTCCATCTGTCCAGGTCTGTACACCGCTCATAGCCACAGTTGCTTCGCGGCGCTAGCACGAAACTTACAAAAAGAAGAATAACCATGTCAAACTTTAAAATATTTTTGGACACATTGGTCATTGAACTATAGCACATACACGATTTTTTTTCAGTGCCGTACGTCTATACTACTCTTCCGGCTTACGCATGCCAAGGAGCTGTTACAGGCACACAGTTTCATTTCCGAAATCATTCTTCTCACTCATCCTTTAACCCTAAAACACTTCGTCATCTTGGCGCGAAGAGCCTCATCGTACCAATAATTGATGGTGTGTGTAGAACTTTGGGAAGTCAGGTTCCGCAAATGGTATGAATTAATGTCCTGACCACGGCCGGTACCGTGCATGAGACACCGCTGGGACGCCGATTCGCAGACGCAGACTGTACCTCATTAAGAGTGCGTTCCTTGTGCTTCATTACCTATGCAGGATACTCAAGCAGTCCTGTATCTTTTTTTCTTTTTTGTGAAGGTTTTGTCGGGTTAGAACTTGCTCTGCATTCGAAATGCATATGAAATATTTATTCAAACGACGAAAGGATGGCATCGTCGTGCCATTAGAACTGCGCATGATGTTCACGCTGCTTTCACGTAACACATTGTATTGTACATACATTGTATTGTATATACATTGTACAGTACATACGCGCTCTTCAAGCAGCCCTCATCACCTCTTTAGAAGCAACAGGGGTCCTGCGTGAACTGTGAATATTCATCATCATCATCATCATTCACCGTCGTCTCCCCCTCAAGCAATGGGATAGGGTGCCACCTCAGCAGCGAAACATCCCACAACGTCGTCATCACTTATTTGTGTAGTTAACTTTTTTTCTTACAAACAAACAAACAAACAAACAAACAAACAAACAAACAAACAAACAAACAAACAAACAAACAAACAAACAAACAAACAAACAAACAAACAAACAAACAAACAAACAAACAAACAAACAAACAAACAAACAAACAAACAAACAAACAAACAAACAAACAAACAAACAAACAAACAAACAAACAAACAAACAAACAAACAAACAAACAAACAAACAAACAAACAAACAAACAAACAAACAAACAAACAAACAAACAAAACAAAACAAAACAAAGCAAAGCAAAGCAAAGCAAAAACAAAAACAAACAAACAAACTTATTTGTTGGTGGTGGTGGTGTTACGCACGTATGCACAGAGATGATGAAAATATAGAACAAATATATGACTAGGTGGAAGCGTACTAGTCAGGAATTCGAACACCGATTCTATAAAGGTACTTTAAAGAAAGACTCGTGGGAAGATAATTATGTTTGAAATTATTTCTTGCTTTGCAGTGCGCATAACGAAGTGAAAATTGAACAAAATAAGTCATAATAATGACTTCACGAGGGATAATGATGGCTGATTTTCTTTACGTTTGAGTAAAAATATTGAATCAACATTTAGCAAAACATTATCATGTTATTTCGAAGCTTTTAAGTAGCGAGCGCGGCACACATAATCGTTAACAACTTACTATTGCTAGGATATTTCTTGTCTTCGTAGTACAGGAAAACTTTCACAGTGATAGAGGAAATTGTAAACACATGATCTTCCGAACAGCGTACATTCCTTGGTATTCTTCATCACGTTAGTCAAGAATTTATTTATTTGTCCGCCATAACAGATATCATTCGATGTGTTGCTGCAGTTGATATCTCTATGCACTGCTACAACGGGCTTCACGAGGTTGAATAGTGCAAGCAGTAAGGCAAACATGAAAATGTTTCGTTTGCTACGATTTGAACTCCATTTCTACCCTGAGTCCCTTTGTCCATTTTGTCTGACAAAGAAAAATTCGTGTCCGGTTTCCTTTGAGGAAGCAATTTCATGAATACTGAAGCAGGAATCTCGAGAAAGTAATTCTTCCAATGCCTTTTTCCTTTCGTTTCCGGCGTAATTTAATTATGTCGTAAGAGCCAAAATGTCGTTCTGTGCTACGAAGGTGCAAGTAATGGTCTGAAAGGAAAATTTAAGACACACGTACAACGCTTCTGAAGGAACGCGAAGGAAATACTTTGTACTTCCGCGACTGGTTGGAATGTCGGAATGTTCGAATAATGCTTGGTTGAAGCCGCACATCTCCTGTAGTCCTTTATGTACAACCATAGTAATAGTCTCACAGATCGCGAGCGAACAAGGGTTATTCGTCGAGTCTCGGAAATTCCGCACGTAAAGTGTTGGACAGATGACCTGTAACCTTTGACGAGTATCGGTTAAAATCGCTATAATTCTGTCGCCGAGCACCTTCACGTGCGTTGTGGTGTGTGCTGCGCATTAATGCATCATACTTGCGTTTGGGAACAACAACAACAACATAGATGAATGGATGATGATGATGCGTTTGGGAAGAATAGAAAGTAATAGCGAAAAGTATGCGGCCGGTTCGTACATGACTGACTGTTGGCGACTTTACACTACTTTCTGACAGTTACATGTGTCTGTCTTCATTGTTCACTGTCCCTAGTCCCGTAGCGTAAAGTCGCCAACAGTCAGTCAATAGAAAGTAAGTAATAATGCTGTAGAAATTTTAAAAACTTTTAAACCTTTAAAGGCTTTACAAATCACTATAGGGCTCTTGTGCTTAGGCTACTTGAGATTACAAGGGACTGGTGTTAATCAGGGAGCGAATTCAAATAAAAAGTAAGCATATCCAGAGAATGCCCTTCATCAGACAAATAAATTAAATCGATATTAATCACACTATGGTCTGTAACACAACTCATTGGGTTGAAACTTCACTTCAGGTGGTAGATGTCGCCACACTAGCACTGAAGTTAATCCAAAAAGAATCTGCGTCAGAGAGTAGTTGATGACGCCTTATCCTTATGATCGGACCTGCTCTTGGTTATCAACACGACAGCGTCGTCTCATCAAGTTGTCTCTTCCACAGTAGCAACAATTTCGAGTCGCACACCAATAAATATATACTACGCTCAACTAAAACCGTCAGGAGCAGCCGCGCACCTGTAAGGTACCAGGTACACACACCACGAAATTTCGCAAAAGATCCTCCTGCTAAACCTACGCCTCCGAACAGGTGGAATGCCTCGCAAACACTCTCAATACTGCACACACGTATGTTCCATAACCTTCACTGCACACCTTTCTTTTACCCTACGCAACGACAGCTCCATCCGCTCTAGCACACACTGCCCGTAATCCCATATTTATCAACTCCCCTCTCATCCTCCAGCGAACGCAGCGCCGTCTACCCCAGATCCATCTTCTTCAACGTGTTACTCACAGGCTCGCTCAGCCCTGCTAATGACTGTTTCTTCGCACCGCAAAATGTGTTTATACACCGCATGCACATCCATTACTTGCCGGCCCCTATAAACAGGGCTCCGCTATAGTCTTCGCTTCGTAAAGTGTGCCGCTTAATTGATAGGGGTCTCATGGGTAGGCTGGCAGGCATTGGGCAACACTGGCCCCAGAGATACATTAGCATCTACCCTCGCCGCGCAATCGCCGGGAGACACGGTTTAAGTGCAGCCTGCTAATATTGTGTTGCTGGTAATGTTGGGGGCGCATTTGCATATTATGCGAAGGCTAACTGATAGTATATTTGTCGAGAGGACCTGAGCTGGGACTTGGGATACGGGTTTTGTTGACAGAATTGTGTTCGCGGCTTCAGCGTGGAGGTGTTGCGAAAGGATAAATGCAAAAGAATCGCTCCGTTGGTACAGGTGAACATGGTAAAATGAAGAATTTCAATGTCAGGAATTTCGGTCGGGGACTAAATGTTGTTTAGAACGTGCTCCAACGAATGTGCTCTTTTTATACCAGGTTCATTTGTTCTGATTATTCACCTCATACTAGTGTATCTGGGCTCAAGAACCGGCTAGGACTACAGAATTTGTCGGCAAGACGAAATGTATCCAGACTATGTCTCCCGCACAAACTGTATTACAGCACGTCACATCTTCCCCGTTTGCTACACCCTGCATCTCACATCTCTCCCCGCTTAGATCACCTACTAAAGATTACACGCCCTCATCAACTTTTTCTGTATCATTTTTCCCTCGTACAATATCAGAGTGGAATAACCTTCCTGAAAATGTCGTCCGCACACGCGACAAAGATTTCAGAGCATCTGTCATACATCTATTATTTTGAACCATCATTTATTGTACTGTTCAATGTGTATTATCTTGCATTTCGTTTTTATCGTGTTGTTGTATGAATTGTGTATGAAAAGTTAATTTTTACCCCTCCGTCATGTAATGCCCGAAGGGCCCTTAAGAGGCCATACCAGTCGGGGAGCAACTCCCATTAACAATTTTCCCGATTCTAGATGTTGCCACGCTCGCCGTCCTTATCACGCCATTCGCCTCCGACTCCGAAATAATCCCTATTGTGCACGGTCCACACAAGTCCACACGAGAACGCTACAATTTGGTATCAATAGTGAATGCTCAACTTGGAGCAATGGGGTAGCATTCTGCTCAATGAGCGGAAGTCATCCCCATATCATCGTCATCATGTATTTCTCTCTCTCTCTCTCTCAACTTGGAGGACCACTACTGTGCGCGGAAAGTGAGCTGTGCGAATATCTGAGCTCCCACAAAGTTAGGGTTGAGACTTCTCTAAACGGAGCCAAGTTGCAGCAACGAATGCGTTCCTCCGCACTCCCAAAACTTTCAAATGTACAGTGCAGTTTCTTTCTATCTGCACCATGATTTTTTTTTTTTTTTTTTTTGAGCTATGAGAACAACATGGATGCCGTTTTTGCAGTTGACTTATGCGGCCAGGTGGACATTCTCACGTAGAGAATATGTAACTACGAGATGAATAATTACTTCAAATTCATTTTAGCTTCGAGGCTTTCATTTCAGCTTTCCGGTTTAAAAGTCAAGTTGGAATATGCGTTGAAATCTCCATTGCTTCAGGCGCGCATATATGACCTTCTTCATGGGAGGCTTATCTGGGTCGCAAAACGGTCGACATGGCCAACGGGTCAGAGCCTACATGAATCATCTCCATCGCCCCAAAGAACGTGGTCCTCTGACGTGGAACGAGCGCTGCTCCTCCCTGCGCTCCAGATCCGCTCGGTTTCAGTTTCGGCTCGTTTAAGTGATTAATTTAATTAAGTGATGGATATTTCTACGTACCTGCTCATTTCAGGACTTTCTAAAAATCGAAGACCTTTCAACAAGGATTGTCTCCCATTCTGTCATCTCACTTTTGCTCGTAAGCCCTAATTAAAGAGGTGATTAATAAATTTTAGGTAATTAGTCATCCAGTAGTTGCATATTCTTTTCGAGAGGATGTCTGGCTGTCCGTATACCATACCTGCAGCAACGGCACCAATGCTGCTCTCATAGATTTTTTTTTTCTTTTAAAGAAGTTCTGTTGCCGGGATTTTTAAAAACAAATACCCTGCATTTAGGACCCTTTCGTCCCACGTGGCCCTTCGTATTCAACTCACAGAACGCCGACTACTACCGACTATTTACCGGGTCAAACATTTTTCCAAAAACCAACGGTGCTTTGTCGCCTACGCAGTGCCGCCGGAACCTCCTGTGATCACGGACGAAGCCGGACGCCGCCTCCGGGGAACCATTGGTCCGTACGACGAAGGCAATCGGCTAAGCCTACTCTGCCAGGTGAAAGGAGGTAAGCGAGCCGCGTCGTTCTAATTACCCACCTGTCATGCCCAATCGTACAGCCATCTCCTTCCGCAAGCTTCGCCCAAATGAGCAGGACGTCCCATGTGGACGATCCGCGATCCTCGAGTGCAGCTCCTGGTGATCCTATGGACGACTCGCTTTCTACAGAATTCACTTAGTTACGGTTCTCTTAATGACTTTGTAAGGAAGCCCGGGTGAAGTGAACGCTTGTTCAAACAGCGCGGGCGAAAGCGGCGTGCTCCCTATGGAACTCGAATAATAGATCGCTTTACATTTGCAAGAAGGGACCGAGTCAGTTTGGAGAAATGGAAGATTTGTGGCTGGCAGGTGGAATATTAGCCTCGCGCGTCGCAGAAAGCGTTCCCTTGAGATGTAAGGCCGGGACATACCTTGACGACGCTCTGAATCTCCGGCAATAAGCTCTGGCTGTACGAGATAATTTGCAATGTCGTTACGTCACAATTACATGATTCCAAATGTACTTATATTATACAGAAAGTTAGTACGCGTGTAATTTACAATTACTCTGGCTCAACGAATATGAAACTAAGGATCATACTGATGCACTTTAGTGAGACCGCTTCTCTTCACCCAACGCGTGTGAAGCAGTTTTGAGGTTGAAACGGAGCGCATAGATCATTTAAAAGAGGAACTTGATATTTCTTTACATGACGAGAACGCTAACAAGAGACACGGACACATACATGAGACAACAAGACAGTTCGTATTACAGGTATCGTCAAATCGGAAATGAACAGTAGGATTCGAAATGAATAGAGGAATTTTTTCCTGCGAATTATTAAATGAAACAAAGCGTCCCACAGTTAGGAATAACTAGTGAGAACAGCGGTTATCTTACTCGGAGGCAACGTAAAGACAGCCTATAATTCAGCGACATTGAATTGGACTGAAACGATAAAAATTTCAGCTATATTAACCACACTCCTTGTACTGTTATTTGAACTCATGAGTTAATTACGTGCCATAACAGTCCTAAAGAATGTAACTAATTGAAAAACAGCTACCTATAGTCATTGTACTGCCCTTTAACTGTCGTGACTTCTTGCTGGTAGTCAGCAGGTCAAATTTACCGGCATCGTCCGACATCTGCATAGTTGTCACAGTAAAGAAAAAGGCAAGGAAGAAGTCGCCTTATAAACCTGCTGCGTAAGCCCCCCCCCCCCCCACACACACACACGCACACGCTTTCCCTGCGCGACGCACTGTGCCTTGTTAAAATATTTCATTACCGCACTTCTTCAGCCACGTCCGTAATACTACGGCAGCATATTCCATTTAATTACCATCCCACCCTGTTCACGTCGTCCCAGCCTCGAGGCTATCACCTTATTACGAATTCATCCATTTTAATGACCATCGGACTTGTTATAAATTACAGGGAGTCAGCGAAACATACGCTGGAGTGGAAGAAGTAGAAGAAGCAGGAAAAAAAAAAGAAAAGAACAGAAATGAGATGATACCTCCAGTTTGCGACAGTGCGCAAGAAAGGATTTATGGAATCCTACAGCTAATTAACCTATCCTGCGGAGGGTAATATGCATCAAATCTGCAGTTCTGAAATTACACACGCAGACGATGGTGATTGCAGTCGTATTCGAAACATGTAAAATGCGCTTTCTAGATTTCCGGGTGCGGATTAATGTTTTCCGGTGTATCATCGCTTCTTTTTCTTTCTCTCTTCTTCTTTTTTTTTTTCTTTTTTACCTCATTGACTGACTGATAGTGTTAGGTTCCTGCCAGATGGCAAGGCTGAAAAAAGGAGATGCGTTGAAGGATACGTCACTTCATCATGATCATGGTGATCACGAGAGGGATCTCCCATCACGACAGATGATACGGCTGTGGTGGCATGTACAGCCTGCGACATACTTGTCTGGAATCGACAGCTTGCGATTTATCCGACCTGGAGTTTCCAGGCGTTGCAAGATTGCTTGTTTCGACTAATAAACACGTGCCAGGTAGCATGCCGTACGTGTCTGTTAGTCGGAAGAAACATTCTCGCAACACATGTAGATTTCAGATAGGATGAACGCAAGCTGTCGGTTCCAGACAAGTATGTTGCAAGCTGTACATCTCTGAACTAATAGAGACAAGGCAGCGTTTGTGTCAAAGCAGACACAGGAAAATGCTATCCAGTATCTCTGTCCCATTGATATGTTGCAGCCTACGTTGTCCTTAGTGCAGTGCTGCAAATGTGTTGCAGATGTTATAAATGAACAGCTATATAAACTCGTTATAAATGAACCGCTATATAAACTGGTTATAAATGAAGACATATTAATTAACTACTCCAGATACAGCGTCCAACGTAATGACCTTAGAGCCGCCTTGGAAAGACTGTACCTCCGTCCTCTAGACTTAGTAAAGCTCCTCGGAGAATGGTCGAGGGATCTAAGACATCGTGCGACAGCTGCTTGAAAGACATTCCTTGTCGACATTGCTGTGCCTCTAACTTTTTAGACGTACCCATTTTTATTTTAATTGTTCAATTTATTTTCAAGTGTTTTGGAGTAGCGGGCTCCCGTGTCTTGTAGGAGCCACCATCCCAATATTTTTTTTTTCTAACTATAACTCTTCCTAACTCAAACTGCTCGTAAAAGTAAAATAATACGACGTATCTGTTATTGTTCATTTTCTGAACAATGTTCTGTTACTGTGCAATATGGTCAAGAGCAGCATAAGTTAATTCGTCGTACGACACTGAGCCTCTTCTACAACATCCGTAAAATTAGTACATCTTTTTATTTTACTACATTTCTCCCTTCCACTTTTTCTTTGTAACTCGTACGTTACTACTTAAGTTGTTCATTTCCTTTCAAATCGTGAAGGCCTCCGGCGTTACAGTGTTCAGCACGTAGGTCGACGTCATAATGTACCACAAAGTAAAACAAAAATTGTAAGCAAGGATAAAAAATGCATGAGCAACGCAATCGTGAAAAAGTATTATTACGTCATCACCATTACTCTTCATCACCTCCACTTTGCCATTTCCTTCTCACTCCTTTTTTCGCACCATGGAGAAGTCAAAGCTATAGACAACAACAAAGCGACGCTCCAGTTTTTATCTTCATTTCAGCGTAAGCGGGACAGCATGAAATATTTGGGAAACAGGTTATTGAGCTAGGAACTTAATTTCGGCAGAACCTCCGGCGAGTAATTAAAGGCACCTTTTTATAATTATCGCGGCGGAACGTTTCGAGCATCGCGCGAATGCATTAACGAAAGAATTCACTCCGGTGTTCCCAACTCGAATGAGGTCGTTCCTTTTTCCCTTCTCTTATTTATTTAGAACGACATTGTGTTTGCTTGAGAACCCAGGTGGCTCCATGCTCGCAGGTTCATTTTGTGTGGTATTTCAAAGAAATGCAGCATAAGACACGTAGAGTTCGTTTTAATAACTTGTCATGATGAAGCCCTTACGGTTGTACAGTTTGTTATATTAAAATTCGAAATACTAGTAGTTCCTTGTATAATATGCTTTTTGGGATGCTAAGCATGCGCCGTAGTAACCGCACAAATGTTATTTCTCTTTGCGCGCGTGTTGTAAAGGCAAACGTTTTGTCGTCGTCATTCGTTGCGTTGGTGCATTAGAAGTTAAACAAAAAGAACATTTTTTTCTTTTCATTTTGGGAGCCCTGGGTGCTAATTAGGTAAGACAGTTGCTTTTTGCTCGAGGCTGTCGGCTACAAGTTCCCCAGTTCCTTCCAAGACTGACGTTCCTGACGTGTAAGATCTCTTGCTGCTTAATAACTCATATTAGAAAGGAGAGTTTTTCTGATGGGTGCTTCGCCGGCGGGGTGCCATCCCACAACTTTGGGATCACGAGGCGAACACGCTAACTACTGAACCACCGAGGCCAGCTGTGCAATAAGTGCCATTGCCAATAAGTGCCAATGAACTTGCCATTTCATTTATGCATTGGAGGGGGGGGTATATGTTTATTAGCAAAGAAAAATAAAAGAGGAGGGAAAGGTTAGCCTGTATGATTGTTCGGTTATAGTATAGTTCGGCATAGATTGCTCGGCATGGTCAGTTTGTTTGTTTGTTTGTAAAAAAAAAAGTCAGTCATGGTCAGTTATAGTTCGGTTCAAGTGGCTTTTAGCCACATTTTGGCTGCACGATGCATGTATCCTTATGTCTAATGGTGGAATAAACAGAACAGAATAGTATGGCGGACTAGAAAGTCCACCATAGTTTCCACCTTTCCTTTAATAAATATTCATATCCCCTTCCCCCCATACTTACAGTAGGTGAGCGCTACGAAAGAGCTCTTTTTCAAATTCTCCGTCTTGTTTCTCCTTGTTCAGCAGCAATTGTAATATGTGAATAAGAGTCAAAATGCAGGCTAACTGGTAGTACATGATGAAATTTGAGTGAACCCCTAGACGAGAAAAACACAGACAATCACAATGGAATGTATTTGTGGTCGTCTATGCTTTCCTTGTCTCGGAGTTCAGACCAATTTCACAATTTTATTCATGGTCTCGCCAATGTTTGTATTCCGCAACGACTACGTTATTTCACAATTCCAATTATGCGACTATTCCTCTGATTTCTGTACTCATAATAGGAACCCTAATCACTGCGCCCCCCCCCCCACTCCTCCTCATGAGCAGTTGCTCTTCCTTTCCCACTTCTCTGTCTCACTGTATCGTTATCTTTATTTTTATTTTTTCTCGCTTGCTTTGTGCTCCGCGACTTATTATGACCCGGAAATGAGACAGTTCAGTTGGGAAAGGTAGGTGACACTTCTCTCAGCTGGCTATAGGGTGACAAGGAAATTTGCCGAGCTGCTGGGGAAATCCTTTGTAATGACCCCCACAGTTCCGCAGACAGTCGCATTCTGATACAGCCCCGAAGAGATCGTCAGTTGCCATCAGTTGCGTATACAGGCTGCACACTCTGGCGACGGCTATTCATGAAACCTGTTGACTATCTACGCACATATCAAGCGTTTACCATTGAAACTTGTTTTTTGCTCTCCAACCAGGCAAGCCGTCACCGATGCTAACGTGGAAGCGGAACGGGGAATATTATCCTGTCAAGACTTCCATTTCTGTGTCAGGTGACGGCAAACAATCCAAACTGGTGATACCTTCACTACAGAGATCAGACCTCATGGCCACGTACAGCTGCTTCTCTTCAAACAACATCTCGGCACCTATGGAAGTGTCGGTCACTCTAGAACTAAACTGTGAGTTTCGCGCACATACGTATACTGTGAAATTTCCCGCGAAACTCGGGCCATGAAAGTTGTAAAGTCAATGATAGAAGATTATGTACACTTTGTTGACCTATTAAGATATTCTGAACGCAATAGAGTTTGTTCACTGACGTCACCCCTCCAGAGAGCACTAGCTTCGGAAAGGCGAAATCGCCGCCATGATGTAGGTCCCTCGAAGTTCGGTTCCGGTTTCGTT
This sequence comes from Ornithodoros turicata, assembly GCF_037126465.1. Lineage (NCBI taxonomy): Eukaryota > Metazoa > Arthropoda > Arachnida > Ixodida > Argasidae > Ornithodoros > Ornithodoros turicata. The sequence continues at coordinate 35,432,382 of NC_088208.1, read as the reverse complement.
TTCGTTCTCTGCCACGTGCTGTTTAGAGGACTGTTAACGTTGAAAACGTGGAAATTACTTGGATTATGGTACAAACAATATTCACACAGTACAATAACTTTGAAACACCAAATTTCCGGGTGACCTCTTTTTCTTAGGAGTAGCAAGCCAAAAATTGGCTGACCTCTCTCAGCACTTAAAAACAACAGCACCACCAAATGTACGGTGAATGCGATGTGGATGAAGGCCTGGACGGTGAAAACCCGGTGGCCTAAATTATGGCGGCAAATCTGCTAGCGACAGTGGCGCTCTCATGCGGATGACGTCATGTGAATAAACCCTATGAACTGAACTGTTTTTGCGACGGCGCCGTATAATCTCGAACGTGTCGAGGTACTGTTAATGATGACGCTCGCAAGGCGTCCTTGTGCACGGTACCAATGCGTGTGCGCCATGCTGCCTTATAAGGTATACGCCAAGCGATACCATATGATATACTAAAACTCTCTATGCTCTTCTTATATTTCGCAGTATCACCGCTTATAGTCCAGATACGTAAAAGCGAAGCACCCATCTCTTCTGGACTCACTGCTGAGATCCTATGTGAAGTGTGGGGTTCTAGACCTCCACCCGAGATCACTTGGTGGAAGAACAGCGTGCAGCTGAACCAGACCTTCATGCATGTATCGCAAGACGAAAACCTGACGACCAGCGTCATGGCGTTTGCGCCTCAACGAGTCGACAATGGACAAAACCTGGTATGCCATGCGAGGAACCCGAGGCTCAGTAACTCGGCTAAAGAGGACCATTGGGAACTCAGTGTGCATTGTAAGTGGTAATTTGCTTTTATGTGTTCGCGAACGTTAATTTGGGGTAGACTTTGTTGGAAAGGTTGTCACGTGTCTCGCTGTAATCGGAATTCATGCATTACTAAATATAGGGACAGCGTGAACGACGACGTGCATAAAAAGATTATGTGAGCCAGCTGGTGTAAACTTGGCTTCGGTGACATATGCGTGGGCGTTGTTGTTGGTGATGGTGAATGTTGTGTTTGTCTTAATTGTTCCCTTGTCTTTATTTTTTAGTGTTTATTTAATTTACACGGTCAAAACATTGTTACAATATATTTTTAACGAGTCACACAGTTTCACACGTTCATTTTTACAGTGAGTTTTCTAATTTTCTAGGAGGACAGTTAAAGCTATACCGTAAAGCAGAAGACAGACTCTTTTTTTTTCTTTTACAAATCAATCAATCAATCAGACAAGTTATGTTGGAGGCGTAGTTTAACAGCTTGTTGCTTGTAAACCCAGCACTGCGAGTTATAGATGTGACAGGGGACGCTAAATATTTTTAATTCGCCAATAAAATCCCTGTAAAAGGCTAGGGACGACGTCTGGCGGAAAATGATCCCCGATTGGTCAAGCAACATTGATCTATGTTCGCGACTTGCTTGCTGCTCCTGACAGCTATGAAGACGACACGTAGCCGACTTCTTTTGTTTTAGACACAGTGTTATGCGCATGCAATGCAGTTTGGCCGCCGTACTTGACGGGTACAGTGCACTTCGATACAGTGTTGCCCGTAATCAATTTTCAATTTTAATTTTCTAAACAAAACTATGAGCGCAATTGGGACAAAAATTGTGACGCAAGAGTAGTAAGGGCTCCGGCTACCGAATAAATAATTTAGTTTGTTTTAACATTGCAGCTCTACTACTTTCGAATACTTTTAATTTTCCTGACTATGATCAATCAAGCGCGGATTGTATACTGTAGCGTCGATCGCCAAGACATGTTGTACAAAAAGAGCACCGTGTTATGTATTGTATAAACGAGTCAATTCGTACAGGAGATTTCCCAGTGGCTTGCCAGTAGGCACTCTCGGATGTACGTTTGATTTACGTAAATTGTTCGTGCAGATATGCCCCTAGTGCAGCTCAAACTAGCTCAACCGCAGTCGCCCTCAAACGTCCGGGAACGGATGGACGTCACGCTGCTGTGCATCATTGATGGGAACCCGCCAGTGGAAGATGTCAAATGGACTTTCAACGACGCAGAGCTCAGACCCTCCGAGTTGGTGCATACAAACCATAGGAACACGCTACTCATTCGTAACATCAGTACCATGCACACTGGAAATTTCTCTTGCTCCGCCACAAATACGGAAGGAACCGGATATAGTGACGTTGTATTCATCCAAGTGAAACGTAAGTGTCAGGAGATCGTGTACGTCATATGGTCTTTGTTTTGTTTTTTCCTCTAAAGGGATCTGCACACTCGCTGGAGGTGTCAAGCCCTGCTTTGGAACGCACCGCATAGTACGCGGTTGACTACACTATAAGAAAGTGCAGGAATAAATTAGAGTGTAATTCTTGGGTGTAAGCTTCTAGTTTCTGGTTTAGTCGCATGATCTGAAATTTAGTCCCTAGGACTGCAAATAGACTCCTGCAATCAGTCCCCGTATTCCTAACAGTCTCATGCATTTACTCCCTAAATGGAGTAATGGTTATGGCAATGCATCTACTCCCCAAAAGTACCTTATTTTTTTTTCTTTTCTTCCGAGAGTTTAGGGTCGATTCTACATCCGGCCAAGGTAAACTTACATATACGTTTTGATGCCACTTTCTATCTGAGGTTTTGTTGGCGGACTAACGACGATGGTCACGACGCAAAATAGGCAAACAATGACTTATAATACAGATGCTCCAATATGCCGACCAAACCAACGCGTGGTCTACACGGCTGCTCGTGCTCAAGAGGTGGACGTGACTTGCGAAGTGGATGCGTATCCTCCACTGGTGAACTTTCTATGGCAATTCAACTCAACGGGGCAAAGTCACCAAGTGGAAAATGTGTTTTCCAATGGAACGCTGAGCACGGCCCGGTACTCTGCCCTGAGCAACGATGAGTATGGAACGCTCCTGTGCTGGGCTAAGAACGAAGTCGGAAGACAGGAGATGCCCTGCAAGTTCCTCATTGTCCCACAAGGTACCAGATTTTGACACTGATACAGTGGCTCGCAGGCTTGCCTTAAACAGCGGAGCGCGTGTTATTGGGCGCTGATAGACAGCTGGAAACGAGATTGGGATGATCCACTATCCCTCTGAAGGGAGGGTCGGTAAGCACAACGGATGCGTCAGATAAACGGTGCGGTGCGGCGAACGCATCCGTTGTGCGTGCCGACCCTCCCTTCAAGGGGATTGTGGATCATTCCCATCTCGTTTCCAGCTGTCTATCAGCGCTCGATGACACGCGCTCCGCTGTTTAAGGCAAGTCTGCGCGCCATTGTACGCGTTTTCGAAAATGCCGGTACATATATGATATGAGGCTCCGAGAAACGTATGGAAATGCACGTTTTATCTGCGACTAATATATTCACTTTAAAGGTATAATTTCGGAGTTTTCAGTTCATTTACTGTCTATTGCTAAAATGTCTATTTCTTCTCCGTCAGTTCCTTGCCTAATTCAATTACACAATTCCATTACACAATGGTCGCGTAAGTTGTACAACATTGTCTTTCTTGTTATGTCCTTCTAATGTTGTTTATTTGGTGCGTTCTCAAGCAACAGCTGAGCATCAAGTCTTCAACACAGACAATGTCTACAAGTCTGCTATAATACGTTATTTCGAAGTTTCTTTGTCGATTATTTATTCGTTTCACCGTTTTCGCATTAGAACATTACGAAGTGGGCGTCATGGGAAAGGGTATGCGAATCTCCTGTTGTCAAGTCTGAACTTTCCCACAGGCATCTTGTCAGTTTCTAGATGCAGGCAACCACAGTAATCGGGCTACCGAATAATTTTGCCCACACGTGGGCTCTTCAGCCAGAACTCAGAAATCTGAGCGCGCAGCCGTTATGGTGGACAGCGTGAGGAATTTCAACTATGCCACCAAATTACTGCCGTGCTCGGCTTAGATTTCGACCTTGGTCAAGTAGGAAGGCACGGTTGCTATCCACTTGGATGCGCAAGGACTCGCAAGGAATGCTTTGTAGCTTGTGATATGGAAAGTTTCGTGTCGTCACGCATGACCCAGCAAGACAGTGGTCAAATCAAACAGCGGAATCACAGTGAGATGGCTGGAGCTATATATATATAACACTAACCTTAAACGCCGCGGGGAAAAGGGAATTGGGAAAAGAAAGATATGGAGAGGTAGGGTCGATCGACATGCATGCAGTTTATACTCCATACCACTTGTAGTTGTATACTAATAGAAGGTAATGTAGCAAAGTTGAGAGATCAGTCCAGAGAAATGCATGTGGTCTGGAGACAAATTGACATTTAAATTGATAAATTTAAATGACAAAATGACGTTGATGAATTTAAGGATGGGAGAACACAACAACTCAAGGACCCATAATTGTAGAAATACATTGCTGCCCCAGTGCCGACAAAAGTTTACGGAACACGCGAGCGACGATTTTTTTCTTCGGCGCGACCCCCTGGCGGTGGCGGCAGGCGAAAGTGAGCTGTACACACGTTCTGGTGGACGGAGGAGTGTCGCCCGTAGCGACAACAATCCAAACCAGTTTGCGAGCACATTTGAAGCGATATCGAAACTACCGTTGTGTGTCGGAACCAGCGCACTCGCCCACCCCTCTGAATGAGTGAACGAGCCCGCTTCCGATCGCCGCTAGGGTATCGGGCTGATGAAAAAAGTACGCCGCTCGCGTGTTCCGTGAACTTTTGTCGCGGTCTGTACCTCCAAGATATTACTTGACCGTATTCACAGCATGCGGGGTGAGGGGTAAGCGTCCGACACGCCGTTAAACGATTTATAACGTTAACAGCGGCGACCAAAAATTCGCCTGGCGTCTGTGCAAAAACTATACCAACCTCTCTCAAAATATTTTCGAAGATGGAAACCGTCAGCGTGACGGTACAGTAATTTGTTTCTTATGTTTTACAGGAACGAGGCTAAAATTTTCCGACGAGACCATACTGACGATGCTGATCTCGGCAGTCACTGTACTCTTCCTCCTACCCCTCTGCATCTTCATCGCTATTCGAATGAGGAATAAACGCCACGAAGAAGAAGGTACGTCATGTTTAGGGCACTAACACTGTCTGAACTACGCTCAGAAACAACACTGTTCATTCAGAGTGATATCCCTCTCGTTTCCGATTTCCTGGATTGGACTGGATTGGATTGGATTGTATAAGAAAGAAAGAAAAATATGGAGAGGTTAGTCCAAATGGAAAGTGTAGGCATTTTTGTATCAATTAGCACGTATCAAATGTGGTGGTGGTGATCGAGCTGCTTGTCGTAGTCGGCCACGCTCAGGCGGAAAAAGTTACTGCTATGGTAGGGGGGGGGGGGGAATCGTGCTTCCTGGGCCGATTTCATGGGAAACGGTGCCGACTTTTGTCTTAAAGTGGGAGTCAGCAAGAAAATCACCACAAAGTGTGTGTATATCCGTAACCTTTGGGATGTCAGGAGCACGTGTACGAAATATCTCATTCCAGAACGGCGCAGATTTTATTCAAACGAATTTATTCTGTGATGCGAGAGGGCACTGAAGGCAACACACTGCTCACATCATCCGGCATCCGGCAAGGGAGAATGCAGGTTTCGAAGCAGACGACAATGCTGGGTGACGTCATGGTATCCTCCTCAGGAGGAGCCGTCGTAGTATAAAGCTCTGGTTTCTGCTCTTCGCATTTCGGTTTCGGTTTGCTATTGTCATCATTTACGAATTAATTACTCAAACAAAATGAACGCGACTGTTATAATCAGTATCAAGGAGATGGTTCGTGTTCGATATGACACTCACCAAATTTTTGTTTTTCGAATCCTTGAGAAGTCTCCCTTTAAAGCGTCTGAGGAAAACCCGTGGATCAAAATTTATAGAAAAAGGTGTACAGTTCCTATTTTGCAGAAATCAACAGGAAAAAGAACAATATCGTTCTGAATGACAGTTGCTTCTCTGAATAATTTTTTTATGCGGTGAATTTCAGTTCTGTTTTGAGACCGTTGAAAAACTATTGGCCGCCGAGTTTTTCTCGTACCACGTTAACAACAACAACAACATAAAAAAAAACAGTGAAAAAGCGCGCTAAAGGCCAAAACAATATGACTGAGCTATCCGCTTAGCCTTAATCGCATATTTAAAAAAAAGAAAGAAAAGAAAATGGAAAATGTAGACGCAGACTGCTGCTCGGAATACATTTTGTTGCTCCGACAATGTGTTATTCATGCGCTAGCATCATTATTACCCGAACACAAAAATTATAATTTCCCCGTGTTTACGCATGCTGCCACTAAACAAACAGAGTGCGTTGCTCGCAGCACGACGAAAAAACAACAACAACACGCTCCGCATAAATTAATTAAGACAATTATGTGAACCCAGGATCCCAAAACATCATTCCTCGCTTGCGCAAGCATTCCTTGGGAACCAAGAGAGTACCGTCGGGGCGCAGAGCAGCTTAAGAATCAACATCGTCGTATACTTGCTGACTGCGGGAGAACAATGAAAAATTCAGTTGGATCATCTTTCTTGTAACTGGCCTCTCTTAGGTGCGACCCCTAGGGACGCTTTTTTCCCCGACGCTTACTTTTACAAAGACCGATCGTTCATCAGCGGCCCAATTTGATTTCCACTCCCAAAGGGCTAATTACTTATTTTGGAGACCGTACGAAAAAGCCCCAGTATATTAGCATAAAACTTCGCGCAACGTCGTGCAAGGAAGAAGTTGCTGACGCAGCGCGAAGGTTACGATTTTCATGTAATGTAAAATAAATAAGGAAAGAAAACAGGTTGAATGATGCCGTCGTAGTTGTTTTGCGAAGGGATCTTTATACCTCAGTGCACGGGAGCTACGTTAATTGCCTCCTAATCGAATGCTGTAATAAACGCACGAGTCGCCATCTTTCTTCCTTTTGAGAATACGATACGCGCGGGCTCACGAGGGTGCAGTTTTGAAAGGAGTTAAGGAAGCGGTCGCAGGTTGTACTGTGATGTCACATGGAAGCCTGTTTGTCGCGAACATTTACTTAAGTTGAGATATCGATCGATCGATCGATCGATTGATTGATTGATTGATAAAAGAAAAAATGGAGATGTTAGATGGATTAGATATCGAACCGAAAACGTTTCACCTAGCTCGACTGGTATTAGTTCAACACATCGCCGCGTGGGACGAGATGAATCGATATCAGAAACCTAATGCGCGTCAGAGCATATATGGTCGTGTTAGACCTATAAAAACGGCACCTTTAATCCCCGCCCTACGCTTGATTCTATTGACGTAATAGCTCGCTGCACACAAGTGCACGATAAGTGGTTGGTTGGATGAAGGTAAGATTTCCTTGAGTCTGAGGAACGAAGAAAATACAGAAAACAGACACTACACAAACGAACTACTGTCTGTTTTCTGTATCTTTTTTTTTTCGTTCCTCAAACTCAAGGAAATGTTACTTTCATCGAATGCTCACCAGCTGGTTGGTCTTTTTGAAAAAGAAAAGTATGGGGTGATTGGCCGAACTCTACGTTGTGCCTGCTACTCCAGCACGCTTGGGGTAGCAATGTGTCACTCCGGCGGAGTAACTCTGGTAAGGGTAACGAACGACATCTCGTGCTCTTCTTAGGACGAACACGAGCATAGTTTTTTTCTTTCCTTTTTTTTTCGCGTTAGGTTCTTTTCTGTGTATATTATCCCATTATTACGTGTTTCCGATCAGAGAAAGTCATATCACCATAGTCATCATCGAGTCATCAGTTCTATATAGTAACGAAGCACGACTGTGCAAGTTGCCAAATCATTGATCACTGACAGCCCCTCCATATCTACCACCGCTATATAAAAAATAAAAAAAATAAAGTAAAACTAAATAAAAGCCACACGACAAACGAAAGCCGTTCTAATGATGATAAGGCCTTTCTGTCATTACGGGACTGTCTATTTTCTTTTTTCTTTTTTTTTTCTTCAAGCGTAAAGTCGTTCTGAGTAACGACAGCCTCCTGCTTTGCCATATCTCGCGGTCCTCCCTAGACGCCATTAGAAATCGTAAGTCGGATGCCCAATTTACCGACGCTTATTGCGCCATCTGCGTCGGCGGTCGATTCACGTAATTTTAATGCGAGCTCTGAGCATAACGCTCGCGCATATAATAATTACGCTAATGCGAGTCAACCGCATATAGGTGTCTAGTGAAAGTTGCGGGGAACACGATAAAACCGTTGCGGATGCCGTAAACAATATAATGCGCAAAGACAATAGCTGTTGTTTAATGTTGTTGGGGAGTAGTGAACAGGCTGCTAGACGAAATCGAAATGCGTTCCATACCATCGGGATATGCCTCATGTTCTAAGAACTAGGGCAACATGAGGCAGACCGTTCTAGCACTGCATCATGCAATCGCTTTGCGTACCCGAGGAAAGAGCAGGTGGAGACTCCGCATTTGCCGAATGTGGCTTTGCGTTTAGCGTGCGTGCAGTGCGAGCACGCAATTTCCTTGCGTACGCTGCAACTAAAATCCTCTAGTGATACTATGTGTGTACAACAGACGAAAATGCAACGGTAATGTGAAGAATATGAGTTTTTCTAAACAGTTTCTAATAAGAGTAAAAATGCATTTTTAACGTGGAAGTACATTTTTGCATAATCTGGGAAACAATATACATCGTATAACAAAATAAAAATTATGCCTAAACAAAATAAAAATGGTGCCGAACGTCTCCCCCTTTCCTTGCCCCCGTTTTCCTTTATGCTTTATCCTGCTACACCCATTCTACCCCATTCCTGTTTTTGTTTGTTTGTTCTTCTCTTTTTTTATAGCCTTTTTTCACCCACAAACGCGTTTTGGAGTAGCCAGTTCTGACTGGGTCGGGACTAACCTCTCCACATTTTTCTTTCTTTTTCCAATCCAATCCAAGAAGTCCAGGAGAACTCATTGAACGCACTTGCCATGGAGATATATAAAATGCATTAACACTTCAGATTCTAAAATGTTACAGATTCCGAATGATACCAATTATTATTGCTATTATCCCCACCCCTGGACTATGGCTAGACTTCGACTCGAGCTTCGTTGACGCATATATAACCTTAAGAGATAAACCTACACTGTTAAAAATGAACTTCACCACATAGCACGCTCCGAAGCAACCATCATCCCGAATGACAACGTTCTCGCCCTCTAATTTGTTGAAAACGGGAGGCGGAGCCTATTTTGTGCCATTATGCACGGCACAGAATAGGCTCCGCCTCTTCGTTTTTAACAAATCAGGGGCGAAAACGTTGTCATTTGGGATGATGGTTGACTATAGGAGCGTGCTATGTGGTGAAGTTCATTTTTAAGAATGTATAATTCTGTAGAGAACGACGGAGGCTGGCGCTACAAGTTTTTTTATTGATATAAGAGAGTTTTTGTGCATCGTAGAGCCTCGCGCATTGCGCAGGACCACCACACTGATTTTTATTCTAACGTACCCGAAAAACACCTAATATCCTCTGGATGTATGAATAATGCGTTAACAGATTCGCGCGTCCCATGGATATCCGAGTTATATCCATCGAACGTACGAATCCGTCTGGACATTTTTCGTACATCCACAGGATATTCGGCGTTGTTGGGCTACGCTATCGCCTTTGCGCGCGTAAGAGATAGCTTTGGTAGTTCTGCGCACGCGCAATACATAAACAGAGCTTTGCGCATTGCGCAGAACCACTACGCAATCCCTTACGTGCGCGAAGGCAATAACGTACGGTGCACTAAAACTCACTATTCCCGGTGTGCTGTTAACTCGACGTTGATTTCCCGAAGATTTGTGACTTTATAGTTCCCTCGATGAAGTCATGAGGGAAATACGTATAAGGACTCTTCTGGCCAAAGCCTTCCTACGGTTGTACAGTGAGGAGGTAATTGGTTTTCTATGATTCTCCTTAGTTTCGATTTCCAGAGGTGCCGAACAGTCCCACAAGATCCCACAATGTTGCATCACCCTATATAGTTTGAAAATTATTATTTCGCAACATAGCCGCTCACACGCGTCATAGCGTACAGGAAGCGGATTCAGTGTAACGACCGACGGAGAAAAAATTAATGGAAATAAGTCTGTTGCGGAATCGAACGTCCGATTAACGACCCAGTTGCGTGCCGCTACTGCGCTCTTTGGGTGCGCCGGGCGTCTGCAAACTTGTCGATGATTAGACGTAATCATCCTTATTTTGAAACGTAAGTGTCGCCTTGAGTATGGGACTCAAAATCGATAAATGACCACACCATACAGCAATAACTTCTAAAGAAGTAGGCGACTCATGAACTTATCGCGAACAACGGTCAAATGACTGAATCCGTGAAAATGTGACCCAGAGTTGCCAGGCGGAGCCGGGCGGCGCTTTCGCAGTTTTCATGGGAAACAAAGCTTCCTAAATTGAATGGGTAGAAGGATTTTAGACAACGTTGAGTTGACTGGCGCGCTTTTTACTCTTGCGGTAGAACTAGAGTCACTGAATAGCTTTACAGTACTGCAACTGATGGTCAACCGCAAGTTCTACGCCAGGGGACGCCGTGTGGGAACGCCATATTGGCTCCGTTAAGTTCGTCTGCTACGTTAATGACGGATCCGGTCTGTAGACCTTCGTTCTTTCTTCTTTATTCGACCGCGCTTTTGCGTCTTCCATGACGACAATGCATCAAGACGCTGTAAAAAATCGCACGTGCTGTTACTATGGTCTGTTACGGTCAACGCGATTTAAAATATGTTTGCCGCGGCACACGGTCGTTTTGCTGGAAACAAACTGCAGTCTGAAAAAAAATTAACTTCACCGCATAGCGCACTCCTAGCCAGCCCTCAACTCGAATGACGTAGGTCTCTCCACTATTTGTTGAAAACGGGAGGCGTACGCCTTTTTGTGCATCGCTTATGCCGTACATAATTGGTAATAATTGGTACAAAAAAGGGGTACTTCAGTGTTCAACAAATCAGGGGCGAGAACGATGTCACTAGGTGTGATAGTTGGCTAGGAGCGTGCTATGCGGTGACGTTCATTTGTAAGAGTGTGTGCTTCCACTGGCGTGTCAACAAAACGCCGCCGAGTTGCAGATTTTGTCCAATGGGAGAGCGGCGATATCAATGTTGCCAGACGGCTGTCGGCATAGTGCCGGGAAAAAGGAACGCAATACCCTGAGCGAAGCTATTCAGTGACTCTAGGTGGAACGTATAAAAACCAATCGCGAGACGTTCTGGCTAGTCATGGCTAGCGGCAGCTGTGGCCCAGGTTGAACTTGGATTCCATTTCTAGCACACTACCGTGCTCTATAAGCCAACTTCGGAGCACAACGTATCCGGACAAAGTTGGATTGACAGAAATATTTTCAGCCTTCGTGTTGTGCTCTTTACGTGTCTTGCCCATCGCTCACTTGCCTATCACGGAGCGCATCCGGACAAGTTCTACTTCGTCCGAGATTTGGGTGTGGTATCTTTTTATGATGCAAACAATGGGTCACAATATGGCTGCCACCGACGTTTGACAGTTTGACGCGCCGAATGGGAAGAAATTCAGGAAGAATGGCGCCTTAGACATATTTGTAAAGAACCATTGATGTTCACAGCAGGGTTTGCGCAAATCGACAAAAGAAAAACGTCGTAACTGGAAAGTACGTAACGTTATTCTAAGACGTGCAGTGTGTGTAGCCGTTGCAGGAGCACGCCAAAAAAGTGGCAAGACTTCGGGCTCCAAAGGTGGGAAGAGTTCGCAGAGTAATGGAGGACTGAGTACGAACAAAGCGGATGACTACTGGATCAGTCGAGAGACGACGACATAGCATGACCTTCGGCGGAGAGACATCTCCCGCGGTGACTTCAAGTGCCTGATGGCGACGCCCCTCCAGAAGACTCCCGGTGGGGTGCCCTCATCCCGGGCTCCAGGGAGGACACGCCGCGGGACATTCTGCTTTGTTGCTTCGGTTTTACTACGGTACGTTGGTCATTTTATACGCGAAACATAAAATTGGACCTGGGCGCGCTTTGGCATAAAGGCAGATATAGAGCTATAGTAGTGTTCAGCTTAAGAAGGAAAAGAAATCTAGTCCGTCGGCTCCCAAAATATTACTGCGCTGCAGATAGGATGGCTGGACACACAGCACGCACGCTTCTAATTCATTTTGCTCACTCTGAGAGAAACTGATGTTCTGAGGCTGGAACAACATAGAAGGGGCAGATACAAACAAAGCCTCAAATTGCCTAAGAAATCAAGGATGAAAGATGAAAGTCGCTGAAAAGGTTAGCCAGCTGTAGTTTCATCTTTCATTGCTCACTCTGCTTCTGTATTGGCTGTTAAGACCGGTCGCATGACACTACGTAGTCCTCCTTGCCACTCCCGTACCACTGGCGCGCTATTGCGTCTACTTATCTCCAACGGCGTATGTAGTTGATGAACTACATTTTTTTTCCTTCTTAAGTTGAACACGGCTCTAGTGGATATAGCTGAGCTCAATATGCCTTTGGCTTTCCAAAGGCTCTTTGCCCTTGGCTGCTAGCTTAGGTTCCGCTGGAGGTACGTTTCGAAGCAGTACGTTTTCAAACGTTGCTTCTGGATGATGCAGCTTTGTGGATGGTGGTGGTGATGGTGATGGTGAAAGGGCTCGCCGTTGTCGGCCTCACAGAGGTGAGCAACCTCACGACTCACCCCCTGGGGGGAAAGTGCGTCCTGGGCCGACTTCTAGAGGAACTGTGCCGACATATTTGCGGAGATGTACGCAGCTTGCACCAATACCACCTGGTGACCGCCGAATAGCTCTTCACGTGGCAACAGTAAATTTATATTAGAATTCTAATGGTGGAGCAGTTTACGATAGTTGCTATCCAACACCTCTTATACCCAGTCCAATACAACTAGATTGCGCATGCAATGGGGGGGGGGGGGGGATATCTTTATTACGAAAAAAAAAAGCAAACAGAAAAGAAAGGTCAGCAAGACAGGTGTCGACTTGCGTGCAATGAATACTATAAGGTACCAACCGGGAATTGATATTTCTTTCGCCGTTGACCAAGATACGGCCTTGATATCGCTAAGCAACTGACGCATTTCGTAGAAGAACTGATAGAACATGCACACTGTTTCACATTGCACTATTACACATTTCACTATTACACCACCGATGGGGCATAGAGCCCCTGGCAATGAAACTCCTCAATAGTACTCTCGAAATAAAGTTGTTAAATTGTTAATACGGGTCTGCGTGTTTCTATGCCCATTCATTATACTTGTTCGTGGTCGCTAATTAGGTCATTGATTAAATCGCCATCTCCCTTTTCTACAATCATTTTTCTACCCCTGATCCTGTCCCCCTAAAAGCCAAATTACGAGTGTTCTTTTTTTTCTTCTTATTTTTTTTGCAAGTGCACCAAGTCTAAGACCACGTGGAGCGGAAATTTACGCTAAACAAAGCGAACAGATGTCGTGTTTGCCTAGCATCAGCTGAGAACGGCGTTTAGCTGGTAACGGCGCAATAGCACCTGGCAACAACGTCGTGCAAGAAAAAGCCTGAGCAATACACTCAAGTCCCGTTTCCCCTCATTAGTCTGTAGAGCAGCGCACGGAACGTGCATGCTGCCTCCTCCACTTGGAGCACACATTTCCAAGCTTTGCTGGCGCTGTTTGTACGACAAATGCGGCGGAATTCGAACGTCTCCGTTATTGCATCATTAGTCTTGCTTTGACTAAGTATATTTGCCTCTTTCCTATGCTGCCTAAAGTACAAGGGCGCGAGAGTTGCTGCAAACGCAACGCAGACGGAGAAAATAAAACGCGTGGAACAGTTTCTCCCGGTGAATACTTTTTCGCATAATTTTTGTTTCCTCCACGATTCCATCGCATGTGTGCCTCGCGTGTAATTTGCATTCCAAGGCTAGAATATCAGCGAAACATTAGCGAGAATTGAGCGAGAGAAAACGTTAGAATACGTGGTATAGGGTTAACAAAAGGGTTAGTCCGATATTAATTCAATGTTTAACTTCAACCTTAACAAAATGTTTTTATTCTAAAATGTTTTATTTGTTGACAATAACTTTGTGAGATTAGCTCCCCCAGCAACAGTAATCGACGGGAAAGTTGAAAGCAAAGGAAATCGAACTGAAAAGAAAATCATCCTCCCTTTGAGAAATTGAAGAATGTCTTCAACGTCTTCGAAATTAAGTTGCATAAATTGTAATTGGAGTCATTATGGCAGCTGTGCAACTACATTACACTCTTATTTTTATGTATTTTCGTTGTACCTGGGCGCACTGCATCACGCAACCTAACGTAACTCAAACTGAACTCTTTCAACACCCCACGCGCACCATCAATTCGCCAAAGCATTTTTTTTTTATCTGGTTCCTCCCGGGTCTATTACGGTTTCTCGGAACTGCACACACTACGTCCTTTGAATCGCATGCACCGCCACGTTTCGCGTACTATCCTTAACTTAACGAAAACGACCCCCCCCCCCCCCATCATGCCAGCCTGACAGAGTATCCACTTCTTGTACCAAATCTATCTGTTCTCGCGGGAGCTCAACATCGTCTTCTAGGATATAGGATCGCGTCTCTGAAAATAAAACGAGTGACAAGCTGGGGCACGAGCGCATTTTTCAAGAATCCCCTCCCGGCGATTGGCTCCATTCCGAGTCCCAAATTGCTCGGTAGAACGGCATAGTCCGCCATTTTTCATCGGGCCGTTTAGTGCCAGCAAGGCAGGCTGCATGCATTCCCTCTTCTGGCCACGTATACGCACAACTATCCTATTCTCCTTGCAGCTTTCATTTTCTTTCTTTTTTTTTTTTTTTTCTCTTTTAACGGGAGAACAATCTCCTGCTGCTCTGTTCGTTTTCCCGTTCATAGACTTCGGCATCTGTTTTGGAGTCGAACGGGTCTCTCTTCTTAATGCCTTCTCGTTAACTTTCTTGCTGTTTTCCTATCGTGAACGCATAGCGTTTTCAAATTGCTTTTTCCGACATCGTTTTACGCTGTGAGAATTTGAACATTAAGGAAACGTTTCTAGTTAAATGTTTCCTGTTGTCGGATCCGCTTGGAGTTCGTATTCGCTTAACGATGCAAGCGCAGCAGGAGGAAGAAGTGGAACGTGTGTACGGCACTGAAGCAGCATTGGTCGCGCCGATACAATAATAATAATAATAGTGCCGTGATTTTGCACGTAAGGTTTGTCTGTAAGCTTTGACGTTGCACGTAGCGTTAGTCGTGACGTTGCCCACCTGTGTGAGGCCGGCAAAGGCGAGTTCTTTCAGCAGCAGCACCACCACCACCAATAGACGATTTGAAAAATACGCGCGCCCCACCAAGTGCGCGGCGCAAGGCACCATGGGAACTTTGAGAGACACTGCTCTGTCGTCTGCTTCGGTTATGGTTTACCCCGACTGACGCTGCTGCGCACACCGGGAATATTGTTCTTCTTATACTTCCGCCTCTGATCGTCTCGTAATGCTCTAAGGCGCTCTAAGGCGCTGCGTGCCACAGGTGGCGCTTGCTTTTGTAAAATGGTCTATTGTTCGCGCCTGTATTGCCTATATTGTTCGCGCGCATAATACAGTTGTAAAAGGAAAATTTATTAAACTCAAGAACAGGATAAGAACTGCTACTTCAAACGTTGTTACACCTTGCTACGCATTGTTGCTACAGTTTGTTTGGAATGTGATGACCTTGATGACTTTGTGACTCTGTTAATTTCTCTTGTCCATTAATAATTTTCTTTTTCTAAAGGTTTTTAAATACATTATTCGGGTCATCATTATTAGTTAATTGATAATAATAATGATGTTGCCCACGAAATAGGACGTTTTTGAGTGGTGGAATGCGTTCCCTATAGTTTTTCCTGGTCTTTAAAGCAGAATTTCATTAGCATAAAACACTGCGGCATGAAAACATTATATTGCTGTGAGAAAAGCATGCCTGTGTATTTCCGCACCATTCTTCAAGCACTGATCTGTGCAATGAATCTCTCTGTTTCAGGAACAAAGTGCCTTGCAAGAACTAAAGCTCAAGAATGCCGACAGAAATGAATGCGCCTTTTTAATATTGTTACGAGACGATCGCTGATTGGACGCCGGAGGAACCCTCTACGTAAGTTCTCTCGTAAGTTGCGAGGACACAGCACCATGCAAGCTGCAAATATGTTCGCCGGTGTTTGCAAAATCCGCTTATACGTCTCTGTAATTCAGTTTGCGAGTCTCACAGTTATTACCCCGGATCGAGTAGCACGCACATTTCTCATTGTAGATTTCGGCTAGCACGCGAAGTGGAAACCTAAACCGTCTACTAAAAGGGAACCGGCAACCCCTTTCCTAATGAATTCGAATCGGAGAATAGATTGCTTCCTACAAATTAATGACATACGGCGAAAGCGAATGGGGGATTATGAGGGATAAAGAAATTGTGTAAAGCTCCTTGTTCGCGGCAACTCTCTCCGAAAGGTTGCCCCGGTGTTCTTGGTCGTAACTTTCCCTGCTGTGGTGAGCCTCGCGTCATTGTGCGCAGTCGTAACTTGCCTCATGATAATAATGGTGATGGTGAATTTGACGGCGATGATAATGGTGACAATTTTTTATAGTGTAAGAGAATAAGAATTTTAAAAATAAAAATCGGACATAAAATGAAATGAAATCAAATCAAATCAAATCAATCAAAGTACACTTTAAAGCACTAATCCGCTTTTTCCACAGGGGTGGCATCCGATGTATTGCTCCGTGTACGAAAGCCTGCTGGGCGAACGCAATGCATCCTGGACAGGTCCTGGTCGCACGTCACAGCAAAGGTCAAGGCGCACGTGACCTTAAAGATGGCGGCGCCCGTGATCGGCGGCCAAACCGCTTGTAAACAATGCGGTTGTTGTTTCTGCGCGACGTTTTGGATGTCTTTCGATGACGGTTATTATTTTTATCCGATAATCTCGCACTAAAACGAGCAGTTTTACGCATAAGGCCTCGTACAGTTGAGGACTTCCAAAGATGTGGTGACGACCGCGCGAAAGCGACTCACTGAGCCGATGCGATGTACTTAAGCTGAGGAGAAATGGGCTACCATGTTGCGGAAGAAGCACCGCATAGTTTACGCTGGCAAAATACGGGGTTATGACGACGAAAATATGTCGGGACGCGGCAAAACGACATGTAAACAAAGTCGCATGACCTCAAAATGACGTTTTCTATGACGTGCGACCAAGACAAGATGGCAGTTTTTCCAAAAGCACCCGCTTGATGGTAGTTACAACAATGGCGGGTTTGTGTCACCCCTGTGGCTTTTTTAGAAAGAGCTAGCGCCACCGCGCGGTTAACTGGCGAAGTAAAATGGTTGTAAATCATGGAGTGCACTAAAACCATGTGCGTGCTGCCTCCGTTGGTCATAAAGGGTTAATTGGACATAACATGCAGTTCATGGAGCTTCCGGGATGTAACGCCGTACCTGGGGGGTACCCATCTGTGATCACAGGATGGAACAAGGTTATCCCCGGTGTTCTGTGCCCGAGCAGCGAGCAAATACTGGACTTCTTTTGCTGTGGGTTCAATCGTTTGCACGGAAACCGAAACAAGCCAAACTTCTTCCCCTTGCTGTACTTTGCTTCGCAACTGCTGAACGAACCTGCTACTACCATATCTTTATCAGAAAGTCTTTCACTCCATAGGTTCACAAAATGTTGCCTCTCACCGCAAAAAAAAAAAAAAAATGTGCATCCGGATACCGCGTGGATACGTAATGGCTGACGACGAATGACAACCAAATTGTTTCGCCAAACTCCCGATAGGATACGCGACCGCCTTGCGCATGCACCGTTAACATTTTATGAAATGGCAATTTCTGACGCAAAAGAGGCCCGTTTGCATAGTGTTAAATTAAGCGATAAATTGAATGATAACACGTGGCCATATAGTGCCATCGTCTTCTACCACATTACACTACACAGGACAAAAAATCGACTTGACTCGTCCGTGTTCTTTTTATTTGTTTATCCTTTATTTTTCCCGAGAGAAGCAGAATTGATCGGGTGACCTGATCTATTTCTCTCTAATATGTCTAACTCATCAATGAGTCAATGAACAAAACATTAAGTTCTCCCACTCTGAAGCATTCTAACGTGTATGTCTAAACTAATCTGTCCAGAGCTCTTCTTTATTGGAAGCAGCGGCCTAGCCGCGTGTACACAAGCATCCGGGGTCCTGCACTGGCAGGTGGTGGGTTCGAATCCCGGCACCGGCTGTGCCGTCTGACGTCTTCCTAGAGTTTTCTGGCACACTTTCCAGACACATATCAGCAGAGTTCCCCGTGAAGTCGGCCCAGGACGCATACTAACACCACTGTCCTCCACTCCTTCATGCTGTCCCTTTTGGTCCACGTTTTTAGAGCCACGGTTGTTTCGCGGCGCTAACACGTAATGGGAAAGAATCGAATTCCATGAGAGAGAGAGAGAGAAAAGAACTGCCACTTTTAAATGCGCCAAAACTACTCATTCCCGAACTGCGCACTCTAAGAAAAAAAAGGAGTAATTTTACTCCTTTTGGGGACTAAATGTATCGCCACAAAAAATAGTCCCTTCCGGGAGTAAATGCACGGGAGTAAATGAATGTCACAGAGCGAACACTGCATTTCACACGCTCTGTTCTATGAGTCCCAGGTACACAATTCGTGTGCATGCATGAAAATACTTTCAATTAAACCGTCAACCGTGGTATATCGAGTGATATATAAAATCTTGCGACATACATACGGTACAATTTTCGAACAAAGAAGCGCTAGCTGTGTCTTACTCTGTGTGGGCGGAAAAATTGCTAAGTTGGCTGAGATATACAGCTTAGGCCATCAAATTGACCAAGAGCATATATTTACATAGACTGTTGCATTCGGAAGACCATTTGCATTCCCGGGGAGTAAATGTAAGGCTTAGGGGACTAAAATGGGGAGTAATTGCAGTCTAGGGGACTAGAAGCTGCGATTACTCCCCATTCTACTCCTTTTTTTCTAGGAGTGCGGAGCTGAATGCTCCGGAAAACTATGCAGCAGGGTTGCAAGTTAGCCACAGAAGAACCAAGCAGGAACCATCAACAAGAAGCCCATATCGCTGCACTAGTATACATGTAGCCTCCTCACCGTATAGTCTTACAAATAACAGCCACACTCCAAATTCGTCGTACAGTTTCCATCTCAAAACGGTGCGCGACAATGTTGACTACAATTTCCACGCCTGCATTAAGGCTGGCTAAATTGCTTCTCGGGGCAATTAAGGCGGAACTCGGGCAAAGTCGAGGAAGCAAGTGCTCTAACAAAGCTCTTAGGAAACGCAGCTTTCGTAGAATTAGTCATTTGCAGACACTGATGGCTTTGAAAAGACACAAACGCTGTGGCGCATATCATTTGGAGCACAATAAAGACGCGTCACTCTAACGTCCCGCTCTTGTTTTGCCAGAAAGTTTGGCCAACTGTCTCGTTACTAGCAAGCTGGCGCTAAGTACCAGCTGCAGCAACGGTGATATTTGGGATACTTGTTGTTTAGACACTGAAGGTAAGCGCCATGCCTATAGTGGCTAAGTGCCAGCTCCCGTGCCTTAGTGGCTACGATGATGGTATGCCACGCTAAGACTGGAGGTGTACTGGGTTTGAACGCGGGCGCCGGCAGTGCTGTCTGGGTGTTTTTCCTCGGTTTTCCTCAGAAGCTTTGAGACAAATGTCGGCAGTTCCCTTTGAAGCCGGCCCCGGACGTATACCGGCAGGCAGATCGCTCGGAAATAGGACGTCATCACCACCACCTGAGTCTAAGTATAGTTGTTTAAAAAACGTCATAGGTAAAGATATAGGTCCTTCATACTTTTTTTTTAAATAAACATACCGCCCCTCCCCCCCTCCTTGATTTGCGGAGGAAAATCGGATGTTGTCAAATCCGCGTGGATAAAATGTAGATACATTAAAGGGGCACTAAAATGCACAAACAAGTTCACTTCAAATTACGTTCCACGCTATGTTAATTTCGTACTTGTTATCATAATTCCGTTACGGAGCTACAATCAAAATTGTAGCGAACTCTTTCTTTCTTCGGCGCTAAGCATTGAACCCCACTTCAGCTCGTGCAACAGTATTTTTAGACCATGCTGCGCGTGCACGCGCGTGCCAAGCCATGGAGCAATCCCGATGAAAAACATAGTGCGCGTTGCGAAGCGGATTCACATCGCTACCCGAAGGACGTTAAGATAAACGTTGTCAGTGGAACATTCGCGAGAACTGTTGTGGGCGACAATTCTTGAATCGGTATTGAAAAATTCAGCAATGGGTATCATGCCGCGCATAGAACACTACTGTCGGACCCGTTCCAAATTCACAAACCCACGTCAGGTACGGTGTCTCTTTGGATGACGCCAAAGACGGCTCTGTTTTCATTGCGTTTTTCTTCTAAACGGTAGCGTTGTGTGAACTAATTTTGTTTGAATTATGCTAATTGAAACACAGACTTTCATTTGAGAGCAAGTTGTTTTTGCATTTTAGTGCCCGTTTAAGCGGAAACATTACTGTGTCTGCCGACGTTGCTGAGATGAAAGCGAAATATAGATAGTAGTAGAACAAGAAACCTGAAAACACTTTTGTTGTGAATGTCACCGACTCCTCAATGAGTGCAATGCTCAGTAATATTGTTCAAGCTGTCACGTGGTGTAGATGTCTAGCGCTACAACGGGTGCATTGCCTGGCGCGAGAACATACAAAATAGTCGACACAGCGGGACACATGCAGATGAGTATCCCGCCCAAAGCAAGGGCGTGCTCTATCTCAGTTCTCTTGCTGCTCATTTTTTATTCGTGAGGGCGCATTGTCCGAGGCAATTTTTATTCATGACCATGGACACAGTTTTTCTCGTTACAGTCGACGAACAAAAAATAATGGCGCAGTGACACATGTTTTTCCTAGGAATTCCTTCCAACATTTATTTGCCCTTAATAGGTGACACCGAAAAGTACTTCAATAATTGAGCTGTTCAAAGCCTCGTCAGGCAACTAGTTTGCCTTTTGCCTCGGCTTCGCCGCTGCTTTTGTTGCAGCGCAACAAAGAATAAAATACAAATAAATACGTCGCGCATAGGGGTCTCTCATACATTCGCGCAATGAAAAAGTGGAGGTACCCAGGTACTAGTACCCAAGTACTAGTACTACTCCTACTAGTACCGCAAAATACTAGTACCCAGGTACTAGTTGGTTGCGTTATAAACTCAATTATTATGCGCATAAAATTTAAGGCCTCACGCAACCCCTGTAAGACATGATTTCTAGAAGAATCGCACAATAGAGCAGCAATGTTGTTGGAGGACATGAGCATTGTTTTGACGGCAACATGGGGGGTCGAGTCACTCGTCCGGAACACAAGACGTGCAGCAACCGCATTACCAAATTGCGACTGTGTTATTATTAATCCAGCTCAGTCCAGGTGTCCGTAAGTCATCATAAGCATAATATATATATATATATATATATAAGCATATACATATATATATATAAGCATAATATATAAAAGCATAAGTCGTCATAATATTTATTTTTACGGTTTCTGAAGTGAGTCTACGCGTGATGATATTTTTTCTGTGGTTAGCGGCAAGAATTCGCCTTCTTCCGGAAAACATCTCTAAATAATACTTCGTCATTGAAGCAGCGTCAAACGTGACTCAGCTCACAGGCGTACTCAACCTAAGACCAGCACTTTAAGCCCCTCCCCAGGGTTTTTCCTATTGGCTGCGATGGCTGCATGGCTGCGATGACCGCAATGCCGTATCACTCTATACGTCCCGACAAGTAGTGCCATTCTGAGAAATGGTAACCAAGGTTTGGGCTGCGGCCAATTCCTATCCACTTTTAGTCCACAGCCAAATCATGGGATTGATAAAATTTTCAAAACGAGATCGTGTCAACACTATACGAGTATATTAAACAGAGATGGGACGAATCCTGGATTTTCCGAATCCGAATCCGAATCCAAGGACGGTTCTGCGAATCCACGGTTCCTACGAATTCTTACTTTAAAAAAAAGTGTTGAAAAAGCCATGGGAAAAACACTTCTAATGAAAAGTATTCTGAAGCAGAATATGATATATTTGTTTAATGAAAAAAAAAAAAAAAAACTGAATAATAGTTCACTTTCAGGAGAAAACATACCCAGATACTTCTTAAATGCAATTTATTTCACACGTTGTTCATCGACTACAGGAAAGACATAAATTCTCGAGTCTGAATTGTTTCCGTAAAACTAAAAAAAAAAAAACAATCAAAAGCAAAAACCGTGCTACTTTTAAACGTGTAATGTAAGAGTTCCTGCCGGAACGCAATGTAAACGGTGGTGGTGGTGGTGATGTTGAAAGGGCTTGCCGTTGTCGGCCTCACGTATGTGGGCAACGTCACGACTGACGCCCTGGGGAAATGTGCGTCCTGGGCCGACTTCTAGGGGAACTGTGCCGACATATGTCTGAAAGCTTCTGAGGAAAACCCAGGAAAAACCCCAGACAGCACAGCCGGCACCGGGATTCGAACCCGGGTACCTCCCAGTCTCGACGTACCGCAATGTAAACAAACATACAGCAAAACATCCGCCGGCCAATCAGGCTTTCGGCGGACTCCACAGGCGCCAAATTTAAAAAGAAACAAACAAACGCGGTTGGTGGATTCGAAAGATTCGACTCGCCGTATTGGGCACTGGGATTCGGATTCCCGAATCACGAATCCTTGCCTAGGATTCGCGGATTCGATTGGTACATCCCGAATATTAAAGTATGACTATGCACGAGTGTATTGAATATATTCAGAACAACACAAATAACCACTCTTGTTCCATTTCAGTGATGTCAATTAACGAGAAGAAAACGAAGCTTCAACGTGCAGCGTCTCTGTGTGACACACTCAAGTTGAGATCGAATGATCGCCCCCTCAGTATTCTGTTTCTGCGCAGCAGAAACATTTCAGTGTGTGAGCTTATGCGTGACAGCTTTCAATTATCTTCTGGAATCTTCTCCAATCTGTGTGCTTCTTTACTGTGCATCATCTGTGTCTCACGGACTGACAAATCAAAAGGAGTTTCTCTCGATAAATAAAGAAAGGCTTATGAAACACGTTCAATGTTTCTTTCCCGTGCGAAACGGAAACATCAGCTTTGTTTGGAAAAAGACAAGCTTTGAACAGCTTTGAGAAGCTTTTTGTCAGCACAAGAAAAGAGACAAGGACGGTGTTCAGGTAAGCGTTTGATCATTCTGCTTGAGAAGAAGCTAAGGAAAACAAAACGAGACATGAAGTTTAAGTGATAGCAAACATCAACACGATTTACGTTAATCATGTTGGTGTCGCAAAGTACGACATAGTTATGCACGTTTTGCATTAATGTTACACTGAGAAAGGTAGTGATATATTTAGTTCAGTCAGTGTTACTTTATAGTTATTAGGGAGTGGTATTTTTAGCGAACACGTTGTGGTAATTTTTTTTACGTCTGTATGTGTACCTGAATGACATGGAATCACAGGAAACGATTTGCATTTGACACTTGCCTATAGGAAATGTTCGTGAGAGTTGCCTTTAATCCCACGTGGGTCAAAGACTCCACCTGTCGCAGCCCGCCTAATCCAAGAAACTGAGACATACCACAGTATGAAGGCATGTTTATGTGCTTTTGCTCGTCGCTTTAGCTCGGTGCCCACATGGCGACACTCGTGCCAGGACTATGTTGCAGCTTCTTCAGCGTTCCTAACGCCATGGGTCTCTGGATCTTCCACCCAATTGGGACTTGGGGCAGTTCCCGCAAGTCTAAGGCAGCAACACATCTTCGGCGGCATAGCCTCTCCATGCTGCCGTCAATGCATGCGGGTTTCTTTTTTGCTATTTGTCATGGGTAATCTTGTAGCTCGAATCGAGTCCCCTTCTCTCTTCAAGCATTTATATGAAGCCCAACTTATAGGTTCACCGTGCGGTAATGGATACAGTGTAGGTCTCGAATAAGATACACAGGTCTGTGCTGGAGCTACTGGGCATCTTCCAGCTTGTCACAAATTCCTCCTAACAAAACTATATCATTACTCCAGTAAATGACGCATTCAAATTGCTCCTCTTGTACTTTTCTTGTTGACGATGTATACGAAACCGGCGTCGAGTCCCTCGATATCATCAGTGTACGATCTGGCATAGTGCTACCTATGCCTCTGGATTGCACAAGTCAACACATAATAAGAGCCCGTAAGCATGGACTGCGGAGCATAATAAGCAGGGTAGGGCGCCTAGAAATACAAGGACTGAAAGAGAATATCGTGTGTGTTTTTGTTTTTTTTCATAATGACTTAAGAACTCCCGCAATCTTCCACGTTTTTGCCGAACATGGTTCAAACTTCCCACGCTCAACCTGAAAATGAAGTGCCACAGCGGCGACTGGCGTTGCAAAGCAGAACTAATCAATATGTGTCGGCGCTACCCAAGTTAGTCATTCGACGGCCAGGTGGCTCCCCTAGATTATTAACCAGCCGGATTTTCATCCGCTTAATTCGCGCACAGATGCCGTTACATTGCCCTCTTAGTTTACTCACGTCTATGACACTACATGATAACATGAATATTTATCTACACAGTGGATAAAGCGAAAGTGTTGATATCGCTAGCAATTCAAGGCGCAGTTATTTCCTAAATAATTTCTTCAGTTGAAGGCTTCGATGCGTGAAGAGCAGCTGGTGGCTATGGTTGGGACCACTCCAACCTTCCATTACACATACTGCGCGCAACGGTTCTAAATCGAAATGAGACCCGCAAGTTGCGCCTAATCCACACAGCCCTTTCCTTTCGGCGAGTGATGGCTTGTTTAGTTCAGAGTCCTTAGGATGTTACTGCGGTAGAAGAAATCAGAACTGGTATTTTGCAGTGTATGAACCCTAAAAAAGGAATGAAGTGAACCAGAGCAGTGAGGTCATTAATTTCAAATACCTTTATATACGTAGTAACGTCACTACGATGACATGCTTATTTCAAGGGGAATGAAAAATCGATGGAATCAATAGTGAGTTAGTTTTAGTGCATCGTCCCCTATCTCCTTTGCGTACGTAAGGTATAGCTTGATCGTTCTGCGCATGCGCAAGACACAAGCAGAGCTCTGCGCGTTGCGCAGAAGCACCGCGCTATCCCTACGCACGCAAAGCGACAACGTAGGTTAGACTAAAACTCACTAAAAATGCACGCTGCCCTCACGCGTGGCACTCACGCTGGCCTATGCAATCTTTGGTGCATATGTCACTTATCTGGACGCATTTTAGAAACCCTGTGGAACACGATGGATGGCGTCAGGCAATATTTCCCGCTTGCTTTCATTCCTTTAGCATCTTTGCCGGAGCCTTGCCCGGAAGGGGAACGCACTTTATGCCCTTGCTCCATTACCTGCACGCGATGCTCAATACGTACCAGGTTAAAGCACAGAGCACACATTTCTGTCAGCATGTCGGCAATCGCCAACAGACACTTACACTGACACTTTTTTTGGGGGGGGGAGACGGCGACCTCTGTGTGTAGCTCCGGGCAATATTTGGTCGCGTTCTACGGTATGCGTAAAAGATGTTATGCCCATTCTGCAGGGTGTTGGCTCCGTGCCTGTCTTCTATTTCCCTCAAAGTCATCGACATGGATTCAGCTGACTCAGTAATGCGTAGAGGAAACTCTGTTTGCAATTAGCGGATGATTGAAGTTACCGCGCAATTGTAAATTTCTTCACACCACACACACAGTTCCCTTAGAAGTCGGCCCAGGACGCACATTCCCCACCAGGGCGTTAGTCGTGACGCTGCCCACCTAAGTGAGGCCGACAAGGGCGAGACTTTCACCAGCACCAGAACCACCTAAATTTCTTACAGGGGCATAAGAATGTCTCGGACTGAGCACTGCGCAGCGAACTGGGTCCTCTTGCACGAATGTTGAGGATATTCCAGAGTGGTGTCCTCAGTAGTACTTCC
This sequence comes from Ornithodoros turicata, assembly GCF_037126465.1. Lineage (NCBI taxonomy): Eukaryota > Metazoa > Arthropoda > Arachnida > Ixodida > Argasidae > Ornithodoros > Ornithodoros turicata. The sequence continues at coordinate 35,406,464 of NC_088208.1, read as the reverse complement.
GGTACACATCTGTTCTCCCGAACGCTGTTCTTTCCTAGAGAACTGAGAAAGCTAATGAGGACGGCATTGAGGAATTTCCTCAAGGTTCCTGCAAGCACACCCAGGCCAACTGTTATTTTGGCGGCAATGTGACTCAGGGGCGACACACATGGCGACATCTCAAGAAGTTTGTTCACCACGTGTTTATTTGCGGCCTTGTGACCTGTCGTGTCCAGCAGTAGGATAAGGAGCTCTCAGTACGCCACGTCTCCGTGAAAAGTAAGACACAAAAAGAGGTGTTGCGGTAGATTATTCCGCCTTGTAGAACGTCCAACAAACCACGTAATGGACCAGAAAGAACTTTCAGTCAGTCAGCGTTCCCGCTGAACTGCAAGGTCCTTAAAAGCCCTCAGCATCTAATTCACCACGTTATATCCTATTACGTTTGCCGCAAAACATGGAACTGACATTCGTCGCAACAGTTCCAGAGGCCCATTTGGTGAAGGCTAAGGTGCAATTTAGGGTATTCTACAAATTCGAACGTCGGACGTGAAAAAAAAAAAAAAAAAGGACACATTTCTTGAATAGGAAAAAGAAGAGAAAAAAAACGGTCAGCGGTGGCAAACCCGGAAGCCATAATCATTTCCTGCTCTTTCGCAGACTGAACGATGGGCCGATTACAAAATGGTGGGACATCCATGCCGATCTGTAACGGTGCCATGCGAGATGAGGGGCAATATGAAGTCCCGTTTGTCGTTTCGAAAGATAGCAGACGGACCATTCATTTTCCAACGTTACGGCGGAAGAAAAAGGACAATCGTCGTTGAGACACTGGAAACACGAATCGCGTTCTGCTATCTTTCCTGAGTTTCAACGCCGCCTTTCGGAACCATTATATTGAACATGCGAGCGCCAAGCTGTTTATTCAGCCTCATCGCCATTGTCATAAGCGGACAGTGGCGCCGCTACAGTGTATAAGCGTGCGCCACGCGCTCATGCGGGTTCTTCATGTATCAAAGCGTCAACGCATCCGGGTGCTGGCATCCCTTGTGTTAGCTGATTCGCCGCAACACGGGGAGGGATCTATCGGAAATTGGAGGAGGGGGGGGGGGGGTAATTGTAGCGCACAGGAGTATTGGCGCTCGTCTGAAGCGCACGATGCAGCGTTACACTCAAGTTTATGAACTGGCCTCAGTTCTTGACGCTTGTTGGGGAAAATAAAGCGAATCAGCAAATTAAGGATATAGGGAATGGTAGGGTAAAACGTTAAGGAAGGTGGGCTCATTAATGGTGTGACTAATCAGTCATCAATACAAAAAGCTGATTCGCCACTACAACGCCCAAATTGTTAGGTAGGCTTTTATTGGTTTTATTGTATGTATCATTCATGTTCAGTAGTGTTCACTAAAATGTCTGTGTGTTTTCCAACTGTCTTATTCATGAACCTATCGAGCTAGGCAGATAGCAGGGGCATCGGGTCCGTCACCGACGGTATACTTGATCTCACCCTTTCCCCAGGTCTATCCTGCCTCATAAACATTCACCTGTCTACATGTGTGCTACGTCTACTTCATGCGTGTTTCATGTATCTGGAAGACACTCCGAGAAGCACTTAAAAATGCAGTAGAATGTCTCTCTCTCTCTATTTTTTTCTTTTTCTTTCATGTTTTTTGCCACGTTACGTAATATAAAGCTCAGAAACCAACTGCAGCAGAAACGAGACGTCAGAACAGGAACTTCGGCTCTTAAAACATCTTCGCCAGATGTTACCGTCACTCATTGGCTACAATACCCCATCACTTCCGTACTAGGAACAACTGCTTTGGAATTGTTCCTCTTTGCTTTACTCTTTTCTCACATAACGTGGCATGTCTTTCAAACGCGATGAAAGTACACCTCAGTGCAGGAAATCTACCATCTGTCGTTTGCGCATTTTTGGTCATTTGTGTGCGTCTTTCCATGAGATGCACCACTTCAGCAGCGAGTCACAGTCATCGCAAGCCAGCGTATAAAGCCCAAGCAAATGCATTCTCATCATAAAGAAAAACACGTGCAGACAGGATGAGGAAGGGAGAAGCAGACAGAACGAGCGCGGACTTACAACTACACCTTATGTCCCTTCGTCTCCGCACTGTCTGCACGTGTTTTTCTTTATGACGGATAGTTACCAACTGGTCCAACATGTCTCGCTGCTTAAAATGCATTATCGTGCTCGTCAACGCGTTGCTTATGCAATTTTATCTCTCGGTAACGTTTCGCTGCTTATTGTTATTGCAGCTGATCTCTAACTACGCCCCGAGAGTCGTGCTTTGCGCCCATAATAACCACGCTATATAAGTGCATATCCACGTAATGTCTGTCGATGATGTTCCCCGAAACACAACAGTGCGTGTCAGACAAATCCCTCTGTCAATAAGCAATTTGAAGCCGGGAAATAGGAGCGTCTGAATGCTTGGCGGCAATGCATTCCTACAGCATTCCCGAACGTCATTTGCTTTGTGCAGGAGTCCGTTTGTGAACTCAAAGCATGCCGCAGGTTGCCAGGGACAACACAAATTCCCGGAGTACACGTGGGGTCGTTTAGTACATCACATCATGTATTTCCTGCCTGACAACATTGGCAACGTTACAGCAGTATGAACGTACCTGCGGAATGCGTGGCTGTCTCGCATTACTGTACATCTAAATGGAAGAAAATATAGACAACAAAACTGCACGTTATCGAACGCTGTTAGGTCTACCGTTGCCGTCGTCGTTCTATTGACATGAGAGGTGAAGGTTATGCAGAAGTAATGATGGAAATGAGGGAACAGAAAACGACAAAGTACGGAGCCCTCTGTCGTGTTTTTATAATGACGGCTTCAATCGTATCGCTGACAGGGGAGGTTACAAAACTGCAAAATGTATTGGGGCTCTATTACGTGCCCTTCCCTGTCTGGAAGGAGTACGTATTGAGCACATGACAAAATATTAATGCACATTATTGTTTTGCCTCATCTGTGTGTCCATCTGGTTTCCAGAGAGACACAGCCACACGTACTTCAATCATGCTATCTTACTTGGACCGCTATGTACTACGCGTACGTACAAGGACTATGTTCGAGACGGGCTTAGTAACGATCACCGGATAAGTCGCAATGTGGAGAATGGTATCCCCGTTTGACTGTAAATAATTGACCGAGATAGAAAGGCTTCTGTTAGATGAAATTGAAGTACTTCGTAAAGAAGCCAATCAGTTCCCGGGTGCCAATCAGTATAGCGACTGTGTGTTTCTGCCTAGGTGGAGCTTGCTTCGGCTATAAGAGATGCCTAAGGAAAGCCAGAAGGTCTTACGTTGTGCTTTCGTTAGAGCTGAGATTTTCCGGTTTTACTTTTTTCATGTTTCTGGTTCTTCAAGGGTGCGTGCAGTTTCCTTAACGGCAGCAAGTTTGACAATATCATGTATGAAAATAATTTCTTCCCGGTGAGATGGGTCGGTTTGATATGATTTTAAGAAAAATAAAATAGAGATTTTGTTTCACAAGTGTGAGGCTGGCCACTCCATTTCACCAGTTCTACTACGGTGACCTTTCACCAAAAAGCGAGTATAGGTAAAGCGATTCGCGCCTCGTATAGCTAGTGCTCGTTAGATCGTTCAGAACTAATGATTCCACTGCGTCTACGATTGTATCGTTAACAAACGCTAAATGACTTTGTTTTACGTGGTTCTCGATGAGGTCGCCGTCGCGGAAGCTCTCCAACACATAGCGTCAGAGAAAACCCGACTTCATGGGTTATTTTTTTGTCTGATTCAAAATCTGGTCTCAAAGCAATGTGAGGTTCGACAAAATCCTCACTAGAGCCGGTCGTCTACACTTTTACCGCAGCATACAACTCTGCAGAAACGCAAAGTCACATCATCATCATCCAATGGATCCCAGGGCACTACGGTATCAGTGGAAATGAGAATTGCTGCTCGAATTGGTGACCATAACAGAACTACTCGTAAAACCTACATCACGCAGTCTGACGCAAAGTACTTGCTCGCCTCCCTACGTAATCGCCTCTCTAAGACCATGTGGACAGGCGACGTCACGAATCATTCGTTCCTCGTGCGAGTCGACCATAACTTCACACATCTGTCTCCCATCCAAGATGCAAAGGCCGTTATATAGTCCGTCATCGATTGCCTGTGACTCAACGTCCCGTTCGCAGCAGCATTCCTTCATAAGATAGGTGTCGTTGGATCGCCTTGATCCAACGTGTTGCGGCAAACGCTGAAGAACGCCCTTGCTAAACTTGACAACCGACCTTTTAGTGTTGAGAAGGTACTGGGGAGCTGCCCTAAGCAGCTCCAACAACCTGCGCTTTGTGTCCTGGTGAACTACCTCAAGCACATATGTGCTGAAGTTATCTTTTAAATCACTCACTGCTTTCACACATCAAGCGTCATGGAACAGCTGGTCGCACCAGAGCGACCTACGCTTCCTTTTTTTTTCTTCTTTCTACTTCTATTATATTCTATGAGGTCGCAAGCAGGTTCGAACCTACGGCAAGCACTTCCACCACCGCCATCAACGGCCGTAAAACGGTGTGAGCAACTGAGAAAGAACTTGATTCAGAGCGCTGTCTGGTGTGACAGCCCATAAAGCAATCGATAACAGCCTACGGCCAGCTTAGAGTATCGTCCTCGTACCCCTAGATGGCGGTCCAAATGCAGGGGGCGTTTCGCAATCAAGTGCGGAGTCTCTTTAGGTACTGTCACCGAAATTGGGCTGAGAATACTGTGGCCACAAATGGTATTATCACAGCAACTTGATGAAAGAAAGTAAATGCTAGTATTTTGATCAATAAAAGCAGTAATCGAATTTGCGTTAGAGCGCGTGAAGGTCGTCCAGATGATGACAATACAAATAGGTAATACAAATAGGTTATGCTTTACTTTGGGATATTTTTGGCACGTCCTTGGAGGGAGCTGTAAGTAAGGACAGCACGGTGTCTAGGCTCTACCACTTCGTGTAGGTGGAAATAGGTTTGTTTGGCGTTGTCGACAGCATTATGTTGCCACACATTTCTCACGCCCTTATGGATAACCACTGGGTTTAAATTTAGTTAAACATGAGCAGCAGACGATAATGGTCGAACATCCTGTATTTACGGCGATAAACCGAAGACGCCTCCGTCAGCAAAGAGTCTCTTTGACGACGGGCTGGCAATGCTCAAGTGCTCTAAATAAGGCTTCACTCGTGTGGAAGCCTCCGACGGACCCTTTAACGTTGTGAAGGTATCATGAGTACCAGTTGAAGTTGGATATCTGTTTTATCACACGGTCACTTCTTTCGTACTCAAAACACCCTTCATGCGTCTATGAAGCATCTCAGGTCAGCGTCATCATGGAGATATTGTTGTTGTTGTTTGTATACCTAGTGTGGTTCCGCAGCTCAGCTCTGTATGTAAGCAACACCAACTAACCAGCCATTCTAATGTCTATGTACATGCATGTAGCGGATATTATAAGCAGCCTTTTCACCAATGTGTGGGAGTGACATGTATGGGAAAGCGTTTGGGAAGCGTTGGAGCAATCAGCGAAGCTGTCCTTCTCTATCTTTCTCCTTCTTTCTGGGAAAAGAACGTCATGCTCTTTACTCTATCGTCGACTGTACGGCAAATAAATGAGCTCTTCCTCCCGTCCGGAACAGATAGATGACACGTATCACGCGGATAACGTCCCCTTGACTTTGTTTCTCTCTTTGCACAAGTGACAGAACTTGCTATGTCATCAGCATCAAAAACACCTTCTCCGAACAAAACCAGTGTACTCGCAATCAAACGGTGACAGCAGATGTAACTCTTTCTGCTGATGCTCAGACGTACGTGAAACTTTCCCAATCTACTTAACGCAGTCCCCCAATCATTCGAACATCGCCTTTCGAGATTGAAAACGCCATTTTGCTTTGCGTTTACTTCGCGCTTAGACGTATTAACTTGCCGCACTGCAGTGGGTACCACTGCAGAGAAAGTTAAGGAAGGCCATCACCGGAAGTGTGTAACCTTTTCGAGCGAGTTATTCGGAAGCATGCAGTCATTCTGTAGTGAGATCCAGATACATAAGGAATCCAAAAGCTAACATGCCGCTTGATAAGACGAATCAAATAAGTGTTCAGAGTAGCGGCAGTCCATGTAGGAGCTCAAAGGAAAAAGAAAAACGAAATGTGTGTAAGTACAGAAAGTTATCCAGTAAGGAGATTCAGAAGCCAGAAGATTCTACGGAATACCGAGACGTGACCTCTCTTACGCAAGTCCATATCCTCGGTTTGATTATTTTCGTAAATTTTCACAAATAATGTGATATTACATTAAGACTGGAACATGCTTCATCACAAATACATTTTTTTCTTCACACGTCTGTAGCAACTCTCACCGTGAACTCTGCTGCAAGAACGAGCCTGTCCTTCTGATGGAGCTCTCTTGAGATCATTTTAATTCTGTCGAAGAATATACAAAGAAATGTCCCCACCTATCGAGTTGATGAACAAAATTTTCATGATACGAAACATTTCCTCGTGTATATGAGGAAAAGACACGAAGGAAATGTTACCTGCAAGTTTATTGCACAATCACGCTTGCCTTCCCCTAACTTCTTCGCTCGAAATTTTCATACTCTACGAGCAATTCAATAACCGTCTCGCCCAAGGCAGCTGCATAGTATAAATAAAAAAAACGATACATCTTTGGACATTGTGCCAAACGCGGGTAGAGACGGTCGATCTGATGTCGATCAATGAGAAAAGGAGTGAGGTCTGCCTGCTCAAACACTTAGGCGACAAGTTTCACTCTTACGAGAAAAAAAGAAAGCTTTAAAAGAGGACAGTCCTACGGCGAAGGCGAAGGTCAGAACACGATAGCCTCTTAAGGACATCTTCCAATCCTGACCTCCTGGCACACGCACTCATTTCGGTTGTCATTCGTTACCTTCTTCCTTCTTCTCTTCCCTTTCTCATCTTCGCCCTCTCCACAACTGTTACGGACGGACGGACATAAGCGGCTGTCGACATTGGTGGACCCTATAAAGTCTCCAAACTCTCTTGAGTGTATAAGCGCGCTCTCCAGTGAACTGAACTCTTCAGACCAACACGTATCGACGTAACGCAATCCGCAATTCTTCGAATACTATCATTTCCTATAGACGGCCCCCCAACTTGAGGTCTATCCTTGTCCATAGCCGCCTGAAAACCGTCAAGACACAAAATGGAACTTTCCCTTGCCAGGGACCCTGTTGCCTCACGTGCACTCATGTGGACCCGAACCACCACCGCCTCCATAATTCCAATGGCAGGTACGTTAATACGTCTGGTCGTTACACATGCAAAACCGCTAACGTAGTCTACGCTGTCTTCTGTTCCACCTGTCCCAACATTCTCTATATAGGTGAAACCGAACGAAAGGTTCATGAAAGGTTCTGGGAACGTCGTTGAGTCGTCCATTTACAAATTTCTGAAGGTATCAGCAACCACCAGCTAACCTTGGTTTCTAAAAATTTCTCGAGTCTCGGCCACACGATTGATAACATTCGCGTTGTTGTTCTCCTGTCCGGTTTCCATTCCACAAACGCGCGAAAACGGGAAGAGAGTCGCCCGATACATTATCTGAACACTACCCATCCAACGGGCCTAAACGAGAAACTGGCTTTAGGCTTCTAATCAACTGTCGACATGCGTGTTGCACATGCTGCCCTAGTTAACACGTTCACATGCAGCCACCTAGCGGGCTGGGCAGTATGTTTAACATCCTCCGACACTAGTTTTCTGTTTCCCCTTTTTCTGATGAAGAGCGTCCGTTCGAAACGTCAAGCTCCTCAAGTATAGTTTTCCCACTTTTTCCCCTTTTGGGTACACTAGTCCCGGTTTTACTCTTGTGTTTTGTGTACCTGGTAGTCCTTTTAATCATTTTTATCGTTACAACCTTGTCTGAGCTACCTCACTCTGTCTCAATACTTCGCGGTCAACGACGCAGTCGAAATTGCAACCACTGCTGGCTGTGTACGCTGCGCAGAGGAAGTTTCGGTTCTTCTCAGAGCCCTGCTAGCTCATTGCCTCACCTGCTCGGCGGGTGGAAGGGATGTGTCCCTTCCTTTCACTCGGGAAGTGGGGGAATCAACCAATCAGGAAGGGGTAAAACTCGCGAGGAAACGGACAGGGATAGATGAAGTAATTAGTGGCCGGATCGACGACGTTTTGTTCTGCTGCACTCTAGGAGAGGAACGGCCTCTTGCGGAAGTTAATCTTTCTCGGGTTCATTAAGAAAGTAGGAAGGGTTTCCGGAAAGAAGATGTCATTTTTTCCCTTCTTTCCTCTTTCGTGTTCCTCATCCGTTCCTTTTTGGGCGGAATCACTTTCTTTCATTCCAGCTGTTCTAGGTTTTGAGCTTACGAAAGAAGACGTGTTTTTGGAGATGATTTAGCGTCTGCAATTTAACACCTCGAAATCTCGTTACAAAAAAGCTTCATGTACGTTGAGTAAAGAGGTTGAAAAATCTTCCAATCTAATCGTATTTCTCTGTGAGAGCCGTATGCGGCGTTGTCTTGATATTTTACAATATCAGAAACAGTTGTCCGTGTCCGAAAGTGCAATCGACACATTCTCTCAAAGTTCGCTTATACCAAAGTCAGTATGTATATCCAGCGGATATTTAAATTGTGTATTCAGAAGACGAAGTTGGTTCCTACATCGTGGAACGCAGGCTCTAACGTGAAAGCAATTTCATAGCGCTATCCGGTGCATCTCGACAGTGACTTTCCTTTCAAGTCCTAACGAATGCAGAAGCTGACCATGCGGAAGACAGCTGCACAAAGCGCCGATCACGCGCGACAGACAGACTTTCGAATTCTCCATAATATATTGCCACATCCGTTAAAAACTAGCCTACGCAACAATTCGGACGCGCCCGATATCATCGCAACGAGCCAGTCGTTTCTAAATAGCTATAAACATAACAAGGTACACACAGTGAAGCTTTCTTGGTTTATTGCATGACACTAGCTTTCATGCAATAAACCAAGAAAGCTTCACTTTGTGTAAATCGTTGTGCTACTACCTCTTGGACGTCGACTCTATACCCTGGATACTTTCTGCTAGCTACAAACATGTCATTAATTACTCGACTGCGTGTTTGAAAACAAAAGGCACAGAAATTACTTCACCAGTATATGTTTCTACAGTTCGCGTTGTCATATGATTTACTTCGAAAAGCTTGAAATGTTCGCTGGCTCGGCTCTTTTCAGGTATTTACCATAACAAAAATACACTTGCATACCCTTCTTTGGGAACAAACCTATCCGACCCGACACCCATATCCAGACTTGTCCGTAACACGTTACTAGTAATTGCGTTACTTGTAATGGATTACTTTTTCGAGTAATCGATTACTTTTCCCGGCGAGATGAACTTATCTGTCAGATGCTCTGCCCCGAGTCAAGCCTCTCGTGCAGTTAGCCTTTGTTGGGCCGTTCTACTATTGCAAGCGGAGGTCATTGTAAGGACGTCCTGGAACTTCAGGGTCCCTAGTCTCTTCCTACACCAGTGTGGTGGTACCTAGCTTTGGAGGTTTAGTGAGTCATAGGGAAGTTCCACGCCATGCTCTTCCAGAATCGGATCAACGTCTTCCCGGGCGATAAATACATGAGAGGTACAGATCTACTTGTCCAACACGTTTTTGTTTTTAAGTGTTATTTCAGCTGTTCCGCTGCTGAAACCCGTATCTGAAACAAAGGACAAAGGCACACAAAGATGGGTATAATTTGCGTGAATACAAAGTAACGACCGGAGTAACGCGTTACTTTTCTTCTTGCTTCTCAATTACATTTGGAGTCGAGTAATTGGTAACGCTAATCAATTACTTTTTTCGAGCAACGGTCACAAGTCTGCCCATGTCTCTGCAACTGTGTACACCATTGCAACAAACGTGCCTTCTAAAGGCAGTCGTAAAACCTTTCAGCTCACTACAAGACGCGATCACTGTAGCTAAAATAGTCACCAAACAATAGACGCGGCTTCGAGATAGGATAAAAGGGAGACCATTGACATGTTAATTGATCTCAAGGGTTTCAAATCCTTTATCCTCGCATCCTCTATCTTGGGTGGATTGTAACACTGAGCTAATGGGATTGGCAATTGCATCACGACGCTAGACAAAAGAGCACAAGACCAATACTCATTGTCTCTGAATTTACACGTTAAAAGAATGATCACTCCTTAGTACGAGCTAAGAAATAAGTACACGAAGGCGCTCTTACGACACAGTCGGGCTGATCATGAGGCAGTCAGTTTAAGCGCAATTGGTGTCACCTTGCGAGGAACAGGGAGAAATATGTATATTCCATAACGAGGAGAAGTCAGTTTTGTTTTCATACTTCCATAGCCGACGCTGTGGAAGTGATACACCACTGAATATCTCAAGCTCTCAATACATCACTTTTTGCGCAGCTCGTTCATGTTCGGGAATAACATGTGGAGTATGAATTGACTGTAATTGGATCTTATATTGGTAATCAATCATTTCTGTCCGTAGAAAGACATACACGAGCAAAACTGTCTGTGTTGTAAGAAATTTCAGCTGTGTTTAGGATCGTGTTCGCGCGTGTCTCCTTTACCCTCAATCTAAGGGTTCTAAGTATGAACTAATTCTATATTCATGTTCCGACAACATTAGGGCCTGGTTTCACCTACGCCGATTAAGTTTTAACCAAGATCGAGCATCCATTAAACTTGAAGTTAGCCGTCCATTATTTTTCCATCACGTTAGTTCGTGATGTAAGGTGAGTTCCAGTAACATCAGTGCCAGGGACAGAACAAACATGAGGAAACCCAACATCTCTCTTCCATTACATCTTTCTTCTACCATTACCGCCATTAATATTTAACATCGAATATATCCATCATAACGGAATAATGGACGCTAATAATGGACGTCGTGTAATATATGTCGCTGCCAGGCTGCAATTCCGAGTCCTTGCCCAAAGTTAAGATCAATATGTCGACGCTAAAAAAGCGAAAAAGACAAATATCGGCGCACGAGGCCAAAAGAATGAAGAAAGAAGGGGGCTCGTTCATTCCCAACAGATGCTGCGGAGAGCTCCAGACGCTGACGGTTAATTTCTTCCCCGACAAGGTATCTTCAAAGCCTCAACGCAACGCTGGCGTAACACATGGCGCCCCGCGAGGCACGCAGACAGCATTTGGGGCGCGAGCAAAGAGTCGGCATTCCTCTGCTGTTCGGTTGCCTTTACTGCACCAAGTCTGCTGTGTTGTGAGCGAGATTTCGCTCGGCTTGATGTTGTTCACGGGCACAGCCGCTGTTGTCGCTGGCGACACAAATTTACTTCCTAAACCTTTCTTTACACGCCAAACTTGGAATACTTTTTACTGTTATCGCTTATCAGCTAGGTCTGGGCGAATATTCGGATTTTTTCGATAATTACATGTTTGTTCGAATTCTAAATTGAATACGGAATGAATTCTATATACGCGAATTTTAAATTTAAACGGTTCCGGAGCCGCATTTGTAATACCGAAACAACCTCCAGAAAAGGGGCCATGAAACAAAATGAGTGCAGTTTCATATACGACGATCCACACACATATCTTACGTGTATTTGTTGTGTGTCCGCGTATGTGCTGTATGTGTGTACGCTTCGGTTACATAACTACTGGCTTTAAATTTGATCCGACTGGTTTCTGTTTTAAAATTACTATTATTACTCCTACAGTTACTACTATTATTACACGACTACTACTATACTGCCATATTTTTTATGCAACTTAAATAAGTTTCCAGCACAGTTTTCAAGACGAGTTCAAAATACATTAACAAAAACAAGAAACGTGCGAACACTTGGCGAACTCCGATACACATTTCACGGCTCATAACCTATAGCTATTTCGCATTCCATGTCACTACTCTTGTCACTGTAGCCGAGCCCAAAAACTTCCCCCAACAATACTCCCGCGCTGCCGTGCAAGTTTCTCTTCGCTTCTCCGAATGCGTTTCCCACAAAATGGCATAGGACACCAGGTGTTTCTGAAAGAAGCCATGAATATATTCGCCAAGTGCAGGATGATGATGATGGATGTGAATCCCAGCGTCGCCTACGAAAGTCAGACGTTGACAAATTGTCGGCATTGTTCGTCGCGCTGCGACGGCGGTTTTACTTTCCAAGTCGTGTTTCGCAAGGAGGAGGGAAGATACTTTTTTAGTGTATTTTGTACGACCTTGTGCAGCGCCTACTGTTGAATAATCGGGGAATCGGAGCGAGTGTTGTCATGATGAGTTCAATGTCGCGTTGAGAAAACACGCATGAATGGTAGGTACGCCAGTTCGAGACCACGAAGTTCGAACATGCGGGCTCTTTCTCATGAGTACTGTACCTCTGCACGGATATACTGAATTGTTTAGTGCATAAACATCCCAAACAACAAATAAGTTAATGACAATGAATGGGGAAATTCGCCACTTAAGGTGCGGCCCACTACCCCAAGGCACAATGGGGCAGGATGTGATGTGTCCTGATGATGAGGTGATGAACGATGCTAAATAGGGATAGTCAGTGGAGTCAGTATGACATGGCAGAGGAGGATATACCAAAAACCGCCATCACGACCCCATTTGGCCTCCCAAATAACATCCCAAATAGCAACATATTACATGAAATTCGCGAAGACACGACACGGTATCGCCCGAGGACATCCCTAAAAGGAAGTCAAATGAAGCCCCGCATCCTTGGCCATCGATTAAATAGCGTAAATGTCGTTAAAATGTCGTTTACTTTCACCCATCCAATCCAGTCCAATCCAGTCCTTTGTCTATCTTATCGCTTTTTCTATCTGTAGTGCGTAGAACTGCTGCCACAAAATAAATAACTATAGCACGTTTCTCGCACCACACTCAACGCAGGGAAACATCCCACATCATCATCGTCATCCATTCATCTATGTTGTTGTTGTTATCGCACCACACGCCCACTTGAAGTAACAAAATAATAAAATAATATAAAATCGTCTTCAATACAAGTACTATGCCTTATACCAGCTATCCTGATCCTCATATTTCCTCCGATAAACCCATCTAAACCGTATAAGTTTACAATAGCTTCAACGCTCAAACGGACGATTGAAAAACTGGCGGTCTTCGAAGAACAAAAGAAGAGGTGGCGCACCCGGAGAAATAACACTCGACCCCTCGAGCTTCTAAAAGCGAAGAGGAATAATAGGACAGAAGATGCAGCCTTTCAAGAGAGAATCTTCCATACTCGTTCCTTCGCAATCACTCAACCTCAGCCATCGCAAACTTCCCGAATAAACCCTTTTAAGCCCCAGCCCCTCAACCCGCGCGTTGACGCGCAAACACTTCCTACGTATCGATCTTGTGTATTATGATGGCGAGCACTGTACATACTTCAGGCAGAGACCAAACTCAACCACAGCCAACGTCTCGAAAGGAGATTATCAGCGCGTCATCAATCACTGAACTAATCGATTCTAGCCCCTACTTGATAAGTCGCCTGTTTTTCGCTTCTAAAGACGTACAGGCGCTGGGAGAGCACCGCCCCTCTTCCCTCGAGTTTTTGGCGAAGCCGGCTTTTGTTGGATCGATTAGAATGCAATTTACATCGACACGTGAATCTTAGCGCACACATCGGTATACTGCAGTGGTTCACAAAAATAAGACACTGAAAACCACGAAGGAATGGCCATATATAGGGACGTTCTTCAGCAGGACAGGCCACAGCTTGTTCGTTATGCATGGAACGCGAAGAATATCAATGAGTCCAGGGACAAGTGCTGCTCAGATGGGAATCGCTGGGAGACAAAACTGAATGACATTTATTCCGCCGGTAGATCGTTAGCGTGGTTATATAACGTAGATAACGAACTCTAATGCCACAGAGCGAATTGGTACGATGCTAATCAAGGCGATGCATGTTAATGGGGATTAAATGAGACGTCTTCTGCTATATAACTCAAGCCCGTATTGCGGTCTGTAGCGGAATTGGGCGACACGCAAGACGCGCAGGACTGGAGTGCCCAATTTATGGCTTTGGGGCCCTTAGTGCCTTTGGCTTTGGGCATACCTATCTCTTACAAGGATGATAGTGATGACACAGCGATGATAGTTCGTTCACACTGGCGACGGTACTGATGACGTCATGGAGGGTTAAACGATTGTAACGTAGTCGTAGTTACGAATAAGACTTATTGGCCACTTAAACCGATTATGCAAAACAGTTTCTACACTCTCTCTCACACACGGTGCTTGCTTGTTTCCATAATTTACACATGACTTTCAGCAAACGTCATGATGAAAACAACAACTAAGCGCGTGTGCAGAGCACGATTGTTCTTAATTGTGGAGGAACAGATTTCTTCACGAGGACACTGTGGATAGTTCAGTGTTGTCGTGACGGCGATGATGTTCGTCCCAGACTATGTCTGTTATGCCTTCCTTCGTACAAATCAAAGATTGATTGTCCCGTGCTCCGTACAGTAATACTATCTTTTCTATTGCACGATATTTCGAAAGAGTTACAAACGTCCAAAGGCAAGTCTCTCTTGAACCATACTGGTGTTCTTTCTTCACGCGCGCGTTTGCGTATGTCGTTTGTGTGCGCGGCGTTCTCGAAATTTAAGCCATTCGTCACGAGATCTGCCGCGTAACGTCAGCCTGAATATCTCAAAGAGAACCTGACCTTTTACAGCGTTGCACCGCGATACTGTATATTATCCGAGAGTCACTGCTGTCGTGATAACAAGACCGCGCTGTCACGCAGTGTATTACCTTATCACAGGGAGAGGGATATACGTATTCGTCAACGTAGGAAGTTCAATATATCTACACAACACCCTTCCCATAGGTAGTGGCACATATAGGATGCACCTCGTCATCTTGGCGACGGCGCGTCAATGTCGTCTTGCGTGGGACGGAAGAACCGTTGCTGCTTCTCCGTTCTCCTCAGACGATAACATCACAATTTTTTTCCTCCTTTCTCGACAGAGTGTTGCTGTCATATCCTAACCTTACGCATGCCCCGTCAAGAACGAAGGATGCATATTTTGGTCTCACGGGCATTTTATGTGACGGTGTGAGCTTTCAAGTCGGCTTCATCTACAGCGCTTTCTTTTTTATTTTTTTGTTCCCCGACAAAATTGAAGCTGTCACCGACACACGAGAGTTTCGTATGAAAGAGAGGGGTGGCTCGCGCTTGGGGAGCCGGTTTATTTCGGCGGGGAGGTAATTGTGCGGGTGAGGCGATATTTGAATGCGGAGTTTCCGTGGCACGCGGGGTATCCAGGACAACTGTAGAACAGTCGCAGACAGAGTTATTTTTTTTAATTTTTTTATTCCGTGTTAGTGCCGCGAAGCAACTGTGGCTATGAGCGGCGTACAGACGTGGACAGATGGAGAGAGGACAGCAGGAACGAGTGGGGGACAGGGTGGTTAGTATATGCGTCCTGGGCCGACCTCAGGGGGAACTGTGCCCACATTCGTCTGGAAAGCCTTCGGAAAACCTCGAACAGCACATCCGGGGCCGGGACTCGAACCCGTGTCTCCTCCCAGTATCGGCGTGGAAGGCGATCTTCCCAGCTACGGGAGCTGGTGCAGAAAGAGTATGGCGTCATTGCCTATACGTGGCAACGTAGTAGTGGTTTAGGCAGTTAACACTGAAGGACGAACACGACACTTGAAACGAATGATGTCAATGAAAAAATGGCTAGGAAGCAAGCGAGCTGGTGAAGATGATGCATAATGTAAAAAACCCCGAGACTAGGGAACACGAAGGGACAGACACAAACACGTGAGACTTCGTGTTTGTGTCTGTCCCTTCGTGTTCCCTAGTCTCGGGGTTTTTTACATTATGAATGATGTCAGTTGTGTAAAAGGCACCAGTGGTGGGATTCGAACCGACACCCTCCGATTGCCTGTCAGAGATGCTACCAATACTACACCATGGTAGCCATCATCTCTTGAACGTGTCAAGTCACACTAGGAAACACGGGGACATGCACTTCAACGTGGCTTGGCACGTTGAAGACGGGGTAGGTAACATAGGAAAGGGTAGGGTAGGGCAGGGTAGGGTAGGTAACATAGAGTAGGTAGGGTAGCCCTTAGTATATCGTCGAACTAAGACACGAGGACGACAAGCATTGGAGGGAAATCAAATTAGCCATGGACTGTGCACCAGTAGAGTCCACTACCAGGCGACCGCGCATGAACCCATAGTTATCTGCAAAGAGGTACTGCAAAGTCCCCAAGCTGACCTGAAGACAAGATAAACGGAGACATGGTGTTCGAACACTCCAAGCTGTGAAATGTCACTCTACTGCGCTTTGTGTCCGTGCCCAGTGTAAATATTGTAAAATTGTAAATAAAGCTTTTCCTTTGGGTAAAAAAAGAAAAAGAAAAGGTAGCTAGCACGGTGTAATTGGTAGCACCTCTAACCGGCAATCAGAGCGCGTGAGTTCGAATCCCAGTGGCGGTGCCTTTCATTCAACTGCCATCATTCATCAGAACGAATGTTGACGTATTTTTCCCGTACTAGCAATATACATACGCATGAACTTCCTGCTTAATTTATCTGCACGGCCCACGCACAGCCCCGCAAACGAAAGCACAAAACTGCGCGCATCTCTACTAAAACAAACGTCCATAAGACACGGGGGGCTGCCGGACATGCAAACCACGTGGGCCATCGCCGTTCAGGGGACATTCCGCAAAACGCTTTACCGTGCGAGGCGTAAACACGTTGACCCGCGTTGCGGGCATTCTTGAGGCCGAGAGAGCCCACATTCCCCCGAGAGTTACCCGCGACAGCGAAGCGCGCTCCAAATAAATACGCGCTCCAAAAAAGTACGTTTCCGCCGCCAGGATTCTCACGGGGACGACCAAGAAGAGGCAACTGGCACGGAACGCGGCTCGACGGAATGCAACGCCTCAATGATTGCTTCGCTCCAAGTACCTCCTCTCTACTGCGTTACCCGCTTGTTCGCACTGTTTTCCGAGGTCCGCGGGTCAAGCTGCATATCGAAACTTGCGATTGGGGAGGTTTGAGTGTGATGATAGGACCGTGCCTGAGAGAAGGTTGTTTTGGGGGAAATATAATGTGCTTCCGGTTCCGGTATGCACGTAATGGTTACGGCTGCTGGCTTTCCCTGCTAAACGTGGATGGTATTTAACGTTCCTGCCGTTGCGTAGAGGAGGAAGAGTCCATAGTGAGGGAGGGATGGTTGAAGTGATGACGGTGATAATAATGACGGAAGAAAAAAAGCTTCATATGTCAGCATTGTGCACAGCGCCTTAAATGTGATAGCCTTATAGGGTAATCGTTGCTGGAAAATGTTTGGCGAAACTATTTTTTTTGCAATGCTCTTAAATTTTATTGAAAGCCTTTTAATGGTTTGTGACTTGAGTTTTAGGAAACCATAAGCACACTCCTATTCCTTCTCCGTATCGCCACCAGCCAATCAGCTATTGCTACGCAGGTAGCGACGCGCAAAAGGAATCAGAGGGCGCCCCCTCGCAGTTTCCTAAGACTCCCACCTTCTGTCCTCAACGGCATTTCCGCTTCTGTTTCCATCACCCGTGAAGGGCTCCTTCCGTTACCGGAGAACATAATTTCGTCTGTCCCCTCTAATAGGTGTGTAACTCTACGAAGCAGTAACAAAATGGTCGAGTAAAGCGGGTGTCTCGCTCGTCGGTCGTCATGACAACGCATCCTGTCTGCAACCTCATAATGCTGTCATCGTAGCAACCAAAACGACTCCGATCTGTTCTGAGCGTCTCTCCAGGGACCATCCTTGGCTGCCTGTTGTATTCACTGGAGCATTACCTGGCTGCTCCCCACAAACGATTCCTGTATTAGTTAGGACACAAGGAGAACGTGTAGCAGCGGCACAGAGCACGATGGAAGCAGACACTAGCAAACAACGCGTTTTGAAAGGAGCTTGAAGAGTTGAAAGGTTTGAGTTGATCTGTGGTTGAGAGTAAAGCTCAACAGTGTGCGTGTTTACAACACGACGTTTACGCAAACTGATTCTGGTTCTGTTAAAGGAAGTTCATTATACATGGTGAAATGCGGTTTCTGCACAAAAGCTCGTGGATAAGGTCAGATCGTGTCCTTACCGTGAGACTTCACTTCTACTGCTTCCTCCGTGAGCGCAACCTTGGCGGCAATCTATATTTCGTCTATTCACTTGCCATGGTGGGTTCTATTTTATGATGTTATTTTTGTAACGTGATAAAACTTTATTTTTTATTGCAGTTCTATTTTGTGGTATTTTTGCAACAACAACAAAAATTGGCGGCGTCCTTCAGCATTGGCACTTTCGTTTGATTTGATTCGGGTTTTATTGGCGCATCAGCTACTAAGGCATATAATGCGCCAAATGACACGCATTTGCATTGGCACTTTGGGCTGCGTCTTTGGGATAGCTTTGTAGTGCCATCGCTGGCGGAAAATTTATTCTGTTAAAAGCGATAACATACCCCAGTGCAGGGGGACACAAAGACAAGACGATAATGAAGACAACATGAGAACAGTGCTATTCGTGATCGCCTCTTCTTTGTGTCCTCTGCACTGGGGTATGTTATCGCTTTTAACATGAACTGCCGAACAGCCCGGTTTTTATCACTTTTGAAATTGATTCGTCACATGGTCACTCTCACGTGGTCCCATAACGCAGTTATTGACGGACCTACACGGCTGTTGACGTCGGTGGGCCCTATCGCTTTACAATAGAATAACGCATGACAGAATGACGGTCCATGAAATGCATCCTACTCTCTGAACAGACCCCAAGTAACCGATAGGAAAGAAAAAGAACAGAGGAAGAAGAAGAAGAAGAAAAGCGTCAACTTCACGTTACGTTCAAGACAAGGTTCCAACTGTTACACAGTCCACGCGCCAATTTACAGACACCGACACCGACGCTATTTTTTCGTGAGATCAGATCCATGCCGACAACACAATATTTTCGACACAGTGATACGTACGAATGTCAATCGACCAGCAGTTCACAAAAAAAAAAAGATAAAATAAAAGAAGAAAGAAAGAAAGAAGAAGAAGAAGAAATACGTGCGGTGCTTAATGTAACGAGAGCAATTTTGGAAGAACCGTCGGGTTTGAGATCTGTGTCGGAAACAACCTGTCAGATACCCCTTATACCCCTCTTCATCAGTCCTCAAAAGAGCACGCCGTAATCCCCAGTGAAAGCGGTGCTTTTGAAGCGGTGGTAGCAGCTCTGGCTTCTTTTTTTTTTTCTTCTTCTTACGGTTCTCTTCGGAGGCGGCACGCCTTCCTGTCACTTCCCAATTGCTTCATCCCGAAGTGTAATCAAGATGACGGCACACGCTTTGTTTCCCGAAACCAGAAAGAAATCAAATGCAGGAACGAAGGCCGTGTGTCCCATACAGCCGCAGGGTCCACCCTTTCTCTCTCTCTCTCTCTCTCTCTATGTGTGTGGGTGTGTGTGTGTGTCCGCAAGAAACCCCTTCAGCAGAACCACAACATAAGGAGAAATAACGGCTGACGCGTTTGCAAGAAAAGCCGTCTTCATAAGGTCCCGGATGCAAGCAGAACCAAGAAGAAGAAGAGGACGGTTTTGTTGTGATCCTTTGGCCTTAAAGGCATATCATCTGACTGAGGTCGAATTTTTGCCACGTGTTGGAGTAGCCGAACATTTCGACATTGTGACGTTTCGCCAATATATTACTCCCTACAGGCGATAACAGGAGGGAGTATATGACGCCCCTTTTGCATGGAACAAACCTGCTTCGGTGATGAACTTTGCATTTTTGATTGGACCTTGGTCTGTATACCGCAGGGATTATTCCAGCCAGTTTAAAGGCAGAGCGAAAAACTTTTTCAACAGGAAAGGAGGCCGCAACTTTTTTAACCCTGTAGCAAATCCGTGGGAGTAGGGAATGCTCACTACCCGCTTCCTCTCCTCAGGAGAGGGCAAGGCCCCACCCACTGAAAGAAGAACGCTTTTGGGGAACCGCTGCGGGGAACAATATATTGGCCGAACGTCACAATATATAAATGTTTGGCTCCTCCAACACGGGGCAAAATTCGAGCTCAGTCAGATGATTGCCATTAAGGCTAAAAGACCACCTACGTTCCTGCCCTACATGCACTCCTCTTTATACCACACTGCCTCTGTTCTACACAGCCACCCTTCAAAGCTTGGACGCCAGATTGTAGAATCGACGTTCATACATCGTTGCTCCAACAACGTGAGTCAGAGGTCAGTCAACCTGTCACCGCCAGAGGTCGCCTTTGTCGCCCAGGACTTTCCTGACTAGAGTTGTTTGTCCAAATAAAATCAGTTACTAGTTGAACGCTTCCGTGTGTATCGTCCTTGTCCCAGTGCGTTCTCCACCATGTTCAGCAGCTCTTGCGCTAGTCGGCAGTTTCTGCCATTCAGAAGAAGTAAACTCAGAGTACACAGTAGATATATACATTCCATCGGGGCTACCCACTTAAAAAGTCCAAGCCATGATAATTACGTAAACAACGAGAAATTAGCCGAGACAAAATAAGTATTCGCTATTCTATGTGCCAGAGTGAACGGAATGAAAAGGAGAAGAAGGGTAAGGGTTTAGGCTGTCTGTATCGAGGTGGCGTTAGTTCTGTCCACCAGCGTCATCTTTTTAGCATCACACAGGATGTAATGTGGAGACATCCAGATTGTCCTCACCACTGATAATGCAGATTGCGGTATCACTTCCATATGCTTTCATCCATCAAGACCCTTATACTGGCAGCCAAAGCATCACTTGGTACATATACACACCTATACACATATACACAGCGTTAACCCCGAGCCCTGCGGAATGAACACTCTGTGTACAACGGTCAGATTTACAGCCACTTGACTGAAAACAACATCTCTAGCATTAGTCATCATTCCGAATTTTATGGTGGCCGACTAGAAAGCACAATAATAAAATAGCGTAGAGATAGAGGAGTAAGTTGGCCACAACAACTTCCTCTAACCCAATCCCCGCAGTAAATTTCGATTGTAGACGTGTTGGACACTTGGGCGCGAATTGTTTATGTTCGTGGTGTTTTCGGACGAGGCCTGCGTGCTCAGCAATCGAAGAACCAATAACGAAGCTGAAATTGCATTTTACGGCCCGGCTGCACCATTACTTGTTGGCGGTGACAGCAAAATCCTATCACTCCATTGATCTAGTGGTTTACTACAGTGCCTACCGGGGTCGGCCGATAACCTCGTGAGTTACGGACCAGTACATCTCAGGGATGGAGAAGAGAAAACACTAGAGCGTTCGAGTAATTCGTGTCTGACAATCATACTTTTGCGGTGGCACGATCCGTTTTATCGGAAACGCGTAGACGTCAGGAGTCAGCTATGTTTTGTTATTCAAGCAATGGGGGGCATGTTGGAGCTCGTGGAAAACAAATGAGGAAAAAAGGGTTGTATGTAGGGGTTTATTCCTTTTGTTCCTAACCACCATTTCCTGTCATTTGCAAATGAATCGTTGAAATAAAACAAAATTTAAAAAGGCGTCACAAAGGAAAGCGACTTTTAGTATATCGGAAGGTGTAGGGTCGAATGCAAACCAGATCGGATCCTATCGCCTTATTTCCTTATTCTGTGTTACCGCCGCGGAGCAACTGCGGCTATGAGCGGAGTACAGACATGCACAGGTGGAGAGAGCACAACGAGAAGAAGCCTGGAAAGCGTATATATAGGAAAACCGATGGAAAACCTCAGACAGCACAGACGTTGGCAGGTTTCGAAGAAACCACCTCGCAGTTCTTCCAGCACGACCCTGGCAATCTTCTTCCCTTGAAGTCTGGCTGACTTCACGTGGCTCATCTTTGATGTGACAGCTTCCTTTATCGCATTAGTTTTTGTAGACATCTTATAGTGCGTCCTCACAGTGCTTTGTCTACGGCTCACTACGCCGATCGGCATAGTGAGGACGCACCCTTACAACCTACGAAAACTCCATAGTATGAAACAAGAAAATAACTCGTGCAGCTAGCCCTTGCGCCTTGAAATTCAGCGTGCTGGTCGAAACATACCTGTATGGTTTTCGAGTAGGGCTCGACTGTTTACTCCTCCGTCGACTGACCCGCAACCACTGAGACGAATATAAAGATCATTCGTGATTCTCGTGCAATAACGTACAACT
Organism: Ornithodoros turicata; assembly: GCF_037126465.1. Lineage (NCBI taxonomy): Eukaryota > Metazoa > Arthropoda > Arachnida > Ixodida > Argasidae > Ornithodoros > Ornithodoros turicata. The sequence continues at coordinate 35,384,294 of NC_088208.1, read as the reverse complement.
AAAAAGAAAAAGGTCAGGGGGGGATATGTTTAATAGAGTGAAAGAAAAAAAGAAAAAGGAAGAAAGAAACAAAGAAGAGAGAAAGGAAGGTCAGGCAAACTGAACACAACAGCTACATGTGTTGTACCCATGCTAATAAGAGAATCAAGAGAGCAGTTGAACATAGCTATAATGTGAGTTCTTGAACATGCATATGTGAGCCGGCACAGTGAGGCAAGAACTGAAATAAATATTAAGAATCAAAGCATGCGGCATTTGAAACAAACGGACCTGTCAGTTTCTGTAACAGAGCGAATCTCATAGACATTTAGCGGGAAATAAAAAAAAAAGGAAAATTGCATTTCTTGCATCTCTTTCGTGTAATGTTTTAAGAACTTATTCCCAGCTTGCGGAAAATGCGTGTGCGGGGATGTAGAGTCCGACAGTGGCCATTGAATTCTTCCGTCATAACTTCTTTTTGTGTATGGATATCCATATCAGAACACTCTTCTGGGATGTCTCTGCCAGGAGAGCAGGCATTTCAGCACGTTCGATTGGTTTCTGCAACGGAACATTAAAACGGGCCACTGCGTCATCGAATTTCAACACGTTCATTAAGCATATTTCTCTGTTTTTATTCTGTGATAGGATGGACTTATGGATTCTGTTTGCTCGTGTTGATGGGCCAGTTAAAGAGTAATATCTAGACAATGCGTCTCAAGACGCGGGTGCAGTCCACTAAAGGGCACACGATAGTGATACAAAAATCACACCGTTGCAAAGTTTATGTCGACTAGCTTATGCTAAAATGGGACACCATTAAGTTAATCGATTAATGGTGTGGCAATGACACACCCCAATCATCATTATCAAAATAAAAGTTGGTGATTAACGTCGTCATTTTTCCATTAAGATAGGAGGGTGCTGTCGAACTTGATAATTTTGAGATAGCACTAAAGAGGGTTTTTTTTAGGGGAATGTGGGGAAAGATGAGAGAGAAATTTGCAATTGAATATGAAATTTATATTTTTCGTGTTTTCAAAAACAAAAAAAAAAGCTAGCGATTGACACATTCTCAGAGGTCTATAGCTTCGCACGTGGCCGGTTCTAAAATAAACACAGAACAAGAAATTCAAAAATGCAGATTGTCTCGTCTTGCCCCGAGGGTTGGGGGCAAGATGAGACAATCTGCATTTTTGAATTCACGCGATGTTGAATCCATCGCGTGGGGCAAGATGAGACACGCCTTGGTAATGAACTATACAAATTACTGTTAACATTGCCCTGAGTTTGAGGGAAAATACAGGACGAACACAGGACGAGACGAACAGATAGACTCACGAACCAGCAAATCAGAGTCTATCTGTTCGTCTCGTCCTGTGTTTTCCCTCAAACTCAAGGCAATGTTAACATCAATTCCACACCAGCGAGCTTGCTTGCTCCTGCTATGTTCATCTATACAAATTAGTTTTTGCAATCCAAGCACCTACACGGCCCACATGATGTGCTTTAAACTCAGACAGAACCCGGTGCTATTTTGCTCCACCGTCCTTTGCAAACAAGGCACCGCCCGTCTGATGTGTAGATGGTCGCTCACTTTTGAGTGCCATTTCGCTTTGCTGGAAATACCTTAGGAAACACGAAAATTTGGCTGGAAAATTCTACGCAATATGCAACAAAAATAATAATAAAGGAATCACTGATGAACAAGCATAAAGCCACCTAAGAGTTGACATATCAGTTTCCAAATTACATTTAAAGTACATTAAGTTGCCGCGTCTAGCCTCATGCATATCATCGGATGCATTAAGTTTTCAGGTAAACACCGGATAACTAAGAGTGTCCATATTTTGCATATATATCTAGACGAATGAATAAAGAAATATGATGTGGACTTACATTGACAGAATACGCCTGCATATCTGACAAGAAAAAGGACTACAGAAAATTGCGCCCTTTTTGTGGGTATTTACATTCCAGGCAGAAGTAACCAATTTTTTTAAAATCCATCTCTCTTCAATGCAAACACGAATCTGCACAATTCTCACGTGCAATAAGGCGGACATGCAGAGCCACCTATGAGTAAAGTTTCAAGCACATAGAGCAACACGCCTCTGCGACAGGCGGCGTCGGGCAAAAAATGTCGCATCTTGCCCCGTGTCTCATCTTGTCTCATCTTACCCTACAATCCTTTTTATGACTTACATCGAAATTGCCGCACATTCATCGAAATATTCGGCTGAGATGACAGGCTTGTTTCACGAAGTACCGTAAAGTTTATTTCTATTAAATTTAACTAAGTTTATTACGTATTGCTAAATTACAAGATTACTTTTATTAAATAAGGCTGAGAATGTGAAGAATGGACCTCTTTCATAATTTCCTCTGCGCATGCGTGCGGCGCCTGTGGCTTTGAAGGTGCTGCGGAACATTCTCTCTGCTCTGATAGATGGCGTTTTATGCATCGGATTTGCAGATGGACCTCGCCTCTCCAAAAACGACAGCCCGGCTAAAGCATGTTTTTCTCATCAGAAGTTTTTAACGGAGGCAAAACGGACCCATTGGAGCCTACGGGGCTCGATAGCCTACATTTTTGAACGAAACGGACGACAAAAACGGACGTGTGAAAGACCCCGAAAGCTACGTTCCCACTGCCGCGCATGCGCTCTCGGAGCGGGGAGCGGCGAATGGAGAACGGCGAGGTTCGCCGTACTCGATATAAACCGGCGAGGGCGAGGGAAGCGAGACTTCCACGCGCCCTACGAGGCAATCATTTGTCTTCACGCGTCACGGACCCTCATCTTGTTCTTCGCTTTGATTGGTTGGTTGGTTGGTTGGTTGCCACCATCCGCCGTCGTCAGTCGCGCGAGGAGCGACGGCGCAAGAGAACGGGCCTCCGGCGTCCTCCAAGTGATCTTTCTGCCGTTGCGGGCGCCGTTCCGGACTCCCGCCCTGCAGTGGGAACGGAACGAGCCTTAACGCAGCACAGAGGTCAGTTTTGCGATTAGGTGCTACACAGGTGAGTTTGTCATGGCGCGCTACAATATTGGTCCGCCGAAGAGCCGCTAGGCTGAGACGTGACTAGGAACGAACCGTCTGGGAAACTGTTCCATTCGAGCCACCCTGATAGCCTCACTGGTTGACGGCGAAGAGAGATACAGCACGACAAAGAACACTGGGCCATTTTCGAAACTACTGCCGAAAGCACAGGTCCCGTCCTTCGTCAGAACAGTCCTTGTCAAACGCAATTTTTCTCGGAGGTTCACGCAGCTTCTGACGTGCCTGTCATTTATAAACGTACGACGTCGACTTGCCCATCTTTCAACAAAGCTACACCTTCCGCGTTTGCTCTTTGTTTCCTTTTCAAAACGCGCTACGTTTCTTGCTTGTTTTAAAGTCAACTCGAGCGAAGTAATGGGTCAGCAACCCCTGACCCTGTTCCGCGTGCTGTCGTCAGCGAAGCGTTCCGACCAGCAAGGAAAAGAGTAGTTAGCGGCGGGTTTATTCTGCCGGAAATGATGAATGGCCACAACATTAGACGCCGTCTCTTCTTATTTTATATTTTCTCGATCCAGCCTACTTTTACAGGCTTGTTTGGCTTTAGTGAGAATCATTACTGTCGCATAGTTTTATGCTGGCACGCTCGAGAAAAGACGCGTATTTCTTCATCGTAAATCAGGGTGATGTGTGTGTGCATGTGACAACAAAAGTGCTTCTTCCACTAACGATGCTTTTATGCTCAACGGAAAGCCAGGTCTCAAACGCTATGGACGGTCCGCAAACAAGTCTTACAAATGACTTGCCGCGGTACGCGGCACGTGTAGTTGTGCCAGAGAAAATACAAGGTGTGCAAAATGCTTGAGGAGATTTACACTCGGAAACTATAGGTATGGGGAAGGTGTACCGCGTAGGAAAGTTTATAGACTGACTGGTATAGTTCGCGAAACCAGTGGAAGGAACTCATTGCTCCGTAAAGTTCCGAAAGCTGTGTGGAAGGAAAGAAGGTAGAGACCAGTGGGAGATGGAGTTCATCTGTTGGGAATCACCAGGGGTAAACACAGGCACCGCATGACACTTGAAGGATCGTTGAACATGGGGAGTAGAAATTACGATTACGACCCCTGTGACACATAGCCACACGAGCGACATCCAGACGGAATATTCTAGTGAAAAGAAACAAAAAGAAGGAAAGAAAAAGAAGGAAAGAAGAAGTTCTGCCGCGTGTTACATTGAGCATTCGCACTGCGCCGGAACTGGCTTATCGGGAGTGGCTTAGTGCGTTTGCAGACGACACCCTCGGGCCTGTCGTCTGCTACGGAATAGACGACCTGCGCCCCTTCGTCATCGATTACGTTTCGCCGCCGCGCAAAGCATTCTGCTGGGCATCATCAGGTTTATCAACCTATCAGACGACGGGTTTTTCCCGCTTCTTGCCCATCACAGCAAAATATAACCTCGAACCGGTCTTCTTGTGACGTCAGATGTTTGTAAACAGAGGGTCGTCTATAGCTCGTCGCCGAGCCGCAGGATATTCATCATGGTTAGAAGAGCACAAAAACACATGTCTTTAGGCGCTCGCGCACACGTGGTAGGAGAAAGTGTGACGTCTTGCGCGTCTTCCGCTGGAATATTCTGGAGAATGTCACTCGTGAGAATACACGGATATTGGCGGAAAAAGATCGAGTGCAACGAGCAATCCTGGTGCGCATGAGAGCTTTCATTCTCGTGGGTCAGAAAAGCTCCTTCTCTCGACTGCAAGTCTGCGACGTCACGCGGGGCGCCCAGGAGTAATGCCACCCGGATACGGAAAACCTGCTTAATGCCTTCTCTCACTCCTTCGCACGTGGACACACAAAGTCAGCCAATCACCGCAGCCAACTAAGCTGTCAGTCATACGCCGAAGACGATTTTGCAAAACAGACTTTCTGTGTCAACCAATGCCTGCCGATCTGCATCCCGTCATGCCCGTCATACGTCGGAAGCCGAGCAGTCGACCGTATAGCAGAAGATCCTCGCAGGCAATGAAAGCGCTCGGCTTATCTGACGTCACAGAACACGCTAAAAGGAGCTCGGGAAGATTGCTGCCGCTGCGCGTGCTCTTGCAAACAAATTCTCTCAAGAAAATCATATCAGTATATTCATATCACGGGGTACAAAATATATATATGTCCGAGGTGACTTCTAATGCCCCTTTAAGTTGTCGGTGTACAGCGTTTTTCGACAAACGCATTTGTCACACCTGTTTATCCAAGTGTTTCCAAGATAATTACTTTATGCCACAGACATCCATTCATCATCTCAACGGTCTGAAAAATTGCGCCAGCGGGGTGGACAAACTGTGGTTCGACAGAGGTTCATGTGTGCTCCAGGCAAGTCATCTGGCGAGCGAACGATTGTCGCGACGCCTGGAGTTGACCCGGACCTGTGAGGCGGAAGCGACCGTGTCAGCCATTTGCAGTCGCGCTCTTCTGACAGGAAAATGCGCTCGCCCTTTTCCCGAGCGTTAACTGGGTTTAGGAAGGCTGGAACGCTTTAGTGCTTTGAGCTCCGCAGCGAAATGCGCGTGTATTCATTGACAATGCGATGACACCGGCAGAAACGAATTCGATTTATTGGGTACGTTCGAATAATACGTACTGCACGTATGGGGATTCAGCCTATACTTTGTGCGGCGACACGTGCCGCAGAGAAGAACAGCGGATAACGCACGCCAAAAGCATCTATCATGCGGTGCTGGAAGCACACCTGGCACACATTTTGCGCCGTCCTCAGCAGGGATCGCGCCTGTGATATTGAGATCAGGAAGTGAGCACGCTGCTAATGGAGTTACCGAACGTTTGGGGTGTGGAGCAAAAGATCAAGTTAAGAAGCATCGAACCAGATATAAAGCCCAATTCATCGATGAAACATTAATATAAGCCAACTAACCAAAAGCAAAAGAAGATCAAGTTAAGAACCATCGAACCAGATATAAAGCCCAGTTGATCGATGAAACATTAATACAAGCCAACTAACCAAGCCAGTATTGCAGTAAATGTGCGAGCCCTGTACATCAAACCAGACAACAAAATGAAAATCCCAGTGCATCTGCGATAGCACGGGGTTGGCTTTGAGTTTGAATGCTACAAAAAAATAAAATCAAAATCAAAATGGTGCTTCGTCAATGGACGAATTCTACTACTCCCATAATGAACCGCTCAGTGAATGAACCACACTAAATGAAAAAGAAGCAGGAACAAGGAACTCGACAACACATGTCTAGCACGTCATGTGTCATTTCGTTGTCACAACTCACTATAGAGTATGCGAGTGCCAACAACGCTGCATCTCTCTTCTTGGGTTCCCATACACACAGCAGCTTTACTATATCGAAGGTCCTATTATTCCAACCGGTCGAGAGCAAAGCTCATTGTAGGTCTTTGGGGCGCATACCTTGTGCAGTGCATGAGGACGTGCTCCGTGTTTCCTGTTTCTCACAGTTGCACACACTGCCGTCCTTATGGAGAAACTGTGCGACCATACGGGGTGCCCAGGCGAAATTCGTGCCAAAATGTCAGAATAGCTTGCAATATGACGGATGGAACACGGAATTTCAGGCTCCGGGTCTATCTAATGTATCAAGGATGAACGACTGTCGGCTTGTAACCATCGCTTCTGCATATGTCTTCTGTCGTCGATTTCAGCAGGTTGAAACGCATACCGTACATTCAAAGTGTAAACATAGAACCGTACAGAACGCAAACCCGATTAGCCCCTACACAATTGACGTCCCCGAAAGGTGCTCTTATCAGTAAGAGTAGCCTTGTCACCTGGTTGGACGCCACGACTGAGCTGCCGAAGTTGTAACAGAAATTAGGGTATCTGTTCTTTTCTTGTCTCAAATTGAGGAAATACGGATGTTTTGTTTAGAGTCCTGACGGACGTACGCTAATGCAGAGATGGCGGACTAGCATAGAGTTCGCGAAAATTAAATAAGCCGCATATTGAACGGTATTATTCCTACCGTACTGCATTCCTAGGATATAGATCTGTCCACATCCATGCCTCAAAATTCAACTTCAGGCCACCACAACCTCAAATATTAAAGGGCCTGAAATGTTGTAATTCCTTCAATACGTTGATGTACTACGTAACTCTGGATGCCTCGATGAATTCCTAGTTGAAGAAAAATAATATGGCTGTAAAAACAAAACAAAAAAAACACGTGCGGGATAAGGATTATAATGTCTAAAAGTTACGTAAGTTAAATCTGTGTCCGTCAGTTGAAGAGGATTAGTAGAGAAGAAGTTAAAAAGAGAAGAAGAAAAGAATGCGCACTGGTATGCGAACAAAGCAACAAAGCGAACAAAGCATTGGTAAGAACATCACATAAGTTAATCGCACTGGCACAGTAGGTGAACGGTTAATTAAAAAGCTTTAAAAAATAGAAACATTTAAAAGAAACAAACTCCGGTCTTCAGTACCAGCTATAAAAGGTACGGTGTCTGAGTAAGTACTGATCCTGTTAGAATATAGGGATGCCATCTTTCTCAAGTGGTACACGCGCCAGGTTCAAGTACGGAATATTTGGTCGCTGCGAAACAACGGTAAACGAGGGATCTAAATCGAACCTCGGCGATCTTTGAAATGACGCGCGTAATTCGTGCGTAAGTCAGGGTCGTAACATGTCTGCTTGTTTATATATGTTAGTTTGTCCTTATGAGATGTGTTAGCAGTGACATTTTTTACGCCATCTAGTGAGTTCCGAACATTCACCGATCAATCCAATCAATAAATCGATTACTTATTTCATTCTGAGAATGCTGCTACATCGCCTTGCACGCAGACGTGACACGCCAAAACAGCTGACAACCAACCTAAATAATCAAGCACTCGCTTATTTCATTCTGCGAACACTGCTACGTCTTTCGCCGCATTGATATGGCTACGAAAACGCTAAGAATAGCTGACGGAACGTCTTTCAAGGATTACCTACAGCCCTCGTCCGCGACTCAGTAATTAGATGCTTTCTGCATGGATGCCATCCGCACAATCAGCAGAGATTTCACGTAGAGAACAAGAAGAAGAAGAAAAAAAAAAAGTAAAACCCACCGAGGCATGTCATAATAGAGGGATCGGCGCCTTTCGCTAACACGAGCATCAGCGCTAACAAGATTCACTCAGCGTGCATGCGTCATTCATTAGAGTTCTGCAAAATGCATTAGGCCCTCTTAACCCGATTAGATGCAAAGCTGCGTGTTGCAAAGCGATCAAGGAGTACCTTCTTCTGATTTTTCATCTTCTTGGTACGGGGCACCTTTGTTCGAGAAGAGTGGCAGACACTTTCTTGTTCTTTCTATAACCTTATCTATCTATATATATATATATAATAAAAGTAAAATAATAAGACGTGGACGAGAGATTACAAGAAAGTTAACAAAAACTAGTTTATTTAGTGGGTAATCTAACACGAAGATTATAATATACTATGAAACGTTTAAAGGAACGGTCGACCGTTCTTTTCAACCTTCAAAATGCAGAAGCCAATTTTAAATATTGTGAGAGCTTTATTGGATAGGTCAGATCGCCAGGGATGCTGACTAGCAAAAGCGATCGAATCTCGCGCCGCGGGCTACAGGGAACCAGTCGACAATGCCGACAATAGCGATGCGTCTGCATCTCATTCATTCTCACAATATTAACGATCAAAAGTCGCTGCGTCTCAGAGCATTCTGCCAGACGCGTTCAAATGCGGTTCCTTTACGTATCCGTAGTTGGCCTGCTAATCTTAACGAACGTCAGACTGCATACAGCCCTCTAAATTGCAATGATGGAAGCTGGCATTCAAGCGAAGAGTGGAGAATAAGCCTACACTGAAAGAAATGGAGCATCAGCCGCAACATTATGGCGTTACCCAACTACCTCTTTCTCTCTCTCTCTCTATCGTTGGCGGTGCATCTTTGGCGAAACTCTCCTGTCCCACCCTTTTTTTTTCATTAGTAAACATATTCCCCCTTATATGTCACGTGGTGTCACGTGCGAGCTGCTGGCTGAGTTACACGGTGATTTTGTCCTATAAAGCTCTCGCTTTCATAAACATTATTCACGTATGTCACAAAAGTGAGAGGAGCACAAAAAAAAAGTACTATCACTAAAATTTCACGCGAGTTTGAATTTTAAAAAGTTTCATTTCCAACACCAAATGGTACTGCTCGAAAGCATCAGTTTGTCCATGTTTTTGTCCATCCTGGTCGTAAGGAACACAGGTGAGAAACACGACCTTCACTATGTCGTGCAAATAATTTCCCTGTCGAGTCGGTCAGGACACACAATCCTGCGGAGTAACATGCTGCCAAATAGGCACATCGATTCGGAAAATGCTTCCAACCATCTATGCACTCTGCTGAAGGAGCTGTTAGAGAAAAGTGGTGTATACCTCTAGCGAGGTACAAGGAGAGAAGCTATGGATAAGCTCCCTTTTTATGAGACCGGCATCCTTCCTGCCTGACCAAAGTAATGGTCGCGAGCAACGTAGTGTACTAATATGCTATGAATGTGGGTCAGCCTTTCGCACAGCCCCTCAGCTTTTCCCTTTCCCCTCGTGCAGAACGGTCTCGTTGGATCGCTCTGAAATAAGGTACTACAACAACTGCACGTGGAAGTCCACGTTGCTTCAGCATTTTCCCCATAGTGCTGAGACCACTTGAAAAAGTTCCAGGGGGCAGCGCGCGCTTTGGCGGGGCGTGCTGAGAAATGCTGTGCAAAAAGACAGCGATTTGCTATCGTCTCCGATCGTCGTCGTACCGGTGTATGCATTGTCGCTGTGGTTTTGCACAGCATTTCCCGGCATGCCCTCTCAGGACGCCCACTGCCCTCTGGAACTTTTGCAAATGACCTATCCGAGTGGACAGGCGCTGTGTCACGTGCTTTCGCAAACTTTTTTCTCTCAAGCGTGGAGACGTACTGTTGGTACCGCAGCCAGAACGCTGCAACAGTAAGCAAGAGATAAGAGAAAAATGAGACTTTTTCGACATGTCAATTGTATTTTCCATCATATTCCGGTAGTATGATAAAAACAATAGAAAATGGGAGCGATCGTCTACTGACGTCCAGAAGCGCACCCGTCGAAGATGAAATCCTTCCTTCCCGAACAGTGAAAATGGGCGACGAAGTCTGCGTTGCTGATGGCTGGCACCATGCAAAATTTCCTGAAGTGCTTAGGCGGCTCCTTCACATTGTCGTCGTCCCCCGAGGTGCACGCCATCATGCAGAATCGAATGAAAAAATAGCGTTGTACTTCATTCCAGATATTGCCGGACGGTGACTCGCCGGCATTAGTCAAGAGACGCATGAGGCCCTCGTAAACGAAACGAAAGGCAAAGTACCACAAGACCACTTCGCTTTCCCACGGATCGGCACCGATGGCATCCTCCATGTTTAGGCCCTGAGCTCTTCCAACGCTCTTCATGCAACTCAATGACTTCTGTAAGACAGATTGGTCGGAACCTCTGAATGGCTGAAGAATGGCACGAGACATTTCTTTAGCGATCCAAGTGCCGAGGGTTGCGTAGTTAATGTAAAGGGGCATTTCGCCTTCCTGCTCAAAGTACAGTAGTGGCGGACGCTGGTAGGCAGTTGGAATGGTCAGTACGGCGTCGCTTAGAATGAACTGTAATCTACTGAATAATTGATTTCTACTTGCAACTTTTTGTCTGCTGCGACGTATCGACCGAGAAAGCTGCACCCTTTCCATGGCTCCCGCCTGAACATAGACAGAAAAGAGTGCGTCATCAAGGTTCCACGAACTGTAGTCCGTATACCTGCTAAGCCTTTTCAGACCTTCCCCGCCGTACGTGATGAGAGTTACTTTGTTCAGAATGTCTTTGCCTCGCGACCGCAACTTAGAGTCGAACTTTTCCAAGACTCTCTCGTCCATGATGATGCGCTTCACCGCCTTAGCCAGATCCATAGTCGTCCTTGATCCTCCAGCTGTTCCTGCCTTTTTGGCTACAACGAATTGCCAAGTATTTGTGAGCGCAATTCTCGTTGCTCGAAGACATAGAAAGGCTGTGACAGCGGGGTTGTCGTCAGTATAGTTCCTGAACACTGTGTACCGTAGCAGCTCGGAAACGAGATTGGCCGTGAAGTAAAGAGCTTGTTCTCGTAGTGAATAATTTCTTAGAAGACTGTAAATGTTCTCGAAAGATCTCATTCCCTCCACCTGGACTACAGAGTGTTCATTAATTTTCCAATCTGGCGGAACATTTCGATTGATGACATCCAGGAGCTCCGGAGTCTTGAACGGAATCACCTTGGCAACTTCTGGAAGCGTTGCCTTTTCCACAGGTGATGGTGATCCGAGGTATTGGTCGATTTTGCGGTCAATACTTAATATGGTGTCGATACTGGAGGGAGAATTTATACGCGGATGCTTCAATAATTCCTCCAACATTTTCTTCATGGCGTGAAGATCAGGTTCTGCCAAGCCTTCGCACACCTTGGAAGTGATGGACTCCCCTGGAGCAAATAGCAATAACTGTCTGCTCTCGTCTTGGCTATATTCCACCACGAAAACTGCCTTGATGTTTTTCCGTAGGTACAGTTCTACAAGAAAAATAAATATGTCGTGTGTATGTTGCACGTTCAGTAGTTTTGAAATGTCCGTTAGTTCCACGATCTCGTCAACAGCCTCGATGACCGTATCCGTCCCGTTTATCATGTAACCGTAGCAGACGTTGGACAATTTTGCCATGACGTGCCCACCGTACTTGTCCGGCTTCGCGGACTCATGTGACCTTAGAGCTTTGATGAGGGCGCTGCTGTAGTCATCGAGTGTATCCTTTACGAAACCCGATGGTCTTCCACTTGACGAATTACTCCACTTGCTGCAAACGTATGTGTAAAAATCATCGCATGGGTGAACGTTGGTATTTAAGAGATGGTCGATTTCCCTCTTAGTCCTCTTGCACTTAGGCGAATTGCATTGAAATCCGGCAGGCTCTGTCACGGTGGTTGCGCTGGATTCACTGCGTCCGTAGAGAAAGTACAGTATGACTGCCACAACAGAGACGAGAGTCACGACTGCGAACCCCAACTCGACAGCCAACGTGCGGTACCAAGTATCTGCGAAAAGAATCATGGGAAAGTTGATGCAAAAGTTTCATGATGCCATGTCCTAGTTGCTTCACGAGGATGCGAGTCGTTAAAATCTGAACAGCAATCTGAAATCAACGCGAGGTCCATAACTCGGACAACGCTGCGTTCCCAGATCAGGACGAGCACAAAATACTCAAAATAGCTCACTGTCTTTGAAAGGGGTCCTTGCTTCACCGCGATCCGTTTGTTCCCTCGCTCCTTGCTGCAAGGCCTTGGGTGGCGATGTCCCATCCTGTGAGAGGAGTTGCCAAAAGCTGGACTCTTTCGAGCGGAACACGTGCGATGTCGAGACAGGCTTCCCCATATCCGGATTATGCAATGGTTCTGATGTTACTGCTCTTGATATAGGAGATTCCATTTGTGACTCGCCTGACATTGAAGCAATACTAGTCGGCCCTTTCTTGACCTCGGCGCCATTTAACTTTTCCTGCGAGCGGTTCGCCATCTGGTTAGCGGAGTCATCTTCGTCAGCCGCAGGATTTTTCGCATCGTGATTCTGATCTGGGCTGATCTGGGCTGAGCCGAGTTGAGCTGGGCTGAGCTGAGCTGAGCTGGACTGAGCTCCTGTCTCAGGTGACTGATCCTGTGGTGATTTGATTGGTATAGAGCGTTCTTTTGCCGTAGGCGCCTTTCGACGATGATGTGACCTCTTCGGTGTTGACCTCTTTTGGGGGCTGAGCTCCTTCTTGCCGTGTTCCATGTTCCCTTGATGCTGCTTCTTCTTCTGCCTCATGCAGAATGGCCCACGGCCCGACCGTTGCTTCTTCGTCTTCTTTCTGTGCGTCACAGGTGCGCAGTCACCGGTGAATATTGAGTACGAGTATTAAAAAGCGTAAGGTACCGGGCTGACATTAAGTCTAGCGTCTTTCGTTAAGTCTTAAATAAAATTGATAAAACTCCAGTGTGGGGCAACTAAAAGAGACGGACAACACTTAACACAGACTGACAAACATTACACTAAAATCGACAAAACCTCAGTACTCGGGGAGGTGGGGGGGGAGCTGTTGCGGCGAAAATAAGGCCCGGATTCTCGCTCCGCCCTGAGGGTTAAGTGCACGCGCAGGGACCCTTTCGTCCATTCACGAAGCATGGACAGA